>NC_057825.1:102055036-103264037 GCF_910594005.1 Cervus elaphus | reverse complement strand
ACTCCTGAATAGTTGCGAGGGACAACTCGGGATTCTCCTCGAGGCTTGGCAGGGCAATTGGGACGCCTCTCCAGCTGAGGCGGGAGACCAAGGGTCCCTTTCTATGTGCCACAGAAATCCTGGGACTCCTATCAAGTTTCACGAGGAGTCAGGCATCGTCTCCTTTGGAGGCACTGAACTCCGCGTACCTCTGGAGTTTTCAAAGGATGTGAGGCCTCCGGTGCCGATGAGGTGTGGAACTAGGTATTTTTCTGTAGTCTCCGTAGGGGATTCAGACATCCTTTCGTCTTGGGAGATGAAAGACGAGCCTGCATTCCAGTCACTGCAGGGATATCCGGCCTTATTTCGAATCAGGGCATCGCGGAGTCCATTCCACTTGAGGCCGCAATTTCAGGGTCCCTCTCACATACCTAGAGCTGAGAGAAGCCTCCTCCTGAGGTGCTTGTGGTAAGGTGGTATTCCTCTGGAGTCGAAGCCAGGGACTAACCTCTCATCTCTAGTTGAGTTTTGGTCCACGGAGCTCTTTCGTGTTGCTACAGTGACCTCAGGATCCCTCTAGCCTTGGAACAGTGTTCTTGGGGTTTCTCTGGAGTGCCATCAAGGAAATCAAGGCTCCTTTCATGTGTGATGTGCAACACGGAATTGCTCTGCACGCAGTGCAGGGGAATCGGACCTCATCTCCCGGCGAGGGGGAAGTCTCATGGTTTTTCTCGAGTTGCTTTGGGAACCTGGGGTATATTCTCGAGTTACGACGGGGATGGCCCTTCCACACACGTGTTTGTTCAGCGACGACAAGACTCCTGCCTAGTTGTGAGGGACAACTCTGGATTCTCCTCGAGGCTTGGCGGCGCAAATGGGACGCCTCTCCAGCTGAGGAGGGAGACCAAGTGTCCCTTTCAACGTGCCACAGGAATCCTGGGACTCCTATCAAGTTTCACGAGGAATCAGACATCATCTCCTTTGGAGGCACTGATCTCGTTGTACCTGTGAAGTTTTCAAAGAATGTGAGGCCTCCGGCCGCGTTGAGGTGTGGAACTAGGTCTTTCTCTGTGTTTTCCACAGGGGATTCAGACATCCTTTCATCTTGGGAGATGCAAGACGAGCCAGCATTCAAGTCACTGCAGGGATATCCGGCCTTATTTCCAGTCAGGGCATCGCGGTGGCAATTCCATTTGAGGCCGCAAACTCTGGGCCCTCTCACATACATAGAGCTGAGAGAAGCCTCCTCTTCAGGTGCTTGAGGTAAGGTGGTATTCCTCTGGAGTCGAAGCCAGGGACTAACCTCTCATCTCGAGTTGATTCTTGGTCCCCGGAGCTATTTCTTGTTGCTGCAGTGACCTCAGGATCCCTCTAGCCTTGAAACAGTGTTCTTGGGGTTTCTCTGAAGTGACATCGAGGAAATCAAGGCTCCTTTCATGTGTGATGTGCAACACGGAATTGCTCTGCATGCAGTGCAGGGGAATCGGGCCTCATCTCACGGCGAGGGGGAAGTCTCATGGTTTTTCTAGAGTGGCGGCGGTAACCTGCGGTATATTCTCGAGTTACGACGGGGATTTCCCTTCCACACTCGTGTTTGTTCAGCGACGTCACGACTCCTGCCTAGTTGCGAGGGACAACTCGGGATTCTCCTCGAGGCTTGGCAGGGCAATTGGGCCGCCTCTCCAGCTGAGGCGGGAGACCAAGGGTCCCTTTCCACGTGCCGCAGGAAGCCTGGGACTCCTATCAAGTTTCACGATGAGTCAGGTATCGTCTCCTTTGGAGGCACTGATCTCCGCGTCCCTCTGGAGTTTTCAAAGAATGTGAGGCCTCCGGTCGCGATGAGGTGGGGAACTAGGTCTTTCTCTGTGGTCTCCACAGGGGATTCAGACATCCTTTAATCTTGGGAGAAGCAAGAGGAGCCTGCATTCAAGTCACTGCAGGGATATCCGGCCTTATTTCGATTCAGGGCATCGCGGTGTCCATTCCACTTGAGGCCGCAAACTCAGCTTCCCTCTCACATACCAGTGCTGAGAGAAGCCTCCTCTTGAGATGCTTGTGGTAAGGTGGTATTCCTCTGGAGTCGAAGCCAGGGACTAACCTCTCATCTCGAGTTGATTTTTGGTCCACGGAGCTCTTTCGTGTTGCTACAGTGACCTCAGGATCCCTCTATCTTTGAAACACTGTTCTTGGGGTTTCTCTGGAGGGCCATCAAGGAAATGAAGGCTCCTTTCATGTGTGATGTACAATACGGATTTGCTCTGCACGCAGTGCATTGGAGTCGGGGCTCATCTCACGGCGAGGGGGAAGTATCATGGTTTTTCTCGAGTTGCGGCGGGAACCTGGGGTATATTCTCGTGTTGCGAAGGGGATGGCCCTTCCACACACGTGTTTGTTCAGCGACGTCAGGACTCCTGCCTAGTTGCGAGGGACAACTCTGAATTCTCCTCGAGTCTTGGCCGCGCAATTGGGACGCCTCTCCAGCTGAGGCCGGAGACCAAGTGTCCCTTTCCACGTGCCACAGGAAACCTGGGACTCCTATAAAGTTTCACGAGGAGTCAGGCATCGTCTCCTTTGGAGGCACTGATCTCCGTGTACTTGTGGAGTTTTCAAAGGATGTGAGGCCTCCGGTCGCGATGAGGTGGGGAACTAGGTCCTTCTCTGTGGTCTCCACAGGGGATTCCGACATCCTTTCGTCTTGGGAGATGCAAGACCAGCCTGCATTCAAGTCACTGCAGGGACATCAGGCCTTATTTCGAGTCAGGGCATCGCGGTGTCCATTCAACTTGAGGCCGCAAACTCAGGGTCCCTTTCACATACTTAGAGCTGAGAGAAGCCTCCTCTTGAGGTGCTTGTGGTAAGGTGGTATTCCTCTGGAGTCGAAGCCAGGGACTAACCTCTCATCTCGAGTTGATTTTTGGTCCACGGAGCTCTTTAGTGTTGCTCCAGTGCCCTCAGGATCCCTCTAGCCTTGAAACAGTGTTCTTGGGGTTTCTCTGGAGTGCCATCAAGGAAATCAAGGCTCCTTTCATATGTGATGTGCAACACGGAATTGCTCTGCACGCAGTTCAGGGGAATTGGGCCTCATCTCGCGGCGAGGGGGAAGTCTCATGGTTTTTCTCGAGTTGCGGCGGGAACCTGGGGTATATTCTCGAGTTACGACGGGGATGGCCCTTTCACAAACGTGTTTGTTCAGCGACGTCAGGACTCCTGCCTAGTTGCGAGGGACAACTCGGGATTCTCCTCAAGGCTTGGCAGGGCAATTGGGACGCCTCTCCAGCTGAGGCGGGAGACCAAGGATCCCTTTCCACATGCCACAGGAATCCTGGGACTCCTATCAATTTTCACGAGGAGTCAGGCATCGTCTCCTTTTCAGGCACTGATCTCCGCGTACCTCTGGAGTTTTCCAAGGATGTGAGGCCTCCGGTCGCGATGAGGTGGGGAACTAGGTCTTTCTCTGTGGTCTCCACAGGGGATTCAGACATCCTTTCGTCTTGGGAGATGCAAGACGAGCCTGCATTCAAGTCACTGCAGGGATATCCAGCCTTATTTCGAGTCAGGGCATCGCGGTGTCCATTTCACTTGAGGCCGCAAACTCAGCGTCCCTCTCACATACCAGAGCTGAGAGAAGCCTCCTCTTGAGGTGCTTGTGGTCAGGTGGTATTCCTCTAGAGTCGAAGCCAGGGACTAACCTCTCATCTCGAGTTGATTTTGGGTCCACGGAGCTCTTTCGTGTTGCTACAGTGACCTCAGGATCCCTCTAGCCTTGAAACAGTGTTCTTGGGGTTTCTCTGGAGTGCCAGTAAGGCAATCAAGGCTCCTTTCATGTGTGATGTGCAACAGGGAATTGCTCTGCACGCAGTGCAGGGGAATCGGGCCTCATCTCGCGGCGAGGGGGAAGTCTCATGGTTTGTCTCGAGGTGCGGCGGAAACCTGGGGTATATTCTCGAGTTACGACGGGGATGGCCCTTCCACACACGTGTTTGTTCAGCGACGTCAGGACTCCTGCCTCGTTGCGAGGGACAACTCGGGATTCTCCGCGAGGCTTGGCAGGGCAATTGGGACGCCTCTCCAGCTGAGGCGGGAGGCCAAGGGTCCCATTCCACGTGCCAAAGGAATCTTGGGACTCCTATCAAGTTTCACGAGGAGTCAGGCATCGTCTCCTTTGGAGGAACTGATCACCGCGTACCTCTGGAGTTTTCAAAGGATGTGAGTCCTCTGGTCGCGATGAGGTGGGGAACTAGGTCTTTCTCTGTGGTCTCCACAGGAGATTCACACATCCTTTCGTCTTGGGAGAAGCAAGAGGAGCCTGCATTCAAGTCACTGCAGGGATATCCGGCCTTATTTCGAGTCAGGGCATCGCGGTGTCCATTCCACTTGAGGCCGCAAACTCAGGGTCCCTCTCACATACCTAGAGCTTAGAGAAGCCTCCTCTTGAGGTGCTTGTGGTAAGGTGGTATTCCTCTGGAGTCGAAGCCAGGGACTAACCTCTCATCTCGAGTTGATTCTTGGTCCACGGAGCTCTTTCGTGTTGCGACAGTAACCTCAGGATCCCTCTAGCCTTGAAATAGTGTTCTTGGGGTTTCTCTGGAGTGCCATCAAGGAAATCAAGGCTACTTTCATGTGTGATGTCCAACAGGGAAGTGCTCTGCACGCAGTGCAGGGGAGTCGGGCCTCATCTCGCGGCGATGGGGAAGTCTCATGGTTTTTCACGAGTTGTGGTGGGAACCTGGGGTATATTCTCGAGTTACGACGGGGATGGCCCTTCCACACACGTGTTTGTTCAGCGACGTCAGGACTCCTGCCTAGTTGCGAGGAACGACTCGGGATTCTCCTCGAGGCTTGGCAGGGCAATTGGGACGCCTCTACAGCTGAGGCGGGAGACCAAGGGTCCCATTCCACATGCCACAGGAATCCTGGGACTCCTATCAAGTTTCTCGAGGTGTCAGGCATCGTCTCCTTTGGAGGCACTGAACTCCGCGTACCTCTGGAGTTTTCAAAGGATGTGAGGCCTCCGGTCGCGATGAGGTGGGGAACTAGGTCTTTCTCTGTGGTCTCCACAGGGGATTCAGACATCCTTTCCTCTTGGGAGATGCAAGACGAGCCTGCATTCAAGTAACTGCAGGGATATCCGGCCTTATTTCGAGTCAGGGCATCGCGGTGTCCATTCCACTTGGGGCCGGAAACTCAGGGTCCCTCTCACATACCTAGAGCTGAGAGAAGCCTCCTCTTGAGGTGCTTGTGGTAAGGTGGTATTCCTCTGGAGTCGAAACCAGGGACTAACCTCTCATCTCGAGTTGATTCTTGGTCCACGAAGCTCTTTCATGTTGCTACTGTGACCTCAGGATCCCTCTAGCCTTGAAACAGTGTTCTTGGGTTTTCTCTGGAGTGCCATCAGGGAAATCAAGGCTCCTTTCATGTGTGATGTGCAACACGGAATTGCTCTGCACGCAGTGCAGGGGAATCGGGTCTCATCTCGTGGAGAGGGGGAAGTCTCATGGTTTTTCTCGAGTTGCGGCGGGAACCTGGGGTATATTCTCGAGTTACGACGGGGATGACCCTTCCACACACGTGTTTGTTCAGCGACGTCTGGACTCCTGAATAGTTGCGAGGGACAACTCGGGATTCTCCTCGAGGCTTGGCAGGGCAATTGGGACGCCTCTCCAGCTGAGGCGGGAGACCAAGGGTCCCTTTCCACGTGCCACAGGAATCCTGGGACTCCTATCAAGTTTCACGAGGAGTCAGGCATCGTCTCCTTTGGAGGCACTGATCTCCGCGTTCCTCTGGAGTTTTCAAAGGATGTGAGGCCTCCGGTCGCGATGAGGTGGGGAACTAGGTCTTTCTCTGTTGTCTCCACAGGGGATTCAGACATCCTTTCGTCTTGGGAGATGCAAGACGAGCCTGCATTCAGGTCACTGCAGGGATATCCGGCCTTATTTTGAGTCAGGGAATAGCGGTGTCCATTCCACTTGAGGCCGCAAACTCAGGGTCCCTCTCACATACCTAGAGCTGAGAGAAGCCTCCTCTTGAGGTGCTTGTGGTAAGGTGGTATTCCTCTGGAGTCGAAGACAGGGACTAACCTCTCATCTCGAGTTGATTCTTGGTCCACGGAGCTCTTTCATGTTGCTACAGTGACCTCAGGACACCTCTAGCCTTGAAACAGTGTTCTTGGGGTTTCTCTGAAGTGCCATCAAGGAAATCAAGGCTCCTTTCATGTGTGATGTGCAACACGGAATTGCACTGCACGCAGTGCAGGGGAATCGGGCCTCATCTCCCGGCGAGGGGGAAGTCTCATGGTTTTTCTCGAGTTGCGGCGGGAACCTGGGGTATATTCTCGAGTTAGGTCGGGGATGGCCCTTCCACACACGTGTTTGTTCAGCGACGTCAGGACTCCGGCCTAGTTGCGAGGGACAACTCGGGATTCTCCTCGAGGCTTGGCAGGGCAATTGGGACGCCTCTCCAGCTGAGGCGGGAGACCAAGGGTCCCTTTCCTCGTGCCACAGGAATCCTGGGACTCCTATCAATTTTCTCGAGGAGTCAGGCATCGTCTCCTTTGGAGGAACTGATCTCGGCGTCCCTCTGGAGTTTTCAAAGGATGTGAGGCCTCCGGTCGCGATGAGGTGGGGAACTAGGTCTTTCTCTGTGGTCTCCACAGGGGATTCAGACATCCTTTCCTCTTGGGAGATGCAAGACGAGCCTGCATTCAAGTCACTGCAGGGATGTTCGGCCTTCTTTCGTGTCAGGGCTTCCCGGTGACCATTCCACTGAAGGCCGCAAACTCAGGGTCCCTCTCACATACCTAGAGTTGAGATAAGCTTCCTCTTGAGGTGCTTGTGGTAAGGTGGTATTCCTCTGGAGTCGAAGCCAGGGACTAACCTCTCATCTCGAGTTAATTCTTTGCCCACGGAGCTCTTTCGTGTTGCTACAGTGACCTCAGGATCCCTCTAGCCTTGAAACAGTGTTCTTGGGGTTTCTCTGGAGTGCCAGCAAGGAAATCAAGGCTCCTTTCATGTGTGATGTGCAACAGGGAATTGCTCTGCACGCAGTGCAGGGGAATCGGGCCTCATCTCAAGGCGAGGGAAAGTCTCATGGTTTTTCTCGAGTTGCGGCGGGAACCTGGGGTATATTCTCTAGTCATGACGGGGATGTCCCTTCCACACACGTGTTTGTTCAGCGACGTCAGGACTCCTACCTTGTTGCGAGGGACAACTCGGGATTCTCCCCGAGCCTTGGCAGGGCAATTGGGAGGCCTCTCCAGCTGAGGCGGGAGACCAACGATCCGTCTCCATGGGCCACAGGAATCCGGGGAATCCTATCAAATTTCACGAGGTGTCAGGCATCGTCTCCTATGGAGGCACTGATCTCCGCAAACGTCTGGAGTTTTCAAAGGAGGTGAGGCCTCCGGTCGCGGTGAGGTGGGGAACTAGGTCTTTCTCTGTGGTCTCCACAGGGGATTCAGACATCCTTTCGTCTTGGGAGATGCAAACGAGCCTGCATTCAAGTCACGGCAGGGATATCCGGCCTTATTTCGAGTCAGGGCATCGCGGTGTCCATTCCACTTGAGGCCGCACAATCAGGGTCCCTCTCACATACCTAGAGCAGAGAGAAGCCTCCTCTTGAGGTGCTTGTGGTAAGGTGGTATTCCTCTGGAGTCGAAGCCAGGGACTATCCTCTCATCTCGAGTTGATTTTTGGTCCACGAAGCTCTTTCGTATTGCTACAGTGATCTCAGGATCCCTCTAGCCTTGAAACAGTGTTCTTGGGGTTTCTCTGGAGTGCCATCAAGGAAATCAAGGCTCCTTTCATGTGTGATGTTCAACATGGAATTGCTCTGCACGCAGTGCATGGGAATCGGGCCTCATCTCACTTTGAGGGGCAGGTCTCATGGTTTTTCTCGAGTTGCGGCGGGAACCTGGGGTATATTCTCGAGTTACGACGGGGATGGCCCTTCCACACACGTGTTTGTTCAGCGACGTCAGGACTCCTGCCTAGTTGCGAGGGACAACTCGGGTTTCTCCTCGAGGCTTGGCAGGGCAATTCGGACGCCTCTCCAGCTGAGGCGGGAGACCAAGGGTCCCTTTCAACGTGCCACAGGAATCCTGGGACTCCTATCAAGTTTCAAGAGGAGTCAGGCATCGTCTCCTTTGGAGGCACTGATCTCCGCGTACCTCTGGAGTTTTCAAAGGATGTGAGGCCTCCGGTCGCAATGGGGTGGGGAACTAGGTCTTTCTTTGTGGTCTCCACAGGGGATTCACACATCCTTTCGTCTTGGGAGATGCAAGACGAGCCTGCATTCAAGTCACTGCAGGGATATCCGGCCTTATTTCGAGTCAGGGCATCGCGATGTCCATTCCACTTGAGGCCGCAAACTCAGGGTCCCTCTCACATACCTAGAGCTGAGAGATGCCTCCTCTTGAGGTGCTTGTGGTAAGGTGGTACTCCTTTGGAGGCTAAGGCAGGGACTAACCTCTCATCTCGAGTTGATTTTTGGTCCATTGAGCTCTTTCATGTTGCTACAGTGACCTGAGGATCCCTCTAGCCTTGATACAGTGTTCTTGGGGTTTCTCTAGAGTGCCATTAAGGAAATCAAGGCTCCTTTTATGTGTGATGTTCAACACGGAATTTCTCTGCACGCAGTTCAGGGGAATCGGGCCTCATCTCACGGCAAGGGGGAAGTCTTATGGTTTTTCTCGAGTTACGGCGGGAACCTGGGCTATATTTTCGAGTTTCGACGGGGATGGACCTTCCACACACGTGTTTGTTCAGTGACCTCAGGACTCCTGCCTAGTTGTGAGGGACAAATCGAGATTCTCCTCGAGGCTTGGCAGGCCAATAGGGACGCCTCTCCAAGTGAGGGGGGAGACCAAGGGTCCCTTTCCACGTGCCACAGGAATCCTGGGACTCCTATCAAGTTTCACGAGAAGTCAGGCATCGTCTCCTTTGGAGGCACTGATCTCCGCGTCCCTCTGGAGTTTTCAAAGGATGTGAAGCCTCCGGTCGCGATGAGGTGGCAACTAGGTATTTCTCTGTGGTCTCCAAAGGGGATTCAGACATCCTTTTGACTTGGGAGATGCAAGACGAGCCTGCATTCAAGTCACTGCAGGGATATCCGGCCTTATTTCGAGTCAGGTCATCGCGGTGTCCATTCCACTTGAGGCCGGAAACTCAGGGTCCCTCTCACATACCTACAGCTCAGAGAAGCCTCCTCTTGAGGTGCTTGTGTAAGGTGGTATTCGTCTGGAGTCGAAGCCAGGGACTAACCTCTCATCTCGAGTTGATATTTTGGTCCACGGAGCTCTTTCCTGTTGCTACAGTGACCTCAGGATCCCCCTAGCCTTGAAACAGTGTTCTTGGGGTTTCTCCGGAGTGCCATCAAGGAAATCAAGGCTCCTTTCATGTGTGATGTGCAACAGGGAATTGCTCTGCACGCAGTGCAGGGGAATCGGGCCTCATCTCGAGGCGAGGGAAAGTCTCATGGTTTTTCTCGAGTTGCGGCGGGAACCTGGGGTATATTCTCGAGTTACGACGGGGATGGCCCTTCCACACACGTGTTTGTTCAGCGACGTCAGGACTCCTGCCTTGTTGCGAGGGACAACTCGGGATTCTCCCCGAGCCTTGGCAGGGCAATTGGGACGCCTCTCCAGCTGAGGCGGGAGACCAACGATCCGTCTCCATGGGCCACAGGAATCCGGGGAATCCTATCAAATTTCACGAGGTGTCAGGCATCGTCTCCTATGGAGGCACTGATCTCCGCAAACGTCTGGAGTTTTCAAAGGAGGTGAGGCCTCCGGTTGCGGTGAGGTGGGGAACTAGGTCTTTCTCTGTGGTCTCCACAGGGGATTCAGACATCCTTTCGTCTTGGGAGATGCAAACGAGCCTGCATTCAAGTCACGGCAGGGATATCCGGCCTTATTTCGAGTCAGGGCATCGCGGTGTCCATTCCACTTGAGGCCGCACAATCAGGGTCCCTCTCACATAACTAGAGCAGAGAGAAGCCTCCTCTTGAGGTGCTTGTGGTAAGGTGGTATTCCTCTGGAGTCGAAGCCAGGGACTATCCTCTCATCTCGAGTTGATTTTTGGTCCACGAAGCTCTTTCGTGTTGCTACAGTGATCTCAGGATCCCTCTAGCCTTGAAACAGTGTTCTTGGGGTTTCTCTGGAGTGCCATCAAGGAAATCAAGGCTCCTTTCATGTGTGATGTTCAACATGGAATTGCTCTGCACGCAGTGCACGGGAATCGGGCCTCATCTCACTTTGAGGGGGAAGTCTCATGGTTTTTCTCGAGTTGCGGCGGGAACCTGGGGTATATTCTAGAGTTACGACGGTGATGGCCCTTACACATGTGTTTGTTCAGCAACGTCAGGACTCCTGCCTAGTTGCGAGGGACAAGTCGGGATTCTCCTCTAGGCTTGTCAGGGCTAATGGGACGCCTCTCCAGCTGAGGCGGGAGACCAAGGGTCCCTTTCCACGTGCCACAGGAATCCTGGGACTCCTATCAAGTTTCACACGGAGTCAGGCTTCGGCTCCTTTGGAGGCACTGATCTCCTCGTCCCTCTGGAGTTTCAAAGGATGTGAGGCCTCCGGTCCCGTAGAGGTGGGGAACTAGGTCTTTCTCTGTGGTCTAGACAGGGGATTCAGACATCCTCTCGTCTTGGGAGATGCAAGACGAGCCTGCATTCTAGTCACTGCAGGGATATCCGGCCTTATGTCGAATCAGGACATCGTGGTGTCCATTCCACTTGAGGCCGCAAACTCAGGGTCCCTCTCACATACCTAAAGCTGAGACAAGCCTCCTCTTGAGGTGCTTGTGGTAAGTTTGTATTCCTCTGGAGTCGAAGCCAGGGACTAACCTCTCATCTCTAGTTTATTTTTGGTCCATGGAGCTCTTTCGTGTTGCTACAGTGACCTCAGGATCCCTCTAGCCTTGAAACAGTGTTCTTGGGGTTTCTCTGGAGTGCCATCAAGGAAATCAAGGCTCCTTTCAGGTATCATGTGCAACACGGAATTGCTCTGCACGCAGTGCAGGTGAATCGGGCCTCATTTCGCGGCGAGGGGGAAGTCTCATGGTTTTTTTCGAGTTAAGGCGGGAACCTAGGGTATATTCTCGGGTTATGACGGAGATGGCCCTTTCACACACGTGTTTGTTCAGCGACGTCAGGACTCCTGCCTAGTTGCGAGGGACAACTCGGGATTCTTCTCGAGGCCTGGCAGGGCATTTGGGACTCCTCTCCAGCTGAGGCAGGAGAATAAGGGTCCCTTTGCACGTGCTACAGGAATCCTGGGACTCCTATCAAGTTTCACGAGGAGTCAGGCATCGTTTCCTTTTGAGGAATTGATCTCCCCGTACCTCTGCAGTTTTCCAAGGATGTGTGGCCTCCGGTCGCGATGAGTTGGGGAACTAGGTCTTTCTCTGTGATCTCCACAGGGGATTCAGACATCCTTTCGTCTTGGGAGAAGCAAGACGAGCCTGCATTCAAGTCACTACATTGATATCCCGCCATATTTCGAGTCAGGGCTTCGCAGTCTCCATTCCACTTCAGGCCGCAAACTCAGGGTCCCTCTCACATACCTAGAGCTGAGAGAAGCCTCCTCTTGAGGTGCTTGTGGTAAGGTGGTATTCCTCTGGAGTCGAAGCCAGGGGCTAACCTCTCATCTCGAGTTGATTTTTGGTCCACGGAAATCTTACGTGTTGCTCCACTGACCTCAAGATCCCTCTAGCCTTGAAACAGTGTTCTTGGGGTTTCTCTGGAGTGCCATCAAGGAAATCAAGGCTCCTTTCATGTGTGATGTGCAACACGGAATTGCTCTGCACGCAGTGCAGGGGAATCGGGCCTCATCTCGCCGCAAGGGGGAATCTCATGGTTTTTCTCGAGTTTCGGCGGAAACCTGGGGTATATTCTCGAGTTACGACGGGGATGGCCCTTCCACACACGTGTTTGTTCAGCGACATCAGGACTCCTACCTAGTTGCGAGGGACAACTCGGGATTCTCCTCGAAGCTTGGCAGGGCAATTGGGACGCCTCTCCAGTTGAGGCGGGAGACCAAGGGTCACTTTCCACGTTCCAAAGGATTCCTGGGACTCCTATCAAGTTTCACGAGGAGTCAGGCTTTGTCTCCTTTGGAGGCACTGATCTCCATGTACCTCTGGAGTTATCAAAGAATGTGAGTTCTCCGGTCGCGATGAGGTGGGGAACTAGGTCTTTCTCTGTGGTCTCCACAGGGGATTCAGACATCTTTTCGTCTTGGGAGATGCAAGACGAGCCTACATTCAAGACACTGCAGGGATATCCGGCCTTATTTCCAGACAGGGAATCCCCGTGTTCATTCCACTTGAGGCCTGAAACTCAGGGTCCCTCTCACATACCTAGAGCTGAGAGAAGCCTCCTCTTGAGGTGCTTGTGGTAAGGTGGTATTCCTCTGGAGTCGAAGCCAGTTAATAACCACTCATTTCTAGTTGATTTTTGGTCCACGGAGCTCTTTCGTGTTGCTACAGTGACCTCAGGATCCCCCTAGCCTTGAAACAGTGTTCTTGGGGATTTTCTGGAGTGCCATCAAGGAAATCAAGGCTCCTTTCATGTGTGAAGTGCAACACGGAATTGCTCTACACGCATTGCAGGGGAATCGGGCCTAATCTCGTGGCGAATCGGAAGTCTCATGGTTTTTCTCGAGTTGCAGCGGGACCCTGGGGTATATTCTCGAGTTACGACGGGGAAGGCCCTTCCACACACGTGTTTGTTCAGCGACTTCAGGACTCATGCCAGGTTGCGAGGGACAACTCGGGATTCTCCTCGAGGCTTCGCAGGGCAATTGACACGCCTCTCCAGCTGAGGCGGGGGACCAAGGGTCCCGTTCCACGTGCCACAGGAATCCTGGGACTCCTATCAAGTTTCACGAGGAGTCAGGCATCGTCTCCTTTGGAGGCACTGATCTCCGCGTACCTCTGGAGTTTTCCAAGGATGTGAGGCCTCCGGTCGCCATGAGGTGGGTAACTAGGTCTTTCTCTGTGGTCTCCACAGGGGCTTCAGACATTCTTTCATCTTGGGAGATGCAAGACAAGCCTGCATTCAAGTCACTGCAGGGATATCCGGCCTTATTTCAAGTCAGGGCATCGCGGTGTCCATTCCATTTGAGGCCGCAAACTTAGGGTCCCTCTCACATACCTAGAGCTGAGAGAAGCCTTCTCTTGAGGTGCTTGTGGTAAGGTGGTATACCTGTGGAGTCAAAGCCGGGGACTACCCTCTCATCTCGAGTTGATTTTTGGTCTACGGAGCTCTTTCGTGTTGCTACAGTGATCTCAGGATTCCTCTAGCCTTGAAACAGTGTTCTTGGGGTTTCTCTGGAGTGCCATCAAGGAAATCAAGGCTCCTTTCCTGTGTAATGTGCAACACGGAATTGCTATGCATGCAGTATATGGGAATCGGGCCTCATCTCGCGGCGAGGGGGAACTCTCATGGTTTTTCTCAAGTTGCGGCGGGAACCTGGGGTATATTCTCGAGTTACGACGGGGATGGCCCTTCCACACATGTGTTTGTTCAGCGACGTCAGGACTCCTGCCTAGTTGCGAGGGACAAGTCCGGATTCTCCTCTAGGCTTGTCAGGGCAATTGGGACGCCTCTCCAGCTGAGGCGGGAGATCAAGGGTCCCTTTCCACGTGCCACAGGAATCCTGGGACTCCTATCAAGTTTCACGAGGAGTCAGGCATCATCTCCATTGGAGGCACTGATCTCCGCTTACCTCTGGAGTTTTCAAAGAATGTGAGGTCTCCGGTCGCGATGAGGTGGGGAACTAGGTCTTTCTATTTGGTCTCCACAGGGGATTCAGACATCCTTTCGTCTTGGGAGATGCAAGACGAGCCTGCATTCAAGACACTGCAGGGATATCCGGCCTTATTTCCAGACAGGGAATCCCCGTGTTCATTCCACTTGAGGCCGCAAACTCAGGGTCCCTCTCACATACCTAGAGCTGAGAGAAGCCTCGTTTTGAGGGGCTTGTGGAAAGGTGGTATTCCTCTGGATTCAAAGCCAGTTAATAACCACTCATTTCTAGTTGATTTTTGGTCCACGGAGCTCTTTCGTTTGATACAGTGCCCTCACGATTCCTCTAGCCTTGAAACAGTGTTCTTGGGGTTTCTCTGGAGTGCCATCAAGAAAATCAAGGCTCCTTTCATGTGTGATGTTCAACACGGAATTGCTCTGCACGCAGTGCAGGGGAATCGGGCCTCATCTCGCGGCGAGGGGGAAGTCTCATGGATTTTCTCAAGTTGGGGTAGGAACCTGAGTTATATTCTCGAGTTACGAAGGGGATAGCCCTTCCACACAGGTGTTTCTTCAGCGATGTCAGGACCCCTGCCTAGTTGCGAGGGAGAAGTCTGGATTCTCCTCGAGGCTTGGCAGGGCAATTGGGACTCCTCTCCAGCTGAGGCGGGAGACCAAGGGTGCCTTTCCACGTGCCACAGGAATCCTGGGACTCCTATCAAGTTTCACGAGGAGTCAGGCATCGTCTCCTTTGGAGGCTCTGATCTCCGCGAACCTCTGGAGTTTTCAAAGGATGTGAGGCCTCCGGTCGAGATGAGGTGGGGAAGTAGGTCTTTCTCTGTGGTCTCCACAGGGGATTCAGACATCCTTTCGTCTTGGGAGATGCAAGACGAGCCTGCATTCAAGTCACTGCAGGGATATCTGGCCTTATTCCGTGTCAGGGCATCGCGGTGTCCATTTCACGTGAGGCTGCAAACTCAGGGTCGCTCTCACATACCTAGAGCTGAGAGAAGCCTCCTCTTGAGGGGCTTGTGTTAAGGTGGTATTCCTCTGGAGTCGAAGCCAGGGACTAACCTCTCATCTCGAGTTGATTTTTGGTCCACGGAGCTCTTACGTGTTGCTCCAGTGACCTCAAGATCCCTCTAGCCTTGAAACAGTGTTCTTGGGATTTCTCTGGAGTGCCATCGAGGAAATCAAGGCTCCTTTCATGTGTGATGTGCAACACGGAATTGCTCTGCACGCAGTGCAGGGAAATCGGGCCTCATCTCGTGGCAAGGGGGAAGTCTCATGGTTTTTCTCGAGTTTCGGCGGGAACCTGGGGTATATTCTCGAGTTACGACGGGGATGGCCCTTCCACACACGTGTTTGTTCAGCGACGTCAGGACTCCTACTAGTTGCGAGGGACAACTCGGGATTCTCCTCGAGGCTTGGCAGGGCAATTGGGACGCCTCTCCAGCTGAGGCGGGAAACCAAGGGTCCCTTTCCAAGTGCCACAGGAATCCTGGGACTCCTATCAAGTTTCACGAGGAGTCAGGCATCGTCTCCTTTGGAGGCACTGATCTCCGCGTACCTCTGGAGTTTTCAAAGAATGTGAGGCCTCCGTGCGCGATGAGTTGGGGAACTAGGTCTTTCTCTGTGGTCTCCACAGGGGATTCAGACATCCTTTCGTCTTGCGAGATGCAAGACGAGCCTGCACTCAAGTCACAGCAGGGATATGCACCCTTATTTCGAGTCAGGGCATCGCGGTGTCCGTTCCACTGGAGGCCGCAAATTCAGGGTCCCTCTCACATACCTAGAGCTGAGAGAAGCCTCCTCTTGAGGTGCTTGTGGTAAGGTGGTATTCCTCTGGAGTCGAAGCCAGGGACTAACCTCTCATCTCGTGTTGATTTTTGGTCCACGGAGCTCTTTCGTGTTGCTACAGTGACCTCAGGATCCCTGTAGCCTTGAAACAGTGTTCTTGGGGGTTCTCTGGAGTGCCATCAAGGAAATCAAGGCTCCTTTCATGTGTGATGTGCAACACGGAATTGCTCTTCACACAGTGCAGGGGAATCGGGCCTCATCTCGCGGCGAGGGGGAAGTCTCATGGTTTTTCTCGAGTTCCGGCGGGAACCTGGGGTATATTCTCGAGTTACGACGGGGATGGCCCTTCCACACACATGTTTGTTCAGCGACGTCAGGACCTCTGCCTAGTTGCGAGGGACAACTCGGGATTCTCCTCGAGGCTTGGCGGCGCAATTGGAACGCCTCTCCAGCTGAGGCCGGAGACCAAGGGTGCCTTCCCACGTGCCACAGGAATCCTGGGACTCCTATCAAGTTTCACAAAGAGTCAGGCATCTTCTCCTATGGTGGCATTGATCTCCGCTTACCTCTGGAGTTTTCAAAGGATGTGAGGTCTCCGGTCGCGATGAGGTGGGGAACTAGGTCTTTCTCTGTGGTCTCCACAGGGGATTCAGACATCCTTTCGTCTTGGGAGATGCAAGACGAGCCTGAATTCAAGTCACTGCAGGGATATCCGGCCTTATTTCCAGACAGGGAATCCCCGTGTTCATTCCACTTGAGGCCGCAAACTCAGGGTCCCTCTCACATACCTAGAGCTGAGAAAAGCCTCATCTTGAGGTGCTTGTGGTAAGGTGGTATTCCTCTGGATTCGAAGCCAGTTAATAACCACTCATTTCTAGTTGATTTTTCGTCCACAGAGCTCTTTCGTGTTGCTACAGTGACCTCAGGATCCCTCCAGCCTTGAAACAGTGTTTTTGGGGTTTCTCAGGAGTGCCATCAAGGAAATCAAGGCTCCTTTCATGTGTGAAGTGCAACACGGAATTGCTCTGCACGCAGTGCAGGGGAATCGGGCCTCATCTCGTAGCGAGGGGGAAGTCTCATGGTTTTTCTCGAGTTGCGGCGGGAACCTGGGGTATATTCTCGAGTTACGACGGGGTTGGCCCTTCCACATACGTGTTTGTTCAGTGACTTCAGGACTCATGCCAGGTTGCGATGGACAACTCGGGATTCTCCTCGAGGCTTGGCAGGGCAATTGACACGCCTCTCCAGCTGAGGCGGGAGACCAAGTGTCCCTTTCCACGTGCCACAGGAATCCTGGGACTCCTATCAAGTTTCACGAGGAGTCAGGCATCGTCTCCTTTGGAGGCACTGATCTCCGCGTACCTCTGGAGTTTTCAAAGGATGTGAGGCCTCCGGTCATGATGAGGTGGGGAACTAGGTCTTTCTCTGTGGTCTCCACAGGGGATTCAGACATCCTTTCGTCTTGGGAGATGAAAGACGAGCCTGCATTCAAGTCACTGCAGGGATATCCGGCCTTATTTCGAGTCAGGGCAGCCTCGTGTCCATTCCACTTGAGGCCGCAAACTCAGGATCCCTCTCACATACCTAGAGCTGAGAGAAGCCTCCTCTTGAGGTGCTTGTGGTAAGGTGGTATTCCTCTGAAGTCGAAGCCAAGGACTAACCTCTCATCTCGAGTTGATTTTTGGTCCACGGAGCTCTCTCGTACTGCTACAGTGACCTCAGGATCCCTTCAGCCTTGAAACAGTGTTCTTGGGGTTTCTCTGGAGTGCCATCAAGGAAATCAAGGCTCCTTTCCTGTGTGATGTTCAACACGGAATTGATCTGCACGCAATGCAGGGGAATCGGGCCTCATCTCGTGGGGAGGGGGAAGTCTCATGGTTTTTCTCGAGTTGCGGCGGGAACCTGGGGTATATTCTCGAGTTACGACGGGGACGGCCCTTCCACACACGTGTTTCTTCAGCGACTTCAGGACTCCTGCCTAGTTGCGAGGGGCAACTCGGGATTCTCCTCGAGGCTTGGCAGGGCAATTGGGACGCCTCTCCAGCTGCGGCGGGAGACCAAGGGTCCCTTTCCACGTGCCACAGGAATCCTGGGACTCCTATCAAGTTTCACGAGGAGTCAGGCATTGTCTCCTTTGGAGGCACTGATCTCCGGTTACCTCTGGAGTTTTACAACGATGTGAAGCCTCCGGTCGCGATCAGGTGGGGAACTAGGTCTTTCTCTGTGGTCTCCACAGGGGCTTCAGACATCCTTTCGTCTTGGGAGATGCAAGACGAGCCTGCATTCAAGTCACTGCAGGGATATCCGGCCTTATTTCGAGTCAAGGCATCGTGGTGTCCATTCCACTTGAGGCCGCAAACTCAGGATCCCGCTCACATACATGGAGCTGAGAGAAGCCTCCTCTTGAGGTGCTTTTTGTAAGGTGGTATTCCTCTGGAGTCGAAGCCAGGGACTACCCTCTCATCTCGAGTTGATTTTTGGTCCACAGAGCTCTTTGGTGTAGCTACAGTTACTGCAGGATCCCTCTAGCCTTAAAACAGTGTTTTTGGGCTTTCTCTGGGGTACCATCAAGGAAATCAAGGCTCCTTTCATGTGTGATGTGCAACACGGAATTGCTTTGCACGCAGTGCAGGGGAATCAGGCCTCATCTCGCGGCGAAGGGGATGTCTCATGGTTTTTCTCGAGTTGCGGTGGGAACCTGGGGTATATTCTCGAGTTACGAGGGGGATGGCCCTTCCACACACGTATTTGTTCAGCGACGTCAGGATTCCTGCCTAGTTGCGAGGGACAACTCGGGATTCTTCTCGAGGCTTAGCAGGGCAATTGGGACGCCTCTCCAGCTGAGGCGGGAGACCAAGAGTCCCTTTCCACATGCCACAGAATCCTGGGACTCCTATCAAGTTTCACGAGGAGTCAGGCATCGTCTCCTTTGGAGGCACTGATCTCCGCGTACCTCTGGAGTTTTCAAAGGATGTGAGGCCTCCGGGCGCGATGAGGTGGGGAACTAGGTCTTTCTCTGTGGTCTCCACAGGGCATTCAAACAACCTTTCCTCTTGGGAGATGCAAGACGAGCCTGCATTCAAGTCACTGCAGGGATATCCGGTCTTATTTCGAGTCAGGGCATCGCGATGTCCATTCCACTTGAGGCCGCAAACTCAGCGTCCCTCTCACATATCTAAAGCTGAGAGAAGCCTCCTCTTGAGGTGCTTGTGGTAAGGTGGTATTCCTCTGGAGTCGAAGCCAGGGACAAACCTCTCATCTCGAGTTGATTTTTGGTCCACGGAGCTCTCTCGTACTGCTACAGTGACCTCAGGATCCCTCTAGCCATGAAACAGTGTTCTTGGGGTTTCTATGGAGGGCCATCAAGGAAATCAAGGCTCCTTTCATGTGTGATATACAATACGGATTTGCTCTGCACACAGTGCATGGGAATCGGGCCTCATCTCGCGGCGAGGGGGAAGTCTCATGGTTTTTCTCGAGTTGCGGCGGGAACCTGGGGTATATTCTCGAGTTACGACGGGGATGGCCCTTCCACACACGTGTTTGTTCAGCGACGTCAGGGCTCCTGCCTAGTTGCGAGGGACAACTCTGGATTCTCCTCGAGGCTTGGCGGCGCAATTGGGACGCCTCTCCAACTGAGGCCGGAGACCAAGTGTCCCTTTCCACGTGCCACAGGAATCCTGGAACTCCCATCAAGTTTCACAAAGAGTCAGGCATCGTCTCCTTTGGAGGCACTGATCTCCGCGTACCTCTGGGGTTTTCAAAGGATGTGAGGCCTCCGGTCGCGATGAGGTGGGAACTAGGTCTTTCTCTGTGGTCTCCACAGGGGATTCAGACATCCTTTCGTCTTGGGAGATGCAAGACTAGCCTGCATTCTAGTCACTGAATTGAAATCCTGCCTTATTTCGACTCAGGGGATCGTGATGTCCATTCCACTTGAGGCCGCAAACTCAGGGTCCCTCTCACATACCTAGAGCTGAGAGAAGCCTCCTCTTGATGTACTTGTGGTAAGGTAGTATTCCTCTGGAGTCGAAGCCAGGGACTAACCTCTCTTCTCGAGTTGATTTTTGGTCCACGGAGCTCTTTCGTGTTGCTACAGTGAGCTCAGGATTCCTGTAGCCTTGAAACATTGTTCTTGGGGTTTCTCTGGAGTGCCATCAAGGAAATCAAGGCTCCTTTCATGTGTGATGTGCAACACGGAATTGCTCTGCACGCAGTGCAGGGGAATCGGGCCTCATCTCGCGGCGAGGGGGAAGTCTTATGCTTTTTCTCAAGTTGCGGCGGGAACCTGGGTTATATTCTCGAGTTACGACGGGGATGGCCCTTCCACACACGTGTTTGTTAAGCGACGTCAGGACTCCTGCCTAGTTGCGAGTGAAAACTTGGGATTCTCCTCGAGGCTTGGCAGGGCAATTGGGACGCCTCTCCTGCTGAGGCGGGAGACCAAGAGTCCCTTTCAACGACCCACAGGAATCCTGGGATTCCTATCAAGTTTCACGAAGAGTCAGGCATCATCTCCATTGGAGGCACTGATCTCCACTTACCTCTGGAGTTTTCAAAGGATGTGAGGCCTCCGGTCGCGATGAGGTGGGGAACTAGGTCTTTCTCTGTGGTCTCCACAGAGGCTTCACACATCCTTTCGTCATGCGAGATGCAAGACGCGCCTGCATTCAAGTCACTGCAGGGATATCCGGCCTTATTTCGAGTCAGGGCATCCCCGAGTCCATTCCACTTGAGGCCGCAAACTCAGGGTCCCTCTCACATACCTAGAGCTGAGAGAAGCCTCCTCTTGACGTGCTTCTGGTAAGGTGGTATTCCTCTGGAGTCGAAGCCAGGGACTAACCTCTCATCTCTAGTTGATTTTTGGTCCACGGAGCTCTTTCGTGTTGCTACAGTGACCTCAGGATACCTCCAGCCTTGAAACAGTGTTCTTGGGGTTTCTCTGGAGTGCCATCAAGGAAATCAAGGCTCCTTTCATGTGTGATGTGCAACAAGGAATTGCTCTGCACGCAGTGCAGGGGAATCGGGCCGCAACTCGCGGCGAGGGGGAAGTCTCATGGTTTTTCTCGTGTTGCTGCGGGAACCTGGGGTATATTCTCGAGTTACGACGGGGATGGCCCTTCCACACACGTGTTTGTTCAGCGACGTCAGGACTCCCGCCTAGTTGGGAGGGACAGCTCGGGATTCTCCTCGAGCCTTGGAAGGTCAATAGCGACGCCTCTCCCGCTGAGGCGGGAGACCAAGGGTCCCTTTCCACGTGCCACAGGAATCCTGGGACTCCTATCAAGTTTCACGAGGAGTCAGGCATCGTCTCCTTTGCAGGCACTGATCTCCGTGTACCTCTGGAGTTTTCAAAGGATGTGAGGCCTCCGGTCGCGATGAGGTGGGGAACTAGGTCTTTCTCTTTGGTCTCCACAGGGGATTCAGACATCCTTTCGTCTTGGGAGATGCAAGACGAGCCTGCATTCAAGTCACTGCTGGGATATCCCGCCTTATTTCGAGTCAGGGCATCGCGGTGTCCATCCCACTTGAGGCTGCAAACTCAGGTTCCCTTTCACATACCTAGAGCTGAGAGAAGCCTCCTCTTGAGGTGCTTGTGGTAAGGTGGTATTCCTCTGGAGTCGAAGCCAGGGACTAACCTCTCATCTCGTGTTGATTTTTGGTCCACGGAGCTCTTTCGTGTTGCTACAGTGACCTCAGGATCCCTGTAGCCTTGAAACAGTGTTCTTGGGGTTTCTCTGGAGTGCCATCAAGGAAATCAAGGCTCCTTTCATGTGTGATGTGCAACACGGAATTGCTCTGCACACAGTGCAGGGGAATCGGGCCTCATCTCGCGGCGAGGGGGAAGTCTCATGGTTTTTCTCGAGTTCCGGCGGGAACCTGGGGTATATTCTCGAGTTACGACGGGGATGGCCCTTCCACACACATGTTTGTTCAGCGACGTCAGGACCTCTGCCTAGTTGCGAGGGACAACTCGGGATTCTCCTCGAGGCTTGGTGGCGCAATTGGAACGCCTCTCCAGCTGAGGCCGGAGACCAAGCGTGCCTTCCCACGTGCCACAGGAATCCTGGGACTCCTATCAAGTTTCACAAAGAGTCAGGCATCTTCTCCTATGGTGGCATTGATCTCCGCGAACCTCTGGAGTTTTCAAAGGATGTGAGGCCTCCGGTCGCGATGAGGTGGTGAACTAGGTCCTTCTCTGTGGTCTCCACAGGGGATTCAGATATCCTCTCGTCTTGGGAGATGAAGACCAGCCTGCATTCAAGTCACTGCAGGCATATCCGGCCTTATTTCGAGTCAGGGCATCGCGGTGTCCATTCCACTTGAGGCTGCAAACTCAGGGTCCCTCTAACATACCTAGAGCTGAGAGAAGCCTCCTCTTGAGGTGCTTGTGGTAAGGTGGTATTCCTCTGGAGTCGAAGCCAGGGACTAACCTCTCATCTCGAGTTGATTTTTGGTCCACGGAGCTCTTTCGTGTTGCTACAGTGACCTCAGGATCCCTCCAGCCTTGAAACAGTGTTTTTGGGGTTTCTCTGGCGTGCCATCGAGGAAACCAAGGCTCCATTCATGTGTGATGTGCAACACGGAATTGCTCTGCACGCAGTGTAGGTTAAACAGGCCTCATCTTGCGGCGACGGGGATGTCTCATGGTTTTTCTCGAGGTGCGGCGGGAACCTGGGGTATATTCTCGAGTTACGACGGGGATGGCCCTTCCACACACGTGTTTGTTCAGCGACGTCAGGACTCCTGCCTAGTTGCGAGGGACAAGTCGGGATTCTCCTCGAGGCTTGGCAGGGCAATTGGGACGCCTCTCCAGCTGAGGCGGGAGACCAAGTGTCCCTTTCCACATGCCACAGAATCCTGGGACTCCTACCAAGTTTCACGAGGAGTCAGGCATCGTCTCCTTTGGAGGCACTGATCTCCGTGTACCTGTGGAGTTTTCAAAGGATGTGAGGCCTCCGGTCGCGATGAGGTGGGGAACTAGGTCTTTCTCTGTGGTCTCCACAGGGGATTCAGACATCCTTTCGTCTTGGGAGATGCAAGACGAGCCTGCATTCAAGTCACTGCAGGGATATGCGACCTTATTTCGAGTCAGGGCATCCTCGTGTCCATTCCACTTGAGGCCGCAAACTCAGGATCCCTCTCACATACCTAGAGCTGAGAGAAGCTTCCTCTTGAGGTGCTTGTGGTAAGGTGGTATACCTCTGGAGTCGAAGCCAGGGAATAACCTCTCATCTCGAATTGAATTTTGGTCCACGGATCTCTTTCGCGTTGCTACAGTGAACTCAGGATCTCTCTAGCCTTGAAACAGTGTTCTTGGGGTTACTCTGGAGTGCCATCGAGGAAATCAAGGGTCCTTTCATGTGTGATGTGCAACACGGAATTGCTCTGCACGCAGTGTAGGGGAATCGGCCCTCATCTCGCGGCGAGGGGGAAGTCTCATGGTTTTTCTCGAGTTGCGGCGGAACCTGGGGTATATTCTCGAGTTACGACGGGGATGGCCCTTCCACACACGTGTTTGTTCAGCGACTTCAGAACTCCTGCCTAGTTGCGAGGGACAACTCGGGATTCTCCTCGAGGATTGTCGGGGAAATTGGGACGCCACTCCAGATGAGGCGGGAGACCAAGTGTCCCTTTGCACGTGCTACAGGAATCCTGGGACTCCTATCAAGTTTCACGAGGAATCAGGCATCATCTCTTTTGGAGGCACTGATCTCGGCCTACCTGTGCAGTTTTCAAAGACTGTGAGGCCTTCGGTCGCGATGAGGTGGGGAACTAGGTCTTTCTCTGATGTCTCCACAGGGGATTCAGACATACTTTCGCCTTGGGAGATGCAAGACGAGCCTGCATTCAAGTCACTGCAGGGATATCCGGCCTTATTTCGAGTCAGGGTTTCGCGGTGTCCATTCCACTTGAGGCCGCAAACTCAGGGTCCCTCTCACATACCTAAAGCGGAGAGAAGCCTCGTCTTGAGGTGCATGTGGTAAGGTGGTATTCCTCTGGAGTCGAAGCCAGGGACTAACCTCTCATCTCGAGTTGATTTTTGGTCCACGGAGCTCTTTCATGTTGCTACAGTGACCTCAGGATCCCTCTGGCCTTGAAACAGTGTTCTTGGGGTTTCTCTGGAGTGCCATCAAGGAAATCAAGGCTCCTTTCATGTGTGATGTGCTACACGGAATGGCTCTGCACACAGTGCAGGGGAATCGGGCCTCATTTCGCGGCGAGGGGGAAGTCTCATGGTTTTTCTCGAGTTGCGGCGGGAACCTGGGGTATATTCTCGAGTTACATCGGGGATGGCCCTTCCACACACGTGTTTGTTCAGCGACGTCAGGACTCCTGCCTAGTTGCGAGGGAGAACTCTGGATTCTCCTCGAGGCTTGGCGGCGCAATTGGGACGCCTCTCCTGCTGAGGAGGGAGACCAAGGGTCCCTTTCAACGTGCCACAGGAATCCTGGGACTCCTATCAAGTTTCACGAGGAGTCAGGCATCGTCTCCGTTTGAGGCACTGATCTCCGGATACCTCTGGAGTTGTGAAAGGATGTGAGGCCTCCGGTCGCGATGAGGTGGGGAACTAGGTCCTTCTCTGTGGTATCCACAGGGGATTCAGACATCCTTTCGTCTTGGGAGATGCAAGACGAGCCTACATTCAAGTCACTGCAGGGATATCCGGCCTTATTTCGGGTCAGGACATCGCGGTGTCCATTCCACTTGAGACCGCAAACTCAGGGTCCCTCTCACATACCTAGAGCTGAGCAAAGCCTCCTCTTGAGGTGCTTGTGGTAAGGTGATGTTCCTCTGGAGTCGAAGCCAGGGACTAACCTCTCATCTCGAGTTGATTTTTGGTCCACAGAGCACTTTCGTGTTGCTACAGTGACCTCAGGATCCCTCTTGCCTTGAAACAGTGTTCTTGGGGTTTCTCTGGAGTGCCATCAAGGAAATCAAGCCTCCTTTCATGTGTGATGTGCAACATGGAATTACTCTGCATGCAGTGCAGGGGAATCGGGCCTCATCTCGTGGCGAGGGGGAAGTCTCATGGTTTTTCTCGAGTTTCGGCGGGAACCTGGGGTATATTCTCGAGTTACGACGGGGATGGCCCTTGCACACACGTGTTTGTTCAGCGACGTCAGGACTCCTGCCTAGTTGCGAGGGACAACTCGGGATTCTCCTCGAGGCTTTGCGGCGCAATTGGGACGCCTCTCCAGCTGAGGAGGGAGACCAAGTGTCCCTTTCCACATGCCACAGAATCCTGGGACTCCTATCAAGTTTCACGAGGAGTCAGGCATCGTCTCCTTTGGAGGAACTGATCTCCACGTACCTCTCGAGTTTTCAAAGAATGTGAGGCCTCCGGGCGCGATGAGCTGGAGACCTAGGTCTTTCTCCGTGGTCTCCACAGGGCATTCAAACATCCTTTCCTCTTGGGAGATGCAAGACGAGCCTGCATTCAAGTCACTGCAGGGATATCCGGCCTTATTTCGAGTCAGGGCATCGCGGTGTCCATTCCACTTGAGGCCGCAAACTCAGGGTCCCTCTCACATACCAGTGCTGAGAGAAGCCTCCTCTTGAGGTGCTTGTGGTAAGGTGGTATTCCTCTGGAGTCGAAGCCAGGGACTAACCTCACATCTCGAGTTGATTTTTGGTCCACGGAGCTCTTTCGTTTTGCTACAGTGACCTCAGGATCCCTCTAGTCTTGAAACAGTGTTCTTGGGCTTTCTCTGGAGTGTCATCAAGGAAATCAAGGCTCCTTTCATGTGTGATGTACAATACGGATTTGCTCTGCACACAGTGCATGGGAATCGGGCCTCATCTCGTGGCGAGGGGGAAGTCTCATGGTTTTTCTCGAGTTGCGGCGGGAACCTGGCGTATATTCTCCAGTTACGTCGGGGATGGCCCTTCCACACACGTGTTTGTTCAGTGACGTCAGGACTCCTGCCTAGTTGCGAGGGACAAGTCGGGATTCTCCTCGAGCCTTGGCCAGGCAATTGGGACGCCTCTCCAGCTGAGGCGGGAGACCAAGTGTCCCTTTACACATGCCACAGAATCCTGGGACTCCTATCAAGTTTCACATAGAGTCAGGCATCGTCTCCTTTGGAGGCACTGATCTCCGCGTACCTCTGGAGTTTTCAAACGATGTGAGGCCTCCGGTCGCGATGAGGTGGGGAACTAGGTCCTTCTCTGTTGTCTCCACAGGGGATTCCGACATCCTTTCTTCTTGGGAGATGCAAGACGAGCCTGCATTCAAGTCACTGCAGGGATATCCGGCCTTATATCGAGTCAGGGCATCGCGGTGTCCATTCCACTAGAGGCCGCAAACTCAGGGTCCCTCTCACACACCTAGAGCTGAGAGAAGCCTCTGCTTGAGGGGTTTGTGGTAAGGTGGTATTCCTCTGGAGTCGAAGCCAGGGACTAACCTCTCATCTCGAGTTGATTTTTGTTCCAGGGAGCTCTTTCGTGTTGCTACAGTGACCTCAGGATCCCTTAAGTCTTGAAACTGTGTTCTTGGGGTTTCTCTGGAGCGCCCTCAAGGAAATCAAGGCTCCTTTCCTGTGTGATGTGCAACACGAAATTGCCCTGCACGCAGTGCAGTGGAATCAGGCCTCATCTCGCGGCGAGGGGGAACTCTCATGGTTTTTCTCGAGTTGCGGCGGGAACCTGGGGTATATGCTCGAGTTACGAGGGGGATGGCCCTTCCACACACGTATTTGTTCAGCGACGTCAGGATTCCTGCCTAGTTGCGAGGGACAACTCGGGATTCTTCTCGAGGCTTAGCAGGGCAATTGGGACGCCTCTCCAGCTGAGGCGGGAGACCAAGAGTCCCTTTCCACATGCCACAGAATCCTGGGACTCCTATCAAGTTTCACGAGGAGTCAGGCATCGTCTCCTTTGGAGGCACTGATCTCCGCGTACCTCTGGAGTTTTCAAAGGATGTGAGGCCTCCGGGCGCGATGAGGTGGGGAACTAGGTCTTTCTCTGTGGTCTCCACAGGGCATTCAAACAACCTTTCCTCTTGGGAGATGCAAGACGAGCCTGCATTCAAGTCACTGCAGGGATATCCGGTCTTATTTCGAGTCAGGGCATCGCGATGTCCATTCCACTTGAGGCCGCAAACTCAGCGTCCCTCTCACATATCTAAAGCTGAGAGAAGCCTCCTCTTGAGGTGCTTGTGGTAAGGTGGTATTCCTCTGGAGTCGAAGCCAGGGACTAACCTCTCATCTCGAGTTGATTTTTGGTCCACGGAGCTCTCTCGTACTGCTACAGTGACCTCAGGATCCCTCTAGCCATGAAACAGTGTTCTTGGGGTGTCTATGGAGGGCCATCAAGGAAATCAAGGCTCCTTTCATGTGTGATATACAATACGGATTTGCTCTGCACACAGTGCATGGGAATCGGGCCTCATCTCGCGGCGAGGGGGAAGTCTCATGGTTTTTCTCGAGTTGCGGCGGGAACCTGGGGTATATTCTCGAGTTACGACGGGGATGGCCCTTCCACACACGTGTTTGTTCAGCGACGTCAGGGCTCCTGCCTAGTTGCGAGGGACAACTCTGGATTCTCCTCGAGGCTTGGCGGCGCAATTGGGACGCCTCTCCAACTGAGGCCGGAGACCAAGTGTCCCTTTCCACGTGCCACAGGAATCCTGGAACTCCCATCAAGTTTCACAAAGAGTCAGGCATCGTCTCCTTTGGAGGCACTGATCTCCGCGTACCTCTGGGGTTTTCAAAGGATGTGAGGCCTCCGGTCGCGATGAGGTGGGAACTAGGTCTTTCTCTGTGGTCTCCACAGGGGATTCAGACATCCTTTCGTCTTGGGAGATGCAAGACTAGCCTGCATTCTAGTCACTGAATTGAAATCCTGCCTTATTTCGACTCAGGGGATCGTGATGTCCATTCCACTTGAGGCCGCAAACTCAGGGTCCCTCTCACATACCTAGAGCTGAGAGAAGCCTCCTCTTGATGTACTTGTGGTAAGGTAGTATTCCTCTGGAGTCGAAGCCAGGGACTAACCTCTCTTCTCGAGTTGATTTTTGGTCCACGGAGCTCTTTCGTGTTGCTACAGTGAGCTCAGGATTCCTGTAGCCTTGAAACATTGTTCTTGGGGTTTCTCTGGAGTGCCATCAAGGAAATCAAGGCTCCTTTCATGTGTGATGTGCAACACGGAATTGCTCTGCACGCAGTGCAGGGGAATCGGGCCTCATCTCGCGGCGAGGGGGAAGTCTTATGCTTTTTCTCAAGTTGCGGCGGGAACCTGGGGTATATTCTCGAGTTACGACGGGGATGGCCCTTCCACACACGTGTTTGTTAAGCGACGTCAGGACTCCTGCCTAGTTGCGAGTGAAAACTTGGGATTCTCCTCGAGGCTTGGCAGGGCAATTGGGACGCCTCTCCTGCTGAGGCGGGAGACCAAGAGTCCCTTTCAACGACCCACAGGAATCCTGGGATTCCTATCAAGTTTCACGAAGAGTCAGGCATCATCTCCATTGGAGGCACCGATCTCCACTTACCTCTGGAGTTTTCAAAGGATGTGAGGCCTCCGGTCGCGATGAGGTGGGGAACTAGGTCTTTCTCTGTGGTCTCCACAGAGGCTTCACACATCCTTTCGTCATGCGAGATGCAAGACGCGCCTGCATTCAAGTCACTGCAGGGATATCCGGCCTTATTTCGAGTCAGGGCATCCCCGAGTCCATTCCACTTGAGGCCGCAAACTCAGGGTCCCTCTCACATACCTAGAGCTGAGAGAAGCCTCCTCTTGACGTGCTTCTGGTAAGGTGGTATTCCTCTGGAGTCGAAGCCAGGGACTAACCTCTCATCTCTAGTTGATTTTTGGTCCACGGAGCTCTTTCGTGTTGCTACAGTGACCTCAGTATACCTCCAGCCTTGAAACAGTGTTCTTGGGGTTTCTCTGGAGTGCCATCAAGGAAATCAAGGCTCCTTTCATGTGTGATGTGCAACAAGGAATTGCTCTGCACGCAGTGCAGGGGAATCGGGCCGCAACTCGCGGCGAGGGGGAAGTCTCATGGTTTTTCTCGTGTTGCTGCGGGAACCTGGGGTATATTCTCGAGTTACGACGGGGATGGCCCTTCCACACACGTGTTTGTTCAGCGACGTCAGGACTCCCGCCTAGTTGGGAGGGACAGCTCGGGATTCTCCTCGAGCCTTGGAAGGTCAATAGCGACGCCTCTCCCGCTGAGGCGGGAGACCAAGGGTCCCTTTCCACGTGCCACAGGAATCCTGGGACTCCTATCAAGTTTCACGAGGAGTCAGGCATCGTCTCCTTTGCAGGCACTGATCTCCGTGTACCTCTGGAGTTTTCAAAGGATGTGAGGCCTCCGGTCGCGATGAGGTGGGGAACTAGGTCTTTCTCTTTGGTCTCCACAGGGGATTCAGACATCCTTTCGTCTTGGGAGATGCAAGACGAGCCTGCATTCAAGTCAGTGTAGGGATATCCGGCCTTATTTCGAGTCAGGGCATCGCGGTGTCCATTCCACTTGAGGCCGCAAATTCAGGGTCCCTCTCACATACCTAGAGCTGAGAGAAGCCTCCTCTTGAGGTGCTTGTGGTAAGGTGGTATTCCTCTGGAGTCGAAGCCAGGGACTAACCTCTCATCTCGAGTTGATTTTTGGTCCACGGAGCTCTTTCGTGTTGCTACAGTGGCCTCAGGATCCCTCTAGCCTTGGAACAGTGTTCTTGGGGTTTCTCTGGAGTGCCATCAAGGAAATCAAGGCTCCTTTCCTGTGTGATGTGCAACACGGAATTGCTCTGCACGCAGTGCAGGGGAATGGGGCCTCATCTCTCGGCGAGGGGGAAGTCTCATGGTTTTTCTCGAGTTGCGGCGGGAACCTGGGGTATATTCTCGAGTTACGGCGGGGATGGCCATTCCACACACGTGTTTGTTCAGCGACGTCAGGACTCCTGCCTAGTTGCGAGGGACAACTCGGGGTTCTCCTCGAGGCTTTCAGGTCAATTGGGACGCCTCTCCACCTGAGGCGGGGGACCAAGGGTCCCTTTCCACGTGCCACAGGAATCCTGGGACTCCTATCAAGTTTCACGAGGAGTCAGGCATCGTCTCCTTTGGAGGCACTGATCTCCGCGTACCTCTGGAGTTTTCAAAGGATGTGAGGCCTCCGGTCGCGATGAGGTGGGGAACAAGATCTTTCTGTGTGGTCTCCACAGGGACTCAGACATCCTTTCGTCTTGGGAGATGCAAGACTAGCCTGCATTCTAGTCACTGAAGGGAAATCCTGCCTTATTTCGACTCAGGGGATCGCGATGTCCATTCCACTTGAGGCCGCAAACTCAGGGTCCCTCTCACATACCTAGAGCTGAGAGAAGCCTCCTCTTGATGTACTTGTGGTAAGGTAGTATTCCTCTGGAGTCGAAGCCAGGGACTAACCTCTCTTCTTGAGTTGATTTTTGGTCCACGGAGCTCTTTCGTGTTGCTACAGTGAGCTCAGGATCCCTGTAGCCTTGAAACATTGTTCTTGGGGTTTCTCTGGAGTGCCATCAAGGAAATCAAGGCTCCTTTCATGTGTGATGTGCAACACGGAATTGCTCTGCACGCAGTGCAGGGGAATCGGGCCGCATCTCGCGGCGAGGGGGAAGTCTTATGCTTTTTCTCAAGTTGCGGCGGGAACCTGGGGTATATTCTCGAGTTACGACGGGGATGGCCCTTCCACACACGTGTTTGTTAAGCGACGTCAGGACTCCTGCCTAGTTGCGAGTGAAAACTTGGGATTCTCCTCGAGGCTTGGCAGGGCAATTGGGACGCCTCTCCTGCTGAGGCGGGAGACCAAGAGTCCCTTTCAACGACCCACAGGAATCCTGGGACTCCTATCAAGTTTCACGAAGAGTCAGGCATCATCTCCATTGGAGGCACTGATCTCCACTTACCTCTGGAGTTTTCAAAGGATGTGAGGCCTCCGGTCGCGATGAGGTGGGGAACTAGGTCTTTCTCTGTGGTCTCCACAGAGGCTTCACACATCCTTTCGTCATGCGAGATGCAAGACCAGCCTGCATTCAAGTCACTGCAGGGATATCCGGCCTTATTTCGAGTCATGGCATCGCGGTGTCCATTCCACTTGAGGCTGCAAACTCAGGGTCCCTCTCACATACCTAGAGCTGAGAGAAGCCTCCTCTTGAGGTGCTTGTGGTAAGGTGGTATTCCTCTGGAGTCGAAGCCATGGACTAACCTCTCATCTCGAGTTGATTTTTGGTCCACGGAGCTCTTTCGTGTTGCTACAGTGACCTCAGGATCACTCTAGCCTTGAAACAGTGTTTTTGAGGTTTCTCTGGAGTGCCATCGAGGAAACCAAGGCTCCTTTCACGTATGATGTGCAACACGGAATTGCTCTGCACACAGTGCTGGTTAAACGGGCCTCATCTTGCGGCGAGGGGGATGTCTCATGGTTTTTCTCGAGTATGGGCGGCAACCTGGGGTATATTCTCGAGTTACGACGGGGATGGCCCTTCCACACATGTGTTTGTTCAGCGACGTCAGGACTCCCGCCTAGTTGGGAGGGACATCTCTGGATTCTCCTCGAGGCTTGGAAGGTCAATAGCGACGCCTCTCCCGCTGAGGCGGGAGATCAAGGGTCCCTTTCCAAGTGCCACAGGAATCCTGGTACTCCTATCAAGTTTCACGAGGAGTCACGCATCGTCTCCTTTGCAGGCAATGATCTCCGCGTACCTCTGGAGTTTTCAAAGGATGTGAGGCCTCCAGTCGCGATGAGGTGGGGAACTAGGTCTTTCTCTGTGGTCTCCACAGGGGATTCAGACATCCTTTTGTATTGGGAGATGCAAGACGAGCCTGCATTCACGTCACTGCAGGGATATCCGGCCTTATTTCGAGTCAGGGCATCGCGGTGTCCATTCCTCTTGAGGCCGCAAACTCAGGGTCCCTCTCACATACCTAGAACTGAGAGAAGCCTCCTCTTGAGGTGCTTGTGGTAAGGTGGTATTCCTCTGGAGTCGAAGCCAGGGACTAACCTCTCATCTCGAGTTGATTTTTGGTCCACGGAGCTCTTTCGTGTTGCTACAGTGACCTCAGGATCCCTCTAGTCTTGAAAGAGTGTTCTTGGGGATTCTCTGGAGTGCCATCAAGGAGATCAAGGCTCCTTTCCTGTGTGATGTGCAACACGGTATTGCTCTGCACGCAGTGCAGGGGAATCGGGCCTCATCTCTCGGCGAGGGGGAAGTCTCATGGTTTTTCTCGTGTTGCGGCGGGAACCTGGGGTATATTCTCGAGTTACGACAGGGATGGCCCTTCCACACACGTGTTTGTTCAGCGACGTCAGGACTCCTGCCTAGTTGCGAGGGGACAACTCGGGATTCTCCTCGAGGCTTGCCAGGGCAATTGGGATGCCTCTCCAGTTCAGGCGGGAGACCAAGTGTGCCTTTCCACGTGCCACAGGAATCCTGGGACTCCTATCAAGTTTCACGAGGAGTCAGGCATCGTCTCCTTTGGACGCGCTGATCTCCGCGTACCTCTGGAGTTTTCAAAGGATGTGAGGCCTCCGGTCGCGATGAGGTGGGGAACTAGATCTTTCTGTGTGGTCTCCACAGGGGACTCAGACATCCTTTCGTCTTGAGAGAAGCAAGACGCGCCTGCATTCAAGTCACTGCAGGGATATCCGGCCTTACTTCGAGTCAGGGCATCCCCGAGTCCATTCCACTTGAGGCCGCAAACTCAGGGTCCCTCTCACATACCTAGAGCTGAGAGAAGCCTCCTCTTGACGTGCTTCTGGTAAGGTGGTATTCCTCTGGAGTCGAAGCCAGGGACTAACCTCTCATCTCTAGTTGATTTTTGGTCCACGGAGCTCTTTCGTGTTGCTACAGTGACCTCAGGATACCTCCAGCCTTGAAACAGTGTTCTTGGGGTTTCTCTGGAGTGCCATCAAGGAAATCAAGGCTCCTTTCATGTGTGATGTGCAACACGGAATTGCTCTGCACGCAGTGCAGGGGAATCGGGCCGCAACTCGCGGCGAGGGGGAAGTCTCATGGTTTTTCTCGTGTTGCTGCGGGAACCTGGGGTATATTCTCGAGTTACGACGGGGATGGCCCTTCCACACACGTGTTTGTTCAGCGACGTCAGGACTCCCGCCTAGTTGGGAGGGACAGCTCGGGATTCTCCTCGAGCCTTGGAAGGTCAATAGCGACGCCTCTCCCGCTGAGGCGGGAGACCAAGGGTCCCTTTCCAAGTGCCACAGGAATCCTGGGACTCCTATCAAGTTTCACGAGGAGTCAGGCATCGTCTCCTTTGCAGGCACTGATCTCCGTGTACCTCTGGAGTTTTCAAAGGATGTGAGGTCTCCGGTCGCGATGAGGTGGGGAACTAGGTCTTTCTCTTTGGTCTCCACAGGGGATTCAGACATCCTTTCGTCTTGGGAGATGCAAGACGAGCCTGCATTCAAGTCAGTGTAGGGATATCCGGCCTTATTTCGAGTCAGGGCATCGCGGTGTCCATTCCACTTGAGGCCGCAAACTCAGGGTCCCTCTCACATACCTAGAGCTGAGAGAAGCCTCCTCTTGAGGTGCTTGTGGTAAGGTGGTATTCCTCTGGAGTCGAAGCCAGGGACTAACCTCTCATCTCGAGTTGATTTTTGGTCCACGGAGCTCTTTCGTGTTGCTACAGTGGCCTCAGGATCCCTCTAGCCTTGGAACAGTGTTCTTGGGGTTTCTCTGGAGTGCCATCAAGGAAATCAAGGCTCCTTTCCTGTGTGATGTGCAACACGGAATTGCTCTGCACGCAGTGCAGGGGAATGGGGCCTCATCTCTCGGCGAGGGGGAAGTCTCATGGTTTTTCTCGAGTTGCGGCGGGAACCTGGGGTATATTCTCGAGTTACGGCGGGGATGGCCATTCCACACACGTGTTTGTTCAGCGACGTCAGGACTCCTGCCTAGTTGCGAGGGACAACTCGGGGTTCTCCTCGAGGCTTTCAGGTCAATTGGGACGCCTCTCCACCTGAGGCGGGGGGACCAAGGGTCCCTTTCCACGTGCCACAGGAATCCTGGGACTCCTATCAAGTTTCACGAGGAGTCAGGCATCGTCTCCTTTGGAGGCACTGATCTCCGCGTACCTCTGGAGTTTTCAAAGGATGTGAGGCCTCCGGTCGCGATGAGGTGGGGAACAAGATCTTTCTGTGTGGTCTCCACAGGGACTCAGACATCCTTTCGTCTTGGGAGATGCAAGACTAGCCTGCATTCTAGTCACTGAAGGGAAATCCTGCCTTATTTCGACTCAGGGGATCGCGATGTCCATTCCACTTGAGGCCGCAAACTCAGGGTCCCTCTCACATACCTAGAGCTGAGAGAAGCCTCCTCTTGATGTACTTGTGGTAAGGTAGTATTCCTCTGGAGTCGAAGCCAGGGACTAACCTCTCTTCTTGAGTTGATTTTTGGTCCACGGAGCTCTTTCGTGTTGCTACAGTGAGCTCAGGATCCCTGTAGCCTTGAAACATTGTTCTTGGGGTTTCTCTGGAGTGCCATCAAGGAAATCAAGGCTCCTTTCATGTGTGATGTGCAACACGGAATTGCTCTGCACGCAGTGCAGGGGAATCGGGCCGCATCTCGCGGCGAGGGGGAAGTCTTATGCTTTTTCTCAAGTTGCGGCGGGAACCTGGGGTATATTCTCGAGTTACGACGGGGATGGCCCTTCCACACACGTGTTTGTTAAGCGACGTCAGGACTCCTGCCTAGTTGCGAGTGAAAACTTGGGATTCTCCTCGAGGCTTGGCAGGGCAATTGGGACGCCTCTCCTGCTGAGGCGGGAGACCAAGAGTCCCTTTCAACGACCCACAGGAATCCTGGGACTCCTATCAAGTTTCACGAAGAGTCAGGCATCATCTCCATTGGAGGCACTGATCTCCACTTACCTCTGGAGTTTTCAAAGGATGTGAGGCCTCCGGTCGCGATGAGGTGGGGAACTAGGTCTTTCTCTGTGGTCTCCACAGAGGCTTCACACATCCTTTCGTCATGCGAGATGCAAGACCAGCCTGCATTCAAGTCACTGCAGGGATATCCGGCCTTATTTCGAGTCATGGCATCGCGGTGTCCATTCCACTTGAGGCTGCAAACTCAGGGTCCCTCTCACATACCTAGAGCTGAGAGAAGCCTCCTCTTGAGGTGCTTGTGGTAAGGTGGTATTCCTCTGGAGTCGAAGCCAGGGACTAACCTCTCATCTCGAGTTGATTTTTGGTCCACGGAGCTCTTTCGTGTTGCTACAGTGACCTCAGGATCACTCTAGCCTTGAAACAGTGTTTTTGAGGTTTCTCTGGAGTGCCATCGAGGAAACCAAGGCTCCTTTCACGTATGATGTGCAACACGGAATTGCTCTGCACACAGTGCTGGTTAAACGGGCCTCATCTTGCGGCGAGGGGGATGTCTCATGGTTTTTCTCGAGTATGGGCGGCAACCTGGGGTATATTCTCGAGTTACGACGGGGATGGCCCTTCCACACATGTGTTTGTTCAGCGACGTCAGGACTCCCGCCTAGTTGGGAGGGACATCTCTGGATTCTCCTCGAGGCTTGGAAGGTCAATAGCGACGCCTCTCCCGCTGAGGCGGGAGATCAAGGGTCCCTTTCCAAGTGCCACAGGAATCCTGGTACTCCTATCAAGTTTCACGAGGAGTCACGCATCGTCTCCTTTGCAGGCAATGATCTCCGCGTACCTCTGGAGTTTTCAAAGGATGTGAGGCCTCCAGTCGCGATGAGGTGGGGAACTAGGTCTTTCTCTGTGGTCTCCACAGGGGATTCAGACATCCTTTTGTATTGGGAGATGCAAGACGAGCCTGCATTCACGTCACTGCAGGGATATCCGGCCTTATTTCGAGTCAGGGCATCGCGGTGTCCATTCCTCTTGAGGCCGCAAACTCAGGGTCCCTCTCACATACCTAGAACTGAGAGAAGCCTCCTCTTGAGGTGCTTGTGGTAAGGTGGTATTCCTCTGGAGTCGAAGCCAGGGACTAACCTCTCATCTCGAGTTGATTTTTGGTCCACGGAGCTCTTTCGTGTTGCTACAGTGACCTCAGGATCCCTCTAGTCTTGAAAGAGTGTTCTTGGGGATTCTCTGGAGTGCCATCAAGGAGATCAAGGCTCCTTTCCTGTGTGATGTGCAACACGGTATTGCTCTGCACGCAGTGCAGGGGAATCGGGCCTCATCTCTCGGCGAGGGGGAAGTCTCATGGTTTTTCTCGTGTTGCGGCGGGAACCTGGGGTATATTCTCGAGTTACGACAGGGATGGCCCTTCCACACACGTGTTTGTTCAGCGACGTCAGGACTCCTGCCTAGTTGCGAGGGGACAACTCGGGATTCTCCTCGAGGCTTGCCAGGGCAATTGGGATGCCTCTCCAGTTCAGGCGGGAGACCAAGTGTGCCTTTCCACGTGCCACAGGAATCCTGGGACTCCTATCAAGTTTCACGAGGAGTCAGGCATCGTCTCCTTTGGACGCGCTGATCTCCGCGTACCTCTGGAGTTTTCAAAGGATGTGAGGCCTCCGGTCGCGATGAGGTGGGGAACTAGATCTTTCTGTGTGGTCTCCACAGGGGACTCAGACATCCTTTCGTCTTGAGAGAAGCAAGACGCGCCTGCATTCAAGTCACTGCAGGGATATCCGGCCTTACTTCGAGTCAGGGCATCCCCGAGTCCATTCCACTTGAGGCCGCAAACTCAGGGTCCCTCTCACATACCTAGAGCTGAGAGAAGCCTCCTCTTGACGTGCTTCTGGTAAGGTGGTATTCCTCTGGAGTCGAAGCCAGGGACTAACCTCTCATCTCTAGTTGATTTTTGGTCCACGGAGCTCTTTCGTGTTGCTACAGTGACCTCAGGATACCTCCAGCCTTGAAACAGTGTTCTTGGGGTTTCTCTGGAGTGCCATCAAGGAAATCAAGGCTCCTTTCATGTGTGATGTGCAACACGGAATTGCTCTGCACGCAGTGCAGGGGAATCGGGCCGCAACTCGCGGCGAGGGGGAAGTCTCATGGTTTTTCTCGTGTTGCTGCGGGAACCTGGGGTATATTCTCGAGTTACGACGGGGATGGCCCTTCCACACACGTGTTTGTTCAGCGACGTCAGGACTCCCGCCTAGTTGGGAGGGACAGCTCGGGATTCTCCTCGAGCCTTGGAAGGTCAATAGCGACGCCTCTCCCGCTGAGGCGGGAGACCAAGGGTCCCTTTCCAAGTGCCACAGGAATCCTGGGACTCCTATCAAGTTTCACGAGGAGTCAGGCATCGTCTCCTTTGCAGGCACTGATCTCCGTGTACCTCTGGAGTTTTCAAAGGATGTGAGGTCTCCGGTCGCGATGAGGTGGGGAACTAGGTCTTTCTCTTTGGTCTCCACAGGGGATTCAGACATCCTTTCGTCTTGGGAGATGCAAGACGAGCCTGCATTCAAGTCAGTGTAGGGATATCCGGCCTTATTTCGAGTCAGGGCATCGCGGTGTCCATTCCACTTGAGGCCGCAAACTCAGGGTCCCTCTCACATACCTAGAGCTGAGAGAAGCCTCCTCTTGAGGTGCTTGTGGTAAGGTGGTATTCCTCTGGAGTCGAAGCCAGGGACTAACCTCTCATCTCGAGTTGATTTTTGGTCCACGGAGCTCTTTCGTGTTGCTACAGTGGCCTCAGGATCCCTCTAGCCTTGGAACAGTGTTCTTGGGGTTTCTCTGGAGTGCCATCAAGGAAATCAAGGCTCCTTTCCTGTGTGATGTGCAACACGGAATTGCTCTGCACGCAGTGCAGGGGAATGGGGCCTCATCTCTCGGCGAGGGGGAAGTCTCATGGTTTTTCTCGAGTTGCGGCGGGAACCTGGGGTATATTCTCGAGTTACGGCGGGGATGGCCCTTCAACACACGTGTTTGTTCAGCGACATCAGGACTCCTGCCTAGTTGCGAGGGACAACTCGGGGTTCTCCTCGAGGCTTTCAGGTCAATTGGGACGCCTCTCCACCTGAGGCGGGGGACCAAGGGTCCCTTTCCACGTGCCACAGGAATCCTGGGACTCCTATCAAGTTTCACGAGGAGTCAGGCATCGTCTCCTTTGGAGGCACTGATCTCCGCGTACCTCTGGAGTTTTCAAAGGATGTGAGGCCTCCGGTCGCGATGAGGTGGGGAACAAGATCTTTCTGTGTGGTCTCCACAGGGACTCAGACATCCTTTCGTCTTGGGAGAAGCAAGACGAGCCTGCATTCAAGTCACTGCAGGGATATCCGGCCTTACTTCGAGTCAGGGCATCCCCGAGTCCATTCCACTTCAGGCCGCAAACTCAGGGTCCCTCTCACATACCTAGAGCTGAGAGAAACCTCCTCTTGAGGTGCTTGTGGTAAGGTGGTATACCTCTGGAGTCGAAGCCAGGGACTAAACTCTCAACTCGAGTTGATTTTTAGTCCATGGAGCTCTTTCGTGTTGCTACAGTGACCTCAGGATCCCTCCAGCCTTAAAACAGTGTTCTTGGGGTTTATCTGGAGTGCCATCAAGGAAATCAAGGCTCCTTTCATGTGTGATGTGCAACACGGAATTGCTCTGCACGAATTGCAGGGGAATCGGGCCGCAACTCACAGCGAGGGGGAAGTCTCATGGTTTTTCTCGAGTTGTGGAGGGAACCTGGGGTATATTCTCGAGTTACAAGGGCGATGGCCCTTCCACACACGTGTTTGTTCAGTGACGTCAGGACTCCCGCCTAGTTGGGAGGAACAACTCGGGATTCTCCTCGAGGCTTGGAAGGTCAATAGCGATGCCTCTCCCGCTGAGGCGGGAGACCAAGGGTCCCTTTCCACGTGCCACAGTAATCCTGGGACTCCTATCAAGTTTCACGAGGAGTCAGGCATCGTCTCCTTTGCAGGCACTGATCTCCGCGTACATCTGGAATTTTCAAAGGATGTGAGGCCTCCGGTCGGATTGAGGTGGGGAAATAGGTCTTTCTCTGTGGTCTCCACAGGGGATTCAGACATCCTTTCGTCTTGGGAGATGCAAGACGAGCCTGCATTCAAGTCACTGCAGGGATATCCGGCCTTATTTCGAGTCAGGGCATCGCAGTGTCCATTCCACTTGAGGCCGCAAATTCAGGGTCCCTCTCATATACCTAGAGCTGAGAGAAGCCTCCTCTTCAGGTGCTTGTGGTAAGGTGGTATTCCTCTGGAGTCGAAGCCAGGGACTAACCTCTCATCTCGAGTTGATTTTTGGTCCACGGAGCTCTTTCGTGTTGCTACAGTGACTTCAGGATCCCTCTAGCCTTGGAACAGTGTTCTTGGGGTTTCTCTGGAGTGCCATCAAGGAAATCAAGGCTCCTTTCATGTGTGATGTGCAACACGGAATTACTCTGCACGCAGTGCAGGGGAATCGGGCCTCATCTCGCGGCGAGGGGGAAGTCTCAAGGTTTTTCTCGAGTTGCGGCGGGAACCTGGGGTATATTCTCGAGTTACGACGGGGATGGCCCTTCCACACACGTGTTTGTTCAGCGACGTCAGGAATCCTGCCTAGTTGCGAGGGACCACTCGAGATTCTCCTCGAGGGTTGGCAGGGCAATTGGAACGCCTCTCCAGCTGAGGCGGGAGACCAAGGGTCCCTTTCCACGTGCCACAGGAATCCTGGGACTCCTATCAAGTTTCACGAGGAGTCAGACATCGTCTCCTTTGGAGGCACTGATCTCCGCGTACCTCTGGAGTTTTCAAAGGATGTGAGGCCTCCGGTCTCGATGAGGTGGGGAACTAAGTCTTTCTCTGTGTTCTCCACAGGGGATTCAGACATCCTTTCGTCTTGGGAGTTGCAAGACGAGCCTGCATTCAAGTCACTGCAGGGATATCCGGCCTTATTTCGAGTCAGGGTATTGCGGTGTCCATTCCACTTGAAGCCGCAAACTCAGGGTCCCACTCACATACCTAGAGCTGAGAGAAGCCTCCTCTTGAAGTGCTTGTGGTAAGGTGGTATTCCTCTGGAGTCGAAGCCAGGGACTAACCTCTCATCTCGAGTTGATTTATGGTCCACGGAGCTCTTTCGTGTTGCTACAGTGACCTCAGGATCCCTCTAGCCTTGAAACAGTGTTCTTGGCGTTTCTCTGGGGTGCCATCAAGGAAATCAAGGCTCCTTTCATGTGTGATGTGCAACACGGAATTGCTCTGCACGCAGTGTAGGGGAATCGGGCCTCATCTCGCGGCGAGGGGGAAGTCTCATGGTTTTTCTCGTGTTGCTGCGGGAACCTGGGGTATATTCTCGAGTTACGACGGGGATGGCCCTTCCACACACGTGTTTGTTCAGCGACGTCAGGACTCCCGGCTAGTTGGGAGGGACAACTCGGGATTCTCCTTGAGGCTTGGAAGGTCAATAGCGACGCCTCTCCCGCTGAGGCGGGAGACCAAGGGTCCCTTTCCAAGTGCCACAGTAATCCTGGGACTCCTATCAAGTTTGACGAGGAGTCAGGCATCGTCTCCTTTGGAGGCACTGATCTCCGCGTACCTCTGGAGTTTTCAAAGGATGTGAGGCCTCCGGTCGCGATGAGGTGGGGAACTAGGTCTTTCTCTGTGGTCTCCTCAGGGGATTCAGACATCCTTTCGTCTTGGGAGATGCAAGATGAGCCTGCATTCAAGTCACTGTAGGGATATACGGCCTTATTTCGAGTCAGGGCATCGCGGTGTCCCTTCCACTTGAGGCCGCAAACTCAGGGTCCCTCTCACATACCTAGAGCTGAGAGAAGCCTCCTCTTGAGGTGCTTGTGGTAAGGTGGTATTCCTCTGGAGTCGAAGCCAGGGACCAACCTCTCATCTCGAGTTGATTTTTGGTCCACGGAGCTCTTTCGTGTTGCTACAGTGACCTCAGGATCCCTCTAGCCTTGGAACAGTGTTCTTGGGGTTTCTCTGGAGAGCCATCAAGGAAATCAAGGCTCCTTTCATGTGTGATGTGCAACACGGAATTGCTCTGCACGCAGTGCAGGGGAATCGGGCCTCATCTCGCGGCGAGGGGGAAGTCTCATGGTTTTTCTCGAGTTGCGGCGGCAACCTGGGGTATATTCTCGAGTTAAGACGGGGATGGCCCTTCCACACACGTGTTTGTTCAGCGACGTCAGGAATCCTGCCTAGTTGCGAGGGACCACTCGAGATTCTCCTCGAGGCTTGGCAGGGCAATTGGGACGCCTCTCCAGCTGAGGCGGGAGACCAAGGGTCCCTTTCCACGTGCCACAGGAATCCTGGGACTCCTATCAAGTTTCACGAGGAGTCAGACATCGTCTCCTTTGCAGGCACTGATCTCCGAGTTCCTCTGGAGTTTTCAAAGGATGTGAGGCCTCCGGTCGCGATGAGGTGGGGAACTAAGTCTTTCTCTGTGGTCTCCACAGGGGATTCAGACATCCTTTCGTCTTGGCAGATGCAAGACGAGCCTGTATTCAAGTCACTGCAGGGATATCCGGCCTTATTTCGAGTCAGGGTATTGCGGTATCAATTCCACTTGAGGCCGCAAACTCAGGGTCCCTCTCACATACCTAGACCTGAGAGAAGCCTCCTCTTGAAGTGCTTGTGGTAAGGTGGTATTCCTCTGGAGTCGAAGCCAGGGACTAACCTCTCATCTCGAGTTGATTTATGGTCCACGGAGCTCTTTCGTTTTGCTACAGTGACCTCAGGGTCCCTCTAGCCTTGAAACAGTGTTCTTGGGGTTTCTGTGGAGTGCCATCAAGGAAATCAAGGCTCCTTTCATGTGTGATGTGCAACACGGAATTGCTCTGCACGCAGTGCAGGGGAATGGGGCCTCATCTCTCGGCGAGGGGGAAGTATCATGGTTTTTCTCGAGTTGCGGCGGGAACCTGGGGTATATTCTCGAGTTACGATTGGGATGGCCCTTCCACACACGTGTTTGTTCAGCGACGTCAGGACTCCTGCCTAGTTGCAAGGGACAACTCGGGATTCTCCTCGAGGCTTGCCAGGGCAATTGGGACGCATCTCCAGCTGAGGCGGGAGACCAAGGGTTCCTTTCCACGTGCCACAGGAATCCTGGGACTCCTGTCAAGTTTCACGAGGAGTCAGGTATCGTCTCCTTTTCAGGCAGAGATCTCCGCGTACCTTTGGAGTTTTCAAAGGATGTGAGGCCTCCGGTCGGGATGAAGTGGGGAACTAGGTCTCTCTCTGCGGACTCCACAGGGGATTTAGACATCCTTTCTTCTTGGGAGATGCAAGACGAGCCTGCATTCAAGTCACTGCAGGGATATCCGGCCTTATTTCGAGTCAGGGCATCGCGGAGTCCATTCCACTTGAGGCCGCAAACTCAGGGTCCCTCTCACATACATAGAGCTGAGTGAAGCCTCCTCTTGAGGTGCTTGTGGTAAGGTGGTATTCCTCTGGAGTCGAAGTCAGGGACTAACCTCTCATTTCGAGTTGATTTTTGGTCCACGGAGCTCTTTCGTGTTGCTACAGTGACCTCTGGATCCCTCTAGCCTTGAAACAATGTTCTTGGGGTTTCTCTGGAGTGCCATCAAGGAAATCAAGGCTCCTTTCATGTGTGATGTGCAACACGGAATTGCTCTGCACGCAGTGCAGGGGAATCGGGCCTCATATCGCGGGGAGGGGGAAGTCTTATGGTTTTTCTCGAGTTGCGGCGGGAACGTGGGGTATATTCTTGAGTTACGAAGGGGATGGCCTTCACACACGTGTTTGTTCAGCGATGTCAGGACTCCTGGCTTGTTGCGAGGGACAACTCGGGATTTTCCTCGAGGCTTGGCAGGGCAATTGGGACGCCTCTCCAGCTGAGGCGGGAGACCAAGTGTCCCTTTCCACGTGCCACCGGAATCCTGGGACTCCTATCAAGTTTCACGAGGAGTCAGGCATCGTCTACTTCGGAGGCGCTGATCTCCGCGTACCTCTGGAGTTTTCAAAGGATGTGAGGCCTCCGGTCGCGATGAGGTGGGGAACTAGGTCTATCTCTGTGGTCTCCACAGGGGATTCAGATATCCTTTCGTATTGGGAGAGGCAAGACGAGCCTGCATTCAAGTCACTGCAGGGATATCCGGCCTTATTTCGAGTCAGGGCATCGCGGAGTCCATTCCTCTTGAGGCCGCAAACTCTGGGTCCATCTCACAAACCTAGAGCTGAGAAAAGCCTCCTCTTGAGTTGCTTGTGGTAAGGTGGTATTCCTCTGGAGTTGAAGCCAGGGACAAACCTCTCATCTCGAGTTGATTTTTGGTCCACGGAGCTCTTTGGTGTTGCTACAGTGGCCTCAGGATCCCTCTAGCCTTGAAACAGTGTTCTTGGGGTTTCTCTGGAGTGCCATCAAGGAAATCAACGCTCCTTTCCTGTGTGATGTGCAACACGGAATTGCTCTGCACGCAGTGCAGGGGAATCGGGCCTCATCTCGCGGCGAGGGGGAAGTCTCATGGTTTTTCTCGAGTTGCGGCGGGAACCTGGGGTGTATTCTCGAGTTACGACAGGGATGGCCCTTCCACACACGTGTTTGTTCAGCGACGTCAGGACTCCTTCCTAGTTGCGAGGGACAACTCCGGATTCTCCTCGAGGCTTGGCAGGGCAATTGGGACGCCTCTCCAGCTGAGGCGGGAGACCAAGTGTCCCTTTCCACGTGCCACCGGAATCCTGGGGCTCCTATCAAGTTTCACGAGGAGTCAGGCATCGTCTCCTTCGGAGGCACTGATCTCCGCGTACCTCTGGAGTTTTCAAAGGATGTGAGGCCTCCGGTCGCAATGATGTGGGGAACTAGATCTATCTCTGTGGTCTCCACAGGGGATTCAGACATCCTTTCCACTTGGGAGATGCAAGACGAGCCTGCATTCAAGTCACTGCAGGGATATCCGGCCTTATTTCGAGTCAGGGCATCGCGGAGTCCATTCCACTTGAGGCCACAAACTCAGGGTCCCTCTCACATACTTAGAGCTGAGAGAAGCCTCCTCTTGAGGTGCTTGTGGTAAGGTGGTATTCCTCTGGATTCGAAGCCAGGGACTAACCTCTCATCTCGAGTTGATTTTTGGTCCACGGAGCTCTTTCGTGTTGCTACAGTGACCTAAGGATCCCCCTAGCCTTGAAACAGTGTTCTTGGGGTTTCTCTGTTGTGCCATTAAGGAAATCAAGGCTCCTTTCATGTGTGATGTGCAACACGGAATTGCTCTGCACGCAGTGCAGGGGAATCAGGGCTCGTCTCGCGGCGAGGGGGAGGTCTCATGGTTTTTCTCGAGTTGCGGCGGGAACCTGGGGTATATTCTCGAGTTACGACGGGGATGGCCCTTCCACACACGTGTTTGTTCAGTGACGTCAGGACTCCTGCCTAGTTGCGAGGGACAACTCGGGATTCTCCTCGGGGCTTGGCAGGGCAATTGGGACGCCTCTCCAGCTGAGGCGGGAGACCAAGGGTCCCTTTCCACGTGCCTCAGGAATTCTGGGACTCCTATCAAGTTTCACGAGGAGCCAGGCATCGTCTCCTTTGGAGGCACTGATCTCCGCGTACCTCTGGAGTTTTCAAAGGATGTGAGGCCTACAGTCGCGATGAGGTGGGGAACTAGGTCTTTCTCTGTGGTCTCCACAGGGGATTCAGATATCCTTTCGTATTGGGAGAGGCAAGACGAGCCTGCATTCTAGTCACTGCAGGGATATCCGGCCTTATTTCGAGTCAGGGCATCGCGGAGTCCATTCCACTTAAGGCCGCAAACTCACGGTCCCTCTCACATACCTAGAGCTGAGAGAAGCCTCCTCTTGAGGTGCTTGTGGTAAGGTGGTATTCTTCTGGAGTCGAAGCCAGGGACTAACCTCTCATCTTGAGTTGATTTTTGATCCACGGAGCTCTTTGGTGTTGCTACAGTGGCCTCAGGATCCCTCTAGTCTTGAAACAGTGTTCTTGGGGTTTCTCTGGAGTGCCATCAAGGAAATCAAGGCTCCTTTCATGTGTGATGTGCAACACGGAATTGCTCTACAGGAAGTGCAGGGGAATCGGGCCTCATCTCGCGACCAAGGGGAAGTCTCATGGTTTTTCTCGAGTTGCGGCGGGAACCTGGGGTATATTCTCGAGTTACGACGGGGATGGCCCTTCCACACAGTGTTTGTTCAGCGACGTCAGGACTCCGGCCTAGTTTCGAGGGACAACTCAGGATTCTCCTCGAGGCTTGGCAGGGCAATTGGGACGCCTCTCCAGCTGAGGTGGGAGACCAAGCGTGCCTTTCCACGTGCCACAGGAATCCTGGGACTCCTATCAAGTTTCACGAGGAGTCAGGCATCGTCTCCTTTGGAGGCACTGATTTCTGCGTACCTCTGGAATTTTCAAAGGATGTGAGGCCTCCGGTCGCGATGAGGTGTGGAACTAGGTCTTTCTATGTGGTCTCCACAGGGGATTCAGACATCCTTTCGTCTTGGGAGATGCAAGACGATCCTGCATTCAAGTCACTGCAGGGATATCCGGCCTTATTTCGAGTGTGGGCATCGCGGAGTCCATTCCACTTTAGGCCGTAAACTCAGGTTCTCTCTCACATACCTAGAGCTGAGAGAAGCCTCCTCTTGAGGTGCTTGTGGTAAGGTGGTATTCCTCTGGAGTCGAAGCCAGGGACTAACCTCTCATCTCAAGTTGATTTTTGGTCCAAGGAGCTCTTTCGTGTTGCTACAGTGACCTCAGGATCCCTCGAGCCTTAAAACAGTGTTCTTGGGGTTTCTCTGGAGTGCCATCGAGGAAATCAAGGCTCCTTTCATGTGTGATGTGCAACACAGAATTGCTCTGCACACAGTGCATTGGAATGGGGCCTCATCTCGCGGCGAGGGGAAAGTCTCATGGTTTTTCTCGAGTTGCGTCGGGAACCTGGGGTATATTCTCGAGTTACGACGGGGATGGCCATTCCACACACGTGTTTGTTCAGCGACGTCAGGACTCCTGCCTAGTTGCGAGGGACAACTCGGGATTCTCCTCGAGGCTTGGCAGGGCAATTGGGACGCCTCTCCAGCTGAGGCGGGAGACCAAGGGTCCCTTTCCACGTGCCACAGGAATCCTGGGACTCCTATCAAGTTTCACGAGGAGTCAGGCATCGTCTCCTTTGGAGGCACTGATCTCCGCGAACCTCTGGAGTTTTCAAAGGATGTGAGGCCTACAGTCGCGATGAGGTGGGGAACTAGGTCTTTCTCTGTGGTCTCCACAGGGGATTCAGATATCCTTTCGTATTGGGAGAGGCAAGACGAGCCTGCATTCCAGTCACTGCAGGGATATCCGGCCTTATTTCGAGTCAGGGCATCGCGGAGTCCATTCCTCTTGAGGCCGCAAACTCAGGGTCCCTCTCACATACCTAGAGCTGAGAGAAGCCTCCTCTTGAGGTGCTTGTGGTAAGGTGGTATTCTTCTGGAGTCGAAGCCAGGGACTAACCTCTCATCTCGAGTTGATTTTTGATCCACGGAGCTCTTTGGTGTTGCTACAGTGGCCTCAGGATCCCTCTAGTCTTGAAACAGTGTTCTTGGGGTTTCTCTGGAGTGCCATCAAGGAAATCAAGGCTCCTTTCATGTGTCATGTGCAACACGGAATTGCTCTACACGCAGTGCAGGGGAATCGGGCCTCATCTCGCGGCGAGGGGGAAGTCTCATGGTTTTTCTTGAGTTGCGGCGGGAACCTGGGGTATATTCTTGACTTACGAAGGGGATGGCCTTTCACACACGTGTTTGTTCAGTGATGTCAGGACTCCTGGCTAGTTGCGAGGGACAACTCGGGATTTTCCTCGAGGCTTGGCAGGGCAATTGGGACGCCTCTCCAGCTGAGGCGGGAGACCAAGGGTCCCTTTCCTCGTGCCACAGGAATCCTGGGACTCCTATCAAGTTTCACGAGGAGTCAGGCATCGTCTCCTTTGGAGGCACTGATCTCCGCGTACCTCTGGAGTTTTCAAAGGATGGGAGGCCTCCGGTCGCAATGAAGTGGGGAACTAGGTCTTTCACTGTGGTCTCCACAAGGGATTCAGACATCCTCTCGTCTTGAGAGATGCAAGACGAGCCGGCATTCAAGTCACCACAGGGATATCCGGCCTTATTTCGAGTCAGGGCCTCGCTTTGTCCATTCCACTTGAGGCCGCAAACTCAGGGTCCCTCTCACATACTTAGAGCTGAGAGAAGCCTCCTCTTGAGGTGCTTGTGGTAAGGTGGTATTCCTCTGGAGTCGAAGCCAGGGACTAACCTCTCATCTTGAGTTGGTTTTTGGTCCACGGAGCTCTTTCGTGTTGCTACAGTGACCTCAGGATCCCCCTAGCCTTGAAACAGTGTTCTTGGGGTTTCTCTGGAGTGCCATCAAGGAAATCAAGGCTCCTTTCATGTGTGATGTGCAACACGGAATTGCTCTGCACGCAGTGCAGGGAAATCGGGCCTCATCTCCCGGCGAGGGGGAAGTCTCATGGTTTTTCTCGAGTTGCGGTGGGAACCTGGGATATATTCTCGAGTTACGACGGCGATGGCCCTTCAACACACGTGTTTGTTCAGCGAAGTCAGGACTCCTGGCTAGTTGCGAGGGACAACTCGGGATTTTCCTCGAGGCTTGGCAGGGCAATTGGGACGCCTCTCCAGCTGAGGCGGGAGACCAAGTGTCCCTTTCCACGTGCCACAGGAATCTTGGGACTCCTATCAAGTTTCACGAGGAGTCAGGCATCGTTTCCTTCGGAGGCACTGATCTCCGCATACCTCAGGATTTTCCAAAGAATATGAGGCCTCCGGTCGCGATGAGGTGGGGAACTAGGTCTTTCTCTGCGGTCTCCAAAGGGGATTCAGACATCCTTTCGTCTTGGGAGATGCAAGACGAGCCTGCATTCAAGTCACTGCAGGGATATCCGGCCTTATTTAGAGTCAGGGCATCCCCGTTTCCATTTCACTTGATGCCGCAAACTCAGGGTCCCTCTCACATACCTAGAGCTGAGAGAAGCCTCCTCTTGAGGTGCTTGTGGTAAGCTGGTATTCCTCTGGATTCGAAGTAAGGGAATAACCTATCATCTCGAGTTGATTTTTGGTCCACGGAGCTCTTTCGTGTTGCTACAGTGGCCACAGGATCCCTCTAGCCTTGAAACAGTGTTCTTGGGGTTTCTCGGGAGTGCCATCAAGGAAATCAAGGCTCCTTTCATGTGTGATGTGCAACACGGAATTGCTCTGCACGCAGTGCAGGGGAATCGGGCCTCATCTCGCCGTGAGGGGGAAGTCTCATGGTTTTTCTCGAGTTGCGGCAGGAACCTGCGTTATATTCTCGAGTTACGATGGGGATGGCCCTTCCACACACGTGTTTGTACAGTGACGTGATGACTCCTGCCTAGTTGCGAGGGAGAACTCGGGATTCTCCTCGAGGCTTGGCAGGGCAATTTTGACGCCTCTCCAGCAGAGGCGGGAGACCAAGGGTCCCTTTCCACGTGCCACAGGAATCCTGGGACTCCTATCAATTTTCACGAGGAGTCAGGCATCGTCTCCTTTGGAGGCACTGATCTCCGGGTAACTCTGGAGTTTTCAAAGGATGTGAGGCCTCAGGTCGCGATGAGGTGGGGAACTAGGTCTTTCTCTGTGGTCTCCACAGGGGATTCAGACATCCTTTCGTCTTGGGAGGTGCAAGACGAGCCTGCATTCAAGTCACTGCAGGGATATCCGGCCTTATTTCGAGTCAGGGCATTGCGGTGTCCATTCCACTTGAGGCCGCAAACTCAGGGTCCCTCTCGCATACCTAGAGCTGAGAGAAGCCTCCTCTTGAGGTGCTTGTGGTATGTGGTGTTCCTCTGGAGTCGAAGCCAGGGACTAACCTCTCATCTCGAGTTGATTTTTGGTCCACGGAGCTCTTTCGTGTTGCTCCAGTGACTTCAGGATCCCTCTAGCCGTGAAACAGTGTTCTTGGGGTTTCTCTGGAGTGCCATCAAGGAAATCAAGGCTCCTTTCATGTGTGATGTGCAACACGGAATTGCTCTGCACGCAGTGCAGGGGAATCGGGCCTCATCTCGCGGCGAGGGGAGAGTCTCATGGTTTTTCTCGAGTTGTGGCGGGAACCTTGAGTATATTCTCGAGTTATGACGGGGATGGCCCTTCCACACACGTGTTTGTTCAGCGACGTCACGACTCCTGCCTAGTTGCGAGGGACAACTCGGGATTCTCCTCGAGCCTTGGCAGGGCAATTGGGACGCCTCTCCAGCTGAGGCGGGAGACCAAGGGTCCCTTTCCTCGAGCCACAGGAATCCTGGGACTCTATCAAGTTTCACGAGGAGTCAGGCATCGTCTCCTTTGGAGGCACTGATTTCTGCGTACCTCTGGAATTTTCAAAGGATGTGAGGCCTCCGGTCGCGATGAGGTGTGGAACTAGGTCTTTCTATGTGGTCTCCACAGGGGATTCAGACATCCTTTCGTCTTGGGAGATGCAAGACGAGCATGCATTCAAGTCACTGCAGGGATATCCGGCCTTATTTCGAGTCAGGGCATCGCGGAGTCCATTCCACTTTAGGCCGGAAACTCAGGGTCTCTCTCACATACCTAGAGCTGAGAGAAGCCTCCTCTTGAGGTGCTTGTGGTAAGGTGGTATTCCTCTGGAGTCGAAGCCAGGGACTAACCTCTCATCTTGAGTTGGTTTTAGGTCCACGGGGCTCTTTCGTGTTGCTACAGTGACCTCAGGATCCCTGTAGCCTTGGAACAGTGTTCTTGGGGTTTCTCTGGAGTGCCATCAAGGAAATCAAGGCTCCTTTCATGTGTGATGTGCAACACGGAATTGCTCTGCACGCAGTGCAGGGGAATCGGGCCTCATCTCGCGGCCAGGGGGAAGTCTCATGGCTTTTCTCGAGTTGCAGCGGGAACCTGGGGTATATTCTCGAGTTAAGACGGGGATGGCCCTTCCACACACGTGTTTCTTCAGCGACGTCAGGAATCTTGCCTAGTTGCGAGGGACAACTAGAGATTCTCCTCGAGGCTTGGCAGGGCAATTGGGACGCCTCTCCAGCTGAGGCGGGAGACCAAGGGTCCCTTTCCACGTGCCACAGGAATCCTGGGACTCCTATCAAGTTTCACGAGGAGTCAGGCATCGTCTCCTTTGGAGGCACTAATCTCCGCGTACCTCTGGAGTTTTCAAAGGATGGGAGGCCTCCGGTCGCAATGAAGTGGGGAACTAGGTCTTTCACTGTGGTCTCCACAGGGGATTCAGACATCCTCTCGTCTTGAGAGATGCAAGACGAGCCGGCATTCAAGTCACCGCAGGGATATCCGGCCTTATTTCGAGTCAGGGCCTCGCTTTGTCCATTCCACTTGAGGCCGCAAACTCAGGGTCCCTCTCACATACTTAGAGCTGAGAGAAGCCTCCTCTTGAGGTGCTTGTGGTAAGGTGGTATTCCTCTGGAGTCGAAGCCAGGGACTAACCTCTCATCTTGAGTTGGTTTTTGGTCCACGGAGCTCTTTCGTGTTGCTACAGTGACCTCAGGATCCCTCTACCCTTGAAACAGTGTTCTTGGGGTTTCTCTGGAGTGCCATCAAGGAAATCAAGGCTCCTTTCATGTGTGATGTGCAACACGGAATTGCTCTGCACGCAGTGCAGGGAAATCGGGCCTCATCTCCCGGCGAGGGGGAAGTCTCATGGTTTTTCTCGAGTTGCGGTGGGAACCTGGGGTATATTCTCGACTTACGACGGGGATGGCCCTTCAACACACGTGTTTGTTCAGCGAAGTCAGGACTCCTGGCTAGTTGCGAGGGACAACTCGGGATTTTCCTCGAGGCTTGGCAGGGCAATTGGGACGCCTCTCCAGCTGAGGCGGGAGACCAAGTGTCCCTTTCCACGTGCCACAGGAATCTTGGGACTCCTATCAAGTTTCACGAGGAGTCAGGCATCGTTTCCTTCGGAGGCACTGATCTCCGCATACCTCAGGATTTTCCAAAGAATATGAGGCCTCCGGTCGCGATGAGGTGGGGAACTAGGTCTTTCTCTGCGGTCTCCAAAGGGGATTCAGACATCCTTTCGTCTTGGGAGATGCAAGACGAGCCTGCATTCAAGTCACTGCAGGGATATCCGGCCTTATTTCGAGTCAGGGCATCCCCGTTTCCATTTCATTTGATGCCGCAAACTCAGGGTTCCTCTCACATACCTAGAGCTGAGAGAAGCCTCCTCTTTAGGTGCTTGTGGTAAGCTGGTATTCCTCTGGATTCGAAGTAAGGGAATAACCTATCATCTCGAGTTGATTTTTGGTCCACGGAGCTCTTTCGTGTTGCTACAGTGGCCACAGGATCCCTCTAGCCTTGAAACAGTGTTCTTGGGGTTTCTCGGGAGTGCCATCAAGGAAATCAAGGCTCCTTTCATGTGTGATGTGCAACACAGAATTGCTCTGCACGCAATGCAGGGGAATCGGGCCTCATCTCGCCGTGAGGGGGAAGTCTCATGATTTTTCTCGAATTGCGGCGGGATCCTGGGGTATATTCTCGAGTTACGATGGGGATGGCCCTTCCACACACGTGTTTGTTCAGCGACGTCAGGACTCCTGCCTAGTTGCGAGGGACAACTCGGGATTCTCCTCAAGGCTTAGCAGGGCAATTTTGACGCCTCTCCAGCAGAGGCGGGAGACCAAGGGTCCCTTTCCACGTGCCACAGGAATCCTGGGACTCCTATCAATTTTCACGAGGAGTCAGGCATCGTCTCCTTTGGAGGCACTGATATCTGCGTACCTCTGGAGTTTTCAAAGAATGTGAGGTCTCCGGTCGCGATGAGGTGGGGAACTAGGTCTTTCTCTGTGGTCTCCACAGGGGATTCAGACATCCTTTCATATTGGGAGATGCAAGACGAGCCTGCATTCAAGTCACTGCAGGGATATGCGGCCTTATTTCGAGTCAGCGCATCGCGGTGTCCATTCCACTTGAGGCCGCAAACTCAGGGTCCCTCTCACATACCTAGAGCTGAGAGAAGCCTCCTCTTGAGGTGCTTGTGGTAAGGTGGTATTCCTCTGGAGACGAAGCCAGGGACTAACCTATCATCTCGAGATGATTCTTGGTCCACGGAGCTCTTTCGTGTTGCTACAGTGGCCTCAGGATCCCTCTAGCCTTGAAACAGTATTCTTGGGGTTTCTCGGGAGTGCCATCAAGGAAATCAAGGCTCCTTTCATGTGTGATGTGCAACACGGAATTGCTCTGCACGCAGTGCGGGGGAATCGGGCCTCATCTCGCCGTGAGGGGGAAGTCTCATGGTTTTTCTCGAGTTGCGGCAGGAACCTGCGTTATATTCTCGAGTTACGATGGGGATGGCCCTTCCACACACGTGTTTGTACAGTGACGTGATGACTCCTGCCTAGTTGCGAGGGAGAACTCGGGATTCTCCTCGAGGCTTGGCAGGGCAATTTTGACGCCTCTCCAGCAGAGGCGGGAGACCAAGGGTCCCTTTCCACGTGCCACAGGAATCCTGGGACTCCTATCAATTTTCACGAGGAGTCAGGCATCGTCTCCTTTGGAGGCACTGATCTCCGGGTAACTCTGGAGTTTTCAAAGGATGTGAGGCCTCCGGTCGCGATGAGGTGGGGAACTAGGTCTTTCTCTGTGGTCTCCACAGGGGATTCAGACATCCTTTCGTCTTGGGAGGTGCAAGACGAGCCTGCATTCAAGTCACTGCAGGGATATCCGGCCTTATTTCGAGTCAGCGCATCGCGGTGTCCATTCCACTTGAGGCCGCAAACTCAGGGTCCCTCTCGCATACCTAGAGCTGAGAGAAGCCTCCTCTTGAGGTGCTTGTGGTATGTGGTGTTCCTCTGGAGTCGAAGCCAGGGACTAACCTCTCATCTCGAGTTGATTTTTGGTCCACGGAGCTCTTTCGTGTTGCTCCAGTGACTTCAGGATCCCTCTAGCCGTGAAACAGTGTTCTTGGGGTTTCTCTGGAGTGCCATCAAGGAAATCAAGGCTCCTTTCATGTGTGATGTGCAACACGGAATTGCTCTGCACACAGTGCAGGGGAATCGGGCCTCATCTCGCGGCGAGGGGAGAGTCTCATGGTTTTTCTCGAGTTGTGGCGGGAACCTGGGGTATATTCTCGAGTTATGACGGGGATGGCCCTTCCACACACGTGTTTGTTCAGCGACGTCACGACTCTTGCCTAGTTGCAAGGGACAACTCGGGATTCTCCTCGAGCCTTGGCAGGGCAATTGGGACGCCTCTCCAGCTGAGGCGGGAGACCAAGGGTCCCTTTCCTCGAGCCACAGGAATCCTGGGACTCTATCAAGTTTCACGAGGAGTCAGGCATCGTCTCCTTTGGAGGCACTGATTTCTGCGTACCTCTGGAATTTTCAAAGGATGTGAGGCCTCCGGTCGCGATGAGGTGTGGAACTAGGTCTTTCTATGTGGTCTCCACAGGGGATTCAGACATCCTTTCTTCTTGGGAGATGCAAGACGAGCCTGCTTTCAAGTCACTGCAGGGATATCCGGCCTTATTCCGAGTCAGGGCATCGCGGTGTCCATTCCACTTGAGGCCGCAACCTCAGGGTCCCTCTCACATACCTAGAGCTGAGAGAAGCCTCCTCTTGAGGTGCTTGTGGTAAGGTGGTATTCCTCTGGAGTCGAAGCCAGGGACTAACCTCTCATCTCGAGTTGATTTTTGGCCCACGGTGCTCTTTCGTGTTGCTACAGTGACCTCAGGATCCCTCCCGCCTTGAAACAGTGTTCTTGAGGTTTCTCTAGAGTGCCATCAAGGAAATCAAGGCTCCTTTCCTGTGTGATGTGCAACACGGAATTGCTCTGCATGCAGTGCAGGGGAATCGCGCCTCATCTCGCGGCGAGGAGGAAGTCTCATGGTTTTTCTCGAGTTGCGGCAGGAACCTGCGTTATATTCTCGAGTTACGATCTGGATGGCCCTTCCACACACGTGTTTGTACAGTGACGTGATGACTCCTGCCTAGTTGCGAGGCAGGACTCGGGATTCTCCTCGAGGTTTGGCAGGGCAATTTTGACGCCTCTCCAGCTGAGGCGGGAGACCAAGGGTCCCTTTCCACGTGCCACAGGAATCCTGGGACTCCTATCAATTTTCACGAGGAGTCAGGCATCGTCTCCTTTGGAGGCACTGATCTCCGAGTAACTCTGGAGTTTTCAAAGGATGTGAGGCCTCCGGTCGCGATGAGGTGGGGAACTAGGTCTTTCTCTGTAGTCTCCACAGGGGATTCAGACATCCTTTCGTCTTGGGAGGTGCAAGACGAGCCTGCATTCAAGTCACTGCAGGGATATCCGGCCTTATTTCGAGTCAGCGCAACGCGGTGTCCATTCCACTTGAGGCCGCAAACTCAGGGTCCCTATCACATACCTAGAGCTGAGAGAAGCCTCCTCTTGAGGTGCTTGTGGTAATGTGGTGTTCCTCTGGAGTCGAAGCCAGTGACTTACCTCTCATCTCCAGTTGATTTTTGGTCCACGGAGCTCTTTCGTGTTACTCCAGTGACTTCAGGATCCCTCTAGCCTTGAAACAGTGTTCTTGGGGTTTATCTGGAGTGCCATCAAGGAAATCAAGTCTCCTTTCATGTGTGATGTGCAACACGGAATTGCTCTGCACGCAGTGCAGGGGAATCGGGCCTCATCTTGCGGCGAGGGGAGAGTCTCATGGTTTTTCTCGAGTTGTGGTGGGAACCTTGAGTATATTCTCGAGTTATGACGGGGATGGCCGTTCCACACACGTGTTTGTTCAGCGACGTCACGACTCCTGCCTAGTTGCGAGGGACAACTCGAGATTCTCCTCGAGCCTTGGCAGGGCAATTGGGACGCCTCTCCAGCTGAGGCGGGAGACCAAGGGTCTCTTTCCACGTGCCACAGGAATCCTGGGACTCCTATCAACTTTCACGAGGAGTCAGGCATCGTCTCCTTTGGAGGCACTGATCTCCGCGTCCCTCTGGAGTTTTCAAAGGATGTGAGGCGTCCGGTAAGGATGAGGTGGGGAACTAGGTCTTTCTCTGTGGTCTCCACAGGGGATTCAGCCATCCATTCTTCTTGGGAGATGCAAGACGAGACTGCATTCAAGTCACTGCAGGGATATCCGGCCTTATTTTGAGTCAGGGCATCGCGGTGTCCATTCCACTTGAGGCCGCAAACTCAGGGTCCCTCTCACATACCTAGAGCTGAGAGAAGCCTCCTCTTGAGGTGCTTGTGGTAAGGTGGGATTCCTCTGGAGTCGAAGCCAGGGACTAACCTCTCATCTCGAGTTGATTTTTGGTCCACGGAGCACTTTCATGTTGCTACATTAACCTCAGGTTCCCTCTAGCATTGAAACAGAGTTCTTGGGGATTCTCTGGAGTGCCATCAAGGAAATCAAGGCTCCTTTCTTGTTTGATGTGCAACACGGAATTGCTCTGCACACAGTACAGGGGAATCGGGCCTCATCTCACGGCGAGGGGAAAGTCTCATGGTTTTTCTCGAGTTGCGGAGGGAACGTCGTTTATATTCTCGAGTTACGACGGGGATGGACCTTCCACACACGTGTTTGTTCAGCGACGTCAGGACTCCTGCCTAGTTGCGAGGGACACCTCGGGATTCTCCTCGAGGTTTGGCAGGGCAATTGGGCGCCTCTCCAGCTGAGGCGGGAGACCAAGGGTCCCTTTCCACGTGCCACAGGAATCCTGGGAGTCCTATCAAGTTTCACGAGGAGTCAGGAATCGTCTCCTTTGGAGACACTGATCTCCGTGTACCTCTGGAGTTTTCAAAGCATGTGAGGCCTCCGGTCGCGATGAGGTGGGGAACTAGGCCTTTCTCTGTGGTCTCCACAGGGGATTCAGACATCCTTTCGTCTTGGGAGGTGCAAGACGAGCCTGCATTCAACTCACTGCAGCAATATCCGGCCTTATTTCGAGTCAGGGCATCGCTTTGTCCATTCCACTTGAGGCCGCAAACTCAGGGTCCCTCTCACATAGCTAGAGCTGAGAGAAGCCTCCTCTTTAGGTGCTTGTGGTAAGGTGGTATTCATCTGGAGCGAGCCAGGGACTAGCCTCTAATCTCGAGATGAATTGTGGTCCACGGAGCTCTTTCGTGTTGCTACAGTGACCTCAGGATCCCTCTAGCCTTGAAACAGTGTTCCTGGGGTTTCTCTGGAGTGCCATCAAGGAAATCAAGGCTCCTTCCATGTGTAATGTGCAACACGGAATTGCTCTGCACGCAGTGCAGGGGAATTGGGCCTCATCTCGGGGCGAGGGGGAAGTCTCATGGTTTTTCTCGAGTTGCGGCGGGAACCTGGGTAAATTCTCGAGTTACGACGGGGATGGCCCTTCCACACACGTGTTTGCTCAGCGATGTCAAGACTCCTGCCTAGTTACGAGGGACAACTCGAGATTCTCCTCGAGCCTTGGCAGTGCAATTGGGACGCCTCTACAGCTGAGGCGGGAGACCAAGGATCCCTTTCCACGTGCCACAGGAATCCTGGGACTCCTATCAATTTTCACGAGGAGTCAGGCATCGTCTCCTTTGGAGGCACTGATCTCCGGGTAACTCTGGAGTTTTAAAAGGAAGTGAGTCCTCCGGTCGCGATGAGGTGGGGAACTAGGTCTTTCTCTGTGGTCTCCACAGGTAATTCAGACATCCATTTGTCTTGAAAGGTGCAAGACGAGCCTGCATTCAAGTCACTGCAGGGATATCCGGCCTTATTTCGAGTCAGGGCATTGCGGTGTCCATTCCACTTGAGGCCGCAAACTCAGGGTCCCTATCACATACCTAGAGCTGAGAGAAGCCTCCTCTTGAGGTGATTGTGGTAAGGTGGTATTCCTCTGGAGTCGAAGCCAGGGACTAACCTCTCATCTCGAGTTGATTTTTGGTCCACGGATCTCTTTCGTGTTGCTACAGTGACCTCAGGATCCCTCTAGCCTTGAAACAGTGTTCTTGGGGTTTTTCTGGAGTGCCATTAAGGAAATCAAGGCTCCTTTCATGTTTGATGTGCAACATGGAATTGTTCTGCACGCAGTGCCCGGGAATCGGGCCTCATCTCGTGGCGAGGGGGAAGTCTCATGGTTTTTCTCGAGTTGCGGAAGGAACCTGGGGTATATTCTCGGGTTACGACGGGGATGGCCCTTCCACACACGTGTTTGTTCAGCGACGTCAGGACTCCTGCCTAGTTGAGAGGGACAACTCGGGATTCTCATCGAGGCTTGGAAGGGCAATTGGGACGCCTCTCCAGCTGAGGCGGGAGACCAAGTGTCCTTTTCCACGTGTCACAAGAATCCTGGGACTCCAATTAAGCTTTACAAGGAGTCAGGCATTGTCTTCTTTGGAGGCACTGATCTCCACGTCCCTCTGTAGTTTTCAAATGATGTGACGCCTCCGGTCGCGATGAGGTGGGGAACTAGGTCTTTCTCTGTGGTCTCCACAGCGGGTTCAGACATCCTTTCGTCTTGGGAGATGCAAGACGAGCCTGCATTCAAGTCACTGCAGGGATATCCGGCCTTATTTCGAGTCAGGGCATCGCGGTGTCCATTCCACTTGAGACCACAAACTCAGGGTCTCTCTCACATACCTAGAGCTGAGAGAAGCCTCCTCTTGAGGTGCTTGTGGAAAGGTGGTATTCCTCTGGAGTCGAAGCCAGGGACTAACCTCTCATCTCGAGTTGATTTTTGGTCCACGGACCTCTTTCGTGTTACTACAGTGACTTCAGGATCCCTCTAGCCTTGAAACAGTGTTCTTGGGGTTTCTCTGGAGTGCCATCAAGGAAATGAAGGCTCCTTTCATGTGTGATGTGCAACACGGAATTGTTCTGCAGGCAGTGCAGGGGAATCGGGCCTCATCTCGTGGCGAGGGGAGAGTCTCAAGGATTTTCTCGAGTTGCGGCGGGAACCTGGGGTATATTCTCGAGTTACGAAGGGGATGTCCCTTCCACACATGTGTTTGTTCAGCGACGTCAGGACTCCTGCCTAGTTGCGAGGGACAACTCGGGATTCTCCTAGAGGACTGGCAGGGCAATTGGGATGCCTCTCCACTGTGGCGAGAGACCAAGCGTGCCTTTCCACGTGCCAAAGGAATCCTGGGACTCCTATCAAGTTTCACGAGGAGTCAGGCATCGTCTCCTTTGGAGGCACTGATCTCCGCTTCCCTCTGAAGTTTTCAAAGGATGTGAGGCGTCCGGTAAGGATGAGGTGGGGAACTAGGTCTTTCTCTGTGGTCTCCACAGGGGATTCAGCCATCCATTCTTCTTGGGAGATGCAAGACGAGCCTGCATTCAAGTCACTGCAGGGATATCCGGCCTTATTTCGAGTCAGGGCATCGCGGTGTCCATTCCACTTGAGGCCGCAAACTCAGGGTCCCTCTCACATACCTAGAGCTGAGAAAAGTCTCCTCTTGAGGTGTTGTGGTAAGGTGGTATTCCTCCGGAGTCGAAGCCAGGGACTAACCTCTCATCTCGAGTTGATTTTTGGTCCACGGAGCTCTTTCGTGTTGCTACAGTGACCTCAGGTTCCCTCCAGCCTTGAAACAGTGTTCTTGGGGTTTCTCTGGAGTGCCATCAAGGAAATCAAGGCTCCTTTCCTGTGTGATGTGCAACACGGAATTGCTCTGCACGCAGTGCAGGGGAATCGGGCCTCATCTCCCGACGAGGGGGAAGTCTCATGGTTTTTCTCGAGTTGCGGCGGGAACCTGGGGTATATTCTCGAGTTACGACGGGGATGGCCCTTCCACACACGTGTTTGTTCAGCGAAGTCAGGACTCCTGCCTAGTTGCGAGGGACAACTCCGAATTCTCCTCGAGGCTTGGCAGGGCAATTGGGACGCTTCTCCACCTGAGGCGGGAAACCAAGGGTCCCTTTCCACATGCCACAGGAATCCTGGGACTCCTATCAAGTTTCACGAGGAGTCAGGCATCGTCTCCTTTGGAGGCACTGATCTCCGCGTACCTCTGGAGTTTTCAAAGGATGTGAGGCATCCGGTCGTGATGAGGTGGGGAAATAGGTCTTTCTCTGTGGTCTCCACAGGGGATTCAGACATATTTTCTTCTGGCGAGATGCAAGACGAGCCTGCATTCAAGTCACTGCAGGGATAACCGGCCCTATGTCGAGTCATGGCATCGCGGTGTCCATTCCAATTGAGGCCGCAAACTCAGGGTCCCTCTCACATACATAGAGCTGAGAGAAGCCTCCTCTTGAGGTACTTGTGGTAAGGTGGTATTCCTCTGGAGTCGAAGCCAGGGACTAACCTCTCATCTTGAGTTGATTTTTCGTCCACGGAGCTCTTTCGTGTTGCTACAGTGACCTCAAGATCCCTCTAGCCTTCAAAGAGTGTTCTTGGGGTTTCTCTGGAGTGCCATCAAGGAAATCAAGGCTCCTTTCATGTGTGATGTGCAACACGGAATTGCTCTGCACGCAGTGCAGGGGAATCGGGCCTCATCTCGCGGCGAGGGGGAAGTCTCATGGTTTTTCTCGAGTTGCGGCGGGAACCTGGGGTATATTCTTGAGTTACGAAGGGGATGGCCTTTCACACACGTGTTTGTTCAGCGATGTCAGGACTCCTGGCTAGTTGCGAGGGACAACTCGGAATTTTCCTCGAGGCTTGGCAGGGCAATTGGGACGCCTCTCCAGCTGAGGCGGGAGACCAAGTGTCCCTTTCCACGTGCCACCGGAATCCTGGGACTCCTATAAAGTTTCACGAGGAGTCAGGCATCGTCTCCTTCGGAGGCACTGATCTCCGAGTACCTCTGGAGTTTTCAAAGGCTGTGAGGCCTCCGGTCGTGATGAGGTGGGGAACTAGGTCTATCTCTGTGGTCTCCACAGGGGATTCAGACATCCTTTCCACTTGGGAGATGCAAGACGAGCCTGCATTCAAGTCACTGCAGGGATATCCGGCCTTATTTCGAGTCAGGGCATCGCGGAGTCCATTCCTCTTGAGGCCGCAAACTCAGGGTCCCTCTCACATACTTAGAGCTGAGAGAAGCCTCCTCTTGAGGTGCTTGTGGTAAGGTGGTATTCCTCTGGAGTCGAAGCCAGGGACTAACCTCTCATCTCGAGTTGATTTTTGGTCCACGGAGCTCTTTCCTGTTTCTACAGTGACCTAAGGATCCCCCTAGCCTTGAAACAGTGTTCTTGGGGTTTCTCTGGAGTGCCATCAAGGAAATCAAGGCTCCTTTCATGTGTGATGTGCAACACGGAATTGCTCTACACGAAGTGCAGGGGAATCGGGCCTCATCTCGCGACCAAGGGGAAGTCTCATGGTTTTTCTCGAGTTGCGGCGGGAACCTGGGGTATATTCTCGAGTTACGACGGGGATGGCCCTTCCACACAGTGTTTGTTCAGCGACGTCAGGACTCCGGCCTAGTTGCGAGGGACAAGTCGGGATTCTCCTCGAGGCATGGCAGGGCAATTGGGACGCCTCTCCAGCTGAGGCGGGAGACCAAGGGTCCCTTTCCTCGAGCCACAGGAATCCTGGGACTCTATCAAGTTTCACGAGGAGTCAGGCATCGTCTCCTTTGGAGGCACTGATTTCTGCGTACCTCTGGAATTTTCAAAGGATGTGAGGCCTCCGGTCGCGATGAGGTGTGGAACTAGGTCTTTCTATGTGGTCTCCACAGGGGATTCAGACATACTTTCGTCTTGGGAGATGCAAGACGAGCATGCATTCAAGTCACTGCAGGGATATCCGGCCTTATTTCGAGTCAGGGCCTCGCGGAGTCCATTCCACTTTAGGCCGGAAACTCAGGGTCTCTCTCACATACCTAGAGCTGAGAGAAGCCTCCTCTTGAGGTGCTTGTGGTAAGGTGGTATTCCTCTGGAGTCGAAGCCAGGGACTAACCTCTCATCTTGAGTTGGTTTTAGGTCCACGGGGCTCTTTCGTGTTGCTACAGTGACCTCAGGATCCCTGTAGCCTTGGAACAGTGTTCTTGGGGTTTCTCTGGAGTGCCATCAAGGAAATCAACGCTCCTTTCATGTGTGATGTGCAACACGGAATTGCTCTGCACGCAGTGCAGGGGAATCGGGCCTCATCTCGCGGCCAGGGGGAAGTCTCATGGCTTTTCTCGAGTTGCAGCGGGAACCTGGGGTATATTCTCGAGTTAAGACGGGGATGGCCCTTCCACACACGTGTTTGTTCAGCGACGTCAGGAATCCTGCCTAGTTGCGAGGGACAACTAGAGATTCTCCTCGAGGCTTGGCAGGGCAATTGGGACGCCTCTCCAGCTGAGGCGGGAGACCAAGGGTCCCTTTCCACGTGCCACAGGAATCCTGGGACTCCTATCAAGTTTCACGAGGAGTCAGGCATCGTCTCCTTTGGAGGCACTGATCTCCGCGTACCTCTGGAGTTTTCAAAGGATGGGAGGCCTCCGGTCGCAATGAAGTGGGGAACTAGGTCTTTCACTGTGGTCGACACAAGGGATTCAGACATCCTCTCGTCTTGAGAGATGCAAGACGAGCCGGCATTCAAGTCACCGCAGGGATATCCGGCCTTATTTCGAGTCAGGGCCTCGCTTTGTCCATTCCACTTGAGGCCGCAAACTCAGGGTCCCTCTCACATACTTAGAGCTGAGAGAAGCCTCCTCTTGAGGTGCTTGTGGTAAGGTGGTATTCCTCTGGAGTCGAAGCCAGGGACTAACCTCTCATCTTGAGTTGGTTTTTGATCCACGGAGCTCTTTCGTGTTGCTACAGTGACCTCAGGATCCCTCTACCCTTGAAACAGTGTTCTTGGGGTTTCTCTGGAGTGCCATCAAGGAAATCAAGGCTCCTTTCATGTGTGATGTGCAACACGGAATTGCTCTGCACGCAGTGCAGGGGAATCGGGCCTCATCTCCCGGCGAGGGGGAAGTCTCATGGTTTTTCTCGAGTTGCGGTGGGAACCTGGGGTATATTCCCGAGTTACGACGGGGATGGCCCTTCAACACACGTGTTTGTTCAGCGAAGTCAGGACTCCTGGCTAGTTGCGAGGGACAACTCGGGATTTTCCTCGAGGCTTGGCAGGGCAATTGGGACGCCTCTCCAGCTGAGGCGGGAGACCAAGTTTCCCTTTCCACGTGCCACAGGAATCTTGGGACTCCTATCAAGTTTCACGAGGAGTCAGGCATCGTTTCCTTCGGAGGCACTGATCTCCGCATACCTCAGGATTTTCCAAAGAATGTGAGGCCTCCGGTCGCGATGAGGTGGGGAACTAGGTCTTTCTCTGCGGTCTCCAAAGGGGATTCAGACATCCTTTCGTCTTGGGAGATGCAAGACGAGCCTGCATTCAAGTCACTGCAGGGATATCCGGCCTTATTTCGAGTCAGGGCATCCCCGTTTCCATTCCACTTGATGCCGCAAACTCAGGGTTCCTCTCACATACCTAGAGCTGAGAGAAGCCTCCTCTTGAGTTGCTTGTGGTAAGCTGGTATTCCTCTGGATTCGAAGTAAGGGAATAACCTATCATCTCGAGTTGATTTTTGGTCCACGGAGCTCTTTCGTGTTGCTACAGTGGCCACAGGATCCCTCTAGCCTTGAAACAGTGTTCTTGGGGTTTCTCGGGAGTGCCATCAAGGAAATCAAGGCTCCTTTCATGTGTGATGTGCAACACAGAATTGCTCTGCACGCAATGCAGGGGAATCGGGCCTCATCTCACCGTGAGGGGGAAGTCTCATGATTTTTCTCGAGTTGCGACGGGATCCTGGGGTATATTCTCGAGTTACGATGGGGATGGCCCTTCCACACACGTGTTTGTTCAGCGACGTCAGGACTCCTGCCTAGTTGCGAGGGACAACTCGGGATTCTCCTCAAGGCTTAGCAGGGCAATTTTGACGCCTCTCCAAAAGAGGCGGGAGACCAAGGGTCCCTTTCCACGTGCCACAGGAATCCTGGGACTCCTATCAATTTTCACGAGGAGTCAGGCATCGTCTCCTTTGGAGGCACTGATATCTGCGTACCTCTGGAGTTTTCAAAGAATGTGAGGTCTCCGGTCGCGATGAGGTGGGGAACTAGGTCTTTCTCTGTGGTCTCCACAGGGGATTCAGACATCCTTTCATATTGGGAGATGCAAGACGAGCCTGCATTCAAGTCACTGCAGGGATATGCGGCCTTATTTCGAGTCAGGGCATCGCGGTGTCCATTCCACTTGAGGCCGCAAACTCAGGGTCCCTCTCACATACCTAGAGCTGAGAGAAGCCTCCTCTTGAGGTGCTTGTGGTAAGGCGGTATTCCTCTGGAGACGAAGCCAGGGACTAACCTATCATCTCGAGATGATTCTTGGTCCACGGAGCTCTTTCGTGTTGCTACAGTGGCCTCAGGATCCCTCTAGCCTTGAAACAGTGTTCTTGGGGTTTCTCTGGAGTGCCATCAAGGAAATCAAGGCTCCTTTCATGTGTGATGTGCAACACGGAATTGCTCTGCACGCAGTGCAGGGGAATCGGGCCTCATCTCGCCGTGAGGGGGAAGTCTCATGGTTTTTCTCGAGTTGCGGCAGGAACCTGCGTTATATTCTCGAGTTACGATGGGGATGGCCCTTCCACACACGTGTTTGTACAGTGACGTGATGACTCCTGCCTAGTTGCGAGGGAGAACTCGGGATTCTCCTCGAGGCTTGGCAGGGCAATTTTGACGCCTCTCCAGCAGAGGCGGGAGACCAAGGGTCCCTTTCCACGTGCCACAGGAATCCTGGGACTCCTATCAATTTTCACGAGGAGTCAGGCATCGTCTCCTTTGGAGGCACTGATCTCCGGGTAACTCTGGAGTTTTCAAAGGATGTGAGGCCTCCGGTCGCGATGAGGTGGGGAACTAGGTCTTTCTCTGTGGTCTCCACAGGGGATTCAGACATCCTTTCGACTTGGGAGGTGCAAGACGAGCCTGCATTCAAGTCACTGCAGGGATATCCGGCCTTATTTCGAGTCAGCGCATCGCGGTGTCCATTCCACTTGAGGCCGCAAACTCAGGGTCCCTCTCGCATACCTAGAGCTGAGAGAAGCCTCCTCTTGAGGTGCTTGTGGTAATGTGGTGTTCCTCTGGAGTTGAAGCCAGGGACTAACCTCTCATCTCGAGTTGATTTTTGGTCCACGGAGCACTTTCATGTTGCTACATTAACCTCAGGTTCCCTCTAGCATTGAAACAGTGTTCTTGGGGATTCTCTGGAGTGCCATCAAGGAAATCAAGGCTCCTTTCTTGTTTGATGTGCAACACGGAATTGCTCTGCACGCAGTACAGGGGAATCGGGCCTCATCTCACGGCGAGGGGGAAGTCTCATGGTTTTTCTCGAGTTGCGGAGGGAACGTTGTTTATATTCTCGAGTTACGACGGGGATGGACCTTCCACACACGTGTTTGTTCAGCGACGTCAGGACTCCTGCCTAGTTGCGAGGGACAACTCGGGATTCTCCTCGAGGTTTGGCAGGGCAATTGGGACGCCTCTCCAGCTGAGGCGGGAGACCAAGTGTCCTTTTCCACATGTCACAAGAATCCTGGGACTCCTATTAAGTTTCACAAGGAGTCAGGCATTGTCTTCTTTGGAGGCACTGATCTCCGCGTCCCTCTGTAGTTTTCAAATGATGTGAGGTCTCCGGTCGCGATGAGGTGGGGAACTAGGTCTGTCTCTGTGGTCTCCACAGGGGAATCAGACATCCTTTCGTATTGGGAGATATAAGACGAGCCTGCATTCAAGTCACTACAGGGATATGCGGCCTTATTTCGAGTCAGGGCATCGCGGTGTCCATTCCACTTGAGGCCGCAAACTCAGGGTCCCTCTCACATACCTAGAGCTGAGAGAAGCCTCCTCTTGAGGTGCTTGTGGTAAGGTGGGATTCCTCTGGAGTCGAAGCCAGGGACTAACCTCTCATCTCGAGTTGATTTTTGGTCCACGGAGCACTTTCATGTTGCTACATTAACCTCAGGTTCCCTCTACCATTGAAACAGTGTTCTTGGGGATTCTCTGGAGTGCCATCAAGGAAATCAAGGCTCCTTTCTTGTTTGATGTGCAACACGGAATTGCTCTGCACGCAGTACAGGGGAATCGGGCCTCATCTCACGGCGAGGGGGAAGTCTCATGGTTTTTCTCGAGTTGCGGAGGGAACGTCGTTTATATTCTCGAGTTAAGACGGGGATGGCCCTTCCACACACGTGTTTGTTCAGCGACGTCAGGACTGCTGCCTAGTTGCGAGGGACAACTCGGGATTCTCCTCGAGGCTTGGCAGGGCAATTGGGCGCCTCTCCAGCTGAGGCTGGAGACCAAGGTTCCCTTTCCACGTGCCACAGGAATCCTGGGAGTCCTATCAAGTTTCACGAGGAGTCAGGCATCGTCTCCTTTGGAGGCACTGATCTCCGTGTACCTCTGGAGTTTTCAAAGCATGTGAGGCCTCCGGTCGCGATGAGATGAGGAACTAGGTCTTTCTCTGTGGTCTCCACAGGGGATTCAGACATCCTTTCGTCTTGGGAGGTGCAAGACGAGCCTGCATTCAACTCACTGCAGCGATATCCGGGCTTATTTCGAGTCAGGGCATCGCGGTGTCCATTCCACTTGAGGCCGCAAACTCAGGGTCCCTCTCACATAGCTAGAGCTGAGAGAAGCCTCCTCTTGAGGTGCTTGTGGTAAGGTGGTATTCCTCTGGAGCGAGCCAGGGACTAGCCTCTAATCTCGAGTTGAATTGTGGTCCACGGAGCTCTTTCGTGTTGCTACAGTGACCTCAGGATCCCTCTAGCCTTGAAACAGTGTTCCTGGGGTTTCTCTGGAGTGCCATCAAGGAAATCAAGGCTCCTTCCATGTGTGATGTGCAACACGGAATTGCTCTGCACGCAGTGCAGGGGAATTGGGCCTCATCTCGCGGCGAGGGGGAAGTCTCATGGTTTTTCTCCAGTTGCGGCGGGATCCTGGGTAAATTCTCGAGTTACGACGGGGATGGCCCTTCCACACACGTGTTTGCTCAGCAACGACAGGACTCCTGCCTAGTTGCGAGGGACAACTCGAGATTCTCCTCGAGCCTTGGCAGTGCAATTGGGACGCCTCTCCAGCTGAGGCGGGAGACCAAGGATCCCTTTCCACATGCCACAGGAATCCTGGGACTCCTATCAATTTTCACGAGGAGTCAGGCATCGTCTCCTTTGGAGGCACTGATCTCCGCGTCCCTCTGGTGTTTTCCAAGGATGTGAGGCCTCCGTTCGCGATGTGGTGGGGAACTAGGTCTTTCTCTGTGGTCTCCACAGGGGTTCAGACATCCTTTCGTCTTGGGAGATGCAAGACGAGCCTGCATTCAAGTCACTGCAGGGATATCCGGCCTTATTTCGAGTCATGGCATCTCGGTGTCCATTCCACTTGAGGCCACAAACTCAGGGTCTCTCTCACATACCTAGAGCTGAGAGAAGCCTCCTCTTGAGGTGCTTGTGGAAAGGTGGTATTCCTCTGGAGTCGAAGCCAGGGACTAACCTCTCATCTCGAGTTGATTTTTGGTCCACGGACCTCTTTCGTGTTACTACAGTGACTTCAGGATCCCTCTAGCCTTGAAACAGTCTTCTTGGGGTTTCTCTGGAGTGCCATCAAGGAAATGAAGGCTCCTTTCATGTGTGATGTGCAACACGGAATTGTTCTGCAGGCAGTGCAGGGGAATCAGGCCTCATCTCGTGGCGAGGGGAGAGTCTCAAGGATTTTCTCAAGTTGCGGCGGGAACCTGGGGTATATTCTCGAGTTACGAAGGGGATGTCCCTTCCACACACGGGTTTGTTCAGCGACGTCAGGACTCCTGCCTAGTTGCGAGGGACAACTCGGGATTCTCCTCGAGGCCTGGCAGGGCAATTGGGATGCCTCTCCAGCTGTGGCGGGAGACCAAGCGTGCCTTTCCACGTGCCAAAGGAATCCTGGGACTCCTATCAAGTTTCACGAGGAGTCAGGCATCGTCTCCTTTGGAGGCACTGATCTCCGCGTCCCTCTGGAGTTTTCAAAGGATGTGAGGCGTCCGGTAAGGATGAGGTGGGGAACTAGGTCTTTCTCTGTGGTCTCCACAGGGGATTCAGCCATCCATTCTTCTTGGGAGATGCAAGACGAGCCTGCATTCAAGTCACTGCAGGGATATCCGGCCTTATTTCGAGTCAGGGCATCGCGGTGTCCATTCCACTTGAGGCCGCAAACTCAGGGTCCCTCTCACATACCTAGAGCTGAGAGAAGCCTCCTCTTGAGGTGCTTGTGTAAGGTGGTATTCCTCTGGAGTCGAAGCCAGGGACTAACCTCTCATCTCAAGTTGATTTTTGGTCCACGGAGCACTTTCATGTTGCTACATTGGCCTCAGGTTCCCTCTAGCATTGAAACAGTGTTCTTGGGGATTCTCTGGAGTGCCATCAAGGAAATCAAGGCTCCTTTCTTGTTTGATGTGCAACACGGAATTGCTCTGCACGCAGTACAGGGGAATCGGGCCTCATCTCACGGCGAGGGGCAAGTCTCATGGTTTTTCTCGAGTTGCGGAGGGAACGTCGTTTATATTCTTGAGTTACGACGGGGATGGCCCTTCCACACACGTGTTTACTCAGCGATGTCAGGACTCCTGGCTAGTTACGAGGGACAACTCGAGATTCTCCTCGAGCCTTTCAGGGCAATTTTGACGCCTCTCCAGCTGAGGCAGTAGACCAAGGTTCCCTTTCCACGTGCCACAGGAATCCTGGGACTCCTATCAATTTTCACGAGGAGTCAGGCATTGTCTCCTTTGGAGGCAAGATCTCCGGGTAACTCTGGAGTTTTCAAAGGATGTGAGGCCTTCGGTCGCGATGAGGTGGGGAACTAGGTCTTTCTCTGTGGTCTCCACAGGGGATTCAGACATCCTTTCGTCTTGGAAGGTGCAAGACGAGCCTGCATTCAAGTCACTGCAGGGATATCCGGCCTTATTTCGAGTCAGGGCATCGCGGTGTCCATTCCACTTGAGGCCGCAAACTCAGGGTCCCTATCACATACCTAGAGCTGAGAGAAGCCTCCTCTTGAGGTGATTGTGGTAAGGTGGTATTCCTCTGGAGTCGAAGCCAGGGACTAACCTCTCATCTCGAGTTGATTTTTGGTCCACGGAGCTCTTTCGTGTTGCTACAGTGACCTCAGGATCCCTCTAGCCTTGAAACAGTGTTCTTGGGGTTTTTCTGGAGTGCCATTAAGGAAATCAAGGCTCCTTTCATGTTTGATGTGCAACACGGAATTGTTCTGCACGCAGTGCCCGGGAATCGGGCCTCATCTCGTGACGAGGGGAAAGTCTCATGGTTTTTCAAGAGTTGCGGAAGGAACCTGGGGTATATTCTCGAGTTACGACGGGGATGGCCCTTCCACACACGTGTTTGTTCAGCGACGTCAGGACTCCTGCCTAGTTGAGAGGGACAACTCGGGATTCTCATCGAGGCTTGGCAGGGCAATTGGGACGCCTCTCCAGCTGAGGCGGGAGACCAAGGGTCCCTTTCCACGTTCCACAAGAATCCTGGGACTCCTATCAAGTTTCACGAGGTGTCAGGCATCGTCTCCTTTGGAGGCACTGATCTCCGCGTCCCTCTGGAGTTTTCAAAGGATGTGAGTCCTCCGGTCCCGATGAGGTGGGGAACTTGGTCTTTCTCTGTGGTCTCCACAGGGGATTCAGACATCCTTTCATCTTGGGAGATGCAAGACGAGCCTGTATTCAAGTCACTGCAGGGATATTCGGCCTTATTTTGAGCCAGGGCATCGCGGTGTCCACTTCACTTGAGGCCGCAAACTCAGGGTCCCTCTCACATATCTAGAGCTGAGAGAAGCCTCCTCTTGAGGTGCTTGTGGTAAGTTGGTATTCCTCTGGAGTCGAAGCCAGGGACTAACCTCTCATCTCGAGTTGATTTTTGGTCCACGAGCTCTTTCGTGTTGCTACAGTGACCTCAGGATCCCTCTAGCCTTGAAACAGTGTTCTTGGGGTTATTCTCGAGTGTCAGCAAGGAAATCAAGGCTCCTTTCATGTGTGATGTGCAGTACGGTATTGCTCTGCATGCAGTGCAGGGGAATCGGGCCTCATCTCACGGCGAGGGGGAAGTCTCATGGTTTTTCTCGAGTTGCGGCGGGAATCTGGGGTATATTCTCGAGTTACGATGGGGATGGGCCTTCCACACACGTGTATGTTCAGCGAGGTCAGGACACTTGCCTAGTTGCGAGGGACAAGTCGTGATTCTCCACGAGGCTTGGCAGGGCAATTGGGACGCCTCTCCAGCTGAGGCGGGAGACCAAGTGTCCTTTTCCACATGTCACAGGAATCCTGGGACTCCTATCAAGTTTCACAAAGAGGCAGGCATCGTCTCCTTTGGAGGCACTGATCTCCGCGTCCCTCTGTAGTTTTCAAATGATGTGAGGCCTCCGGACACGAGGAGGTGGGGAACTAGGTCTTTCTCTGTGGTCTCCACAGGGGATTCAGACATCATCTCGTCTTGGGAGATGCAAGACGAGCCTGCATTCAAGTCACTGCAGGGATATCCGGCCTTATTTCGAGTCAGGGCATCGCGGTGTCCATTCCACTTGAGGCTGCAAACTCAGGGTCCCTCTCACATACCTAGAGCTGAAAGAAGCCTCCTCTTGAGGTGCTTGTGGTAAGGTGGTATTCCTCTGGAGTCGAAGCCAGGGACTAACCTCTCATCTCGAGTTGATTTTTGGTCCACGGAGCTCTTTCGTGCTGCTACAGTGACCTCAGGATCCCTCTAGCCTTGAAACAGTGTTCTTGGGGTTTCTCTGGAGTGCCATCAAGGAAATCAAGGCTCCTTTCATGTGTGATGTGCAACACGGAATTGCTCTGCACGCAGTGCAGGGGAATCGGGCCTCTTCTCGCGGCCACAGGAAAGTCTCATGGTTTTTCTCGAGTTGCGGCGGGAACCTGGGGTATATTCTCGAGTTACGAAGGGGATGGCCCTTCCACACACGTGTTTGTTCCGCGACCTCAGGACTCCTGCCTAGTTCCTAGGGACAACTCGAGATTCTCCTCGAGGCTTTGCAGGGCAATTGGGACGCCTCTCCAGCTGAGGCGGGAGACCAAGGGTCCCTTTACACGTGCCACAGGAATCCTGGGACTCCTATCAAGTTTCACGAGGAGTCAGACATCGTCTCCTTTGGAGGCTCTGATCTCCGCGTCCCTCTGGAATTTTCAAGGGATGTGAGTTCTCCGGTAGCGATGAGGTGGGGAACTATGTCTTTCTCTGTGGTCTCCACAGGGGATTCCGACATCCTTTCGTCTTGGGAGATGCAAGACGAGCCTGCATTCAAGTCACTGCAGGGATATCCAGCCTTATGTCGAGTCAGGGCATCTCGGTGTCCATTCCACTTGAGGCCGCAAACTCAGGGTCCCTCTCACATACCTAGAGCTGAGAGAAGCCTCCTCTTGAGGTGCTTGTGGTAAGGTGGTATTCCTCTGGAGTCGAAGCCAGGGACTAACCTCTCATGACGAGTTGACTTTTGGTTCACAGAGACCTTTCGTGTTGCTACAGTGACCTCAGGATCCCTCTAGCCTTAAAACAGTGTTCTTGGGGTTTCTCTGGAGTGCCATCAAGTAATTCAAGGCTCCTTTCATGTGTGATGTGCAACAGTTAATTGCTCTGCACGCAGTGCAGGGGAATCGGGCCTCATCTCGCGGCGAGGGGGAAGTCTCATGTTTTTTCTCGAGTTGCCGCGGGAACCTTTGGTATATTCTCGAGTTAGGACGGGGATGCCCCTTCCACACACGTGATTGTTCAGCGCCGTCAGGACTCCTGTCTAGTTGCGAGGGACAACTCGGGATTCTCCTCGAGGCTTGGCAGGGCAATTGGGATGCCTCTCCAGCTGAGGCGGGAGACCAAGAGTCCCTTTCCTCATTCCACAGGAATCCTGGGACTCATATCAAGTTTCACGAGGAGTCAGGCTTCGTCTCCTTTGGAGGCACTGATCTCCGTGTACCTCTGGAGTTGTCAAAGGATGTGAGGCCTCCGGTCGCGATGAGGTGGGGAACTAGGTCTTTCTCTGTGGTCTCCACAGGGGATTCAGACATTCTTTCGTCTTGGGAGATGCAAGACGAGCCTGCATTCAAGTCACTGCAGGGATATCCGGCCTTATTTCGAGTCAGGGCATCGCGGTGTCCATTCCACTTGAGGCCGCAAACTCACGGTCCCTCTCACATACCTAGAGCTGAAAGAAACCTCCTCTTGAGGTGCTTGTGGTAAGGTGGTATTCCTCTGGAGTCGAAGCCAGGGACTAACCTCTCATCTAGAGTTGATTTTTGGTCCACGGAGCTCTTTCGTGTTGCTACAGTGACCTCAGGATCCCTCTTGCCATGAAACAGTGTTCTTGCGGTTTCTCTGGAGTGCCATCAAGGAAATCAAGGCTCCTTTCATGTGTGAGGTGCAACACGGAATTGCTCTGTATGCAGGCCAGGGGAATCGGGCCTCATCTCGCGGCAAGGGGGAAGTCTCATGGTTTTTCTCGAGTTGCGTCGGGAACCTGGGGAATATTCTCGAGTTTCGACGGGGATGGCCCTTCCACACACGTGTTTATTCAACGACATCAGAACTCCTGCCTAATTGCTAGGGTCAACTCGGGATTCTCTTCGAGGCTTGGCAGGGCAATTGGGACGCCTCTCCAGCTGAGGCGGGAGACCAAGGGTCCCTTTCCACGTGCCACAGGAATCCTGGTACTCCTATCAAGTTTCACGAGGATTCAGGCATCGTCTCCATTTGAGGCAGTGATCTCCGAGTACCTCTGGAGTTTTCAAAGGATGTGAGGCCTCCAGTCGCGATGAGGTGGGGAACTAGGTCTTTTTCTGTGGTCTCCACAGGGGATTCAGACATCCTTTCGTCTTGGGAGATGCAAGACGAGCCTGCATTCAAGTCACTGCAGGGATATCCGGCCTTATTTCGAGTCAGGGCATCGCTTTGTCCATTCCACTTGAGGCCGCAAACTCAGGGTCCCTCTCACATACCTAGAGATGAGAGAAGCCTCCTCTTGACGTGCTTGTTGTAAGGTGGCATTCCTCTGGAGTCGAAGCCAGGGACTAACCTCTCATCTCGAGTTGATTTTTGGCCCACGGTGCTCTTTCGTGCTGCTACAGTGACCTCAGGATCCCTCCCGCCTTGAAACAGTGTTCTTGAGGTTTCTCTGGAGTGCCATCAAGGAAATCAAGGCTCCTTTCATGTGTGATGTGCAACACGGAATTGCTCTGCACGCAGTGCAGGGGAATCGGGCCTCATCTCGCGGCGAGGGGGAAGTCTCATGGTTTTTCTCGAGTTGCGGCAGGAACCAGAGTTATATTCTCGAGTTACGAAGGGGATGTCCCTTCCACACACGGGTTTGTTCAGCGACGTCAGGACTCCTGCCTAGTTGCGAGGGACAACTCGGGATTCTCCTCGAGGCCTGGCAGGGCAATTGGGATGCCTCTCCAGCTGTGGCGGGAGACCAAGCGTGCCTTTCCACGTGCCAAAGGAATCCTGGGACTCCTATCAAGTTTCACGAGGAGTCAGGCATCGTCTCCTTTGGAGGCACTGATCTCCGCGTACCTCTGGAGATTTCAAAGGATGTGAGGCCTCCGGTCGCGATGAGGTGGGGAAATAGGTCTTTCTCTGTGGTCTCCACAGGGGATTCAGACATCCTTTCTTCTTGGGAGATGCAAGATGAGCCTGCATTCAAGTCACTGCAGGGATATCCGGCCTTGTTTCGAGTCAGGGCATCGCCGTGTCCATTCCACTTGAGGCCGCAAACCGAGGGCCCCTCTCACATACTTAGAGCTGAGAGAAGCCTCCTCTTGAGGTCCTTGTGGTAAGGTGGTATTCCTCTGGAGTCGAAGCCAGGGACTAACCTCTCATGACGAGTTGACTTTTGGTCCACAGAGCTCTTTCGTGTTGCTACAGTGACCTCAGGATCCCTCTAGCCATGAAACAGTGTTCTTGGGGTTTCTCTGGAGTGCCATCAAGGAAATCAAGGCTCCTTTCATGTGTGAGGTGCAACAGTTAATTGCTCTGTATGCAGGCCAGGGGAATCGGGCCTCATCTCGCGGCGAGGGGGAAGTCTCATGGTTTTTCTCGAGTTGCCGCGGGAACCTTTGGTATATTCTCGAGTTAGGACGGGGATGCCCCTTCCACACACGTGATTGTTCAGCGACGTCAGGACTCCTGCCTAATTGCTAGGGTCAACTCGGGATTCTCCTCGAGGCTTGGCAGGGCAATTGGGACGCCTTTCCAGCTGAGGCGGGAGACCAAGAGTCCCTTTCCTCATTCCACAGGAATCCTGGGACTCATATCAAGTTTCACGAGGAGTCAGGCTTCGTCTCCTTTGCAGGCAGTGATCTCCTAGTACCTCTGGATTTTTCAAAGGATGTGAGGCCTCCAGTCGTGATGAGGTGAGGAACTAGGTCTTTTTCTGTGGTCTTCACAGGGGATTCAGACATCCTTTCGTCTTGGGAGATGCAAGACGAGCCTGCATTCAAGTCACTGCTGGGATATCCGGCCTTATTTCGAGTCAGGGCATCGCGGTGTCCATTCCCCTTGATGCCGCAAACTTAGGGCCCCTCTTACATACCTAGAGCTGAGAGAAGCCTCCTCCTGAGGTGCTTGTGGTAAGGTGGATTTCCTCTGGTGTTGAAGCCAGGAACTAAGCTCTCATCTCGAGTTAATTTTTGGCCCACGGAGCTCTTTCGTGTTGCTACAGTGACCTCAGGATCCCTCTAGCCATGAAACAGTGTTCTTGGGGTTTCTCTGGAGTGCCATCAAGGAAATCAAGGCTCCTTTCATGTTTGATGTGCAACACGGAATTGCTCTGCACGCAGTGCAGGGGAATCCGGCCTGATCTCGCTGCGAGGGGGAAGTCTCATCGTTTTTCTCGAGTTGCGGTGGGAACCTGGGGTATATTTTCGAGTTACGAAGGGGATGGCCCTTCCACACACGTGTTTGTTTAGCGCCGTCAGGACTCCTGCCTAGTTGCGAGGGACAACTCGGGAATCTCCTCGAGGCTTGGCAGGGCAATTCGGACGCCTCTCCAGCTGAGGCGGGAGACCAAGGGTCCCTTTCCACGTGCCACAGGAATCCTGGGACTCCTATCAAGTTTCAAGAGGAGTCAGGCATCGTCTCATTTGGAGGCACTGATCTCCGCGTAGCTCTGGAGTTTTCAAAGGATGTGAGGCCTCCGGTCGCGATGAGCTGGGGAACTAGGTCTTTCTCTGCGGTCTCCACAGAGGATTCAGACATCCTATCATCTTGGGAGATGCAAGACGAGCCTGCATTCAAATCACTGCAGTGATATCCGGCCTTATTTCGAGTCAGGGCATCCTCGTGTCCATTCCACTTGATGCCGCAAACTCAGGGTCCCTCTCAGATACCTAGAGCTGAGAGAAGCCTCCTCTTCAGGTGCTTGTGGTAAGGTAGTATTCCTCTGGAGTCGAAGCCAGGGACTAACCTCTCATGACGAGTTGATTTTTGGTTCACAGAGCTCTTTCGTGTTGCTACAGTGACCTCAGGATCCCTCTAGCCTTGAAACAGTGTTCTTGGGGTTTCTCTGGAGTGCCTTCAAGGAAATCAAGGCTCCTTTCATGTGTGATGTGAAACACGGAATTGCTCTGCACGCAGTGGAGGGGAATCGGGCCTCTTCTCGCGGCGAGAGGGAAGTCTCATGGTTTTTCTCGAGTTGCGGCGGTAACCTGGTGTATATTCTCGAGTTACGACGGGGATGGCCCTTCCACACACGTGTTTGTTCAGCGACGTCAGGACTCCTGTGTAGTTGCGAGGGACAACTCGGGATTCTCCTCGAGGCTTGGCAGGGCAGTTGGGACGCCTCTAAAGCTGAGGCGGGAGACCAAGTTTCCCTTTCCACGTACCACAGGAATCCTGGGATTCCTATCAAGTTTCACGAGGTGTCAGGCATCGTCTCCTTTGGAGGCACTGATCTCCGCGTACCTCTGGAGTTTTCAAAGGATGTGAGGCCTCCGGTCGCGATGAGGTGGGGAACTAGGTCTTTCTCTGTGGTCTCCACAGGGGATTCAGACATCCTTTCGTCTTGGGAGATGCAAGACGAGCCTGCATTCAAGTCACTGCAGGGATATCCGGCCTTATTTCGAGTCAGGGCATCGCGGTGTCCATTCCACTTGATACCGCAAACTCAGGTTCCCTCTCACATACTTAGAGCTGAGAGAAGCCTCCTCTTGAGGTGCTTGTGGTAAGGTGGTATAACTCTGGAGTCGAAGCCAGGGACTAACCTCTCATCTCGAGTTGATTTTTGGTCCACGGAGCTCTTTCGTGTTGCTACAGTGACCTCAGGATCCCTCTAGCCTTGAAACAGTGTTCTTGGGGTTTCTCTGGAGTGCCATGAAGGAAATTGAAAGGTTGTTGCTGAACGATAAGACGCGGGATTCTTGGCCTCCGGAGGAGACGAATTCAATCCGGGGCCAGAGACGAGGCTGGATCGCTCAGAGCTTTTGTGTAATAAAGTTTTATTAAAGTATAAAGGAGATAGGGAAAGCTTCTGACATAGGCATCAGAAGGGGGCAAAAGAGTACCCCCCTCCTAGTCTTTAGCTGTATGTTATATAGTCACTCACAGTCTGTTAATGAAATGAAAGGAATGTCATAAAATTTAGAATGGCATCAGATAATTCATCCCAGGCCATAAAAGGATTGACTTGAATCTTTTAGAAGGGCAGAATACCAACAAATAGTTCCGTTTACATAGATTAGGAGAACAATACCTGAGGAAGTAAGTTAGGCCATTTAGCACAACCAACTTGAAGATTGAGTCTGGGGTTCATTAACATAGCTTAAGACCACATTTCCATACGAAAAAGGCATGTATTGGTTAACTCAAAGTTTGAGAGTGGTTAGCTTTAGGTGAGACCAGGTGTCATGGCAACACAGAATGTTAAGAGAAACCTCCTTTTAAATTTGTATAGAGAAGGAAAAACAGATCGCTGGTTTGTTTCTTCCTGCCGCTTAAGAGAGAGAAAAATGTCTGGCACTTACAGCCTCTTTCCTCCATTTGGAGACCCCTGGCCTTCCTGCCTGTTACCCTCTCATTCCCCCCTTTTCTTTTAGGAGAATTATGTTGCCTAGGGAAAAGGGGCGTCGTTTCCATTCCATAACTGCTTCCGAGCTGACAAGGGGCGTTGTCCCTAAATTGGTGAGGCAACATATTCTCCTAATCCTCATAGTGAGGATGTCTGATCCAGGGGCCCCAAATAGTAGTCGGAAGAAGCTGCAGTGATAGCAGGAGTTTGAGCAACCATTTGTAACTTAAAAGCTTTCATGCGACTAGAAACAAATCCAGTTACACAGTTACAGATGCAGGGAGCAAACAGCAAAAACAAAACAATCAGTATTAAAAGTCACGTTATGTCCATAGTTAAGGTACAAAGTATTGCACCAGTCCATTCTAGGGTTGTTAGATGTCATCAGACGAAGAAGAGGCATCACCTGTGATTGTTGTCGAAGGTATTCGCAGACTTGGAGAAAGTCTTTTCTTTGAAGTGGAGATGTCCACCACGGGAAGCCTTTCACTGATGAGGAGGGGAGTGCTCCGCAGACCCAGCAGTTAGACCGATTGTGGAATGCAGCATAGGAGTGAGCCCAGGACAGGAAGGCATTGTCTTGAGGATCAAAGGGCAGACTCAGGATTTTTGGAGTCAGCAGAAGTAGGCTCACATAGATTATCAGGCCCATCTGAATCATACAAAGTCAGAGCATAGAAAGTAAAACATAAAATGACATCACTTAGTTCTGGTCAGGGTGCCACCTCTTGACTTGAGTGTGATGTACCCACGAATCAATTCCTGGGACTTTGACAGCTCGGTTCCTGGCTCAAATAGAGGCTTGCTGGATTCAGAGGCTGGGTCAGGAGTCGTCTCCCGGAGTTCTGTTAATGCCTGTTGAAAAGCTGAGAGTTGAGTTACATAATTAGTTAACTCTAAGGCCTCAGGATCTATAACAATGTCTGTGCGTAAGAAAGGCCTTCCATAAATACATTCAAAGGGGGACAGTCCCTCCTTTTTTGGGGCAGTTCGAGCCCTCATTAAAGCTATGGGTAGGACTTTAATCCAGTTGTCCTGCGTTTCTTGAGTTAATTTGCGCAGATGTCTTTTGATAATGTCATTAGCTTTTTCAACCTTTCCTGAGGACTGGGGTCTCCAGGAACAGTGTAAGTGATATTCTATTCCTAGAGCTTTAGACACCCCCTGAGTTACAGCAGCTTTAAAGGCAGAACCATTGTCACTCTGAAGGCTCCGTGGCAGCCCAAACCTGGGGATAATTTCATGGATTAAAATCTTTATAACCTCTGTAGCTTGTTCACTACGACAGGGGAACGCCTCAATCCATCCAGTAAAAGTATCCACCCAAACTTGTAAGCAAGAATATCCATTAGCTTTTGGCATATGAGTAAAATCAATTTCCCAGTCTTCTCCAGGATACTTTCCCTTTCGTTGTAATCCAGATTTTGCTAGCTTTTCAGTCTTTGGGTTATTTTTCTGACATACCTCACACCGTTTGATAATGTTCTTTAAAGTTTTCATTATATTTTTACCTTCAAACAAACGAGAAGCCATCTGGTAAGTACTTTCTACACCCAAATGAAAACTCTGGTGTAAACCCTTAAGAATTTTCCACTGAGCATTTTCAGGAATTATTAATCGTCCATCCTCGGACTGTAACCATCCTTTATCAGTAATCTTTGCTCCTCTTTTCTCATATCTTTCTAATTCTTCCTCAGTATATTGTGGTTTTTCCTGTTCCACAGGACCTGTCCAGATCAAAGGCGTCTGTAGGGAGGGGGTTTCGTAAAGTGCCGCTTTTTTGGCTTGAGAATCAGCCAGCAGGTTACCGGCAGCTACTTTACTCCCATCCCTGTTGTGCCCTTTGCAATGCATAACCGCTACTTCTTTAGGACAATAGATAGCAGTTAAAAGTCTCTCAATCTCTCTGAAATGCTTAATAGATTCTCCTGTTGCTGTTTTAAACTGTCTTTCTTTCCATATTGCAGCATGAGCATGTAAAGTCAAATAAGCATACTTAGAATCAGTGTAGATATTCACTCGCTGCCCTTTGCTTAACTCTAGAGCTCGGGTCAGAGCCACAAGCTCCGCTAACTGGGCACTGGTTCCCTGGGGGAGAGATTTTGCTTCTAAAACCTGTTCAGCAGTCACCACAGCGTAACCTGCTTTGCGCTTTCCATCCCGAACAAAAGAACTGCCGTCTGTAAATATTTCCATGTCAGGATTGTCTAATGGGGTATCCATTAGATCTTCCCGAGCTGCATAGTTTAAGGTTAGGAATTGGGAACAATCGTGATCAGGTGTTTCATCTTCCTTCTCAGGAAGGAAAGTGGCAGGATTTAAATTTCCACAAACTTTAAGCTTAGTTACTGGTCCTTCTAACAACAGTGACTGATATTTAAGAAGTCTACTGTCTGTCATCCAAATATTAACCTTAGAATTTAAGGTTCCACTCACATCATGAGAAGTCAGTACGGTAAGGTTTCGCCCATTAATTATTTTTAAAGCTTCAGGTGCTAATAAAGCCGCTGCCCCAATTACTCTTAGGCAGTGGGGCCACCCACGTGCAATTACATCTAATTCTTTGCTTAGATAAGCAATAGGTTGCTGGTGAGGCCCCCGGGGTTGTGTCAAAACTCCCAAGGCCATACCTTTTCTTTCAGTGACAAACAGGTTAAATTCTGACCCTGTGGGCAAACTCAAAGCCGGAGCTTGCAGGAGAGCAGTCTGAAGAACCTTAAAAGCCTTTTGAGTATCTGGAGACCAAACCAGTTTGTCGGTTTGGGCCTGCTGAGTTTCAGCTATAAGTTTATATAAAGGCCGGGCAAGTTCCCCATAGCTCGGAATCCAAATACGACAGTAGCCTGTGATTCCCAAAAATCCTCTCAATTGTCTTAAAGTCATAGGTAGGGGATGGTTTAGTATAGGTTTAATTCTCTCAGGGCCTATGGCCCTAGTCCCTTCTGAGATGATTAGGCCCAGATATCTAACAGATTGTTGACAAAGCTGAGCCTTTTCTCTTGATGCCTTGTAACCGCAGCCTGCCAGAAAGTTTAAGAAATCTTCTGAGGCTCGTGAAAAAGCTTCCTCTGTCTCAGCACAGAGCAAAATATCATCTACATATTGTAACACTACCGCTTCAGAGCTATTAAAGTTTTGTAGACCTCGTGACAAACTTTGTCCAAATAAGTGAGGACTGTCACGAAATCCCTGCGGCAAAACTGTCCAGGTTAACTGGGAAGCTGGCTGTGTGGGGTCTTCAAAGGCAAATAGAAATTGACTTTCCTCTGCCAAAGGCACTGAATAGAAGGCATCTTTCAAATCAATTACTGAAAAATATTTGGCTCGTTCAGGAATTTCAGACAATAGAGTATAAGGATTAGGCACCACGAGGTGTAAAGGAACCACAGCCTCATTTATTATTCGTAAATCTTGAACTAATCTCCATTTATCATTTGATTTTTTTACACCCAAAATAGGAGTGTTGCATGGACTGTTACAGGGAACTAATAGTCCCTGCTCTTTTAAATTTTCAATGATGGGTTTTAACCCTTCCTTAACCTCAGGTTTCAGTGGATACTGCTTCTTATGTGGGAATAAGTGTGGGTCTTTGAGCTTGACAACCACAGGAATAGCATTTTGTGCTCAACCCACAGATTTTCCATCAGCCCATACTCTAGGATTCACATTTTGTTCAACTAAAGGGAGAGAAAGGGAAGGCTCCATATTCATGAAAACAGAGGCATGGACCTTGCTCAGTATATCCCTCCCCAAAAGGGGTGAGGGTGATTCTGGCACGATAAGAAACTCGTGTGAAAATAGCACAGAATCCCAGTTGCATGATAGAGAATAACTGAAGTAATACCTTTTGGCTCGTCCAGACAGTCCCATTACGGAAGCGGATCGGGAAGAAAGTGGGCCAGGGGCTTCAGTAAGCACGGAGTAAGTTGCCCCAGTATCTAAAAGGAAATTGACGGATTGGCCTCCCACTGTTATTAATACCCGGGGTTCCTCAGGTGTAATTAGGACGGGAGCTTGTGTGGGGACCCCCGGGCACCTTCAGTCCTGATTGTCTTGAGAGTCAGACCCCTGAGACCTACGCCTCTGGGGGCAGTCTCTCCTCCAGTGTGGTCCCTTGCAGACCGGACATGGAGCCGGGGGCGGCTTAGATGCTTGAGGGCAATCCCGCTTGAGATGCCCCTCCTTTCCACAGCAATAGCAAGCCCATCCCTTTTCACCTGGGTCCCTCTGGGCATTTTTCTCAGGCTGCTTAAGAACGGTTTTCACAGCCATTGCGAGGGCTTCCGCCTTTTCCTTCGTCTTTTTCTGCCTTTCTTTCTTTTCCTCATATTCCCTACCATAATAGACTGTCTGAGCCAGTTGTAACAGATTATCTAAAGACTGATTTGGTCCATACGCCCGTTTTGATAACTTACGGCGAATATCTGGAGCCGACTGAGTGAGAAATTTATCTTTTAAGATCACTTTCCCTTCTTCACTTTCGGGATCAATCTCAGTGAATCTGCGAAGGGCTTCTCTCAGTCTATCTAGGAATTTACCAGGAGCTTCCTTCTCCTCCTGTTCTATGTCTGCCAGTTTGCCATAGTTTAAAGGCTTAGAACGCGCCTGTCTGAGTCCTTCAAGAATACATCTGACAAAATGACTCTGATCCCATCTTCGTTTAGCAGTGTTATAGTCCCAGTCTGGTTCTGTAGCTGGGACCGCCTGACTCCCAGTGGGGACCGTGGCCATGCAGTATCACATAGGAAGACCAGGTGTGTCTTCTTTAAGCCCTGGGGATCAAATCTATCCCAGTTTTTCAGGATACAGTTCAAAGGAGTGAGGCTGGAATTGTTAGCTCCCATCTGTAAGAGAGAAAAAAAGCGACCAGCGCCATTTTTTCTACCGGAGGCGTCCCTCCCTGCTCTAGATGGGGGTGTAGACAGACGTTACACCAAAGCTTTTCCTTCCTGGTCGGACTTAGTCTGTCCCTTACCGACGCAGGCGTCACACTCGTCCCTCCCGGTTCTACCACCGAGACGGGGTGGGGATGCACCAGGGGTAGACCTGATGGCATCCCTGACTGACGTCCAGCCCTTCACCTCACTTGGCTCTGATGCCACCCGGGGCGCAATCAGAGTAACCTTCCGGAATGCTTCCCAAGCTAAGACCTCTGGGGGAAACATTCGTCACCTGAGTGCCTGTGCACGACCCTGAGTACATTCTTGACCGCAATAAGACCGATACAACATGAAACTGAGATGTTCCTTCCAAGCGTCACCACACCGGTATAAGAGCCTCCTCTGGTCCACTAAGAGCCAGTGTTACCAAAGGAAAAAACCATTGCAGTTCCAATCCGAGTAACCTTTAACCTCAGAGATGCTCTGGGAGTTAGAGCTCCGTCTAGCTTCCGAACTTTCCATGCCTAGCGAGGCTAGGCGCTTCCTGACTACCAATCCAAGTTTGAGACCTAGACCACAGTATAGCAGCAACATAGGTCACAAGTCCCTTGAAAGTCTATGATCCGATAGATAAGGTTAGTACTTCTAATTCCCAAGGAGTTATGAAATGGTCAAAGAGACCGAAAAGTTTGACCGAGAAAGGAGAGTTCGGTCCACACGCTTTGCCCGTTTCTGGTCAGTTCCCGAAGGAGACATTGGTTGCCTCTTGGCATTGGCAGGTCGGTATAAACGCCCGACAGGTTTTTGCCATAGCCTTATGAGGTCACCGCGGGACCACAGAGCAGGGATCCTCACTTGCTTCGCGCAGGGTGTTTCATTCATTTACACAAGCACACCATAGAGTTAGTAAAGTACAGCAAAAACGTGTTCGCTAGGAGAACAAAGAACTAGAGCTCCAAGCATCCTTACCTTGTCCTGAAGGATCCCGGACGAGCCCCCAAGATGAAAGGTTGTTGCTGAACGATAAGACGCGGGATTCTTGGCCTCCGGAGGAGACGAATTCAATCCGGGGCCAGAGACGAGGCTGGATCGCTCAGAGCTTTTGTGTAATAAAGTTTTATTAAAGTATAAAGGAGATAGGGAAAGCTTCTGACATAGGCATCAGAAGGGGGCAAAAGAGTACCCCCCTCCTAGTCTTTAGCTGTATGTTATATAGTCACTCACAGTCTGTTAATGAAATGAAAGGAATGTCATAAAATTTAGAATGGCATCAGATAATTCATCCCAGGCCATAAAAGGATTGACTTGAATCTTTTAGAAGGGCAGAATACCAACAAATAGTTCCGTTTACATAGATTAGGAGAACAATACCTGAGGAAGTAAGTTAGGCCATTTAGCACAACCAACTTGAAGATTGAGTCTGGGGTTCATTAACATAGCATAAGACCACATTTCCATACGAAAAAGGCATGTATTGGTTAACTCAAAGTTTGAGAGTGGTTAGCTTTAGGTGAGACCAGGTGTCATGGCAACACAGAATGTTAAGAGAAACCTCCTTTTAAATTTGTATAGAGAAGGAAAAACAGATCGCTGGTTTGTTTCTTCTTGCCATTTAAGAGAGATAAAAATGTCTGGCACTTACAGCCTCTTTCCTCCATTTGGAGACGCCTGGCCTTCCTGCCTGTTACCCTCTCACTTTCGTCTTGGGAGATGTAAGACGAGCCTGCATTCAAGTCACTGCCGGGATATCCGGCCTTATTTCGAGTCAGGGCATCGCGGTGTCCATTCCACTTGAGGCCGCAAACTCAGGGTCCCTCTCACATACCTAGTGCTGAGAGAAGCCTCCTCTTGAGGTGCTTGTGGTAAGGTGGTATTCCTCTGGAGTCGAAGCCAGGGACTAACCTCTCATCTCGAGTTGATTCTTCATCCACGGAGCTCTTTCGTGTTGCTACACTGACCTCAGGATCCCTCTAGCCTTGAAACAGTGTTCTTGGGCTTTCTCTGGAGTGCCATCAAGGAAATCAAGGCTCCTTTCATGTGTGATGTGCAACACGGAATTGCTCTGCACGCAGTGCAGGGGAATCGGGCCTCATCTCGCCGGGAGGGGGAAGTCTAATGGTTTTTCTCACGTTGCGGCGGGAACCTGGGGTATATTCTCGAGTTACGACGGGAATGGCCCTTCCACACACGTGTTTGTTCAGCGACGTCAGGACTCCTGTCTAGTTGCGAGGGACAACTCGGGATTCTCCTCGAGGCTTGGCAGGGCAACTGGGACGCGTCTCCAGCTGAGGCGGGAGACCAAGTGTTCCGTTCCACGTGCCACAGGAATCCTGGGACTCCTATCAAGTTTCACGAGGAGTCAGGCATCGTCTCCTTTGGAGGCACTGATCTCCGTGTCCCTTTGGAGTTTTCAAAGGATGTGAGGTCTCCGGTCGCGATGAGGTGGGGAACTAGGTCTTTCTCTGTGGTCTCCACAGGGGATTCAGACATCCTTTCGTCTTGGGAGATGCAAGACGAGCCTGCATTCAAGTCACTGCAGGGATATCTGGCCTTATTTCGAGTCAGGGCATCGCGGTGTCCATTCCACTTGAGGCCGCAATCTCAGGGTCCCTCTCACATACCTAGAGCTGAGAGAAGCCTCCTCTTGAGGAGCTTGTGGTAAGGTGGTATTCCTTTGGAGTCGAAGCCAGGGACTAACCCCTCATCTCGAGTTGATTATTGGTCCACAAGAATCTTGGAGCTCTTTCTTGTTGCTACAGTGACCTCAGTATCCCTGTAGCCTTGAAACAGTGTTCTTGGGGTTTCTCTGGAATGCCATTAAGGAAATCAAGGCTCCTTTCATGTGTGATGTGAATCACGGAATTGCTCTGCACGCAGTGCAGGGGAATCGGGCCTCATCACGCGGCGAGGGGGAAGTCTCATGGCTTTTCGCGAGTTGCGGCGGGAACCTCGGGTATCTTCTCGAGTTACGACGGGGATGGCCCTTCCACACACGTGTTTGTTCAGCGACGTCAGGACTCCTGCCTAGTTGCGAGGGACAACTCGGGATTCTCCTCGAGGCTTGGTAGGACAATTGGGACGCCTCTCCAACTGAGGCGGGAGACCAAGGTTCCCTTTCCACGTGGCACAGGAATCCTGGGACTCCTATCAAGTTTCACGAGGAGTCAGGCATCGTCTCCTTTGGAGGCACTGATCTCCGCGTCCCTCTGGAGTTTTCAAAGGATGTGAGGCCTCCGTTCGTGATGAGGTGCGGAATTAGGTCTTTCTCTGTGGTCTCCACAGGGGATCAGACATCCTTTCCTCTTAGGAGATGCAAGACGAGCCTGCATTCAAGTCACTGTAGGGATATCCGGCCTTATTTCGAATCAGTGCATCCCCGTGTCCATTCCACTTGAGGTCTCAAACTCAGGGTCCCTCTCATACGTAGAGGTGAGAGAAGCATGCTCTTGAGGTGCTTGTGGTAAGGTGGTACTCCTCTGGAGTCGAAGTCAGGGACGAACCTCTCATCTCGAGTTGATTTTTGGTCCACGGCGCTCTTTCGTGTTGCTACAGTGACCTCAGGATCCCTCTAGCCTTGAAACAGTGTTCTTGGGGTTTCTCTGGACTGCCATCAAGGAAATCAAGGCTCCTTTCATGTGTGATGTGCAACACGGAATTGCTCTGCACGCAGTGCAGGGGAATCGGGCCTCATCTCGTGGCGAGGGGTAAGTCTCATGGTTTTTCTCGAGATGCGGCGGGAACCTTGGGTATATTCTCGAGTTACGACGGGGATGGCCCTTCCACACACGTGTTTGTTCAGCGACATCAGGACTCCTGCCTAGTTGCGAGGGACAACTCGGGATTCTCCTGGAGGCTTGGCAGGGCATTTGGGACGCCTCTGCAGCTGAGGCAGGAGACCAAGGGTCCCTTTCCACATGCCACAGGAATCCGGGGACTCCTATCAAGTTTCACAAGGAGTCAGGCATCGTCTCCTTTCGAGGCACTGATCTTCGCGTACCTCTGGAGTTTTCAAAGGATCTGAGGCCTCGGGTCGCGAAGAGGTGGGGAACTAGGTCTTTCTCTGTGGTCTCCACAGGGGATTCAGACATCCTTTCGTCTTGGGAGATGCAAGACGAGCCTGCATTCAAGTCACTGCAGGGATATCCGGCCTTATTTCGAGTCAGGGCATCCCCGTGTACATTCCACTTGAGGCCGCAAACTCAGGGTCCCTCTCACATACCTATAGGTGAGAGAAGCCTCCTCTTGAGGTGCTTGTGGTAAGGTTCTATTCCTCTGGAGTCGAAGCCAGGGACTAACCTCTCATTTCGAGTTGATTTTTGGTCCCCGGAGCTCTTTCGTGTTGCTACAGTGACCTCAGGATCCCTCTAGCCTTGAAACAGTGTTCTTGGGGTTTCTCTTTAGTGCCAAAAAGGAAATCAAGGCTCCTTTCAGGTGTGATGTGCAACACGGAATTTCTTTGCACGCACTGCAGGGGAATCGGGCTTCATCTCGCGACGAGGGGGATGTCTAATGGTTTTTCTCGAGTTGCGGCGGGAACCTGGTGTATATTCTCGAGTTACGAGGGGGATGGCCCTTCCACACACGTGTTTGTTCAGCGACGTCAGGACTCCTGCCTAGTTGCGAGGAACAACTCGGGATTCTCCTCGAGGCTTGTCACGGCAATTGGGCCGCCTCTCCAGGTGATGCGCGAGACCAAGGTTCCCTTTCCACGTGCCGCAGGAATCCTGTTACTCCTACCTAGTTTCACGAGGAGTCAGGCATCGTCTCCTTTGGAGGCACTGATCTCCGTGTACCTCTGGAGTTTTCAAAGGATGTGAGGCTTCCGGTCGCATTGAGGTGGGGAACTAGGTCTTTCTCTGTGGTCTCCACTGGCGATTCAGACATCCTTTCGTCTTGGGAGTTGCAAGACAAGCCTGCATTAAAGTCACTGCAGGGATATCCGGCTTTATTTCGAGTCAGGGCATCGCGGTGTCCATTCCACTTGAGGCCGCAAACTCATGGTCCCTCTCACATACCTAGAGCTGAGAGAAGCCTCCTCTTGAGGTGCTTGTGGTAAGGTGGGATTCCTCTGGAGTCGAAGCCAGGGACTAACCTCTCATCTCGAGTTGATTCTTGGTCCACGGAGCTCTTTCGTGTCGCTACACTGACCTCAGGATCCCTCTAGCCTTGAAACAGTGTTCTTGGGGTTTCTCTGGAGTGCCATCAAGGAAATCAAGGCTCCTTTCATGTGTGATGTGCAACACGGAATTGCTCTCCACGCAGTGCAGGGGAATCGGGCCTCATCTCGCGGCGAGGGGGAAGTCTCATGGTTTTTCTCGAGTTGCGGCGGGAACCTGGGGTATATTCTCGAGTTACGACGGGAATGGCCCTTCCACACACGTGTTTGTTCAGCGACGTCAGGACTCCTGCCTAGTTGCGAGGGACAACTCGGGATTCTCCTCGAGGCTTGGCAGGGCAATTGGGACGCCCGTGCAGCTGAGGCGGGAGACCAAGTGTTCCTTTCGACGTGCCACAGGAATCCTGGGACTCCTATCAAGTTTCACGAGGAGTCAGGCATCGTCCCCTTTGGAGGCACTGATCTCCGTGTCCCTTTGGAGGTTTCAAAGGATGTGAGGTCTCCGGTAGATATGAGGTGGGGAACTAGGTCTTTCTCTGTGGACTCCACAGGGGATTCAGACATCCTTTTGTCTTGGGAGATGCAAGACTAGCCTGCATTCAAGTCACTGCCATGATATCTGGCCTTATTTCGAGTCAGGGCATCGCGGTGTCCATTCCACTTGAGGCCGCAAACTCAGGGTCCCTCTCACATACCTAGAGCTGAGAGAAGCCTCCTCTTGAGGAGCTTGTGGTAAGGTGGTATTCCTTTGGAGTCGAAGCCAGGGACTAACGACTCATCTCGAGTTGATTCTTGGTCCACAAGAATCTTGGAGCTCTTTCTTGTTGCTACAGTGACCTCAGTATCCCTGTAGCCTTGAAACATTGTTCTTGGGGTTTTTCTGGAGTGCCATTAAGGAAATCAAGGGTCCTTTCATGTGTGATGTGCATCACGAAATTGCTCTGCACGCAGTGCAGGGGAATCGGGCCTCATCTCGCGGCGAGGGGGAAGTCTCATTGTTTTTCTCGAGTTGCGGCGGGAACCTGGGGTATCTTCTCGAGTTACGACGGGGATGGCCCTTCCAAACACGTGTTTGTCAGCGACGTCAGGACTCCTGCCTAGTTGCGAGGGACCACTCGGGATTTTCCTCGAGGCTTGGCAGGGCAATTGGGACGTCTCTCCAGCTGAGGTGGGAGACCAAGTGTCCCTTTCCACGTGTCACAGGAATCCTGGGACTCCTATCAAGTTTCACGAGGAGTCAGGCATCGTCTCCTTTGCAGGCACTAATCTCCACGTACATCTGGAGTTTTCAAAGGATGTGAGGCCTCCGGTCGCGATGAGGTGGGGAACTAGGTCTTTCTCTGTGGTCTCCACAGGGGATTCAACATCCTTTCGTCTTGGGAGATGCAAGACGAGCCTGCATTCAAGTCACTGCAGGGATATCCGGCCTTATTTCGAGTCAGGGCATCCCCGTGGACATTCCACTTGAGGCCGCAAACTCAGGGTCCCTCTCACATACCTAAAGGTGAGAGAAGCCTCCTCTTGAGGTGCTTGTGGTAAGGTTCTATTCCTCTGGAGTCGAAGCCAGGGACTAACCTCTCATTTCAAGTTGATTTTTGGTCCCCGGAGCTCTTTCGTGTTCCTACAGTGACCTCAGGATCCCTCTAGCCTTGAAACAGTGTTCTTGGGGTTTCTCTTTAGTGCCAAAAAGGAAATCAAGGCTCCTTTCATGTGTGATGTGCAACACGGAATTTCTTTGGACGCAGTGCATGGGAATCGGGCTTCATCTCGCGACGAGGGGGATGTCTAATGGTTTTTCTCGAGTTGCGGCGGGAACCTGGTGTATATTCTCGAGTTACGAGGGGGATGGCCCTTCCACACACGTGTTTGTTCAGCGACGGCAGGACTCCTGCCTAGTTGCGAGGGACAATTCGGGATTCTCCTCGAGGCTTGGTAGGACAATTGGGACGCCTCTCCAACTGAGGCGGGAGACCAAGGTTCCCTTTCCACGTGCCACAGGAATCCTGGGACTCCTATCAAGTTTCACGAGGAGTCAGGCATCGTCTCCTTTGCAGGCACTGATCTCCGCGTCCCTCTGGAGTTTTCAAAGGATGTGAGGCCTCCGTTCGTGATGAGGTGCGGAATTAGGTCTTTCTCTGTGGTCTCCACAGGGGATTCAGACATCCTTTCCTCTTAGGAGATGCAAGACGAGCCTGCATTCAAGTCACTGTAGGGATATCCGGCCTTATTTCGAATCAGTGCATCCCCGTGTCCATTCCACTTGAGGTCTCAAACTCAGGGTCCCTCTCATACGTAGAGGTGAGAGAAGCATGCTCTTGAGGTGCTTGTGGTAAGGTGGTACTCCTCTGGAGTCGAAGTCAGGGACGAACCTCTCATCTCGAGTTGATTTTTGGTCCACGGCGCTCTTTCGTGTTGCTACAGTGACCTCAGGATCCCTGTAGCCTTGGAACAGTGTTCTTGGGGTTTCTCTGGAGTGCCATCAAGGAAATCAAGGCTCCTTTCATGTGTGATGTGCAACACGGAATTGCTCTGCACGCAGTGCAGGGGAATCGGGCCTCATCTCGCCGGGAGGGGGAAGTCTAATGGTTTTTCTCACGTTGCGGCGGGAACCTGGGGTATATTCTCGAGTTACGACGGGAATGGCCCTTCCACACACGTGTTTGTTCAGCGACGTCAGGACTCCTGTCTAGTTGCGAGGGACAACTCGGGATTCTCCTCGAGGCTTGGCAGGGCAACTGGGACGCGTCTCCAGCTGAGGCGGGAGACCAAGTGTTCCGTTCCACGTGCCACAGGAATCCTGGGACTCCTATCAAGTTTCACGAGGAGTCAGGCATCGTCTCCTTTGGAGGCACTGATCTCCGTGTCCCTTTGGAGTTTTCAAAGGATGTGAGGTCTCCGGTCGCGATGAGGTGGGGAACTAGGTCTTTCTCTGTGGTCTCCACAGGGGATTCAGACATCCTTTCGTCTTGGGAGATGCAAGACGAGCCTGCATTCAAGTCACTGCAGGGATATCTGGCCTTATTTCGAGTCAGGGCATCGCGGTGTCCATTCCACTTGAGGCCGCAATCTCAGGGTCCCTCTCACATACCTAGAGCTGAGAGAAGCCTCCTCTTGAGGAGCTTGTGGTAAGGTGGTATTCCTTTGGAGTCGAAGCCAGGGACTAACCCCTCATCTCGAGTTGATTATTGGTCCACAAGAATCTTGGAGCTCTTTCTTGTTGCTACAGTGACCTCAGTATCCCTGTAGCCTTGAAACAGTGTTCTTGGGGTTTCTCTGGAATGCCATTAAGGAAATCAAGGCTCCTTTCATGTGTGATGTGAATCACGGAATTGCTCTGCACGCAGTGCAGGGGAATCGGGCCTCATCACGCGGCGAGGGGGAAGTCTCATGGCTTTTCGCGAGTTGCGGCGGGAACCTCGGGTATCTTCTCGAGTTACGACGGGGATGGCCCTTCCACACACGTGTTTGTTCAGCGACGTCAGGACTCCTGCCTAGTTGCGAGGGACAACTCGGGATTCTCCTCGAGGCTTGGTAGGACAATTGGGACGCCTCTCCAACTGAGGCGGGAGACCAAGGTTCCCTTTCCACGTGCCACAGGAATCCTGGGACTCCTATCAAGTTTCACGAGGAGTCAGGCATCGTCTCCTTTGGAGGCACTGATCTCCGCGTCCCTCTGGAGTTTTCAAAGGATGTGAGGCCTCCGTTCGTGATGAGGTGCGGAATTAGGTCTTTCTCTGTGGTCTCCACAGGGGATCAGACATCCTTTCCTCTTAGGAGATGCAAGACGAGCCTGCATTCAAGTCACTGTAGGGATATCCGGCCTTATTTCGAATCAGTGCATCCCCGTGTCCATTCCACTTGAGGTCTCAAACTCAGGGTCCCTCTCATACGTAGAGGTGAGAGAAGCATGCTCTTGAGGTGCTTGTGGTAAGGTGGTACTCCTCTGGAGTCGAAGTCAGGGACGAACCTCTCATCTCGAGTTGATTTTTGGTCCACGGCGCTCTTTCGTGTTGCTACAGTGACCTCAGGATCCCTCTAGCCTTGAAACAGTGTTCTTGGGGTTTCTCTGGACTGCCATCAAGGAAATCAAGGCTCCTTTCATGTGTGATGTGCAACACGGAATTGCTCTGCACGCAGTGCAGGGGAATCGGGCCTCATCTCGTGGCGAGGGGTAAGTCTCATGGTTTTTCTCGAGATGCGGCGGGAACCTTGGGTATATTCTCGAGTTACGACGGGGATGGCCCTTCCACACACGTGTTTGTTCAGCGACATCAGGACTCCTGCCTAGTTGCGAGGGACAACTCGGGATTCTCCTGGAGGCTTGGCAGGGCATTTGGGACGCCTCTGCAGCTGAGGCAGGAGACCAAGGGTCCCTTTCCACATGCCACAGGAATCCTGGGACTCCTATCAAGTTTCACAAGGAGTCAGGCATCGTCTCCTTTCGAGGCACTGATCTTCGCGTACCTCTGGAGTTTTCAAAGGATCTGAGGCCTCGGGTCGCGAAGAGGTGGGGAACTAGGTCTTTCTCTGTGGTCTCCACAGGGGATTCAGACATCCTTTCGTCTTGGGAGATGCAAGACGAGCCTGCATTCAAGTCACTGCAGGGATATCCGGCCTTATTTCGAGTCAGGGCATCCCCGTGTACATTCCACTTGAGGCCGCAAACTCAGGGTCCCTCTCACATACCTATAGGTGAGAGAAGCCTCCTCTTGAGGTGCTTGTGGTAAGGTTCTATTCCTCTGGAGTCGAAGCCAGGGACTAACCTCTCATTTCGAGTTGATTTTTGGTCCCCGGAGCTCTTTCGTGTTGCTACAGTGACCTCAGGATCCCTCTAGCCTTGAAACAGTGTTCTTGGGGTTTCTCTTTAGTGCCAAAAAGGAAATCAAGGCTCCTTTCAGGTGTGATGTGCAACACGGAATTTCTTTGCACGCACTGCAGGGGAATCGGGCTTCATCTCGCGACGAGGGGGATGTCTAATGGTTTTTCTCGAGTTGCGGCGGGAACCTGGTGTATATTCTCGAGTTACGAGGGGGATGGCCCTTCCACACACGTGTTTGTTCAGCGACGTCAGGACTCCTGCCTAGTTGCGAGGAACAACTCGGGATTCTCCTCGAGGCTTGTCACGGCAATTGGGCCGCCTCTCCAGGTGATGCGCGAGACCAAGGTTCCCTTTCCACGTGCCGCAGGAATCCTGTTACTCCTACCTAGTTTCACGAGGAGTCAGGCATCGTCTCCTTTGGAGGCACTGATCTCCGTGTACCTCTGGAGTTTTCAAAGGATGTGAGGCTTCCGGTCGCATTGAGGTGGGGAACTAGGTCTTTCTCTGTGGTCTCCACTGGCGATTCAGACATCCTTTCGTCTTGGGAGTTGCAAGACAAGCCTGCATTAAAGTCACTGCAGGGATATCCGGCTTTATTTCGAGTCAGGGCATCGCAGTGTCCATTCCACTTGAGGCCGCAAACTCATGGTCCCTCTCACATACCTAGAGCTGAGAGAAGCCTCCTCTTGAGGTGCTTGTGGTAAGGTGGGATTCCTCTGGAGTCGAAGCCAGGGACTAACCTCTCATCTCGAGTTGATTCTTGGTCCACGGAGCTCTTTCGTGTCGCTACACTGACCTCAGGATCCCTCTAGCCTTGAAACAGTGTTCTTGGGGTTTCTCTGGAGTGCCATCAAGGAAATCAAGGCTCCTTTCATGTGTGATGTGCAACACGGAATTGCTCTCCACGCAGTGCAGGGGAATCGGGCCTCATCTCGCGGCGAGGGGGGAAGTCTCATGGTTTTTCTCGAGTTGCGGCGGGAACCTGGGGTATATTCTCGAGTTACGACGGGAATGGCCCTTCCACACACGTGTTTGTTCAGCGACGTCAGGACTCCTGCCTAGTTGCGAGGGACAACTCGGGATTCTCCTCGAGGCTTGGCAGGGCAATTGGGACGCCCGTGCAGCTGAGGCGGGAGACCAAGTGTTCCTTTCGACGTGCCACAGGAATCCTGGGACTCCTATCAAGTTTCACGAGGAGTCAGGCATCGTCCCCTTTGGAGGCACTGATCTCCGTGTCCCTTTGGAGGTTTCAAAGGATGTGAGGTCTCCGGTAGATATGAGGTGGGGAACTAGGTCTTTCTCTGTGGACTCCACAGGGGATTCAGACATCCTTTTGTCTTGGGAGATGCAAGACGAGCCTGCATTCAAGTCACTGCCATGATATCTGGCCTTATTTCGAGTCAGGGCATCGCGGTGTCCATTCCACTTGAGGCCGCAAACTCAGGGTCCCTCTCACATACCTAGAGCTGAGAGAAGCCTCCTCTTGAGGAGCTTGTGGTAAGGTGGTATTCCTTTGGAGTCGAAGCCAGGGACTAACGACTCATCTCGAGTTGATTCTTGGTCCACAAGAATCTTGGAGCTCTTTCTTGTTGCTACAGTGACCTCAGTATCCCTGTAGCCTTGAAACATTGTTCTTGGGGTTTTTCTGGAGTGCCATTAAGGAAATCAAGGCTCCTTTCATGTGTGATGTGCATCACGAAATTGCTCTGCACGCAGTGCAGGGGAATCGGGCCTCATCTCGCGGCGAGGGGGAAGTCTCATTGTTTTTCTCGAGTTGCGGCGGGAACCTGGGGTGTCTTCTCGAGTTACGACGGGGATGGCCCTTCCAAACACGTGTTTGTCAGCGACGTCAGGACTCCTGCCTAGTTGCGAGGGACCACTCGGGATTTTCCTCGAGGCTTGGCAGGGCAATTGGGACGTCTCTCCAGCTGAGGTGGGAGACCAAGTGTCCCTTTCCACGTGTCACAGGAATCCTGGGACTCCTATCAAGTTTCACGAGGAGTCAGGCATCGTCTCCTTTGCAGGCACTAATCTCCACGTACATCTGGAGTTTTCAAAGGATGTGAGGCCTCCGGTCGCGATGAGGTGGGGAACTAGGTCTTTCTCTGTGGTCTCCACAGGGGATTCAACATCCTTTCGTCTTGGGAGATGCAAGACGAGCCTGCATTCAAGTCACTGCAGGGATATCCGGCCTTATTTCGAGTCAGGGCATCCCCGTGGACATTCCACTTGAGGCCGCAAACTCAGGGTCCCTCTCACATACCTAAAGGTGAGAGAAGCCTCCTCTTGAGGTGCTTGTGGTAAGGTTCTATTCCTCTGGAGTCGAAGCCAGGGACTAACCTCTCATTTCAAGTTGATTTTTGGTCCCCGGAGCTCTTTCGTGTTCCTACAGTGACCTCAGGATCCCTCTAGCCTTGAAACAGTGTTCTTGGGGTTTCTCTTTAGTGCCAAAAAGGAAATCAAGGCTCCTTTCATGTGTGATGTGCAACACGGAATTTCTTTGGACGCAGTGCATGGGAATCGGGCTTCATCTCGCGACGAGGGGGATGTCTAATGGTTTTTCTCGAGTTGCGGCGGGAACCTGGTGTATATTCTCGAGTTACGAGGGGGATGGCCCTTCCACACACGTGTTTGTTCAGCGACGGCAGGACTCCTGCCTAGTTGCGAGGGACAATTCGGGATTCTCCTCGAGGCTTGGTAGGACAATTGGGACGCCTCTCCAACTGAGGCGGGAGACCAAGGTTCCCTTTCCACGTGCCACAGGAATCCTGGGACTCCTATCAAGTTTCACGAGGAGTCAGGCATCGTCTCCTTTGCAGGCACTGATCTCCGCGTCCCTCTGGAGTTTTCAAAGGATGTGAGGCCTCCGTTCGTGATGAGGTGCGGAATTAGGTCTTTCTCTGTGGTCTCCACAGGGGATTCAGACATCCTTTCCTCTTAGGAGATGCAAGACGAGCCTGCATTCAAGTCACTGTAGGGATATCCGGCCTTATTTCGAATCAGTGCATCCCCGTGTCCATTCCACTTGAGGTCTCAAACTCAGGGTCCCTCTCATACGTAGAGGTGAGAGAAGCATGCTCTTGAGGTGCTTGTGGTAAGGTGGTACTCCTCTGGAGTCGAAGTCAGGGACGAACCTCTCATCTCGAGTTGATTTTTGGTCCACGGCGCTCTTTCGTGTTGCTACAGTGACCTCAGGATCCCTGTAGCCTTGGAACAGTGTTCTTGGGGTTTCTCTGGACTGCCATCAAGGAAATCAAGGCTCCTTTCATGTGTGATGTGCAACACGGAATTGCTCTGCACGCAGTGCAGGGGAATCGGGCCTCATCTCGTGGCGAGGGGTAAGTCTCATGGTTTTCCTCGAGATGCGGCGGGAACCTTGGGTATATTCTCCAGTTACGACGGGGATGGCCCTTCCACACACGTATTTGTTCAGCGACATCAGGACTCCTGCCTAGTTGCGAGGGACAACTCGGGATTCTCCTCGAGGCTTGGCAGGGCATTTGGGATGCCTCTGCAGCTGAGGCAGGAGACCAAGGGTCCCTTTCCACATGCCACAGGAATCCTGGGACTCCTATCAAGTTTCACAAGGAGTCAGGCATCGTCTCCTTTCGAGGCACTGATCTTCGCGTACCTCTGGAGTTTTCAAAGGATGTGAGGCCTCGGGTCGCGAAGAGGTGGGGAACTAGGTCTTTCTCTGTGGTCTCCACAGGGGATTCAGACATCCTTTCGTCTTGGGAGATGCAAGACGAGCCTGCATTCAAGTCACTGCAGGGATATCCGGCCTTATTTCGAGTCAGGGCATCGCAGTGTCCATTCCACTTGAGGCCGCAAACTCAGGGTCCCTCTCACATACCTATAGGTGAGAGAAGCCTCCTCTTGAGGTGCTTGTGGTAAGGTTCTATTCCTCTGGAGTCGAAGCCAGGGACTAACCTCTCATTTCGAGTTGATTTTTGGTCCCCGGAGCTCTTTCGTGTTGCTACAGTGACCTCAGGATCCCTCTAGCCTTGAAACAGTGTTCTTGGGGTTTCTCTTTAGTGCCAAAAAGGAAATCAAGGCTCCTTTCAGGTGTGATGTGCAACACGGAATTTCTTTGCACGCACTGCAGGGGAATCGGGCTTCATCTCGCGACGAGGGGGATGTCTAATGGTTTTTCTCGAGTTGCGGCGGGAACCTGGTGTATATTCTCGAGTTACGAGGGGGATGGCCCTTCCACACACGTGTTTGTTCAGCGACGTCAGGACTCCTGCCTAGTTGGGAGGAACAACTCGGGATTCTCCACGAGGCCTGTCACGGCATTTGGGCCGCCTCTCCAGGTGAGTCGCGAGACCAAGCTTCCCTTTCCACGTGCCGCAGGAATCCTGTTACTCCTACCTAGTTTCACGAGGAGTCAGGCATCGTCTCCTTTGGAGGCACTGATCTCCGTGTACCTCTGGAGTTTTCAAAGGATGTGAGGCTTCCGGTCGCATTGAGGTGGGGAACTAGGTCTTTCTCTGTGGTCTCCACTGGCGATTCAGACATCCTTTCGTCTTGGGAGTTGCAAGACAAGCCTGCATTAAAGTCACTGCAGGGATATCCGGCTTTATTTCGAGTCAGGGCATCGCAGTGTCCATTCCACTTGAGGCCGCAAACTCATGGTCCTTCTCACATACCTAGAGCTGAGAGAAGCCTCCTCTTGAGGTGCTTGTGGTAAGGTGGGATTCCTCTGGAGTCGAAACCAGGGACTAACCTCTCATCTCGAGTTGATTCTTGGTCCACGGAACTCTTTCGTGTTGCTACACTGACCTCAGGATCCCTCTAGCCTTGAAACAGTGTTCTTGGGGTTTCTCTGGAGTGCCATCAAGGAAATCAAGGCTCCTTTCATGTGTGATGTGCAACACGGAATTGCTCTCCACGCAGTGCAGGGGAATCGGGCCTCATCTCGCGGCGAGGGGGAAGTCTCATGGTTTTTCTCGAGTTGCGGCGGGAACCTGGGGTATATTCTCGAGTTACGACGGGAATGGCCCTTCCACACACGTGTTTGTTCAGCGACGTCAGGACTCCTGCCTAGTTGCGAGGGACAACTCGGGATTCTCCTCGAGGCTTGGCAGGGCAATTGGGACGCCCGTGCAGCTGAGGCGGGAGACCAAGTGTTCCTTTCGACGTGCCACAGGAATCCTGGGACTCCTATCAAGTTTCACGAGGAGTCAGGCATCGTCCCCTTTGGAGGCACTGATCTCCGTGTCCCTTTGGAGGTTTCAAAGGATGTGAGGTCTCCGGTAGATATGAGGTGGGGAACTAGGTCTTTCTCTGTGGACTCCACAGGGGATTCAGACATCCTTTCGTCTTGGGAGATGCAAGACGAGCCTGCATTCAAGTCACTGCCATGATATCTGGCCTTATTTCGAGTCAGGGCATCGCGGTGTCCATTCCACTTGAGGCCGCAAACTCAGGGTCCCTCTCACATACCTAGAGCTGAGAGAAGCCTCCTCTTGAGGAGCATGTGGTAAGGTGGTATTCCTTTGGAGTCGAAGCCAGGGACTAACGACTCATCTCGAGTTGATTCTTGGTCCACAAGAATCTTGGAGCTCTTTCTTGTTGCTACAGTGACCTCAGTATCCCTGTAGCCTTGAAACATTGTTCTTGGGGTTTTTCTGGAGTGCCATTAAGGAAATCAAGGCTCCTTTCATGTGTGATGTGCATCACGAAATTGCTCTGCACGCAGTGCAGGGGAATCGGGCCTCATCTCGCGGCGAGGGGGAAGTCTCATTGTTTTTCTCGAGTTGCGGCGGGAACCTGGGGTATCTTCTCGAGTAACGACGGGGATGGCCCTTCCAAACACGTGTTTGTCAGCGACGTCAGGACTCCTGCCTAGTTGCGAGGGACCACTCGGGATTCTCCTCGAGGCTTGGCAGGGCAATTGGGACGTCTCTCCAGCTGAGGTGGGAGACCAAGTGTCCCTTTCCACGTGTCACAGGAATCCTGGGACTCCTATCAAGTTTCACGAGGAGTCAGGCATCGTCTCCTTTGCAGGCACTAATCTCCACGTACATCTGGAGTTTTCAAAGATGTGAGGCCTCCGGTCGCGATGAGGTGGGGAACTAGGTCTTTCTCTGTGGTCTCCACAGGGGATTCAACATCCTTTCGTCTTGGGAGATGCAAGACGAGCCTGCATTCAAGTCACTGCAGGGATATCCGGCCTTATTTCGAGTCAGGGCATCCCCGTGTACATTCCACTTGAGGCCGCAAACTCAGGGTCCCTCTCACATACCTAAAGGTGAGAGAAGCCTCCTCTTGAGGTGCTTGTGGTAAGGTTCTATTCCTCTGGAGTCGAAGCCAGGGACTAACCTCTCATTTCGAGTTGATTTTTGGTCCCCGGAGCTCTTTCGTGTTCCTACAGTGACCTCAGGATCCCTCTAGCCTTGAAACAGTGTTCTTGGGGTTTCTCTTTAGTGCCAAAAAGGAAATCAAGGCTCCTTTCATGTTTGATGTGCAACACGGAATTTCTTTGGACGCAGTGCATGGGAATCGGGCTTCATCTCGCGACGAGGGGGATGTCTAATGGTTTTTCTCGAGTTGCGGCGGGAACCTGGTGTATATTCTCGAGTTACGAGGGGGATGGCCCTTCCACACACGTGTTTGTTCAGCGACGTCAGGACTCCTGCCTAGTTGCGAGGAACAACTCGGGATTCTCCTTGAGGCTTGTCACGGCAATTGGGCCGCCTCTCCAGGTGAGGCGCGAGACCAAGGGTCCCTTTCCACGTGCCGCAGGAATCCTGTTACTCCTACCTAGTTTCAGGAGGAGTCAGGCATCGTCTCCTTTGGAGGCACTGATCTCCGTGTACCTCTGGAGTTTTCAAAGGATGTGAGGCTTCCGGTCGCATTGAGGTGGGGAACTAGGTCTTTCTCTGTGGTCTCCACTGGCGATTCAGACATCCTTTCGTCTTGGGAGTTGCAAGACAAGCCTGCATTCAAGTCACTGCAGGGATATCCGGCTTTATTTCGAGTCAGGGCATCGCGGTGTGCATTCCACTTGAGGCCGCAAACTCATGGTCCCTCTCACATACCTAGAGCTGAGAGAAGCCTCCTCTTGAGGTGCTTGTGGTAAGGTGGGATTCCTCTGGAGTCGAAGCCAGGGACTAACCTCTCATCTCGAGTTGATTCTTGGTCCACGGAACTCTTTCGTGTTGCTACACTGACCTCAGGATCCCTCTAGCCTTGAAACAGTGTTCTTGGGGTTTCTCTGGAGTGCCATCAAGGAAATCAAGGCTCCTTTCATGTGTGATGTGCAACACGGAATTGCTCTCCACGCAGTGCAGGGGAATCGGGCCTCATCTCGCGGCGAGGGGGAAGTCTCATGGTTTTTCTCGAGTTGCGGCGGGAACCTGGGGTATATTCTCGAGTTACGATGGGAATGGCCCTTCCACACACGTGTTTGTTCAGCGACGTCAGGACTCCTGTCTAGTTGCGAGGGACAACTCGGGATTCTCCTCGAGGCTTGGCAGGGCAATTGGGACGCCGATGCAGCTGAGGCGGGAGACCAAGTGTTCCTTTCGACGTGCCACAGGAATCCTGGGACTCCTATCAAGTTTCACGAGGAGTCAGGCATCATCCCCTTTGGAGGCACTGATCTCCGTGTCCCTTTGGAGTTTTCAAAGGATGTGAGGTCTCCGGTAGATATGAGGTGGGGAACTAGGTCTTTCTCTGTGGACTCCACAGGGGATTCAGACAACCTTTCTTCTTGGGAGATGCAAGACGAGCCTGCATTCAAGTCACTGCCATGATATCTGGCCTTATTTCGAGTCAGGGCATCGCGGTGTCCATTCCACTTGAGGCCGCAAACTCAGGGTCCCTCTCACATACCTAGAGCTGAGAGAAGCCTCCTCTTGAGGAGCTTGTGGTAAGGTGGTATTCCTTTGGAGTCGAAGCCAGGGACTAATGACTCATCTCGAGTTGATTCTTGGTCCACAAGAATCTTGGAGCTCTTTCTTGTTGCTACAGTGACCTCAGTATACCTGTAGCCTTGAAACAGTGTTCTTGGGGTTTTTCTGGAGTGTCATCAAGGAAATCAAGGCTCCTTTCATGTGTGATGTGCATCACGAAATTGCTCTGCACGCAGTGCAGGGGAATCGGGCCTCATCTCGCGGCGAGGGGGAAGTCTCATGGCTTTTCGCGAGTTGCGGCGGGAACCTGGGGTATCTTCTCGAGTTACGACGGGGATGGCCCTTCCACACACGTGTTTGTTCAGCGACGTCAGGACTCCTGCCTAGTTGCGAGGGACCACTCGGGATTCTCCTCGAGGCTTGGCAGGGCAATTGGGACGCCTCTCCAGCTGAGGCGGGAGACCAAGGTTCCCTTTCCACGTGCCACAGGAATCCTGGGACTCCTATCAAGTTTCACGAGGAGTCAGGCATCGTCTCCTTTGGAGGCACTGATCTCCGCGTACCTCTGGAATTTTCAAAGGATGTGAGGCCCCCGGTCGCGATGAGGTGGGGAACTAGGTCTTTCTCTGTGGTCTCCACAGGGGTTTCAGGCATCCTTTCGTCTTGGGAGATGCAAGACGAGCCTGCATTCAAGTCACTGCAGGGATATCCGGCATTATTTCGAGTTAGGGCATCACGGTGACCATTCCACTTGAGGCCGCAATCTCAGGGTCCCTCTCACATACCTAGCGCTGAAAGAAGCCTCCTCTTGTGGTGCTTGTGGTAAGGTGGGATTCCTCTGGAGTTGAAGCCAGGGACTATCCTCTCATTTCGAGTTGATTCTTGGTCCACAGAGCTCTTTCTTTTTGCTACAGTGACCTCAGGATTCCTCTAGCTTTGAAAGAGTGTTCTTGGGTTTTCTCTGGAGTGCCATCAAGGAAATCAAGGTTCCTTTCATGTGTGATGTGCAACACGGAATTGCTCTGACGCAGTGCAGGGGAATCGGGACTCATCTTGCGGCGAGGGGGAAGTCTCATGGTTTTTTCGAGTTGCGGTGGGAACATGGGGTATATTCTCGAGTTACGACGGGGATGGCCCTTCCACACACGTGTTTGTTCAGGACGTCAGGACTCCTGCCTAGTTGCGAGGGACAACTCGGGATTCTCCTCGAGGCTTGGCAGGGCAATTGGGACGTCTCTCCAGCTGAGGTGGGAGACGAAGTGTCCCTTTCCACGTGCCACAGGAATCCTGGGACTCCTATCAAGTTTCACGAGGAGTCAGGCATCGTCTCCTTTGGAGGCACTGATCTCCACGTACATCTGGAGTTTTCAAAGGATGTGAGGCCTCCGATCGCGATGAGGTGGGGAACTAGGTCTTTCTCTGTGTTCTCCACAGGGGATTCAACATCCTTTCCTCTTGGGAGATGCAAGACGAGCCTGCATTCAAGTCACTGTAGGGATATCCGGCCTTATTTCGAGTCAGGGCATCCCCGTGTACATTCCACTTGAGGCCGCAAACTCAGGGTCCCTCTCACATACCTAAAGGTGAGAGAAGCCTCCTCTTGAGGTGCTTGTGGTAAGGTTCTATTCCTCTGGAGTCGAAGCCAGGGACTAACCTCTCATTTCGAGTTGATTTTTGGTCCCCGGAGCTCTTTCGTGTTCCTACAGTGACCTCAGGATCCCTCTAGCCTTGAAACAGTGTTATTGGGGTTTCTCTTTAGTGCCAAAAAGGAAATCAAGGCTCCTTTCATGTGTGATGTGCAAAACGGAATTTCTTTGCACGCACTGCAGGGGAATCGGACTTCATCTCGCGACGAGGGGGATGTCTAATGGTTTTTCTCGAGTTGCGGCGGGAACCTGGGGTATATTCTCGAGTTACGAGGGGGATGGCCCTTCCACACACGTGTTTGTTCAGCGACGTCAGGACTCCTGCCTAGTTGCGAGGAACAACTCGGGATTCTCCTCGAGGCTTTTCACGGCAATTGGGCCGCCTCTCCAGGTGAGGCGCGAGACCAAGGGTCCCTTTCCACGTGCCGCAGGAATCCTGTTACTCCTACCTAGTTTCAGGAGGAGTCAGGCATCGTCTCCTTTGGAGGCACTGATCTCCGTGTACCTCTGGAGTTTTCAAAGGATGTGAGGCTTCCGGTCGCATTGAGGTGGGGAACTAGGTCTTTCTCTGTGGTCTCCACTGGCGATTCAGACATCCTTTCGTCTTGGGAGTTGCAAGACAAGCCTGCATTCAAGTCACTGCAGGGATATCCGGCTTTATTTCGAGTCAGGGCATCGCGGTGTGCATTCCACTTGAGGCCGCAAACTCATGGTCCCTCTCACATACCTAGAGCTGAGAGAAGCCTCCTCTTGAGGTGCTTGTGGTAAGGTGGGATTCCTCTGGAGTCGAAGCCAGGGACTAACCTCTCATCTCGAGTTGATTCTTGGTCCACGGAGCTCTTTCGTGTTGCTACACTGACCTCAGGATCCCTCTAGCCTTGAAACAGTGTTCTTGGGGTTTCTCTGGAGTGCCATCAAGGAAATCAAGGCTCCTTTCCTGTGTGATGTGCAACACGGAATTGCTCTCCACGCAGTGCAGGGGAATCGGGCCTCATCTCGCGGCGAAGGGGAAGTCTCATGGTTTTTCTCGAGTTGCGGCGGGAACCTGGGGTATATTCTCGAGTTCCGACGGGGATGGCCCTTCCACACACGTGTTTGTTCAGCGACGTCAGGACTCCTGCCTAGTTGCGAGGGACAACTCGGGATTCTCCTCGAGGCTTGGCAGGGCAATTGGGACGCCTCTCCACCTGAGGCGGGACACCAAGTGTCCCTTTCCACGTGCCACAGGAATCCTGGGACTCCTATCAAGTTTCACGAGGAGTCAGGCATTGTCTCCTTTGGAGGCACTGATCTCCGCATACCTCTGGATTTTTCAAAGGATATGAGGCCCCGGTCGCGATGAGGTGGGAAACAAGGTCTTTCTCTGTCATCTCCACAGGGGATTCAGACATCCTTTCGTCTGGGGAGATGCAAGACGAGCCTGCATTCAAGTCACTGCAGGGATATCCGGCCTTATTTCGAGTCAGGGCATCGCGGTGTCCATTCCACTTGAAGCCGCAAACTCAGGGCCCCTCTCACATACCTAGAGCTGAGAGAAGCCTCCTCTTGAGGTGCTTGTGGTAAGGTGGTATTCCTCTGGAGTCTAAGCCAGGGACTAACCTCTCATCTCGAGTTGATTTTTGGTCCACGGAACTCTTTCCTGTTGCTCCAGTGACCTCAGGATCCCTCTAGCCTTGAAACAGTGTTCTTGAGGTTTCTCTGGAGTGCCATCAAGGAAATCAAGGCTCCTTTCCTGTGTGATGTGCAACACGGAATTGCTCTGACGCAGTGCAGGGGAATCGGGCCTCATCTGGCAGCGAGGGAGAAGTCTCATGGTTTTTCTCGAGTTGCGTCGGGAACCTGGGGAATATTCTCGAGTTACGACGGGGATGGCCCTTCCACTCAGGTGTTTGTTCAGCGACGTCAGGACTCCTGCCTAGTTGCGAGGGACAACTCGGGATTCTCCTCGAGGCTTGGCAGGGCAATTGGGATGCCTCTCCAGCTGAGGCGGGAGATCAAGTGTCCCTTTCCACGTGCCACAGGAATCCTGGGAATCCTATCAAGTTTCACGAGTGTGAGGCTGTCACGGCTAACGCCATAGAAGGCAGCCTAGGTTAGGGAATAGCCTGGTTTCCCAGGGTAACATAATAATCAGTCCTCCTAGAGCCAGCCATTCAACATATGCCTAGCCAGAGAAAAGGGAACCTATCAGGGGAAAGCTAAAATCCTCACGTTGAGCCAACAAAAATTACCTTGCAACTGTGTAACCTATCAGCTTGCGCCAACTACCCACTGTGTAACCAATCTGATTGCGCCAACTACATGCTGCTTATTTTGACCTAATTAATACTCGAGAGAACTGGGGCTCGGGGCCTTTCGTCCTCACACACCTGGTGAGGGCGGGAGGCCCTGGCTCGAGTCAGTAATAAATTCCCCTATTGCAAGTTGCATTGTTTCGAAGAGTCTTCTTTCCCGACCGGGGACTTGGACTATGGGCAGAACATTTGGGGGCTCGTCCAGGATCCCTTGACCGGGCAGGAACGCTCTTTGGAACAAAGGGGAAAAAAAAAATAGGAAATAGCACCGGTGCTCAGGCAGGTTTAGAAAAAGACCAGAGTAAAGCCGAGGCCCTGCTGTGAAGCGGGAAGGTGTCTGGCGCAGAAAAAGACCAGAGTAAAGCCGTGGCCCCGCTGTGAAGCGGGAAGGTGTCTGGCGCAGAAAAAATCAGAGTAAAGCCGAGGCCCCGCTGTGAAGCGGGAAGGTGTCTGGCGCAGAAAAAGACCAGAGTAAAGCTGAGGCCCCGCTGTGAAGCGGGAAGGTGTCTGGCGCAGAAAAAGACCAGAGTAAATCCGTGGCCCCGCTGTGAAGCGGGAAGGTGTCTGGCGCAGAAAAAAAAGAGTAAAGCCGAAGCCCCGCTGTGAAGCGGGAAGGTGTCTGGCGCAGAAAAAGACCAGAGTAAAGCCGAGGCCCCGCTGTGAAGCGGGAAGGTGTCTGGTGCAAAAAAAAGACCAGAGTAAAGCCGAGGCCCCGCTGTGAAGCGGGAAGGTGTCTGGCGCAGAAAAAGACCAGAGTAAAGCCGTGGCCCCGCTGTGAAGCGGGAAGGTGTCTGGCGCAGAAAAAACCAGAGTAAAGCCGAGGCCCCGCTGTGAAGCGGGAAGGTGTCTGGCGCAAAAAAAAGACCAGAGTAAAGCCGAGGCCCCGCTGTGAAGCGGGAAGGTGTCTGGCGCAGAAAAAGACCAGAGTAAAGCCGAGGCCCCGCTGTGAAGCGGGAAGGTGTCTGGCGTTAGGGAAAGCTTTCCATGAGAGAACGGACTGGCCGTCCCGGCTGGCGTGAGGCCGCGGCCAGCGAGCGTGCTGGGAGGCAGCCAGCTCTGTGGGAAGGAGACCTCCTCTCCTAAGCCCGAATCTGGGGAACAGTAGACGCCATACGGTAAGGTGACCCTTGTTCCAGAGGATCTGTGTCATCGGCCGATGTATGTCTGTCTGTGTGTTTTTCTGTGTAACTGCCGGCATTGTCTCCTGTCTCGTTGTTCTCTGGTGTGTCATTGTCTACTTCTTCCTATAAAGCCTTGGAGCCTCATTTCTGTTTCTGGGAGTTTCAGTGAACAGGCAGACAGTTGTCGGGGCAACTGACGAGTCCCGGCCAGGGCTACTCACTGGTGGATTCTGAAGGCCTCCCAACAAGTCAGCCCCAGTAACAGGAGCCTGAGAGGGTGAAACTCCTTTCTTTTTTCTCGTATTCTAAACCGAGAATCTGGCCAAATAAAAACCCGTCTGTGTGGGCACGGGACAGGCACTTAAGAGCCGATAGGGCGCCTGCCACTGGAAGACTCCCATGAAAGGATAAGGGGGTCACGGAACGGGCTAGAAACCCTTAGGGTGCCCGCCCCCAGGAAAAAAACTTCCGTGCAACGACTAAGGCACTCAAATAGTTCCACAAAGCATACCACAAGCCCAACCTCCTGGCCGCCACCACTCCCGATAAAATTTATTGGTGGTAATTCTCGGTGACTTTCTTCTGACTCTCGCTATGGGGCAAAAAAATCTACCTCACTCTTTCTCATGACTGATCATTTCTCGGATGTCAGGGCTAGAGAGTATGATCTGTTGCTACTGGTTACAAAGAGTAAATTAATAACCTTTTGCTCTGCAGAGTAGCCCACCTTCCAGGTTGGATGGCCTTCAGAAGAAACTTTTCAACCTTCTATTATTCGGGCAGTGAAAAAAAAAAAAAGTTATGGCTCCTGATCCCTGGGGCCACTCGAGCCAAGTCCCATATGTTATGGTCTGACAAGATCTAGTAAAAGATCTGCCCGAATGGTTAAAACCTTTTGTTCACAAACTCCCTGATTCTCCTAATGTACAGGCCCTGGTTATGAAAACTCCCACTGCCCCAGAGGAAGCCAAAAAGAATAAGGGCCCAAAACCGGTCTTGCAGGAATCCTTGGACCGGAACCTGATTGACTTGGAGACAGAAATTAGGCCCCCGCCATATGCCCCTCCTCCGTTGCAGGTTCCCCCGGGGGGAAGAGCCCCCTCCCCCAGTGAATCAGAAGGGACAAGAGAATCCTGACCCCGGAGAAAGAATAGAGGAAATAGGGGTGAGCAGGATCATGGGGAACCTTCATCTACTGTACAGGCACTCCCTGTCCAGGTGGGACCAGCCAACCCAGAAAGAGAGTGAACCTAGCAATACTGGCCCTTTTCCCATTTTGTTCACTCACAACCCCACCTGGGATGATTGCCAGCAGCTGTTGCAGGTGCTCTTCAACACGGAAGAACGGGAGGGAATCCTGGCAGAGGCGTGGAAACGGGTCCCCGGGGGTCGATGGGAGACCAACCGCCCAGCCTCATCTCGTGGAAGAGGGGTTTCCTCTGTTGCGGCCTAACTGAAATTTTGAGCGAGTGGAAGGTAGGGAGCGTCTCCGAGTGTACCGCCAGACTCTAATGGCTGGCCTGCGGGCTGCAGCTAAAAAGCCGACAAATTTGGCAAAGGTAAATTTAGTAAGGCAAGAGCCCACTGAGAGCCCGTCAGCCTTCCTAGAGAGGCTAATGGAAGCCTTTAGGCAATATACACCCATGAACCCCCAGGCTGAGAAATCATGCGCTGCAGTTCTACTAGTGTTTGTGAATCAGGCAGCCCCAGATATTAAGAAGAAATTACAAAAGATAGAGGGGTTAGGAGAGCAGACAATACAAGACTTACTGAAAGCAGCTGAAAAGGTATTTAATAATAGGGAGACCCCAGAAGAAAGGGAAAAACGACTTCGTCGGGAGGAAAGGAAACTAGCTGAGAAGACCAGGAACAAAGATAGGGAACACAGGCCAAAAAAAAAAAAAAAGGCAGGCCCTAAAGAAAGATCAGTGTGCTTACTGCAAAGAACGGGGGCACTAGAAAAATGAGTGCCCTAAGAGGGACCCAAAGAAAAGAACAACCCAGAGAGAGAATATCCCCTGGAACTCGAGTTCTATATGCGGGGGAAGACAGTGACTAGGGGAATCAAGGCTCGACACCCCTCCCCGAGTCCTAGGTAACCATACATGTAGAGGGAAAACCCGTTGGCTTCATGGTGGACACTGGCGCCCAACACTCTGTTTAAAAAAAAAAAAAACTGGGAACAATGTCTAAGAAAACCAGCTTGGTGCAGGGAGCCACGGGGACAAAAAAATATTGTTGGATCACAAAACGGAAAGTAAATTTGGGGACCCATCAGGTGTCCCATTCATTTTTGGTGATACCAGAATGCCCAGCCCCTCTACTTGGACGGGACTTGTTGACTAAAGTTAATGCTCAGATCCATTTTGACCCTGGGGGAATGTCAGTCACGGATGGACTTGGACAGCCGATACATGTCTTGTCTCTAGCTTTAAGAGATGACTACAGACTTTTTGTGCCTAAGCCCTCAGAGGTTATAGCACCAGATATACAACCGTGGGTCCACAAATATCCGTTGGCATGGGCAGAAACAGCAAAAATGATACTGGCTAAACAGAGACATCTGGTCGTCATCAAACCAAAAGCCGAGGAGACTCCTGTGAGGGTGAGGCAATATCCTATGAGCCAGGAGGCTCGGCAAGGGATCACTCCCCACATTCGACGGCTCATAGATGCTAGAATTCTCAAGCGGTGCCAATCCCCTTAGAACACCCCCTTACTACCGGTGAAAAAGCCAAGGAGTACGGATTACAGACCTGTCCAGGACCTACGAGAAGTCAACAAGCGGGTGAGTGACATACACCCTACTGTCCCCAACCCGTATACCCTCCTGAGCAGTCTGCTGCCTGAGTACACTTGATACACTGTGTTAGACTTGAAAGATGCTTTTTTCAGCCTACCCCTGGCGGCCCAGAGCCAGGAGATATTTGCCTTTGAGTGGACTGAGGGGGAAGGCCAACCTGTAGTGCAGCTAACTTGGACCCGCCTCCCACAAGGGCTCAAAAACTCCCCTACCTTGTTTAATGAGGCTTTGAGTAAAGACCTCTATGAATATCGGACTCGCCACCCAGAGGTCATCCTGCTGCAACATGTGGATGACCTTATGTTGACTGGAGCCACAGAGGAGGCATGCAGCTGTGCCACCGGTGACCTCTTACAGGCTCTAAGCACCTTGGGATATCATGCTAGCACAAAAAAGGTGCAAATATCCCGGCAAGAGGTCACCTATTTGGGGTATAAGGTCAGGCAGGGGCAAAGGTGGCTAACTCAGGCCATGAAAAAAACAATATTGCAGATACCAGAGCCCAAGACCCCCCACCAGGTGAGAGAGTTTTTAGAGACTGTTGGATATTGTAGACTATGGATCATGGGGTTTGCTGAGAAGGCCCGGCCCTTATATGAGAAAAGTAAAGAGACCCCAAACTGGACTTGGACTGAGCCAATGAAATAGGCTTTCCAGACACTCAGACGGGCCCTACTAAAAGCGGCCAGCCGGGACTACGCTGCCCCCATATTAGCCATGGGACTTCCACCTCCTGGTACGGGGACTCTGCCTCCAGTCCCCGACTATTCCCTCCCTGACCTCATTTAGATCAACGAGGATACCACCCTCCAGAAGGATGACAAAGATGGATGGTAACGAGATCAAAACAACAACCTGATATTGCCTGCCATCCTGGGTCGTCACCTATGTGAACACCTGCACACAACTACACACTTGGGAGAGAAAAAGACCTTGACTCTTCTCCAGACAGCCTGCCTGAGGTTCCCTCGACAAAATGCAACTGTACGAGAAATAATCCAGGCTTGCAAAGCATGCCAGCTGATGAGGACAGGGAAAAGGCAGCACACTGGAACGAGGTACCGAGGGGAAGAGCCAGGGCAACACTGGGAGATAGATTTCACTGAGGTAAGACCAGGCAAGTACGGGTATCGCTATCTGTTGGTTCTGGTAGATACCTTCTCGGGGTGGGTAAAAGCCTTCCCCACTAAGGGAGAGACAGCAACAGTGGTTGCTAAAAAGATCTTAGAGGAGATAGTGCCTAGATATGGGCTGCCAGTAACTATGGGCTCAGATAACGGACCTGCCTTTGTGAGCCAGATTGTACAAGGGCTGGCCCAAGCTCTTGGGACAAAATGAAAGTTACACTGTGAATATAATCCCCAGAGCTCAGGACAGGTTGAGAGAATGAATTGGACCCTAAAAAAAACTCTGACAAAGTTGGCAATAGAGACTGGCGGGGACTGGGTGACCCTCCTTCCCTTCGCGCTCTTTCGAGCGCGTAACACCCCTTATAAGCTGAATCTTACCCCTTTTGAGATTCTGTATGAAAGACCCCTCCTGTGTGTCCTATATTCGAGGGAAAATGCCTACCACCCCCTACCTTGGGACAATTCCAGCAATCACTGATGGCATTAAGCAAGGTGCATAGCCATGTTTAGAAATTAATTCGAGAGATACATGAGAGAACAAGCAAGGGGACCATCCCCTCACATAATATTGGCCTGGGTGATTGGGTTTGGGTAAAACGATACCAATCTAAAGCATTAGAACCTAGATGGAAAGGCCCTTATGTTGTTCTCCTTACCACTCCTACTGCTGTTAAGGTCGACGGGATCGGGCCCTAGGTTCACTGCAATCACGTGCGGCAAGCCACCCCAGAACAGGAGAAGATACAAGCAAAATGAGAGGCAAGACCTCACCCGTCAAATCTTTTAAAACTAAAACTCGTACGACGGGAGCCCTCTTAACTCTCCTGCTGATAACAGTTTTCATCGGCCCAGGAAGAACCAGCCACAACCCCCATTAGCCAGCTAACCTGACTTGGGTGATCTACAATCCTGAGACTGGAGAAGTGCTTAATTTGAGCTCCAACGTGGCCCCAAAGGGACATGGTGGCCAGTACTGACCTTTGATTTGTGCGTGCTGGCGGCTGACGGTAATGGGTTTGGTCCCCACCAACTGACCAAGTTCTTTGTCCATGGCTCTTTCGGTCTGTTCACCCATAACTGTGAGTGAAAAGGCCCACAGTACTATCAACAGGTGCCTGTCTATGTCTGCCTGGGGGGGAAGAAGGGATCAGAAGCAAAATAAAAAATGTAGAAAAATTGACTCTTTTTATTGCGCCGCTTGGGGTTGCGAAACCAAGGGAACAGTCCATTTCGCACCTCCAAATATCCTTGAGCTCCTTGGCTGAAGTAATGTTACAAAATAAGAGAGGTTTAGATTTGCTGTTTCTGCAACAAGGAAGATTATGGGCAGCACTGAGAAAAGAATGTTGTTTCTATATCGGCCATTCAGGGGTGGTACAAAAAATCTCTCTAAAAAGTAAGAGAGAGACTAGCCCAGTGGAAGAGAGAACGAAAAGCCCAACAAGGCTGGTTTAAATCTTGGTTTCAGCACTCCCCCTGGTTGACCACTTTGATTTCCACCCTCCTGGGTCCACTCATAGTATTAATATTGTTACTGACCTTTAGTCCATGCATTTTAAACCGTCTGGTCTCATTTATTAGGGAGCGCCTAAATACCATCCAAATTATGGTATTGAGACAACAATATCAGTCAATTTCACAGAGTAAAGAGGAAGATTCCTCTATTTGAATAAAAGACAGGGGGGAAATGTGAGGCTGTCACGGCTAACGCCAGAGAAGGCAGCCTAGATTAGGGAGTAGCCTGGTTTCCCAGGGTAACATAATAATCAGGCCTCGTAGAGCCAGCCATTCAACATATGCCTAGCCAGAGAAAAGGGAACCTATCAGGGGAAAGCTAAAAGCCTCACGTTGGGCCAACAAAAATTACCTTGCAACTGTGTAACCTATCAGCTTGCACCAACTACCCACTGTGTAACCAATCCGATTGCGCCAACTACCTGCTGCTTATTTTGACCTAATAAATACCCGAGAGAACTGGGGCTCAGGGGCCTTTCGTCCTCACACACCTGGTGAGGGCGGGAGGCCCTGGTTCGAGTCAGTAATAAATTCCCCTATTGCAAGTTGCATTGTTTCAAAGAGTCTTCTTTCCCGACCGCGGACTCGGACTACGGGCAGAACAACGAGGAGTCAGGCATCGTCTCCTCTGGAGGCACTGATCTCCGCGTATCTCTGGAGTTTTCCAAGGATGTGAGGCATCCGGTCACAATGAGGTGGGGAACCAGGTCTTTCTCTGTGGTCTCCACAGGGGATTCAGACATACTTTCGTATTGGGAGATGCAAGACGAGCCTGCATTCAAGTCACTGCAGGGATATCCGGCCTTATTTCGAGTCCGGGCATCGCGGTGTCCATTCCACTTGAGGCCGCAAACTCAGGGTCCCTCTCACATACCTAGAGCTGAGAGAAGCCTCCTCTTGAGGTGCTTGTGGTAAGGTGGTATTCCTCTGGAGTTGACGCCAGGGACTAACCTCTCATCTCGAGTTGATTTCTGGTCCACACAGCTCTTTCGTGTTGCTACAGTGACCTCAGGATCCCTCTAGCCTTGAAACAGTGTTCTTGGGGTTTCTCTGGAGTGCCATCAAGGAAATCAGGGCTCCTTTCCTGTGTGATGTGCAACACGGAATTGCTCTGCACCCAGTGCAGGGGAATCGGGCCTCATCTCCCGGCGAGGGGGAAGTCTCATGTTTTTTCTCGAGTTGCGGTGGATACCTGGGGTATATTCTCGAGTTACAATGGGGATGGCCCTTCCACACACGTGTTTGTTCAGCGCCGTCAGGACTCCTGCCTAGTTGCGAGGGACAACACGGGATTCTCCTCGAGGCATGGCAGGGCAATTGGGACGCCTCTCCAGCTGAGGAGGGAGACCAAGGGTCCCTTTCCACGTGCCACAGGAATCCTGGGACTCCTATCAAGTTGCACGAGGAGTCAGGAATCGTCTCCTTTGGAGGAACTGATCTCCGCGTACCTCTGGAGTTTTCAAAGGAGTTGAGGCCTCCGGTCGCGATGAGGGGGGGAACTAGGTCTTTTTCTGTGGTGTCCACAGGGGTTTCAGACATCCTTTCGTCTTGGGAGATGCAAGACGAGCCTGCATTCAAGTCACTGAAGGGATATTCGGACTTATTTCGAGTCAGGGCATCGCGGTGTCCATTCCACTTGAAGCTGCAAACTCAGTGTCCCTCTCACATACCTAGAGCTGAGAGAACCCTCCTCTTGAGGTGCCTGTGGTAACGTGGTATTCCTCTGGAGTCGAAGCCAGGGACTAACCTCTCATCTCGAGTTGATTCTTGGTCCGCGGAGCTCTTTCATGTTGCTCCAGTGACCTCAGGATCCCTCTAGCCTTAAAACAGTGTTCTTGGGGTTTCTCTGGAGTGCCATCAAGGAAATCAAGGCTCCTTTCATGTGTGATGTGCAACACGGAATTGCTCTGCCCGCAGTGCAGGGGAATCAGGCCTCATCTCACGGCGAGGGGGAAGTCTCATGGTTTTTCTCGAGTTGCGGCGGGAACCTGGGGTATATTCTCGAGTTACGACGGGGATGGCCCTTCCACACACGTGTTTGTTCAGCGACGTCAGGACTCCTGCCTAGTTGCTCGGGACAAATCGGAATATTCCTCGAGGCTTGGCAGGGCAATTGGGACGCCTCTCCAGCTGAGGTGGGAGACCAAGTGTCCCTTTCCACGTGCCACAGGAATCCTGGGACTCCTATCAAGTTTCACGAGGAGTCAGGCATCGGTTCCTTTGGAGGCACTGATCTCCGCATACCTCTGCAGTTTTCAAAGGATGTGAGGCTTCCGGTCGCATTGAGGTGGGGAACTAGGTCTTTCTCTGTGGTCTCCACAGGGGTTTCAGACATCCTTTCGTCTTGGGAGATGCAAGACGAGCCTGCATTCAAGTCACTGCAGGGATATCCCGCCTTATTTCGAGTCAGGGCATCGCGGTGTCCATTCCACTTGAGGCTGCAAACTCAGGTTCCCTTTCACATACCTAGAGCTGAGAGAAGCCTCCTCTTGAGGTGCTTGTGGTAAGGTGGTATTCCTCTGGAGTCGAAGCCAGGGACTAACCTCTCATCTCGAGTTGATTCTTGGTCCACGGATCTCTTTCGTGTTGCTACAGTGACCTCAGGATCCCTCTAGCCTTGAAACAGTGTTCTTGGGGTTTCTCTGGAATGCCATCAAGGAAATCAAGGCTCCTTTCCTGTGTGATGTGCAACACGGAATTGCTCTGCACGCAGTGCAGGGGAATCGGGCCTCATCTCGCGGCGAGGGGGAAGTCTCATGGTTTTTCTCGAGTTGCGGCGGGAACCTGGGGTATATTCTCGAGTTAAGACGGGGATGGCCCTTCCACACAGGTGTTTGTTCAGCGCCGTCAGGACTCCTGCCTAGTTGCGAGGGACACCTCGGGATTCTCCTCGAGGCTTGGCAGGGCAATTGGGACGCCTCTCCAGCTGAGGCGGGAGAGCAAGGGTCCCTTTCCACGTGCCACAGGAATCCTGGGACTCCTATCAAGTTTCACGAGGAGTCAGGCATCGTCTCCTTTGGAGGCACTGATCTCCGCATACCTCTGCAGTTTTCAAAGGATGTGAGGCCTCCGGTCGCGTTGAGGTGGGGAACTAGGTCTTTCTCTGTGGTCTCCACAGGGGATTCAGACATCCTTTCGTATTGGGAGATGCAAGACAAGCCTGCATTCCAGTCACTGAAGGGATATCTGGCCTTATTTCGAGACGGGGCATCGCGGTGTCCATTCCACTTGAGGCCGCAAACTCAGGGTCCCTCTCACATACATAAAGCTGAGAGAAGCCTCCTCTTGAGGTGCTTGTGGTAAGGTGGTATTCCTCTGGAGTCGAAGCCAGGGACTAACCTCTCATCTCGAGTTGATTTTTGGTCCACGGAGCTCTTTCGTGTTGCTACAGTGACCTCAGGATCCCTCTAGCCTTGAAACAGTGTTCTTGGGGTTTCTCTGGAGTGCCATCAAGGAAATCAAGGCTCCTTTCCTGTGTGATGTGCAACACGGAATTGCTCTGCACGCAGTGCAGGGGAATCGGGCCTCATCTCGCGGCGAGGGGGCAGTCTCATGGTTTTTCTCGAGTTGCGGCGGGAACCTGGGGTATATTCTCGAGTTACGACGGGGATGGCCCTTCCACACACGTGTTTGTTCAGCGCCGTCAGGACTCCTGCCTAGTTGCGAGGGACATCTCGGGATTCTCCTCGATGCTTGGCAGGGCAATTGGGACGCCTCTCCAGCTGAGGCGGGAGACCAAGGGTCCCTTTCCACGTGCCACAGGAATCCTGGGACTCCTGTCAAGTTGCACGAGCAGTCACGCATTGTGTCCTTTGGAGGCACTGATCTCCACGTACCTCTGGAGTTTTCAAAGGATGTGAGGCCTCCGGTCGCGATGAGGCAGGGAACTAGGTCTTTCTCTGTGGTCTCCACAGGGGATTCAGACATCCTTTCGTCTTGGGAGATGCAAGACGGGCCTGCATTCAAGTCACTGAAGGGATATCCGGCCTTATTTCGAGTCAGGGTATCGCGGTATCCATTCCACTTGAGGCCGCAAACTGAGGGTCCCTTTCACATACCTAGAGCTGAGAGAAGCCTCCTCTTGAGGTGCTTGTGGTAAGGTGATATTCCTCTGGAGTCGAAGCCAGGGACTAACCTCTCATTTCAAGTTGATTTTTGGTCCACGCAGCTCTTTCGTGTTGCTACAGTGACCTCATGATCCCTCTAGCCTTGAAACAGTGTTCGTGGGGTTTATCTGGAGTGCCATCAAGGAAATCAAGGCTACTTTCCTGTGTGATGTTCAACACGGAATTGCTCTGCACGCAGTGCAGGGGAATCGGGCCTCATCTCACGGCGAGGGGGAAGTCTCATTGTTTTTCTCGAGTTGCGGCGGCAACCTGGGGTATATTCTCGACTTACGACGGGGATGGCCCTTCCACACACGTGTTTGTTCAGCGCCGTCAGGACTCCTGCCTAGTTCCGAGGGACACCTCGGGATTCTCCTCGAGGCTTGGCAGGGCAATTGGGACGCCTCTCCAGCTGAGGCGGGAGACCAAGGGTCCCTTTCCACGTGCCACAGGAATCCTGGGACTCCTATCAAGTTGCACGAGGAGTCAGGCATCGTCTCCTTTGTAGGCACTGATTTCCGCGTCCCTCTGGAATTTTCCAAGGATGTGAGGCCTCCGGTCGCGATGAGGTGTGGAACTAGGTCTTTCTCTTTGGTCTCCACAGGGGATTCAGACATCCTTTCGTCTTGGGAGATGCAAGACGAGCCTGCATTGAAGTCACTGCAGGGATATCAGGACTTATTTCGAGTCAGGGCATCGCGGTGTCCATTCCACTTGAGGCCGCAAACTCAGGGTCCCTCTCACATACCTAGAGCTAAGGGAACCCTCCTCTTGAGGTGCCTGTTGTAAGGTGGTATTTCTCTGGAGTCGAAGCCAGGGACTAACCTCTCATCTCGAGTTGATTCTTGGTCCACGGAGCTCTTTCGTGTTGCTACAGTGACCTCAGGATCCCTCTAGCCTTGAAACAGTGTTCTTGGGGTTTCTCTGGTGTGCCATCAAGGAAAGCAAGTCTCCTTTCATGTGTGATGTGCAACACGGAATTGCTCTGCACGCAGTGCAGGGGAATCGGGCCTCATCTCGCGGCGAGGGGGAAGTCTCATTGTTTTTCTCGAGTTGCGGCGGCAACCTGGGGTATATTCTCGAGTTACGACGGCGATAGCCCTTCCACACACGTGTTTGTTCAGCGACGTCAGGACTCCTACCTACTTGCGAGGGACAACTCGGGATTCTCCTCGAGGCTTAGCAAGGCAATTGGGACGCCTCTCCAGCTGAGGCGGGAGACCAAGTGTTCCTTTCCACGTGCCACAGGAATCATGGGACTCCTATCAAGTTTCACGAGGAGTTACGCATTGTCTCCTTTGGAGGCACTGATCTCCACGTACCTCTGGAGTTTTCAAAGGATGTGAGGCCTCCGGTCGTGATGAGGTGGGGAACTAGGTCTTTCTCTGTGGTCTCCACAGGGGATTCAGACATCCTTTCGTCTTGGGAGCTGCAAGACGGGCCTGCATTCAAGTCACTGAAGGGATATCCGGCCTTATTTCGAGTCAGGGCATCGCGGTATCGATTCCACTTGAGGCCGCAAACTCAGGGTCCCTTTCACATACCTAGAGCTGAGAGAAGCCTCCTCTTGAGGTGCTTGTGGTAAGGTGGTATTCCTCTGGTGTCGACGCCAGGGACTAACCTCTCATTTCAAGTTGATTTTTGGTCCACGCAGCTCTTTCGTGTTGCTACAGTGACCTCATGATCCCTCTAGCCTTGAAACAGTGTTCTTGGGGTTTATCTGGAGTGCCATCAAGGATCAAGGCTCCTTTCCTGTGTGATGTTCAACACGGAACTGCTATGCACGCAGTGCAGGGGAATCGGGCCTCATCTCGTGGTGAGGGGGAAGTCTCATGGTTTTTCTCGAGTTGCGGCGGCAACCTGGGGTATATTCTCGAGTTACGACGGGGATGGCCCTTCCACACACGTGTTTGTTCAGCGACGTCAGGACTCCTGCCTAGTTGCACGGGACAACACGGGATTCTCCTCGAGGCATGGCAGGGCAATTGGGACGCCTCTCCAGCTGAGGAGGGAGACCAAGGGTCCCTTTCCACGTGCCACAGGAATCCTGGGACTCCTATCAAGTTGCACGAGGAGTCAGGAATCGTCTCCTTTGGAGGAACTGATCTCCGCGTACCTCTGGAGTTTTCAAAGGAGTTGAGGCCTCCGGTCGCGATGAGGGGGGGAACTAGGTCTTTTTCTGTGGTGTCCACAGGGGTTTCAGACATCCTTTCGTCTTGGGAGATGCAAGACGAGCCTGCATTCAAGTCACTGAAGGGATATTCGGACTTATTTCGAGTCAGGGCATCGCGGTGTCCATTCCACTTGAAGCTGCAAACTCAGTGTCCCTCTCACATACCTAGAGCTGAGAGAAGCCTCCTCTTGAGGTGCTTGTGGTAAGGTGGTATTCCTCTGGACTCGAAGCCAGGGACTAACCTCTCATCTCGAGTTGATTCTTGGTCCGCGGAGCTCTTTCATGTTGCTCCAGTGACCTCAGGATCCCTCTAGCCTTAAAACAGTGTTCTTGGGGTTTCTCTGGAGTGCCATCAAGGAAATCAAGGCTCCTTTCATGTGTGATGTGCAACACGGAATTGCCCTGCCCGCAGTGCAGGGGAATCAGGCCTCATCTCACGGCGAGGGGGAAGTCTCATGGTTTTTCTCGAGTTGCGGCGGGAACCTGGGGTATATTCTCGAGTTACGACGGGGATGGCCCTTCCACACACGTGTTTGTTCAGCGACGTCAGGACTCCTGCCTAGTTGCTCGGGACAAATCGGAATATTCCTCGAGGCTTGGCAGGGCAATTGGGACGCCTCTCCAGCTGAGGTGGGAGACCAAGTGTCCCTTTCCACGTGCCACAGGAATCCTGGGACTCCTATCAAGTTTCACGAGGAGTCAGGCATCGGTTCCTTTGGAGGCACTGATCTCCGCATACCTCTGCAGTTTTCAAAGGATGTGAGGCTTCCGGTCGCATTGAGGTGGGGAACTAGGTCTTTCTCTGTGGTCTCCACAGGGGTTTCAGACATCCTTTCGTCTTGGGAGATGCAAGACGAGCCTGCATTCAAGTCAATGCAGGGATATCCGGCCTTATTTCGAGTCAGGGCATCGCAGTGTCCATTCCACTTGAGGCTGCAAACTCAGGTTCCCTTTCACATACCTAGAGCTGAGAGAAGCCTCCTCTTGAGGTGCTTGTGGTAAGGTGGTATTCCTCTGGAGTCGAAGCCAGGGACTAACCTCTCATCTCGAGTTGATTTTTGGTCCACGGAGTTCTTTCGTGTTGCTACAGTGACCTCAGGAACCCTCTAGCCTTGAAACAGTGTTCTTGGGGTTTCTCTGGAATGCCATCAAGGAAATCAAGGCTCCTTTCCTGTGTGATGTGCAACACGGAATTGCTCTGCACGCAGTCAGGGGAATCGGGCCTCATCTTGCGGCGAGGGGGAAGTCTCATGGTTTTTCTAGAGTTGCGGCGGGAACCTGGGGTATATTCCCGAGTTACGACGGGGATGGCCCTTCCACACACGTGTTTGTTCAGCGACGTCAGGACTCCTGCCTAGTTGCGAGGGACACCTCGGGATTCTCCTCGAGGCTTGGCAGGGCAATTGGGACGCCTCTCCAGCTGAGGCGGGAGACCAAGGGTCCCTTTCCACGTGCCACAGGAATCCTGGTACTCCTATCAAGTTTCACGAGGAGTCAGGCATCGTCTCCTTTGGAGGCACTGATCTCCGCATACCTCTGCAGTTTTCAAAGGATGTGAGGCCTCCGGTCGCGTTGAGGTGGGGAACTAGGTCTTTCTCTGTGGTCTCCACAGGGGATTCAGACATCCTTTCGTCTTGGGAGATGCAAGACGAGCCTGCATTCAAGTCACTGCAGGGATATCCCGCCTTATTTCGAGTCAGGGCATCGCGGTGTCCATTCCACTTGAGGCTGCAAACTCAGGTTCCCTTTCACATACCTAGAGCTGAGAGAAGCCTCCTCTTGAGGTGCTTGTGGTAAGGTGGTATTCCTCTGGAGTCGAAGCCAGGGACTAACCTCTCATCTCGAGTTGATTCTTGGTCCACGGAGCTCTTTCGTGTTGCTACAGTGACCTCAGGATCCCTCTAGCCTTGAAACAGTGTTCTTGGGGTTTCTCTGGAATGCCATCAAGGAAATCAAGGCTCCTTTCCTGTGTGATGTGCAACACGGAATTGCTCTGCACGCAGTGCAGGGGAATCGGGCCTCATCTCGCGGCGAGGGGGAAGTCTCATGGTTTTTCTCGAGTTGCGGCGGGAACCTGGGGTATATTCTCGAGTTAAGACGGGGATGGCCCTTCCACACAGGTGTTTGTTCAGCGCCGTCAGGACTCCTGCCTAGTTGCGAGGGACACCTCGGGATTCTCCTCGAGGCTTGGCAGGGCAATTGGGACGCCTCTCCAGCTGAGGCGGGAGAGCAAGGGTCCCTTTCCACGTGCCACAGGAATCCTGGGACTCCTATCAAGTTTCACGAGGAGTCAGGCATCGTCTCCTTTGGAGGCACTGATCTCCGCATACCTCTGCAGTTTTCAAAGGATGTGAGGCCTCCGGTCGCGTTGAGGTGGGGAACTAGGTCTTTCTCTGTGGTCTCCACAGGGGATTCAGACATCCTTTCGTATTGGGAGATGCAAGACAAGCCTGCATTCCAGTCACTGAAGGGATATCTGGCCTTATTTCGAGACGGGGCATCGCGGTGTCCATTCCACTTGAGGCCGCATACTCAGGGTCCCTCTCACATACCTAGAGCTGAGAGAAGCCTCCTCTTGAGGTGCTTGTGGTAAGGTGGTATTCCTCTGGAGTCGAAGCCAGGGACTAACCTCTCATCTCGAGTTGATTTTTGGTCCACGGAGCTCTTTCGTGTTGCTACAGTGACCTCAGGATCCCTCTAGCCTTGAAACAGTGTTCTTGGGTTTCTCTGGAGTGCCATCAAGGAAATCAAGGCTCCTTTCCTGTGTGATGTGCAACACGGAATTGCTCTGCACGCAGTGCAGGGGAATCGGGCCTCATCTCGCGGCGAGGGGGCAGTCTCATGGTTTTTCTCGAGTTGCGGCGGGAACCTGGGGTATATTCTCGAGTTACGACGGGGATGGCCCTTCCACACACGTGTTTGTTCAGCGCCGTCAGGACTCCTGCCTAGTTGCGAGGGACACCTCGGGATTCTCCTCGAGGCTTGGCAGGGCAATTGGGACGCCTCTCCAGCTGAGGCGGGAGACCAAGGGTCCCTTTCCACGTGCCACAGGAATCCTGGGACTCCTATCAAGTTTCACGAGGAGTCAGGCATCGTCTCCTTTGGAGGCACTGATCTCCGCATACCTCTGCAGTTTTCAAAGGATGTGAGGCCTCCGGTCGCATTGAGGTGGGGAACTAGGTCTTTCTCTGTGGTCTCCACATGGGTTTCAGACATCCTTTCGTCTTGGGAGATGCAAGACGAGCCTGCATTCAAGTCAATGCAGGGATATCCGGCCTTATTTCGAGTCAGGGCATCGCGGTGTCCATTCCACTTGAGGTTGCAAACTCAGGGTCCCTCTCACATACCTAGAGCTGAGAGAAGCCTCCTCTTGAGGTGCTTGTGGTAAGGTGGTATTCCTCTGGAGTCGAAGCCAGGGACTAACCTCTCATCTCGAGTTGATTTTTGGTCCACGGAGCTCTTTCGTGTTGCTACAGTGACCTCAGGAACCCTCTAGCCTTGAAACAGTGTTCTTGGGGTTTCTCTGGAATGCCATCAAGGAAATCAAGGCTCCTTTCCTGTGTGATGTGCAACACGGAATTGCTCTGCACGCAGTGCAGGGGAATCTGGCCTCATCTCGTGGTGAGGGGGAAGTCTCATGGTTTTTCTAGAGTTGCGGCGGGAACCTGGGGTATATTCCCGAGTTACGACGGGGATGGCCCTTCCACACACGTGTTTGTTCAGCGACGTCAGGACTCCTGCCTAGTTGCGAGGGACAACTCGGGATTCTCCTCGAGGCTTGGCAGGGCAATTGGGACGCCTCTCCAGCTGAGGCGGGAGAGCAAGGGTCCCTTTCCACGTGCCACAGGAATCCTGGGACTCCTATCAAGTTTCACGAGGAGTCAGGCATCGTCTCCTTTGGAGGCACTGATCTCCGCGTACCTCTGGAGTTTTCAAAGGATGTGAGGCCTACGGTTGCGATGAGGTGGGGAACTAGGTCTTTCTCTGTGGTCTCCACAGGGGATTCAGACATCCTTTCGTATTGGGAGATGCAAGACAAGCCTGCATTCCAGTCACTGCTGGGATATCCCGCCTTATTTCGAGTCAGGGCATCGCGGTGTCCATTCCACTTGAGGCTGCAAACTCAGGTTCCCTTTCACATACCTAGAGCTGAGAGAAGCCTCCTCTTGAGGTGCTTGTGGTAAGGTGGTATTCCTCTGGAGTCGAAGCCAGGGACTAACCTCTCATCTCGAGTTGATTATTGGTCCACGGAGCTCTTTCGTGTTGCTACAGTGACCTCAGGATCCCTCTAGCCTTGAAACAGTGTTCTTAGGGGTTCTCTGGAATGCCATCAAGGAAATCAAGGCTCCTTTCATGTGTGATGTGCAACACGGAATTGCTCTGCCCGCAGTGCAGGGGAATCAGGCCTCATCTCACGGCGAGGGGGAAGTCTCATGGTTTTTCTCGAGTTGCGGCGGGAACCTGGGGTATATTCTCGAGTTACGACGGGGATGGCCCTTCCACCCACGTGTTTGTTCAGCGACGTCAGGACTCCTGCCTAGTTGCTCGGGACAAATCGGAATATTCCTCGAGGCTTGGCAGGGCAATTGGGACGCCTCTCCAGCTGAGGTGGGAGACCAAGTGTCCCTTTCCACGTGCCACAGGAATCCTGGGACTCCTATCAAGTTTCACGAGGAGTCAGGCATCGGTTCCTTTGGAGGCACTGATCTCCGCATACCTCTGCAGTTTTCAAAGGATGTGAGGCTTCCGGTCGCATTGAGGTGGGGAACTAGGTCTTTCTCTGTGGTCTCCACAGGGGTTTCAGACATCCTTTCGTCTTGGGAGATGCAAGACGAGCCTGCATTCAAGTCAATGCAGGGATATCCGGCCTTATTTCGAGTCAGGGCATCGCAGTGTCCATTCCACTTGAGGCTGCAAACTCAGGTTCCCTTTCACATACCTAGAGCTGAGAGAAGCCTCCTCTTGAGGTGCTTGTGGTAAGGTGGTATTCCTCTGGAGTCGAAGCCAGGGACTAACCTCTCATCTCGAGTTGATTTTTGGTCCACGGAGTTCTTTCGTGTTGCTACAGTGACCTCAGGAACCCTCTAGCCTTGAAACAGTGTTCTTGGGGTTTCTCTGGAATGCCATCAAGGAAATCAAGGCTCCTTTCCTGTGTGATGTGCAACACGGAATTGCTCTGCACGCAGTGCAGGGGAATCGGGCCTCATCTTGCGGCGAGGGGGAAGTCTCATGGTTTTTCTAGAGTTGCGGCGGGAACCTGGGGTATATTCCCGAGTTACGACGGGGATGGCCCTTCCACACACGTGTTTCTTCAGCGACGTCAGGACTCCTGCCTAGTTGCGAGGGACACCTCGGGATTCTCCTCGAGGCTTGGCAGGGCAATTGGGACGCCTCTCCAGCTGAGGCGGGAGACCAAGGGTCCCTTTCCACGTGCCACAGGAATCCTGGTACTCCTATCAAGTTTCACGAGGAGTCAGGCATCGTCTCCTTTGGAGGCACTGATCTCCGCATACCTCTGCAGTTTTCAAAGGATGTGAGGCCTCCGGTCGCGTTGAGGTGGGGAACTAGGTCTTTCTCTGTGGTCTCCACAGGGGATTCAGACATCCTTTCGTCTTGGGAGATGCAAGACGAGCCTGCATTCAAGTCACTGCAGGGATATCCCGCCTTATTTCGAGTCAGGGCATCGCGGTGTCCATTCCACTTGAGGCTGCAAACTCAGGTTCCCTTTCACATACCTAGAGCTGAGAGAAGCCTCCTCTTGAGGTGCTTGTGGTAAGGTGGTATTCCTCTGGAGTCGAAGCCAGGGACTAACCTCTCATCTCGAGTTGATTCTTGGTCCACGGAGCTCTTTCGTGTTGCTACAGTGACCTCAGGATCCCTCTAGCCTTGAAACAGTGTTCTTGGGGTTTCTCTGGAATGCCATCAAGGAAATCAAGGCTCCTTTCCTGTGTGATGTGCAACACGGAATTGCTCTGCCCGCAGTGCAGGGGAATCGGGCCTCATCTCGCGGCGAGGGGGAAGTCTCATGGTTTTTCTCGAGTTGCGGCGGGAACCTGGGGTATATTCTCGAGTTAAGACGGGGATGGCCCTTCCACACAGGTGTTTGTTCAGCGCCGTCAGGACTCCTGCCTAGTTGCGAGGGACACCTCGGGATTCTCCTCGAGGCTTGGCAGGGCAATTGGGACGCCTCTCCAGCTGAGGCGGGAGAGCAAGGGTCCCTTTCCACGTGCCACAGGAATCCTGGGACTCCTATCAAGTTTCACGAGGAGTCAGGCATCGTCTCCTTTGGAGGCACTGATCTCCGCATACCTCTGCAGTTTTCAAAGGATGTGAGGCCTCCGGTCGCGTTGAGGTGGGGAACTAGGTCTTTCTCTGTGGTCTCCACAGGGGATTCAGACATCCTTTCGTATTGGGAGATGCAAGACAAGCCTGCATTCCAGTCACTGAAGGGATATCTGGCCTTATTTCGAGACGGGGCATCGCGGTGTCCATTCCACTTGAGGCCGCATACTCAGGGTCCCTCTCACATACCTAGAGCTGAGAGAAGCCTCCTCTTGAGGTGCTTGTGGTAAGGTGGTATTCCTCTGGAGTCGAAGCCAGGGACTAACCTCTCATCTCGAGTTGATTTTTGGTCCACGGAGCTCTTTCGTGTTGCTACAGTGACCTCAGGATCCCTCTAGCCTTGAAACAGTGTTCTTGGGGTTTCTCTGGAGTGCCATCAAGGAAATCAAGGCTCCTTTCCTGTGTGATGTGCAACACGGAATTGCTCTGCACGCAGTGCAGGGGAATCGGGCCTCATCTCGGGGCGAGGGGGCAGTCTCATGGTTTTTCTCGAGTTGCGGCGGGAACCTGGGGTATATTCTCGAGTTACGACGGGGATGGCCCTTCCACACACGTGTTTGTTCAGCGCCGTCAGGACTCCTGCCTAGTTGCGAGGGACACCTCGGGATTCTCCTCGAGGCTTGGCAGGGCAATTGGGACGCCTCTCCAGCTGAGGCGGGAGACCAAGGGTCCCTTTCCACGTGCCACAGGAATCCTGGGACTCCTATCAAGTTTCACGAGGAGTCAGGCATCGTCTCCTTTGGAGGCACTGATCTCCGCATACCTCTGCAGTTTTCAAAGGATGTGAGGCCTCCGGTCGCATTGAGGTGGGGAACTAGGTCTTTCTCTGTGGTCTCCACATGGGTTTCAGACATCCTTTCGTCTTGGGAGATGCAAGACGAGCCTGCATTCAAGTCAATGCAGGGATATCCGGCCTTATTTCGAGTCAGGGCATCGCGGTGTGCATTCCACTTGAGGCTGCAAACTCAGGGTCCCTCTCACATACCTAGAGCTGAGAGAAGCCTCCTCTTGAGGTGCTTGTGGTAAGGTGGTATTCCTCTGGAGTCGAAGCCAGGGACTAACCTCTCATCTCGAGTTGATTTTTGGTCCACGGAGCTCTTTCGTGTTGCTACAGTGACCTCAGGAACCCTCTAGCCTTGAAACAGTGTTCTTGGGGTTTCTCTGGAATGCCATCAAGGAAATCAAGGCTCCTTTCCTGTGTGATGTGCAACACGGAATTGCTCTGCACGCAGTGCAGGGGAATCTGGCCTCATCTCGTGGTGAGGGGGAAGTCTCATGGTTTTTCTAGAGTTGCGGCGGGAACCTGGGGTATATTCCCGAGTTACGACGGGGATGGCCCTTCCACACACGTGTTTGTTCAGCGACGTCAGGACTCCTGCCTAGTTGCGAGGGACAACTCGGGATTCTCCTCGAGGCTTGGCAGGGCAATTGGGACGCCTCTCCAGCTGAGGCGGGAGAGCAAGGGTCCCTTTCCACGTGCCACAGGAATCCTGGGACTCCTATCAAGTTTCACGAGGAGTCAGGCATCGTCTCCTTTGGAGGCACTGATCTCCGCGTACCTCTGGAGTTTTCAAAGGATGTGAGGCCTACGGTTGCGATGAGGTGGGGAACTAGGTCTTTCTCTGTGGTCTCCACAGGGGATTCAGACATCCTTTCGTATTGGGAGATGCAAGACAAGCCTGCATTCCAGTCACTGCTGGGATATCCCGCCTTATTTCGAGTCAGGGCATCGCGGTGTCCATTCCACTTGAGGCTGCAAACTCAGGTTCCCTTTCACATACCTAGAGCTGAGAGAAGCCTCCTCTTGAGGTGCTTGTGGTAAGGTGGTATTCCTCTGGAGTCGAAGCCAGGGACTAACCTCTCATCTCGAGTTGATTATTGGTCCACGGAGCTCTTTCGTGTTGCTACAGTGACCTCAGGATCCCTCTAGCCTTGAAACAGTGTTCTTGGGGTTTCTCTGGAGTGCCATCAAGGAAATCAAGGCTCCTTTCCTGTGTGATGTGCAACACGGAATTGCTCTGCACGCAGTGCAGGGGAATCGGGCCTCATCTCGCAGTGAGGGGGAAGTCTCATTGTTTTTCTCGAGTTGCGGCGGGAACCTGGTGTATATTCTCGAGTTACGACGGGGATGGCCCTTCCACACACGTGTTTGTTCAGCGCCGTCAGGACTCCTGCCTAGTTGCGAGGGACACCTCGGGATTCTCCTCGAAGCTTGGCAGGGCAATTGGGACGCCTCTCCAGCTGAGGCGGGAGACCAAGGGTCCCTTTCCACGTGCCACAGGAATCCTGGGACTCCTGTCAAGTTGCACAAGGAGTCATGCATCGTCTCCTTTGTAGGCACTGATCTCCGCGTCTCTCTGGAATTTTCCAAGGATGTGAGGCCTTCGGTCGCGATGAGGTGTGGAACTAGGTCTTTCTCTTTGGTCTCCACAGGGGATTCAGACATCCTTTCGTCTTGGGAGATGCAAGACGAGCCTGCATTGAAGTCACTGCAGGGATATCAGGACTTATTTCGAGTCAGGGCAACGCGGTTTCCATTCCACTTGAGGCCGCAAACTCAGGGTCCCTCTCACATACCTAGAGCTAAGGGAACCCTCCTCTTGAGGTGCCTGTTGTAAGGTGGTATTTCTCTGGAGTCGAAGCCAGGGACTAACCTCTCATCTCGAGTTGATTCTTGGTCCACGGAGCTCTTTCGTGTTGCTACATTGACCTGAGGATCCCTCTAGCCTTGAAACAGTGTTCTTGGGGTTTCTCTGGAGTGCCATCAAGGAAATCAAGGCTCCTTTCATGTGTGATGTGCAACACGGAATTGCTCTGCACGTAGTGCAGGGGAATCTGGCCTCATCTCGCGGCGAGGGGGAAGTCTCATGGTTTTTCTCGAGTTGTGGCGGCAACCTGGGGTATATTCTCGAGTTACGACGGGGATGGCCCTTCCACACACATGTTTGTTCAGCGACGTCAGGACTCCTCCCTAGTTGCGAGGGACAACTCGGGATTCTCCTCGAGGCTTAGCAGGGCAATTGGGACGCCTCTCCATCTGAGGCGGGAGACCAAGGGTCCCTTTCCACGTGCCACAGTCATCCTGGGACTCCTATCAAGTTTCACGAGGAGTCAGGCATCGTCTCCTTTGGAGGCACTGATCTCCACGTACCTCTGGAGTTTTCAAAGGATGTGAGGCCTCCGGTCGCGATGAGGTGGGGAACTAGGTCTTTCTCTGTGGTCTCCACAGGGGATTCAGACATCCTTTCGTCTTGGGAGATGCAAGACGGGCCTGCATTCAAGTCACTGAAGGGATATCCGGCCTTATTTCGAGTCAGGGCATCGCGGTATCCATTCCACTTGAGGCCGCAAACTGAGGGTCCCTTTCACATACCTAGAGCTGAGAGAAGCCTCCTCTTGAGGTGCTTGTGGTAAGGTGGTATTCCTCTGGAGTCGAAGCCAGGGACTAACCTCTCATTTCAAGTTGATTTTTGGTCCACGCAGCTCTTTCGTGTTGCTACAGTGACCTCATGATCCCTCTAGCCTTGAAACAGTGTTCGTGGGGTTTATCTGGAGTGCCATGAAGGAAATGAAGGATCCTTTCATGTGTGATGTGCAACACGGAATTGCTCTGCACGCAGTGCAGGGGAATCGGGCCTCCTCTCACGGCGAGGGGGAAGTCTCATTGTTTTTCTCGAGTTGCGGCGGCAACCTGGGGTATATTCTCGAGTTACGACGGGGATGGCCCTTCCACACACGTGTTTGTTCAGCGACGTCAGGACTCCTGCCTAGTTGCGAGGGACAACTCGGGATTCTGCTCGAGGCTTCGCAGTGCAAATGGGACGCCTCTCCAGCTGAGGCGGGAGACCAAGGGTCCCTTTCTACGTGCCACAGGAATCCTGGGACTCCTATCAAGTTTCACGAGGAGTCAGGCATCGTCTCCTTTGGAGGCACTGATCTCCGCGTACCTCTGGAGTTTTCAAAGGATGTGAGGCCTTCGGTCGCGATGAGTTGGGGAACTCGGTCTTTCTCTGTTGTCTCCACAGGGGATTCAGACATCCTTTCGTCTTGGGAGATGCAAGACGAGCCTGCATTCCAGTCACTGCAGGGATATCCGGCCTTATTTCAAGTCAGGGCATCGCGGTGTCCATTCCACTTGAGGCCGCAAACTCAGGGTCCCTCTCACATACCTAGAGCTGAGAGAAGCCTCCTCTTGAGGTGCTTGTGGTAAGGTGGTATTCCTCTGGAGTCGAAGCCAGGGACTAACCTCTCATCTCGAGTTGATTTCTGGTCCACGGAGCTCTTTCGTGTTGCTACAGGTACCTCAGGATCCCTCTAGCCTTAAAACAGTGTTCTAGGGGTTTCTCTGGTGTGCCATCAAGGAAATCAAGGCTCCTTTCCTGTGTGATGTGCAACACGTAATTGCTCTGCACGCAGTGCAGGGGAATCGGGCCTCATCTCGGGCGAGGGGGAATTCTCATGGTTGTTCCCGAGTTACGGTGGGAACCTGGGGTATATTCTCGAGTTACGACGGGGATGGCCCTTCCACACACGTGTTTGTTCAGCGCCGTCAGGACTCCTGCCTAGTTGCCAGGGACACCTCGGGATTCTCCTCGAGGCTTGGCAGGGCAATTGGGACGCCTCTCCAGCTGAGGCAGGAGACCAAGGGTCCCTTTCCACGTGCCACAGGAATCCTGGGACTCCTATCAAGTTTCACGAGGAGTCAGGCATCGTCTCCTTTGGAGGCACTGATCTCCGCATACCTGTGCAGTTTTCAAAGGATGTGAGGCCTCCGGTCGCGTTGAGATGGGGAACTAGGTCTTTCTCTGTGGTCTCCACAGGGGATTCAGACATCCTTTCGTCTTGGGAGATGCAAGACGAGCCTGCATTCAAGTCACTGCTAGGATATCAGGACTTATTTCGAGTCAGGGCATCGCGGTGTCCATTCCACTTGAGGCCGCAAACTCAGGGTCCCTCTCACATACCTAGAGCTAAGGGAACCCTCCTCTTGAGGTGCCTGTTGTAAGGTGGTATTTCTCTGGAGTCGAAGCCAGGGACTAACCTCTCATCTCGAGTTGATTCTTGGTCCACGGAGCTCTTTCGTGTTGCTACATTGACCTGAGGACCCCTCTAGCCTTGAAACAGTGTTCTTGGGGTTTCTCTGGAGTGCCATCAAGGAAATCAAGGCTCCTTTCATGTGTGATGTGCAACACGGAATTGCTCTGCACGTAGTGCAGGGGAATCTGGCCTCATCTCGCGGCGAGGGGGAAGTCTCATGGTTTTTCTCGAGTTGCGGCGGCAACCTGGGGTATATTCTCGAGTTACGACGGGGATGGCCCTTCCACACACGTGTTTGTTCAGCGACGTCAGGACTCCTCCCTAGTTGCGAGGGACAACTCGGGATTCTCCTCGAGGCTTAGCAGGGCAATTGGGACGCCTCTCCATCTGAGGCGGGAAACCAAGTGTTCCTTTCCACGTGCCACAGTCATCCTGGGACTCCTATCAAGTTTCACGAGGAGTCAGGCATCGTCTCCTTTGGAGGCACTGATCTCCACGTACCTCTGGAGTTTTCAAAGGATGTGAGGCCTCCGGTCGCGATGAGGTGGGGAACTAGGTCTTTCTCTGTGGTCTCCACAGGGGATTCAGACATCCTTTCGTCTTGGGAGATGCAAGACGGGCCTGCATTCAAGTCACTGAAGGGATATCCGGCCTTATTTCGAGTCAGGGCATCGCGGTATCCATTCCACTTGAGGCCGCAAACTGAGGGTCCCTTTCACATACCTAGAGCTGAGAGAAGCCTCCTCTTGAGGTGCTTGTGGTAAGGTGGTATTCCTCCTGAGTCGAAGCCAGGGACTAACCTCTCATTTCAAGTTGATTTTTGGTCCACGCAGCTCTTTCGTGTTGCTACAGTGACCTCATGATCCCTCTAGCCTTGAAACAGTGTTCGTGGGGTTTTTCTGGAGTGCCATCAAGGAAATCAAGGCTACTTTCCTGTGTGATGTTCAACACGGAATTGCTCTGCACGCAGTGCAGGGGAATCGGGCCTCCTCTCACGGCGAGGGGGAAGTCTCATTGTTTTTCTCGAGTTGCGGCGGCAACCTGGGGTATATTCTCGAGTTACGACGGGGATGGCAATTCCACACACGTGTTTGTTCAGCGACGTCAGGACTCCTGCCTAGTTGCGAGGGACAACTCGGGATTCTGCTCGAGGCTTCGCAGTGCAATTGGGACGCCTCTCCAGCTGAGGCGGGAGACCAAGGGTCCCTTTCCACGTGCCACAGGAATCCTGGGACTCCTATCAAGTTTCACGAGGAGTCAGGCATCGTCTCCTTTGGAGGCAATGATCTCCGCGTACCTCTGCAGTTTTCAAAGGATGTGAGGCCTTCGGTCGCGATGAGGTGGGGAACTCGGTCTTTCTCTGTGGTCTCCACAGGGGATTCAGACATCCTTTCGTCTTGGGAGATGCAAGACGAGCCTGCATTCCAGTCACTGCAGGGATATCCGGCCTTATTTCAAGTCAGGGCATCGCGGTGTCCATTCCACTTGAGGCCGCAAACTCAGGGTCCCTCTCACATACCTAGAGCTGAGAGAAGCCTCCTCTTGAGGTGCTTGTGGTAAGGTGGTATTCCTCTGGAGTCGAAGCCAGGGACTAACCTCTCATCTCGAGTTGATTTCTGGTCCACGGAGCTCTTTCGTGTTGCTACAGGGACCTCAGGATCCCTCTAGCCTTAAAACAGTGTTCTAGGGGTTTCTCTGGTGTGCCATCAAGGAAATCAAGGCTCCTTTCCTGTGTGATGTGCAACACGTAATTGCTCTGCACGCAGTGCAGGGGAATCGGGCCTCATCTCGGGCGAGGGGGAATTCTCATGGTTGTTCCCGAGTTACGGTGGGAACCTGGGGTATATTCTCGAGTTACGACGGGGATGGCCCTTCCACACACGTGTTTGTTCAGCGCCGTCAGGACTCCTGCCTAGTTGCCAGGGACACCTCGGGATTCTCCTCGAGGCTTGGCAGGGCAATTGGGACGCCTCTCCAGCTGAGGCAGGAGACCAAGGGTCCCTTTCCACGTGCCACAGGAATCCTGGGACTCCTATCAAGTTTCACGAGGAGTCAGGCATCGTCTCCTTTGGAGGCACTGATCTCCGCATACCTGTGCAGTTTTCAAAGGATGTGAGGCCTCCGGTCGCGTTGAGATGGGGAACTAGGTCTTTCTCTGTGGTCTCCACAGGGGATTCAGACATCCTTTCGTCTTGGGAGATGCAAGACGAGCCTGCATTCAAGTCACTGCTAGGATATCAGGACTTATTTCGAGTCAGGGCATCGCGGTGTCCATTCCACTTGAGGCCGCAAACTCAGGGTCCCTCTCACATACCTAGAGCTAAGGGAACCCTCCTCTTGAGGTGCCTGTTGTAAGGTGGTATTTCTCTGGAGTCGAAGCCAGGGACTAACCTCTCATCTCGAGTTGATTCTTGGTCCACGGAGCTCTTTCGTGTTGCTACATTGACCTGAGGACCCCTCTAGCCTTGAAACAGTGTTCTTGGGGTTTCTCTGGAGTGCCATCAAGGAAATCAAGGCTCCTTTCATGTGTGATGTGCAACACGGAATTGCTCTGCACGTAGTGCAGGGGAATCTGGCCTCATCTCGCGGCGAGGGGGAAGTCTCATGGTTTTTCTCGAGTTGCGGCGGCAACCTGGGGTATATTCTCGAGTTACGACGGGGATGGCCCTTCCACACACGTGTTTGTTCAGCGACGTCAGGACTCCTCCCTAGTTGCGAGGGACAACTCGGGATTCTCCTCGAGGCTTAGCAGGGCAATTGGGACGCCTCTCCATCTGAGGCGGGAAACCAAGTGTTCCTTTCCACGTGCCACAGTCATCCTGGGACTCCTATCAAGTTTCACGAGGAGTCAGGCATCGTCTCCTTTGGAGGCACTGATCTCCACGTACCTCTGGAGTTTTCAAAGGATGTGAGGCCTCCGGTCGCGATGAGGTGGGGAACTAGGTCTTTCTCTGTGGTCTCCACAGGGGATTCAGACATCCTTTCGTCTTGGGAGATGCAAGACGGGCCTGCATTCAAGTCACTGAAGGGATATCCGGCCTTATTTCGAGTCAGGGCATCGCGGTATCCATTCCACTTGAGGCCGCAAACTGAGGGTCCCTTTCACATACCTAGAGCTGAGAGAAGCCTCCTCTTGAGGTGCTTGTGGTAAGGTGGTATTCCTCTGGAGTCGAAGCCAGGGACTAACCTCTCATTTCAAGTTGATTGTTGGTCCACGCAGCTCTTTCGTGTTGCTACAGTGACCTCATGATCCCTCTAGCCTTGAAACAGTGTTCGTGGGGTTTATCTGGAGTGCCATCAAGGAAATCAAGGCTACTTTCCTGTGTGATGTTCAACACGGAATTGCTCTGCACGCAGTGCAGGGGAATCGGGCCTCCTCTCACGGCGAGGGGGAAGTCTCATTGTTTTTCTCGAGTTGCGGCGGCAACCTGGGGTATATTCTCGAGTTACGACGGGGATGGCAATTCCACACACGTGTTTGTTCAGCGACGTCAGGACTCCTGCCTAGTTGCGAGGGACAACTCGGGATTCTGCTCGAGGCTTCGCAGTGCAATTGGGACGCCTCTCCAGCTGAGGCGGGAGACCAAGGGTCCCTTTCTACGTGCCACAGGAATCCTGGGACTCCTATCAAGTTTCACGAGGAGTCAGGCATCGTCTCCTTTGGAGGCAATGATCTCCGCGTACCTCTGCAGTTTTCAAAGGATGTGAGGCCTTCGGTCGCGATGAGGTGGGGAACTCGGTCTTTCTCTGTGGTCTCCACAGGGGATTCAGACATCCTTTCGTATTGGGAGATGCAAGACGAGCCTGCATTCCAGTCACTGCAGGGATATCCGGCCTTATTTCAAGTCAGGGCATCGCGGTGTCCATTCCACTTGAGGCCGCAAACTCAGGGTCCCTCTCACATACCTTGAGCTGAGAGAAGCCTCCTCTTGAGGTGCTTGTGGTAAGGTGGTATTCCTCTGGAGTCGAAGCCAGGGACTAACCTCTCATCTCGAGTTGATTTCTGGTCCTCGGAGCTCTTTCGTGTTGCTACAGGGACCTCAGGATCCCTCTAGCCTTAAAACAGTGTTCTAGGGGTTTCTCTGGTGTGCCATCAAGGAAATCAAGGCTCCTTTCCTGTGTGATGTGCAACACGTAATAGCTCTGCACGCAGTGCAGGGGAATCGGGCCTCATCTCGCGGCGAGGGGGAATTCTCATGGTTGTTCTCGAGTTACGGTGGGAACCTGGGGTATATTCTCGAGTTACGACGGGGATGGCCCTTCAACACACGTGTTTGTTCAGCGCCGTCAGGACTCCTGCCTAGTTGCCAGGGACACCTCGGGATTCTCCTCGAGGCTTGGCAGGGCAATTGGGACGCCTCTCCAGCTGAGGCGGGAGACCAAGCGTCCCTTTCCACGTGCCACAGGAATCCTGGGACTCCTATCAAGTTTCACGAGGAGTCAGGCATCGTCTCCTTTGGAGGCACTGATCTCCGCATACCTCTGCAGTTTCCAAAGGATGTGAGGCCTCCGGTCGCGTTGAGGTGGGGAACTAGGTCTTTCTCTGTGGTCTCCACAGGGGATTCAGACATCCTTTCGTCTTGGGAGATGCAAGACGAGCCTGTATTCAAGTCACTGCTGGGATATCCCGCCTTATTTCGAGTCAGGGCATCGCGGTGCCCATTCCACTTGAGGCTGCAAACTCAGGTTCCCTTTCACATACCTAGAGCTGAAAGAAGCCTCCTCTTGAGGTGCTTGTGGTAAGGTGGTATTCCTCTGAAGTCGAAGCCAGGGACTAACCTCTCATCTCGAGTTGATTTTTGGTCCACGGAGCTCTTTCGTGTTGCTACAGTGACCTCAGGATCCCTCTAGCCTTGAAACAGTGTTCTTGGGGATTCTCTGGAGTGCCATCAAGGAAATCAAGGCTCCTTTCCTGTGTGATGTGCAACACGGAATTGCTCTGCACGCAGTGCAGGGGAATCGGGTCTCATCTCGGGGCGAGGGGGAAGTCTCATGGTTTTTCTCGAGTTGCGGTGGGAACCTGGGGTATATTCTCGAGTTACGACGGGGATGGCCCTTCCACACACGTGTTTGTTCAGCGCCGTCAGGACTCCTGCCTAGTTGCGAGGGACACCTCGGGATTCTCCTCGAGGCTTGGCAGGGCAATTGGGACGCCTCTCCAGCTGAGGCAGGAGACCAAGGGTCCCTTTCAACGTGCCACAGGAATCCTGGGACTCCTATCAAGTTGCACGAGGAGTCAGGCATCGTCTCCTTTGTAGGTACTGATTTCCGCGTCCCTCTGGAATTTTCCAAGGATGTGAGGCCTCCGGTCGCGATGAGGTGTGGAACTAGGTCTTTCTCCTTGGTCTCCACAGGGGATTCAGACATCCTTTCGTCTTGGGAGATGCAAGACGAGCCTGCATTGAAGTCACTGCAGGGATATCAGGACTTATTTCGAGTCAGGGCATCGCGGTGTCCATTCCACTTGAGGCCGCAAACTCAGGGTCCCTCTCACATACCTAGAGCTAAGGGAACCCTCCTCTTGAGGTGCCTGTTGTAAGGTGGTATTTGTCTGGAGTCGAAGCCAGGGACTAACCTCTCATCTCGAGTTGATTCTTGGTCCACGGAGCTCTTTCGTGTTGCTACAGTGACCTCAGGATCCCTCTAGCTTTGAAACAGTGTTCTTGGGGTTTCTCTGGTGTGCCATCAAGGAAATCAAGGCTCCTTTCATGTGTGATGTGCAACACGGAATTGCTCTGCACGCAGTGCAGGGGAATCGGGCCTCATCTCGCGGCGAGGGGGAAGTCTCATCGTTTTTCTCGAGTTGCGGCGGCAACCTGGGGTATATTCTCGAGTTACGACGGGGATAGCCCTTCCACACACGTGTTTGTTCAGCGACGTCAGGACTCCTGCCTACTTGCGAGGGACAACTCGGGATTCTCCTCGAGGCTTAGCAGGGCAATTGGGACGCCTCTCCAGCTGAGGCGGGAGACCAAGTGTTCCTTTCTACGTGCCACAGGAATCCTGGGACTCCTATCAAGTTTCACGAGGAGTCAGGCATCGTCTCCTTTGGAGGCACTGATCTCCACGTACCTCTGGAGTTTTCAAAGGATGTGAGGCCTCCGGTCGCGATGAGGTGGGGAACTAGGTCTTTCTCTGTGGTCTCCACAGGGGATTCAGACATCCTTTCGTCTTGGGAGCTGCAAGACGGGCCTGCATTCAAGTCACTGAAGGGATATCCGGCCTTATTTCGAGTCAGGGCATCGCGGTATCCATTCCACTTGAGGCCGCAAACTGAGGGTCCCTTTCACATACCTAGAGCTGAGAGAAGCCTCCTCTTGAGGTGCTTGTGGTAAGGTGGTATTCCTCTGGAGTCGAAGCCAGGGACTAACCTCTCATTTCAAGTTGATTTTTGGTCCACGCAGCTCTTTCGTGTTGCTACAGTGACCTCATGATCCCTCTAGCCTTGAAACAGTGTTCGTGGGGTTTATCTGGAGTGCCATCAAGGAAATCAAGGCTACTTTCCTGTGTGATGTTCAACACGGAATTGCTCTGCACGCAGTGCAGGGGAATCGGGCCTCCTCTCACGGCGAGGGGGAAGTCTCATTGTTTTTCTCGAGTTGCGGCGGCAACCTGGGGTATATTCTCGAGTTACGACGGGGATGGCAATTCCACACACGTGTTTGTTCAGCGACGTCAGGACTCCTGCCTAGTTGCGAGGGACAACTCGGGATTCTGCTCGAGGCTTCGAAGTGCAATTGGGACGCCTCTCCAGCTGAGGCGGGAGACCAAGGGTCCCTTTCTACGTGCCACAGGAATCCTGGGACTCCTATCAAGTTTCACGAGGAGTCAGGCATCGTCTCCTTTGGAGGCACTGATCTCCGCGTACCTCTGCAGTTTTCAAAGGATGTGAGGCCTTCGGTCGCGATGAGGTGGGGAACTCGGTCTTTCTCTGTGGTCTCCACAGGGGATTCAGACATCCTTTCGTATTGGGAGATGCAAGACGAGCCTGCATTCCAGTCACTGCAGGGATATCCGGCCTTATTTCAAGTCAGGGCATCGCGGTGTCCATTCCACTTGAGGCCGCAAACTCAGGGTCCCTCTCACATACCTAGAGCTGAGAGAAGCCTCCTCTTGAGGTGCTTGTGGTAAGGTGGTATTCCTCTGGAGTCGAAGCCAGGGACTAACCTCTCATCTCGAGTTGATTTCTGGTCCACGGAGCTCTTTCGTGTTGCTACAGGGACCTCAGGATCCCTCTAGCCTTAAAACAGTGTTCTAGGGGTTTCTCTGGTGTGCCATCAAGGAAATCAAGACTCCTTTCCTGTGTGATGTGCAACACGGCATTGCTCTGCACGCAGTACAGGGGAATCGGGCCTCATCTCGGGCGAGGGGGAATTCTCATGGTTGTTCTCGAGTTACGGTGGGAACCTGGGGTATATTCTCGAGTTACGACGGGGATGGCCCTTCCACACACGTGTTTGTTCAGCGCCGTCAGGACTCCTGCCTAGTTGCCAGGGACACCTCGGGATTCTCCTCGAGGCTTGGCAGGGCAATTGGGACGCCTCTCCAGCTGAGGCAGGAGACCAAGGGTCCCTTTCCACGTGCCACAGGAATCCTGGGACTCCTATCAAGTTTCACGAGGAGTCAGGCATCGTCTCCTTTGGAGGCACTGATCTCCGCATACCTCTGCAGTTTCCAAAGGATGTGAGGCCTCCGGTCGCGTTGAGGTGGGGAACTAGGTCTTTCTCTGTGGTCTCCACAGGGGATTCAGACATCCTTTCGTCTTGGGAGATGCAAGACGAGCCTGCATTCAAGTCACTGCTGGGATATCCCGCCTTATTTCGAGTCAGGGCATCGCGGTGTCCATTCCACTTGAGGCTGCAAACTCAGGTTCCCTTTCACATACCTAGAGCTGAAAGAAGCCTCCTCTTGAGGTGCTTGTGGTAAGGTGGTATTCCTCTGTAGTCGAAGCCAGGGACTAACCTCTCATCTCGAGTTGATTTTTGGTCCACGGAGCTCTTTCGTGTTGCTACAGTGACCTCAGGATCCCTCTAGCCTTGAAACAGTGTTCTTGGGGATTCTCTGGAGTGCCATCAAGGAAATCAAGGCTCCTTTCCTGTGTGATGTGCAACACGGAATTGCTCTGCACGCAGTGCAGGGGAATCGGGTCTCATCTCGGGGCGAGGGGGAAGTCTCATGGTTTTTCTCGAGTTGCGGTGGGAACCTGGGGTATATTCTCGAGTTACGACGGGGATGGCCCTTCCACACACGTGTTTGTTCAGCGCCGTCAGGACTCCTGCCTAGTTGCGAGGGACACCTCGGGATTCTCCTCGAGGCTTGGCAGGGCAATTGGGACGCCTCTCCAGCTGAGGAAGGAGACCAAGGGTCCCTTTCAACGTGCCACAGGAATCCTGGGACTCCTATCAAGTTGCACGAGGAGTCAGGCATCGTCTCCTTTGTAGGTACTGATTTCCGCGTCCCTCTGGAATTTTCCAAGGATGTGAGGCCTCCGGTCGCGATGAGGTGTGGAACTAGGTCTTTCGCCTTGGTCTCCACAGGGGATTCAGACATCCTTTCGTCTTGGGAGATGCAAGACGAGCCTGCATTGAAGTCACTGCAGGGATATCAGGACTTATTTCGAGTCAGGGCATCGCGGTGTCCATTCCACTTGAGGCCGCAAACTCAGGGTCCCTCTCACATACCTAGAGCTAAGGGAACCCTCCTCTTGAGGTGCCTGTTGTAAGGTGGTATTTGTCTGGAGTCGAAGCCAGGGACTAACCTCTCATCTCGTGTTGATTCTTGGTCCACGGAGCTCTTTCGTGTTGCTACAGTGACCTCAGGATCCCTCTAGCCTTGAAACAGTGTTCTTGGGGTTTCTCTGGTGTGCCATCAAGGAAATCAAGGCTCCTTTCATGTGTGATGTGCAACACGGAATTGCTCTGCACGCAGTGCAGGGGAATCGGGCCTCATCTCGCGGCGAGGGGGAAGTCTCATTGTTTTTCTCGAGTTGCGGCGGCAACCTGGGGTATATTCTCGAGTTACGACGGGGATAGCCCTTCCACACACGTGTTTGTTCAGCGACGTCAGGACTCCTGCCTACTTGCGAGGGACAACTCGGGATTCTCCTCGAGGCTTAGCAGGGCAATTGGGACGCCTCTCCAGCTGAGGCGGAAGACCAAGTGTTCCTTTCTACGTGCCACAGGAATCCTGGGACTCCTATCAAGTTTCACGAGGAGTCAGGCATCGTCTCCTTTGGAGGCACTGATCTCCACGTACCTCTGGAGTTTTCAAAGGATGTGAGGCTTCCGGTCGCGATGAGGTGGGGAACTAGGTCTTTCTCTGTGGTCTCCACAGGGGATTCAGACATCCTTTCGTCTTGGGAGCTGCAAGACGGGCCTGCATTCAAGTCACTGAAGGGATATCCGGCCTTATTTCGAGTCAGGGCATCGCGGTATCCATTCCACTTGAGGCCGCAAACTGAGGGTCCCTTTCACATACCTAGAGCTGAGAGAAGCCTCCTCTTGAGGTGCTTGTGGTAAGGTGGTATTCCTCTGGAGTCGAAGCCAGGGACTAACCTCTCATTTCAAGTTGATTTTTGGTCCACGCAGCTCTTTCGTGTTGCTACAGTGACCTCATGATCCCTCTAGCCTTGAAACAGTGTTCGTGGGGTTTATCTGGAGTGCCATCAAGGAAATCAAGGCTACTTTCCTGTGTGATGTTCAACACGGAATTGCTCTGCACGCAGTGCAGGGGAATCGGGCCTCCTCTCACGGCGAGGGGGAAGTCTCATTGTTTTTCTCGAGTTGCGGCGGCAACCTGGGGTATATTCTCGAGTTACGACGGGGATGGCAATTCCACACACGTGTTTGTTCAGCGACGTCAGGACTCCTGCCTAGTTGCGAGGGACAACTCGGGATTCTGCTCGAGGCTTCGAAGTGCAATTGGGACGCCTCTCCAGCTGAGGCGGGAGACCAAGGGTCCCTTTCTACGTGCCACAGGAATCCTGGGACTCCTATCAAGTTTCACGAGGAGTCAGGCATCGTCTCCTTTGGAGGCACTGATCTCCGCGTACCTCTGCAGTTTTCAAAGGATGTGAGGCCTTCGGTCGCGATGAGGTGGGGAACTCGGTCTTTCTCTGTGGTCTCCACAGGGGATTCAGACATCCTTTCGTATTGGGAGATGCAAGACGAGCCTGCATTCCAGTCACTGCAGGGATATCCGGCCTTATTTCAAGTCAGGGCATCGCGGTGTCCATTCCACTTGAGGCCGCAAACTCAGGGTCCCTCTCACATACCTAGAGCTGAGAGAAGCCTCCTCTTGAGGTGCTTGTGGTAAGGTGGTATTCCTCTGGAGTCGAAGCCAGGGACTAACCTCTCATCTCGAGTTGATTTCTGGTCCACGGAGCTCTTTCGTGTTGCTACAGGGACCTCAGGATCCCTCTAGCCTTAAAACAGTGTTCTAGGGGTTTCTCTGGTGTGCCATCAAGGAAATCAAGACTCCTTTCCTGTGTGATGTGCAACACGGCATTGCTCTGCACGCAGTACAGGGAAACGGGCCTCATCTCGGGCGAGGGGGAATTCTCATGGTTGTTCTCGAGTTACGGTGGGAACCTGGGGTATATTCTCGAGTTACGACGGGGATGGCCCTTCCACACACGTGTTTGTTCAGCGCCGTCAGGACTCCTGCCTAGTTGCCAGGGACACCTCGGGATTCTCCTCGAGGCTTGGCAGGGCAATTGGGACGCCTCTCCAGCTGAGGCAGGAGACCAAGGGTCCCTTTCCACGTGCCACAGGAATCCTGGGACTCCTATCAAGTTTCACGAGGAGTCAGGCATCGTCTCCTTTGGAGGCACTGATCTCCGCATACCTCTGCAGTTTCCAAAGGATGTGAGGCCTCCGGTCGCGTTGAGGTGGGGAACTAGGTCTTTCTCTGTGGTCTCCACAGGGGATTCAGACATCCTTTCGTCTTGGGAGATGCAAGACGAGCCTGCATTCAAGTCACTGCTGGGATATCCCGCCTTATTTCGAGTCAGGGCATCGCGGTGTCCATTCCACTTGAGGCTGCAAACTCAGGTTCCCTTTCACATACCTAGAGCTGAAAGAAGCCTCCTCTTGAGGTGCTTGTGGTAAGGTGGTATTCCTCTGTAGTCGAAGCCAGGGACTAACCTCTCATCTCGAGTTGATTTTTGGTCCACGGAGCTCTTTCGTGTTGCTACAGTGACCTCAGGATCCCTCTAGCCTTGAAACAGTGTTCTTGGGGATTCTCTGGAGTGCCATCAAGGAAATCAAGGCTCCTTTCCTGTGTGATGTGCAACACGGAATTGCTCTGCACGCAGTGCAGGGGAATCGGGTCTCATCTCGGGGCGAGGGGGAAGTCTCATGGTTTTTCTCGAGTTGCGGTGGGAACCTGGGGTATATTCTCGAGTTACGACGGGGATGGCCCTTCCACACACGTGTTTGTTCAGCGCCGTCAGGACTCCTGCCTAGTTGCGAGGGACACCTCGGGATTCTCCTCGAGGCTTGGCAGGGCAATTGGGACGCCTCTCCAGCTGAGGAAGGAGACCAAGGGTCCCTTTCAACGTGCCACAGGAATCCTGGGACTCCTATCAAGTTGCACGAGGAGTCAGGCATCGTCTCCTTTGTAGGTACTGATTTCCGCGTCCCTCTGGAATTTTCCAAGGATGTGAGGCCTCCGGTCGCGATGAGGTGTGGAACTAGGTCTTTCGCTTTGGTCTCCACAGGGGATTCAGACATCCTTTCGTCTTGGGAGATGCAAGACGAGCCTGCATTGAAGTCACTGCAGGGATATCAGGACTTATTTCGAGTCAGGGCATCGCGGTGTCCATTCCACTTGAGGCCGCAAACTCAGGGTCCCTCTCACATACCTAGAGCTAAGGGAACCCTCCTCTTGAGGTGCCTGTTGTAAGGTGGTATTTGTCTGGAGTCGAAGCCAGGGACTAACCTCTCATCTCGTGTTGATTCTTGGTCCACGGAGCTCTTTCGTGTTGCTACAGTGACCTCAGGATCCCTCTAGCCTTGAAACAGTGTTCTTGGGGTTTCTCTGGTGTGCCATCAAGGAAATCAAGGCTCCTTTCATGTGTGATGTGCAACACGGAATTGCTCTGCACGCAGTGCAGGGGAATCGGGCCTCATCTCGCGGCGAGGGGGAAGTCTCATTGTTTTTCTCGAGTTGCGGCGGCAACCTGGGGTATATTCTCGAGTTACGACGGGGATAGCCCTTCCACACACGTGTTTGTTCAGCGACGTCAGGACTCCTGCCTACTTGCGAGGGACAACTCGGGATTCTCCTCGAGGCTTAGCAGGGCAATTGGGACGCCTCTCCAGCTGAGGCGGAAGACCAAGTGTTCCTTTCTACGTGCCACAGGAATCCTGGGACTCCTATCAAGTTTCACGAGGAGTCAGGCATCGTCTCCTTTGGAGGCACTGATCTCCACGTACCTCTGGAGTTTTCAAAGGATGTGAGGCCTCCGGTCGCGATGAGGTGGGGAACTAGGTCTTTCTCTGTGGTCTCCACAGGGGATTCAGACATCCTTTCGTCTTGGGAGATGCAAGACGGGCCTGCATTCAAGTCACTGAAGGGATATCCGGCTTTATTGCGAGTCAGGGCATCGCGGTATCCATTCCACTTGAGGCCGCAAACTGAGGGTCCCTTTCACATACCTAGAGCTGAGAGAAGCCTCCTCTTGAGGTGCTTGTGGTAAGGTGGTATTCCTCTGTAGTCGACGCCAGGGACTAACCTCTCATTTCAAGTTGATTTTTGGTCCACGCAGCTCTTTCGTGTTGCTACAGTGACCTCATGATCCCTCTAGCCTTGAAACAGTGTTCTTGGGGTTTCTCTGGAGTGCCATCAAGGAAATCAAGGCTACTTTCCTGTGTGATGTTCAACACGGAATTGCTCTGCATGCAGTGCAGGGGAATCGGGCCTCATCTCACGGCGAGGGGGAAGTCTCATTGTTTTTCTCGAGTTGCGGCGGCAACCTGGGGTATATTCTCGAGTTACGACGGGGATGGCCCTTCCACACACGTGTTTGTTCAGCGACGTCAGGACTCCTGCCTAGTTGCGAGGGACAACTCGGGATTCTGCTCGAGGCTTCGCAGTGCAATTGGGACGCCTCTCCAGCTGAGGCGGGAGACCAAGGGTCCCTTTCTACGTGCCACAGGAATCCTGGGACTCCTATCAAGTTTCACGAGGAGTCAGGCATCGTCTCCTTTGGAGGCACTGATCTCCGCGTACCTCTGGAGTTTTCAAAGGATGTGAGGCCTTCGGTCGCGATGAGGTGGGGAACTCGGTCTTTCTCTGTGGTCTCCACAGGGGATTCAGACATCCTTTCGTATTGGGAGATGCAAGACGAGCCTGCATTCCAGTCACTGCTGGGATATCCGGCCTTATTTCAAGTCAGGGCATCGCGGTGTCCATTCCACTTGAGGCCGCAAACTCAGGGTACCTCTCACATACGTAGAGCTGAGAGAAGCCTCCTCTTGAGGTGCTTGTGGTAAGGTGGTATTCCTCTGGAGTCGAAGCCAGGGACTAACCTCTCATCTCGAGTTGATTTCTGGTCCACGGAGCTCTTTCGTGTTGCTACAGGGACCTCAGGATCCCTCTAGCCTTGAAACAGTGTTCTTGGGGTTTCTCTGGTGTGCCATCAAGGAAATCAAGGCTCCTTTCCTGTGTGATGTGCAACACGGAATTGCTCTGCACGCAGTGCAGGGGAATCGGGCCTCATCTCGCGGCGAGGGGGAAGTCTCATGGTTTTTCTCGAGTTACGGTGGGAACCTGGGGTATATTCTCGAGTTACGACGGGGATGGCCCTTCCACACACGTGTTTGTTCAGCGCCATCAGGACTCCTGCCTAGTTGCGAGGGTCACCTCGGGATTCTCCTCGCGGCTTGGCAGGGCAATTGGGACGCCTCTCCAGCTGAGGCGGGAGACCAAGGGTCCCTTTCCACGTGCCACAGGAATCCTGGGACTCCTATCAAGTTTCACGAGGAGTCAGGCATCGTCTCCTTTGGAGGCACTGATCTCCGCATACCTCTGCAGTTTTCAAAGGATGTGAGGCCTCCGGTCGCGTTGAGGTGGGGAACTAGGTCTTTCTCTGTGGTCTTCACAGGGGATTCAGACATCCTTTCATCTTGGGAGATGCAAGACGAGCCTGCATTCAAGTCACTGCTGGGATATCCCGCCTTATTTCGAGTCAGGGCATCGCGGTGTCCATTCCACTTGAGGCTGCAAACTCAGGTTCCCTTTCACATACCTAGAGCTGAGAGAAGCCTCCTCTTGAGGTGCTTGTGGTAAGGTGGTATTCCTCCTGAGTCGAAGCCAGGGACTAACCTCTCATCTCGAGTTGATTTTTGGTCCACGGAGCTCTTTCGTGTTGCTACAGTGACCTCAGGATCCCTCTAGCCTTGAAACAGTGTTCTTGGGGTTTCTCTGGAGTGCCATCAAGGAAATCAAGGCTCCTTTCCTGTGTGATGTGCAACACGGCATTGCTCTGCACGAAGTGCAGGGGAATCGGGCCTCATCTCGCGGCGAGGGGGAAGTCTCATGGTTTTTCTCGAGTTGCGGTGGGAACCTGGGGTATATTCTCGAGTTACGACGGGGATGGCCCTTCCACACACGTGTTTGTTCAGCGCCGTCAGGACTCCTGCCTAGTTGCGAGGGACACCTCGGGATTCTCCTCGAGGCTTGGCAGGGCAATTGGGACGCCTCTCCAGCTGAGGCAGGAGACCAAGGGTCCCTTTCCACGTGCCACAGGAATCCTGGGACTCCTATCAAGTTTCACGAGGAGTCAGGCATCGTCTCCTTTGTAGGCACTGATTTCCGCGTCCCTCTGGAATTTTCCAAGGATGTGAGGCCTCCGGTCGCGATGTGGTGTGGAATTAGGTCTTTCTCTTTGATCTCCATAGGGGATTCAGACATCCTTTCGTCTTGGGAGATGCAAGACGAGCCTGCATTGAAGTCACTGCAGGGATATCAGGACTTATTTCGAGTCAGGGCATCGCGGTGTCCATTCCACTTGAGGCCGCAAACTCAGGGTCCCTCTCACATACCTAGAGCTAAGGGAACCCTCCTCTTGAGGTGCCTGTTGTAAGGTGGTATTTCTCTGGAGTCGAAGCCAGGGACTAACCTCTCATCTCGAGTTGATTCTTGGTCCACGGAGCTCTTTCGTGTTGCTACATTGACCTGAGGATCCCTTTGGCCTTGAAACAGTGTTCTTGGGGTTTCTCTGGTGTGCCATCAAGGAAATCAAGGCTCCTTTCATGTGTGATGTGCAACACGGAATTGCTCTGCACGCAGTGCAGGGGAATCGGGCCTCATCTCGCGGCGAGGGGGAAGTCTCATGGTTTTTCTCGAGTTGCGGCGGCAACCTGGGATATATTCTCGAGTTACGACGGGGATGGCCCTTCCACACACGTGTTTGTTCAGCGACGTCAGGACTCCTGCCTACTTGCGAGGGACAACTCGGGATTCTCCTCGAGGCTTGGCAGGGCAATTGGGACGCCTCTCCAGCTGAGACGGGAGACCAAGTGTTTCTTTCCAGTGCCACAGGAATCCTGGGAATCCTATCAAGTTTCACGAGGAGTTACGCATTGTCTCCTTTGGAGGCACTGATCTCCACGTACCTCTGGAGTTTTCAAAGGATGTGAGGCCTCCGGTCGTGATGAGGTGGGGAACTAGGTCTTTCTCTGTGGTCTCCACAGGGGATTCAGACATCCTTTCGTCTTGGGAGATGCAAGACGGGCCTGCATTCAAGTCACTGCAGGGATATCCGGCCTTATTTCGAGTCACGGCATCGCGGTATCGATTCCACTTGAGGCCGCAAACTCAGGGTCCCTTTCACATACCTAGAGCTGAGAGAAGCCTCCTCTTGAGGGGCTTGTGGTAAGGTGGTATTCCTCTGGAGTCGAAGCCAGGGAGTAACCTCTCATCTCGAGTTGATTTCTGGTCCACGGAGCTCTTTCGTGTTGCTACAGTGACCTCAGGATCCCTCTAGCCTTGAAACAGTGTTCTTGGGGTTTCTCTGGAGTGCCATCAAGGAAATCAAGGCTCCTTTCCTTTGTGATGTGCAACACGGAATTGCTCTGCACGCAGTGCAGGGGAATCGGGCCTCATCTCGCGGCGAGGGGGAAGTCTCATGGTTTTTCTCGAGTTGCGGCGGGAACCTGGGGTATATTCCCGAGTTACGACGGGGATGGCCCTACGACACACGTGTTTGTTCAGCGCCGTCAGGACTACTGCCTAGTTGCGAGGGACACCTCGGGATTCTCCTCGAGGCTTGGCAGGGCAATTGGGACGCCTCTCCAGCTGAGGCGGAAGACCAAGCGTCCCTTTCCACGTGCCACAGGAATCCTGGGACTCCTATCAAGTTTCACGAGGAGTCAGGCATCGTCTCCTTTGGAGGCACTGATCTCCGCATACCTCTGCAGTTTCCAAAGGATGTGAGGCCTACGGTCGCGTTGAGGTGGGGAACTAGGTCTTTCTCTGTGGTCTCCACAGGGGATTCAGACATCCTCTCGTCTTGGGACATGCAAGACGAGCCTGCATTCAAGTCACTGCTGGTATATCCCGCCTTATTTCGAGTCAGGGCATCGCGGTGTCCATTCCACTTGAGGCTGCAAACTCAGGTTCCCTTTCACATACCTAGAGCTGAGAGAAGCCTCCTCTTGAGGTGCTTGTGGTAAGGTGGTATTCCTCTGGAGTCGAAGCCAGGGACTAACGTCTCATTTCAAGTTGATTTTTGGTCCACGCAGCTCTTTCGTGTTGCTACAGTGACCTCATAATCCCTCTAGCCTTGAAACAGTGTTCTTGGGGTTTATCTGGAGTGCCATCAAGGAAATCAAGGCTACTTTCCCGTGTGATGTTCAACACGGAATTGCTCTGCACGCAGTGCAGGGGAATCGGGCCTCATCTCACGGCGAGGGGGAAGTCTCATTGTTTTTCTCGAGTTGCGGCGGCAACCTGGGGTATATTCTCGAGTTACGAGGGGGATGGCCCTTCCACACACGTGTTTGTTCAGCGACGTCAGGACTCCTGCCTAGTTGCGAGGGACACCTCGGGATTCTCCTCGAGGCTTTGCAGTGCAATTGGGACGCCTCTCCAGCTGAGGTGGGAGACCAAGGGTCCCTTTCTACGTGCCACAGGAATCCTGGGACTCCTATCAAGTTTCACGAGGCGTCAGGCATCGTCTCCTTTGGAGGCACTGATCTCCGCGTACCTCTGGAGTTTTCAAAGGATGTGAGGCCTTCAGTCGCGATGAGGTGGGGAACTCGGTCTTTCTCTGTGGTCTCCACAGGGGATTCAGACATCCTTTCGTATTGGGAGATTCAAGACAAGCCTGCATTCCAGTCACTGCACGGATATCCGGCCTTATTTCAAGTCAGGGCATCGCGGTGTCCATTCCACTTGAGGCCGCAAACTCAGTGTCCCTCTCACATACCTAGAGCTCAGAGAAGCCTCCTCTTGAGGTGCTTGTGGTAAAGTGGTATTCCTCTGGAGTCGAAGCCAGGGACTATCCTCTCATTTCGAGTTGATTTTTGGTCCACGGAGCTCTTTCGTGTTGCTACATTGACCTCAGGATCCCTCTAGCCTTGAAACAGTGTTCTTGGGGTTTCTCTGGGGTGCCATCAAGGAAATCAAGGCTCCTTTCATGTGTGATGTGCAACACAGAATTGCTCTGCACGCAGTGCAGGGGAATGGGGCCTCATCTTGCGGAGAGAGGGAAGTCTCATGGTTTTTCTCGAGTTACAGTGGGAACCTGGGGTATATTCTCGAGTTACGACGGGGATGGCCCTTCCACACACGTGTTTGTTCAGCGCCGTCAGGACTCCTGCCTAGTTGCGAGGGACACCTCGGGATTCTCCTCGAGGCTTGTCAGGGCAATTGGGACGCCTCTCCAGCTGAGGCGGGAGACCAAGGGTCCCTTTCCACGTGCCACAGGAATCCTGGGACTTCTATCAAGTTTCACGAGGAGTCAGGCATCGTCTCCTTTCGAGGCACTGATCTCCGCATACCTCTGCAGTTTTCAAAGGATGTGAGGCCTCCGGTCGCGTTGAGGTGGGGAACTAGGTCTTTCTCTGTGGTCTCCACAGGGGATTCAGACATCCTTTCGTCTTGGGAGATGAAAGACGAGCCTGCATTCAAGTCACTGCTGGGATATCCCGCCTTATTTCGAGTCAGGGCATCGCGGTGTCCATCCCACTTGAGGCTGCAAACTCAGGTTCCCTTTCACATACCTAGAGCTGAGAGAAGCCTCCTCTTGAGGTGCTTGTGGTAAGGTGGTATTCCTCTGGAGTCGAAGCCAGGGACTAACCTCTCATCTCGAGTTGATTTTTGGTCCACGGAGCTCTTTCGTGTTGCTACAGTGACCTCAGGATCCCTCTAGCCTTGAAACAGTGTTCTTGGGTTTTCTCTGGAGTGCCATCAAGGAAATCAAGGCTCCTTTCCTGTGTGATGTGCAACACGGAATTGCTCTGCACGCAGTGCAGGGGAATCGGGCCTCATCTCACGGCGAGGGGGAAGTCTCATGGTTTTTCTCGAGTTGCGGTGGGAACCTGGGGTATATTCTCGAGTTACGACGGGGATGGCCCTTCCACACACGTGTTTGTTCAGCGCCGTCAGGACTCCTGCCTAGTTGCGAGGGACACCTCGGGATTCTCCTCGAGGCTTGGCAGGGCAATTGGGACGCCTCTCCAGATGAGGCAGGAGACCAAGGGTCCCTTTCCACGTGCCACAGGAATCCTGGGACACCTATCAAGTTGCACGAGGAGTCAGGCATCGTCTCCTTTGTAGGCACTGATTTCCGCGTCCCTCTGGAATTTTCCAAGGATGTGAGGCCTCCGGTCGCGATGAGGTGTGGAACTAGGTCTTTCTCCTTGGTCTCCACAGGTGATTCAGACATCCTTTCGCCTTGGGAGATGCAAGACGAACCTGCATTGAAGTCACTGCAGGGATATCAGGACTTCTTTTGAGTCAGGGCATCGCGGTGTCCATTCCACTTGAGGCCGCAAACTCAGGGTCCCTCTCACATACCTAGAGCTAAGGGAACCCTCCTCTTGAGGTGCCTGTTGTAAGGTGGTATTTCTCTGGAGTGGAAGCCAGGGACTAACCTCTCATCTCGAGTTGTTCTTGGTCCACGGAGCTCTTTCGTGTTGCTACATTGACCTGAGGATAACTCTAGCCTTGAAACAGTGTTCTTGGGGTTTCTCTGGTGTGCCATCAAGGAAATCAAGGCTCCTTTTATGTGTGACGTGCAACACGGAATTGCTCTGCACGCAGTGAAGGGGAATTGGGCCTCATCTCGCGGCGAGGGGGAAGTCTCATTGTTTTTCTCGAGTTGCGGCGGCAACCTGGGGTATATTCTCGAGTTACGACGGGGATAGCCCTTCCACACACGTGTTTGTTCAGCGACGTCAGGACTCCTGCCTACTTGCGAGGGACAACTCGGGATTCTCCTCGAGGCATAGCAGGGCAATTGGGACGCCTCTCCAGCTGAGGCGGGAGACCAAGTGTTCCTTTCCACGTGCCACAGGAATCCGGGGACTCCTATCAAGTTTCACGAGGAGTCACGCATTGTCTCCTTTGGAGGCACTGATCTCCACGTACCTCTGGAGTTTTCAAAGGATGTGAGGCCTCCGGTCACAATGAGGTGGGGATCAAGTCTTTCTCTGTGGTCTCCACAGGGGATTCAGACATCCTTTCGTCTTGGGAGATGCAAGACGGGCCTGCATTCAAGTCACTGAAGGGATATCCGGCCTTATTTCGAGTCAGGGCATCGCGGTATCCATTCCACTTGAGGCCGCAAACTGAGGGTCCCTTTCACATACCTAGAGCTGAGAGAAGCCTCCTCTTGAGGTGCTTCTGGTAAGGTGGTATTCCTCTGGAGTCGACGCCAGGGACTAACCTCTCATTTCAAGTTGATTTTTGGTCCACGCAGCTCTTTCGTGTTGCTACAGTGACCTCATGATCCCTCTAGCCTTGAAACAGTGTTCGTGGGGTTTATCTGGAGTGCCATCAAGGAAATCAAGGCTACTTTCCTGTGTGATGTTCAACACGGAATTGCTCTGCACGCAGTGCAGGGGAATCGGGCCTCATCTCGTGGCGAGGGGGAAGTCTCATGGTTTTTCTCGAGTTGCGGCGGGATCCTGGGGTATATTCTCGAGTTACGACGGGGATGGCCCTTCCACACACGTGTTTGTTCAGCGACGTCAGGACTCCTGCCTAGTTGCACGGGACAAATCGGAATATTCCTCGAGGCTTGGCAGGGCAATTGGGACGCCTCTCCAGCTGAGGCGGGAGACCAAGGGTCCCTTTCCACATGCCACAGGAATTCTGGGACTCCTATCAAGTTTCACGAGGAGTCAGGCATCGTCTCCTTTCGAGGCACTGATCTCTGCATACCTCTGCAGTTTTCAAAGGATGTGAGGCCTCCGGTCCCATTGAGGTGGGGAACTAGGTCTTTCTCTGTGGTCTCCACAGGGGTTTCAGACATCCTTTCGTCTTGGGAGATGCAAGAAGAGCCTGCATTCAAGTCAATGCAGGGATATCCGGCCTTATTTCGAGTCAGGGCATCGCGGTGTCCATTCCACTTGAGGCTGCAAACTCAGGTTCCCTTTCACATACCTAGAGCTGAGAGAATCCTCCTCTTGAGGTGCTTGTGGTAAGGTGGTATTCCTCTGGAGTCGAAGCCAGGGACTAACCTCTCATCTCGAGTTGATTTTTGGTCCACGGAGCTCTTTCGTGGTGCTACAGTGACCTCAGGATCCCTCTAGCCTTGAAACAGTGTTCTTGGGGTTTCTCTGGAGTGCCATCAAGGAAATCAAGGCTCCTTTCCTGTGTGATGTGCAACACGGAATTGCTCTGCACGCAGTGCAGGGGAATCGGGCCTCATCTCGCAGCGAGGGGAAAGTCTCATGGTTTTTCTCGAGTTGCGGTGGGAACCTGGGGTATATTCTCGAGTTACGACGGGGATGGCCCTTCCACACACGTGTTTGTTCAGCGCCGTCAGGACTCCTGCCTAGTTGCGAGGGACACCTTGGGATTATCCTCGAGGCTTGGCAGGGCAATTGGGACGCCTCTCCAGCTGAGGCGGGAGACCAAGGGTCCCTTTCCACGTGCCACAGGAATCCTGGGACTCCTATCAAGTTTCACGAGGAGTCAGGCATCGTCTCCTTTGGAGGCACTGATCTCCGCATACCTCTGCAGTTTTCAAAGGATGTGAGGCCTCCGGTCGCGTTGAGGTGGGGAACTAGGTCTTTCTCTGTGGTCTCCACAGGGGATTCAGACATCCTTTCGCCTTGGGAGATTCAAGACGAGCCTGCATTCAAGTCATTGCTGGGATATCCCGCCTTATTTCGAGTCAGGGCATCGCGGTGTCCATTCCACTTGAGGCTGCAAACTCAGGTTCCCTTTCACATACCTAGAGCTGAGAGAAGCCTCCTCTTGAGGTGCTTGTGGTAAGGTGGTATTCCTCTGGAATCGAAGCCAGGGACTAACCTCTCATCTCGAGTTGATTTTTGGTCCACGGAGCTCTTTCGTGTTGCTACAGTGACCTCAGGATCCCTCTAGCCTTGAAACAGTGTTCTTTGGGTTTCTCTGGAGTGCCATAAAGGAAATCAAGGCTCCCTTCCTGTGTGATGTGCAACACGGAATTGCTCAGCACGCAGTGCAGGGGAATCGGGCCTCATCTCGCGGCGAGGGGGAAGTCTCATGGTTTTTCTCGAGTTGTGGCGGGAACCTGGGGTATATTCTCGAGTTACGACGGGGATGGCCCTTCCACACACGTGTTTGTTCAGCGACGTCAGGACTCCTCCCTAGTTGCGAGGGACACCTCGGGATTCTCCTCGAGGCTTGGCAGGGCAATTGGGACGCCTCTCCAGCTGAGGCGGGAGACCAAGGGTCCCTTTCCACGTGCCACATGAATCCTGGGACTCCTATCAAGTTTCACGAGGAGTCAGGCATCGTCTCCTTTGAAGGCAGTGATCTCCGCATACCTCTGCAGTTTTCAAAGGATGTCAGGCCTCCGGTCGCGTTGAGGTGGGGAACTAGGTCTTTCTCTGTGGTCTCCACAGGGGATTCAGACATCCTTTCGTATTGGGAGATGCAAGACAAGCCTGCATTCCAGTCACTGCAGGGATATCCGGCCTTATTTCGAGACGGGGCATCGCGGTGTCCATTCCACTTGAGGCCACAAATTCAGGGTCCCTCTGACATACCTAGAGCTGAGAGAAGCCTCCTCTTGAGGGGCTTGTGGTAAGGTGGTATTCCTCTGGAGTCGAAGCCAGGGACTAACCTCTCATCTTGAGTTGATTTCTGGTCCACGGAGCTCTTTCGTGTTGCTACAGTGACCTCAGGATCCCTCTAGCCTTGAAACAGTGTTCTTGGGTTTTCTCTGGAGTGCCATCAAGGAAATCAAGGATCCTTTCATGTGTGATGTGCAACACGGAATTGCTCTGCACGCAGTGCAGGGGAATCGGGCCTCATCTCGCGGCGAGGGGGAAGTCTCATGGTTTTTCTCGAGTTGCGGCGGGAATCTGGGGTATATTCTCGAGTTACGATGGGGATGGCCCTTCCACACACGTGTATGTTCAGCGACGTCAGGACTGCTGCCTAGTTGCGAGGGACAACTCGGGATTCTCCTCGAGGCTTAGCAGGGCAATTGGGACACCTCTCCAGCTGAGGCGGGAGACCGAGGGTTCCTTTCCACGTGCCACAGGAATCCTGGGACTCCTATCAAGTTTCACGAGGAGTCACGCATTGTCTCCTTTGGAGGCACTGATCTCCGCGTCCCTCTGGAGTTTTCCAAGGATGTGAGGCCTCCGGTCGCGATGAGGTGTGGAACTAGGTCTTTCTCTTTGGTCTCCACAGGGGATTCAGACATCGTTTCGTCTTGGGAGATGCAAGAACAGCCTGCAATGAAGTCACTGCAGGGATATCAGGACTTATTTCGAGTCAGGGCATCGCGGTGTCCATTCCACTTGAGGCCGCAAACTCAGGGTCCCTCTCACATACCTAGAGCTAAGGGAACGCTCCTCTTGAGGTGCCTGGTGTAAGGTGGTATTCCTCTGCAGTCGAAGCCAGGGACTAACCTCTCATCTCGAGTTGATTCTTGGTCCACGGAGCTCTTTCGTGTTGCTACATTGACCTGAGGATCCCTCTAGCCTTGAAACAGTGTTCTTGGGGTTTCTCTGGAGTGCCATCAAGGAAATCAAGGCTCCTTTCATGTGTGATGTGCAACACGGAATTGCTCTGCATGCAGTACAGGGGAATCAGGCCTCATCTCACGGCGCGGGGGAAGTCTCATTGTTTTTCTCGAGTTGCGGCGGCAACCTGGGGTATATTCTCGAGTTACGACGGGGATGGCCCTTCCACACACGTGTTTGTGCAGCAACGTCAGGACTCCTGCCTAGTTGCGAGGGACAAATCGGGATTCTCCTCGAGGCTTAGCAGGGCAATTGGGACGCCTCTCCAGCTGAGGCGGGAGACCAAGTGTTCCTTTCCACGTGCCACAGGAATCCTGGGACTCCTATCAAGTTTCACGAGGAGTCACGCATTGTCTCCTTTGGAGGCACTGATTTCCACGTACCTCTGGAGTTTTCAAATGATGTGAGGCCTCCGGTCGCGATGAGGTGGGGAACTAGGTCTTTCTCTGTGGTCTCCACAGGGGATTCAGACATCCTTTCGTCTTGGGAGATGCAAGACGGGCCTGCATTCAAGTCACTGCAGGGATATCCGGCCTTATTTTGAGTCAGGGCATCGCGGTATCCATTCCACTTGAGGCCGCAAACTCAGGGTCCCTTTCACATACCTAGAGCTGAGAGAAGCCTCCTCTTGAGGTGCTTGTGGTAAGGTGGTATTCTTCTGGAGTCGACGCCAGGGACTAACCTCTCATCTCAAGTTGATTTTTGGTCCACGCAGCTCTTTCGTGTTACTACAGTGACCTCATGATCCCTCTAGCCTTGAAACAGTGTTCTTGGGGTTTATCTGGAGTGCCATCAAGGAAATCAAGGCTACTTTCCTGTGTGATGTGCAACAGGGAATTGCTCTGCATGCAGTGCAGGGGAATCGGGCCTCATCTCGTGGCGAGGGGGAGGTCTCATGGTTTTTCTCGAGTTGCGGCGGCAACCTGGAGTATATTCTCGAGTTACGACGGGAATGGCCCTTCCACACACGTTTTTGTTCAGCGACGTCAGGACTCCTGCCTAGTTGCACGGGACAACTCGGAATATTCCTCGAGGCTTGGCAGGGCAATTGGGACGCCTCTCCAGCTGAGGCGGGAGAGCAAGGGTCCCTTTCCACGTGCCACAGGAATCCTGGGACTCCTATCAAGTTTCACGAGGAGTCAGGCATCGTCTCCTTTGGAGGCACTGATCTCCGCATACCTCTGCAGTTTTCAAAGGATGTGAGGCCTCCGGTCGCGATGAGGTGGGGAACTAGGTCTTTCTCTGTGGTCTCCACAGGGGTTTCAGACATCCTTTCGTCTTGGGAGATGCAAGACGAGCCTGCATTCAAGTCAATGCAGGGATATCCGGCCTTATTTCGAGTCAGGGCATCGCGGTGTCCATTCCACTTGAGGCTGCAAACTCAGGTTCCCTTTCACATACCTAGAGCTGAGAGAAGCCTCCTCTTGAGGTGCTTGTGGTAAGGTGGTATTCCTCTGGAGTCGAAGCCAGGGACTAACCTCTCATCTCGAGTTGATTTTTGGTCCACGGAGCTCTTTCGTGTTGCTACAGTGACCTCAGGATCCCTCTAGCCTTGAAACAGTGTTCTTGGGGTTTCTCTGGAGTGCAATCAAGGAAATCAAGGCTCCTTTCATGTGTGATGTGCAACACGGAATTGCTCTGCACGCAGTGCAGGGGAATCGGGCCTCATCTCGTGGCGAGGGGAAGTCTCATGGTTTTTCTCGAGTTGCGGCGGGAACCTGGGGCATATTCTCGAGTTACGACGGGGATGGCCCGTCCACACACGTGTTTGTTCAGCGACGTCAGGACTCCTACCTAGTTGCGAGGGACACCTCGGTATTCTCCTCGAGGCTTGGCAGGGCAATTGGGACGCCTCTCCAGCTGAGGCGGGAGACCAAGGGTCCCTTTCCACGTGCCACAGGAATCCTGGGACTCCTATCTAGTTTCACGAGGAGTCAGGCATCGTCTCCTTTGGAGGCACTGATCTCTGCATACCTCTACAGTTTTCAAAGGATGTGAGGCCTCTGGTCGCGTTGAGGTGGGGAACTAGGTCTTCCTCTGTGGTCTCCACAGGGGATTCAGACATCCTTTCGTCTTGGGATATGCAAGACGAGCCTACATTCAAGTCACTGCAGGAATATCCGGCCTTATTTCGAGTCAGGGCATCGCGGTATCCATTCCACTTGAGGCTGCAAACTCAGGTTCCCTTTCACATACCTAGAGCTGAGAGAAGCCTCCTCTTGAGGTGCTTGAGGTAAGGTGGTATTCCTCTGGAGTCGACGCCAGGGACTAACCTCTCATCTCGAGTTGATTTTTGGTCCACGGAGCTCTTTTGTGTTGCTACAGTGACCTCAGGATCCCTCTAGCCTTGAAACAGTGTTCTTGGGGTTTCTCTGGAGTGCCATCAAGGAAATCAAGGCTCCTTTCCTGTGTGATGTGCAACACGGAATTGCTCTGCACGCAGTGCAGGGGAATCGGGCCTCATCTCGCGGCGAGGGGGAAGTCTCATGGTTTTTCTCGAGTTGCGGCGGGAATCTGGGGTATATTCTCAATGTACGACGGGGATGGCCCTTCCACACACGTGTTTGTTCAGCGACGTCAGGACTCCTGCCTAGTTGCGAGGAACAACTCGAGATTGTCCTCGAGGCTTGGCAGGAAAATTGGGACGCCTCTCCACCTGAGGCGGGAGACCAAGGGTCTCTTTCCACGTGCCACAGGAATCCAGGGACTCCTATCAAGTTTCACGAGGAGTCAGACATCGTCTCCTTTGTAGGCACTGATCTCCGCGTCCCTCTGGAATTTTCCAAGGATGTGAGGCCTCAGGTTGCGATGAGGTGTGGAACTAGGTCTTTCTCTTTGGTCTCCATAGGGGATTCAGACATCCTTTCGTCTTGGGAGATGCAAGAAGAACCTGCATTGAAGTCACTGCAGGGATATCAGGACTTATTTCGAGTCAGGGCATCGCGGTGTCCATTCCACTTGAGGCCGCAAACTCAGGGTCCCTCTCACATACCTAGAGCTAAGGGAACCCTCCTCTTGAGGTGCCTGTTGTAAGGTGGTATTTCTCTGGAGTCGAAGCCAGGGACTAACCTCTCATCTCGAGTTGATTCTTGGTCCACGGAGCTCTTTCGTGTTGCTACAGTGACCTAAGGAACCCTCTAGCCTTGAAACAGTGTTCTTGGGGTTTCTCTGGAGTACCATCAAGGAAATCAAGGCTCCTTTCATGTGTGATGTGCAACACGGAATTGCTCTGCACGCAGTGCAGGGGAATCGGGCCTCATCTCGCGGCGAGGGGGAAGTCTCTTGGTTTTTCTCGAGTTGCGGCGGGAACCTGGGGTATATTCTCGAGTTACGACGGGGATGGCCCTTCCACACACGTGTTTGTTCAGCAACGTAAGGACTCCTGCCTAGTTGCGAGGGACAACTCAGGATTCTCGTCGAGGCTTGGCAGGGCAATTGGGACGCCTCTCCAGCTGAGGCGGGAGACCAAAAGTCCCTTTCCACGTGCCACAGGAATCCTGGGACTCCTATCAAGTTTCTCGAGGAGTCAGGCATCGTCTCCTTTGTAGGCACTGATCTCCGCTCCCTCTGGAATTTTTGAAGAATGTGAGGCCTCTGGTCGCGATGAGTTGTGGAACTAGGTCTTTCTCTTTGGTCTCCACAGGTGACTCAGACATCCTTTCGTCTTGGGAGATGCAAGAACATCCTGCATTCAAGTCACTGCTGGTATATCCCGCCTTATTTCGAGTCAGGGCATCGCGGTGTCCATTCCACTTGAGGCTGCAAACTCAGGTTCCCTTTCACATACCTAGAGCTGAGAGAAGCCTCCTCTTGAGGTGCTTGTGGTAAGGTGGTATTCCTCCTGAGTCGAAGCCAGGGACTAACCTCTCATCTCGAGTTGATTTTTGGTCCACGGAGCTCTTTCGTGTTGCTAAAGTGACCTCAGGATCCCTCTAGCCTTGAAACAGTGTTCTTGGGGTTTCTCTGGAGTGCCATCAAGGAAATCAAGGCTCCTTTCCTGTGTGATGTGCAACACGGAATAGCTCTGCACGCAGTGCAGGGGAATCGGGCCTCATCTCGCGGCGAGGGGGAAGTCTCATGGTTTTTCTCGAGTTGCGGCGGGAACCTGGGGTGTATTCTCGAGTTACGACAGGGATGGCCCTTCCACACACGTGTTTGTTCAGCGACGTCAGGACTCCTGCCTAGTTGCGAGGGACACCTCGGGATTCTCCTCGAGGCTTGGCAGGGCAATTGGGACGCCTCTCCAGCTGAGGCGGGAGACCAAGGGTCCCTTTCCACGTGCCACAGGAATCCTGGGACTCCTGTCAAGTTGCACGAGGAGTCAGGCATCGTCTCCTTTGTAGGCACTGATCTCCGCGTCCCTCTGGAATTCCCAAGGATGTGAGGCCTCCGGTCGCGATGAGGTGTGGAACTAGGTCTTTCTCTGTGGTCTCAACAGGGGATTCAGACATCCTTTCGTCTTGGGAGATGCAAGACGAGCCTGCATTGAAGTCACTGCAGGGATATCAGGACTTATTTCGAGTCAGGGCATCGCGGTTTCCATTCCACTTGAGGCCGCAAACTCAGGGTCCCTCTCACATACCTAGAGCTAAGGGAACCCTCCTCTTGAGGTGCCTGTTGTAAGGTGGTATTTCTCTGGAGTCGAAGCCAGGGACTAACCTCTCATCTCGAGTTGATTCTTGGTCCACGGAGCTCTTTCGTGTTGCTACATGGACCTGAGGATCCCTCTAGCCTTGAAACAGTGTTCTTGGGGTTTCTCTGGAGTGCCATCAAGGAAATCAAGGCTCCTTTCATGTGTGATGTGCAACACGGAATTGCTCTGCACGCAGTGCAGGGGAATCGGGCCTCATCTCGCGGCGAGGGGGAAGTCTCATGGTTTTTCTCGAGTTGCGGCGGCAACCTGGGGTATATTCTCGAGTTACGACGGGGATAGCCCTTCCACACACGTGTTTGTTCAGCGACGTCAGGACTCCTCCCTAGTTGCGAGGGACAACTCGGGATTCTCCTCGAGGCTTAGCAGGGCAATTGGGACGCCTCTCCAGCTGAGGCGGGAGACCAAGTGTTCCTTTCCAAGTGCCACAGGAATCCTGGGACTCCTATCAAGTTTCACGAGGAGTCACGCATTGTCTCCTTTGGAGGCACTGATCTCCACGTACCTCTGCAGTTTTCAAAGGATGTGAGGCCTCCGGTCGCGATGAGGTGGGGAACTAGGTCTTTCTCTGTGGTCTCCACAGGGGATTCAGACATCCTTTCGTCTTGGGAGATGCAAGACGGGCCTGCATTCAAGTCACTGAAGGGATATCCGGCCATATTTCGAGTCAGGGCATCGCGGTATCCATTCCACTTGAGGCCGCAAACTCAGGGTCCCTTTCACATACCTAGAGCTGAGAGAAGCCTCCTCTTGAGGTGCTTGTGGTAAGGTGGTATTCCTCTGGAGTCGAGACGCCAGGGACTAACCTCTCATTTCAAGTTGATTTTTGGTCCACGCAGCTCTTTCGTGTTGCTACAGTGACCTCATGATCCCTCTAGCCTTGAAACAGTGTTCGTGGGGTTTATCTGGAGTGCCATCAAGGAAATCAAGGCTACTTTCCTGTGTGATGTTCAACACGGAATTGCTCTGCACGCAGTGCAGGGGAATCGGGCCTCATCTCGTGGCGAGGGGGAAGTCTCATGGTTTTTCTCGAGTTGCGGCGGGATCCTGGGGTATATTCTCGAGTTACGACGGGGATGGCCCTTCCACACACGTGTTTGTTCAGCGACGTCAGGACTCCTGCCTAGTTGCACGGGACAAATCGGAATATTCCTCGAGGCTTCGCAGTGCAATTGGGACGCCTCTCCAGCTGAGGCGGGAGACCAAGGGTCCCTTTCTACGTGCCACAGGAATCCTGGGACTCCTATCAAGTTTCACGAGGAGTCAGGCATCGTCTCCTTTGGAGGCAATGATCTCCGCGTACCTCTGTAGTTTTCAAAGGATGTGAGGCCTTCGGTCGCGATGAGGTGGGGAACTCGGTCTTTCTCTGTGGTCTCCACAGGGGATTCAGACATCCTTTCGTATTGGGAGATGCAAGACAAGCCTGCATTCCAGTCACTGCAGGGATATCCGGCCTTATTTCAAGTCAGGGCATCGCGGTGTCCATTCCACTTGAGGCCGCAAACTCAGGGTCCCTCTCACATACCTAGAGCTCAGAGAAGCCTCCTCTTGAGGGGCTTGTGGTAAGGTGGTATTCCTCTGGAGTCAAAGCCAGGGACTAACCTCTCATCTCGAGTTGATTTCTGGTCCACGGAGCTCTTTCGTGTTGCTACAGGGACCTCAAGATCCCTCTAGCCTTTAAACAGTGTTCTTGGGGTTTCTCTGGTGTGCCATCAAGGAAATCAAGGCTCCTTTCCTGTGTGATGTGCAACACGGAATTGCTCTGCACGCAGTGCAGGGGAATCGGGCCTCATCTCGTGGAGAGAGGGAAGTCTCATGGTTTTTCTCGAGTTACGGTGGGAACCTGGGGTATATTCTCGAGTTACGACGGGGATGGCCCTTCCACACACGTGTTTGTTCAGCGCCGTCAGGACTCCTGCCTAGTTGCGAGGGACACCTCGGGATTCTCCTCGAGGCTTGGCAGGGCAATTGGGACGCCTCTCCAGCTGAGGCGGGAGACCAAGGGTCCCTTTCCACGTGCCACAGGAATCCTGGGACTCCTATCAAGTTTCACGAGGAGTCAGGCATCGTCTCCTTTGGAGGCACTGATCTCCGCATACCTCTGAAGTTTTCAAAGGATGTGAGGCCTCCGGTCGCGTTGAGGTGGGGAACTAGGTCTTTCTCTGTGGTCTCCACAGGGGATTCAGACATCCTTTCGTATTGGGAGATGCAAGACAAGCCTGCATTCCAGTCACTGCAGGGATATCAGGCCTTATTTCGAGACGGGGCATGGCGGTGTCCATTCCACTTGAGGCCACAAATTCAGGGTCCCTCTCACATACCTAGAGCTGAGAGAAGCCTCTTCTTGAGGGGCTTGTGGTAAGGTGGTATTCCTCTGGAGTCGAAGCCAGGGACTAACCTTTCATCTCGAGTTGATTTCTGGTCCACGGAGCTCTTTCGTGTTGCTACAGTGACCTCAGGATCCCTCTAGCCTTGAAACAGTGTTCTTGGGGTTTCTCTGGAGTGCCATCAAGGAAATCAAGGATCCTTACATGTGTGATGTGCAACACGGAATTGCTCAGCACGCAGTGCAGGGGAATCGGGCCTCATCTCGCGGCGAGGGGGAAGTCTCATGGTTTTTCTCGAGTTGCGGCGGGAATCTGGGGTATATTCTCGAGTTACGACGGGGATGGCCCTTCCACACACGTGTATGTTCAGCGACGTCAGGACTGCTGCCTAATTGCGAGGAACAACTCGGGATTCTCCTCGAGGCTTAGCAGGGCAATTGGGACGCCTCTCCAGCTGAGGCGGGAGACCGAGGGTTCCTTTCCACGTGCCACAGGAATCCTGGGACTCCTATCAAGTTTCACGAGGAGTCACGCATTGTCTCCTTTGGAGGCACTGATCTCCGCGGACCTCTGGAGTTTTCAAAGGATGTGAGGCCTCCGGTCGCGATGAGGTGTGGAACTAGGTCTTTCTCTTTGGTCTCCACAGGGGATTCAGACATCGTTTCGTCTTGGGAGATGCAAGAACAGCCTGCATTCAAGTCAATGCAGGGATATCAGGACTTATTTCGAGTCAGGGCATCGCGGTGTCCATTCCACTTGAGGCCGCAAACTCAGGGTCCCTCTCACATACCTAGAGCTAAGGGAACCCTCCTCTTGAGGTGCCTGGTGTAAGGTGGTATTCCTCTGCAGTCGAAGCCAGGGACTAACCTCTCATCTCGAGTTGATTCTTTGTCCACGGAGCTCTTTCGTGTTGCTACATGGACCTGAGGATCCCTCTAGCCTTGAAACAGTGTTCTTGGGGTTTCTCTGGAGTGCCATCAAGGAAATCAAGGCTCCTTTCATGTGTGATGTGCAACACGGAATTGCTCTGCATGCAGTGCAGGGGAATCAGGCGTCATCTCACGGCGAGGGGAAAGTCTCATTGTTTTTCCCGAGTTGCGGCGGCAACCTGGGGTATATTCTCGAGTTACGACGGGGATGGCCCTTCCACACACGTGTTTGTGCAGCAACGTCAGCACTCCTGCCTAGTTGCGAGGGACAACTCGGGATTCTCCTCGAAGCTTAGCAGGGCAATTGGGACGCCTCTCCAGCTGAGGTGGGAGACCAAGTGTTCCTTTCCACGTGCCACAGGAATCCTGGGACTCCTATCAAGTTTCACGAGGAGTCACGCATTGTCTCCTTTGGAGGCACTGATCTCCACGTACCTCTGGAGTTTTCAAATGATGTGAGGCCTCCGGTCGCGATGAGGTGGGGAACTAGGTCTTTCTCTGTGGTCTCCACAGGGGATTCAGACATCCTTTCGTCTTGGGAGATGCAAGACGGGCCTGCATTCAAGTCACTGCAGGGATATCCGGCCTTATTTCGAGTCAGGGCATCGCGGTATCCATTCCACTTGAGGCTGCAACCTCAGGGTCCCTTTCACATACCTAGAGCTGAGAGAAGCCTCCTCTTGAGGTGCTTGTGGTAAGGTAGTATTCCTCTGGAGTCGACGCCAGGGACTAACCTCTCATCTCAAGTTGATTTTTGGTCCACGCAGCTCTTTCGTGTTGCTACAGTGACCTCATGATCCCTCTAGCCTTGAAACAGTGTTCTTGGGGTTTATCTGGAGTGCCATCAAGGAAATCAAGGCTACTTTTCTGTGTGATGTGCAACAGGGAATTGCTCTGCGCGCAGTGCAGGGGAATCGGGCCTCATCTCGTGGCGAGGGGGAAGTCTCATGGTTTTTCTCGAGTTGCGGCGGCAACCTGGGGTATATTCTCGAGTTACGACGCGAATGGCCCTTCCACACACGTGTTTGTTCAGCGACGTCAGGACTCCTGCCTAGTTGCACGGGACAACTCGGAATATTCCTCGAGGCTTGGCAGGGCAATTGGGACGCCTCTCCAGCTGAGGCGGGAGACCAAGTGTCCCTTTCCACGTGCCACAGGAATCCTGGGACTCCTATCAAGTTTCACGAGGAGTCAGGCATCGTCTCCTTTAGAAGCACTGATCTCCGCATACCTCTGCAGTTTTCAAAGGATGTGAGGCCTCCGGTCGCGTTGAGGTGGGGAACTAGGTCTTTCTCTGTGGTCTCCACAGGGGTTTCAGACATCCTTTCGTCTTGGGAGATGCAAGACGAGCCTGCATTCAAGTCAATGCAGGGATATCCGACCTTATTTCGAGTCAGGGCATCGCGGTGTCCATTCCACTTGAGGCTGCAAACTCAGGTTCCCTTTCACATACCTAGAGCTGAGAGAAGCCTCCTCTTGAGGTGCTTGTGGTAAGGTGGTATTCCTCTGGAGTCGAAGCCAGGGACTAACCTCTCATCTCGAGTTGATTTTTGGTCCACGGAGCTCTTTCGTGTTGCTACAGTGACCTCAGGATCCCTCTAGCCTTGAAACAGTGTTCTTGGGGTTTCTCTGGAGTGCAATCAAGGAAATCAAGGCTCCATTCATGTGTGATGTGCAACACGGTATTGCTCTGCACGCAGTGCAGGGGAATCGGGCCTCATCTCGTGGCGAGGGGAAGTCTCATGGTTTTTCTCGAGTTGCGGCGGGAACCTGGGGTATATTCTCGAGTTACGACGGGGATGGCCCGTCCACACAGGTGTTTGTTCAGCGCCGTCAGGACTCCTGCCTAGTTGCGAGGGACACCTCGGGATTCTCCTCGAGGCTTGGCAGGGCAATTGGGACGCCTCTCCAGCTGAGGCGGGAGACCAAGGGTCCCTTTCCACGTGCCACAGGAATCCTGGGACTCCTATCAAGTTTCACGAGGAGTCAGGCATCGTCTCCTTTGGAGGCACTGATCTCCGCATACCTCTGCAGTTTTCAAAGGATGTGAGGCCTCTGGTCGCGTTGAGGTGGGGAACTAGGTCTTCCTCTGTGGTCTCCACAGGGGATTCAGACATCCTTTCGTCTTGGGATATACAAGACGAGCCTGCATTCAAGTCACTGCAGGGATATGCGGCCTTATTTCGAGTCACGGCATCGCGGTGTCCATTCCACTTGAGGCTGCAAACTCAGGTTCCCTTTCACATACCTAGAGCTGAGAGAAGCCTCCTCTTGAGGTGCTTGTGGTAAGGTGGTATTCCTCTGGAGTCGACGCCAGGGACTAACCTCTCATCTCGAGTTGATTTTTGGTCCACGGAGCTCTTTCGTGTTGCTACAGTGACCTCAGGATCCCTCCAGCCTTGAAACAGTGTTCTTGGGGTTTCTCTGGAGTGCCATCAAGGAAATCAAGGCTCCTTTCATGTGTGATGTGCAACACGGAATTGCTCTGCACGCAGTGCAGGGGAATCGGGCCTCATCTCGCGGCGAGGGGGAAGTCTCATGGTTTTTCTCGAGTTGCGGCGGGAATCTGGGGTATATTCTCGAGTTTCGACGGGGATGGCCCTTCCACACACGTGTTTGTTCAGCGACGTCAGGACTCCTGCCTAGTTGCGAGGAACAACTCGGGATTCTCCTCGAGGCTTGGCAGGAAAATTGGGACGCCTCTCCACCTGAGGCGGGAGACCAAGGGTCTCTTTCCACGTGCCACAGGAATCCTGGGACCTCTATCAAGTTTCACGAGGAGTCAGACATCGTCTCCTTTGTAGGCACTGATCTCCGCGTCCCTCTGGAATTTTCCAAGGATATGAGGCCTCAGGTTGCGATGAGGTGTGGAACTAGGTCTTTCTCTTTGGTCTCCACAGGGGATTCAGACATCCTTTCGTCTTGGGAGATGCAAGACGAGCCTGCATTGAAGTCACTGCAGGGATATCAGGACTTCTTTCGAGTCAGGGCATCGCGGTGTCCATTCCACTTGAGGCCGCAAACTCAGGGTCCCTCTCACATACCTAGAGCTAAGGGAACCCTCCTCTTGAGGTGCCTGTTGTAAGGTGGTATTCCTCTGGAGTCGAAGCCAGGGACTAACCTCTCATCTCGAGTTGATTCTTGGTCCACGGAGCTCTTTCGTGTTGCTACATTGACCTGAGGAACCCTCTAGCCTTGAAACAGTGTTCTTGGGGTTTCTCTGGAGTGCCATAAAGGAAATCAAGGCTCCTTTCATGTGTGATGTGCAACACGGAATTGCTCTGCACGCAGTGCAGGGGAATCGTGCCTCATGTCGCGGCGAGGGGGAAGTCTCATTGTTTTTCTCGAGTTGCGGCGGGAACCTGGGGTATATTCTCGAGTTACGACGGGGATGGCCCTTCCACACACGTGTTTGTTCAGCGCCGTCAGGACTCCTGCCTAGTTGCGAGGGACAACTCAGGATTCTCGTCGAGGCTTGGCAGGGCAATTGGGACGCTTCTCCAGCTGAGGCGGGAGACCAAAAGTCCCTTTCCACGTGCCACAGGAATCCTGGGACTCCTATCAAGTTTCTCCAGGAGTCAGGCATCGTCTCCTTTGTAGGCACTGATCTCCGCTCCCTCTGGAATTTTCGAAGGATGTGAGGCCTCTGGTCGCGATGAGTTGTGGAACTAGGTCTTTCTCTTTGGTCTCCACAGGTGACTCAGACATCCTTTCGTCTTGGGAGATGCAAGCCGAGCCTGCCTTCAAGTCACTGCAGGGATATCAGGACTTATTTCGAGTCAGGGCATCGCGGTGTCCATTCCACTTGAGGTTGCAAACTCAGGGTCCCTCTCACATACCTAGAGCTGAGAGAAGCCTCCTCTTGAGGTGCCTGTTGTAAGGTGGTATTCCTCTGGAGTCGAAGCCAGGGACTAACCTCTCATCTCGAGTTGATTCTTGGTCCACGGAGCTCTTTCGTGTTGCCACAGTGACCTCAGGATCCCTGTAGCCTTGAAACAGTGTTCTTGGGGTTTCTCTGGAGTGCCATCAAGGAAATCAAGGCTCCTTTCCTGTGTGATGTGCAACACGGAATTGCTCTGCACGCAGTGCAGGGGAATCTGGCCTCATCTCGTGGCGAGGTGGGAGTCTCATGGTTTTTCTCGAGTTGCGGCGGGAACCTGAGGTATATTCTCGAGTTACGACGGGGATGGCCCTTCCACACACGTGTTTGTTTAGCGACGTCAGGACTCCTGCCTAGTTGCAAGGGACCACTCGGGATTCTCCTCGAGGCTTGGCAGGGCAATTGGGACGCCTCTCCAGCTGAGGCGGGAGATCAACGGTCCGTTTCCACGTGCCACAGGAATCCTGGGACTCCTAGCAATTTTCACAAGGAGTCAGGCATCGTCTCCTTTGAAGGCACTGATCTCCGCGTACCTCTGCAGTTTTCAAAGGAGGTGAGGCCTCCGGTCGCAATGAGGTGGGGAACTAGGTCTTTCTCTGTGGTCGCGACAGGGGATTCAGACATCCTTTCGTCTTGGGAGATGCAAGAAGAGCCTGCATTGAAGTCACTGCAGGGATATTAGGACTTATTTCGAGTCAGGGCATCGCGGTGTCCATTCCACTTGAGGCCGCAAACTCAGGGTCCCTCTCACATACCTAGAGCTAAGGGAACCCTCCTCTTGAGGTGCCTGTTGTAAGGTGGTATTTCTCTGGAGTCGAAGCCAGGGACTAACCTCTCATCTCGGGTTGATTCTTGGTCCACGGAGCTCTTTCGTGTTGCTACATTGACCTGAGGATCCCTCTATCCTTGAAACAGTGTTCTTGGGTTTTCTCTGGTGTGCCATCAAGGAAATCAAGGCTCCTTTCATGTGTGATGTGCAACACGGAATTGCTCTGCACGCAGTGCTGGGGAATTGGGCCTCATCTCGCGGAGAGGGGGAAGTCTCATGGTTTTTCTCGAGTTGCGGCGGGAACCTGGGGTATATTCTCGAGTTACGACGGGGATGGCCCTTCCACACACGTGTTTGTTCAGCGACGTCAGGACTCCTGCCTACTTGCGAGGGACAACTCGGGATTCTCCTCGAGGCTTACAGGGCAATTGGGACGCCTCTCCAGCTGAGGCGGGAGACCAAGTGTTCCTTTCCACGTGCCACAGGAATCCTGGGACTCCTATCAAGTTTCATGAGGAGTCACGCATTGTCTCCTTTGGAGGCACTGATCTCCACGTACCTCTGGAGTTTTCAAAGGATGTGAGGCCTCCGGTCGCAATGAGGTGGGGATCAAGTCTTTCTCTGTGGTCTCCACAGGGGATTCAGACATCCTTTCGTCTTGGGAGATGCAAGACGGGCCTGCATTCAAGTCACTGAAGGGATATCCGGCCTTATTTCGAGTCAGGGCATCGCGGTATCCATTCCACTTGAGGCCGCAAAATGAGGGTCCCTTTCACATACCTAGAGCTGAGAGAAGCCTCCTCTTGAGGTGCTTGTGGTAAGGTGGTATTCCTCTGGAGTCGACGCCAGGGACTAACCTCTCATCTCGAGTTGATTCTTGGTCCACGCAGCTCTTTCGTGTTGCTACAGTGACCTCATGATCCCTCTAGCCTTGAAACAGTGTTCGTGGGGTTTCTCTGGAGTGCCATCAAGGAAATCAAGGCTACTTTCCTGTGTGATGTGCAACAGGGAATTGCTCTGCACGCAGCGCACGGGAATCGGGCCTCATCTCGTGGCGAGGGGGAAGTCTCATGGTTTTTCTCGAGTTGCGGCGGGATCCTGGGGTATATTCTCGAGTTACGACGGGGATGGCCCTTTCACACACGTGTTTGTTCAGCGACGTCAGGACTCCTGCCTAGTTGCACGGGACAAATCGGAATATTCCTCGAGGCTTGGCAGGGCAACTGGGACGCCTCTCCAGCTGAGGCGGGAGACCAAGGGTCCCTTTCCACATGCCACAGGAATCCTGGGACTCCTATCAAGTTTCACGAGGAGTCAGGCATCGTCTCCTTTGGAGGCACTGATCTCCGCATACCTCTACAGTTTTCAAAGGATGTGAGGCCTCCGGTCGCATTGAGGTGGGGAACTAGGTCTTTCTCTGTGGTCTCCACAGGGGATTCAGACATCCTTTCGTCTTGGGAGATGCAAGAAGAGCCTGCATTCAAGTCAATGCAGGGATATCCGGCCTTATTTCGAGTCAGGGCATCGCGGTGTCCATTCCACTTGAGGCTGCAAACTCAGGTTCCCTTTCACATACCTAGAGCTGAGAGAAGCCTCCTCTTGAGGTGCTTGTGGTAAGGTGGTATTCCTCTGGAGTCGAAGCCAGGGACTAACCTCTCATCTCGAGTTGATTTTTGGTCCACCGAGCTCTTTCGTGTTGCTACAGTGACCTCAGGATCCCTCTAGCCTTGAAACAGTGTTCTTGGGGTTTCTCTGGAGTGCCATCAAGGAAATCAAGGCTCCTTTCCTGTGTGATGTGCAACACGGAATTGCTCTGCACGCAGTGCAGGGGAATCGGGCCTCATCTCGCGGCGAGGGGGAAGTCTCATGGTTTTTCTCGAGTTGCGGCGGGAACCTGGGGTATATTCTCGAGTTACGACGGGGATGGCCCTTCCACACACGTGTTTGTTCAGCGCCGTCAGGACTCCTGCCTAGTTGCGAGGGACACCTCGGGATTCTCCTCGAGGCTTGGCAGGGCAATTGGGACGCCTCTCCAGCTGAGGCGGGAGACCAAGGGTCCCTTTCCACGTGCCACAGGAATCCTGGGACTCCTATCAAGTTTCACGAGGAGTCAGGCATCGTCTCCTTTGTAGGCACTGATCTCCGCGTCCCTCTGGAATTTTCCAAGGATGTGAGGCCTCCGGTTGCGATGAGGTGTGGAACTAGGTCTTTCTCTTTGGTCTCCACAGGGGATTCAGACATCCTTACGTCTTGGGAGATGCAAGAAGAGCCTGCATTGAAGTCACTGCAGGGATATCAGGACTTATTTCGAGTCAGGGCATCGCGGTGTCCATTCCACTTGAGGCCGCAAACTCAGGGTCCCTCTCACATACCTAGAGCTAAGGGAACCCTCCTCTTGAGGTGCCTGTTGTAAGGTGGTATTTCTCTGGAGTCGAAGCCAGGGACTAACCTCTCATCTCGAGTTGATTCTTGGTCCACGGAGCTCTTTCGTGTTGCTACATTGACCTGAGGAACCCTCTAGCCTTGAAACAGTGTTCTTGGGGTTTCTCTGGAGTGCCATCAAGGAAATCAAGGCTCCTTTCATGTATGATGTGCAACACGGAATTGCTCTGCACGCAGTGCAGGGGAATCGGGCCTCATCTCGCGGCGAGGGGGAAGTCTCATGGTTTTTCTCGAGTTGCGGCGGGAACCTGGGGTATATTCTCGAGTTACGACGGGGATGGCCCTTCCACACACGTGTTTGTGCAGCAACGTCAGGACTCCTGCCTAGTTGCGAGGGACAACTCGGGATTCTCCTCGAGGCTTGGCAGGGCAATTGGGACGCCTCTCCAGCTGAGGCGGGAGACCAAGTGTTCCTTTCCACGTGCCACAGGAATCCTGGGACTCCTATCAAGTTTCACGAGGAGTCACGCATTGTCTCCTTTGGAGGCACTGATCTCCACGTACCTCTGGAGTTTTCAAAGGATGTGAGGCCTCCGGTCGCGATGAGGTGGGGAACTAGGTCTTTCTCTGTGGTCTCCACAGGGGATTCAGACATCCTTTCGTCTTGGGAGATGCAAGACGGGCCTGCATTCAAGTCACTGCAGGGATATCCGGCCTTATTTCGAGTCAGGGCATCGCGGTATCCATTCCACTTGAGGCCGCAAACTCAGGGTCCCTTTCACATACCTAGAGCTGAGAGAAGCTTCCTCTTGAGGTGCTTGTGGTAAGGTGGTATTCCTCTGGAGTCGACGCCAGGGACTAACCTCTCATCTCAAGTTGATTTTTGGTCCACGCAGCTCTTTCGTGTTGCTACAGTGACCTCATGATCCCTCTAGCCTTGAAACAGTGTTCTTGGGGTTTATCTGGAGTGCCATCAAGGAAATCAAGGCTACTTTCCTGTGTGATGTGCAACAGGGAATTGCTCTGCACGCAGTGCAGGGGAATCGGGCCTCATCTCGTGGCGAGGGGGAAGTCTCATGGTTTTTCTCGAGTTGCGGCGGCAACCTGAGGTATATTCTCGAGTTACGACGGGGATGGCCCTTCCACACACGTGTTTGTTCAGCGACGTCAGGACTCCTGCCTAGTTGCACGGGACAACTCGGAATATTCCTCGAGGCTTTGCAGGGCAATTGGGACGCCTCTCCAGCTGAGGCGGGAGACCAAGGGTCCCTTTCCACGTGCCACAGGAATCCTGGGACTCCTATCAAGTTTCACGAGGAGTCAGGCATCGTCTCCTTTGGAGGCACTGATCTCCGCATACCTCTGCAGTTTTCAAAGAATGTGAGGCCTCCGGTCGCGTTGAGGGGGGGAACTAGGTCTTTCTCTGTGGTCTCCACAGGGGTTTCAGACATCCTTTCGTCTTGGGAGATGCAAGACGAGCCTGCATTCAAGTCAATGCAGGGATATCCGGCCTTATTTCGAGTCAGGGGATCGCGGTGTCCATTCCACTTGAGGCTGCAAACTCAGGATCCCTTTCACATACCTAGAGCTGAGAGAAGCCTCCTCTTGAGGTGCTTGTGGTAAGGTGGTATTCCTCTGGAGTCGAAGCCAGGGACTAACCTCTCATCTCGAGTTGATTTTTGGTCCACGGAGCTCTTTCGTGTTGCTACACTGACCTCAGGATCGCTCTAGCCTTGAAACAGTGTTCTTGGGGTTTCTCTGGAGTGCAATCAAGGAAATCAAGGCTCCTTTCCTTTGTGATGTGCAACACGGAATTGCTCTGCACGCAGTGCAGGGGAATCGGGCCTCATCTCGCGGTGAGGAGGATGTCTCATGGTTTTTCTCGAGTTGCGGCTGGAACCTGGGGTATATTCTCGAGTTACGACGGGGATGGCCCGTCCACACACGTGTTTGTTCAGCGCCGTCAGGACTCCTGCCTAGTTGCGAGGGACACGTCGGGATTCTCCTCGAGGCTTGGCAGGGCAATTGGGACGCCTCTCCAGCTGAGGCCGGAGTCCAAGGGTCCCTTTCCACGTGCCACAGGAATCCTGGGACTCCTATCAAGTTTCACGAGGAGTCAGGCATCGTCTCCTTTGTAGGCACTGATCTCCGCGTCCCTCTGGAATTTTCCAAGGATGTGAGGCCTCCGGTTGCGATGAGGTGTGGAACTAGGTCTTTCTCTTTGGTCTCCACAGGGGATTCAGACATCCTTACGTCTTGGGAGATGCAAGAAGAGCCTGCATTGAAGTCACTGCAGGGATATTAGGACTTATTTCGAGTCAGGGCATCGCGGTGTCCATTCCACTTGAGGCCGCAAACTCAGGGTCCCTCTCACATACCTAGAGCTAAGGGAACCCTCCTCTTGAGGTGCCTGTTGTAAGGTGGTATTTCTCTGGAGTCGAAGCCAGGGACTAACCTCTCATCTCGAGTTGATTCTTGGTCCACGGAGCTCTTTCGTGTTGCTACATTGACCTGAGGAACCCTCTAGCCTTGAAACAGTGTTCTTGGGGTTTCTCTGGAGTGCCATCAAGGAAATCAAGGCTCCTTTCATGTATGATGTGCAACACGGAATTGCTCTGCACGCAGTGCAGGGGAATCGGGCCTCATCTCGCGGCGAGGGGGAAGTCTCATGGTTTTTCTCGAGTTGCGGCGGGAACCTGGGGTATATTCTCGAGTTACGACGGGGATGGCCCTTCCACACACGTGTTTGTGCAGCAACGTCAGGACTCCTGCCTAGTTGCGAGGGACAACTCGGGATTCTCCTCGAGGCTTGGCAGGGCAATTGGGACGCCTCTCCAGCTGAGGCGGGAGACCAAGTGTTCCTTTCCACGTGCCACAGGAATCCTGGGACTCCTATCAAGTTTCACGAGGAGTCACGCATTGTCTCCTTTGGAGGCACTGATCTCCACGTACCTCTGGAGTTTTCAAAGGATGTGAGGCCTCCGGTCGCGATGAGGTGGGGAACTAGGTCTTTCTCTGTGGTCTCCACAGGGGATTCAGACATCCTTTCGTCTTGGGAGATGCAAGACGGGCCTGCATTCAAGTCACTGCAGGGATATCCGGCCTTATTTCGAGTCAGGGCATCGCGGTATCCATTCCACTTGAGGCCGCAAACTCAGGGTCCCTTTCACATACCTAGAGCTGAGAGAAGCCTCCTCTTTAGGTGCTTGTGGTAAGGTGGTATTCCTCTGGAGTCGACGCCAGGGACTAACCTCTCATCTCAAGTTGATTTTTGGTCCACGCAGCTCTTTCGTGTTGCTACAGTGACCTCATGATCCCTCTAGCCTTGAAACAGTGTTCTTGGGGTTTATCTGGAGTGCCATCAAGGAAATCAAGGCTACTTTCCTGTGTGATGTGCAACAGGGAATTGCTCTGCACGCAGTGCAGGGGAATCGGGCCTCATCTCGTGGCGAGGGGGAAGTCTCATGGTTTTTCTCGAGTTGCGGCGGAAACCTGGGGTATATTCTCGAGTTACGACGGGGATGGCCCTTCCACACACGTGTTTGTTCAGCGACGTCAGGACTCCTGCCTAGTTGCACGGGACAACTCGGAATATTCCTCGAGGCTTTGCAGGGCAATTGGGACGCCTCTCCAGCTGAGGCGGGAGACCAAGGGTCCCTTTCCACGTGCCACAGGAATCCTGGGACTCCTATCAAGTTTCACGAGGAGTCAGGCATCGTCTCCTTTGGAGGCACTGATCTCCGCATACCTCTGCAGTTTTCAAAGAATGTGAGGCCTCCGGTCGCGTTGAGGGGGGGAACTAGGTCTTTCTCTGTGGTCTCCACAGGGGTTTCAGACATCCTTTCGTCTTGGGAGATGCAAGACGAGCCTGCATTCAAGTCAATGCAGGGATATCCGGCCTTATTTCGAGTCAGGGGATCGCGGTGTCCATTCCACTTGAGGCTGCAAACTCAGGATCCCTTTCACATACCTAGAGCTGAGAGAAGCCTCCTCTTGAGGTGCTTGTGGTAAGGTGGTATTCCTCTGGAGTCGAAGCCAGGGACTAACCTCTCATCTCGAGTTGATTTTTGGTCCACGGAGCTCTTTCGTGTTGCTACACTGACCTCAGGATCGCTCTAGCCTTGAAACAGTGTTCTTGGGGTTTCTCTGGAGTGCAATCAAGGAAATCAAGGCTCCTTTCCTTTGTGATGTGCAACACGGAATTGCTCTGCACGCAGTGCAGGGGAATCGGGCCTCATCTCGCGGCGAGGAGGATGTCTCATGGTTTTTCTCGAGTTGCGGCTGGAACCTGGGGTATATTCTCGAGTTACGACGGGGATGGCCCGTCCACACACGTGTTTGTTCAGCGCCGTCAGGACTCCTGCCTAGTTGCGAGGGACACGTCGGGATTCTCCTCGAGGCTTGGCAGGGCAATTGGGACGCCTCTCCAGCTGAGGCCGGAGTCCAAGGGTCCCTTTCCACGTGCCATAGGAATCCTGGGACTCCTATCAAGTTTCACGAGGTGTCAGGCATCGTCTACTTTGGAGGCACTGATCTCCGCATACCTCTGCAGTTTTCAAAGGATGTGAGGCCTCCGGTCGCGATGAGGTGTGGAACTAGGTCTTTCTCTTTGGTCACCACAGGGGATTCAGACATCCTTTCGTCTTGGGAAATGCAAGACGAGCCTGCATTGAAGTCACTGCAGGGATATCAGGACTTATTTCGAGTCAGGGCATCGCGGTGTCCATTCCACTTGAGGCCGCAAACTCAGGGTCCCTCTCACATACCTAGAGCTAAGGGAACCCTCCTCTTGAGTTGCCTGTTGTAAGGTGGTATTTCTCTGGAGTCGAAGCCAGGGACTAACCTCTCATCTCGAGTTGATTCTTGGTCCACGGAGCTCTTTCGTGTTGCTACATTGACTTGATGATCTCTCTAGCCTTGAAACAGTGTTCTTGGGGTTTCTCTGGAGTGCCATCAAGGAAATCAAGGCTCCTTTCATGTGTGATGTGCAACACGGAATTGCTCTGCACGCAGTGCAGGGGAATCGGGCCTCATCTCGCGGCGAGGGGGAAGTCTCATGGTTTTTCTCGAGTTGCGGCGGGAACCTGGGGTATATTCTCGAGTTACGACGGGGATGGCCCTTCCACACACGTGTTTGTGCAGCAACGTCAGGACTCCTGCCTAGTTGCGAGGGACAACTCGGGATTCTCCTCGAGGCTTAGCAGGGCAATTGGGACGCCTCTCCAGCTGAGGCGGGAGACCAAGTGTTCCTTTCCACGTGCCACAGGAATTCTGGGACTCCTATCAAGTTTCACGAGGAGTCACGCATTGTCTCCTTTGGAGGCACTGATCTCCGCGTACCTCTGGAGTTTTCAAAGGATGTGAGGCCTCCGGTCGCGATGAGGTGGGGAACTAGGTCTTTCTCTGTGGTCTCCACAGGGGATTCAGACATCCTTTCGTCTTGGGAGATGCAAGACGGGCCTGCATTCAAGTCACTGCAGGGATATCCGGCCTTATTTCGAGTCAGGGCATCGCGGTATCCATTCCACTTGAGGCCACAAACTCAGGGTCCCTCTCACATACCGAGAGCTGAGAGAAGCCTCCTCCTGAGGTGCTGTGGTAAGGTGGTATTACTCTGCAGTCGAAGCCAGGGACTAACCTCTCATCTCGAGTTGATTTTTGGTCCACGGAGCTCTTTCGTGTTGCTACAGTGACCTCAGGATCCCTCTAGCCTTGAAACAGTGTTCTTGGGGTTTCTCTGGAGTGCTATCAAGGAAATCAAGGCTCCTTTCATGTGTGATGTGCAAAACGGAGTTGCTCTGCACGCAGTGCAGGGGAAGCGGGCCTCATCTCGCGGCGAGGGGGAAGTCTCATTGTTTTTCTCGAGTTCGGGCGGGAAACTGGGGTTTATTCTCGAGTTACGACGGGGATGGCCCTTCCACACACGTGTTTGTTCAGCGACGTCAGGACTCCTGCCTAGTTGCGAGGGACAACTCGGGATTCTGCTCGAGGCTTGGAAGGGCAATTGCGACGCCTCTCCATCTGAGGTGGGAGACGAAGGGTCCCTTTCCACGTGCCACAGGAATCCTGGGACTCCTATCATGTTTCACGAGGAGTCAGGCATCGTCTCCTTTGGAGGCACTGATCTCCGTGTACCTCTGGAGTTTTCAAAGGATGTGAGGCCTCCGGTCGCGATGAGGTGGGGAACTAGGTCTTTCTCTGTGGTCTCCACAGGGGATTCAGACATCCTTTCGTCTTGGGAGATGCAAGACAAGCCTGCATTCCTGTCACTTCAGGGATATCCGGCCTTATTTCGAGACAAGGCATCGCGGTGTCCATTCCACTTGAGGCCGCAAACTCAGGGTCCCTCTCACATACCTAGAGCTGAGAGAAGCCTCCTCTTGAGGTGCTTGTGGTAAGGTGGTATTCCTCTGGAGTCGAAGCCAGGGACTAACCTCTCATCTCGAGTTGATTTTTGGTCCACGGAGCTCTTTCGTGTTGCTACAGGGACCTCAGGATCCCTCTAGCCTTAAAACAGTGTTCTTGGGGTTTCTCTGGAGTGCCATCAAGGAAATCAAGGCTTCTTTCCTGTGTGATGTGCAACACGGAATTGCTCTGCACGCAGTGCAGGGGAATCGGGCCTCATCTCGCGGCGAGGGGGAAGTCTCATGGTTTTTCTCGAGTTGCGGCGGGAACATGATGTATATTCTCCAGTTACCATGGGGATGGCCCTTCCACACACGTGTTTGTTCAGCGACGTCAGGAATCCTGCCGGGTTGCGAGGGAAAACTCGGGATTCTCCTCGAGGCTTGGCAGGGCAATTGGGACGCCTCTCCAGCTGAGGCGGGAGACCAAGGGTCCCTTTCCACGTGCCACAGGAATCCTGGGACTCCTATCAAGTTTCACGAGGAGTCAGGCATCGTCTCCTTTGCAGGCACTGATCTCTGCTCCCTCTGGAATTTTCGAAGGATGTGAGGCCTCTGGTCGCGATGAGGTGGGGAACTAGGTCTTTCTCTTTGGTTTCCACAGGTGATTCAGACATCCTTTCGTCTTGGGAGATGCAAGCCGAGCCTGCATTCAAGTCACTGCAGGGATATCAGGACTTATTTCGAGTCAGGGCATCGCGGTGTCCATTCCACTTGAGGCCACAAACTCAGGGTTCCTGTCACATACCGAGAGCTGAGAGAAGCCTCCTCCTGAGGTGCTGTGGTAAGGTGGTATTCCTCTGGAGTCGAAGCCAGGGACTAACCTCTCATCTCGAGTTGATTTTTGGTCCACGGAGCTCTTTCGTGTTGCTACAGTGACCTCAGGATCCCTCTAGCCTTGAAACAGTGTTCTTGGGGTTTCTCTGGAGTGCTATCAAGGAAATCAAGGCTCCTTTCATGTGTGATGTGCAAAACGGAGTTGCTCTGCACGCAGTGCAGGGAAAGCGGGCCTCATCTCGGGGCGAGAGGGAAGTCTCATTGTTTTTCTCGAGTTGGGGCGGGAAACTGGGGTTTATTCTCGAGTTACGACGGGGATGGCCCTTCCACACACGTGTTTGTTCAGTGACGTCAGGACTCCTGCCTAGTTGCGAGGTACAACTCGGGATTCTGCTCGAGGCTTGGAAGGGCAATTGGGACGCCTCTCCATCTGAGGCGGGAGACCAAGAGTCCCTTTCCACGTGCCAGAGGAATCCTGGGACTCCTTTCAAGTTTCACGAGGAGTCAGGCATCGTGTCCTTTGGAGGCACTGATCTCCACGTACCTCTGGAGTTTTCAAAGGATGTGAGGCCTCCGGTCGCGATGACGTGGGGAAGTAGGTCTTTCTCTTTGTTCTCCACAGGGGATTCAGACATCCTTCCGTCTTGGGAGATGCAAGACGAGCCTGCATACAAGTCACTGCAGGGATATCCAGCCTTATTTCGAGTCAGGGCATCGTGGTGTCCATTCCACTTGAGGCCGCAAACTCAGGGTCCCTCTCACATACCTAGAGCTGAGAGAAGCCTCCTCTAGAGGTGCTTGTGTTAAGGTGGTATTCCTCTGGAGTTGAAGCCAGGAACTAACTTCTCATCTAGAGTTGATTTTTGGTCCACGCAGTTCTTTCGTGTTGCTACAGTGACCTCAGGATCCCTCTAGCCTTGAAACAGTGTTCTTGGGTTTTCTCTGGAGTGCCGTCAAGGAAATCAAGGTTCCTTTCATGTGTGATGTTCAACACGGAATTGCTCTGCACGCAGTGCAAAGGAATGGGGCCTCATTTCGTTGCGAGGGGAAAGTCTCATGGTTTTTCTCGAGTTGCGGCGGGAACCTGTGGTATATTCTCGGGTGACGACGGGGATGGCCCTTCCACACACGTGTTTGTTCAGCGACGTCAGGACTCCTGCCTACTTGCGAGGGACAACTCGGGATTCTCCTCGAGGCTTGGCAGGGCAATTGGGACGCCTCTCCAGCTGAGGCAGGAGATCAAGTGTCCCTTCCATTTTCCACAGGAATCCTGGGACTCCTTTCAAGTCTCACGAGGAGTCAGGCATCGTCTCCTTTGGAGGCACTGATCTCCGCGTCCCTCTGGAGTTTTTAAAGGATGTGAGGACTCCGGTCGCGATGAGGTGGGAAACTTGGTCTTTCTCTGTGATCTCCACAGGGGATTCAGACATCCTTTCATCTTGGGAGGTGCAAGACGAGCCTGCATTCAAGTCACTGCAGGGATATCTGGCCTTATTTCGAGTCAGGGCATCGCGGTGTCCATTCCACTTGAGGTCGCAAACTCAGGGTCCCTCTCACATACCTAGAGCTGAGAGAAGCCTCCTCTTCAGGTGATTGTGGTAAGGTGGTATTCCTCTGGAGTCGAAGCCAGGGACTAACCTCTCATCTCGAGTTGATTTTTGGTCCATGGAGCTCTTTCTTGTTGCTACTGTGACCTCAGGATCCCTCTGGCCTTGAAACAGTGTTCTTGGGGTTTCTCTGGAGTGCCATCAAGGAAACCAAGGCTCCTTTCATGTGTGATGTGCAACACGTAATTTCTCTGCACGCAGTGCATTGGATTCGGGCCTCATCTCGCGGCGAGGGGGAAGTCTCATGGTTTTTCTCGAGTTGCGGCGGGAACCTGGGGTATAATCTCGAGTTACAACGGGGATTGCCCTTCCACACACGTGTTTGTTCAGCTACGTCAGGAATCCTCCCCCGTTGCGAGGGACAACTAGGGATTATCCTCGAGGCTTGGAAGGGCAATTGGGACGCCTCTCCAGGTGAGGCGGGAGACCAAGGGTCCCTTTCCCCATGCCACAGGAATCCTGGGTCTCCTATCATGTTTCACGAGGAGTCAGGCATCGTGTCCTTTGGAGGCACTGATCTCCACGTACCTCTGGAGTTTTCAAAGGATATGAGGCCTCCGGTCGCAATGAGGTGGGGAAGTAGGTCTTTCTCTTTGGTCTCCACAGGGGATTCAGACATCCTTCCGTCTTGGGAGATGCAAGACGAGCCTGCATTCAAGTCACTGCAGGGATATCCGGGCTTATTTCGAGTCAGGGCATCGCGGTGTCCATTCCACTTGAGGCCGCAAACTCAGGGTCCCTCTCACATACCTAGAGCTGAGAGAAGCCTCCTCTTGAGGTGCTTGTGGTAAGGTGGTATTCCTCTGGAGTCGAAGCCAGGGACTAACCTCTCATCTCGAGTTGATTTTTGGTCCACGGAGTTCTTTCGTGTTGCTACAGTGACCTCAGGATCCCTCTAGCATTGAAACATTGTTCTTGGGGTTTCTCTGGAGTGCCATCAAGGAAATCAAGGCTCCTTTCATGTGTGATGTGCAACACGGAATTGCTCTGCACGCAGTGCATGGGAATCGGGCCTCATCTCGCGGGGAAGGGGATGTCTCATGGTTTTTTTCGAGTTGTGGCGGGCTCCTGGGGTATATTCTCGAGTTACGACGGGGATGGCCCTTCCACTCACGTGTTTGTTCAGCGACGTCAGGACTCTTGCCCCGTTGCGATGGACAACTCGGGATTCTCCTCGAGGCTTGGCAGGGCAATTGGGACGCCTCTCCAGCTGAGGCAGGAGACCAAGAGTTCCTTACCACGGGCCACAGGAATCCTGGGACTCCTTTCAAGTCTCACGAGGAGTCAGGCATCGTCTCCTTTGGAGGCACTGATCTCCGCGTCCCTCTGGAGTTTTTAAAGGATGTGAGGCCTCCGGTCGCGATGAGGTGGGAAACTTGGTCTTTCTCTGTGGTCTCCACAGGGGATTCAGACATCCTTTCATCTTGGGAGATGCAAGACGAGCCTGCATTCAAGTCACTGCAGGGATACCCGGCCTTATTTCGAGTCAGGGCATCGCGGTGTCCATTCCACTTGAGGCTGCAAACTCAGGTTCCCTTTCACATACCTAGAGCTGAGAGAAGCCTCCTCTTGAGGTGCTTGTGGTAAGGTGGTATTCCTCTGGAGTCGAAGCCAGGGACTAACCTCTCATCTCGAGTTGATTCTTGGTCCACGGAGCTCTTTCGTGTTGCTACAGTGACCTCAGGATCCCTCTAGCCTTGAAACAGTGTTCTTGGGGTTTCTCTGGAGTGCCATCAAGGAAACCAAGGCTCCTTTCATGTGTGATGTGCAACATAGAATTGCTCTGCACGCAGTGCAGCGAAATCGGGCCTCATTTCACGGTGAGGGGGAAGTCTCATGGTTTTTCTCGAGTTGCGGCGGGAACCTGGGGTATAATCTCGAGTTACAACGGGGATGGCCCTTCCACACACGTGTTTGTTCAGCGACGTCAGGAATCCTGCCCCGTTGCGAGGGACAACTAGGGATTCTCCTCGAGGCTTGGAAGGGCAATTGGGACGCGTCTCCAGCTGATGCGGGAGACCAAGGGTCCCTTTCCACGTGCCACAGGAATCCTGGGTCTCCTATCATGTTTCACGAGGAGTCACGCATCGTGTCCTTTGTAGGCACTGATCTCCACGTACCTCTGGAGTTTTCAAAGGATGTGAGGCCTCCGGTCGCGATGAGGTGGGGAAGTAGGTCTTTCTCTTTGGTCTCCACAGGGGATTCAGACATCCTTCCGTCTTGGGAAATGCAAGACGAGCCTGCATTCAAGTCACTGCAGGGATATCCGGGCTTATTTCGAGTCAGGGCATCGCGGTGTCCATTCCACTTGAGGCCGCAAACTCAGGGTCCCTCTCACATACCTAGAGCTGAGAGAAGTCTCCTCTTGAGGTGCTTGTGGTAAGGTGGTATTCCTCTGGAGTCGAAGCCAGGGATTAACCTCTCATCTCGAGTTGATTTTTGGTCCACGGAGCTCTTTCGTGTTGCTACAGTGACCTCAGGATCCCTCTAGCCTTGAAACATTGTTCTTGGGGTTTCTCTGGAGTGCCATCAAGGAAATCAAGGCTCCTTTCCTGTGTGATGTGCAACACGGAATTGCTCTGCACGCAGTGCATGGGAATCGGGCCTCATCTCGTGACGAGGGGGATGTCTCATGGTTTTTCTCCAGTTGCGGCGGGCTCCTGGGGTATATTCTCGAGTTACGACGGGGATGGCCCTTCCACTCACGTGTTTGTTCAGCGATGTCAGGACTCTTGCCCCGTTGCGATGGACAACTCGGGATTCTCCTCGAGGCTTGGCAGGGCAATTGGGACGCCTCTCCAGCTGAGGCGGGAGACCAAGGGTCCCTTTCCACGTGCCACAGGAATCCTGGGACTCCTAGCAAGCTTCACGAGGAGTCAGGCATCATCTCCTTTCGAGGCACTGTCCTCCGAGTACCTCTGGAGTTTTCAAAGGAGGTGAGGCCTTCGGGCACCATGAGGTTGGGAACTAGGTCTTTCTCTGTGGTCTCCGCAGGGGATTCAGACATCCTTTCGTCTTGGGAGATGCAAGATGAGACTGCATTCATGTCACTGCTGGGATATCCGGCCTTATTTCGTGTCAGGGCATCCCGGTGTCCATTCCACTTGAGGCCGCACATTCAGGGTCCCTCTCACATACCTAGAGCTGAGAGAAGCCTCCTCTTGAGGTGCTTGTGGTAAGGTGGTATTCCTCTGGAGTGAAAGCCAGGGACTAACCTCTCATCTCGAGTTGATGTGGTCTACGGAGCTCTTTCATGTTGCTACAGTGACCTCAGGGTCCCTCTAGCCTTGAAACAGTGTTCTTGGGGTTTCTCTGGAGTGCCATCAAGGAAATCAAGGCTCCTTTCCTGTGTGACGTGCAACCCGGAATTGCTCTGCAGGCAGTGGATGGGAATCGGGCTTCATCTCGGGGCGAGGGCGAAGTCTCACAGTTTTTCTCGAGTTGTGGCGGGAACCTGGGCTATATTCTCGAGTTACAACGGGGATGGCCGTTTCACACACGTGTTTGTTCAGCGACGTCAGGACTCGTGCCTAGTTGCGAGGGACATCTCGGGATTCTCCTCGAGGCTTGGCAGGGCAATTGGGACGCCTCTCCAGCTGAGGCGGGAGACCATAAGTGCTTTTCCACGTGCCACAGGAATCATGGGACTCCTATCAAGTTTCACGAGGAGTCAGGCATCGTCTCCTACGGAGGCACTGATCTCCGCGTCCCTCTGGAGTTTTCAAAGGATGTGAGGCCTCCGGTCGCGATGAGGTGGGGAGCTAGGTCTTTCTCTGTGGTCTCCACGGGGGATTCAGACATCCTTTAGTCTTGGAAGATGGAAGACGAGCCTGCATTCAAGTGACTGCAGGGATATCCGGCCTTATTTCGAGTCAGGGCATTGCGGTGTCCATTCCACTTGAGGCCGCAAACTCAGGGTCCCTCTCACATACCTAGAGCTGAGAGAAGCCTCCTCTTGAGGTGCTTGTGGTAAGGTGGTATTCCTTTGGAGTCGAAGCCAGGGACTAACCCCTCATCTCGAGTTGATTATTGGTCCACGGAGCTCTTTGGTGTTGCTACAGTGACCTCAGGATCCCTCTAGCCTTGAAACAGTGTTCTTGGGGTTTCTCTGGAGTGCCATCAAGGAAATCAAGGCTCCTTTCATGTGTGATGTGCCACACGGAATTGCTCTGCATGCAGAGCAGGGCAATCGGACCTCATCTCGCAGCGAGGGGGAAGTCTCATGGTTTTTCTCGAGTTGCGGCGGCAACCTGGGGTATATTCTCGAGTTACGACGGGGATGGCCCTTCCACACACGTGTTTGTTCAACGACGTCAGGACTCATGCCTAGTTGCGAGGGACAACTCGGGATTCTCCTCGAGGCTTGGCAGGGCAATTGGGATGCTTCTCCAGCTGAGGCGGGAAACCAAGGGTCCCCTTCCACGTGACACAGGAATCCTGGGACTCCTATCAAGATTCAAGAGGAGTCAGGCAACGTCTCCTTTGGAGGCACTGATCTCCGCGTACCTCTGGAATTTTCCAAGGATGTGAGGCCTCCGGTCGCGATGAGGTGGGGAATTAGGTCTTTCTCTGTGGTCTCCACAGGGGATTCAAACATCCTTTCGGCTTGGGAGATGCAAGACGAGCCTGCATTCAAGTAACTGCAGGGATATCCGGCCTTATTTCGAGTCAGGGCATCGCGGTGTCCATTCCACTTGAGGCCGCAAACTCAGGGTCCCTCTCACATACCTAGAGCTGAGAGAAGACTCCTCTTGAGGTGCTTGTGGTGAGGTGGTATTCCTCTGGAGTCGAAGCCAGGGACTAACCTCTCATCTCGAGTTGATTTTTGGTCCACGCAGCTCTTTCATGTTGCTACAGTGACCTCAGGATCCCATTAGCCTTGAAACAATGTTCTTGGGGTTTCTCTGGAGTGCCATCAAGGAAATCAAGGCTCCTTTCATGTGTGATGTGCAACACGGAATTTCTCTGCACGCAGTGCAGGGGAATCGTACCTCATCTCGTGGCGAGGGGGAAGTCTCATGGTTTTTCTCGAGTTGCGGCGGGAACCTGGGGTATATTCTCGAGTTACGACGGGGATGGCCCTTCCACACACGTGTTTGTTCAGCGACGACAGGACTCCTGCGTAGTTGCAAGGGACAACTCGGGATTCTCCTCGAGGCTTGGCAGGGCAATTGGGACGCCTCTTCGGCTAAGGCGGAAGACCAAGGGTCCCTTTCCACGTGCCACAGGAATCCTGGGACTCCTATCAAGTTTCACGAGGAGTCAGGCATCGTCTCCTTTGGAGGCACTGATCTCCGCGTCCCTATGGAGTTTTCAAAGGATGTGAGGCCTCCGGTCGCGATGAGCTGGGGAACTAGGTCTTTCTCTGTGGTCTCCACAGGGGATTCAGACATCCTTTCGTCTTGGGAGATGCAAGACGAGCCTGCATTCAAGTCACTGCAGTGATATCCGGCCTTCTTTTGAGTCAGGGCATCGTGGTGTCCATTCCACTTGAGACCGCAAACTCAGGGTCCCTCTCACATACCTAGAGTTGAGAGAAGCCTCCTCGTGAGGTGCTTGTGGTAAGGTGGTATTCCTCTGGAGTCGAAGCCAGGGACTAACCTCTCATCTCGAGTTGATTTTTGGTCCATGGAGCTCTTTCGTGTTGCTACAGTGACCTCAGGATCCCTCTAGCCTTGAAACAGTGTTCTGGGGGTTTCTATGGAGAGCCACAAAGGAAATCAAGTCCCCTTTCCTGTGTGATGTGCAACATGGAATTGCTCTGCACGCAGTTCAGGGGAATAGGGCCTCTACTCGCGGCGAGGGGGAAGTCTCACGGTTTTTCTTGAGCTGCGGCGGGACCCTGGGGTGTATTCTCGGGTTACGACGGGGATGGCCCTTCCACACACGTGTTTGTTCTACGACGTCAGGACTCCTGCCTAGTTGCGAGGGACAACTCGGGATTCTCCTCGAGGCTTGGCAGGGCAATTGGGACGCCTCTCCAGGTGAGGCGGGAGACCAAGTGTCCCTTTCCACGTGCCACAGGAATCCTGGGACTCCTATCAAGTTTCACGAGGAGTCAGGCATCGTCTCCTTTGTAGGCACTGATCTCCGCGTACCTCTGGAGTTTCGAAAGGATTGAGGCCTCCGGTTGCGATGAGGTGGGGAACTAGGTCTTTCCCTGTGGTCTCCACAGTGGATTCAGACATCCTTTCGTCTTGGGAGATGCAAGACGAGCCTGCATTCAAGTCACTGCAGGGATATCCGGCCTTATTTCGAGCCAGGGCATGGTGGTGTCCATTCCACTTGAGGCCACAAACTCAGGGTCCCTCTCACATTCCTAGAGCTGAGAGAAGCTTCCTCCTGAGGTGCTTGTGGTAAGGTGGTATTCCACTGGAGTCGAAGCCAGGGACTAACCTCTCATCTCGAGTTGATTCTTGCTCCACGGAGCTCTTTCGTGTTGCTACAGTGACCTCAGGATCCCTCTAGCATTGAAACACTGCTCTTGGGGTTTCGCTGGAGTGCCATCAAGGAAATCAAGGCTCCTTTCATGTGTGATGTGCAACACGGAATTGCTCTGCACGCAGTGCAGTGGAATCGGGCCTCATCTCCCGGCGAGGGGGAATTCTCAATGTTTTTCTCGAGTTGCGGCGGGAACCTGGGTTATATTCTTGAGTTAGGACGGTGATGGCCCTTCCACACACGTGTTTGTTCAGCGACGTGAGGACTCCTACCTAGTTGCGAGGGACAACTCGGGATTCTCCTCGAGGCTTGGCAGGGCAATTGGGACGCCTCTCCAGCTGAGGCGGGAGACCAAGGGTCCCTTTCCACGTGCCACAGGAATCCTGGGAATCTTTTCAAGTTTCACGAGGAGTCAGGCATCGTCTCCTTTGGAGGCACTGATCTCTGCGTCCCTCTGGAGTTTTCAAACGATGTGAGGCCTCCGGTCACGATGAGGTGGGGGACATGGTCTTTCTCTCTGGTCTCCACAGGGGATTCAGACAGCCTTTCATCTTGGGAAATGCAAGACGAGCCAGCATTCAAGTCACTGCAGGGATATCCGGCCTTATTTCGAGTCAGGGCATCGCGGTGTCCATTCCACTTGAGGCCGCAAACTCAGGGTCCCTCACACATACCTAGAGCTGAGAGAAGAATCCTCTTGAGGTGCTTGTGGTAAGGTGGTATTCCTCTGGAGTCGTAGCCAGGGACTAACCTCTCATCTCGAGTTGATTTTTGGTCAACGGAGCTCTTTCGTGTTGCTACAGTGACCTCAGGATCCCTCTAGCCTTGAAACAGTGTTCTTGGGGTTTCTCTGGAGTGCCATCAAGGAAATCAAGGCTCCTTTCATGTGTGATGTGCAACACGAAATGGCTCTGCACGCAGTGCAGGGGAATCGGGCCTCATCTCGAGGCGAGGGGGAAGTCTCATCGTTTTTCTCCAGTTGCGGTGGGAACCTGGTGTATATTCTCGAGTTACGACGGGGATGGCCCTTCCACACACGTGTTTGTTCAGCGACGTCAGGACTCCTGCCTAGTTGCCAGGGACAACTCGGGATTCTCCTCGAGGCTTGGCAGGGCAATTGGGACACCTCTCCAGCTGAGGCGGTAGACCAAGGGTCCCTTTCACCTGCCACAGGAATCCTAGGACTCCTATCAAGTTTCACGAGGAGTCAGGCATCGTCTCCTTTGGAGGCACTGATCTCCGCGTACCTCTGGAGTTTTCAAAGGATGTGAGGCCTCCGGTCGCGATGAGGTGGGGAACTAGGTCTTTCTCTGTGGTCTCCACAGGGGATTCAGACATCCTTTCGTCTTGGGAGATGCAAGACGAGCCTGCATTCAAGTCACTGCAGGGATATCCGGCCTTATTTCGAGTCAGGGCATCGCGGGGTCCATTCCACTTGAGGCTGCAAACTAAGGGTCCCTCTCAGATACCTAAAGATGAGAGAAGCCTCCGCTTGAGTTACTTGTGGTAAGGTGGTATTCCTCTGGAGTCGAAGCCAGGGACTAACCTCTCATCTCGAGTTGATTTTTGGTCCACAGAGCTCTTTCGTGTTGCTACAGTGACCTCAGGATCCCTCTAGCCTTGAAACAGTGTTTTGTGTTTTCTCCTGAGTGCCATGAAGGAAATCAAGGCTCCTTTCCTTTGTGATGTGTAACACGGAATTGCTCTGCACGCAGTGCAGGGGAATCGGGCCTCATCTCGCGGCGAGGGGGAAGTCTCATGGTTTTTCTCGATTTGCGGCGGGAACCTGGGGTATATTCTCGAGTTACGACGGGGATGGCCCTTCCACACACGTGTTTGTTCAGCGACGTCAGGACTCCTGCCTAGTTGCGAGGGACAACTCGGGATTCTCCTCGAGACTTGGCAGGGCAATTGGGACGCCTCTCCAGCTGAGGCGGGAGACCAAGGGTCCCTTTCCACGTGCCAGAGGAATCCTGGGACTCCTATCAAGTTTCACGACAGGTCAGGCAACTTCTCCTTTGGAGGCACTGATCTCCGCGTCCCTCTGGAGTTTTCAAAGGATGTGAGGCCTCCGGACACGATGAGGTGGGGAACTAGGTCTTTCTCTGTGGTCTCCACAGGGGATTCAGACATCGTCTCGTCTTGGGAGATGCAAGACGAGCCTGCATTCAAGTCACTGCAGGGATATCCGGCCTTATTTCGAGCCAGGGCATCGCGGTGTCCATTCCACTTGAGGCCGCAAACTCAGGGTCCCTCTCACATACCTAGAGCTGAGAGAACCCTCCTCCTGAGGTGCTTGTTGTAAGGTGGTATTCCTCTGGAGTCGAAGCCAGGCACTAACCTCTCATCTCGAGTTGATTTTTGGTCCTCGGAGCTCTTTCGTGTTGCTACAGTGACCTCAGGATCCCTCTAGCCTTGAAACAGTGCTCTTGGGGTTTCTCTGGATTGCCATCAAGGAAATCAAGGCTCCTTTCCTGTGTGATGTGCAACACGGAATTGCTCTGCACGCAGGGCAGTGGAATCGGGCCTCGTCTCCCGGCGAGGGGGAATTCTCAATGTTTTTCTCGAGTTGCGGCGGGAACCTGGGGTATATTCTTGAGTTAAGTCGGTGACGGCCCTTCCACACACGTGGTTGTTCAGCGATGTCAGGACTCCTGCCTAGTTGCGAGGGACAACTCGGGATTCTCTCGAGGCTTGACAGGGCAATTGGGACGCCTCTCCAGCTCAGGAGGCAGACCAAGGGGCCCTTTCCACGTGCCACAGGAATCCTGGGACTCCTATCAAGTTTCACGAGGAGTCAGGCATCGTCTCCTTTGGAGGCACTGATCTCTGCGTACCTCTGGAGTTTTCAAAGGATGTGAGGCCTTCGGTCGCGATGAGGTGGGGAACTAGGTCTTTCTCTGTGGTCTCCACAGGGGATTCAGACATCGTTTCATCTTGGGAGATGCAAGACGAGCCTGCATTCAAGTCACTCCAGGGATATCCGGCCTTATTTCGAGTCAGGGCATCGCGGTGTCCATTCCACTTGAGGCCGCAAACTCAGGGTCCCTCTCACATACCTAGAGCTGAGAGAAGCCTCCTCTTTAGGTGCTTTTGGTAAGGTGATATTCCTCTGGAGTCGAAGCCAGGGACAAACCTCTCATCTCGAGTTGATTCTTGCTTCACGGAGCTCTTTCGTGTTGCTACAGCAACCTCAGGATCCCTCTAGCCTTGAAACAGTGTTCTTGGAGTTTCTCTGGAGTGCCATCAAGGAAATCAAGGCTCCTTTCATGTGTGATGTGCAACACGGATTTGCTGTGCAGGCAGTGCAGGGAAGTCGGGCCTCATCTGGGGCAGAGGGGGAAGTCTCATGGTTTTTCTCGAGTTGCGGCGGGAACCCGGGGTATATTCTCGAGTTCCGACAAGGATGGCCATTTCACACACGAGTTTGTTCAGCGACGTCAGGACTCCTGCCTAGTTGCGAGGGACAACTCGGGATTCTCCTCGAGGCTTGACAGGGCAATTGGGACACCTCTGCCCCTGAGGCGGGAGACCAAGGGTCCCTCTCCACGTGCCATAGGAATCCTGGGACTCCTATCAAGTTTCACGAGGAGTCAGGCATCGTCTCCTTTGGAGGCATTGATCTCCACGTCCCTCTGGAGTTTTCAAAGGATGTGAATCCTCCAGTCGCGATGAGGTAGGGAACTAGTTCTTTCTCTGTTTTCTCCACAGGGGATTCAGACATCCTTTCGTCTTGGGAGATGCAAGACGAGCCTGCGTTCAAGTCACTGCAGGGATATCGGGCCTTATTTCGAGTCAGGCCATCGCGGTGTCCATTCCACTTGAGGCCGCAAACTCAGGGTCCCTCTCACATACCTAGAGCTGAGAGAAGCCTCCTCTTGAGGTGCTTGTGGTAAGGTGGTATTCCTCTGGAGTCGAAGCCAGGGACTAACCTCTCATCTCGCCTTGAAATTTGGCACACGGAGCTCTTTCGTGTTGCTACAGTGACCTCAGGATCCCTCTAAGCTTGAAACAGTGTTCTTGGGGATTCTCTGGAGTGCCATCAGGATATCAAGGCTCCTTTCATGTGTGATGTGCAACCCTCAATTGCTCTGCACGCAGTGCAGGGGAATCGGGCCTCATCTGGTGGCGAGGGGGAAGTCTCATGGTTTTTCTCGAGTTGCGGCGGGAACCTGGGGTATATTCTCGAGTTACGACGGAAATGGTCCTTCCACACACGTGTTTGTTCAGCGACGTCAGGACTCCTGCCTAGTTGCGAGGGACAACTCGGGATTCTCCTCGAGGCTTGGTGGGGCAATTGGGACGCCTCTGCAGCTGAGTCGCGAGACCAAGGGTCCCTCTCCACGTGCCACAGGGATCCAGGGACTCCTATCAAGTTTCACGAGGAGTCAGGCATCGTCTCCTTTAGAGGCACTGATCTCCGTGTACCTCTGGAGTTTTCAAAGGATGTGAGGCCTCCGGTCTCGATGAGGTTGGCAACTAGGTCTTTCTCTGTGGTCTCCAGAGGGGATTCAGACATCCTTTCGTCTTTGGAGACGCAAGACGAGCCTGCATTCAAGTCACTGCAGGGATATCCGGCCTTATTTCGAGTCAGGGTATCGCGGTGTCCATTCCACTTGAGGCCGCAAACTCAGGGTCCCTCTCACATACCTAGAGCTGAGAGAAGCCTCCTCTTGAGGTGCTTGTGGTAAGGTGGTATTCCTCTGGAGTCGAAGCCAGGGACTAACCTCTCATCTCGAGTTGATTTTTGGTCCACGGAGCTCTGTCATGTTGCTACAGTGACCTCAGGATCCCTCTAGCCTTGAAACAGTGTTCTTGGGGTTTCTCTGGAGTGCCATCAAGGAAATCAAGGCTCCTTTCCTGTGTGATGTGCAACACGGAATTGCTCTGCACGCAGTGCAGGGGAGTCGGGCCTCGTCTCACGGCGAGTGGGAAGTCTCAAAGTTTTTTTCGAGTTGCGGCAGGAACCTGGGGTATATTCTCGAGTCACGACGGGGATGGCCCTTCCACACACGTGTTTGTTCAGCGACGTCAGGACTCCTGCCTTGTTGCGAGGGACCACTCGGGATTTTCCTCGTGGCTTGCCAGGGCAATTGGGACGCCTCTCCAGCTGAGGCGGGAGACCAAGGGTCCCTTTCCACGTGCCACAGGAATCCTAGGACTCCTATCAAGTTTCACGAGGAGTCAGGCATCGTCTCCTTTAGAGGCACTGATCTCCGAGTCCCTCTGGAGTTTTCAAAGGATGTGAGGCCTCCGGTCGCGATGAGGTGGGGAACGAGGTCTTTCTCTGTGGTCTCCACAGGGGATTCAGACATCCTTTCGTCCTGGGAGAGAAAAGACGAGCCTGCATTCAAGTCACTGCAGGGATATCCCGCCTTATTTTCAGTCAGGGCATCGCGGTGTCCATTCCACTTGAGGCCGCAAACTCAGGGTCCCTCTCACATACCTAGAGCTGAGAGAAGAATCCTCTTGAGGTGCTTGTGGTAAGGTGGTATTCCTCTGGAGTCGTAGCCAGGGACTAACCTCTCATCTCGAGTTGATTCTTGGTCCACGGAGCTCTGTCGTGTTGCTACAGTGACTTCAGGATCCCTCTAGCCTTGAAACAGTGTTCTTGGGGTTTCTCTGGAGTGCCATCAAGGATATCAAGGCTCCTTCCTGTGTGATGTGCAACACGGAATTGCTGTGCACGCAGTGCAGGGGAATGGGGCCTCATCTCGCGGCGAGGGGGAAGTCTCATGGTTTTTCTCGAGTTGCCGCGGGAACCTGGGGTATATTCTCGAGTTACGACGGGGAAGGCCCTTCCACACACGTGTTTGTTCAGCGACGTCAGGACTCCTGCCTAGTTGCGAGGGACAACTCGGGATTCTCCTCGAGGCTTGGCAGGGCAATTGGGACGCCTCTCCAGCTGAGGCGGGAGACCAAGGGTCCCTTTCAACCTGCCACAGGAATCCTAGGACTCCTATCAAGTTTCTCGAGGAGTCAGGCATCGTCTCCTTTGGAGGCACTGATCTCCGCGTCCGTCTGGAGTTTTCAAAGGATGTGAGGCCTCCGGTCGCGATTAGGTGGGGAACTAGGTCTTTCTCTGTGGTCTCCACAGGGGATTCAGACATCCTTTCTTCTTGGGAGATGCAAGACGAGCCTGCATTCAAGTCACTGCAGGGATATCCGGGCTTATTTCGAGTCAGGGCATCGCGGGGTCCATTCCACTTGAGGCCGCAAACTAAGGGTCCCTCTCAGATACCTAAAGATGAGAGAAGCCTCCTCTTGAGTTACTTGTGGTAAGGTGGTATTCCTCTGGAGTCGAAGCCAGGGACTAACCTCTCATCTCTAATTGATTTTTGGTCCACGGAGCTCTGTCGTGTTGCTACAGTGACCTCAGGATCCCCCTAGCCTTGAAACAGTGTTCTTGGGGTTTCTCTGGAGTGCCATCAAGGAAATCAAGTCTCCTTTCATGTGTGATGTGCAACACGGAATTGCTCTGCACGCAGTGCAGGGGAATCGGGCCTCGTCTCGCGGCGAGGGGGAAGTCTCATCGTTTTTCTCGAGTTGCGGCGGGAACCTGGGGTATATTCTCGAGTTACGACGGGGATGGCCCTTCCACACACGTGTTTGTTCAGCGACGTCAGGACTCCTGCCTAGTTGCGAGGGACAACTCGGGATTCTCCTCGAGGCTTGGCAGGGCAATTGGGACGCCTCTGCAGCTGAGGCGGGAGACCAAGGGTCCCTTTCCACGTGCCACAGGAATCCTGGGACTCCTATCAAGTTTCACGAGGAGTCAGGCATCGTCTCCTTTGGAGGCACTGATCTCCGCGTCCCTCTGGAGTTTTCAAAGGTTGTGAGGCCTCCGGTCGCGTTGAGGTGGGGATCTAGGTCTTTCTCTGTGGTCTCCACAGGGGATTCAGACATCCTTTCGTCTTGGGAGATGCAAGACGAGCCTGCGTTCAAGTCACTGCAGGGATATCGGGCCTTATTTCGAGTCAGGCCATCGCGGTGTCCATTCCACTTGAGGCCGCAAACTCAGCGTCCCTCTCACATACCTAGAACTGAGAGAAGCCTTCTCTTGAGGTGCTTGTGGTAAGGTGGTATTCCTCTGGATTCGAAGCCAGGGACTAACCTCTCATCTCGAGTTGATTTTTGGTCCCCGGAGCTCTGTCGTGTTGCTACAGTGACCTCAGGATCCCCCTAGCCTTGAAACAGTGTTCTTGCGGTTTCTCTGGAGTGCCATCAAGGAAATCAAGGCTCCTTTCATGTGTGATGTGCAACACGGAATTGCTCTGCACGCAGTGCAGGGGAATCGGGCCTCATCTCGCGGCGAGGGGGAAGTCTCATAGTTTTTCTCGAGTTGCGGCGGGAACCTGTGGTATATTCTCGACTTACGTCGGTGATGGCCCTTCCACACACGTGTTTGTTCAGCGACGTCAGGACTCCTGTCTAGTTGTGAGGGACAACTCGGGATTCTCCTCGAGGCTTGGCAGGGCAATTGGGATGCCTCTCCAGCTGAGGCGGGAGATCAAGGGTCCCTTTCCACGTGCCACAGGAATCCTGGGACTCCTCTCAAGTTTCACGAGGAATCAGGCATCGACTCCTTTGGAGGCACTAATCTCCGTGTACCTCTGGAGTTTTCAAAGGTTGAGAGGCCTCCGGTCTCGATGAGGTTGGCAACTAGGTCTTTCTCTGTGGTCTCCACAGGGGATTCAGACATCCTTTCGTCTTTGGAGACGCAAGACGAGCCTGCATTCAAGTCACTGCAGGGATATCCGGCCTTATTTCGAGTCAGGGTATCGCGGTGTCCATTCCACTTGAGGCCGCAAACTCAGGGTCCCTCTCACATACCTAGAGCTGAGAGAAGCCTCCTCTTGAGGTGCTTGTGGTAAGGTGGTATTCCTCTGGAGTCGAAGCCAGGGACTAACCTCTCATCTCGAGTTGATTTTTGGTCCACGGAGCTCTTTCGTGTTGCTACAGTGACCTCAGGATCCCTCTAGCCTTGAAACAGTGTTCTTGGGGTTTCTCTGGAGTGCCGTCAAGGAAATCAAGGCTCCTTTCATGTGTGATGTGCAACACAGAATTGCTCTGCACGCAGTGCAGCGGAATCGGGCCTCATCTCGCGGCGAGGGGGAAGTCTTACCGTTTTTCTCGAGTTGCGGCGGGAACCTGGGGTATATTCTCGAGTTACGACGGGGATGGCCCTTCCACACACGTGTTTGATCAGCGACGTCAGGACTCCTGCCTAGTTGCGAGGGACAACTCGGGATTCTCCTCGAGGCATGGCAGGGCAATTGGGACGCCTCTCCAGCTGAGGCGGGAGACCAAGGGTCCCTTTCCACCTGCCACAGGTATCCTGGGACTCCTATCAAGTTTCACGAGGAGTCAGGCATCGTCTCCTTTGGAGGCACTGATCTCCGCGTCCCTCTGGAGTTTTCAAAGTATGTGAGGCCTCCGGTCGCCATGAGGTAGGGAACTAAGTCTTTCACTGTGGTCTCCACTGGGGATTCAGACATCCTTTCATCTTGGGAGATGCAAGACGAGCCTGCATTCAAGTCACTACAGGGATATCCGGCCTTAATTCAAGTCAGGGCACCGCGGTCTCCATTCCAATTGAAGCCGCAAACTCAGGGTCCCTCTCACATACCTAGAGCTGAGTGAAGCCTCGTCTTGAGGTGCTTGTCGTAAGGTGGTATTCCTCTGGATTCGAAGCCAGGGAATAACCTCTCATCTCGAGTTGATTTTTGGTCCACGGAGCTCTGTCGTGTTGCTACAGTGACCTCAGGATCCCTCTAGCCTTGAAACAGTGTTCTTGGGGTTTCTCTGGAGTGCCATCAAGGAAATCAAGGCTCCTTTCATGTGTGATGTGCAACACGGAATTGCTCTGCACGCAGTGCAGGGGAATCGGGCCTCATCTCGCGGCGAGGGTGAAGTCTCATCGTTTTTCTCGAGTTGCGGCGGGAACCTGGGGTATATTCTCGACTTACGACGGGGATGGCCCTTCCACACACGTGTTTGTTCAGCGACGTCAGGACTCCTGTCTAGTTGAGAGGGACAACTCGGGATTCTCCTCGAGGCTTGGCAGGGCAATTGGGATGCCTCTCCAGCTGAGGCGGGAGATCAAGGGTCCCTTTCCACGTGCCACAGGAATCCTGGGACTCCTATCAAGTTTCACGAGGAGTCAGGCATCGACTCCTTTGGAGGCACTGATCTCCGCGTACCTCTGGAGTTTTCAAAGGTTGTGAGGCCTCCGGTCGCGATGAGGTGGGAATCTAGGTCTTTCTCTGTGGTCTCCACAGCGGATTCAGACATCCTTTCGTCTTGGGAGATGCAAGACGAGCCTGCACTCAAATCACTGCTGAGATATCCGGCCTTATTTCGAGTCAGGGCATCCGCGTGTCCATTCCACATGAGGCCGCAAATTCAGGGTCCCTCTCTCATACATAGAGCTGAGAGAAGCATCCTCTTGAGGTGCTTGTGGTAAGGTGGTATTCCTTTGGAGTCGAAGCCAGGGACTAATCTGTCATCTCGAGTTGATTTTTGGTCCACGGATCTCTTTCGTGTTGCTACAGTGTCCTCAGGATGCCTCTAGCCTTGAAACAGTGTTCTTGGGGTTTCTTTGGAGTGCCATCAAGGATATTAAGGCTCCTTCCTTTGTGATGTGCAACACGGAATTGCTCTGCACGCAGTGCAGGGGAATCGGGCCTGATCTCGCGGCGAGGGGGAAGTCTCATGGTTTTTTTCGAGTTGCGGCGGGAACCTGTGGTATATTCTCGGGTTACTACGGGGATGGGCCTTCCACACACGTGTTTCTTCAGCGACGTCAGGACTCCTGCCTAGTTGCGAGGGACAACTCGGGATTCTCTTCGAGGCTTGGCAGGGCAATTGGGACGCCTCTCCAGCTGAGGCGGGAGACCAAGGGTCCCTTTCCACCTGCCACAGGAATCCTGGGACTCCTATCAAGTTTCACGAGGAGTCAGGCATCGTCTCCTTTGGAGGCACTGATCTCCGCGTCCCTCTGGAGTTTTCAAAGGATGTGAGGCCTACGGTCGCGAAGAGGTGGGGAACTAGGTCTTTCTCTGTGGTCCCCACAGGGGATTCAGACATCCTTTCATCTTGGCAGATGCAAGACGAGCCTGCATTCAAGTCACTGCAGGGATATCCGGCCTTATTTCGAGTCAGGGCATCGCGGTGTCCATTCCACTTGAGGCCGCAAACTCAGGGTCCCTCTCACATACCTAGAGCTGAGAGAAGCCTCCTCTTGAGGTGCTTGTGGTAAGGTGGTATTCCTCTGGAGTCGAAGCCAGGGACTATCCTCTCATTTCGAGTTGATTTTTGGTCCACGGAGCTCTTTCATGTTGCTACAGTGACCTCAGGATGCCTCTAGCCTTGAAACAGTGATCTTGGGGTTTCTCTGGAGTGCCATCAAGGAAATCAAGGCTCCTTTCCTGTGTGATATGCAACACGGAATTGCTTTGCACGCAGTGCAGGGGAATCTGGCCTCATCTCGCGGCGAGGGGGAAGTCTCATGATTTTTGTCGAGTTGCGGCGGGAACCTGGGGTATATTCTCGAGTTACGACGGGGATGGCCCTTCCACACACGTGTTTGTTCAGCGACGTCAGGACTCCTGCCTAGTTGCGAGGGACAACTCGGGATTCTCCTCGAGGCTTGGCAGGGCAATTGGGACGCCCCTCCAGCTGAGGCGGGAGACCAAGTGTCCCTCTCCAAGTGCGACAGGAATCCTGGGACTCCTATCAAGTTTCACGAGGAGTCAGGCATCGTCTCCTTTGGAGGCACTGATCTCCGTGTACCTCTGCAGTTTTCAAAGGATGTGAGGCTTCCGGTCGCCATGAGGTGGGAAACTAGGTCTTTCTCTGTGGTCTCCACAGGGGATTCAGACATCCTTTCATCTTGGGAGATGCAAGACGAGCCTACATTCAAGTCACTGCAGGGATATCGGGCATTATTTCGAGTCAGGGCTTCGCGGTGTCCATTCCACTTGAGGCCGCAAACTCAGGGTTCCTCTCACATACCTAGAGCTGAGAGAAGCCACCTCTTGAGGTGCTTGTGGTAAGGTGGTGTTCCTCCGGAGTCAAAGCCAGGGACTAACCTCTCATCTCGAGTTGATTTTTGGTCCACGCAGCTCTTTCGTGTTGCTACAGTGACCGCAGGATCCCTCGAGCCTTGAAACTGTGTTCTTGGGGTTTCTCTGGAGTGCCATCAAGGAAATCAAGGCTCCTTTCATGTGTGATGTGCAACACGGAATTGTTCTGCACGCAGTGCAGGGGAATCGGGTCTCATCTCGCGGCGAGGGGGAAGTCTCATGGTTTTTCGAGTTGCGGCGGGAACCTGGGGTATATTCTCAAGCTACTAAGGGGATGGCCCTTCAAACACGTGTTTGTTCAGAGACGTCAGGACTCCTGGCTAGTTGCGAGGGTCCACTCGGGAATCTCCTCGAGGCTTGGCAGGGCAATTGGGATGCCTCTCCAGCTGAGGCGGGAGACCAAGGGTCCCTTTCCACGTGCCACAGGAATCCTGGGACTCCTATCAAGTTTCTTGAGGAGTCAGGCATCGTCTCCTTTGGAGGCAGTGATCTCCTCTTAACTCTGGAGTTTTCAAAGGATGTGAGTCCTCCGGTCGCAATGAGGTGGGGAACTAGGTCTTTATCTGTGGTCTCCACAGGGGATTCAGACATCCTTTCGTCTTGGGAGATGCAAGACGAGCCTGCATTCAAGTCACTGCAGGGATATCCGGCCTTATTTCGAGTCAGGGCATCGCAGTGTCCATTCCACTTGAGGTCGCAAACTCAGGGTCCCTCTCACATACCTAGAGCTGAGAGAAGTCTCCTCTTGAGGTACTTGTGGTAAGGTGGTATTCCTCTGGAGTCGAAGCCAGGGACTAACCTCTTATCTCGAGTTGATTTTTGGTCCACGGAGCTCTTTCGTGTTGCTACAGTGACCTCAGGATCCCTCTAGCCTTGAAACAGTGTTCTTGGGATTTCTCTGGAGTGCCATCAAGGAAATCAAGGCTCCTTTCCTGTGTGATGTGCAACACGGAATTGCTCTGCACGCAGTGCAGGGGAATCGGGGCTCATCTCGCGGCGAGGGAGAAGTCTCATGGTTTTTCTCGAGTTGCGGTGGGAACCTGGCGTATATTCTCGAGTTAAAACGGGGATGGCCCTTCTACACACGTGTTTGTTCAGTGACGTCAGGACTCCTGCCTAATTGGGAGGAACAACTCGGGATTCTCCTCGAGGCTTGGCAGGGCAATTGGGACGCCTCTCCAGCTGAGGCGAGAGACCAAGGGTCCCTTTCCTCGTGCTACAGGAATCCTGGGACTCCTATCAAGTTTCTGGAGGAATCAGGCATCGTTTCCTTTGGAGGCCCTGATCTCCACTTCCCTCTGGGGTTTTCAAAGTATGTGAGGCCTCCGGTCTCGATGAGATGGGGAACTAGGTCTTTCTCTGTGGTCTCCACAGGGGATTCAGACATCCTTTCGTCTTGGGAGATGCAAGACGAGCCTGCATTCAAGTCACTGCAGGGATATCCGGCCTTATTTCGAGTCAGGGCATCGCGGTGTCCATTCCACTTGAGGCCGCAAACTCAGGGTCCCTCTCAGATACCTAATGCTGAGAGAAGCCTCCTCTTGAGGTACTTGTGTTAAGGTGGTATTCCTCTGGAGTCGAAGCCAGGGACTAACCTCTCATCTCGAGTTGATTTTTGGTCCACGGAACTCTTTCGTGTTGCTACAGTGACCTCAGGATCCCTCTAGCCTTGAAACAGTGTTCTTGGGGTTTCTCTGGAGTGCCATCAAGGAAATCAAGGCTCCTTTCATGTGTGATGTGCAACACGAAATTGCTCTGCACGCAGTTCAGGGGAATCGGGCCTCATCTCGCGGTGAGGGGGAAGTCTCATGGTTTTTCTCGAGTTGCGGTGGGAACCTGGGGATATTCTCGAGTTACGACGGGGATGGCCCTTCCACACACGTGTTTATTCAGCGACGTCAGGACTCCTGCCTAGTTGTGAGGGACAACTCCAGATTCTCCTCGAGGCTTGGCAGGGCATATGGGACGCCTCTCCAGCTGAGGCGGGAGACCAAGTGTCCCTTTCCACGTGCCACAGGAATCCTGGGACTCCTATCAAGTTTCACGAGGAGTCAGGCATCGTCTCCTTTGGAGGCACTGATCTCCGCGTACCTCTGGAATTTTCAAAGGATGTGAGGCCTCCGGTCACGATGAGGCGGGAACTAGGTCTTTTTCTGTGGTCTCCACAGGGGATTCAGACATCCTTTCGTCTTGGGAGATGCAAGACGAGCCTGCACTCAAATCACTGCTGAGATATCCGGCCTTATTTCGAGTCAGGGCATCCGCGTGTCCATTCCACATGAGGCCGCAAATTCAGGGTCCCTCTCTCATACATAGAGCTGAGAGAAGCCTCCTCTTGAGGTGCTTGTGGTAAGGTGGTATTCCTCTGGAGTCGAAGCCAGGGACTAACCGCTCATCTCGAGTTGATTTTTGGTCCACAGAGATTTGTCGTGTTGCTACAGTGACCTCAGGATCCCTCTAGCCTTGAAACAGTGTTCTTGGGGTTTCTCTGGAGTGCCATCAAGGAAATCAAGGCTCCTTTCATGTGTGATGTGCAACACGGAATTGCTCTGCACGCAGTGCAGGGGATTCGGGCCTCATCTCACGGCGAGGGGGAAGTCTCATGGTTTTTCTCGAGTTGCGGCGGGAACCTGGGGTATATTCTGGAGTTACGACGGGGATGGCCCTTCCACACTCGTGTTTGTTCAGCGACGTCAGGACTCCTGCCTAGTTGTGAGGGACAATTCGGGATTCTCCTCGAGGCTTGGCAGGGCAATTGGGACGCCTCTCCAGCTGAGGCGGGAGACCAAGGGTCCCTTTCCACGTGCCTCAGGAATCCTGGGACTCCTATCAAGGTTCACGAGGAGTCAGGCATCGTCTCCTTTGGAGGCACTGATCTCCGCGTCCCTCTGGAGTTTTCAAAGGATGTGAGGTCTCCGGTCGCGATGATGTGGGGAACTAGGTCTTTCTCTGTGGTCTCCACAGGGGATTCAGACATCCTTTCGTCTTGGGAGATGCAAGACGAGCCTGCATTCAAGTCACTGCAGAGATATCCGGCCTTATTTCGAGTCACCACATCCGCGTGTCCATTCCACATGATTCCGCAAATTCAGGGTCCCTCTATCATACCTAGAGCTGAGAGAAGCATCCTCTTGAGGTGCTTGTGGTAAGGTGGTATTCCTCTGGAGTCGAAGCCAGGGACTAACCTCTCATCTCGAGTTGATTTTTGGTCCACGGAGCTCTTTCGTGTTGCTACAGTGACCTCAGGAACCCTATAGCCTTGAAACAGTGTTCTTGAGGTTTCTCTGGAGTGCCATCAAGGAAATCAAGGCTCCTTTCATGTGTGATGTGCAACACGGAATGGCTCTGCACGTAGTGCAGGGGAATCGGGCCTCATCTCGAGGCGAGGGGGAAGTCTCATCGTTTTTCTCGAGTTGCGGTGGGAACCTGGTGTATATTCTCGAGTTACGACGGGGATGGCCCTTCCACACACGTGTTTGTTCAGCGAAGTCAGGACTCCTGCCTAGTTGCCAGGGACAACTCGGAATTCTCCTCGAGGCTTGGCAGGGCAATTGGGACGCCTCTCCAGCTGAGGCGGTAGAACAAGGGTCCCTTTCCCCTGCCACAGGAATCCTAGCACTCCTATCAAGTTTCACGAGGAGTCAGGCATCGTCTCCTTTGGAGGCACTGATCTCCGCGTACCTCTGGAGTTTTCAAAGGATGTGAGGCCTCCGGTCGCGATGAGGTGGGGAACTAGGTCTTTCTCTGTGGTCTCCACAGGGGATTCAGACATCCTTTCTTCTTGGGAGATGCAAGACGAGCCTGCATTCAAGTCACTGCAGGGATATCCGGCCTTATTTCGAGTCAGGGCATCGCGGGGTCCATTCCACTTGAGGCCGCAAACTAAGGGTCCCACTCAGATACCTAAAGATGAGAGAAGCCTCCTCTTGAGTTACTTGTGGTAAGGTGGTATTCCTCTGGAGTCGAAGCCAGGGACTAACCTCTCATCTCTAGTTGATTTTTGGTCCACGGAGCTCTTTCATGTTGCTACAGTGACCTCAGGATCCCTCTAGCCTTGAAACAGTGTTTTGCGTTTTCTCTGGAGTGCCATGAAGGAAATCAAGGCTCCTTTCCTGTGTGATGTGCAGCACGAAATCGCTCTGCACGCAGTGCCGGGGAATCGGGCCTCATCTTGCGGCGAGGGGGAACTCTCAGGCTTTTTCTCGAGTTGCGGCCGGATCCTGGGGTATATTCTCGAGTTACGACGGGGATGGCCCTTCCACACACGTGTTTGTTCAGCGACGTCAGGACTCCTGCCTAGTTGCGAGGGACAACTCGGGATTCTCCTCGAGGCTTGGCAGGGTTATTGGGACGCCTCTCCAGCTGAGGCGGGAGACCAAGGGTCCCTTTCCACGTGCCACAGGAATCCTGGGACTCCTATCAAGTTTCACGACAGGTCAGGCATCGTCTCCTTTGGAGGCACTCATCTCCGCGTCCCTCTGGAGTTTTCAAAGGATGTGACGCCTCCGGTAGCGATGAAGTGGGGAACTAGGTCTTTCTCTGTGGTCTCCACTGGAGATTCAGACATCCTTTCGTCTTGGGAGATGCAAGACGAGCCTGCATTCAAGTCACTGCAGGGATATCCGGCCTTATTTCAAGTCAGGGCATTGCGGTGTCCATTCCACTTGAGGCCGCAAACTCAGGGTCCCTCTCACATACCTAGAGCTGAGAAAAGCCTCCTCTTGAGGTGCTTGTGGTAAGGTGGTATTCCTCTGGAGTCGACGTCAGGGACGAGCCTCTCATCTTGATTTGATTTTTGGTCCACGGAGCTCTTTCGTGTTGCTATAGTGACCTCAGGATGCCTCTAGCCTTGAAACAGTGTTCTTGGGGTTTCTCTGGAGTGCCATCAATGATATCAAGGCTCCTTCCTTTGTGATGTGTAACACGGAATTGCTCTGCACGCAGTGCAGGGGAATGGGGCCTCATCTCGCGGCGAGGGGGAAGTGTCATGGTTTTTCTCGAGTTGCGGCGGGATCCTGGGGTATATTCTACAGTAACGACGGGGATGGCCCTTCCACACACGTGTTTATTCAGCGACGTCAGGACTCCTGCCTAGTTGCGAGGGACAACTCGGGATTCTCCTCGAGGCTTGGCAGGGCAATTGGGACACCTCTCCAGCTGAGGCGGGAGACCAAGGGTCCCTTTCCACGTGCCACAGGAATCCTGGGACTCCTATCTAGGTTCACGAGGAGTCAGGCATCGTCTCCTTTGGAGGCACTGATCTCCGCGTCCCTCTGGAGTTTTCAAAGGATGTGAGCCCTCCGGTCGCGATGAGGTGGGGAACGAAGTCTTTCTCTGTGGTCTCCCCAGGGGATTCAGACATCGTTTTGTCTTGGGAGATGCAAGACGAGCCTACATTCAAGTCACTGCAGGGATATCGGGCATTATTTCGAGTCAGGGCTTCGCGGTGTCCATTCCACTTGAGGCCGCAAACTCAGGGTTCCTCTCACATACCTAGAGCTGAGAGAAGCCACCTCTTGAGGTGCTTGTGGTAAGGTGGTGTTCCTCCGGAGTCGAAGCCAGGGACTAACCTCTCATGTCGAGTTGATTTTTGGTCCACGCAGCTCTTTCGTGTTGCTACAGTGACCGCAGGATCACTCTAGCCTTGAAACTGTGTTCTTGGGGTTTCTCCGGAGTGCCATCAAGGAAATCAAGGCTCCTTTCATGTGTGATGTGCAACACGGAATGGCTCTGCACATAGTGCAGGGGAATCGGGCCTCATCTCGAGACGAGGGGGAAGTCTCATCGTTTTTCTCGAGTTGCGGTGACAACCTGGTGTATATTCTCGAGTTACGACGGGGATGGCCCGTCCACACACGTGTTTGTTCAGCGACGTCAGGGTTCCTGCCTAGTTGCGAGGGACAACTCGGAATTCTCCTCGAGGCTTGACAGGGCAATTGGGACGCCTCTCCAGCTGAGGCGGTAGACCAAGGGTCCCTTTCACCCTGCCACAGGAATCCTGGGACTGCTATCAAGTTTCACGAGGAGTCAGGCATCGTCTCCTTTGGAGGCACTGATCTCTGCGTCCCTCTGGAGTTTTCCAAGGATGTGAGGCCTCCGGTCGCGATGAGGTGGGGAACGAGGTCTTTCTCTGTTGTCTCCACAGGGGATTCAGACATCCTTTCGTCCGGGAGATGCAAGACGAGCCTGCATTCAAGTCACTGCAGGGATATCCGGCCTTATTTCGAGTCAGGGCATTGCGGTGTCCATTCCACTTGAGGCCGCAAACTCAGGGTCCCTCTCACATACCTAGAGCTGAGAGAAGCCTCCTCTTAAGGTGCTTGTGGTAAGGTGGTATTCCTCTGGAGTCGAAGCCAGGGACTAACCTCTCATCTCGAGTTGATTTTTGGTCCACGGAGCACTTTCGTGTTGCTACAGTGACCTCAGGATCCCTCTAACCTTGAAACAGTGTTCTTGGGGTTTCTCTGGAGTGCCATCAAGGAAATCAAGGCTCCTTTCATGTGTGATGTGCAACACGGAATTGCTCTGCACGCAGTTCAGGGGAATCGGGCCTCATCTCACGGCGAGGGGGAGGTCTCATGGTTTTTCTCAAGTTGCGGCGGGAACCTGGGGTATATTCTCGAGTTACGACGGGGATGGCCCTTCCACACACGTGTTTGTTCAGCGACGTCAGGACTCCTGCCTAGTTGTGAGGGACAACTCCGGATTCTCCTCGAGGCTTGGCAGGGCAATTGGGACGCCTCTCCAGCTGAGGCGGGAGACCAAGGGTCCCTTTCCACGTGCCACAGGAATCCTGGGACTCCTATCAAGTTTCACGACGGGTCAGGCATCGTCTCCTTTGGAGGCACTGATCTCCGTGTACCTCTGGAGTTTTCAAAGGATGTGAGGCCTCCGGTCACGATGAGGCGGGAACTAGGTCTTTCTCTGTGGTCTCCACAGGGGATTCAGACATCCTTTCGTCTTGGGAGATGCAAGACGAGCCTGCACTCAAATCACTGCTGAGATATCCGAACTTATTTCGAGTCAGGGCATCCGCGTGTCCATTCCACATGAGGCCGCAAACTCAGGGTCCCTCTCACATACCTAGAGCTGAGAAAAGCCTCCTCTTGAGGTGCTTGTGGTAAGGTGGTATTCCTCTGGAGTCGAAGCCAGGGACTAAACTCTCATCTCGAGTTGATTTTTGGTCCACGGTGCTCTTCCCTGTTGCTACAATGACCAAAGGATCCCTCTAGCCTTGAAACAGTGTTCTTGGGGTTTCTCTGGAGTGCCATCAAGGAAATCAAGGCTCCTTTCATGTGTGATGTGCCACACGGAATGGCTCTGCACGCAGTGCAGGGGAATCGGGCCTCATCTCGCTGCGAGGGGGAAGTCTCATCGTTTTTCTCGAGTTGCGGCGGGAACCTGGAGTATATACTCGAGTTAGGACGGGAATGGACCTTCCACACACGTGTTTGTTCAGCGACGTCAGGACTCCTGCCTAGTTGCCAGGAACAACTCGGGATTCTCCTCGAGGCTTGGCAGGGCAAATGGGACGCCTCTGCACCTGAGGCGGGAGACCAAGGGTCCCTTTCCACGTGCCACAGGAATCCTGGGACTCCTATCAAGTGTCACGAGGAGTCAGGCATCGTCTCCTTTGGAGGCACTGATCTGCGCGTACCTCAGGAGTTTTCAAAGGATGTGAGGCCTCCGCTCGCGATGAGGTGGGGAAAGAGGTCTTTCTCTGTGGTCTCCACAGGGGATTCAGACATCCTTTCGTCTTGGGAGATGCAAGACGAGCCTGCATTGAAGTCACTGCTGGGATATCCCGCCTTATTTCGAGTCAGGGCTTCGCGGTGTCCATTCCACTTGAGGCCGCAAACTCAGGATCCCACTCACATACCTAGAGCTGACAGAAGATTCCTCTTGAAGTGCTTGTGGTAAGGTGGTATTCATCTGGAGTCGAAGCCAGGGACTAACCTTTCATCTCGAGTTGATTTTTGGTCCACGGAGCTCTTTCGTGTTGCTACAGTGACCTCAGGATCCCTCTAGCCTTGAAACGGTGTTCTTGGGGTTTCTCTGGAGTGTCATCAAGGAAATCAAGGCTCCTGTCATGTGTGGTGTGCAACACGGAATTGCCCTGCACGCAGTGCAGGGGAATCGGGCCTCATCTCGCGGCGAGGGGGAAGTCTCATGGTTTTTCTCAAGTTGTGGTGGGAACCTGGGGTATATTCTCGAGTTACGACGGGGATGGTCCTTCCACACACGTGTTTGTTCAGCGACGTCAGGGTTCCTGCATAGTTGCGAGGGACAACTCGCGATTCTCCTCGAGGCTTGGCAGGGCAATTGGGACGCCTCTCCAGCTGAGGCGGGAGACCAAGGGTCCCTTTCCACGTGCCACAGGAATCCAGGGACTCCTATCAAAATTCACGAGGAGTCAGGCATCGTCTCCTTTGGAGGCACTGATCTCCGCGTATCTCTGGAGTTTTCAAAGGATGTGAGGCCTCCGGTCGCGATGAGGTGGGGAACGGAGTCTTTCTCTGTGGTCGCCACAGGGGATTCAGACACCCTTTCGTCCTGGGAGATGCAAGACGTGCCTGCATTCAAGTCACCGCAGGGATATCCGGCCTTATTTCGAGTCAGGGCATCGCGGTGTCCATTCCACTTGAGGCCGCAAACTCAGGGTCCCTCTCACATATATAGAGCTGAGAGAAGCCTCCTCTTGAGGTGCTTGTGGTAAGGTGGTATTACTCTGGAGTCGAAGCCAGGGACTAACCTCTCATCTCGAGTTGTTTTTGGTCCACGGAGCTCTTTCGTGTTGCTACAGTGACCTCAGGATCCCTCTCGCCTTGAAACAGTGTTCTTGGGGTTTCTCTGGAGTGCCATAAAGGAAATCAAGGCTCCTTTCATGTGTGATGTGCAACACGGAATTGCTCCGCACGCAGTGCAGGGGATTCGGGCCTCATCTCACGGCGAGAGGGAAGTCTCAAAGTTTTTCTCGAGTTGCGGCGAGAACCTGGGGTATATTCTCGAGTTAGGACGGGAATGGACCTTCCACACACGTGTTTGTTCAGCGACGTCAGGACTCCTGCCTAGTTGCCAGGGACAACTCGGGATTCTCCTCGAGGTTTGGCAGGGCAAATGGGACGCCTCTGCACCTGAGTCGGGAGACCAAGGGTCCCTTTCCACGTGCCACAGGAATCCTGGGACTCCTATTAAGTGTCACGAGGAGTCAGGCATCGTCTCCTTTGGAGGCACTGATCTGCGCGTACCTCAGGAGTTTTCAAAGGATGTGAGGCCTCCGGTCGCGATGAGGTGGGGAAAGAGGTCTTTCTCTGTGGTCTCCACAGGGGATTCAGACATCCTTTCGTCTTGGGAAATGCAAGACGAGCCTGCATTGAAGTCACTGCAGGGATATCTGGCCTTATTTCGAGTCAGGGCTTCGCGGTGTCCATTCCACTTGAGGCCGCAAACTCAGGATCCCACTCACATACCTAGAGCTGACAGAAGATTCCTCTTGAAGTGCTTGTGGTAAGGTGGTATTCATCTGGAGTCGAAGCCAGGGACTAACCTCTCATCTCGAGTTGATTTTTGGTCCACGGAGCTCTGTCGTGTTGCTACAGTGACCTCAGGATCCCTCTAGCCTTGAAACAGTGTTCTTGGTGTTTCTCTGGAGTGCCATCAAGGAAATCAAGGCTCCTTTCATGTGTGATGTGCAACACGGAATTGCTCTGCACGCAGTGCAGGGGAATCGGGCCTCATCTCATGGCGAGGGGGAAGTCTCATGGTTTTTCTCGAGTTGCGGCGGGAACCTGGGGTATATTCTCGCGTTACGACAGGGATGGCCCATCCACACACGTGTTTGTTTAGCGACGTCAGGACTCCTGTGTAGTTGCTAGGGACAACTTGGGATTCTCCTCGAGGCTTGGCAGGGCAATTGGGATGCCTCTCCAGCTGAGGCGGGAGACCAAGTGTCCCTTTCCACCAGCCACAGGAATCCTGGGACTCCTATCAAGTTTCACGAGCGGTCAGGCATCGTATCTTTTGGAGGCACTGATCTCCGTGTACCTCTGGGGTTTTCAAAGGATGTGAGGACTCCGGTCGCGATGAGGTGGGGAACTAGTTCTTTCTCTGTGGTCTCCACAGGGGTTCAGACATCCTTTCCTCTTGGGAGAGGCAAGACGAGCCTGCATTCAAGTCGCTGCAGGGATATCCGGCCTTATTTCGAGTCAGGGCTTCGCGGTGTCCATTCCACTTGAGGCCGCAAACTCAGGATCCCACTCACATACCTAGAGCTGACAGAAGATTCCTCTTGAAGTGCTTGTGGTAAGGTGGTATTCCTCTGGAGTCGAAGCCAGGGACTAACCTCTCATCTCGAGTTGATTTTTGGTCCATGCAGCTCTTTCCTGTTGCTACAGTGACCTCAGGATCCCTCTAGCCTTGAAACAGTGTTCTTGAGGTTTCTCTGGAATGCCATCATGAAAATCAAGGCTCCTTTCATGTGTGATGTGCAACACGGAATTGCTCTGCACGCAGTGCAGGGGAATCAGGCCTCATCTCGCGGCGAGGGGGAAGTCTCATCGTTTTTCTCGAGTTGCGGCGGGAACCTGGTGTATATTCTCGAGTTACGACGGGGATGGCCCTTCCACACACGTGTTTGTTCAGCGACTTCAGGACTCCTTCCTAGTTGAGAGGGACAACTCGGGATTCTCCTCGAGGCTTGGCAAGGCAATTGGGACGCCTCTCCAGCTGAGGCGGGAGACCAAGTGTCCCTTTTCACGTGGCACAGGAATCCAGGGACTCCTATCAATTTTCACGAGGAGTCAGGCATAGTCTCCTTTGGAGGCATTGATCTCCGCGTCCCTCTGGAGTTTTCAAAGGATGTGAGGCCTCCGGTCGCGAAGAGGTGGGAAACTAGGTCTTTCTCTGTGGTCTCCACAGGGGATTCAGACATCCTTTCGTCTTAGGAGATGCAAGACGAGCCTGCATTCAAGTCACTGCAGGGATATCCGGCCTTATTTCGAGTTAGGGAATCCTCGTGTGCATTCCACTTGAGGCCGCAAACTCAGGGTCCCTCTCACATACCTAGAGCTGAGAGAAGCCTACTCTTGAGGTGCTTGTGGTAAAGTGGTATTCCTCTGGAGTCGAAGCCAGGGACTAACCGCTCATCTCGAGTTGATTTTTGGTCCACAGAGATTTGTCGTGTTGCTACAGTGACCTCAGGATCCCTCTAGCCTTGAAACAGTGTTCTTGGGGTTTCTCTGGAGGGCCATCAAGGAAATCAAGGCTCCTTTCATGTGTGATGTGCAACACGGAATTGCTCTGCACGCAGTGCAGGGGATTCGGGCCTCATCTCACGGCGAGAGGGAAGTCTCAAAGTTTTTCTCGAGTTGCGGCGAGAACCTGGGGTATATTCTCGAGTTACGACGGGGATGGCCCTTCCACACACGTGTTTGTTCAGCGACGTCAGGACTCCTGCCTAGTTGCGAGGGACAACTCGGGATTCTCCTCGAGGCTTGGCAGGGCAATTGGGACGCCTCTCCAGCTGAGGCGGGAGACCAAGGGTCCCTTTCCACGTGCCTCAGGAATCCTGGGACTCCTATCAAGGTTCACGAGGAGTCAGGCATCGTCTCCTTTGGAGGCAATGATCTCCGCGTCCCTCTGGAGTTTTCAAAGGATGTGAGGTCTCCGGTCGCGATGATGTGGGGAACTAGGTCTTTCTCTGTGGTCTCCACAGGGGATTCAGACATCTTTTCGTCTTGGGAGATGCAAGACGAGCCTGCATTCAAGTCACTGCAGAGATATCCGGCCTTATTTCGAGTCACCACATCCGCGTGTCCATTCCATATGAGGCCGCAAACTCAGGGTCCCTCTATCATACCTAGAGCTGAGAGAAGCATCCTCTTGAGGTGCTTGTGGTAAGGTGGTATTCCTCTGGAGTCGATGCCAGGGACTAACCTCTCATCTCGAGTTGATTTTTGGTCCACGGAGCTCTGTCGTGTTGCTACAGTGACCTCAGGATCCCTCTAGCCATGAAACAGTGTTCTTGGGGTTTCTCTGGAGTGTCATCAAGGAAATCAAGGCTCCTGTCATGTGTGATGTGCAACACGGAATTGCCCTGCACGCAGTGAAGGGGAATCGGGCCTCATCTCGCGGCGAGGGGGAAGTCTCATGGTTTTTCTCAAGTTGTGGTGGGAACCTGGGGTACATTCTCGAGTTACGACGGGGATGGCCCTTCCACACAGTGTTTGTTCAGCGACGTCAGGGTTCCTGCCTAGTTGCGAGGGACAACTCGGGATTCTCCTCAAGGCTTGGCAGGGCAATTGGGACGCCTCTCCAGCTGAGGCGGGAGACCAAGGGTCCCTTTCCACGTGCCACAGGAATCCAGGGACTCCTATCAAGTTTCACGAGGAGTCAGGCATAGTCTCCTTTGGAGGCACTGATCTCCGCGTATCTCTGGAGTTTTCAAAGGATGTGAGGCCTCCGGTCGCGATGAGGTGGGGAACGAGGTCTTTCTCTGTGGTCTCCACAGGGGATTCAGACATCCTTTCGTCTTGGGAGATGCAAGACGAGCCTGCATTCAAGTCACTGCAGGCATATCCGGCCTTATTTCGAGTAAGGGCATCGTGGTGTCCATTCCACTTGAGGCCGCAAACTCAGGGTCCCTCTCACATACCTAGAGCTGAGAGAAGCCTCCTCTTGAGGTGATTGTGGTAAGGTGGTATTCCTCTGGAGTCGAAGCCAGGGACTAACCTCTCATCTCGAGTTGATTTTTGGTCCACGGATCTCTTTCGTGTTGCTACAGTGACCTCAGGATCCCTCTAACCTTGAAACAGTGTTCTTGGGGTTTCTCTGGAGTGCCATCAAGGAAATCAAGGCTCCTTTCATGTGTGATGTGCAACACGGAATTGCTCTGCACGCAGTTCAGGGGAATCGGGCCTCATCTCACGGCGAGGGGGAGGTCTCATGGTTTTTCTCAAGTTGCGGCGGGAACCTGGGGTATATTCTCGAGTTACGACGGGAATGGCCCTTCCACACACGTGTTTGTTCAGCGACGTCAGGACTCCTGCCTAGTTGTGAGGGACAACTCCGGATTCTCCTCGAGGCTTGGCAGGGCAATTGGGACGCCTCTCCAGCTGAGGCGGGAGACCAAGGGTCCCTTTCCACGTGCCACAGGAATCCTGGGACTCCTATAAGTTTCACGACGAGTCAGGCATCGTCTCCTTTGGCGGCACTGATCTCCGTGTACCTCTGGAGTTTTCAAAGGATGTGAGGCCTCCGGTCACGATGAGGCGGGAACTAGGTCTTATTCTGTGGTCTCCACAGGGGATTCAGACATCCTTTCGTCTTGGGAGATGCAAGACGAGCCTGCACTCAAATCACTGCTGAGATATCCGAACTTATTTCGAGTCAGGGCATCCGCGTGTCCATTCCACATGAGGCCGCAAACTCAGGGTCCCTCTCACATACCTAGAGCTGAGAGAAGCCTCCTCTTGAGGTGCTTGTGGTAAGGTGGTATTCCTCTGGAGTCGAAGCCAGGGACTAAACTCTCATCTCGAGTTGATTTTTGGTCCACGGTGCTCTTCCCTGTTGCTACAATGACCAAAGGATCCCTCTAGCCTTGAAACAGTGTTCTTGGGGTTTCTCTGGAGTGCCATCAAGGAAATCAAGGCTCCTTTCATGTGTGATGTGCAACACGGAATGGCTCTGCACGCAGTGCAGGGGAATCGGGCCTCATCTCGCGGCGAGGGGGAAGTCTCATCGTTTTTCTCGAGTTGCGGCGGGAACCTGGAGTATATTCTCGAGTTAGGACGGGAATGGACCTTCCACACACGTGTTTGTTCAGCGACGTCAGGACTCCTGCCTAGTTGCCAAGGACAACTCGGGATTCTCCTCGAGGCTTGGCAGGGCAAATGGGACGCCTCTGCACCTGAGGCGGGAGACCAAGGGTCCCTTTCCACGTGCCACAGGAATCCTGGGACTCCTATCAAGTGTCACGAGGAGTCAGGCATCGTCTCCTTTGGAGGCACTGATCTGCGCGTACCTCAGGAGTTTTCAAAGGATGTGAGGCCTCCGGTCGCGATGAGCTGGGGAAAGAGGTCTTTCTCTGTGGTCTCCACAGGGGATTCAGACATCCTTTCGTCTTGGGAGATGCAAGACGAGCCTGCATTGAAGTCACTGCAGGGATATCCGGCCTTATTTCGAGTCAGGGCATCCCCATATCCATTCCACTTGAGGCCGCAAACTCAGGGTCCCTCTCACATATATAGAGCTGAGAGAAGCCTCCTCTTGAGGTGCTTGTGGTAAGGTGGTATTACTCTGGAGTCGAAGCCAGGGAATAACATCTCATCTCGAGTTGATTTTTGGTCAATTGAGCTCTTTCGTGTTGCTACAGTGACCTCAGGATCCCTCTAGCCTTGAAACAGAGTTCTTGGGGTTTCTCTGGAGTGCCATAAAGGAAATCAAGGCTCCTTTCATGTGTGATGTGCAACACGGAATTGCTCTGTACGCAGTGCAGGGGTATCGGGCCACATCTCGCGGCGATGGGGAAGTCTCAAAGTTTTTCTCGAGTTGCGGCGGGAACCTGTGGTATATTCTCGACTTACGAAGGGGATGGCCCTTCCACACACGTGTTTGTTCAGCGTCGTCAGGACTCATGCCTAGTTGCGAGGGACAACTGGGGATTCTCCTCGAGGCTTGGCAGGGCAATTGGGACGCCTCTGCACCTGAGTCGGGAGACCAAGGGTCCCTTTCCACGTGCCAAAGGAATCCTGGGACTCCTATCAAGTTTCACGAGGAGTCAGGCATCGACTCCTTGGAGGCACTGATCTCCGCATCCCTCTGGAGTTTTCAAAGGATGTGAGGCCTCCGGTCGCGATGAGGTGGGGAACGAGGTCTTTCTCTGTGGTCTCCACAGGGGATTCAGACATCCTTTCGTCTTGGGAGATGCAAGACGAGCCTGCATTGAAGTCACTGCAGGGATATCCGGCCTTATTTCGAGTCAGGGCATCGCGGTGTCCATTCCACTTGAAGCCTCAAACTCAGGGTCCCTCTCACATACCTAGAGCTGAGGGAAGCCTCCTCTTGAGGTGCTTGTGGTAAGGTGGTATTCCTCTGGATTCGAAGCCAGGGACTAACCTCTCATCTCGAGTTGATTTTTGGTCCACGGAGCTCTGTCGTGTTGCTACAGTGACCTCAGGATCCCTCTAGCCTTGAAACAGTGTTCTTGGTGTTTCTCTGGAGTGCCATCAAGGAAATCAAGGCTCCTTTCATGTGTGATGTGCAACACGGAATTGCTCTGCACGCAGTGCAGGGGAATCGGGCCTCATCTCGTGGCGAGGGGGAAGTCTCATGGTTTTTCTCGAGTTGCGGCGGGAACCTGGGGTATATTCTCGCGTTGCGACAGGGATGGCCCATCCACACACGTGTTTGTTCAGCGACGTCAGGACTACAGCCTGGTTGTGAGCTACAACTCGGGATTCTCCTCGAGACTTGGCAGGACAATTGGGACGCCTCTCCAGCTGAGGCGGGAGACCAAGGGTCCCTTTCCACGTGCCACAGGAATCCTGGGACTCCTATCAAGTTTCACGAGCGGTCAGGCATCGTCTCCTTTGGAGGCACTGATCTCCGTGTACCTCTGGGATTTTCAAAGGATCTGAGGACTCCGGTCGCGATGAGGTGGGGAACTAGGTATTTCTCTGTGGTCTCCACAGGGGATTCAGACATCCTTTCCTCTTGGGAGAGGCAAGACGAGCCTGCATTCAAGTCGCTGCAGGGATATCCGGCCTTATTTCGAGTCAGGGCTTCGCGGTGTCCATTCCACTTGAGGCCGCAAACTCAGGATCCCACTCACATACCTAGAGCTGAGAGAAGATTCCTCTTGAAGTGCTTGTGGTAAGGTGGTATTCATCTGGAGTCGAAGCCAGGGACTAACCTTTCATCTCGAGGTGATTTTTGGTCCACGGAGCTCTTTCGTGTTACTACAGTGACCTCAGGATCCCTCTAGCCTTGAAACAGTGTTCTTTGGGTTTCTCTGGAGTGTCATCAAGGAAATCAAGGCTCCTGTCATGTGTGATGTGCAACACGGAATTGCCCTGCAGGCAGTGCAGGGGAATCGGGCCTCATCTCGCGGCGAGGGGGAAGTCTCATGGTTTTTCTCAAGTTGTGGTGGGAACCTGGGGTATATTCTCGAGTTACGACGGGGATGGCCCTTCCACACACGTGTTTGTTCAGCGACGTCAGGGTTCCTGCATAGTTGCGAGGGACAACTCGCGATTCTCCTCGAGGCTTGGCAGGGAAATTGGGACGCCTCTCCAGCTGAGGCGGGAGACCAAGGGTCCCTTTCCACGTGCCACAGGTATCCAGGGACTCCTATCAAGATTCACGAGGAGTCAGGCATCGTCTCCTTTGGAGGCACTGATCTCCGCGTATCTCTGGAGTTTTCAAAGGATGTGAGGCCTCCGGTCGCGATGAGGTGGGGAACGGAGTCTTTCTCTGTGGTCTCCACAGGGGATTCAGACATCCTTTCGTCCTGGGAGATGCAAGACGAGCCTGCATTCAAGTCACCGCAGGGATATCCGGCCTTATTTGGAGTCAGGGCATCGCGGTGTCCATTCCACTTGAGGCCGCAAGCTCAGGGTCCCTCTCACATACCTAGAGCTGAGAGAAGCCTCCTCTTGAGGTGCTTGTGGTAAGGTGGTATTACTCTGGAGTCGAAGCCAGGGAATAACATCTCATCTCGAGTTGATTTTTGGTCAATTGAGCTCTTTCGTGTTGCTACAGTGACCTCAGGATCCCTCTAGCCTTGAAACAGTGTTCTTGGGGTTTCTCTGGAGTGCCATAAAGGAAATCAAGGCTCCTTTCATGTGTGATGTGCAACACGGAATTGCTCTGCACGCAGTGCAGGGGAATCGTACCTCATCTCGTGGCGAGGGGGAAGTCTCAAAGTTTTTCTCGAGTTGCGGCGGGAACCTGTGGTATATTCTCGACTTACGACGGGGATGGCCCTTCCACACACGTGTTTGTTCAGCGACGTCAGTACTCCTGCCTACTTGTGCGGGACAACTTGGGATTCTCCTCGAGGCTTGGCAGGGCAATTGGGATGGCTCTCCAGCTGAGGCGGGAGACCAAGGGTCCCTTTCCACCAGCCACAGGAATCCTGGGACTCCTATCAAGTTTCACGAGGAGTCAGGCATCGACTCCTTTGGAGGCACTGATCTCCGCATCCCTCTGGAGTTTTCAAAGGATGTGAGGCCTCCGGTCGCGATGAGGTGGGGAACTAGGTCTTTCTCTGTGGTCTCCACAGGGGATTCAGATATCCTTTCGTCTTGGGAGATGCAAGACGAGCCTGCATTCAAGTCACTGCAGGGATATCTGGCCTTATTTCGAGTCAGTGCATCCCCGTGTCCATTCCACGTGAGGCCGCAAATTCAGGGTCCCTCTCACATACCTAGAGCTGAGAGAAGCCTCCTCTTGAGGTGCTTGTGGTAAGGTGGTATTCCTCTGGAGTCGAAGCCAGGGACTAACCTCTCATCTCGAGTTGATTTTTGGTCCACGGAGCTCTTTCGTGTTGCTACAGTGACCTCAGGATCCCTCTAGCCTTGAAACAGTGTTCTTGGGGTTTCTCTGGAGTGAGATCAAGGAAATAAAGGCTCCTTTCATGTGTGATGTGCAACAGGGAATTGCTCTGCACGCAGTGCAGGGGAATCGGGCCTCATCTCGAGGCGAAGGGGAAGTCTCCTGGTTTTTCTCGAGTTGCGGCGGGAACCTGGGGTATATTCTCGAGTTACGACGCGGATGCCCCTTCCACACACGTGTTTGTTCAGCGACGTCAGGACTACAGCCTGGTTGTGAGCTACAACTCGGGATTCTCCTCGAGACTTGGCAGGACAATTGGGATGCCTCTCCAGCTGAGGCGGGAGACCAAGGGTCCCTTTTCCACGTGCCACAGGAATCCTGGGACTCCTATCAAGTTTCACGAGCGGTCAGGCATCGTCTCCTTTGGAGGCACTGATCTCCGTGTACCTCTGGGATTTTCAAAGGATCTGAGGACTCCGGTCGCGATGAGGTGGGGAACTCGGTATTTCTTTGTGGTCTCCACAGGGGATTCAGACATCCTTTCCTCTTGGGAGAGGCAAGACGAGCCTGCATTCAAGTCGCTGCAGGGATATCCGGCCTTATTTCGAGTCAGGGCTTCGCGGTGTCCATTCCACTTGAGGCAGCAAACTCAGGATCCCACTCACATACCTAGAGCTGAGAGAAGATTCCTCTTGAAGTCCTTGTGGTAAGGTGGTATTCATCTGGAGTCGAAGCCAGGGACTAACCTTTCATCTCGAGTTGATTTTTGGTCCACGGAGCTCTTTCATGTTACTACAGTGACCTCAGGATCCCTCTAGCCTTGAAACAGTGTTCTTGGGGTTTCTCTGGAGTGTCATCAAGGAAATCAAGGCTCCTGTCATGTGTGATGTGCAACACGGAATTGCCCTGCACGCAGTGCAGGGGAATCGGGCCTCATCTCGCGGCGAGGGGGAAGTCTCATGGTTTTTCTCAAGTTGTGATGGGAACCTGGGGTATATTCTCGAGTTATGATGGGGATGGCCCTTCCACACTCCTGTTTGTTCAGCGACGTCAGGACTGCTCCCTAGTTGTGAGGGACAACTCGGGATTTTCCTCGAGGCTTGGCAAGGCAATTTGGACGCCTCTCCATCTGGGGAGGGAGACAAAGGGTGCCTTTCCACGTTCCACAGGAATCCTGGGACTCCTATCAAGTTTCACGAGGAGTCAGGCATCGTCTCCTTTGGAGGCACTGATCTCCGCATACCTCTGCAGTTTTCAAAGGATGTGAGGCCTCCGGCTGCGATGAGGTGGGGAACTAGGTCTTTCTCTGTGGTCTGCACAGGGGATTCAGACATCCTTTTTTTTTGGCACATGCAAGACGAGCCTGCATTCAAGTCACTGCAGGGATATCCGGCCTTATTTCGAGTCAGGGCATTGCGGTGTCCATTCCACTTGAGGCCGCAAACTCAGGTTCCCTCCACATACCTAGAGATGAGAGAAGCCTCCTCTTGAGGTGCTTGCGGTAAGGTGGTATTCCTCTGGAGTCGAAGCCAGGGACTAACCTCTCATCTCGAGTTGATTCTTGGTCCACGGAGCTCTTTCGTGTTGCTACAGTGACCTCAGGATCCCTGTAGCATTGAAACAGTGTTCTTAGGGTTTCTCTGGAGTGCCATCAAGGAAATCAAGGCTCCTTTCCTGTGTGATGTGCAACACGGAATTGCTCTGCAAGCAGTCGAGTGGAATTGGGCCTCATTTGGCGGCGAGGGTTAAGTCTCATGCTTTTTCTCGAGTTGCGGCGGGAACCTGGGGTATATTCTCGAGTTACGACGGGGATGGCCCTTCCACACACGTGTTTGTTCAGTGACGTCAGGACTCCTGACTAGTTGCGAGGGACAACTCGGGATTCTCCTCGAGGCTTGGCAGGGCAATTGGGACGCCTCTCCAGCTGAGGCGGGAGACCAAGTGTCCCTTTCCACGTGCCACAGGAATCCTGGGACTCCTATCAAGTTTCACGAGGAGTCAGGCATCGTCTCCTTTGGAGGTACTGATCTCCGCGTCCCTCTGGAGTTTTCCAAGAATGTGAGGCCTCCGGTCGCGATGAGGTGGGGAACTAGGTCTTTCTCTGTGGTCTCCACAGGGGATTCAGACATCCTTCCGTCTTTGGAGATGCAAGAGGAGCCTGCATTCAAGTCACTGCAGGGATATCCGGCCTTATTTCGACTCAGGGCATCGCGGTGTCCATTCCACTTGAAGCCTCAAACTCAGGGTCCCTCTCACATAACTAGAGCTGAGAGAAGCCTCCTCTTGAGGTGCTTGTGTAAGGTGGTATTCCTCTGGAGTCGAAGCCAGGGACTAACCTCTCATCTCGAGATGATTTTTGGTCCACGGAGCTCTTTCGTCTTGCTACAGTGACATCAGGATCCCTCTAGCCTTGAAACAGTGTTCTTGGGGTTTCTGTGGAGTGCCATCATGGAAATCAAGGCTCCTTTCATGTGTGATTTGCAACACGGAATTTCTCTGCACGCAGTGCAGGGGAATCGGGCCTCATCTGGCGGAGAGGGGGAAGTCTCATGGTTTTTCTCGAGTTGCGGCGGGAACCTGGGGTATATTCTCGAGTTACGACGGGGATGGCCCTTCCACACATGTGTTTGTTCAGCGACGTCAGGACTCCTGCCTAGTTGCGAGGGACAACTCGGGATTCTCCTCCAGGCTTGGCAGGGCAATTGGGACGCCTCTCCAGCTGAGGCGGGAGACCAAGTGTCCCTTTCCACGTGCCACAGGAATCCTGGGACTCCTATCAACTTTCACGAGGAGTCAGGCATCGTCTCCTTTGGAGGCACTCATCTCCGCGTACCTCTGGAATTTTAAAGGATGTGAGGCCTCCGGTCGCGATGAGGTGCGTAACTAGGTCTTTCTCTGTGGTCTCCACAGGGGATTCAGACATCCTTTCATCTTGGGAGATGCAAGACGAGCCTGCATTCACGTCACTGCAGGGATATCCGTCCTTATTTCAAGTCAGGGCATCGCGGTGTCCATTCCACTTGAGGCCACCAACTCAGGGTCCCTCTCACATACTTAGAGCTGAGAGAAGCCTCCTCTTGAGGTGCTTGTGTTAAGGTGGTATTCCTCTGGAGTCAAAGCCAGGGACTAATCTCTCATCTCGAGTTGATTTTTGGTCCACGGAGCTCTTTCGTGTTGCTACAGTGACCTCAGGATTCCTGTAGCCTTGAAACAGTGTTCTTGGGGTTTCTCTGGAGTGCCATCAAGGAAATCAAGGCTCCTTTCCTGTGTGATGTGCAACACGGAATTGCTCTACACGCAGTGGAGGGGAATTGGGCCTCATTTGGCGGCGAGGGGGAAGTCTCATGGTTTTTCTCGACTTGCGGCGGGAACCTGGGGTATATTCTCGAGTAACGACAGGGATGGCCCTTCCACACACGTGTTTGTTCAGTGACGTCAGGACTCCTGCCTAGTTTCGAGGGACAACTCGGTATTCTCCTCGAGGCTTGGCAGGGCAATTGGGTCGCCTCTCCAGCTGAGGCGGGAGACCAAGGGTCCCTTTCCACGTGCCACAGGAATCCAGGGACTCCTATCAAGATTCACGAGGAGTCAGGCATCGTCTCCTTTGGAGGCACTGATCTCCGCGTATCTCTGGAGTTTTCAAAGGATGTGAGGCCTCCGGTCGCGATGAGGTGGGGAACGAGGTCTTTCTCTGTGGTCGCCACAGGGGATTCAGACATCCTTTCGTCCTGGGAGATGCAAGACGAGCCTGCATTGAAGTCACTGCAGGGATATCCGGCCTTATTTCAAGTCAGGGCATCGCGGTGTCCATTCCACTTGAGGCCACCAACTCAGGGTCCCTCTCACATACTTAGAGCTGAGAGAAGCCTCCTCTTGAGGTGCTTGTGGTAAGGTGGTATTCCTCTTGAGTCAAAGCCAGGGACTAATCTCTCATCTCGAGTTGATTTTTGGTCCACGGAGCTCTTTCGTGTTGCTACAGTGACCTCAGGATTCCTGTAGCCTTGAAACAGTGTTCTTGGGGTTTCTCTGGAGTGCCATCAAGGAAATCAAGGCTCCTATCCTGTGTGATGTGCAACACGGAATTGCTCTGCACGCAGTGGAGGGGAATTGGGCCTCATTTGGCGGCGAGGGGGAAGTCTCATGGTTTTTCTCGACTTGCGGCGGGAACCTGGGGTATATTCTCGAGTTACGACGGGGATGGCCCTTCCACACACGTGTTTGTTCAGTGACGTCAGGACTCCTGCCTAGTTTCGAGGGACAACTCGGTATTCTCCTCGAGGCTTGGCAGGGCAATTGGGACGCCTCTCCAGCTGAGGTGGGAGACAAGGGTCCCTTTCCACGTGCCACAGGAATCCAGGGACTCCTATCAAGACTCACGAGGAGTCAGGCATCGTCTCCTTTGGAGGCACTGATCTCCGCGTATCTCTGGAATTTTCAAAGGATGTGAGGCCTCCGGTCGCGATGAGGTGGGGAACGAGGTCTTTCTCTGTGGTCGCCACAGGGGATTCAGACATCCTTTCGTCCTGGGAGATGCAAGACGAGCCTGCATTCAAGTCACTGCAGGGATATCCGGCCTTATTTCGAGTCAGGGCATCGCGGTGTCCATTCCACTTGAGGCCGCAAGCTCAGGGTTCCTCTCACATACCTAGAGCTGAGAGAAGCCTCCTCTTGAGGTGCTTGTGGTAAGGTGGTATTACTCTGGAGTCGAAGCCAGGGACTAACCTCTCATCTCGAGTTGATTTTTGGTCAATGGAGCTCTTTCGTGTTGCAACAGTGACCTCAGGATCCCTCAAACCTTGAAACAGTGTTCTTGGGGTTTCTCTGGAGTGCCATAAAAGAAATCAATGCTCCTTTCATGTGTGATGTGCAACACGGAATTGCTCTGCACGCAGTGCAGGGGAATCGGGCCTCATCTCGCGGCGATGGGGAAGTCTCAAAGTTTTTCTCGAGTTGCGGCGGGAACCTGTGGTATATTCTCGACTTACGACGGGGATGGCCCTTCCACACACGTGTTTGTTCAGCGACGTCAGGACTCCTGCCTAGTTGCGAGGGACAACTCGGGATTCTCCTCGAGGCTTGGCAGGGCAATTGGGACGCCTCTCCAGCTGAGGCGGGAGACCAAGTGTCCCTTTCCCCGTGCCACAGGAATCCTGGGACTCCTATCAAGTTTCAAGAGGAGTCAGGCGCCGTCTCCTTTGGAGGCACTGATCTCCGTGTCCCTCTGGAGTTTTCAAAGGATGTGAGGCCTCCGGTTGCGATGAGGTGGGGAACTAGGTCTTTCTCTGTGGTCTCACAGGGGATTCAGACATCCTTTCGTCTTGGGAGATGCAAGACGAGCCTGCATTCAAGACACTGCAGGGATATCCGGCCTTATTTCAAGTCACGGCATCGCGGTGTCCATTCCACTTGAGGCCACCTACTCAGGGTCCCTCTCACATACCTAGAGCTGAGAGAAGCCTCCTCTTGAGGTGCTTGTGGTAAGGTGGTATTCCTCTTGAGTCAAAGCCAGGGACTAATCTCTCATCTCGAGTTGATTTGTGGTCCTTGGAGTTCTTTCGTCTTGCTACAGTGACCTCAGGATCCCTGTAGCCTTGAAACAGTGTTCTTGGGGTTTCTCTGGAGTGCCATCAAGGAAATCAAGGCTCCTTTCCTGTGTGATGTGCAACACGGAATTGCTCTGCACGCAGTGCAGGGGAATTGGGCCTCATTTGGCGGCGAGGGTTAAGTCTCATGGTTTTTCTCGACTTGCGCTGGGAACCTGGGGTATATTCTCGAGTTACGACGGGAATGACCCTTCCACACACGTGTTTGTTCAGTGACGTCAGGACTCCTGCCTAGTTGCGAGGGACAACTCGGGATTCCCCTCGAGGCTTGGGAGGGCAATTGGGACGCCTCTCCAGGTGAGGCGGGAGACCATGTGTCCCTTTCCATGTGCCAGAGGAATCCTGGGACTCCTATCAAGTTTCAAGACGAGTCAGGCATCATTTCCTTTGGAGGCACTGATCTCCGCGTCCCACTGGAGTTTTCAAAGTATGTGAGGCCTCCGGTTGCGATGAGGTGGGGAACTAGGTCTTTCTCTGTGGTCTCCACAGAGGATTCAGACATCCTTTCGTTTTGGCACATGCACGACGAGCCGGCATTCAAGTCACTGCAGGGATATCCGGCCTTATTTCGAGTCAGGGCATCACGGTGTCCATTCCACTTGAGGCCGCAAACTCAGGGTCCTTCTCACATACCTAGAGCTGAGAGAAGCCTCCTCTTGAGGTGCTTGTGTAATGTGGTATTTCTCTGGAGTCGAAGCCAGGGACTAACCTCTCATCGCGAGTTGATTTTTGGTCCACGGAGCTCTTTCGTGTTGCTACAGTGACCTCAGGATCCCTCTAGGCTTGAAACAGTGTTCTTGGGGTTTCTCTGGAGTGCCATCAAGGAAATCAAGGCTGCGTTCATGTGTAATGTACAACTCGGAATTGCTCTGCAGGCAGTGCAGGGGAATCGGGCCTCATCTGGCGGAGAGGGGGAATTGTCATGGTTTTTCTCGAGTTGCGGCGGGAACCTGGGGTATATTCTCGAGTTACGAAGGGGATGGCCCTTCCACACACGTGTTTGTTCAGCGACTTCAGGACTCCTGCCTAGTTGCGAGGGACAACTCGGGATTCTCCTCGAGGCTTGGCAGGTCAATTGGGACGCCTCTCCAGCTGAGGCGGGAGACCAAGGGACCCTCTCCACGTGCCACAGGAATCCTGGGACTCCTATAAAGTTTCAGGAGGAGTCAAGCATCGTCTCCTTTGGAGGCACTGATCTCCACGTCCCTCTGGGTTTTTCCAAAGATGTGAGGCCTCCAGTCGCCTTGAGGTGGGGAACTAGGTCTTTCTCTTTGTTCTCAATAGGGGATTCAGACATCCTTTCGTCTTGGAAGATGCAAGACGAGCCTGCATTCAAGTCGCTGCAGGGATATCCGGACTTATTTCGAGTCAGGGCTTCGCGGTGTCTATTCCACTTGAGGCCGCAAACTCAGGATCCCACTCACATACCTAGAGCTGAGAGAAGATTCCTCTTGAAGTGCTTGTGGTAAGGTGGTATTCATCTGGAGTCGAAGCCAGGGACTAACCTTTCATCTCGAGTTGATTTTTGGTCCACGGAGCTCTTTTGTGTTGCTACAGTGACCTCAGGATCCCTCTAGCCTTGAAACAGTGTTCTTGGGGTTTCTGTGGAATGTCATCAAGGAAATCAAGGCTCCTGTCATGTGTGATGTGCAACACGGAATTGCCCTGCACGCAGTGCAGGGGAATCGGGCCTCATCTCGCGGCGAGGGGGAAGTCTCATGGTTTTTCTCAAGTTGTGGTGGGAACCTTGGGTATATTCTCGAGTTACGACGGGGATGGCCCTTCCACACACGTGTTTGTTCAGCGACGTCAGGGTTCCTGCATAGTTGCGAGTGACAACTCGGTAATCTCCCCGAGGTTTGGCAGGGCAATTGGGACGCCTCTCCAGCTGAGGCGGGAGACCAAGGGTCCCTTTCCACGTGCCACAGGAATCCTGGGACTCCTATCAAGTTTCACGAGGAGTCAAGCATCGTCTCCTTTGGAGGCACTGATCTCCACGTCCCTCTGGGGTTTTCAAAGGATGTGAGGCCTCCGGTCGCCATGAGGTGGGGAACTAGGTCTTTCTCTGTGGTCTCCACAGGGGATTCAGACATCCTTTCGTCTTGGGAGATGCAAGACGAGCCTGCATTCAAGTCACTGCAGGGATATCCGGCCTTATTTCGAGTCAGGGCATCGCGGTGTCCATTCCACTTGAGGCCGCCAACTCAGGGTCCCTCTCACATACCTAGAGCTGAGAGAAGCCTCCTCTTGAGGTGCTTGTGGTAAGGTGGTATTCCTCTGGAGTCGAAGCCAGGGACTAACCTCACATCTCGAGTTGATTTCTGGTCCATGGAGCCCTTTCGTGTTGCTACAGTGACCTCAGGATCCCTCTAGCCTTAAAACAGTGTTCTTGGGGTTTCTCTGGAGTGCCATCAAGGAAATCAAGGCTCCTTTCCTGTGTGATGTGCAACACGGAATTGCTCTGCACGCAGTGCAGGGGAATCGGGCCTCATCTCGAGGCGAGGGGGAAGTCTCATGGTTTTTCTCGAGTTGCCGCGGGAACCTGGGGTATATTCTCGAGTTACGACGGGGATGGCCCTTCCACACACGTGTTTGTCAGCGACGTCAGGACTCCTGACTAGTTGCGAGGGACACCTCGGGATTCTCCTCGAGGCTTGGCAGGGCAATTGGGATGCCTCTCCAGCTGAGGCGGGAGACCAAGGGTCCCTTTCCACGTGCCACAGGAATCCTGGGACTCCTATCAAGTGTCACGAGGAGTCAGGCATCGTCTCCTTTGGAGGCACTGATCTCCGCGTACCTCTGAAATTTTAAAGGATGTGAGGCCTCCGGTTGCGATGAGCTGGGGAACTAGGTCTTTCTCTGTGGTCTGCACAGGGGATTCAGACATCCTTTCGTTTTGGCACAGCAAGACTAGACTGCATTCAAGTCACTGCAGGCATATCCGGCCTTATTTCGAGTCAGGGCATCACGGTGTCCATTCCACTTGAGGCCGCAAACTTAGGGTCCCTCTCACATACCTAGAGCAGAGAGAAGCCTCCTCTTGAGGTGCTTGTGGTAAGGTGGTATTCCTCTGGAGTCGAAGCCAGGGACTAACCTCTCATCTCGAGTTGATTTTTGGTCCACGGAGCTCTTTCATCTTACTACAGCGACATCAGGATCCCTCTAGCCTTGATACAGTGTTCTTGGGGTTTCTCTGAAGTGCCATCAAGAAATCAAGGCTTCTTTCATGTGTGATGTGCAACACGGAATTGCTCTGCACACTGTGCAGGAGAATCGGGCCTCATCTCGCGGCGAGGGGGAAGTCTCATGGTTTTTCTCGAGTTGCGGAGGGAACCTGGGGTATATTCTCGAGTTACGACGGGGATGGCCTTTCCACACACGTGTTTGTTCAGTGACGTCAGGACTCCTGCCTAGTTGCAAGGGACAATTCGAGATTCTCCTCGAAGCTTGGCAGAGCAATTGGGACGCCTCTCCAGCTGAGGTGAGAGACCAAGGGTCCCTCTCCACGTGCCACAGGAATCCTGGGACTCCTATCAAGTTTCAGGAGGAGTCAGGCATCGTCTCCTTTGGAGGCACTGATCTCCGTGTACCTCTGGAGTTTTCAAAGGATGTGAGGTCTCCGGTCGCGATGAGTTGGGGAACTAGGTCTTTCTCTGTGGTCTCCACTGGAGATTCAAACATCCTTTCGTCTTGGGAGATGCAAGACGAGCCTTCATTCAAGTCACTGCAGGGATATCCGGCTTTATTTAGAGTCAGGGCATGGCGGTGTCCATTCCACTTGAGGCCGCGAACTCAGGGTCCCTCTCACATACCTAGAGCTGAGAGAAGCCTCCTCTTGAGGTGCTTGTGGTAAGGTGGTATTCCTCTGGAGTCGAAGCCCGGGACTAACGTCTCATCTTGAGTTGATTTTTGGTCCACGGAGCTCTTTCGTGTTGCTACAGTGACCTCAGGATCCCTCTAGCCTTGAAACAGTGTTCTTGGGGTTTCTCTGGAGTGCCATCAAGGAAATCAAGGCTCCTTTCCTGTGTGATGTGCAACACGGAATTGCTCTGCACTCAGTGCAGGGGAATCGGGCCTCATCTGGCAGTGAGGGGGAAGTCTCATGGTTTTTCTCGAGTTGCCGCGGGAACCTGGGGTATATTCTCGAGTTACGACGCGGATGTCCCTTCCACACACGTGTTTGTTCAGCGACGTCAGGACTCCAGCCTGGTTGTGAGGGACAACTCGGGATTCTCCGCGAGGCTTGGCAGGGCAATTGGGACGCCTCTCCAGCTGAGGCAGGAGACCAAGGGTCCCTTTCCACGTGCGACAGGAATCCTGGGACTCCTATCAAGTTTCATGAGCGGTCAGGCATCGTCTCCTTTGGAGGCACTGTTCTCCGTGTACCTCTGGGGTTTTCAAAGGATGTGAGGACTCCGGTCGAGATGAGGTGGGGAACTAAGTATTTCTCTGTGGTCTCCACAGGGGATTCAGATATCCTTTCCTCTTGGGAGAGGCAAGACGAGCCTGCATTCAAGTCGCTGCAGGGATATCCGGCCTTATTTCGAGTCAGGGCTTCGCGGTGTCCATTCCACTTGAGGCCGCATACTCAGGATCCCACTCACATACCTAGAGCTGAGAGAAGATTCCTCTTGAAGTGCTTGTGGTAAGGTGGTTTTCATCTGGAGTCGAAGCCAGGGACTAACCTTTCATCTCGAGTTGATTTTTGGTCCATGGATCTCTTTCGTGTTGCTACAGTGACCTCAGGATCCCTCTAGCCTTGAAACAGTGTTCTTGGGGTTTCTCTGGAGTGTCATCAAGGAAATCAAGGCTCCTGTCATGTGTGATGTGCAACACGGAATTGCCCTGCACGCAGTGCAGGGGAATCGGGCCTCATCTCGCGGCGAGGGGGAAGTCTCATGGTTTTTCTCGAGTTGCGGCCGGAACCTGGGGTATATTCTCGAGTTACGACGGGGATGGCCCTTCCACACACGTGTTTGTTCAGCGACGTCAGGACTGCTGCCTAGTTGCGAGGGACACCTCGGGATTCTCCTCGAGGCTTGGCAGGGCAATTGGGACGCCTCTCCAGCTGAGGTGGGAGACCAAGGGTCCCTTTCCACGTGCCACAGGAATCCTGGGACTCCTATCAAGTTTCAGGAGGAGTTAGGCATCGTCTCCTTTGGAGGCACTGATCTCCGCGTCCCTCTGGAGTTTTCAAAGGATGTGAGGACTCTGGTCGCGATGAGGTGGGGAACGAGGTCTTTCTCTGTGGTCTCCACAGGGGATTCAGACATCCTTTCGTCTTGGGAGATGCAAGGCGAGCCTGCATTCAAGTCACTGCAGGGATATCTGGCCTTATTTCGAGTCAGGGCATCGCGGTGTCCATTCCACTTGAGGCCGCCAACTCAGGGTCCCTCTCACATACCTAGAGCTGAGAGAAGATTCCTCTTGAAGTGCTTGTGGTAAGGTGGTTTTCATCTGGAGTCGAAGCCAGGGACTAACCTTTCATCTCGAGTTGATTTTTGGTCCATGGATCTCTTTCGTGTTGCTACAGTGACCTCAGGATCCCTCTAGCCTTGAAACCGTGTTCTTGGGGTTTCTGTGGAGTGCCATCATGGAAATCAAGGCTCCTTTCATGTGTGATTTGCAACACGGAATTGCTCTGCACGCAGTGCAGGGGAATCGGGCCTTATCTGGCGGCGAGGGGGAAGTCTCATGGTTTTTCTCGAGTTGCGGCGGGAACCTGGGGTATATTCTCGAGTTACGATGGGGATGGCCCTTCCACACATGTGTTTGTTCAGCGACGTCAGGACTCCTGCCTAGTTGCGAGGGACAACTCGGGATTCCCCTCGAGGCTTGGCAGGGCAATTGGGACGCCTCTCCAGCTGAGGCGGGAGACCAAGTGTCCCTTTCCCCGTGCCACAGGAATCCTGGGACTCCTATCAACTTTCAAGAGGAGTCAGGCGCCGTCTCCTTTGGAGGCACTGATCTCCGTGTCCCTCTGGAGTTTTCAAAGGATGTGAGGCCTCCGGTTGCGATGAGGTGGGGAACTAGGTCTTTCTCTGTGGTCTGCACAGGGGATTCAGACATCCTTTCGTCTTGGGAGATGCAAGACGAGCCTGCATTCAAGTCACTGCAGGGATATCCGGCCTTATTTCAAGTCACGGCATCGCGGTGTCCATTCCACTTGAGGCCACCAACTCAGGGTCCCTCTCACATACCTAGAGATGAGAGAAGCCTCCTCTTGAGGTGCTTGTGGTAAGGTGGTATTCCTCTGGAGTAGATGCCAGGAACTAACCTCTCATCTCGAGTTGATTTGTGGTCCTTGGAGCTCTTTCGTCTTGCTACAGTGACCTCAGGATCCCTGTAGCCTTGAAACAGTGTTCTTGGGGTTTCTCTGGAGTGCCATCAAGGAAATCAAGGCTCCTTTCCTGTGTGATGTGCAACACGGAATTGCTCTGCACGCAGTGCAGGGGAATTGGGCCTCATTTGGCGGCGAGGGTTAAGTCTCATGGTTTTTCTCGACTTGCGCTGGGAACCTGGGGTATATTCTCGAGTTACGACGGGAATGACCCTTCCACACACGTGTTTGTTCAGTGACGTCAGGACTCCTGCCTAGTTGCGAGGGACAACTCGGGATTCCCCTCGAGGCTTGGGAGGGCAATTGGGACGCCTCTCCAGGTGAGGCGGGAGACCATGTGTCCCTTTCCATGTGCCAGAGGAATCCTGGGACTCCTATCAAGTTTCAAGACGAGTCAGGCATCATTTCCTTTGGAGGCACTGATCTCCGCGTCCCACTGGAGTTTTCAAAGTATGTGAGGCCTCCGGTTGCGATGAGGTGGGGAACTAGGTCTTTCTCTGAGGTCTCCACAGAGGATTCAGACATCCTTTCGTTTTGGCACATGCACGACGAGCCGGCATTCAAGTCACTGCAGGGATATCCGGCCTTATTTCGAGTCAGGGCATCGCGGTGTCCATTCCACTTGAGTCCGCAAACTCAGGTTCACTCTCACATACCTAGAGCTGAGAGAAGCCTCCTCTTGAGGTGCTTGTCGTAAGTTGCTATTCCTCTGGAGTCGAAGCCAGGGACTAACCTCTCATCTCGAGTTGATTCTTGGTCCATGGAGCTCTTTCGTGTTGCTACAGTGACCTCAGGATCCCTCTAGCCTTGAAACAGTGTTCTTGGGCTTTCTCTGGAGTGCCATCAAGGAAATCAAGGCTCCTTTCATGTGTGATGTGCAACACGGAATTGCTCTGCACGCAGTGCAGGGGAATCGGGCCTCATCTCGCGGCGAAGGGGAAGTCCCCTGGTTTTTCTCGAGTTGTGGCGGGATCCTGGGGTATATTCTCGAGTTACGACGGGGATGGCCCTTCCACACACGTGTTTGTTCAGTGACGGCAGGACTCCTGCCTAGTTGTGAGGGACAACTCGGGATTCTCCTCGAGGCTTGGCAGGGCAATTGGGACGCCTCTCCAGCTGAGGCGGGAGACCAAGGGTCCCTTTCCACGTGCCACAGGAATCCTGGGACTCCTATCAAGTTTCACGAGCGGTCAGGCATCGTCTCCTTTGGAGGCACTGATCTTCGGTACCTCTCGAGTTTTCAAAGGTTGTGAGGCCTCCGGTGGCGATGAGGTGGGAAACTAGGTCTTTCTCTGTGGTCTCCACAGGGTATTCAGACATCCTTTCGTCTTGGGAGATGCAAGACGAGCCTGCATTCAAGTCACTGCAGGGATATCTGGCCTCATTTCGAGTCAGGGCATCGCGGTGTCCATTCCATTTGAGGCCGCAAACTCAGGGTCCCTGTCATGTACCTAGAGCTGAGAGAATCCTCCTCTTGAGGTGCTTGTGGTAGGGTGGTATTCCTCTGGAGTCGAAGCCAGGGACTAACCTCTCATGTCGAGTTGATTTGTGGTCCAAGGAGCTCTTTCTTGTTGCTACAGTGACCTCAGGATCCCTCTAGCCTTGAAACAGTGTTCTTGGGGTTTCTGTGGAGTGCCATCATGGAAATCAAAGCTCCTTTCATGTGTGATTTGCAACACGGAATTGCTCTGCACGCAGTGCAGGGGAATCGGGCCTTATCTGGCTGTGAGGGGGAAGTCTCATGGTTTTTCTCGAGTTGCGGCGGGAACCTGGGGTATATTCTCGAGTTACGACGGGGATGGCCCGTCCACACATGTGTTTGTTCAGCGACGTCAGGACTCCTGCCTAGTTGCGAGGGACAACTCGGGATTCTCCTCCCGGCTTGGCAGGGCAATTGGGACGCCTCTCCAGCTGAGGCGGGAGACCAAGTGTCCCTTTCCACGTGCCACAGGAATCCTGGGACTCCTATCAACTTTCACGAGGAGGCAGGCATCGTCTCCTTTGGAGGCACTCATCTCCGCGTACCTCTGGAATTTTAAAGGATGTGAGGCCTCCGGTCGGGATGAGGTGCGTAACTAGGTCTTTCTCTGTGGTCTCCACAGGGGATTCAGACATCCTTTCGTCCTGGGAGATGCAAGACGAGCCTGCATTGAAGTCACTGCAGGGATATCCGGCCTTATTTCAAGTCAGGGCATCGCGGTGTCCATTCCACTTGAGGCCACCAACTCAGGGTCCCTCTCACATACTTAGAGCTGAGAGAAGCCTCCTCTTGAGGTGCTTGTGGTAAGGTGGTATTCCTCTGGAGTCAAAGCCAGGGACTAATCTCTCATCTCGAGTTGATTTTTGGTCCACGGAGCTCTTTCGTGTTGCTACAGTGACCTCAGGATTCCTGTAGCCTTGAAACAGTGTTCTTGGGGTTTCTCTGGAGTGCCAGCAAGGAAATCAAGGCTCCTATCCTGTGTGATGTGCAACACGGAATTGCTCTGCACGCAGTGGAGGGGAATTTGGCCTCATTTGGCGGCGAGGGGGAAGTCTCATGGTTTTTCTCGACTTGCGGCGGGAACCTGGGGTATATTCTCGACTTACGACGGGGATGGCCCTTCCACACACGTGTTTCTTCAGTGACGTCAGGACTCCTGCCTAGTTTCGAGGGACAACTCGGTATTCTCCTCGAGGCTTGGCAGGGCAATTGGGACGCCTCTCCAGCTGAGGTGGGAGACCAAGGGTCCCTTTCCACGTGCCACAGGAATCCAGGGACTCCTATCAAGACTCACGAGGAGTCAGGCATCGTCTCCTTTGGAGGCACTGATCTCCGCGTATCTCTGGAATTTTCAAAGGATGTGAGGCCTCCGGTCGCGATGAGGTGGGGAACGAGGTCTTTCTCTGTGGTCGCCACAGGGGATTCAGACATCCCTTCGTCCTGGGAGATGCAAGACGAGCCTGCATTCAAGTCACCGCAGGGATATCCGGCCTTATTTCGAGTCAGGGCATCGCGGTGTCCATTCCACTTGAGGCCGCAAGCTCAGGGTCCCTCTCACATACCTAGAGCTGAGAGAAGCCTCCTCTTGAGGTGCTTGTGGTAAGGTGGTATTACTCTGGAGTCGAAGCCAGGGACTAACCTCTCATCTCGAGTTGATTTTTGGTCAACGGAGCTCTTTCGTGTTGCAACAGTGACCTCAGGATCCCTCTAACCTTGAAACAGTGTTCTTGGGGTTTCTCTGGAGTGCCATAAAGGAAATCAAGGCTCCTTTCATGTGTGATGTGCAACACGGAATTGCTCTGCACGCAGTGCAGGGGAATCGGGCCTCATCTCGCGGCGATGGGGAAGTCTCAAAGTTTTTCTCGAGTTGCGGCGGGAACCTGTGGTATATTCTCGACTTACGACGGGGATGGCCCTTCCACACACGTGTTTGTTCAGCGACGTCAGGACTCCTGCCTAGTTGCGAGGGACAACTCGGGATTCCCCTCGAGGCTTGGCAGGGCAATTGGGACGCCTCTCCAGCTGAGGCGGGAGACCAAGTGTCCCTTTCCCCGTGCCACAGGAATCCTGGGACTCCTATCAAGTTTCAAGAGGAGTCAGGCGCCGTCTCCTTTGGAGGCACTGATCTCCGTGTCCCTCCGGAGTTTTCAAAGGATGTGAGGCCTCCGGTTGCGATGAGGTGGGAAACTAGGTCTTTCTCTGTGGTCTGCACAGGGGATTCAGACATCCTTTCGTCTTGGGAGATGCAAGACGAGCCTGCATTCAAGTCACTGCAGGGATATCCGGCCTTATTTCAAGTCTCGGCATCGCGGTGTCCATTCCACTTGAGGCCACCAACTCAGGGTCCCTCTCACATACCTAGAGCTGAGAGAAGCCTCCTCTTGAGGTGCTTGTGGTAAGGTGGTATTCCTCTGGAGTAGATGCCAGGAACTAACCTCTCATCTTGAGTTGATTTTTGGTCCACGGAGCTCTTTCATCTTACTACAGCGACATCAGGATCCCTCTAGCCTTGATACAGTGTTCTTGGGGTTTCTCTGAAGTGCCATCAAGAAATCAAGGCTTCTTTCATGTGTGATGTGCAACACGGAATTGCTCTGCACACTGTGCAGGAGAATCGGGCCTCATCTCGCGGCGAGGGGGAAGTCTCATGGTTTTTCTCGAGTTGCGGAGGGAACCTGGGGTATATTCTCGAGTTACGACGGGGATGGCCTTTCCACACACGTGTTTGTTCAGTGACGTCAGGACTCCTGCCTAGTTGCAAGGGACAATTCGAGATTCTCCTCGAAGCTTGGCAGAGCAATTGGGACGCCTCTCCAGCTGAGGTGAGAGACCAAGGGTCCCTCTCCACGTGCCACAGGAATCCTGGGACTCCTATCAAGTTTCAGGAGGAGTCAGGCATCGTCTCCTTTGGAGGCACTGATCTCCGTGTACCTCTGGAGTTTTCAAAGGATGTGAGGTCTCCGGTCGCGATGAGTTGGGGAACTAGGTCTTTCTCTGTGGTCTCCACTGGAGATTCAAACATCCTTTCGTCTTGGGAGATGCAAGACGAGCCTTCATTCAAGTCACTGCAGGGATATCCGGCTTTATTTAGAGTCAGGGCATGGCGGTGTCCATTCCACTTGAGGCCGCGAACTCAGGGTCCCTCTCACATACCTAGAGCTGAGAGAAGCCTCCTCTTGAGGTGCTTGTGGTAAGGTGGTATTCCTCTGGAGTCGAAGCCCGGGACTAACGTCTCATCTTGAGTTGATTTTTGGTCCACGGAGCTCTATCGTGTTGCTACAGTGACCTCAGGATCCCTCTTGCCTTGAAACAGTGTTCTTGGGGTTTCTCTGGAGTGCCATCAAGGAAATCAAGGCTCCTTTCCTGTGTGATGTGCAACACGGAATTGCTCTGCACTCAGTGCAGGGGAATCGGGCCTCATCTGGCAGTGAGGGGGAAGTCTCATGGTTTTTCTCGAGTTGCCGCGGGAACCTGGGGTATATTCTCGAGTTACGACGCGGATGTCCCTTCCACACACGTGTTTGTTCAGCGACGTCAGGACTCCAGCCTGGTTGTGAGGGACAACTCGGGATTCTCCGCGAGGCTTGGCAGGGCAATTGGGACGCCTCTCCAGCTGAGGCAGGAGACCAAGGGTCCCTTTCCACGTGCGACAGGAATCCTGGGACTCCTATCAAGTTTCATGAGCGGTCAGGCATCGTCTCCTTTGGAGGCACTGTTCTCCGTGTACCTCTGGGGTTTTCAAAGGATGTGAGGACTCCGGTCGCGATGAGGTGGGGAACTAAGTATTTCTCTGTGGTCTCCACAGGGGATTCAGATATCCTTTCCTCTTGGGAGAGGCAAGACGAGCCTGCATTCAAGTCGCTGCAGGGATATCCGGCCTTATTTCGAGTCAGGGCTTCGCGGTGTCCATTCCACTTGAGGCCGCATACTCAGGATCCCACTCACATACCTAGAGCTGAGAGAAGATTCCTCTTGAAGTGCTTGTGGTAAGGTGGTTTTCATCTGGAGTCGAAGCCAGGGACTAACCTTTCATCTCGAGTTGATTTTTGGTCCATGGATCTCTTTCGTGTTGCTACAGTGACCTCAGGATCCCTCTAGCCTTGAAACAGTGTTCTTGGGGTTTCTCTGGAGTGTCATCAAGGAAATCAAGGCTCCTGTCATGTGTGATGTGCAACACGGAATTGCCCTGCACGCAGTGCAGGGGAATCGGGCCTCATCTCGCGGCGAGGGGGAAGTCTCATGGTTTTTCTCGAGTTGCGGCCGGAACCTGGGGTATATTCTCGAGTTACGACGGGGATGGCCCTTCCACACACGTGTTTGTTCAGCGACGTAAGGGTTCCTGCCTAGTTGCGAGGGACAACTCGGGATTCTCCTCGAGGCTTGGCAGGGCAATTGGGACGCCTCTCCAGCTGAGGTGGGAGACCAAGGGTCCCTTTCCACGTGCCACAGGAATCCTGGGACTCCTATCAAGTTTCAGGAGGAGTTAGGCATCGTCTCCTTTGGAGGCACTGATCTCCGCGTCCCTCTGGAGTTTTCAAAGGATGTGAGGCCTCTGGTCGCGATGAGGTGGGGAACGAGGTCTTTCTCTGTGGTCTCCACAGGGGATTCAGACATCCTTTCGTCTTGGGAGATGCAAGGCGAGCCTGCATTCAAGTCACTGCAGGGATATCTGGCCTTATTTCGAGTCAGGGCATCGCGGTGTCCATTCCACTTGAGGCCGCCAACTCAGGGTCCCTCTCACATACCTAGAGCTGAGAGAAGATTCCTCTTGAAGTGCTTGTGGTAAGGTGGTTTTCATCTGGAGTCGAAGCCAGGGACTAACCTTTCATCTCGAGTTGATTTTTGGTCCATGGATCTCTTTCGTGTTGCTACAGTGACCTCAGGATCCCTCTAGCCTTGAAACCGTGTTCTTGGGGTTTCTGTGGAGTGCCATCATGGAAATCAAGGCTCCTTTCATGTGTGATTTGCAACACGGAATTGCTCTGCACGCAGTGCAGGGGAATCGGGCCTTATCTGGCGGCGAGGGGGAAGTCTCATGGTTTTTCTCGAGTTGCGGCGGGAACCTGGGGTATATTCTCGAGTTACGATGGGGATGGCCCTTCCACACATGTGTTTGTTCAGCGACGTCAGGACTCCTGCCTAGTTGCGAGGGGACAACTCGGGATTCCCCTCGAGGCTTGGCAGGGCAATTGGGACGCCTCTCCAGCTGAGGCGGGAGACCAAGTGTCCCTTTCCCCGTGCCACAGGAATCCTGGGACTCCTATCAAGTTTCAAGAGGAGTCAGGCGCCGTCTCCTTTGGAGGCACTGATCTCCGTGTCCCTCTGGAGTTTTCAAAGGATGTGAGGCCTCCGGTTGCGATGAGGTGGGGAACTAGGTCTTTCTCTGTGGTCTGCACAGGGGATTCAGACATCCTTCCGTCTTGGGAGATGCAAGACGAGCCTGCATTCAAGTCACTGCAGGGATATCCAGCCTTATTTCAAGTCACGGCATCGCGGTGTCCATTCCACTTGAGGCCACCAACTCAGGGTCCCTCTCACATACCTAGAGATGAGAGAAGCCTCCTCTTGAGGTGCTTGTGGTAAGGTGGTATTCCTCTGGAGTAGATGCCAGGAACTAACCTCTCATCTCGAGTTGATTTGTGGTCCTTGGAGCTCTTTCGTCTTGCTACAGTGACCTCAGGATCCCTGTAGCCTTGAAACAGTGTTCTTGGGGTTTCTCTGGAGTGCCATCAAGGAAATCAAGGCTCCTTTCCTGTGTGATGTGCAACACGGAATTGCTCTGCACGCAGTGCAGGGGAATTGGGCCTCATTTGGCGGCGAGGGTTAAGTCTCATGGTTTTTCTCGACTTGCGCTGGGAACCTGGGGTATATTCTCGAGTTACGACGGGAATGACCCTTCCACACACGTGTTTGTTCAGTGACGTCAGGACTCCTGCCTAGTTGCGAGGGACAACTCGGGATTCCCCTCGAGGCTTGGGAGGGCAATTGGCACGCCTCTCCAGGTGAGGCGGGAGACCATGTGTCCCTTTCCATGTGCCAGAGGAATCCTGGGACTCCTATCAAGTTTCAAGACGAGTCAGGCATCATTTCCTTTGGAGGCACTGATCTCCGCGTCCCACTGGAGTTTTCAAAGTATGTGAGGCCTCCGGTTGCGATGAGGTGGGGAACTAGGTCTTTCTCTGTGGTCTCCACAGAGGATTCAGACATCCTTTCGTTTTGGCACATGCACGACGAGCCGGCATTCAAGTCACTGCAGGGATATCCGGCCTTATTTCGAGTCAGGGCATCGCGGTGTCCATTCCACTTGAGGCCGCAAACTCAGGTTCACTCTCACATACCTAGAGCTGAGAGAAGCCTCCTCTTGAGGTGCTTGTCGTAAGTTGCTATTCCTCTGGAGTCGAAGCCAGGGACTAACCTCTCATCTCGAGTTGATTCTTGGTCCATGGAGCTCTTTCGTGTTGCTACAGTGACCTCAGGATCCCTCTAGCCTTGAAACAGTGTTCTTGGGCTTTCTCTGGAGTGCCATCAAGGAAATCAAGGCTCCTTTCATGTGTGATGTGCAACACGGAATTGCTCTGCACGCAGTGCAGGGGAATCGGGCCTCATCTCGCGGCGAAGGGGAAGTCCCCTGGTTTTTCTCGAGTTGTGGCGGGATCCTGGGGTATATTCTCGAGTTACGACGGGGATGGCCCTTCCACACACGTGTTTGTTCAGTGATGGCAGGACTCCTGCCTAGTTGTGAGGGACAACTCGGGATTCTCCTCGAGGCTTGGCAGGGCAATTGGGACGCCTCTCCAGCTGAGGCGGGAGACCAAGGGTCCCTTTCCACGTGCCACAGGAATCCTGGGACTCCTATCAAGTTTCACGAGCGGTCAGGCATCGTCTCCTTTGGAGGCACTGATCTTCGGTACCTCTCGAGTTTTCAAAGGTTGTGAGGCCTCCGGTGGCGATGAGGTGGGAAACTAGGTCTTTCTCTGTGGTCTCCACAGGGTATTCAGACATCCTTTCGTCTTGGGAGATGCAAGACGAGCCTGCATTCAAGTCACTGCAGGGATATCTGGCCTCATTTCGAGTCAGGGCATCGCGGTGTCCATTCCATTTGAGGCCGCAAACTCAGGGTCCCTGTCATGTACCTAGAGCTGAGAGAATCCTCCTCTTGAGGTGCTTGTGGTAGGGTGGTATTCCTCTGGAGTCGAAGCCAGGGACTAACCTCTCATGTCGAGTTGATTTGTGGTCCAAGGAGCTCTTTCTTGTTTCTACAGTGACCTCAGGATCCCTCTAGCCTTGAAACAGTGTTCTTGGGGTTTCTGTGGAGTGCCATCATGGAAATCAAAGCTCCTTTCATGTGTGATTTGCAACACGGAATTGCTCTGCACGCAGTGCAGGGGAATCGGGCCTTATCTGGCTGTGAGGGGGAAGTCTCATGGTTTTTCTCGAGTTGCGGCGGGAACCTGGGGTATATTCTCGAGTTACGACGGGGATGGCCCGTCCACACATGTGTTTGTTCAGCGACGTCAGGACTCCTGCCTAGTTGCGAGGGACAACTCGGGATTCTCCTCCCGGCTTGGCAGGGCAATTGGGACGCCTCTCCAGCTGAGGCGGGAGACCAAGTGTCCCTTTCCACGTGCCACAGGAATCCTGGGACTCCTATCAACTTTCACGAGGAGTCAGGCATCGTCTCCTTTGGAGGCACTCATCTCCGCGTACCTCTGGAATTTTAAAGGATGTGAGGCCTCCGGTCGGGATGAGGTGCGTAACTAGGTCTTTCTCTGTGGTCTCCACAGGGGATTCAGACATCCTTTCGTCCTGGGAGATGCAAGACGAGCCTGCATTGAAGTCACTGCAGGGATATCCGGCCTTATTTCAAGTCAGGGCATCGCGGTGTCCATTCCACTTGAGGCCACCAACTCAGGGTCCCTCTCACATACTTAGAGCTGAGAGAAGCCTCCTCTTGAGGTGCTTGTGGTAAGGTGGTATTCCTCTGGAGTCAAAGCCAGGGACTAATCTCTCATCTCGAGTTGATTTTTGGTCCACGGAGCTCTTTCGTGTTGCTACAGTGACCTCAGGATTCCTGTAGCCTTGAAACAGTGTTCTTGGGGTTTCTCTGGAGTGCCAGCAAGGAAATCAAGGCTCCTATCCTGTGTGATGTGCAACACGGAATTGCTCTGCACGCAGTGGAGGGGAATTTGGCCTCATTTGGCGGCGAGGGGGAAGTCTCATGGTTTTTCTCGACTTGCGGCGGGAACCTGGGGTATATTCTCGACTTACGACGGGGATGGCCCTTCCACACACGTGTTTGTTCAGTGACGTCAGGACTCCTGCCTAGTTTCGAGGGACAACTCGGTATTCTCCTCGAGGCTTGGCAGGGCAATTGGGACGCCTCTCCAGCTGAGGTGGGAGACCAAGGGTCCCTTTCCACGTGCCACAGGAATCCAGGGACTCCTATCAAGACTCACGAGGAGTCAGGCATCGTCTCCTTTGGAGGCACTGATCTCCGCGTACTTCTGGAATTTTCAAAGGATGTGAGGCCTCCGGTCGCGATGAGGTGGGGAACGAGGTCTTTCTCTGTGGTCGCCACAGGGGATTCAGACATCCCTTCGTCCTGGGAGATGCAAGACGAGCCTGCATTCAAGTCACCGCAGGGATATCCGGCCTTATTTCGAGTCAGGGCATCGCGGTGTCCATTCCACTTGAGGCCGCAAGCTCAGGGTCCCTCTCACATACCTAGAGCTGAGAGAAGCCTCCTCTTGAGGTGCTTGTGGTAAGGTGGTATTACTCTGGAGTCGAAGCCAGGGACTAACCTCTCATCTCGAGTTGATTTTTGGTCAATGGAGCTCTTTCGTGTTGCAACAGTGACCTCAGGATCCCTCTAACCTTGAAACAGTGTTCTTGGGGTTTCTCTGGAGTGCCATAAAGGAAATCAAGGCTCCTTTCATGTGTGATGTGCAACACGGAATTGCTCTGCACGCAGTGCAGGGGAATCGGGCCTCATCTCGCGGCGATGGGGAAGTCTCAAAGTTTTTCTCGAGTTGCGGCGGGAACCTGTGGTATATTCTCGACTTACGACGGGGATGGCCCTTCCACACACGTGTTTGTTCAGCGACGTCAGGACTCCTGCCTAGTTGCGAGGGACAACTCGGGATTCCCCTCGAGGCTTGGCAGGGCAATTGGGACGCCTCTCCAGCTGAGGCGGGAGACCAAGTGTCCCTTTCCCCGTGCCACAGGAATCCTGGGACTCCTATCAAGTTTCAAGAGGAGTCAGGCGCCGTCTCCTTTGGAGGCACTGATCTCCGTGTCCCTCCGGAGTTTTCAAAGGATGTGAGGCCTCCGGTTGCGATGAGGTGGGAAACTAGGTCTTTCTCTGTGGTCTGCACAGGGGATTCAGACATCCTTTCGTCTTGGGAGATGCAAGACGAGCCTGCATTCAAGTCACTGCAGGGATATCCGGCCTTATTTCAAGTCACGGCATCGCGGTGTCCATTCCACTTGAGGCCACCAACTCAGGGTCCCTCTCACATACCTAGAGCTGAGAGAAGCCTCCTCTTGAGGTGCTTGTGGTAAGGTGGTATTCCTCTGGAGTAGATGCCAGGAACTAACCTCTCATCTCGAGTTGATTTGTGGTCCTTGGAGCTCTTTCGTCTTGCTACAGTGACCTCAGGATCCCTCTAGCCTTGAAACAGTGTTCTTGGGGTTTCTCTGGAGTGCCATCAAGGAAATCAAGTCTCCTTTCCTGTGTGATGTGCAACACGGAATGGCTCTGCACGCAGTGCAGGGGAATTGGGCCTCATTTGGCGGCGAGGGTTAAGTCTCATGGTTTTTCTCGACTTGCGCTGGGAACCTGGGGTATATTCTCGAGTTACGACGGGAATGACCCTTCCACACACGTGTTTGTTCAGTGACGTCAGGACTCCTGCCTAGTTGCGAGGGACAACTCGGGATTCCCCTCGAGGCTTGGGAGGGCAATTGGGACGCCTCTCCAGGTGAGGCGGGAGACCATGTGTCCCTTTCCATGTGCCAGAGGAATCCTGGGACTCCTATCAAGTTTCAAGACGAGTCAGGCATCATTTCCTTTGGAGGCACTGATCTCCGCGTCCCACTGGAGTTTTCAAAGTATGTGAGGCCTCCGGTTGCGATGAGGTGGGGAACTAGGTCTTTCTCTGTGGTCTCCACAGAGGATTCAGACATCCTTTCGTTTTGGCACATGCACGACGAGCCGGCATTCAAGTCACTGCAGGGATATCCGGCCTTATTTCGAGTCAGGGCATCGCGGTGTCCATTCCACTTGAGGCCGCAAACTCAGGTTCCCTCTCACATACCTAGAGCTGAGAGAAGCCTCCTCTTGAGGTGCTTGTGGTAAGGTGGTATTCCTCTGGAGTCAAAGCCAGGGACTAAACTCTCATCTCGAGTTGATTTTGGTCCACGGAGCTCTTTCGTGTTGCTACAGTGACCTCAGGATCCCTCTAGCCTTGAAACAGTGTTCTTGGGATTCTCTGGAGTGCCATCAAGGAAATCAAGGCTCCTTTCATGTGTGATGTGCAACACGGAATTGCTCTGCACGCAGTGCAGGGGAATCGGGCCTCATCTCGCGGCGAAGGGGAAGTCCCCTGGTTTTTCTCGAGTTGTGGCGGGATCCTGGGGTATATTCTCGAGTTACGACAGGGATGGCCCTTCCACACACGTGTTTGTTCAGCGACGTCAGGACTCCAGCCTGGTTGTGAGGGACAACTCGGGATTCTCCTCGAGGCTTGGCAGGGCAATTGGGACGCCTCTCCAGCTGAGGCGGGAGACCAAGGGTCCCTTTCCACGTGCCACAGGGATCCTGGGACTCCTATCAAGTTTCACGAGCGGTCAGGCATCGTCTCCTTTGGAGGCACTGATCTTCGGTACCTCTGGAGTTTTCAAAGGTTGTGAGGCCTCCGGTGGCGATGAGGTGGGGAACTAGGTCTTTCTCTGTGGTCTCCACAGGGGATTCAGACATCCTTTCGTCTTGGGAGATGCAAGACGAGCCTGCATTCAAGTCACTGCAGGGATATCCGGCCTCATTTCGAGTCAGGGCATCGCGGTGTCCATTTCATTTGAGGCCGCAAACTCAGGGTCCCTGTCACGTACCTAGAGCTGAGAGAATCCTCCTCTTGAGGTGCTTGTGGTAGGGTGGCATTCCTCTGGAGTCGAAGCCAGGGAATAACCTCTCATGTCGAGTTGATTTGTGGTCCAAGGAGATCTTTCTTGTTGCTACAGTGACCTCAGGATCCCTCTAGCCTTGCAACAGTGTTCTTGGGGTTTCTGTGGAGTGCCATCATGGAAATCAAAGCTCCTTTCATGTGTGATTTGCAACACGGAATTGCTCTGCACGCAGTGCAGGGGAATCGGGCCTTATCTGGCGGTGAGGGGGAAGTCTCATGGTTTTTCTCGAGTTGCGGCGGGAACCTGGGGTATATTCTCGAGTTACGACGGAGATGGCCCTTCCACACATGTGTTTGTTCAGCGACGTCAGGACTCCTGCCTAGTTGCGAGGGACAACTCGGGATTCTCCTCCCGGCTTGGCAGGGCAATTGGGACGCCTCTCCAGCTGAGGGGGGAGACCAAGTGTCCCTTTCCACGTGCCACAGGAATCCTGGGACTCCTATTAACTTTCACGAGGAGTCAGGCATCGTCTCCTTTGGAGGCACTCATCTCCGCGTACCTCTGGAATTTTAAAGGATGTGAGGCCTCCGGTCGGGATGAGGTGCGTAACTAGGTCTTTCTCTGTGGTCTCCACAGGGGATTCAGACATCCTTTCGTCCTGGGAGATGCAAGACGAGCCTGCATGGAAGTCACTGCAGGGATATCCGGCCTTATTTCAAGTCAGGGCATCGCGGTGTCCATTCCACTTGAGGCCACCAACTCAGGGTCCCTCTCACATACTTAGAGCTGAGAGAAGCCTCCTCTTGAGGTGCTTGTGGTAAGGTGGTATTCCTCTGGAGTCAAAGCCAGGGACTAATCTCTCATCTCGAGTTGATTTTTGGTCCACGGAGCTCTTTCTTGTTGCTACAGTGACCTCAGGATTCCTGTAGCCTTGAAACAGTGTTCTTGGGGTTTCTCTGGAGTGCCATCAAGGAAATCAAGGCTCCTATCCTGTGTGATGTGCAACACGGAATTGCTCTGCACGCAGTGGAGGGGAATTGGGCCTCATTTGGCGGCGAGGGGGAAGTCTCATGGTTTTTCTCGACTTGCGGCGGGAACCTGGGGTATATTCTCGACTTACGACGGGGATGGCCCTTCCACACACGTGTTTGTTCAGTGACGTCAGGACTCCTGCCTAGTTTCGAGGGACAACTCGGTATTCTCCTCGAGGCTTGGCAGGGCAATTGGGACGCCTCTCCAGCTGAGGTGGGAGACCAAGTGTCCCTTTCCACGTGCCACAGGAATCCAGGGACTCCTATCAAGACTCACGAGGAGTCAGGCATCGTCTCCTTTGGAGGCACTGATCTCCGCGTATCTCTGGAATTTTCAAAGGATGTGAGGCCTCCGGTCGCGATGAGGTGGGGAACGAGGTCTTTCTCTGTGGTCGCCACAGGGGATTCAGACATCCTTTCGTCCTGGGAGATGCAAGACGAGCCTGCATTCAAGTCACCGCAGGGATATCCGGCCTTATTTCGAGTCAGGGCATCGCGGTGTCCATTCCACTTGAGGCCGCAAGCTCAGGGTCCCTCTCACATACCTAGAGCTGAGAGAAGCCTCCTCTTGAGGTGCTTGTGGTAAGGTGGTATTACTCTGGAGTCGAAGCCAGGGACTAACCTCTCATCTCGAGTTGATTTTTGGTCAATGGAGCTCTTTCGTGTTGCAACAGTGACCTCAGGATCCCTCTAACCTTGAAACAGTGTTCTTGGGGTTTCTCTGGAGTGCCATAAAGGAAATCAAGGCTCCTTTCATGTGTGATGTGCAACACGGAATTGCTCTGCACGCAGTGCAGGGGAATCGGGCCTCATCTCGCGGCGATGGGGAAGTCTCAAAGTTTTTCTCGAGTTGCGGCGGGAACCTGTGGCATATTCTCGACTTACGACAGGGATGGCCCTTCCACACACGTGTTTGTTCAGCGACGTCAGGACTCCTGCCTAGTTGCGAGGGACAACTCGGGATTCTCCTCGAGGCTTGGCAGGGCAATTGGGACGCCTCTGCACCTGAGGCGGGAGACCAAGGGTCCCTTTCCACGTGCCACAGGAATCCTGGGACTCCTATCAAGTTTCACGAGGAGTCAGGCATCGACTCCTTTGGAGGCACTGATCTCCGCGTCCCTCTGGAGGTTTGAAAGGATGTGAGGCCTCCGGTCGCGATGAGGTGGGGAACGAGGTCTTTCTCTGTGGTCTCCACAGGGGATTCAGACATCCTTTCGTCTTGGGAGATGCAAGACGAGCCTGCATTGAAGTCACTGCAGGGATATCCGGCCTTATTTCGAGTCAGGGCATCCCCATATCCATTCCACTTGAGGCCGCAAACTCAGGGTTCCTCTCACATACCTAGAGCTGAGGGAAGCCTCCTCTTGAAGTGCTTGTGGTAAGGTGGTATACCTCTGGATTCGAAGCCAGGGACTAACCTCTCATCTCGAGTTGATTTTTGGTCCACGGAGCTCTTTCGTGTTGCTACAGTGACCTCAGGATCCCTCTAGCCTTGAAACAGTGTTCTTGGTGTTTCTCTGGAGTGCCATCAAGGAAATCAAGGCTCCTTTCATGTGTGATGTGCAACACGGAATTGCTCTGCACGCAGTGCAGGGGAATCGGGCCTCATCTCGAGGCGAGGGGGAAGTCTCATGGTTTTTCTCGAGTTGCGGCGGGAACCTGGGGTATATTCTCGAGTTACGACGGGGATTGCCCTTCCACACACGTGTTTGTTCAGCGACGTCAGGACTCCTGTCTAGTTGCTAGTGACAACTTGGGATTCTCCTCGAGGCTTGGCAGGGCAATTGGGATGCCTCTCCAGCTGAGGCGGGAGACCAAGGGTCCCTTTCCACCAGCCACAGGAATCCTGGGACTCCTATCAAGTTTCACGAGGAGTCAGGCATCGACTCCTTTGGAGGCACTGATCTCCGCATCCCTCTGGAGTTTTCAAAGGATGTGAGGCCTCCGGTCGCGATGAGGTGGGGAACTAGGTCTTTCTCTGTGGTCTCCACAGGGGATTCAGACATCCTTTCGTCTTGGGAGATGAAAGACGAGACTGCATTCAAGTCACTGCAGGGATATCCGGCCTTATTTCAAGTCAGGGCATCGCGGTGTCCATTCCAATTGAGGCCGCAAACTCAGGGTCCCTCTCACATACCTAGAGCTGAGAGAAGCCTTCTCTTGAGGTGCTTGTGGTAAGGTGGTATTCCTCTGGAGTCGAAGCCAGGGACTAACCTCTCATCTCGAGTTGATTTTTGGTCCACGGAGCTCTTTCATGTTGCTACAGTGACCTCAGGATCCCTCTAGCCTTGAAACAGTGTTCTTGGGGTTTCTCTGGAGTGCCATCAAGGAAATCAAGGCTCCTGTCATGTGTGATGCGCAACACGGAATTGCTCTGCACGCAGTGCAGGGGAATCGGGCCTCATCTCGTGGCGAGGGGGAAGTCTCATGGTTTTTCTCGAGTTGCGGCGGGAACCTGGGGTTTATTCTCGAGTTACGACGCGGATGGCCCTTCCACACACGTGTTTGTTCAGCGACGTCAGGACTCCAGCCTGGTTGTGAGGGACAACTCGGGATTCTCCTCGAGGCTTGGCAGGGCAATTGGGCCGCCTCTCCAGCTGAGGCGGGAGACCAAGGGTCCCTTTCCACGTGCCACAGGAATCCTGGGACTCCTATCAACTTTCACGAGCGGTCAGGCATCGTCTACTTTGGAGGAACTGATCTTCGGTACCTCTCGAGTTTTCAAAGGATGTGAGGCCTCCGGTCGCGATGAGATGGGGAACGAGGTCTTTCTCTGTGGTCTCCACAGGGTATTCAGACATCCTTTCGTCTTGGGAAATGCAAGACGAGCCTGCATTCAAGTCACTGCAGGGATATCAGGCCTCATTTCGAGTCAGGGCATCGTGGTGTCCATTTCATTTGAGGCCGCAAACTCAGGGTCACTGTCACGTACCTAGAGCTGAGAGAATCCTCCTCTTGAGGTGCTTGTGGTAGGGTGGTATTCCTCTGGAGTCGAAGCCAGGGACTAAGCTCTCATGTCGAGTTGATTTAGGTCCACGGAGCTCTTTCGTCTTGCTACAGTGACCTCAGGATCCCTGTAGCCTTGAAACAGTGTTCTTGGGGTTTCTCTGGAGTGGCATCAAGGAAATCAAGGCTCCTTTCCTGTGTGATGTGCAACACGGAATTGCTCTGCACGCAGTGGAGGGGAATTGGGCCTCATTTGGCGGCGAGGGTTAAGTCTCATGGTTTTTCTCGAGTTGCGCCGGGAACCTGGGGTATATTCTCGAGTTACGACGGGGATGGCCCTTCCACACACGTGTTTGTTCAGTGACGTCAGGACTCCCGCCTAGTTGCGAGGGACAACTCGGGATTCTCCTCGAGGCTTGGCAGGGCAATTGGGACGCCTCTCCAGCTGAGGCGGGAGACCAAGGGTCCCTCTCCACGTGCCACAGGAATCCTGGGACTCCTATCAAGTTTCACGAGGAGTCAGGCATCGTCTCCTTTGGAGGTACTGATCTCCGCGTCCCTCTGGAGTTTTCCAAGGATGTGAGGCCTCCGGTCGCGATGAGGTGGGGAACTAGGTCTTTCTCTGTGGTCTCCACAGGGGATTCAGACATCCTTCCGTCTTTGAAGATGCAAGAGGAGCCTGCATTCAAGTCACTGCAGGGATATCCGGACTTATTTCGACTCAGGGCATCGCGGTGTCCATTCCACTTGAAGCCTCAAACTCAGGGTCCCTCTCACATACCTAGAGCTGAGAGAAGCCTCCTCTTGAGGTGCTTGTGTAAGGTGGTATTCCTCTGGAGTCGAAGCCAGGGACTAACCTCTCATTTCGAGTTGATTTTTGGTCCACGGAGCTCTTTCGTCTTGCTACAGTGACATCAGGATCCCTCTAGCCTTGAAATAGTGTTCCTGCGGATTCTCTGAAGTGCCATCAAGAAATCAAGGCTCCTTTCATGTGTGATGTGCAACACGGAATTGCTCTGCACGGAGTGCAGGGGAATCGGGCCTCATCTGGCAGTGCGGGGGAAGTTTCATTGTTTTTCTCGAGTTGCGGCGGGAACCTGGGGTATATTCTTGAGTTACAACGGGGATGGCCCTTCCACACACGTGCTTGTTCAGTGACGTCAGGACTCCTGCCTAGTTGCGAGGGACAACTCGGGATTCTCCTCGAGGCTTGGCAGGGCAATTGGGACGCCTCTTCAGCTGAGGCGGGAGACCAAGTGTCCCTTTCCACGTTAAAAAGGAATCCTGGGACTCCTATCAAGTTTCACGAGGAGTCAGGCATCGTCTCCTTTGGAGGCACTGATCTCTGTGTTCCTCTGGAGTTTTCCAAGGATGTGAGGCCTCCGGTCGCGATGAGGTGGGGAACTAGGTCTTTCTCTGTGGTCTCCACAGGGGATTCAGACATCCTTTCGTCTTGGGAGATGCAAGACGAGCCTGCATTCAAGTCACTGCAGGGATATGTGGCCTTATTTCGAGTCAGGGCATCGCGGTGTCCATTCCACTTGAGGCCGCGAACTCAGGGTCCCTCTCACATACCTAGAGCTGAGAGAAGCCTCCTCTTGAGGTGCTTGTGTAAGGTGGTATTCCTCTGGAGTCGAAGCCAGGGACTAAGCTCTCATCTCGAGTTGATTTTTGGTCCACGGAGCTCTTTCCTGTTGCTACAGTGACCTCAGGATCCCTCTAGCCTTGAAACCGTGTTCTTGGGGTTTCTGTGGAGTGCCATCATGGAAATCAAGGCTCCTTTCATGTGTGATTTGCAACACGGAATTGCTCTGCACGCAGTGCAGGGGAATCGGGCCTTATCTGGCGGCGAGGGGGAAGTCTCATGGTTTTTCTCGAGTTGCGGCGGGAACCTGGGGTATATTCTCGAGTTACGATGGGGATGGCCCTTCCACACATGTGTTTGTTCAGCGACGTCAGGACTCCTGCCTAGTTGCGAGGGACAACTCGGGATTCCCCTCGAGGCTTGGCAGGGCAATTGGGACGCCTCTCCAGCTGAGGCGGGAGACCAAGTGTCCCTTTCCCCGTGCCACAGGAATCCTGGGACTCCTATCAAGTTTCAAGAGGAGTCAGGCGCCATCTCCTTTGGAGGCACTGATCTCCGTGTCCATCTGGAGTTTTCAAAGGATGTGAGGCCTCCGGTTGCGATGAGGTGGGGAACTAGGTCTTTCTCTGTGGTCTCCACAGAGGATTCAGACATCCTTTCGTTTTGGCACATGCACGACGAGCCTGCATTCAAGTCACTGCAGGGATATCCGGCCTTATTTCGAGTCAGGGCATCACGGTGTCCATTCCACTTGAGGCCGCAAACTCAGGGTCCTTCTCACATACCTAGAGCTGAGAGAAGCCTCCTCTTGAGGTCCTTGTGTAAGGTGGTATTTCTCTGGAGTCGAAGCCAGGGACTAACCTCTCATCGCGAGTTGATTTTTGGTCCACGGAGCTCTTTCGTGTTGCTACAGTGACCTCAGGATCCCTCTAGGCTTGAAACAGTGTTCTTGGGGTTTCTCTGGAGTGCCATCAAGCAAATCAAGGCTGCGTTCATGTGTAATGTACAACTCGGAATTGCTCTGCAGGCAGTGCAGGGGAATCGGGCCTCATATGGCGGCGAGGGGGAATTGTCATGGTTTTTCTCGAGTTGCGGCGGGAATCTGGGGTATATTCTCGAGTTACGACGGGGATGGCCCTTCCACACACGTGTTTGTTTAGCGACTTCAGGACTCCTGCCTAGTTGCGAGGGACAACTCGGGATTCTCCTCGAGGCTTGGCAGGTCAATTGGGACGCCTCTCCAGCTGAGGCGGGAGACCAAGGGACCCTCTCCACGTGCCACAGGAATCCCGGGACTCCTATAAAGTTTCAGGAGGAGTCAAGCATCGTCTCCTTTGGAGGCACTGATCTCCACGTCCCTCTGGGGTTTTCCAAGGATGTGAGGCCTCCGGTCGCCTTGAGGTGGGGAACTAGGTCTTTCTCTTTGTTCTCAATAGGGGATTCAGACATCCTTTCGTCTTGGAAGATGCAAGACGAGCCTGCATTCAAGTCGCTGCAGGGATATCCGGCCTTATTTCGAGTCAGGGCATCGCGGTGTCTATTCCACTTGAGGCCGCAAACTCAGGATCCCACTCACATACCTAGAGCTGAGAGAAGATTCCTCTTGAAGTGCTTGTGGTAAGGTGGTATTCATCTGGAGTCGAAGCCAGGGACTAACCTTTCATCTCGAGTTGATTTTTGGTCCACGGAGCTCTTTTGTGTTGCTACAGTGACCTCAGGATCCCTCTAGCCTTGAAACAGTGTTCTTGGGGTTTCTGTGGAGTGTCATCAAGGAAATCAAGGCTCCTGTCATGTGTGATGTGCAACACGGAATTGCCCTGCACGCAGTGCAGGGGAATCGGGCCTCATCTCGCGGCGAGGGGGAAGTCTCATGGTTTTTCTCGAGTTGCCGCGGGAACCTGGGGTATATTCTCGAGTTACGACGGGGATGGCCCTTCCACACACGTGTTTGTTCAGCGACGTCAGGACTCCTGACTAGTTGCGAGGGACACCTCGGGATTCTCCTCGAGGCTTGGCAGGGCAATTGGGACGCCTCTCCAGCTGAGGCGGGAGACCAAGGGTCCCTTTCCACGTGCCACAGGAATCCTGGGACTCCTATCAAGTTTCAGGAGAAGTCAGGCATCGTCTCCTTTGGAGGCACTGATCTCCGCGTCCCTCTGGAGTTTTCAAAGGATGTGAGGCCTCCGGTCGCGATGAGGTGGGGAACGAGGTCTTTCTCTGTGGTCTCCACAGGGGATTCAGACATCCTTTCGTCTTGGGAGATGCAAGACGAGCCTGCATTCAAGTCACTGCAGGGATATCTGGCCTTATTTCGAGTCAGGGCATCGCGGTGTCCATTCCACATGAGGCCGCCAACTCAGGGTCCCTCTCACATACCTAGAGCTGAGAGAAGCCTCCTCTTGAGGTGCTTGTGTAAGGTGGTATTCCTCTGAAGTCGAAGCCAGGGACTAAGCTCTCATCTCGAGTTGATTTTTGGTCCACGGAGCTCTTTCTTGTTGCTACAGTGACCTCAGGATCCCTCTAGCCTTGAAACCGTGTTCTTGGGGTTTCTGTGGAGTGCCATCATGGAAATCAAGGCTCCTTTCATGTGTGATTTGCAACACGGAATTGCTCTGCACGCAGTGCAGGGGAATCGGGCCTTATCTGGCGGCGAGGGGGAATTGTCATGGTTTTTCTCGAGTTGCGGCGGGAACCTGGGGTATATTCTCGAGTTACGATGGGGATGGCCCTTCCACACATGTGTTTGTTCAGCGACGTCAGGACTCCTGCCTAGTTGCGAGGGACAACTCGGGATTCCCCTCGAGGCTTGGCAGGGCAATTGGGACGCCTCTCCAGCTGAGGCGGGAGACCAAGTGTCCCTTTCCCCGTGCCACAGGAATCCTGGGACTCCTATCAAGTTTCAAGAGGAGTCAGGCGCCGTCTCCTTTGGAGGCACTGATCTCCGTGTCCCTCTGGAGTTTTCAAAGGATGTGAGGCCTCCGGTTGCGATGAGGTGGGGAACAAGGTCTTTCTCTGTGGTCTGCACAGGGGATTCAGACATCCTTCCGTCTTGGGAGATGCAAGACGAGCCTGCATTCAAGTCACTGCAGGGATATCCGGCCTTATTTCAAGTCACGGCATCGCGGTGTCCATTCCACTTGAGGCCACCAACTCAGGGTCCCTCTCACATACCTAGAGCTGAGAGAAGCCTCCTCTTGAGGTGCTTGTGGTAAGGTGGTATTCCTCTGGAGTAGATGCCAGGAACTAACCTCTCATCTTGAGTTGATTTGTGGTCCTTGGAGCTCTTTCGTCTTGCTACAGTGACATCAGGATCCCTCTAGCCTTGAAACAGTGTTCTTGGGGTTTCTCTGGAGTGCCATCAAGGAAATCAAGGCTCCTTTCCTGTGTGATGTGCAACACGGAATTGCTCTGCACGCAGTGCAGGGGAATTGGGCCTCATTTGGCGGCGAGGGTTAAGTCTCATGGTTTTTCTCGACTTGCGCTGGGAACCTGGGGTATATTCTCGAGTTACGACGGGAATAACCCTTCCACACACGTGTTTGTTCAGTGACGTCAGGACTCCTGCCTAGTTGCGAGGGACAACTCGGGATTCCCCTCGAGGCTTGGGAGGGCAATTGGGACGCCTCTCCAGGTGAGGCGGGAGACCATGTGTCCCTTTCCATGTGCCAGAGGAATCCTGGGACTCCTATCAAGTTTCAAGACGAGTCAGGCATCATTTCCTTTGGAGGCACTGATCTCCGCGTCCCACTGGAGTTTTCAAAGTATGTGAGGCCTCCGGTTGCGATGAGGTGGGGAACTAGGTCTTTCTCTGTGGTCTCCACAGAGGATTCAGACATCCTTTCGTTTTGGCACATGCACGACGAGCCGGCATTCAAGTCACTGCAGGGATATCCGGCCTTATTTCAAGTCAGGGCATCGCGGTGTCCATTCCACTTGAGGCCGCAAACTCAGGGTCCTTCTCACATACCTAGAGCTGAGAGAAGCCTCCTCTTGAGGTGCTTGTGTAAGGTGGTATTTCTCTGGAGTCGAAGCCAGGGACTAACCTCTCATCGCGAGTTGATTTTTGGTCCACGGAGCTCTTTCGTGTTGCTACAGTGACCTCAGGATCCCTCTAGGCTTGAAACAGTGTTCTTGGGGTTTCTCTGGAGTGCCATCAAGGAAATCAAGGCTGCGTTCATGTGTAATGTACAACTCGGAATTGCTCTGCAGGCAGTGCAGGGGAATCGGGCCTCATCTGGCGGCGAGGGGGAATTGTCATGGTTTTTCTCGAGTTGCGGCGGGAACCTGGGGTATATTCTCGAGTTACGACGGGGATGGCCCTTCCACACACGTGTTTGTTCAGCGACTTCAGGACTCCTGCCTAGTTGCGAGGGACAACTCGGGATTCTCCTCGAGGCTTGGCAGGTCAATTGGGACGCCTCTCCAGCTGAGGCGGGAGACCAAGGGACCCTCTCCACGTGCCACAGGAATCCTGGGACTCCTATGAAGTTTCAGGAGGAGTCAAGCATCGTCTCCTTTGGAGGCACTGATCTCCACGTCCCTCTGGGGTTTTCCAAGGATGTGAGGCCTCCGGTCGCCTTGAGGTGAGGAACTAGGTCTTTCTCTTTGTTCTCAATAGGGGATTCAGACATCCTTTCGTCTTGGAAGATGCAAGACGAGCCTGCATTCAAGTCGCTGCAGGGATATCCAGCCTTATTTCGAGTCAGGGCTTCGCGGTGTCTATTCCACTTGAGGCCGCAAACTCAGGATCCCACTCACATACCTAGAGCTGAGAGAAGATTCCTCTTGAAGTGCTTGTGGTAAGGTGGTATTCATCTGGAGTCGAAGCCAGGGACTAACCTTTCATCTCGAGTTGATTTTTGGTCCACGGAGCTCTTTTGTGTTGCTACAGTGACCTCAGGATCCCTCTAGCCTTGAAACAGTGTTCTTGGGGTTTCTGTGGAGTGTCATCAAGGAAATCAAGGCTCCTGTCATGTGTGATGTGCAACACGGAATTGCCCTGCACGCAGTGCAGGGGAATCGGACCTCATCTCGCGGCGAGGGGGAAGTCTCATGGTTTTTCTCAAGTTGTGGTGGGAACCTTGGGTATATTCTCGAGTTACGACGGGGATGGCCCTTCCACACACGTGTTTGTTCAGCGACGTCAGGACTGCTGCCTAGTTGCGAGGGACACCTCGGGATTCTCCTCGAGGCTTGGCAGGGCAATTGGGATGCCTCTCCAGCTGAGGCGGGAGACCAAGGGTCCCTTTCCACGTGCCACAGGAATCCTGGGACTCCTATCAAGTGTCACGAGGAGTCAGGCATCGTCTCCTTTGGAGGCAATGATCTCCGCGTACCTCTGGAATTTTAAAGGATGTGAGGCCTCTGGTTGCGATTAGCTGGGGAACTAGGTCTTTCTCTGTGGTCTGCACAGGGGATTCAGAAATCCTTTCGTTTTGGCACAGCAAGACTAGCCTGCATTCAAGTCACTGCAGGCATATCCGGCCTTATTTCGAGTCAGGGCATCACGGTGTCCATTCCACTTGAGGCCGCAAACTCAGGGTCCCTCTCACATACCTAGAGCAGAGAGAAGCCTCCTCTTGAGGTGCTTGTGGTAAGGTGGTATTCCTCTGGAGTCAAAGCCAGGGACTAAGCTCTCATCTCGAGCTGATTTTTGGTCCACGGAGCTCTTTCATCTTACTACAGATACATCAGGATCCCTCTAGCCTTGATACAGTGTTCTTGGGGTTTCTCTGAAGTGCCATCAAGAAATCAAGGCTTCTTTCATGTGTGATGTGCAACACGGAATTGCTCTGCACACTGTGCAGGAGAATCGGGCCTCATCTCGCGGCGAGGGGGAAGTCTCATGGTTTTTCTCGAGTTGCGGCGGGAACCTGGGGTTTATTCTCGAGTTACGACGCGGATGGCCCTTCCACACACGTGTTTGTTCAGCGACGTCAGGACTCCAGCCTGGTTGTGAGGGACAACTCGGGATTCTCCTCGAGGCTTGGCAGGGCAATTGGGCCGCCTCTCCAGCTGAGGCGGGAAACCAAGGGTCCCTTTCCACGTGCCACAGGAATCCTGGGACTCCTATCAACTTTCACGAGCGGTCAGGCATCGTCTACTTTGGAGGCACTGATCTTCGGTACCTCTCGAGTTTTCAAAGGATGTGAGGCCTCCGGGCGCGATGAGATGGGGAACGAGGTCTTTCTCTGTGGTCTCCACAGGGTATTCAGACATCCTTTCGTCTTGGGAAATGCAAGACGAGCCTGCATTCAAGTCACTGCAGGGATATCAGGCCTCATTTCGAGTCAGGGCATCGTGGTGTCCATTTCATTTGAGGCCGCAAACTCAGGGTCACTGTCACGTACCTAGAGCTGAGAGAATCCTCCTCTTGATTTGCTTGTGGTAGGGTGGTATTCCTCTGGAGTCGAAGCCAGGGACTAAGCTCTCATGTGGAGTTGATTTAGGTCCACGGAGCTCTTTCGTGTTGCTACAGTGATCTCAGGATCCCTCTAGCCTTGAAACAGTGTTCTTGGGGTTTCTCTGGAGTGCCATGAAGGAAATCAAGGCTCCTTTCATGTGTGATGTGCAACACGGAATTGCTGTTTATGCAGTGCAGGGGAATCGGGCATCATCTCGCGGCGAGGGGGAAGTCTCATGGTTTTTCTCGAGTTGCCGCGGGAACCTGGGGTATATTCTCGAGTTATGATGGGGATGGCCCTTCCACACTCGTGTTTGTTCAGCGACGACAGGACTGCTGCCTAGTTGTGAGGGACAACTCGGGATTCTCCTCGAGGCTTGGCAAGGGAATTGGGACGCCTCTCCAGCTGGAGAGGGAGACAAAGGGTGCCTATCCACGTGCCACAGGAATCCTGGGACTCCTATCAAGTTTCACGAGGAGTCAGGCATCGTCTCCTTTGGAGGCACTGATCTCCGCATACTTCTGGAGTTTTCCAAGGATGTGAGGCCTCCGGTTGCGATGAGGTGGGGAACTAGGTCTTTCTCTGTGGTCTCCACTGGAGATTCAAACATCCTTTTTTTTTTGGCACATGCAAGACGAGCCTGCATTCAAGTCACTGCAGGGATATCCGGCCTTATTTCGAGTCAGGGCATTGCGGTGTCCATTCCACTTGAGGCCGCAAACTCAGGGTCCCTCTCACATACCTAGAGATGAGAGAAGCCTCCTCTTGAGGTGCTTGCGGTAAGGTGGGATTCCTCTGGAGTAGAAGCCAGGGACTAACCTGTCATCTCGAGTTGATTTGTGATCCTTGGAGTTCTTTCGTCTTGCTACAGTGACCTCAGGATCCCTGTAGCCTTGAAACAGTGTTCTTGGGGTTTCTCTGGAGTGGCATCAAGGAAATCAAGGCTCCTTTCCTGTGTGATGTGCAACACGGAATTGCTCTGCACGCAGTGGAGGGGAATTGGGCCTCATTTGGCGGCGAGGGTTAAGTCTCATGGTTTTTCTCGAGTTGCGCCGGGAACCTGGGGTATATTCTCGAGTTACGACGGGGATGGCCCTTCCACACACGTGTTTGTTCAGTGACGTCAGGACTCCCGCCTAGTTGCGAGGACAACTCGGGATTCTCCTCGAGGCTTGGCAGGGCAATTGGGACGCCTCTCCAGCTGAGGCGGGAGACCAAGGGTCCCTCTCCACGTGCCACAGGAATCCTGGGACTCCTATCAAGTTTCACGAGGAGTCAGGCATCGTCTCCTTTGGAGGTACTGATCTCCGCGTCCCTCTGGAGTTTTCCAAGGATGTGAGGCCTCCGATCGCGATGAGGTGGGGAACTAGGTCTTTCTCTGTGGTCTCCACAGGGGATTCAGACATCCTTCCGTCTTTGAAGATGCAAGAGGAGCCTGCATTCAAGTCACTGCAGGGATATCCGGACTTATTTCGACTCAGGGCATCGCGGTGTCCATTCCACTTGAAGCCTCAAACTCAGGGTCCCTCTCACATACCTAGAGCTGAGAGAAGCCTCCTCTTGAGGTGCTTGTGTAAGGTGGTATTCCTCTGGAGTCGAAGCCAGGGACTAACCTCTCATTTCGAGTTGATTTTTGGTCCACGGAGCTCTTTCGTCTTGCTACAGTGACATCAGGATCCCTCTAGCATTGAAACCGTGTTCTTGGGGTTTCTGTGGAGTGCCATCATGGAAATCAAGGCTCCTTTCATGTGTGATTTGCAACACGGAATTGCTCTGCACGCAGTGCAGGGGAATCGGGCCTTATCTGGCGGCGAGGGGGAAGTCTCATGGTTTTTCTCGAGTTGCGGCGGGAACCTGGGTATATTCTCGAGTTACGATGGGGATGGCCCTTCCACACATGTGTTTGTTCAGCGACGTCAGGACTCCTGCCTAGTTGCGAGGGACAACTCGGGATTCCCCTCGAGGCTTGGCAGGGCAATTGGGACGCCTCTCCAGCTGAGGCGGGAGACCAAGTGTCCCTTTCCCCGTGCCACAGGAATCCTGGGACTCCTATCAAGTTTCAAGAGGAGTCAGGCGCCGTCTCCTTTTGAGGCACTGATCTCCGTGTCCATCTGGGGTTTTCAAAGGAGGTGAGGCCTCCGGTTGCGATGAGGTGGGGAACTAGGTCTTTCTCTGTGGTCTCCACAGAGGATTCAGACATCCTTTCGTTTTGGCACATGCACAACGAGCCTGCATTCAAGTCACTGCAGGGATATCCGGCCTTATTTCGAGTCAGGGCATCACGGTGTCCATTCCACTTGAGGCCGCAAACTCAGGGTCCTTCTCACATACCTAGAGCTGAGAGAAGCCTCCTCTTGAGGTGCTTGTGTAAGGTGGTATTTCTCTGGAGTCGAAGCCAGGGACTAACCTCTCATCGCGAGTTGATTTTTGGTCCACGGAGCTCTTTCGTGTTGCTACAGTGACCTCAGGATCCCTCTAGGCTTGAAACAGTGTTCTTGGGGTTTCTCTGGAGTGCCATCAAGCAAATCAAGGCTGCGTTCATGTGTAATGTACAACTCGGAGTTGCTCTGCAGGCAGTGCAGGGGAATCGGGCCTCATCTGGCGGCGAGGGGGAATTGTCATGGTTTTTCTCGAGTTGCGGCGGGAACCTGGGGTATATTCTCGAGTTACGACGGGGATGGCCCTTCCACACATGTGTTTGTTTAGCGACTTCAGGACTCCTGCCTAGTTGCGAGGGACAACTCGGGATTCTCCTCGAGGCTTGGCAGGGCAATTGGGACGCCTCTCCAGCTGAGGCGGGAGACCAAGGGTCCCTCTCCACGTGCCACAGGAATCCTGGGACTCCTATCAAGTTTCACGAGGAGTCAGGCATCGTCTCCTTTGGAGGTACTGATCTCCGCGTCCCTCTGGAGTTTTCCAAGGATGTGAGGCCTCCGGTCTCGATGAGGTGGGGAACGAGGTCTTTCTCTGTGGTCTCCACAGGGGATTCAGACATCCTTCCGTCTTTGAAGATGCAAGAGGAGCCTGCATTCAAGTCACTGCAGCGATATCCGGACTTATTTCGACTCAGGGCATTGCGGTGTCCATTCCACTTGAAGCCTCAAACTCAGGGTCCCTCTCACATACCTAGAGCTGAGAGAAGCCTCCTCTTGAGGTGCTTGTGTAAGGTGGTATTCCTCTGGAGTCGAAGCCAGGGACTAACCTCTCATTTCGAGTTGATTTTTGGTCCACGGTGCTCTTTCGTCTTGCTACAGTGACATCAGGATCCCTCTAGCCTTGAAACAGTGTTCCTGCGGATTCTCTGAAGTGCCATCAAGAAATCAAGGCTCCTTTCATGTGTGATGTGCAACATGGAATTGCTCTGCACGGAGTGCAGGGGAATCGGGCCTCATCTGGCAGTGCGGGGGAAGTTTCATTGTTTTTCTCGAGTTGCGGCGGGAACCTGGGGTATATTCTTGAGTTACAACGGGGATGGCCCTTCCACACACGTGCTTGTTCAGTGACGTCAGGACTCCTGCCTAGTTGCGAGGGACAACTCGGGATTCTCCTCGAGGCTTGGAAGGGCAATTGGGACGCCTCTTCAGCTGAGGCGGGAGACCAAGTGTCCCTTTCCACGTTCCAAAGGAATCCTGGGACTCCTATCAAGTTTCACGAGGAGTCAGGCATCGTCTCCTTTGGAGGCACTGATCTCTGTGTTCCTCTGGAGTTTTCCAAGGATGTGAGGCCTCCGGTCGCGATGAGGTGGGGAACTAGGTCTTTCTCTGTGGTCTCCACAGGGGATTCAGACATCCTTTCGTCTTGGAAGATGCAAGACGAGCCTGCATTCAAGTCACTGCAGGGATATGTGGCCTTATTTCGAGTCAGGGCATCCCGGTGTCCATTCCACTTGAGGCCGCGAACTCAGGGTCCCTCTCACATACCTAGAGCTGAGAGAAGCCTCCTCTTGAGGTGCTTGTGTAAGGTGGTATTCCTCTGGAGTCGAAGCCAGGGACTAAGCTCTCATCTCGAGTTGATTTTTGGTCCACGGAGCTCTTTCCTGTTGCTACAGTAACCTCAGGATCCCTCTAGCCTTGAAAGCGTGTTCTTGGGGTTTCTGTGGAGTGCCATCATGGAAATCAAGGCTCCTTTCATGTGTGATTTGCAACACGGAATTGCTCTGCACGCAGTGCAGGGGAATCGGGCCTTATCTGGCGGCGAGGGGGAAGTCTCATGGTTTTTCTCGAGTTGCGGCGGGAACCTGGGTATATTCTCGAGTTACGATGGGGATGGCCCTTCCACACATGTGTTTGTTCAGCGACGTCAGGACTCCTGCCTAGTTGCGAGGGACAACTCGGGATTCCCCTCGAGGCTTGGCAGGGCAATTGGGACGCCTCTCCAGCTGAGGCGGGAGACCAAGTGTCCCTTTCCCCGTGCCACAGGAATCCTGGGACTCCTATCAAGTTTCAAGAGGAGTCAGGCGCCGTCTCCTTTTGAGGCACTGATCTCCGTGTCCATCTGGAGTTTTCAAAGGATGTGAGGCCTCCGGTTGCGATGAGGTGGGGAACTAGGTCTTTCTCTGTGGTCTCCACAGAGGATTCAGACATCCTTTCGTTTTGGCACATGCACAACGAGCCTGCATTCAAGTCACTGCAGGGATATCCGGCCTTATTTCGAGTCAGGGCATCACGGTGTCCATTCCACTTGAGGCCGCAAACTCAGGGTCCTTCTCACATACCTAGAGCTGAGAGAAGCCTCCTCTTGAGGTGCTTGTGTAAGGTGGTATTTCTCTGGAGTCGAAGCCAGGGACTAACCTCTCATCGCGAGTTGATTTTTGGTCCACGGAGCTCTTTCGTGTTGCTACAGTGACCTCAGGATCCCTCTAGGCTTGAAACAGTGTTCTTGGGGTTTCTCTGGAGTGCCATCAAGCAAATCAAGGCTGCGTTCATGTGTAATGTACAACTCGGAATTGCTCTGCAGGCAGTGCAGGGGAATCGGGCCTCATCTGGCGGCGAGGGGGAATTGTCATGGTTTTTCTCGAGTTGCGGCGGGAACCTGGGGTATATTCTCGAGTTACGACGGGGATGGCCCTTCCACACACGTGTTTGTTTAGCGACTTCAGGACTCCTGCCTAGTTGCGAGGGACAACTCGGGATTCTCCTCGAGGCTTGGCAGGTCAATTGGGACGCCTCTCCAGCTGAGGCGGGAGACCAAGGGACCCTCTCCACGTGCCACAGGAATCCTGGGACTCCTATAAAGTTTCAGGAGGAGTCAAGCATCGTCTCCTTTGGAGGCACTGATCTCCACGTCCCTCTGGGGTTTTCCAAGGATGTGAGGCCTCCGGTCGCCTTGAGGTGGGGAACTAGGTCTTTCTCTTTGTTCTCAACAGGGGATTCAGACATCCTTTCGTCTTGGAAGATGCAAGACGAGCCTGCATTCAAGTCGCTGCAGGGATATCCGGCCTTATTTCGAGTCAGGGCTTCGCGGTGTCTATTCCACTTGAGGCCGCAAACTCAGGATCCCACTCACATACCTAGAGCTGAGAGAAGATTTCTCTTGAAGTGCTTGTGGTAAGGTGGTATTCATCTGGAGTCGAAGCCAGGGACTAACCTTTCATCTCGAGTTGATTTTTGGTCCACGGAGCTCTTTTGTGTTGCTACAGTGACCTCAGGATCCCTCTAGCCTTGAAACAGTGTTCTTGGGGTTTCTGTGGAGTGTCATCAAGGAAATCAAGGCTCCTGTCATGTGTGATGTGCAACACGGAATTGCCCTGCACACAGTGCAGGGGAATCGGGCCTCATCTCGCGGCGAGGGGGAAGTCTCATGGTTTTTCTCGAGTTGCCGCGGGAACCTGGGGTATATTCTCGAGTTACGACGGGGATGGCCCTTCCACACACGTGTTTGTTCAGCGACGTCAGGACTCCTGCCTAGTTGCGAGGGACACCTCAGGATTCTCCTCGAGGCTTGGCAGGGCAATTGGGACGCCTCTCCAGCTGAGGCGGGAGACCAAGGGTCCCTTTCCACGTGCCACAGGAATCCTGGGACTCCTATCAAGTTTCAGGAGAAGTCAGGCATCGTCTCCTTTGGAGGCACTGATCTCCGCGTCCCTCTGGAGTTTTCAAAGGATGTGAGGCCTCCGGTCGCGATGAGGTGGGGAACGAGGTCTTTCTCTGTGGTCTCCACAGGGAATTCAGACATCCTTTCGTCTTGAGAGATGCAAGACGAGCCTGCATTCAAGTCACTGCAGGGATATCTGGCCTTATTTCGAGTCAGGGCATCGCGGTGTCCATTCCACATGAGGCCGCCAACTCAGGGTCCCTCTCACATACCTAGAGCTGAGAGAAGCCTCCTCTTGAGGTGCTTGTGTAAGGTGGTATTCCTCTGGAGTCGAAGCCAGGGACTAAGCTCTCATCTCGAGTTGATTTTTGGTCCACGGAGCTCTTTCTTGTTGCTACAGTGACCTCAGGATCCCTCTAGCCTTGAAACCGTGTTCTTGGGGTTTCTGTGGAGTGCCATCATGGAAATCAAGGCTCCTTTCATGTGTGATTTGCAACACGGAATTGCTCTGCACGCAGTGCAGGGGAATCGGGCCTTATCTGGCGGCGAGGGGGAAGTCTCATGGTTTTTCTCGAGTTGCGGCGGGAACCTGGGGTATATTCTCGAGTTACGATGGGGATGGCCCTTCCACACATGTGTTTGTTCAGCGACGTCAGGACTCCTGCCTAGTTGCGAGGGACAACTCGGGATTCCCCTCGAGGCTGGGCAGGGCAATTGGGACGCCTCTCCAGCTGAGGCGGGAGACCAAGTGTCCCTTTCCCCGTGCCACAGGAATCCTGGGACTCCTATCAAGTTCCAAGAGGAGTCAGGCGCCGTCTCCTTTGGAGGCACTGATCTCCGTGTACCTCTGGAGTTTTCAAAGGATGTGAGGCCTCCGGTTGCGATGAGGTGGGGAACTAGGTCTTTCTCTGTGGTCTGCACAGGGGATTCAGACATCCTTCCGTCTTGGGAGATGCAAGACGAGCCTGCATTCAAGTCACTGCAGGGATATCCGGCCTTATTTCAAGTCACGGCATCGCGGTGTCCATTCCACTTGAGGCCACCAACTCAGGGTCCCTCTCACATACCTAGAGCTGAGAGAAGCCTCCTCTTGAGGTGCTTGTGGTAAGGTGGTATTCCTCTGGAGTAGATGCCAGGAACTAACCTCTCATCTTGAGTTGATTTGTGGTCCTTGGAGCTCTTTCGTCTTGCTACAGTGACCTCAGGATCCCTCTAGCCTTGAAACAGTGTTCTTGGGGTTTCTCTGGAGTGCCATCAAGGAAATCAAGGCTCCTTTCCTGTGTGATGTGCAACACGGAATTGCTCTGCACGCAGTGCAGGGGAATTGGGCCTCATTTGGCGGCGAGGGTTAAGTCTCATGGTTTTTCTCGACTTGCGCTGGGAACCTGGGGTATATTCTCGAGTTACGACGGGAATGACCCTTCCACACATGTGTTTGTTCAGTGACGTCAGGACTCCTGCCTAGTTGCGAGGGACAACTCGGGATTCCCCTCGAGGCTTGGGAGGGCAATTGGGACGCCTCTCCAGGTGAGGCGGGAGACCATGTGTTCCTTTCCATGTGCCAGAGGAATCCTGGGACTCCTATCAAGTTTCAAGACGAGTCAGGCATCATTTCCTTTGGAGGCACTGATCTCCGCGTCCCACTGGAGTTTTCAAAGTATGTGAGGCCTCCGGTTGCGATGAGGTGGGGAACTAGGTCTTTCTCTGTGGTCTCCACAGAGGATTCAGACATCCTTTCGTTTTGGCACATGCACGACGAGCCGGCATTCAAGTCACTGCAGGGATATCCGGCCTTATTTCGAGTCAGGGCATCGCGGTGTCCATTCCACTTGAGGCCGCAAACTCAGGGTCCTTCTCACATACCTAGAGCTGAGAGAAGCCTCCTCTTGAGGTGCTTGTGTAAGGTGGTATTTCTCTGGAGTCGAAGCCAGGGACTAACCTCTCATCGCGAGTTGATTTTTGGTCCACGGAGCTCTTTCGTGTTGCTACAGTGACCTCAGGATCCCTCTAGGCTTGAAACAGTGTTCTTGGGGTTTCTCTGGAGTGCCATCAAGGAAATCAAGGCTGCGTTCATGTGTAATGTACAACTCGGAATTGCTCTGCAGGCAGTGCAGGGGAATCGGGCCTCATCTGGCGGCGAGGGGGAATTGTCATGGTTTTTCTCGAGTTGCGGCGGGAACCTGGGGTATATTCTCGAGTTACGACGGGGATGGCCCTTCCACACACGTGTTTGTTCAGCGACTTCAGGACTCCTGCCTAGTTGCGAGGGACAACTCGGGATTCTCCTCGAGGCTTGGCAGGTCAATTGGGACGCCTCTCCAGCTGAGGCGGGAGACCAAGGGACCCTCTCCACGTGCCACAGGAATCCTGGGACTCCTATGAAGTTTCAGGAGGAGTCAAGCATCGTCTCCTTTGGAGGCACTGATCTCCACGTCCCTCTGGGGTTTTCCAAGGATGTGAGGCCTCCGGTCGCCTTGAGGTGAGGAACTAGGTCTTTCTCTTTGTTCTCAATAGGGGATTCAGACATCCTTTCGTCTTGGAAGATGCAAGACGAGCCTGCATTCAAGTCGCTGCAGGGATATCCAGCCTTATTTCGAGTCAGGGCTTCGCGGTGTCTATTCCACTTGAGGCCGCAAACTCAGGATCCCACTCACATACCTAGAGCTGAGAGAAGATTCCTCTTGAAGTGCTTGTGGTAAGGTGGTATTCATCTGGAGTCGAAGCCAGGGACTAACCTTTCATCTCGAGTTGATTTTTGGTCCACGGAGCTCTTTTGTGTTGCTACAGTGACCTCAGGATCCCTCTAGCCTTGAAACAGTGTTCTTGGGGTTTCTGTGGAGTGTCATCAAGGAAATCAAGGCTCCTGTCATGTGTGATGTGCAACACGGAATTGCCCTGCACGCAGTGCAGGGGAATCGGACCTCATCTCGCGGCGAGGGGGAAGTCTCATGGTTTTTCTCAAGTTGTGGTGGGAACCTTGGGTATATTCTCGAGTTACGACGGGGATGGCCCTTCCACACACGTGTTTGTTCAGCGACGTCAGGACTGCTGCCTAGTTGCGAGGGACACCTCGGGATTCTCCTCGAGGCTTGGCAGGGCAATTGGGATGCCTCTCCAGCTGAGGCGGGAGACCAAGGGTCCCTTTCCACGTGCCACAGGAATCCTGGGACTCCTATCAAGTGTCACGAGGAGTCAGGCATCGTCTCCTTTGGAGGCAATGATCTCCGCGTACCTCTGGAATTTTAAAGGATGTGAGGCCTCTGGTTGCGATTAGCTGGGGAACTAGGTCTTTCTCTGTGGTCTGCACAGGGGATTCATAAATCCTTTCGTTTTGGCACAGCAAGACTAGCCTGCATTCAAGTCACTGCAGGCATATCCGGCCTTATTTCGAGTCAGGGCATCACGGTGTCCATTCCACTTGAGGCCGCAAACTCAGGGTCCCTCTCACATACCTAGAGCAGAGAGAAGCCTCCTCTTGAGGTGCTTGTGGTAAGGTGGTATTCCTCTGGAGTCAAAGCCAGGGACTAACCTCTCATCTCGAGCTGATTTTTGGTCCACGGAGCTCTTTCATCTTACTACAGCGACATCAGGATCCCTCTAGCCTTGATACAGTGTTCTTGGGGTTTCTCTGAAGTGCCATCAAGAAATCAAGGCTTCTTTCATGTGTGATGTGCAACACGGAATTACTCTGCACACTGTGCAGGAGAATCGGGCCTCATCTCGCGGCGAGGGGGAAGTCTCATGGTTTTTCTCGAGTTGCGGCGGGAACCTGGGGTTTATTCTCGAGTTACGACGTGGATGGCCCTTCCACACACGTGTTTGTTCAGCGACGTCAGGACTCCAGCCTGGTTGTGAGGGACAACTCGGGATTCTCCTCGAGGCTTGGCAGGGCAATTGGGCCGCCTCTCCAGCTGAGGCGGGAAACCAAGGGTCCCTTTCCACGTGCCACAGGAATCCTGGGACTCCTATCAACTTTCACGAGCGGTCAGGCATCGTCTACTTTGGAGGCACTGATCTTCGGTACCTCTCGAGTTTTCAAAGGATGTGAGGCCTCCGGTCGCGATGAGATGGGGAACGAGGTCTTTCTCTGTGGTCTCCACAGGGTATTCAGACATCCTTTCGTCTTGGGAAATGCAAGACGAGCCTGCATTCAAGTCACTGCAGGGATATCAGGCCTCATTTCGAGTCAGGGCATCGTGGTGTCCATTTCATTTGAGGCCGCAAACTCAGGGTCACTGTCACGTACCTAGAGCTGAGAGAATCCTCCTCTTGATTTGCTTGTGGTAGGGTGGTATTCCTCTGGAGTCGAAGCCAGGGACTAAGCTCTCATGTCGAGTTGATTTAGGTCCACGGAGCTCTTTCGTGTTGCTACAGTGACCTCAGGATCCCTCTAGCCTTGAAACAGTGTTCTTGGGGTTTCTCTGGAGTGCCATGAAGGAAATCAAGGCTCCTTTCATGTGTGATGTGCAACACGGAATTGCTGTTTATGCAGTGCAGGGGAATCGGGCATCATCTCGCGGCGAGGGGGAAGTCTCATGGTTTTTCTCGAGTTGCCGTGGGAACCTGGGGTATATTCTCGAGTTATGATGGGGATGGCCCTTCCACACTCGTGTTTGTTCAGCGACGACAGGACTGCTGCCTAGTTGTGAGGGACAACTCGGGATTCTCCTCGAGGCTTGGCAAGGGAATTGGGACGCCTCTCCAGCTGGGGAGGGAGACAAAGGGTGCCTTTCCACATGCCACAGGAATCCTGGGACTCCTATCAAGTTTCACGAGGAGTCAGGCATCGTCTCCTTTGGAGGCACTGATCTCCGCATACTTCTGGAGTTTTCCAAGGATGTGAGGCCTCCGGTTGCGATGAGGTGGGGAACTAGGTCTTTCTCTGTGGTCTCCACTGGAGATTCAAACATCCTTTTTATTTTGGCACATGCAAGACGAGCCTGCATTCAAGTCACTGCAGGGATATCCGGCCTTATTTCGAGTCAGGGCATTGCGGTGTCCATTCCACTTGAGGCCGCAAACTCAGGGTCCCTCTCACATACCTAGAGATGAGAGAAGCCTCCTCTTGAGGTGCTTGCGGTAAGGTGGGATTCCTCTGGAGTAGAAGCCAGGGACTAACCTGTCATCTCGAGTTGATTTGTGGTCCTTGGAGTTCTTTCGTCTTGCTACAGTGACCTCAGGATCCCTGTAGCCTTGAAACAGTGTTCTTGGGGTTTCTCTGGAGTGGCATCAAGGAAATCAAGGCTCCTTTCCTGTGTGATGTGCAACACGGAATTGCTCTGCACGCAGTGGAGGGGAATTGGGCCTCATTTGGCGGCGAGGGTTAAGTCTCATGGTTTTTCTCGAGTTGCGCCGGGAACCTGGGGTATATTCTCGAGTTACGACGGGGATGGCCCTTCCACACACGTGTTTGTTCAGTGACGTCAGGACTCCCGCCTAGTTGCGAGGGACAACTCGGGATTCTCCTCGAGGCTTGGCAGGGCAATTGGGACGCCTCTCCAGCTGAGGCGGGAGACCAAGGGTCCCTCTCCACGTGCCACAGGAATCCTGGGACTCCTATCAAGTTTCACGAGGAGTCAGGCATCGTCTCCTTTGGAGGTACTGATCTCCGCGTCCCTCTGGAGTTTTCCAAGGATGTGAGGCCTCCGGTCGCGATGAGGTGGGGAACTAGGTCTTTCTCTGTGGTCTCCACAGGGGATTCAGACATCCTTCCGTCTTTGAAGATGCAAGAGGAGCCTGCATTCAAGTCACTGCAGAGATATCCGGACTTATTTCGACTCAGGGCATCGCGGTGTCCATTCCACTTGAAGCCTCAAACTCAGGGTCCCTCTCACATACCTAGAGCTGAGAGAAGCCTCCTCTTGAGGTGCTTGTGTAAGGTGGTATTCCTCTGGAGTCGAAGCCAGGGACTAACCTCTCATTTCGAGTTGATTTTTGGTCCACGGAGCTCTTTCTTCTTGCTACAGTGACATCAGGATCCCTCTAGGCTTGAAACAGTGTTCCTGCGGATTCTCTGAAGTGCCATCAAGAAATCAAGGCTCCTTTCATGTGTGATGTGCAACACGGAATTGCTCTGCACGGAGTGCAGGGGAATCGGGCCTCATCTGGCAGTGCGGGGGAGGTTTCATTGTTTTTCTCGAGTTGCGGCGGGAACCTGGGGTATATTCTTGAGTTACAACGGGGATGGCCCTTCCACACACGTGCTTGTTCAGTGACGTCAGGACTCCTGCCTAGTTGCGAGGGACAACTCGGGATTCTCCTCGAGGCTTGGAAGGGCAATTGGGACGCCTCTTCAGCTGAGGCGGGAGACCAAGTGTCCCTTTCCACGTTCCAAAGGAATCCTGGGACTCCTATCAAGTTTCACGAGGAGTCAGGCATCGTCTCCTTTGGAGGCACTGATCTCTGTGTTCCTCTGGAGTTTTCCAAGGATGTGAGGCCTCCGGTCGCGATGAGGTGGGGAACTAGGTCTTTCTCTGTGGTCTCCACAGGGGATTCAGACATCCTTTCGTCTTGGGAGATTCAAGACGAGCCTGCATTCAAGTCACTGCAGGGATATGTGGCCTTATTTCGAGTCAGGGCATCGCGGTGTCCATTCCACTTGAGGCCGCAAACTCAGGGTCCCTCTCACATACCTAGAGCTGAGAGAAGCCTCCTCTTGAGGTGCTTGTGTAAGGTGGTATTCCTCTGGAGTCGAAGCCAGGGACTAAGCTCTCATCTCGAGTTGATTTTTGGTCCACGGAGCTCTTTCCTGTTGCTACAGTGACCTCAGGATCCCTCTAGCCTTGAAACCGTGTTCTTGGGGTTTCTGTGGAGTGCCATCATGGAAATCAAGGCTCCTTTCATGTGTGATTTGCAACACGGAATTGCTCTGCACGCAGTGCAGGGGAATCGGGCCTTATCTGGCGGCGAGGGGGAAGTCTCATGGTTTTTCTCGAGTTGCGGCGGGAACCTGGGTATATTCTCGAGTTACGATGGGGATGGCCCTTCCACACATGTGTTTGTTCAGCGACGTCAGGACTCCTGCCTAGTTGCGAGGGACAACTCGGGATTCCCCTCGAGGCTTGGCAGGGCAATTGGGACGCCTCTCCAGCTGAGGCGGGAGACCAAGTGTCCCTTTCCCCGTGCCACAGGAATCCTGGGACTCCTATCAAGTTTCAAGAGGAGTCAGGCGCCGTCTCCTTTTGAGGCACTGATCTCCGTGTCCATCTGGAGTTTTCAAAGGATGTGAGGCCTCCGGTTGCGATGAGGTGGGGAACTAGGTCTTTCTCTGTGGTCTCCACAGAGGATTCAGACAACCTTTCGTTTTGGCACATGCACAACGAGCCTGCATTCAAGTCACTGCAGGGATATCCGGCCTTATTTCGAGTCAGGGCATCACGGTGTCCATTCCACTTGAGGCCGCAAACTCAGGGTCCTTCTCACATACCTAGAGCTGAGAGAAGCCTCCTCTTGAGGTGTTGTGTAAGGTGGTATTTCTCTGGAGTCGAAGCCAGGGACTAACCTCTCATCGCGAGTTGATTTTTGGTCCACGGAGCTCTTTCGTGTTGCTACAGTGACCTCAGGATCCCTCTAGCCTTGAAACCGTGTTCTTGGGGTTTCTCTGGAGTGCCATCAAGCAAATCAAGGCTGCGTTCATGTGTAATGTACAACTCGGAATTGCTCTGCAGGCAGTGCAGGGGAATCGGGCCTCATCTGGCGGCGAGGGGGAATTGTCATGGTTTTTCTCGAGTTGCGGCGGGAACCTGGGGTATATTCTCGAGTTACGACGGGGATGGCCCTTCCACACACGTGTTTGTTTAGCGACTTCAGGACTCCTGCCTAGTTGCGAGGGACAACTCGGGATTCTCCTCGAGGCTTGGCAGGTCAATTGGGACGCCTCTCCAGCTGAGGCGGGAGACCAAGGGACCCTCTCCACGTGCCACAGGAATCCTGGGACTCCTATAAAGTTTCAGGAGGAGTCAAGCATCGTCTCCTTTGGAGGCACTGATCTCCACGTCCCTCTGGGGTTTTCCAAGGATGTGAGGCCTCCGGTCGCCTTGAGGTGGGGAACTAGGTCTTTCTCTTTGTTCTCAATAGGGGATTCAGACATCCTTTCGTCTTGGAAGATGCAAGACGAGCCTGCATTCAAGTCGCTGCAGGGATATCCGGCCTTATTTCGAGTCAGGGCTTCGCGGTGTCTATTCCACTTGAGGCCGCAAACTCAGGATCCCACTCACATACCTAGAGCTGAGAGAAGATTCCTCTTGAAGTGCTTGTGGTAAGGTGGTATTCATCTGGAGTCGAAGCCAGGGACTAACCTTTCATCTCGAGTTGATTTTTGGTCCACGGAGCTCTTTTGTGTTGCTACAGTGACCTCAGGATCCCTCTAGCCTTGAAACAGTGTTCTTGGGGTTTCTGTGGAGTGTCATCAAGGAAATCAAGGCTCCTGTCATGTGTGATGTGCAACACGGAATTGCCCTGCACGCAGTGCAGGGGAATCGGGCCTCATCTCGCGGCGAGGGGGAAGTCTCATGGTTTTTCTCAAGTTGTGGTGGGAACCTTGGGTATATTCTCGAGTTACGACGGGGATGGCCCTTCCACACACGTGTTTGTTCAGCGACGTCAGGACTGCTGCCTAGTTGCGAGTGACAACTCGGTAATCTCCTCGAGGTTTGGCAGGGAAATTGGGACGCCTCTCCAGCTGAGGCGGGAGACCAAGGGTCCCTTTCCACGTGCCACAGGAATCCTAGGACTCCTATCAAGTTTCACGAGGAGTCAAGCATCGTCTTCTTTGGAGGCACTGATCTCCGCGTACCTCTGGAGTTTTCAAAGGATGTGAGGCCTCCGGTAGCGATGAGGTGGGGAACTAGGTCTTTCTCTGTGGTCTCCACAGGGGATTCAGACATCCTTTCGTCTTGGGAGATGCAAGACGAGCCTGCATTCAAGTCACTGCAGGGATATCCGGCCTTATTTCGAGTCAGGGCATCGCGGTGTCCATTCCACTTGAGGACGCCAACTCAGGGTCCCTCTCACATACCTAGAGCTGAGAGAAGCCTCCTCTTGAGGTGCTTGTGGTAAGGTGGTATTCCTCTGGAGTCGAAGCCAGGGACTAACCTCACATCTCGAGTTGATTTCTGGTCCATGGAGCCCTTTCCTGTTGCTACAGTGACCTCAGGATCCCTCTAGCCTTAAAACAGTGTTCTTGGGGTTTCTCTGGAGTGCCATCAAGGAAATCAAGGCTCCTTTCCTGTGTGATGTGCAACACGGAATTGCTCTGCATGCAGTGCAGGGGAATCGGGCCTCATCTCGCGGCGAGGGGGAAGTCTCATGGTTTTTCTCGAGTTGCCGCGGGAACCTGGGGTATATTCTCGAGTTACGACGGGGATGGCCCTTCCACACACGTGTTTGTTCAGCGACGTCAGGACTCCTGCCTAGTTGCGAGGGACACCTCGGGATTCTCCTCGAGGCTTGGCAGGGCAATTGGGACGCCTCTCCAGCTGAGGCGGGAGACCAAGGGTCCCTTTCCACGTGCCACAGGAATCCTGGGACTCCTATCAAGTTTCAAGAGGAGTCAGGCGCCGTCTCCTTTGGAGGCACTGATCTCCGTGTCCCTCTGGAGTTTTCAAAGGATGTGAGGCCTCCGGTTGCGATGAGGTGGGGAACTAGGTCTTTCTCTGTGGTCTGCACAGGGGATTCAGACATCCTTCCGTCTTGGGAGATGCAAGACGAGCCTGCATTCAAGTCACTGCAGGGATATCCGGCCTTATTTCAAGTCACGGCATCGCGGTGTCCATTCCACTTGAGGCCACCAACTCAGGGTCCCTCTCACATACCTAGAGCTGAGAGAAGCCTCCTCTTGAGGTGCTTGTGGTAAGGTGGTATTCCTCTGGAGTAGATGCCAGGAACTAACCTCTCATCTTGAGTTGATTTGTGGTCCTTGGAGCTCTTTTGTCTTGCTACAGTGACCTCAGGATCCCTCTAGCCTTGAAACAGTGTTCTTGGGGTTTCTCTGGAGTGCCATCAAGGAAATCAAGGCTCCTTTCCTGTGTGATGTGCAACACGGAATTGCTCTGCACGCAGTGCAGGGGAATTGGGCCTCATTTGGCGGCGAGGGTTAAGTCTCATGGTTTTTCTCGACTTGCGCTGGGAACCTGGGGTATATTCTCGAGTTACGACGGGAATGACCCTTCCACACACGTGTTTGTTCAGTGACGTCAGGACTCCTGCCTAGTTGCGAGGGACAACTCGGGATTCCCCTCGAGGCTTGGGAGGGCAATTGGGACGCCTCTCCAGGTGAGGCGGGAGACCATGTGTCCCTTTCCATGTGCCAGAGGAATCCTGGGACTCCTATCAAGTTTCAAGACGAGTCAGGCATCATTTCCTTTGGAGGCACTGATCTCCGCGTCCCACTGGAGTTTTCAAAGTATGTGAGGCCTCCGGTTGCGATGAGGTGGGGAACTAGGTCTTTCTCTGTGGTCTCCACAGAGGATTCAGACATCCTTTCGTTTTGGCACATGCACGACTAGCCGGCATTCAAGTCACTGCAGGGACATCCGGCCTTATTTCGAGTCAGGGCATCGCGGTGTCCATTCCACTTGAGGCCGCAAACTCAGGGTCCTTCTCACATACCTAGAGCTGAGAGAAGCCTCCTCTTGAGGTGCTTGTGTAAGGTGGTATTTCTCTGGAGTCGAAGCCAGGGACTAACCTTTCATCTCGAGTTGATTTTTGGTCCACGGAGCTCTTTCGTGTTGCTACAGTGACCTCAGGATCCCTCTAGCCTTGAAACAGTATTCTTGGGGTTTCTGTGGAGTGCCATCAAGGAAATCAAGGCTGCGTTCATGTGTAATGTACAACTCGGAATTGCTCTGCAGGCAGTGCAGGGGAATCGGGCCTCATCTGGCGGCGAGGGGAAAGTCATGGTTTTTCTCGAGTTGCGGCGGGAACCTGGGGTATATTCTCGAGTTACGACGGGGATGGCCCTTCCACACACTTGTTTGTTCAGCGACTTCAGGACTCCTGCCTAGTTGCGAGGGACAACTCGGGACTCTCCTCGAGGCTTGGCAGGGCAATTGGGACGCCTCTCCAGCTGAGGCGGGAGACCAAGGGACCCTCTCCACGTGCCACAGGAATCCTGGGACTCCTATCAAGTTTCAGGAGGAGTCAAGCATCGTCTCCTTTGGAGGCACTGATCTCCACGTCCCTCTGGGGTTTTCCAAGGATGTGAGGCCTCCGGTCGCCTTGAGGTGGGGAACTAGGTCTTTCTCTTTGTTCTCAATAGGGGATTCAGACATCCTTTCGTCTTGGAAGATGCAAGACGAGCCTGCATTCAAGTCGCTGCAGGGATATCCAGCCTTATTTCGAGTCAGGGCTTCGCGGTGTCTATTCCACTTGAGGCCGCAAACTCAGGATCCCACTCACATACCTAGAGCTGAGAGAAGATTCCTCTTGAAGTGCTTGTGGTAAGGTGGTATTCATCTGGAGTCGAAGCCAGGGACTAACCTTTCATCTCGAGTTGATTTTTGGTCCACGGAGCTCTTTTGTGTTGCTACAGTGACCTCAGGATCCCTCTAGCCTTGAAACAGTGTTCTTGGGGTTTCTGTGGAGTGTCATCAAGGAAATCAAGGCTCCTGTCATGTGTGATGTGCAACACGGAATTGCCCTGCACGCAGTGCAGGGGAATCGGACCTCATCTCGCGGCGAGGGGGAAGTCTCATGGTTTTTCTCAAGTTGTGGTGGGAACCTTGGGTATATTCTCGAGTTACGACGGGGATGGCCCTTCCACACACGTGTTTGTTCAGCGACGTCAGGACTGCTGCCTAGTTGCGAGGGACACCTCGGGATTCTCCTCGAGGCTTGGCAGGGCAATTGGGATGCCTCTCCAGCTGAGGCGGGAGACCAAGGGTCCCTTTCCACGTGCCACAGGAATCCTGGGACTCCTATCAAGTGTCACGAGGAGTCAGGCATCGTCTCCTTTGGAGGCAATGATCTCCGCGTACCTCTGGAATTTTAAAGGATGTGAGTCCTCCGGTTGCGATGAGCTGGGGAACTAGGTCTTTCTCTGTGGTCTGCACAGGGGATTCAGAAATCCTTTCGTTTTGGCACAGCAAGACTAGCCTGCATTCAAGTCACTGCAGGCATATCCGGCCTTATTTCGAGTCAGGGCATCACGGTGTCCATTCCACTTGAGGCCGCAAACTCAGGGTCCCTCTCACATACCTAGAGCAGAGAGAAGCCTCCTCTTGAGGTGCTTGTGGTAAGGTGGTATTCCTCTGGAGTCGAAGCCAGGGACTAACCTCTCATCTCGAGCTGATTTTTGGTCCACGGAGCTCTTTCATCTTACTACAGCGACATCAGGATCCCTCTAGCCTTGATACAGTGTTCTTGGGGTTTCTCTGAAGTGCCATCAAGAAATCAAGGCTTCTTTCATGTGTGATGTGCAACACGGAATTGCTCTGCACACTGTGCAGGAGAATCGGGCCTCATCTCGCGGCGAGCGGGAAGTCTCATGGTTTTTCTCGAGTTGCGGAGGGAACCTGGGGTATATTCTCGAGTTACGACGGGGATGGCCTTTCCACACACGTGTTTGTTCAGTTACGTCAGGACTCCTGCCTAGTTGCAAGGGACAATTCGAGATTCTCCTTGAAGCTTGGCAGGGCAATTGGGACGCCTCTCCAGCTGAGGTGAGAGACCAAGGGTCCCTCTCCACGTGCCACAGGAATCCTGGGACTCCTATCAAGTGTCACGAGGAGTCAGGCATCGTCTCCTTTGGAGGCACTGATCTCCGCGTACCTCTGGAGTTTTCAAAGGATGTGAGGTCTCCGGTCGCGATGAGTTGGGGAACTAGGTCTTTCTCTGTGGTCTCCACTGGAGATTCAAACATCCTTTCGTCTTGGGAGATGCAAGACGAGCCTTCATTCAAGTCACTGCAGGGATATCCGGCCTTATTTAGAGTCAGGGCATGGCGGTGTCCATTCCACTTGAGGCCGCGAAATCAGGGTCCCTCTCACATACCTAGAGCTGAGAGAAGCCTCCTCTTGAGGTGCTTGTGGTAAGGTGGTATTCCTCTGGAGTCGAAGCCCGGGACTAACGGCTCATCTTGAGTTGATTTTTGGTCCACGGAGCTCTATCCTGTTGCTACAGTGACTCAGGATCCCTCTAGCCTTGAAATAGTGTTCTTGGGGTTTCTCTGGAGTGCCATCAAGGAAATCAAGGCTCCTTTCCTGTGTGATGTGCAACACGGAATTGCTCTGCACGCAGTGCAGGGGAATCGGGCCTCATCTGACAGTGAGGGGGAAGTCTCATGGTTTTTCTCGAGTTGCCGCGGGAACCTGGGGTATATTCTCGAGTTACGACGGGGATGGCCCTTCCACACACGTGTTTGTTCAGCGACGTCAGGACTCCAGCCTGGTTGTGAGGGACAACTCGGGATTCTCGGCGAGGCTTGGCAGGGCAATTGGGACGCCTCTCCAGCTGAGGCAGGAGACCAAGGGTCCCTCTCCACGTGCGACAGGAATCCTGGGACTCCTATCAAGTTTCACGAGGAGTCAGGCATCGTCTCCTTTGGAGGCACTGATCTCGGCGTCCCTCTGGAGTTTTCCAAGGATGTGAGGCCTCCGGTAGCGATGAGGTGGGGAACTTGGTCTTTCTCTGTGGTCTCCCCAGGGGATTCAGACATCCTTTCGTCTTGGGAGAGGCAAGTCGAGCCTGCATTCAAGTCACTGCAGGGATATCCGGCCTTATTTTCAGTCAGGGCACCGCGGTGTCCATTCCACTTGAGGCCGCAAACTCAGGGTCCCTCTCACATACCTAGAGCTGAGAGAAGCCTCCTCTTGAGGTGCTTGTGGTAAGGTGGGATTCCTCTGGAGTTGAAGCCAGGGACTAACCTCTCATCTCGAGTTGATTTGTGGTCCTTGGAGCTCTTTCGTCTTGCTACAGTGACCTCAGGATCCCTCTAGCCTTGAAACAGTGTTCTTGGGGTTTCTCTGGAGTGCCATCAAGGAAATCAAGGCTCCTTTCCTGTGTGATGTGCAAAACGGAATTGCTCTGCACGCAGTGGAGGGTAAACGGGCCTCATTTGGCGGCGAGGGTTAAGTCTCATTGTTTTTCTCGACTTGCGGCGGGAACCTCGGGTATATTCTCGAGTTACGACGGGGATGGCCCTTCCACACACGTGTTTGTTCAGCGACGTCAGGACTGCTGCCTAGTTGCGAGTGACAACTCGGTAATCTCCTCGAGGTTTGGCAGGGAAATTGGGACGCCTCTCCAGCTGAGGCGGGAGACCAAGGGTCCCTTTTCACGTGCCACAGGGATCCTGGGACTCCTATCAAGTTTCAGGAGGAGTCAAGCATCGTCTCCTTTGGAGGCACTGATCTCCGCGTACCTCTGGAGTTTTCAAAGGATATGAGGCCTCCGGTCGCGGTGAGGTGGGGAACTAGGTATTTCTCTGTGGTCTCCACAGGGGATTCAGACATCCTTTCGTCTTGGGAGATGCAAGACGAGCCTGCATTCATGTCACTGTAGGGATATCCGGCCTTATTTTGAGTCAGGGCATCGCGGTGTCCATTCCACTTGAGGCCGCCAACTCAGGGTCCCTCTCACATACCTAGAGCTGAGAGAAGCCTCCTCTTGAGGTGCTTGTGGTAAGGTGGCATTCCTCTGGAGTCGAAGCCAGGGACTAACCTCACATCTCGAGTTGACTTCTGGTCCAGGGAGCCCTTTCGTGTTGCTACAGTGACCTCAGGATCCCTCTAGCCTTAAAACAGTGTTCTTGGGGTTTCTCTGGAGTGCCATCAAGGAAATCAACGCTCCTTTCATGTGTGATGTGCAACACGGAATTGCTCTGCACGCAGTGCAGGGGAATCGAGCCTCATCTCGCGGCAAGGGGGAGTCTCATGGTTTTTCTCGAGTTGCGGGGGGAACCTGGTGTATATTCTCGAGTTGCGACGGGGATGGCCCTTCCACACACGTGTTTGTTCAGCGACCACAGGACTCCTATCTAGTTGCGAGGGACAACTCGGGATTCTCCTCGAGGCTTGGCAGGGCAATTGGGACGCCTCTCCAGCTGAGGCGGGAGACCAAAGGTCCCTTTCCACGTGCCACAGGAATCCTGGGACTCCTATCAAGTTTCACGAGGAGTCAGGCATCGTCTCTTTTGTAGGCACTGATCTCCGCGTCCCTCTGGAGTTTTCAAAGGATGTGAGGCCTCCGGTCGCGATGAGGTGGGGAACGAGGTCTTTCTCTGTGGTATCCACAGGGGATTCAGACATCCTTTCGTCTTGGGAGATGCAAGACGAGCCTGCCTTCAAGTCACTGCAGGGATATCCGGCCTTATTGCGAGTCAGGGCATGGCGGTGTCCATTCCACTTGAGGCCGCAAACTCAGGGTCCCTCTCACATACCTAGAGCTGAGGGAAGCCTCCTTTTGAGGTGCTTGCGTAAGGTGGTATTCCTCTGGAGTCGAAGCCAGGGACTAACCTCTCATCTCGAGTTGATTTTTGGTCCACGGAGCTCTTTCGTGTTGCTACAGTGACCTCAGAATCCCTTTGCCTTGAAACAGTGTTCCTGGGGTTTCTCTGAAGTGCCATCAAGAAATCAAGGCTCCTTTCATGTGTGATGTGCAACACGGAATTGCTCTGCACGCAGTGCAGGGGAATCGGGCCTCATCTCGCGGCGAAGGGGAAGTCTGATGGTTTTTCTCTAGTTGCTGCGGGAACCCGAGGTATATTCTCGAGTTACGACGGGGATGGCCCTTCCACACACGTGTTTGTTCAGCGATGTCAGGACTCCTGGCTAGTTGCGAGGGACAACTCGGGATTCTCCTCGAGGCTTGGCAGGGCAATTGGGACGCCTCTCCAGCTGAGGCGGGAGACCAAGTGTCCCTTTTCACGTGCCACAGGAATCCTGGGACACCTATCAAGTTTCACGAGGAGTCAGGCATCGTCTCCTTTGGAGGCACTGATCTCCGCGTACCTCTGGAGTTTTTAAAGGATGTGAGGCCTCCGGTCGCGATGAGCTGGGGAACAAGTTCTTTCTCTGTGGTCTGCACAGGGGATTCAGTCATCCTTTCTTCTTGGGAGATACAAGACGAGCCTGCATTCAAGTCACTGCAGGGATATCCAGCCTTATTTCGAGTCAGGGAATCGCGGTGTCCATTCCACTTAAGGCCGCAAACTCAGGGTCCCTTTCACATACCTAGAGCTGAGAGAAGCCTCCTCTTGAGGTGCTTGTGGTAAGGTGGTATTCCTCTGGAGTCGAAGCCAGGGACTAAGCTCTCATCTCGAGTTGATTTTTGGTCCACGGAGCTCTTTCCTGTTGCTACAGTGACCTCAGGATCGCTCTAGCCTTGAAACAGTGTTCTTGTGGTTTCTCTGGAGTGCCATCAAGGAAATCAAGGCTCCTTTCCTGTGTGATGTGCAACACGGAATTGCTCTGCAGGCAGTGCAGGGGAATCGGGCATCATCTCGGGGCGAGGGGGAAGTCTTTTGCTTTTTCTCGAGTTGCGGCGGGAACCTGGGGTACATTCTCCAGTTACGACGGGGATGGCCGTTGCACACACATGTTTGTTCAGCGACGGCAGGACTCCTGCCTAGTTGCGAGGGACAACTCGGGATTCTCCTCGAGGCTTGGGAGGGCAATTGGGACGCCACTCCAGCTGAGGCGGGAGACCAAGTGTCCCTCTCCACGTGCCACAGTAATCCTGGGAATCCTATCAAGTTTCACGAGGAGTCAGGCATCGTCTACTTTGGAGGCACTGATCTCCGCGTCCCTCTGGAGTTTTTCAAGGATGTGAGGCCTCCGGTCGCGAAGGGCTGGGAAACTAGGTCTTTCTCTGTGGTCTCCACAGGGGATTCAGACATCCTTTCGTCTTGGGAGATGCAAGACGAGCCTGCATTCAAGTCACTGCAGGGATATCCGGCCTTATTTCGAGTAAGGGCATCGTGGTGTCCATTCCACTTGAGGCCGCAAACTCAGGGTCCCTCTCACATACCTAGAGCTGAGAGAAGCCTCCTCTTGAGGTGATTGTGGTAAGGTGGTATTCCTCTGGAGTCGAAGCCAGGGACTAACCTCTCATCTCGAGTGGATTCTTGGTCCACGGAGCTCTTTCGTGTTGCTACAGTGACCTCAGGATCCCTCTAGCCTTGAAACCGTTTTCTTGGGGTTTCTCTGGAGTGCCAGCAAGGAAATCAAGGCTCCTTTCCTGTGAGATGCGCAACACGGAATTGCTCTGCATGCAGTGCAGGGGAATCGGGCCTCATCTCACGGCGAGGGGGAAGTCTCATGGTTTTCTCGAGTTGCGGCGGGAACCTGGGATATATACTCGAGTTTCGATGGGGATGGCCCTTCCACACACGTGTTTGTTCAGCAACGTCCGGACTCCTGCCTAGTTTCGAGGGACAACTCGGTATTCTCCTCGAGGCTTGGCAGGGAAATTGGGACGCCTCTCCAGCTGAGGCGGGAGACCAAGGGTCCCTTTCCACGTGCCACAGGAATCCTGGGACTCCTATCAAGTTTCACGAGGAGTCAGGCATCGTCTCCTTTCGGGGCCCTGATCTCCGCGTACCTCTGGAGTTTTCAATGTATGTGAGGCCTCCGGTCGCAATGAGGTGGGGAACTAGTTCTTTCTCTGTGGTCTCCGCAAGGGATTCAGACATCCTTTCGTATTGGGAGATGCAAGACGAGCCTGCATTCAAGTCACTGCAGGGATATCCGGCCTTATTTCAAGTTAGGGCATCACGGTGTCCATTCCACTTGAGGCCGCAAACTCAGGGCCCCTCTCACATACCTAGAGCTGAGTGAAACCTCCTCTTGAGGTGCTTGTGGTAAGGTGGGATTCCTCTGGAGTCGAAGCCAGGGACTAACCTCTCATCTCGAGTTGATTTTTGTTCCTCAGAGCTTTTTGTGTTGATACAGTGACCTCAGGATCCCTCTAGCCTTGAAACAGTGTTCTTGGGGTTTCTCTGGAGTGCCATCAAGGAAATCAACGCTCCTTTCATGTGTGATGTGCAACACGGAATTGCTCTGCACGCAGTGGAGGGTAAACGGGCCTCATCTCGCGGCGAGGGGGAAGTCTCATGGTTTTTCTCGACTTGCGGCGGGAACCTGGGGTATATTCTCGAGTTACGACGGGGATGGCCCTTCCAAACACGTGTTTGTTCAGCGACCACAGGACTGCTGCCTAGTTGCGAGTGACAACTCGGGATTCTCCTCGAGGCTTGGCAGGGCAATTGGGACGCCTCTCCAGCTGAGGCGGGAGGCCAAAGGTCCCTTTCCACGTGCCACAGGAATCCTGGGACTCCTATCAAGTTTCACGAGGAGTCAGGCATCGTCTCTTTTGTAGGCACTGATCTCCGCGTCCCTCTGGAGTTTTCAAAGGATGTGAGGCCTCCGGTCGCGATGAGGTGGGGAACGAGGTCTTTCTCTGTGGTCTCCACAGGGGATTCAGACATCCTTTCGTCTTGGGAGATGCAAGACGAGCCTGCATTCAAGTCACTGCAGAGATATCCGGCCTTATTGCGAGTCAGGGCATCGCGGTGTCCATTCCACTTGAGGCCGCATACTCAGGGTCCTTCTCACATACCTAGAGCTGAGGGAAGCCTCCTCTTGAGGTGCTTGCGTAAGGTGGTATTCCTCTGGAGTCGAAGCCAGGGACTAACCTCTCATCTCGAGTTGATTTTTGGTCCACGGAGCTCTTTCGTGTTGCTCCAGTGACCTCAGGATCCCTCTAGCCTTGAAACAGTGTTCTTGGGGTTTCTGTGGAGTGCCATCATGGAAATCAAGGCTCCTTTCATGTGTGATTTGCACCACGGAATTGCTCTGCACGCAGTGCAGGGGAATGGGGCCTCATCTCGCGGCGAGGGGGAAGTCTCATGGTTTTTCTCGAGTTGGGGAGGGAACCTGGGGTATATTCTCGAGTTACGACGGGGATGGCCCTTCCACACATGTGTTTGTTCAGTGACGTCAGGACTCCTGCCTAGTTGCGAGGGACAACTCAGGATTCTCCTGGAGGCTTGGCAGGGCAATTGGGACGCCTCTCCAGCTGAGGCGGGAGACCAAGGGTCCCTTTCCAAGTGCCACAGGAATCCTGGGACTCCTATCAAGTGTCACGAGGAATCAGGCATTGTCTCCTTTGGAGGCACTGATCTCCGCGTACCTCTGAAATTTTAAAGGATGTGAGGCCTCCGGTTGCGATTAGGTGGGGAACTAGGTCTTTCTCTGTGGTCTGCACAGGGGATTCAGACATCCTTTCGTTTTAGCACAGCAAGACGAGCCTGCATTCAAGTCACTGCAGGCATATCCGGCCTTATTTCGAGTCAGGGCATCACGGTATCCATTCCACTTGAGGCCGCAAACTCAGGGTCCCTCTCACATACCTAGAGCTGAGAGAAGCATCCTCTTGAGGTGCTTGTGGTAAGGTGGTATTCCTCTGGAGTCGAAGCCAGGGACTAACCTCTCATCTCGAGTTGATTTTTGGTCCATGGAGCTCTTTCGTGTTGCTACAGTGACCTCAGGATCCCTTTGCCTTGAAACAGTGTTCCTGGGATTTCTCTGAAGTGCCATCAAGAAATCAAGGCTCCTTTCATGTGTGATGTGTAACACGGAATTGCTCTGCACGCAGTGCAGGGGAATCGGGCCTCATCTCGCGGCGATGGCGAAGTCTCATGGTTTTTCTCGAGTTGCGGAGGGAACCTGGGGTATATTCTCGAGTTACGACGTGGATGGCCCTTTCACACACGTGTTTGTTCAGCGACGTCAGGACTCCTGCCTAGTTGCGAGGGACAACTCGGGATTCTCCTCGAGGCTTGGCAGGGCAATTGGGACACCTCTCCAGCTGAGGCGGGAGACCAAGGGTCCCTTTCCACGTGCCACAGGAATCCTGGGACTCCTATCAAGTTTCACAAGGAGTCAGGCATCGTCTCCTTTGGAGGCACTGATCTCCCCATCCCTCTGCAGTTTTCAAAGGATGGGAGTCCTCCGGTCGCGATAAAGTGGGGAACTAGGTCTTTCTCTGTGGTCTCCACAGGGGATTCAGACATCCTTTCGTCTTGGGAGAGGCAAGACGAGCCTGCATTCAAGTCACTGCAGGGATATCCGGTCTTATTTCGAGTCAGGGCATCGCGGTGTCCATTCCACTTGAGGCTGCAAGCTCAGGGTCCCTCTCACATACCTAGAGCTGAGAGAAGCCTCCTCTTGAGGTGTTGTGGTAAGGTGATATTTCTCTGGAGTCGAAGCCAGGGACTAACCTCTCATCTCGAGTTGATTTTTGGTCCACGGAGCTCTTTCGTGTGGCTACACTGACCTCAGGATCCCTCTAGCCTTGAAACAGTGTTCTGGGGTGTCTGTGGACTGCCATCAAGGAAATCAAGGCTCCTTTCCTGTGTGATGTGCAACACGGAATTGCTCTGCACGCAGTGCAGGGGAATCGGGCCTCATCTCGCGGCGAAGGGGAAGTCTGATGGTTTTTCTCGAGTTGCGGCGGGAACCCGAGTTATATTCTCGAGTTACGACGGGGATGGCCCTTCCACACACGTGTTTGTTCAGCGATGTCAGGACTCCTGCCTAGTTGCGAGGGACAACTCGGGATTCTCCTCGAGGCTTGGCAGGGCAATTGGGACGCCTCTCCAGCTGAGGCGGGAGACCAAGTGTCCCTTTTCACGTGCCACAGGAATCCTGGGACACCTATCAAGTTTCACGAGGAGTCAGGCATTGTCTCCTTTGGAGGCACTGATCTCCGCGTACCTCTGGAGTTTTCTAAGGATGTGAGGCCTCCGGTCGCGATGAGCTGGGGAACAAGTTCTTTCTCTGTGGTCTGCACAGGGGATTCAGTCATCCTTTCTTCTTGGGAGATACAAGACGAGCCTGCATTCAAGTCACTGCAGGGATATCCGGCCTTATTTCGAGTCAGGGCATCGCGGTGTCCATTCCACTTGAGGCCGCAAACTCAGGGTCCCTTTCACATACCTAGAGCTGAGAGAAGCCTCCTCTTGAGGTGCTTGTGGTAAGGTGGTATTCCTCTGGAGTCGAAGCCAGGGACTAACCTCTCATCTTGAGTTGATTTGTGGTCCACAGAGCAATTTCGTGTTGCTACACTGACCTCAGGATCGCTCTAGCCTTGAAACAGTGTTCTTGTGGTTTCTCTGGAGTGCCATCAAGGAAATCAAGGCTCCTTTCCTGTGTGATGTGAAACACGGAATTGCTCTTCACGCAGTGCAGGGGAATCGGGCCTCATCTCATGGCGAGGAGGAAGTCTCCTGGTTTTTCTCGAGTTGCGGCGGGAACCTGGGGTATATTCTCGAGTTACGATGGGGATGGCCCTTCCACACACGTGTTTGTTCAGCGACGTCAGGACTCCTCCCTAGTTTCGAGGGACAACTCGGTATTCTCCTCGAGGCTTCGCAGGGAAATTGGGACGCCACTCCAGCTGAGGCGGGAGACCAATGGTCCCTTTCCACGTGCCACAGGAATCCTGGGACTCCTATCAAGTTTCACGAGGAGTCAGGCATCGTCTCCTTTCGGGGCCCTGATCTCCGCGTACCTCTGGAGTTTTCAATGTATGTGAGGCCTCCGGTCGTAATGAGGTGGGGAACTAGTTCTTTCTCTGTGGTCTCCGCAAGGGATTCAGACATCCTTTCGTATTGGGAGATGCAAGACGAGCCTGCATTCAAGTCACTGCAGGGATATCCGGCCTTATTTCAAGTTAGGGCATCACGGTGTCCATTCGACTTGAGGCCGCAAACTCAGGGTCCCTCTCACATACCTAGAGCCAGGATTAGCCTCCTCTTGAGGTGCTTGTGGTAAGGTGGTATTCCTCTGGAGTCGAAGCCAGGGACTAATCTCTCATCTCGAGTTTATTTTTGGTCCACGGAGCTCTTTCCTGTTGCTACAGTGACCTCAGGATCCCTCTTGCCTTGAAACAGTGTTCTTGGGGTTTCTCTGGAGTGCCATCAAGGAAATCAAGTCTCCTTTCATGTGTGATGTGCAACAGGGAAGTGCTCTACACGCAGAGCAGGGGAATCGGGCCTCATCTCACGGCGAGGGGGAAGTCTCATGGTTTTTCTCGAGTTGCGGCGGGAACCTGGGGTATATTCTCGAGTTACGACGGGGATGGCCCTTCCACACACGTGTTTGTTCAGCGACGTCAGGACTCCTGCCTAGTTGCGTCGGACAACTCGGGATTCGCCTCGAGGCTTGGCAGGGCAATTGGGACGCCTCTCCAGCTGAGGCGGGAGACCAAGGGTCCCTTTCCACAAGCCACAGGAATCCTGGGACTCCTATCAAGTTTCACGAGGAGTCAGGCATCGACTCCTTTGGAGGCACTGATCTCCGCGTCCCTCTGGAGGTTTGAAAGGATGTGAGGCCTCCGGTCGCGATGAGGTGGCGAACTAGGTCTTTCTCTGTGGTCTCCACAGGGGATTCAGAGAACCTTTCGTCTTGGCAGATGCAAGACGAGCCTGCATTCAAGTCACTGCAGTGATATCCGGCCTTATTTCGAGTCAGGTCATCGCGGTGTCCATTCCACTTGAGGCCGCAAACTCAGGGTCCCTCTCACATACCTAGAGCTGAGAGAAGCCTCCTCTTGAGGTGCTTGTGGTAAGGTGGGATTCCTCTGGAGTTGAAGCCAGGAAGTAACCTGTCATCTCGAGTTGATTTTTGGTCCACGGATCTCTTTTGTGTTGCTACAGTGACCTCAGGATCCCTCTAGCCTTGAAACAGTGTTGTTGGGCTTTCTCTGGAGTGCCATCAAGGAAATCAAGGCTCCTTTCCTGTGAGATGTGCAACACGGAATTGCTCTGCACGCAGTTCAGGGGAATCGGGCCTCATCTCGCGACGAGGAAGAAGTCTCATGGTTTTTCTCGAGTTGCGGTGGGAACCTGGGGTATATGCTCGAGTTACGACACGGATGGCCTTTCCACACACGTGTTTGTTCACCGACGTCAGGACTCCTACCTACTTGCGAGGGACACCTCGGGATTCTCCTCGAGGCTTGGCAGGGCAATTGGGACGCCTCTCCAGCTGAGGCGGGAGACCAACGGTCCCTCTCCACGTGCCACAGGAATCCTGGGACTCCTATCAAGTTTCACGAGGAGTCAGGCATCGTCTCCTTTCGGGGCCCTGATCTCCGCGTACCTCTGGATTTTTCAATGTATGTGAGGCCTCCGGTCGCAATGAGGTGGGGAACTAGTTCTTTCTCTGTGGTCTCCACAGGGGATTCAGACATCCTTTCGTATTGGGAGATGCAAGACAAGCCTGCATTCAAGTCACTGCAGGGATATCCGGCCTTATTTCAAGTTAGGGCATCACGGTGTCCATTCCACTTGAGGCCGCAAACTCAGGGCCCCTCTCACATACCTAGAGCTGAGTGAAACCTCCTCTTGAGGTGCTTGTGGTAAGGTGGGATTCCTCTGGAGTCGAAGCCAGGGACTAACCTCTCATCTCGAGTTGATTTTTGTTCCTCAGAGCTTTTTGTGTTGGTACAGTGACCTCTGCATCCCTCTAGCCTTGAAACAGTGTTCTTGCGGTTTCTCTGGAGTGCCATCAAGGAAATCAACGCTCCTTTCATGTGTGATGTGCAACACGGAATTGCTCTGCATGCAGTGCAGGGGAATCGGGCCTCATCTCACGGTGAGGGGGAAGTCTCATGGTTTTTCCCGAGTTGCGGCGGGAACCTGGGGTATATTCTCGAGTTACGACGGGGATGGCCCTTTCACACACGTGTTTGTTCAGCGACGGCAGGACTCCTGCCTAGTTGCGAGGGACAACTCGGGATTCTCCTCGAAGCTTGGCAGGGCAATTGGAACGCCTCTCCAGCTGAGGCGGGAGACCAAGGGTCCCTTTCCACGTTCCAAAGGATTCCTGGGACTCCTATCAAGTTTCACGAGGAGTCAGGCATCGTCTCCTTTGGAGGCACTGATCTCCGCGTACCTCTGGAGTTTTCAAAGGATGTGAGGCCTCCGGTCGCGATGAGGTGGGGAACTAGGTCTTTCTCTGTGGTCTCCACAGGGGATTCAGACATCCTTTCGTCTTGGCAGATGCAAGATGAGCCTGCATTCAAGTCACTGCAGGGATATCCGGCCTTATTTCGAGTCAGGTCATCGCGGTGTCCATTCCACTTGAGGCCGCAAACTCAGGGTCCCTCTCACATACCTAGAGCTGAGAGAAGCCTCCTCTTGAGGTGCTTGTGGTAAGGTGGTATTCCTCTGGAGTCGAAGCCAGGGACTAACCTCTCATCTCGAGTTGATTTTGGGTCCACGGAGCTCTTTCGTGTTGCTCCAGTGACCTCAGGATCCCTCTAGCCTAGAAACAGTGTTCTAGGGGTTTCTCTGAAGTACCATCAAGGAAATCAAGGCTCCTTTCATGTGTGATGTGGAACACGGAATTGCTCTGCACACAGTGCCGGGGAATCGGGCCTCATCTCGCGGTGAGGGGGAAGTCTCATGGTTTTTCTCGAGTTGCGGCGGGAACCTGGGGTATATTCTCGAGTTACGACGGGGATAGCCCTTCCACACACGTGTTTGTTCAGTGACGTCAGGACTCCTGCATACTTGCGAGGGACAACACGGGATTCTCCTCGAGGCTTGGCAGGGCAATTGGGACGCCTCTCCAGCTGAGGCGGGAGACCAAGGGTCCCTTTCCACGTGCCACAGGAATCCTGGGACTCCTATCAAGTTTCACGAGGAGTCAGGCATCGTCTCCTTTGGAGGCACTGATCTCCGCGTACCTCTGGAGTTTTCAAAGTGTGTGAGGCCTCCGGTCGCGATGAGGTGGGGAACTAGGTCTTTCTCTGTGGTCGCCACAGGGGATTCAGACAACCTTTCGTCTTGGCAGATGCAAGACGAGCCTGCATTTAAGTCACTGCAGGGATATCCGGCCTTATTTCGAGTCAGGGCATCGCGGTGTCCATTCCACTTGAGGCCGCAAACTCAGGGTCCCTCTCACATACCTAGAGCTGAGAGAAGCCTCCTCTTGAGGTGCTTGTGGTAAGGTGGTATTCCTCTGGCGTCGAAGCCAGGGACTAACCTCTCATCTCGAGTTGATTTTTGGTCCACGGAGCTCTTTCGTGTTGGTCCAGTGACCTCAGGATCCCTCTAGCCTTGAAACAGTGTTCTTGGGGTTTCTCTGGAGTGCCATCAAGAAATCAAGGCTCCTTTCCTGTGTGATGTGAAACACGGAATTGCTCTGCACGCAGTGCAGGGGAATCGGGCCTCATATCGTGGCGAGGGGGAAGTCTCCTGGTTTTTCTCGAGTTGCGGCGGGAACCTGGGGTATATTCTCGAGTTACGATGGGGATGGCCCTTCCACACACGTGTTTGTTCAGCGACGTCAGGACTCCTGCCTAGTTTCGAGGGACAACTCGGTATTCTCCTCGAGGCTTGGCAGGGAAATTGGGACGCCTCTCCAGCTGAGGCGGGAGACCAAGGGTCCCCTTCCACGTGACACAGGAATCCTGGGACTCCTATCAAGTTGCACGAGGAGTCAGGCATCGTCTCCTTTCGGGGCCCTGATCTCCGCGTACCTCTGGATTTTTCAATGTATGTGAGGCCTCCGGTCGCAATGAGGTGGGGAACAATTCTTTCTCTGTGGTCTCTGCAAGGGATTCAGACATCCTTTCGTATTGGGAGATGCAAGACAAGCCTGCATTCAAGTCACTGCAGGGATATCCGGCCTTATTTCGAGTCAGGGCATCACGGTGTCCATTCCACTTGAGGCCGCAAACTCAGGGCCCCTCTCACATACCTAGAGCTGAGTGAAACCTCCTCTTGAGGTGCTTGTGGTAAGGTGGGATTCCTCTGGAGTCGAAGCCAGGGACTAACCTCTCATCTCGAGTTGATTTTTGTTCCTCAGAGCTTTTTGTGTTGGTACAGTGACCTCTGGATCCCTCTAGCCTTGAAACAGTGTTCTTGGGGTTTCTCTGGAGTGCCATCAAGGAAATCAAGGCTCCTTTCCTGTGTGATGTGCAACACGGAATTGCTCTGCACGCAGTGCAGGGGAATCGGGCCTCATCTCACGGTGAGGGGGAAGTCTCATGGTTTTTCCCGAGTTGCGGCGGGAACCTGGGGTATATTCTCGAGTTACGACGGGGATGGCCCTTCCACACACGTGTTTGTTCAGCGACGGCAGGCCTCCTGCCTAGTTGCGAGGGACAACTCGGGATTCTCCTCGAGGCTTGGCAGGGCAATTGGAACGCCTCTCCAGCTGAGGCGGGAGACCAAGGGTCCCTTTCCACGTTCCAAAGGATTCCTGGGACTCCTATCAAGTTTCACGAGGAGTCAGGCATCGTCTCCTTTGAAGGCACTGATCTCCGCGTACCTCTGGAGTTTTCAAAGGATGTGAGGCCTCCGGTCGCGATGAGGTGGGAAACGAGGTCTTTCTCTGTGGTCTCCACAGGGGATTCAGACATCCTTTCGTCTTGGCAGATGCAAGACGAGCCTGCATTTAAGTCACTGCAGGGATATCCGGCCTTATTTCGAGTCAGGTCATCGCGGTGTCCATTCCACTTGAGGCCGCAAACTCAGGGTCCCACTCACATACCTAGAGCTGAGAGAAGCCTCCTCTTGAGGTGCTTGTGGTAAGGTGGGATTCCTCTGGAGTCGAAGCCAGGGACTAACCTCTCATCTCGAGTTGATTTTTGGTCCACGGAGCTCTTTCGTGTTGCTACAGTGACCTCAGGATCCCTCTAGCCTTGAAACCGTTTTCTTGGGGTTTCTCTGGAGTGCCAAAAAGGAAATCAAGGCTCCTTTCCTGTGAGATGTGCAACACGGAATTGCTCTGCACGCAGTGCAGGGGAATCGGGCCTCATCTCACGGCGAGGGGGAAGTCTCATGGTTTTTCTCGAGTTGCGGCGGGAACCTGGGTTATATACTCGAGTTACGACGCGGATGGCCTTTCCACACACGTGTTTGTTCAGCGACGTCAGGACTCCTGCCTAGCTGCGAGCGACAACTCGGGATTCTCCTCGAGGCTTGGCAGGGAAATTGGGACGCCTCTCCAGCTGAGGCGGGAGACCAAGGGTCCCTTTTCACGTGCCACAGGAATCCTGAGACTGCTATCAAGTTTCACGACGAGTCAGGCATCGTCTCCTTTGTAGGCACTGATTTCCCCGTACCTCTGGAGTTTTCAAAGGATGGGAGGCCTCCATTCGTGATGAGCTGGGGAACTAGGTCTTTCTTTGTGGTCTCCACAGGGGATTCAGACATCCTTTCGTCTTGGGAGATGCAAGAAGAGCCTGCATTCAAGTCACTGCAGGGATATCCGGCCTTTTTTTGAGTCAGGGCATCGCGGTGTCCATTCCACTTGAGGCCGCAAACTCAGGGTCTCTCTCACATACCTTGAGCTGAGAGAAGCCTCCTCTTGAGGTGCTTGTGGTAAGGTGGGGTTCCTCTGGAGTCGATGCCAGGGACTAACCTTTCATCTCAAGTTGATTTTTGGTCCACAGAGCACTTTCGTGTTGCTCCAGTGACCTCAGGATCCCTCTAGCCTTGAAACAGTGTTCTTGGTGTCTCTCTGGAGTGCCATCAAGGAAATCAAGGCTCCTTTCCTGTGTGATGTAAAACACGGAATTGCTCTTCACGCAGTGCAGGGGAATCGGGCCTCATCTCGTGGCGAGGGGGAAGTTTCCTGGTTTTTCTAGAGTTGCGGCGGGAACCTGGGGTATATTCTCGAGTTACGATGGGGATGGCCCTTCCACACACGTGTTTGTTCAGCAACGTCAGTACTCCTGCCTAGTTTCGAGGGACAACTCGGTATTCTCCTCGAGGCTTGGCAGGGAAATTGGGACGCCTCTCCAGCTGAGGCGGGAGACCAAGTGTCCCTTTCCACGTGCCACAGGAATCCTGGGACTCCTATCAAGTTTCACGAGGAGTCAGGCATCGTCTCCTTTCGGGGCCCTGATCTCCACGTACCTCTGGATTTTTCAATGTATGTGAGGCCTCCGGTCGCAATGAGGTGGGGAACTAGTTCTTTCTCTGTGGTCTCCGCAAGGGATTCAGACATCCTTTCGTATTGGGAGATGCAAGACGAGCCTGCATTCAAGTCACTGCAGGGATATCCGGCCTTATTTCAAGTTAGGGCATCGCGGTGTCCATTCCACTTGGGGCCGCAAACTCAGGGACCCTCTCACATACCTAGAGCTGAGAGAAGCCTCCTCTTGAGGTGCTTGTGGTAAGGTGGGATTCCTCTGGAGTCGAAGCCAGGGACTAACCTCTCATCTCGAGTTGATTTTTCGTCCATGGATCTCTTTTGTGTTGCTACAGTGACCTCAGGATCCCTCTAGCCTTGAAACAGTGTTCTTGGGGTTTCTCTGGAGTGCCATCAAGGAAATCATGGCTCATTTCTTGTGTGATGTGCAACACGGAATTGCCCTGCACGCAGTGCCGGGGAATCGGGCCTCATCTCGCGGCGAGGGGGAAGTCTCATGGTTTTTCTCGAGTTGCGGCGGGAACCTGGGGTATATTCTCGAGTTACGACGGGGATGGCCCTTCCACACACGTGTTTGTTCAGCGACGTCAGGACTCCTGCCTAGTTTCGAGGGACAACTCGGGATTCTCCTCGAGGTTTGGCAAGGCAATTGGGATGCCTCTCCAGCTGAGGCGGGAGACCAACGGTCCCTTTCCACGTGCCACAAGAATCCTGGGACTCCTATCAAGATTCACGAGGAGTCAGGCATCGTCTCCTTAGAGGCACTGATCTCCGCGTACCTCTGGAGTTGTCAAAGGATGTGAGGCCTCCGGTCGCGATGAGGTGGGGAACTAGGTCTTTCTCTGAGGTCTCCACAGGGGATTCAGACAGCCTTTCGTCTTGCGAGATGCAAGACGTGCCTGCATTCAAGTCACTGCAGGGATATCCAGCCTTATTGCGAGTCAGGGCATCGCGGTGTCCATTCTACTTGAGGCCGCAAACTCAGGGTCCCTCTAACATACCTAGAGCCGAGAGAAGCCTCCTCTTGAGGTGCTTGTGGTAAGGTGGTATTCCTCTGGATTCGAAGCCAGGGACTAACCTCTCATCTCGAGTTGATTTTTGGTCCGCGGAGTCGTTTCGTGTTGCTACAGTGACCTCAGGATCCCTCTAGCCTTGAAACAGTGTTCTTGGGGTTTCTTTGGAGTGCCATCAAGGAAATCAAGGCTCCTTTCCTGTGTGATGTGCAACACAGAATTCCTCTGCACGCAGTGCAGGGAATCGGGCCTCATCTCGCGGCGAGGGGGAAGTCTCATTGTTTTTCTCGAGTTGCGGCGGGAACCTGGGGTATATTCTCGAGTTACGACGGGGATGGCCCTTCCACACACGTGTTTGTTCAGCGATGTCAGGACTCCTGCCTAGTTGCGAGGAACAACTCGGGATTCTCCTCGAGGCTTGGCAGGGCAATTGGGACGCCTCTCCAGCTGAGGCGGGAGACCAAGGGTCCCTTTCCACGTGCCACAGGAATCCTGGGACTCCTATCAAGTTTCACGAGTAGTCAGGCATCGTCTCCTTTGGAGGCACTGATCTCCGCGTACCTCTGGAGTTTTCAAAGGATGTGAGGCCTCTGGTCCGATAAGGTGGATAAATAGGTCTTTCTGTGTGGTCTCCACAGGGGATTCAGACATCCTTTCGTCTTGGGAGATGCAAGACAAGCCTGCATTCAAGTCACTGCAGGGATATCTGGCCTTATTTCGAGTCAGGGCATCGCGGTGTCCATTCCACTTGAGGCCGCAAACTCAGGGTCCCTCTCACATACCTAGAGCTGAGAGAAGCCTCCTCTTGAGGTGCTTGTGGTAAGGTGGGATTCCTCTGGAGTTGAAGCCAGGAAGTAACCTGTCATCTCGAGTTGATTTTTGGTCCACGGATCTCTTTTGTGTTGCTACAGTGACCTCAGGATCCCTCTAGCCTTGAAACAGTGTTGTTGGGCTTTCTCTGGAGTGCCATCAAGGAAATCAAGGCTCCTTTCCAGTGAGATGTGCAACACGGAATTGCTCTGCACGCAGTTCAGGGGAATCGGGCCTCATCTCGTGGCGAGGAAGAAGTCTCATGGTTTTTCTCGAGTTGCGGCGGGAACCTGGGGTATATGCTCGAGTTACGACGCGGATGGCCTTTCCACACACGTGTTTGTTCACCGACGTCAGGACTCCTACCTACTTGCGAGGGACACCTCGGGATTCTCCTCGAGGCTTGGCAGGGCAATTGGGACGCCTCTCCAGCTGAGGCGGGAGACCAACGGTCCCTCTCCACGTGCCACAGGAATCCTGGGACTCCTATCAAGTTTCACGAGGAGTCAGGCATCGTCTCCTTTCGGGGCCCTGATCTCCGCGTACCTCTGGATTTTTCAATGTATGTGAGGCCTCCGGTCGCAATGAGGTGGGGAACAATTCTTTCTCTGTGGTCTCTGCAAGGGATTCAGACATCCTTTCGTATTGGGAGATGCAAGACAAGCCTGCATTCAAGTCACTGCAGGGATATCCGGCCTTATTTCAAGTTAGGGCATCACGGTGTCCATTCCACTTGAGGCCGCAAACTCAGGGCCCCTCTCACATACCTAGAGCTGAGTGAAACCTCCTCTTGAGGTGCTTGTGGTAAGGTGGGATTCCTCTGGAGTCGAAGCCAGGGACTAACCTCTCATCTCGAGTTGATTTTTGTTCCTCAGAGCTTTTTGTGTTGGTACAGTGACCTCTGGATCCCTCTAGCCTTGAAACAGTGTTCTTGGGGTTTCTCTGGAGTGCCATCAAGGAAATCAAGGCTCCTTTCCTGTGTGATGTGCAACACGGAATTGCTCTGCACGCAGTGCAGGGGAATCGGGCCTCATCTCACGGTGAGGGGGAAGTCTCATGGTTTTTCCCGAGTTGCGGCGGGAACCTGGGGTATATTCTCGAGTTACGACCGGGATGGCCCTTCCACACACGTGTTTGTTCAGCGACGGCAGGCCTCCTGCCTAGTTGCGAGGGACAACTCGGGATTCTCCTCGAGGCTTGGCAGGGCAATTGGAACGCCTCTCCAGCTGAGGCGGGAGACCAAGGGTCCCTTTCCACGTTCCAAAGGATTCCTGGGACTCCTATCAAGTTTCACGAGGAGTCAGGCATCGTCTCCTTTGAAGGCACTGATCTCCGCGTACCTCTGGAGTTTTCAAAGGATGTGAGGCCTCCGGTCGCGATGAGGTGGGAAACGAGGTCTTTCTCTGTGGTCTCCACAGGGGATTCAGACATCCTTTCGTCTTGGCAGATGCAAGACGAGCCTGCATTTAAGTCACTGCAGGGATATCCGGCCTTATTTCGAGTCAGGTCATCGCGGTGTCCATTCCACTTGAGGCCGCAAACTCAGGGTCCCACTCACATACCTAGAGCTGAGAGAAGCCTCCTCTTGAGGTGCTTGTGGTAAGGTGGGATTCCTCTGGAGTCGAAGCCAGGGACTAACCTCTCATCTCGAGTTGATTTTTGGTCCACGGAGCTCTTTCGTGTTGCTACAGTGACCTCAGGATCCCTCTAGCCTTGAAACCGTTTTCTTGGGGTTTCTCTGGAGTGCCAAAAAGGAAATCAAGGCTCCTTTCCTGTGAGATGTGCAACACGGAATTGCTCTGCACGCAGTGCAGGAGAATCGGGCCTCATCTCACGGCGAGGGGGAAGTCTCATGGTTTTTCTCGAGTTGCGGCGGGAACCTGGGGTATATACTCGAGTTACGACGCGGATGGCCTTTCCACACACGTGTTTGTTCAGCGACGTCAGGACTCCTGCCTAGCTGCGAGCGACAACTCGGGATTCTCCTCGAGGCTTGGCAGGGAAATTGGGACGCCTCTCCAGCTGAGGCGGGAGACCAAGGGTCCCTTTTCACGTGCCACAGGAATCCTGGGACTGCTATCAAGTTTCACGACGAGTCAGGCATCGTCTCCTTTGTAGGCACTGATTTCCCCGTACCTCTGGAGTTTTCAAAGGATGGGAGGCCTCCATTCGTGATGAGCTGGGGAACTAGGTCTTTCTTTGTGGTCTCCACAGGGGATTCAGACATCCTTTCGTCTTGGGAGATGCAAGAAGAGCCTGCATTCAAGTCACTGCAGGGATATCCGGCCTTTTTTTGAGTCAGGGCATCGCGGTGTCCATTCCACTTGAGGCCGCAAACTCAGGGTCTCTCTCACATACCTTGAGCTGAGAGAAGCCTCCTCTTGAGGTGCTTGTGGTAAGGTGGTATTCCTCTGGAGTCGATGCCAGGGACTAACCTTTCATCTCAAGTTGATTTTTGGTCCACAGAGCACTTTCGTGTTGCTCCAGTGACCTCAGGATCCCTCTAGCCTTGAAACAGTGTTCTTGGGGTTTCTCTGGAGTGCCATCAAGGAAATCAAGGCTCCTTTCCTGTGTGATGTGAAACACGGAATTGCTCTTCACGCAGTGCAGGGGAATCGGGCCTCATCTCGTGGCGAGGGGGAAGTCTCCTGGTTTTTCTAGAGTTGCGGCGGGAACCTGGGGTATATTCTCGAGTTACGATGGGGATGGCCCTTCCACACACGTGTTTGTTCAGCAACGTCAGTACTCCTGCCTAGTTTCGAGGGACAACTCGGTATTCTCCTCGAGGCTTGGCAGGGAAATTGGGACGCCTCTCCAGCTGAGGCGGGAGACCAAGTGTCCCTTTCCACGTGCCACAGGAATCCTGGGACTCCTATCAAGTTTCACGAGGAGTCAGGCATCGTCTCCTTTCGGGGCCCTGATCTCCACGTACCTCTGGATTTTTCAATGTATGTGAGGCCTCCGGTCGCAATGAGGTGGGGAACTAGTTCTTTCTCTGTGGTCTCCGCAAGGGATTCAGACATCCTTTCGTATTGGGAGATGCAAGACGAGCCTGCATTCAAGTCACTGCAGGGATATCCGGCCTTATTTCAAGTTAGGGCATCGCGGTGTCCATTCCACTTGGGGCCGCAAACTCAGGGACCCTCTCACATACCTAGAGCTGAGAGAAGCCTCCTCTTGAGGTGCTTGTGGTAAGGTGGGATTCCTCTGGAGTCGAAGCCAGGGACTAACCTCTCATCTCGAGTTGATTTTTCGTCCATGGATCTCTTTTGTGTTGCTACAGTGACCTCAGGATCCCTCTAGCCTTGAAACAGTGTTCTTGGGGTTTCTCTGGAGTGCCATCAAGGAAATCATGGCTCATTTCTTGTGTGATGTGCAACACGGAATTGCCCTGCACGCAGTGCCGGGGAATCGGGCCTCATCTCGCGGCGAGGGGGAAGTCTCATGGTTTTTCTCGAGTTGCGGCGGGAACCTGGGGTATATTCTCGAGTTACGACGGGGATGGCCCTTCCACACACGTGTTTGTTCAGCGACGTCAGGACTCCTGCCTAGTTTCGAGGGACAACTCGGGATTCTCCTCGAGGTTTGGCAAGGCAATTGGGATGCCTCTCCAGCTGAGGCGGGAGACCAACGGTCCCTTTCCACGTGCCACAAGAATCCTGGGACTCCTATCAAGATTCACGAGGAGTCAGGCATCGTCTCCTTAGAGGCACTGATCTCCGCGTACCTCTGGAGTTGTCAAAGGATGTGAGGCCTCCGGTCGCGATGAGGTGGGGAACTAGGTCTTTCTCTGAGGTCTCCACAGGGGATTCAGACAGCCTTTCGTCTTGCGAGATGCAAGACGTGCCTGCATTCAAGTCACTGCAGGGATATCCAGCCTTATTGCGAGTCAGGGCATCGCGGTGTCCATTCTACTTGAGGCCGCAAACTCAGGGTCCCTCTAACATACCTAGAGCCGAGAGAAGCCTCCTCTTGAGGTGCTTGTGGTAAGGTGGTATTCCTCTGGATTCGAAGCCAGGGACTAACCTCTCATCTCGAGTTGATTTTTGGTCCACGGAGTCGTTTCGTGTTGCTACAGTGACCTCAGGATCCCTCTAGCCTTGAAACAGTGTTCTTGGGGTTTCTTTGGAGTGCCATCAAGGAAATCAAGGCTCCTTTCCTGTGTGATGTGCAACACAGAATTGCTCTGCACGCAGTGCAGGGAATCGGGCCTCATCTCGCGGCGAGGGGGAAGTCTCATTGTTTTTCTCGAGTTGCGGCGGGAACCTGGGGTATATTCTCGAGTTATGACGGGGATGGCCCTTCCACACACGTGTTTGTTCAGCGATGTCAGGACTCCTGCCTAGTTGCGAGGAACAACTCGGGATTCTCCTCGAGGCTTGGCAGGGCAATTGGGACGCCTCTCCAGCTGAGGCGGGAGACCAAGGGTCCCTTTCCACGTGCCACAGGAATCCTGGGACTCGTATCAAGTTTCACAAGGAGTCAGACATCGTCTCCTTTGGAGGCACTGATCTCCGCGTACCTCTGGAGTTTTCAAAGGATGTGAGGCCTCTGGTCCGATAAGGTGGATAAATAGGTCTTTCTGTGTGGTCTCCACAGGGGATTCAGACATCCTTTCGTCTTGGGAGATGCAAGACAAGCCTGCATTCAAGTCACTGCAGGGATATCTGGCCTTATTTCGAGTCAGGGCATCACGGTGTCCATTCCACTTGAGGCCGCAAACTCAGGGTCCCTCTCACATACCTAGAGCTGAGAGAAGCCTCCTCTTGAGGTGCTTGTGGTAAGGTGGTATTCCTCTGGAGTCGAAGCCAGGGACTAACCTCTCATCTCGAGTTCATTTTGGGTCCACGGAGCTCTTTCGTGTTGCTACAGTGACCTCAGGATCCCTCTAGCCTAGAAACAGTGTTCTAGGGGTTTCTCTGAAGTACCATCAAGGAAATCAAGGCTCCTTTCATGTGTGATGTGCAACACGGAATTGCTCTGCACGCAGTGCCGGGGAATCGGGCCTCATCTCGCGGCGAGGGGGAAGTCTCATGGTTTTTCTCGAGTTGCGGCGGGAACCTGGGGTATATTCTCGAGTTACGACGGGGATGGCCCTTCCACACACGTGTTTGTTCAGCGACGTCAGGACTCCTGCATACTTGCGAGGGACAACACGGGATTCTCCTCGAGGCTTCGCAGGGAAATTGGGACGCCTCTCCAGCTGAGGCGGGAGACCAAGGGTCCCTTTCCACGTGCCACAGGAATCCTGGGACTCCTATCAAGTTTCACGAGGAGCCAGGCATCGTCTCCTTTGGAGGCAATGATCTCCGCGTACCTCTGGAGTTTTCAAAGTGTGTGAGGCCTCCGGTGGCGATGAGGTGGGGAACTAGGTCTTTCTCTGTGGTCGCCACAGGGGATTCAGACAACATTTCGTCTTGGCAGATGCAAGACGAGCCTGCATTTAAGTCACTGCAGGGATATCCGGCCTTATTTCAAGTCAGGGCATCGCGGTGTCCATTCCACTTGAGGCCGCAAACTCAGGGTCCCTCTCACATACCTAGAGCTGAGAGAAGCCTCCTCTTGAGGTGCTTGTGGTAAGGTGGTATTCCTCTGGAGTCGAAGCCAGGGACTAACCTCTCATCTCGAGTTGATTTTTGGTCCACGGAGCTCTTTCGTGTTGCTACAGTGACCTCAGGATCCCTCTAGCCTTGAAACCGTTTTCTTGGGGTTTCTCTAGAGTGCCAGCAAGGAAATCAAGGCTCCTTTCCTGTGAGATGTGCAACACGGAATTGCTCTGCACGCAGTGCAGGGGAATCGGGCCTCATATCACGGCAAGGGGGAAGTCTCATGGTTTTCTCGAGTTGCGGCGGGAACCTGGGGTATATACTCGAGTTACGATGGGGATGGCCCTTCCACACACGTGTTTGTTCAGCAACGTCAGGACTCCTGCCTAGTTTCGAGGGACAACTCGGGATTCTCCTCGAGGCTTGGCAGGGAAATTGGGACGCCTCTCCAGCTGAGGCGGGAGACCAAGGGTCCCTTTCCACGTGCCATAGGAATCCTGGGACTCCTATCAAGTTTCACGAGGAGTCAGGCATCGTCTCCTTTGGAGGCACTGATCTCCGCGTACCTCTGGAGTTTTCAATGTATGTGAGGCCTCCGGTCGCAATGAGGTGGGGAACTAGTTCTTTCTCTGTGGTCTCCGCAAGGGATTCAGACATCCTTTCGTATTGGGAGATGCAAGACGAGCCTGCATTCAAGTCACTGCAGGGATATCCGGCCTTATTTCAAGTTAGGGCATCACGGTGTCCATTCCACTTGAGACCGCAAACTCAGGGCCCCTCTCACATACCTAGAGCTGAGTGAAACCTCCTCTTGAGGTGCTTGTGGTAAGGTGGGATTCCTCTGGAGTCGAAGCCAGGGACTAACCTCTCATCTCGAGTTGATTTTTGTTCCTCAGAGCTTTTTGTGTTGGTACAGTGACCTCAGGATCCCTCTAGCCTTGAAACAGTGTTCTTGGGGTTTCTCTGGAGTGCCATCAAGGAAATCAAGGCTCCTTTCCTGTGTGATGTGCAACACGGAATTGCTCTGCATGCAGTGCAGGGGAATCGGGCCTCATCTCACGGTGAGGGGGAAGTCTCATGGTTTTTCCCGAGTTGCGGCGGGAACCTGGGGTATATTCTCGAGTTACGACGGGGATGGCCCTTCCACACACATGTTTGTTCGACGTCAGGACTTCTGCCTAGTTGCGAGGGACACCTTGGGATTCTCCTCGAGGCTTGGCAGGTTAATTGGAACGCCTCTCCAGCTGAGGCGGGAGACCAAGGGTCCCTTTCCACGTTCCAAAGGATTCCTGGGACTCCTATCAAGTTTCACGAGGTGTCAGGCATCGTCTCCTTTGGAGGCACTGATCTCCGCGTACCTCTGGAGTTTTCAAAGGATGTGAGGCCTTCGGTCGCGATGAGGTGGGGAACGAGGTCTTTCTCTGTGGTCTCCACAGGGGATTCAGACATCCTTTCATCTTGGCAGATGCAAGACTAGCCTGCATTCAAGTCACTGCAGGGATATCCGGCCTTATTTCGAGTCAGGTCATCGCGGTGTCCGTTCCACTTGAGGCCGCAAACTCAGGGTCCCTCTCACATACGTAGAGCTGAGAGAAGCCTCCTCTTGAGGTGCTTGTGGTAAGGTGGTATTCCTCTGGAGTCGAACCCAGGGACTAACCTCTCATCTCGAGTTGATTTTGGGTCCACGGAGCTCTTTCGTGTTGCTACAGTGACCTCAGGATCCCTCTAGCCTAGAAACAGTGTTCTAGGGGTTTCTCTGAAGTACCATCAAGGAAATCAAGGCTCCTTTCTTGTGTGATGTGGAACACGGAATTGCTCTGCACGCAGTGCCGGGGAATCGGGCCTCATCTCGCGGCGAGGGGGAAGTCTCATGGTTTTTCTCGAGTTGCGGCGGGAACCTGGGGTATATTCTCGAGTTACGACGGGGATGGCGCTTCCACACACGTGTTTGTTCAGCGACGTCAGGACTCCTGCATACTTGCGAGGGACAACACGGGATTCTCCTCGAGGCTTCGCAGGGAAATTGGGACGCCTCTCCAGCTGAGGCGGGAGACCAAGGGTCCCTTTCCACGTGCCACAGGAATCCTGGGACTCCTATCAAGTTTCACGAGGAGCCAGGCATCGTCTCCTTTGGAGGCAATGATCTCCGCGTACCTCTGGAGTTTTCAAAGTGTGTGAGGCCTCCGGTGGCGATATGGTGAGGAACTAGGTCTTTCTCTGTGGTCGCCACAGGGGATTCAGACAACATTTCGTCTTGGCAGATGCAAGACGAGCCTGCATTTAAGTCACTGCAGGGATATCCGGCCTTATTTCGAGTCAGGGCATCGCGGTGTCCATTCCACTTGAGGCCGCAAACTCAGGGTCCCTCTCACATACCTAGAGCTGAGAGAAGCCTCCTCTTGAGGTGCTTGTGGTAAGGTGGTATTCCTCTGGAGTCGAAGCCAGGGACTAACCTCTCATCTCGAGTTGATTCTTGGTCCACGGAGCTCTTTCGTGTTGCTACAGTGACCTCAGGATCCCTCTAGCCTTGAAACCGTTTTCTTGGGGTTTCTCTAGAGTGCCAGCAAGGAAATCAAGGCTCCTTTCCTGTGAGATGTGCAACACGGAATTGCTCTGCACGCAGTGCAGGGGAATCGGGCCTCATATCACGGCGAGGGGGAAGTGTCATGGTTTTCTCGAGTTGCGGCGGGAACCTGGGGTATATACTCGAGTTACGATGGGGATGGCCCTTCCACACACGTGTTTGTTCAGCAACGTCAGGACTCCTGCCTAGTTTCGAGGGACAACTCGGTATTCTCCTCGAGGCTTGGCAGGGAAATTGGGACGCCTCTCCAGCTGAGGCGGGAGACCAAGGGTCCCTTTCCACGTGCCATAGGAATCCTGGGACTCCTATCAAGTTTCACGAGGAGTCAGGCATCGTCTCCTTTGGAGGCACTGATCTCCGCGTACCTCTGGAGTTTTCAATGTATGTGAGGCCTCCGGTCGCAATGAGGTGGGGAACTAGTTCTTTCTCTGTGGTCTCCGCAAGGGATTCAGACATCCTTTCGTATTGGGAGATGCAAGACGAGCCTGCATTCAAGTCACTGCAGGGATATCCGGCCTTATTTCAAGTTAGGGCATCACGGTGTCCATTCCACTTGAGACCGCAAACTCAGGGCCCCTCTCACATACCTAGAGCTGAGTGAAACCTCCTCTTGAGGTGCTTGTGGTAAGGTGGGATTCCTCTGGAGTCGAAGCCAGGGACTAACCTCTCATCTCGAGTTGATTTTTGTTCCTCAGAGCTTTTTGTGTTGGTACAGTGACCTCAGGATCCCTCTAGCCTTGAAACAGTGTTCTTGGGGTTTCTCTGGAGTGCCATCAAGGAAATCAAGGCTCCTTTCCTGTGTGATGTGCAACACGGAATTGCTCTGCATGCAGTGCAGGGGAATCGGGCCTCATCTCACGGTGAGGGGGAAGTCTCATGGTTTTTCCCGAGTTGCGGCGGGAACCTGGGGTATATTCTCGAGTTACGACGGGGATGGCCCTTCCACACACATGTTTGTTCGACGTCAGGACTCCTGCCTAGTTGCGAGGGACACCTTGGGATTCTCCTCGAGGCTTGGCAGGTTAATTGGGACGCCTCTCCAGCTGAGGCGGGAGACCAAGGGTCCCCTTCCACGTGCCACAGGAATCCTGGGACTCCTATCAAGTTGCACGAGGAGTCAGGCATCGTCTCCTTTCGGGGCCCTGATCTCCGCGTACCTCTGGATTTTTCAATGTATGTGAGGCCTCCGGTCGCAATGAGGTGGGGAACTAGTTCTTTCTCTGTGGTCTCTGCAAGGGATTCAGACATCCTTTCGTATTGGGAGATGCAAGACAAGCCTGCATTCAAGTCACTGCAGGGATATCCGGCCTTATTTCAAGTTAGGGCATCACGGTGTCCATTCCACTTGAGGCCGCAAACTCAGGGTCCCTCTCACATACCTAGAGCTGAGTGAAACCTCCTCTTGAGGTGCTTGTGGTAAGGTGGGATTCCTCTGGAGTCGAAGCCAGGGACTAACCTCTCATCTCGAGTTGATTTTTGTTCCTCAGAGCTTTTTGTGTTGGTACAGTGACCTCAGGATCCCTCTAGCCTTGAAACAGTGTTCTTGGGGTTTCTCTGAAGTGCCATCAAGGAAATCAAGGCTCCTTTCCTGTGTGATGTGCAACACGGAATTGCTCTGCACGCAGTGCAGGGAATCGGGCCTCATCTCGCGGCGAGGGGGAAGTCTCATGGTTTTTCTCGAGTTGCGGCGGGAACCTGGGGTATATTCTCGAGTTACGACGGGGATGGCCCTTCCACACACGTGTTTGTTCAGCGATGTCAGGACTCCTGCCTATTTGCGAGGAACAACTCGGGATTCTCCTCGAGGCTTGGCAGGGCAATTGGGACGCCTCTTCAGCTGAGGCGGGAGACCAAGGGTCCGTTTCCACGTGCCACATGAATCCTGGAACTCCTATCAAGTTTCACGAGGAGTCAGGCATCGTCTCCTTTGGAGCCACTGATCTCCGCGTACCTCTGGAGTTTTCAAAGGATGTGAGTCCTCTGGTTCCGATGAGGTGGATAAATAGGGCTTTCTGTGTGGTCTCCACAGGGGATTCAGACATCCTTTCGTCTTGGGAGATGCAAGACAAGCCTGCATTCAAGTCACTGCAGGGATATCCGGCCTTATTTCGAGTCAGGGCATCGCGGTGTCCATTCCACTTGAGGCCGCAAACTCAGGGTCCCTCTCACATACCTAGAGCTGAGAGAAGCCTCCTCTTGAGGTGCTTGTGGTAAGGTGGTATTCCTCTGGAGTCAAAGCCAGGGACTAACCTCTCATCTCGAGTTGTTTTGTGGTTCACAGAGCTCTTTCGTGTTGCTACAGTGACCTCAGGATCCCTCTAGCCCTGAAACAGTGTTCTTGGGGTTTCTCTGGATTGCCATCAAGGAAATCAAGGTTCCTTTCCTGGGTGATGTGCAACACGGAATTGCTCTGCACGCAGTGCAGGGGAATCGGGCCCCATCTCGCGGCGAGGGGGAAGTCTCATGGTTTTTCTCGAGTTACGGCTGGAACCCGGGATATATTCTCGAGTTACGACTGGGATGGCCCTTCCACACACGTGTTTGTTCAGCGACGTCAGGACTCCTGCCTAGTTGCGAGGGACAACTCGAGATTCTCCTCGAGGCTTGGCAGGGCAATTGGGACCCCTTCCAGCTGAGGCGGGAGACCAAGGGTCCCTCTCCACGTGCCACAGGAATCCTGGGACACTTATCACATTTCACGAGGAGTCAGGCTTCGTCTCCTTTGGAGGCACTAATCTGTGCGTCTCTCTGGAGTTTTCCAAGGATGTGAGGCCTCCGGTCGCGATGAGATGGGGAACTAGGTCTTTCTCTGTGGTCTCCACAGGGGATTCAGACATCCTTTCGCTTTGGGAGATGCAAGACGAGGTTACATTCAAGTCACTGCAGGGATATCCGGCCTTATTTCGAGTCAGGGCATCGCGGTGTCCATTCAACTTCAGGCCGCCAACTCAGGGTCCCTCTCACATACTTAGAGCTGAGAGAAGCCTCCTCTTGAGGTGCTTGTGGGAAGGTGGTATTCCTCTGGTGTCGAAGCCAGAGACTAACCTCTCATGTCGAGTTGATTTTGGGTCCTCGGAGCTCTTTCGTGTTGCTACAGTGACCTCAGGATCCCTCTAGCCTTGAAACAGTGTTCTTGGGGATTCTCTGGAGTGCCATCAAGGAAATCAAGGCTCCTTTCATGTGTGATTTGCAACACGGAATTGCTCTGCACGCAGTGCAGGGGAATGGGGCCTCATCTCGCAGCGAGGGGGAAGTCTCATGGTTTTTCTCGAGTTGTGGCGGGAACCTGGGGTATATTACCGAGTTACGACGGGGATGGCCCTTCGACACTCGTGTTTGTTCAGCGACGTCAGGACTCCTGCCTAGTTGCGAGGGACAACTCGGGATTCTCCTCGAGGCTTGGCAGGGCAATTGGGACGCCTCTCCAGCTGAGGCGGGAGACCAAGAGTCCCTTTCCACGTGCCACAGGAATCCTGGGACTCCTATCAAGTTTCAAGACGAGTCAGACGTCGTCTCCTTTTCAGGAACTGATCTCCGCGTACCTCTGGAGTTGTCAAAGGATGTGAGGCTTCCGGTCGCGATGACGTGGTTAACTAGGTCTTTCTCTCTGGACCCCACAGGGGATTCAGACATCCTTTCGTCGTGGAAGATGCAAGACGAGCCTGCATTCAAGTCACTGCAGGGATATCCGGCCTTATTTCGAGTCAGTGCATCGCGGTGTCCATTCCACTTGAGTCCGCAAACTCAGTGTCTCTCTCACATACCTAGAGCTGAGAGAAGCCTCCTCTTGAGGTGCTTGTTGAAAAGTGGTATTCCTCAGGAGTGGAAGCCAGGGACTAACCTCTCATCTCGAGTTGATTTTTGGTCCAAGGAGCTCTTTCGTGTTGTTACTGTGACCTCAGGATCCCTCTAGCCTTGAAACAGTGTTCTTGGGGTTTCTCTGAAGTGCCATCAAGGAAATCAAGGCTCCTTTCCTGTGTGATGTGCAACACGGAATTGCTCTGCACGCAGTGGAGGGGAATTGGGCCTCATCTCACGGCGAGGGGGAAGTCTCATGGTTTTTCTCGAGTTGCGGTGGGAACCTGGGGTATATTCTCGAGTTACGACGGGGATGGCCCTTCCACACACGTGTTTGTTCAGCGACGTCAGGACTCCTGCCTAGTTGCGAGGGACAACTCGGGATTCTCCTCGAGGCTTGGCAGGGCAATTGGGACGCCTCTCCAGCTGAGGCGGGAGACCAAGTTTCCCTTTCCACGTGCCACAGGAATCTTGGGACTCCTATCAAGTTTCACGAGGAGTCAGGCTTCGTCTCCTTTGGAGGCACTTATCTCCACGTCTCTCTGGAGTTTTCCAAGGATGTGAGGCCTCCGGTCGCGATGAGGTGGGAACCTAGGTCTTTCTCTGTGGTCTCCACAGGGGATTCAGACAACCTTTCGTCTTGGGTGATGCAAGACGAGCCTGCATTCAAGTCACTGCAGGGATATCCGGCCTTATTTCGAGTCAGGGCATCGCGGTGTCAATTCCACTGGAGGCCGCAAACTCAGGGTCCCTCTCACATACCTAGAGCTGAGAGAAGCCTCCTCTTGAGGTGCTTGTTGAAAAGTGGTATTCCTCTGGAGTCGAAGCCAGGGACTAACCTCTCATCTCGAGTTGATTTTTGGTCCACGGAGCTCTGTCGTGTTGCTACAGTGACCTCAGGATCCCTCTAACCTTGAAACAGTGTTCTTGGTGTTTCTCTGGAGTGCCATCAAGGAAATCAAGGCTCCTTTCATGTGTGATGTGCAACACGGAATTGCTCTGCACGCAGTGCAGGGGAATGGGGCCTCATCTCGCAGCGAGGGGGAACTCTCATGGTTTTTCTCGAGTTGTGGCGGGAACCTGGGGTATATTACTGAATGACGACGGGGATGGCCCTTCGACACTCGTGTTTGTTCAGCGACTTCAGGACTCCTGCCTAGTTGCGAGGGACAACTCGGGATTCTCCTCGAGGCTTGGCAGGGCAATTGGGACGCCTCTCCAGCTGAGGTGGGAGACCAAGAGTCCCTTTCCACGTGCCACAGGATTCCTGGGACTCCTATCACGTTTAAAGACGAGTCAGACGTCGTCTCCTTTGGAGGCACTGATCTCCGCGTACCCCTGGAGTTTTCAAAGGATGTGAGGCCTCCGGTCGCGATGACGTGGTTAACTAGGTCTTTCTCTCTGGACTCCACAGGGGATTCAGACATCCTTTCGTCGTGGAAGATGCAAGACGAGCCTGCATTCAAGTCACTGCAGGGATATCCGGCCTTATTTCGAGTTAGGGCATCGCGGTGTCCATTCCACTTGAGTCCGCAAACTCAGTGTCCCTCTCACATACCTAGAGCTCAGAGAAGCCTCCTCTTGAGGTGCTTGTTGAAAAGCGGTATTCCTCTGGAGTCAAAGCCAGGGACTAACCTCTCATCTCGAGTTGATTTTGGGTCCTCGGAGCTCTTTCGTGTTGTTACAGTGACCTCAGGATCCCTCTAGCCTTGAAACAGTGTTCTTGGGGTTTCTCTGGAGTGCCATCAAGGAAATCAAGGCTCCTTTCATGTGTGATGTGAAACACGGAATTGCTCTGCACGCAGTGCAGGGGAATCGGGCCTCATCTCGCGGCGAGGGGGAAGTCTCATGGTTTTTCTCGAGTTGCGGCAGGAACCTGGGGTATATTCTCGAGTTACGACGGGGATGGCCCTTCCACACACGTGTTTGTTCAGCGACGTCAGGACTCCTGCCTAGTTGCGAGGGACAACTCGAGATTCTCCACGAATCTTGGCAGGGCAATTTTGACGCGTGTCCAGCTGAGGCGGGAGACCAAGGGTCCCTTTCCACGTGCCATAGGAATCCTGGGACTCCTATCAAGTTTCACGAGGAGTCAGGCATCGTCTCCTTTGGAGGCACTGATCTCCGCGTTCCTCTGGAGTTTTCAAAGGATATGAGGCCTCCGGTGGCGATGAGGTGGGGAACTAGGTCTTTCTTTGCGGTTTCCACAGAGGATTCAGACATCCTTTCGTCTTGGGAGATGCAAGACGAGCCTGCATTCAAGTCACTGCAGGGATATTTGGCCTAATTTCGAGTCAGGGCATCGCGGTGTCCATTCCACTTGAGGCCGCAAACTCAGGGTCCCTCTCACATACCTAGAGCTGAGAGAAGCCTCCTCTTGAGGTGCTTGTGGTAAGGTGGTATTCCTCTGGAGTCGAAGCCAGGGACTAACCTCTCATCTCGAGTTGATTTTTGGTCCACGGAGCTCTTTCGTGTTGCTACAGTGACCTCAGGATCCCTCTAGCCTTGAAACACTGTTCTTGGGGTTTCTCTGGAGTGCCATCAAGGAAATCAAGGCTCCTTTCATGTGTGATGTGCAACGCGGAATTGCTTTGCACGCAGTGCAGGGGAATCGGGTCTCATCTCGCGGCGAGGGGGAAGTCTCATGGTTTTTCTCGAGTTGGGGCGGGAACCTGGGGTATATTCTCGAGTTACGACGGGGATGGCCCTTCCACACACGTTTTTGTTCAGCGACATCAGGACTCCTGCCTAGTTGCGAGGGACAACTCGGGATTCTCCACGAGGCTTGGCAGGGCAATTGGGACGCCGCTCCAGGAGAGGTGGGAGACCAAGGGTCCCTCTCCACATGCCACAGGAATCCTGGGACTCCTATCAAGTTTCACGAAGAGTCAGGCATCGTCTCCTTTGGAGGCACTGATCGCCGCGTACCTCTGGAGTTGTCAAAGGATGTGAGGCCTCCGGTCGCGATGAGGTGGGGAACTAGGTATTTCTCTGTGGTCTCCACAGGGGATTCAGACATCCTTTCGTATTGGGAGATGCATGACGAGCCTGCATTCAAGTCACTGCAGGGATATCCGGCCTTATTTCGAGTCATGGCCTCCCCGTGTCCATTCCAATTGAGACCGCAGTCTCTGGGTCCCTCTCACATAGCTAGAGCTGAGAGAAGCCTCCTCTTGAGGTGCTTGTGGTAAGGTGGTATTCCTCTGGAGTCGAAGCCAGGGACTAACCTCTCATCTCGAGTTGATTTCGGGTCCACAGAGCTCTTTCGTGTTGCTACAGTGACCTCAGGATCCCTCTAGCCTTGAAACAGTGTTCTTGGGGTTTCTCTGGAGTGCCATCAAGGAAATCAAGGCTCCTTTCATGTGTGATGTGCAACACGGAATTGCTCTGCACACAGTGCAGGGAAATCGTGCCTCTTCTCGCAGCGAGGGGGAATTCTCGTAGTTTTTCTCGAGTTGCGGCGGGAACCTGGGGTATATTTTCGAGTTACAACGGGGATGGCCCTTCCACACACGTGATTGTTCAGCAACGTCAGGACTCCTGCCTAGCTGCGAGGGACGATTCGGGATTCTCCTCGAGGCTTGGCAGGGCAATTGGGATGCCTCTCCAGCTGAGGCGGGACACCAAGTGTCCCTCTCCACGTGCCACAGGAATCCCGGGACTCCTATCAAGTTTCACGAGGAGTCAGGCTTCATCTCCTTTGGAGGCACTGATCTCCGCGTACCTCTGAAGTGTTCAAAGGGTGTGAGGCCTCCGGTCGCGATGAGGTGGGGAACTAGGTATTTCTCTGTGGTCTCCACATGGTATTCAGACACCTTTCGTCTTGGGAGATGCAAGATGAGCCTGCATTCAAGCCACTGCAGGGATATCCAGCCTTATTTCGAGTCAGGGCCTTCCCGTGTCCATTCAATTTGAGGCCGTAAATCAGGGTCCCTCTCACATACCTAGAGCTGAGAGAAGCCTCCTCTTGAGGTGCTTGTGGTAAGGTGGTATTCGTCTGCAGTCGATGCCAGGGACTAACGTCTCATCTCGAGTTGATTTTTGGCCCACGGAGCTCTTTCATGTTGCTGCATTGACCTCAGGATCCCTCTAGCCATGAAACAGTGTTCTTGGGGATTCTCTGGAGTGCCATTAAGGAAATCAAGGCTCCTTTCATGTATGATGTGCAGCACGGAATTGCTCTGCACACAGTGCAGGGAAATCGTGCCTCTTCTCGCAGCGAGGGGGAATTCTCATAGTTTTTCTCGAGTTGCGGCGGGAACCTGGGGTATATTCTCGAGTTACGACGGGGATGGCCCTTCCACACACGTGATTGTTCAGCAACGTCAGGACTCCTGCCTAGTTGCGAGGGACAACTCGGGATTCTCCTCGAGGCTTGGCAGGGCAATTGGTACGCCTCTCCAGCTGAGGCGGGAGACCAAGTGTCCCTTTCCCCGTGCCACAGGAATCCTGGGACTCCTATCAAGGTTCACGAGGAGTCAGGCATCGTCTCCTTTGGAGGCACTGATCTCCGCGTACCTCTGGGGTTTTCAAAAGATGTGAGACCTCCGGTCGCGATGAGGTGCAGAACTAGGTCTTTCTCTGTGGTCTCCACAGGGGATTCAGACATCCTTTCGTCGGGGGAGATGCAAGACGAGCCTGCATTCAAGTCACTTCCGGGGCATCTGGACTTATTTCGAGTCAGGGCCTCCCCGTGTCCATTTCACTTGTGGCCGCAAACTCAGGGTCCCTCTCACATACCAGAGCTGAGAGAAGCCTCCTCTTGAGGTGCTTGTGGTAAGGTGGTATACCTCTGGAGTCGAAGCCGGAGACTAATCTCTCATCTCGAGTTGATTTTTGGTCCACGGAGCTCTTTCGTGTTACTACAGTGACCTCAGGATCCCTATAGCCTTGAAACAGTGTTCTTGGGGTTTTTCTGGAGTGCCATCAAGGAAATCAAGGCTCCTTTCATGTGTGATGTGCAACACGGAATTGCTCTGCACGCAGTGCTGGGGAATCGGGCATCATCTCGCTGCGAGGGGAAAGTCTCATGGTTTTTCTCGAGTTGGGGCGGGAACCCGGGGTATATTCTCGAGTTACGACGTGGATGGCCCTTCCACACACGTGTTTGTTCAGCGACGTCAGGACTCCTGCCTAGCTGCGAGGGACAACTCGGGATTCTCCTCGAGGTTTGGCAGGGCAATTGGGACGCCTCTCCAGCTGAGGCGGGAAACCAAGTGTCCCTTTCCACGTGCCAGAGGAATCCTGGGACTCCTATCAAGGTTCACGAGGAGTCAGGCATCGTCTTCTTTGGAAGCACTGATCTCCGTGTACCTCTGGATTTTTCAAAGGATGTGAGACCTCCGGTCGAGATGAGGTGGGAAACTAGGTCTTTCTCTGTGGTCTCCACAGGGGATTCAGACATCCTTTCATCTTGCGAGATGCAAGACGAGCCTGCATTCAAGTCACTGCAGGGATATCCGGCCTTATTTCGAGTCAGGGCATCGTTGTGTCCATTCCACGTGAGGCCGCAAACTCAGGGTCCCTCTCACTTTCCTAGAGCTGAGAGAAGCCTCCTCTTGAGGTTCTTGTGGTAAGGTGGTATTCCTCTGGAGTCGAAGCCAGGGACTAACCTCTCATCTCGAGTTGATTTTCGGTCCATGGAGCTCTTTCATGTTCCTACATTGACCTCAAGATCCCTCTAGCCATGAAACAATGTTCTTGGGGATTCTCTGGAGTGCCATCAAGGAAATCAAGGCTCCTTTCCTGTGTGATGTGCAACACGGAATTGCTCTCCACACAGTGCAGGGAAATCGTGCCTCTTCTCGCAGCGAGGGGGAATTCTCGTAGTTTTTCTCGAGTTGCGGCGGGAACCTGGGATATATTCTCGAGTTACGACAGGGATGGCCCTTCCACACACGTGTTTGTTCAGCGACGTCAGGACTCCTGACTAGTTGCGAGGGACAACTCGGGATTCTCCTCGAGGCTTGGCAGGGCAATTGGGACGCCTCTCCAGCTGAGGCGGGAGACCAAGTGTCCCTTTCTCCGTGCCACAGGAATCCTGGGACTCCTTTCAAGTTTCACGAGGAGTCAGGCATTGTCTCCTTTTGAGGCACTGATCTCCGCGTACCTCTGGAGTTTTCAAAGGATGTGAGGCCTCCGGTCGCGATGAGGTGGGGAACTAGGTCTTTCTCTGTGGTCTCCACAGGGGATTCAGACATCCTTTCGTCTTGGGAGATGCAAGACGAGCCTGCATTCAAGTCACTGCAGGGATATCCGGCCTTATTTCGAGTCAGGTCATCCTCGTGTCCATTCCACTTGAGGCCGCAAACTCAGGGTCCCTCTCACATACCTAGAGCTGAGAGAAGCCTCCTCTTGAGGTGCTTGTGGTAAGGTGATATTCCTCTGGAGTCGAAGCCAGGGACTTACCTCTCATCTCGAGCTGATTTTTGGTCCACGGCGGTCTTTCATGTTGCTACAGTGACCTCAGGATCCCTCTATCATTGAAACAGTGTTCTTGGTGTCTCTCTGGAGTGCCATCAAGGAAATCAAGGCTCCTTTCATGTGTGATGTGCAACACGGAATTGCTCTGCACGCAGTGCAGGGGAATCGGGCCTCATCTCGCGGCGAGAGGGAAGGCTCATGGTTTTTCTCGAATTGCGGCGGGAACCTGGGGTATATTCTCGAGTTACGATGGGGATGGCCCTTCCACACACGTGTTTGTTCAGCGACGTCTGGACTCCTGCCTAGTTGCGAGGGACAACTCGGGATTGTCCTCGAGGTTTGGCAGGGCAATTGGGACGCCTCTCCAGCTGAGTCGGGAGACCAAGGGTCCCTTTCCACGTGCCACAGGAATCCTGGGACTCCTATCAAGTTTCACGTGGAGTTAGGCATCGTCTCCTTTGGAGGCACTGATCGCCGTGTACCTCTGGAGTTTTCCAAGGATGTGAGGCCTCCGGTCGCGATGAGGTGGGGAACTAGGTCTTTCTCTGTGGTCTCCACAGGGGATTCAGGCATCCTTTCGTCTTGGGAGATGCAAGACGAGCCTGCATTCAAGACACTGCAGGGATATCCGGCCTGATTTCGAGTCAGGGCATCCCCGTGTCCATTCCACTTGAGGTCGCAAACTCAGGGTCCCTCTCAAATACCTAGAGCTGAGAGAAGCCTCCTATTGAGGTGCTTGTGGTAAGGTGGTATTCCCCTGGAGTTGAAGCCAGGGACTAACCTCTCATCTCGAGTTGATTTTGCGTTCACGGAGCTCTTTCGTGTTGCCACAGTGACCTCAGGATCCCTCTAGCCTTGAAACAGTGTTCTTGGGGTTTCTCTGGAGTGCCATCAAGGAAATCAAGGCTCCTTTCATGTGTGATGTGCAACACGGTATTCCTCCGCAAGCAGTGCAGGGGAATCGGGCCTCATATCGCGGCGAGGGGGAAGTCTTATGGTTTTTCTCCAGTTGCGGCGGGAACCTGGGGTATATTCTCGAGTTACAACGGGGATGGCCCTTCCACACACGTGTTTGTTCAGCGACGTCAGTACTCCTGCCTACTTGTGCGGGACAACTCGGGATTCTCCTCGAGGCTTGGCAGGGCAATTGGGACGCCTCTCCAGCTGAGGCGGGAGACCAAGGGTCCCTTTCCATGTGCCACAGAAATCCTGGGACTTCTATCAAGTTTCAGGAGGAGTCAGGCATCGTCTCCTTTGGAGGCACTGATCTCCGCGTACCTCTGGAGTTTTCAAAGGATGTGAGGCCTCCGGTCGCGATGAGGTGGGGAACTAGGTATTTCTCTGTGGTCTCCACAGGGGATTCAAACATCCTTTCGTCTTGGGAGATGCAAGACGAGCCTGCATTCAAGTCACTGCATGGATATCCGGTCTTATTTCGAGTCAGGGCATCGCGGTGTCCATTCCACTTGAGGCCGCAAACTCAGGGTCCCTATCACATACCTAGAGCTGAGAGAAGCCTCCTCTTGAGGTGCTTGTGGTAAGGTGGTATTCCTCTGGAGTCGAAGCCAGGGACTTACCTCTCATCTCGAGCTGATTTTTGGTCCACGGAGGTCTTTCATGTTGCTACAGTGACCTCAGGATCCCTCTAGCATTGAAACAGTGTTCTTGGTGTCTCTCTGGAGTGCCATCAAGGAAATCAAGGCTCCTTTCATGTGTGATGTGCAACACGCAATTGCTCTGCACGCAGTGCAGGGGAATCGGACCTCATCTCGCGGCGAGGGGGAAGTCTCATGGTTTTTCTCGAGTTGCGGCGGGAACCTGGGGTATATTCTCGAGTTACGACGGGGATGGCCCTTCCACACACGTGTTTGTTCAGCGACGTCAGCACTCATGCCTAGTTGCGAGGGACAACTCGGGATTCTCCTCGAGGCTTGGCAGGGCAATTGGGACGCCTCTCCAGCTGAGGCGGGAGACCAAGGGTGTCTCTCCACGTGCCACAGGAATCCTGGGACTCCTATCAAGTTTCACGAGGAGTCAGGCATCGTCTCCTTTGGAGGCACTGATCTCCGCGTCCCTCTGGAGTTTTCAAAGGATGTGATGCCTCCGGTCGCGATGAGGTGGGGAACTAGGTCTTTCTCTGCGGTCTCCACAGGAGATTCAGACATCCTTTCGTCTTGCGAGATGCAAGACGAGCCTGCATTGAAGTCACTGCAGGGATATCCAGCCTTATTTCGAGTCAGGGCATCCCCGTGACCATTCCACTTGAGGCCGCAAACTCAGGGTCCTTCTCACATACCTAGAGCTGAGAGAAGCCTCCTCTTGAGGTGCTTGTGGTAAGGTGGTATTCCTCTGGAGTCGAAAGCAGGGACTAACCTCTCATCTCGTGTTGATTTTTGATCCACGGGGCTCTTTCGTGTTGCTACAGTGACCTCAGGATCCCTCTAGCCTTGAAACAGTGTTCTTGGGGTTTCTCTGGAGTGCCATCAAGGAAATCAAGGCTCCTTTCATGTGTGATGTGCAACACGGAATTGGTCTGCACGCAGTGCAGGGGAATCGGCCTCATCTCGCGGCGAGGGGGAAGTCTCATGGTTTTTCTCGAGTTGCGGCGGGAACCTGGGGTATATTCTCGAGTTACGACGGGGATGGCGCTTCCACACACGTGTTTGTTCAGCGACGTCAGGACTCCTGCCTAGTTGCGAGGGACAACTCGGGATTCTCCTCGAGGCTTGGCAGGGCAATTGGGAGGCCTCTCCAGCTGAGGCGGGAGACCAAGTGTCCCTTTCTCCGTGCCAGAGGAATCCTGGGACTCCTTTCAAGTTTCACGAGGAGTCAGGCATTGTCTCCTTTGGAGGCACTGATCTCCGCGTACCTCTGGAGTTTTCAAAGGATGTGAGGCCTCCGGTTGCGATGAGGTGGGGAACTAGGTCTTTCTCTGTGGTCTCCACAGGGGATTCAGACATCCTTTCGTCTTGGGAGATGCAAGACGAGCCTGCATTCAAGTCACTGCAGGGATATCCGGCCTTATTTCGAGTCAGGTCATCCTCGTGTCCATTCCACGTGAGGCCGCAAACTCAGGGTCCCTCTCACATACCTAGAGCTGAGAGAAGCCTCCTCTTGAGGTGCTTGTGGTAAGGTGGTATTCCTCTGGAGTCGAAGCCAGGGACTTACCTCTCATCTCGAGCTGATTTTTGGTCCACGGCGGTCTTTCATGTTGCTACAGTGACCTCAGGATCCCTCTATCATTGAAACAGTGTTCTTGGTGTCTCTCTGGAGTGCCATCAAGGAAATCAAGGCTCCTTTCATGTGTGATGTGCAACACGGAATTGCTCTGCACGCAGTGCAGGGGAATCGGGCCTCATCTCGCGACGAGAGGGAAGGTTCATGGTTTTTCTCGAATTGCGGCGGGAACCTGGTGTATATTCTCGAGTTACGACGGGGATGGCCCTTCCACACACGTGTTTGTTCAGCGACGTCTGGACTCCTGCCTAGTTGCGAGGGACAACTCGGGATTGTCCTCGAGGTTTGGCAGGGCAATTGGGACGCCTCTCCAGCTGAGTCGGGAGACCAAGGGTCCCTTTCCACGTGCCACAGGAATCCTGGGACTCCTATCAAGTTTCACGTGGAGTTAGGCATCGTCTCCTTTGGAGGCACTGATCGCCGTGTACCTCTGGAGTTTTCCAAGGATGTGAGGCCTCCGGTCGCGATGAGGTGGGGAACTAGGTCTTTCTCTGTGGTCTCCACAGGGGATTCAGGCATCCTTTCGTCTTGGGAGATGCAAGACGAGCCTGCATTCAAGACACTGCAGGGATATCCGGCCTGATTTCGAGTCAGGGCATCCCCGTGTCCATTCCACTTGAGGTCGCAAACTCAGGGTCCCTCTCAAATACCTAGAGCTGAGAGAAGCCTCCTATTGAGGTGCTTGTGGTAAGGTGGTATTCCCCTGGAGTTGAAGCCAGGGACTAACCTCTCATCTCGAGTTGATTTTGCGTTCACGGAGCTCTTTCGTGTTGCCACAGTGACCTCAGGATCCCTCTAGCCTTGAAACAGTGTTCTTGGGGTTTCTCTGGAGTGCCATCAAGGAAATCAAGGCTCCTTTCATGTGTGATGTGCAACACGGTATTTCTCCGCAAGCAGTGCAGGGGAATCAGGCCTCATCTCGCGGCGAGGGGGAAGTCTTATGGTTTTTCTCCAGTTGCGGCGGGAACCTGGGGTATATTCTCGAGTTACAACGGGGATGGCCCTTCCACACACGTGTTTGTTCAGCGACGTCAGTACTCCTGCCTACTTGTGCGGGACAACTCGGGATTCTCCTCGAGGCTTGGCAGGGCAATTGGGACGCCTCTCCAGCTGAGGCGGGAGACCAAGGGTCCCTTTCCACGTGCCACAGGAATCCTGGGACTTCTATCAAGTTTCAGGAGGAGTCAGGCTTCGTCTCCTTTGGAGGCACTGATCTCCGCCTACCTCTGGAGTTTTCAAAGGATGTGAGGCCTCCGGTCGCGATGAGGTGGGGAACTAGGTATTTCTCTGTGGTCTCCACAGGGGATTCAAACATCCTTTCGTCTTGGGAGATGCAAGACGAGCCTGCATTCAAGTCACTGCATGGATATCCGGCCTTATTTCGAGTCAGGGCATTGCGGTGTCCATTCCACTTGAGGCCGCAAACTCAGGGTCCCTCTCACATACCTAGAGCTGAGAGAAGCCTCCTCTTGAGGTGCTTGTGGTAAGGTGGTATTCCTCTGGAGTCGAAGCCAGGGACTTACCTCTCATCTCGAGCTGATTTTTGGTCCACGGAGGTCTTTCATGTTGCTACAGTGACCTCAGGATCCCTCTAGCATTGAAACAGTGTTCTTGGTGTCTCTCTGGAGTGCCATCAAGGAAATCAAGGCTCCTTTCATGTGTGATGTGCAACACGCATTTGCTCTGCACGCAGTGCAGGGGAATCGGACCTCATCTCGCGGCGAGGGGGAAGTCTCATGGTTTTTCTCGAGTTGCGGCGGGAACCTGGGGTATATTCTCGAGTTACGACGGGGGTGGCCCTTCCACAAACGTGTTTGTTCAGCGACGTCAGGACTCATGCCTAGTTGCGAGGGACAACTCGGGATTCTCCTCGAGGCATGGCAGGGCAATTGGGACGCCTCTCCAGGTGAGGCGGGAAACCAAGTGTCCCTTTCCACGTGCCAAAGGAATCCTGGGACACCTATCATTTTTCACGAGGAGTCAGGCAGCGTGTCCTTTGGAGGCACTGATCTCCGCGTACCTCTGGAGTTTTCAAAGGATGTGAGGCCTCCGGTCGCGATGAGGTGGGGAACTAGGTCTTTCTCTGTTGTCTCCACAGGGGATGCACACATCCTTTCGTCTTGGGAGATGCAAGACGAGCCTGCATTCAAGTCACTGCAGGGATATCCGGACTTATTTCGAGTCAGGGCATCGCGGTGTCCATTCCACTTGAGGCCGCAAACTCAGGGTCGCTCTCACATACCTAGAGCTGAGAGAAGCCTCCTCTTGAGGTGCTTGTGGGAAGGTGGTATTCCTCTGGAGTCGAAGCCAGGGACTAACCTCACATCTCGAGTTGATTTTGGGTCCACGGAGCTCTTTCGTGTTGCTACAGTGACCTCAGGATCCCTCTAGCCTTGAAAGAGTGTTCTTGGGGTTTCTCTGGAGTGCCATCAAGGAAATCAAGGCTCCTTTCATGTGTGATGTGCAACACGGAATTGCTCTGCACGCAGTGCAGGGGAATCGGCCTCATCTCGCGGCGAGGGGGAAGTCTCATGGTTTTTCTCGAGTTGCGACGGGAACCTGGGGTATATTCTCGAGTTACAACGGGGTTGGCAATTCCACACACGTATTTGCTCAGCGACGTCAGGACTCCTGCCTAGTTGCGAGGGACAAGTCGGGATTCTCCTCGAGGCTTGGCAGGGCAATTGGGACGCCTCTCCAGCTGAGGCGGGAGACCAAGGGTCCCTTTCCACGTGCCACAGGAATCCTGGGACTCCTATCAAGTTTCACGAGGAGTCAGGCATCGTCTCCTTTGCAGGCACTGATCTCCGCGTACCTCTGGAGTTTTCAAAGAATGTGAGGCCTCCGGTCGCGATGAAGTGGGGAATTAGGTCTATCTCTGTGGTCTCCACAGGGGATTCAGACACCCTTTCGTCTTTGGAGAGGCAAGACGAGCCTGCATTCAAGTCACTGCAGGGATATCCGGCCTTATTTCGAGTCAGGGCATCCCCGTGTCCATTCCACTAGAGGCCGCAAACTCAGGGTCCCTCACACATAGCTAGAGCTGAGAGAAGCCTCCTCTTGAGGTGCTTGTGGTAAGGTTGTATTCCTCTGGAGGCGAAGCCAGGGACTAACCTCTTATCTCGAGTTGATTTTTGGCCCACGGAGATCTTCATGTTGCTACAGTGACCTCAGGATCCCTCTAGCCTTGAAACAGTGTTCTTGGGGTTTCTCTGCAGTGCCATCAAGGAAATCAAGGCTCCTTTCATGTGTTATGTGCAGCACGGAATTGCTCTGCTCGCAGGGCAGGGGAATCGGTCCTCATCCTGTGGCGAGGGGGAAGTATCTTGGTTTCTCTCGAGTTGCGGCGGGAACCTGGGGTATATTCTCGAGTTACGATGGGGATGGCCCTTCCACACACGTGTTTGTTTAGAGACGTCAGGACTCCTGCCTAGTTGCGAGGGACAACTCGGGATTCTCCTCGAGGCTTGGCAGGGCAATTGGGACGCCTCTCCAGCTGAGGCGGGAGACCAAGTGTCCCTTTCCACGAGCCACAGGAATCCTGGGACTCCTATCAAGGTTCAGGAGGAGTCAGGCATCGTCTCCTTTGAAGGCTCTGATCTCCGCGACCTCTGGAGTTTTCAAAGGATGTGAGACCTCCGGTCGCGATGAGGTGGGGAACTAGGTATTTCTCTGGGTTCTCCAGAGGTGATTCAAACATCCTTTCGACTTCTGATATGCACAACGAGCCTGCATTCAAGTCACTGCAGGGATATCCGGCCTTATTTCGAGTCAGGGCATCGCGGTGTCCATTCCACTTGAGGTCGCAAACTCAGGGTCCCTCTCACAAACCTATAGCTGAGAGAAGCTTTCTCTTGAGGTGCTTGTGGTAAGGTGGTATTCCTCTGGAGTCGAAGCCAGGGACTAACCTCTCATCTCGAGTTGATTTTTGACCCAAAGAGCTCTTTCGTGTTGCTACAGTGACCTCAGGATCCCTCTAGCCTTGAAACAGTGTTCTTGGTGTTTCTCTGGAGTGCCATCAAGGAAATCAAGGCTACTTTCCTGTGTGATGTGCAACAGGGAATTGTTCTGCACGCAGTGCAGGGGCATCGGGCCTCATCTCGGGGCGAGGGGGAAGTCTCATGGTTTCTCTCGAGTTGCAGTGGGAACCTGGGGTATATTCTCGAGTTACGACGGGGATGGCATTTACACACGTGACGGTTCAGCAACGTCAGGACTCCTGCCTAGTTGCGAGGGACAACTCGGGATTCTCCTCGAGGCTTGGCAGGGTAATTGGGACGCCTCTCCAGCTGAGGCGGGAGACCAAGTGTCCCTTTCCACGTGCCAGAGGAATCCTGGGGCTCCTATCAAGGTTCACGAGGAGTCAGGCATCGTCTCCTTTGGAGGCACTGATCTCCGTGTACCTCTGGGTTTTTCAAAGGATGTGAGACCTCCGGTTGCGATGAGGTTGGGAACTAGGTCTTTCACTGTGGTCTCCACAGGGGATTCAGACATCCTTTCGTCTTGGGAGATGCAAGACGAGTCTTCATTCAAGTCACTGCAGGGATATCTGGCCTTATTTCGAGTCAGGGCATCGCGGTGTCCATTCCACGTGAAGCCGCAAAATCAGGCGACCTCTCACATACCTAGAGCTGAGAGAAGCCTCCTCTTGAGGTGCTTGTGGTAAGTTGGTATTCCTCTGGAGTCGAAACCAGGGACTAACCTCTCATCTCGAGTTGATTCTTGGTCCACGGAGCTCTTTCGTGTTGCTACAGTGACCTCAGGATCCCTCCAGCCTTGAAACAGTGTTCTTGGGGTTTCTCTGGAGTGCTATCAAGGAAATCAAGGCTCCTTTCATGTGTGATGTGCAACACGGAATTGCTCTGCATGTAGTGCAGGGGAATCGGGCCACATCGCGGCGAGGGGGAAGTCTCATGGTTTTTCTCGAGTTGCGGCGGAAACATGGGGTATATTCTCGAGTTACGACGGGGATGGCCCTTCCACACACGTGTTTGTTCAGCGACGTCAGGACTCCTGCCTAGTTGCGAGGGACAACTTGGGATTCTCCTCGAGGCTTGGCAGGGCAATTGGGACGCCTCTCCAGCTGAGGCGGGAGACCAAGGGTCCCTTTCCACGTGCCACAGGAATCCTGGGACTCCTATCAAGTTTCACGAGGAGTCAGGCATCGTCTCCTTTGGAGGCACTGATCTCCGCATACCTCTGGAGTTTTCAAAGGATGTGAGGCCTCCGGTCGCGATGAGGTGGGGAACTAGGTCTTTCTCTGTGGTCTCCACAGGGGATTCACACATCCTTTCGTCTTGGGAGATGCGAGACGAGCCTGCATTCAAGTCACTGCAGGGATATCCGGCCTTATTTCGAGTCAGGGCATCGCGGTGTCCATTCCACGTGAGGCCGCCAAATCATGGTCCCTCTCACATACCTAGAGCTGAGAGAAGCCTCCTCTTGAGGTGCTTGTGGTAAGGTGGTATTCCTCTGGAGTCGAAGCGAGGGACTAACCTCTCATCTCGAGTTGATTTTTGGTCCATGGAGCTCTTTCATGTTGATCCAGTGACCTCAGGATCCCGCTAGCCTTGAAACAGTGTTCTTGGGGTTTCTATGGAGTGCCATCAAGAAAATAAAGGCTCCTTTCCTGTGTGATGTGCAATACGGAATTGCTCTGCACGCAGTGCAGGGGAATCAGGCCTCATCTCACGGCGAGGGGAAAGTCCCATGGTTTTTCTCGAGTTGCGGCGGGAACCTGGGGTATATTCTCGAGTTACGACGGGGATGATCTTTCCACACACGTGTTTGTTCAGCGACGTCAGGACTCCTGCCTAGTTGCGAGGGACAACTCCGGATTCTCCTCGAGGCTTGGCAGGGCAATTGGGATGCCTCTCCTGCTGAGGGGGGAGACCTAGGGTCCCTTTCCACGAGCCACAGGAATCCTGGGACTCCTATCAAGTTTCACGAAGAAGCAGGCATCGTCTCCTTTGGAGGCACTGATCTCCGCGTACCTCTGAAGTTTTCAAAGGATGTGAGGCCTCCGGTCGCGATGAGGTGGGGAACTAGGTCTTTCTCTGTGGTCTCCACAGGGGATTCAGACATCCTTTCGTCTTGGGAGATGCAAGACGAGCCTGTATTCAAGTCACTGCAGGGATGTTCGGCCTTATTTCGAGTCAGGGCATCGCGGTGTCCATTCCACTTGAGGCCGCAAACTCAGGGTCCCTTTCACATACCTAGAGCTGAGAGAAGCCTACTCTTGAGGTGCTTGTTTTAAGCTGGTATTCCTCTGGATTCGACGCCAGGGACTAACCTCTCATCTCGAGTTGATTTTTGGTCCACGGAGCTCTTTCGTGTTGCTACCGTGACCTCAGGATCCCTCTAGCCTTGAAACAGTGTTCTTGGGGTTTCTCTGGACTGCCATCAAGGAAATCAAGGATCCTTTCCTGTGTGATGTGCAACACGGAATTGCTCTGCATGCAGTGCATGGGAATCGGGCTTCATCTCGCGGTGAGTGGGAAGTCTCATGGTTTTTCTCGAGTTGCGGCGGGAACCTGGGGTATATTCCCGAGTTACGATGGGGATGGCCCTTCCACAGACGTGTTTGTTCAGTGACGTCAGGACTCCTGCCTAGCTGCGAGGGACAACTCGGGATTCTCCTCGAGGCTTGGCAGGGCAATTGGGACGCCTCTCAAGCTGAGGCGGGAGACCAAGGGTCCCTTTCCACGTGCCACAGGAATCCTGGGAGTCCTATCAAGTTTCACGAGGAGTCAGGCATCCTCTCCTTTGGAGACACTGATCTCCGCGTTCCTCTGGAGTTTTCAAAGGATGTGAAGCCTCCGGTCGCGATGAGGTGGGGAACTAGGTCTTTCTCTGTGGACTCCACAGGGGATTCAGACATCCTTTCGTCTTGGGAGATGCAAGACGAGCCTGCATTCAAGTCACTGCAGGGATATCTGGCCTTATTTCGAGTCAGGGCATCGCGGTGTCCATTCCACGTGAGGCCGCAAACTCAGGGGCCCTCTCACATACCTAGAGCTGAGAGAAGCCTCCTCTTGAGGTGCTTGTGGTAAGGTGGTATTCCTCTGGAGTCGAAGCCAGGGACTAACCTCTCATCTCGAGTTGATTTTTGGTCCACGGAGCTCTTTCGTGTTGCTACAGTGACCTCAGGATCCCTCTAGCCTTGAAACACTGTTCTTGGGGTTTCTCTGGAGTGCCATCAAGGAAATCAAGGCTCCTTTCATGTGTGATGTGCAACGCGGAATTGCTTTGCACGCAGTGCAGGGGAATCGGGTCTCATCTCGCGGCGAGGGGGAAGTCTCATGGTTTTTCTCGAGTTGGGGCGGGAACCTGGGGTATATTCTCGAGTTACGACGGGGATGGCCCTTCCACACACGTTTTTGTTCAGCGACATCAGGACTCCTGCCTAGTTGCGAGGGACAACTCGGGATTCTCCACGAGGCTTGGCAGGGCAATTGGGACGCCGCTCCAGGAGAGGTGGGAGACCAAGGGTCCCTCTCCACATGCCACAGGAATCCTGGGACTCCTATCAAGTTTCACGAAGAGTCAGGCATCGTCTCCTTTGGAGGCACTGATCGCCGCGTACCTCTGGAGTTGTCAAAGGATGTGAGGCCTCCGGTCGCGATGAGGTGGGGAACTAGGTATTTCTCTGTGGTCTCCACAGGGGATTCAGACATCCTTTCGTATTGGGAGATGCATGACGAGCCTGCATTCAAGTCACTGCAGGGATATCCGGCCTTATTTCGAGTCATGGCCTCCCCGTGTCCATTCCAATTGAGACCGCAGTCTCTGGGTCCCTCTCACATAGCTAGAGCTGAGAGAAGCCTCCTCTTGAGGTGCTTGTGGTAAGGTGGTATTCCTCTGGAGTCGAAGCCAGGGACTAACCTCTCATCTCGAGTTGATTTCGGGTCCACAGAGCTCTTTCGTGTTGCTACAGTGACCTCAGGATCCCTCTAGCCTTGAAACAGTGTTCTTGGGGTTTCTCTGGAGTGCCATCAAGGAAATCAAGGCTCCTTTCATGTGTGATGTGCAACACGGAATTGCTCTGCACACAGTGCAGGGAAATCGTGCCTCTTCTCGCAGCGAGGGGGAATTCTCGTAGTTTTTCTCGAGTTGCGGCGGGAACCTGGGGTATATTTTCGAGTTACAACGGGGATGGCCCTTCCACACACGTGATTGTTCAGCAACGTCAGGACTCCTGCCTAGCTGCGAGGGACGATTCGGGATTCTCCTCGAGGCTTGGCAGGGCAATTGGGATGCCTCTCCAGCTGAGGCGGGACACCAAGTGTCCCTCTCCACGTGCCACAGGAATCCCGGGACTCCTATCAAGTTTCACGAGGAGTCAGGCTTCATCTCCTTTGGAGGCACTGATCTCCGCGTACCTCTGAAGTGTTCAAAGGGTGTGAGGCCTCCGGTCGCGATGAGGTGGGGAACTAGGTATTTCTCTGTGGTCTCCACATGGTATTCAGACACCTTTCGTCTTGGGAGATGCAAGATGAGCCTGCATTCAAGCCACTGCAGGGATATCCAGCCTTATTTCGAGTCAGGGCCTTCCCGTGTCCATTCAATTTGAGGCCGTAAATCAGGGTCCCTCTCACATACCTAGAGCTGAGAGAAGCCTCCTCTTGAGGTGCTTGTGGTAAGGTGGTATTCGTCTGCAGTCGATGCCAGGGACTAACGTCTCATCTCGAGTTGATTTTTGGCCCACGGAGCTCTTTCATGTTGCTGCATTGACCTCAGGATCCCTCTAGCCATGAAACAGTGTTCTTGGGGATTCTCTGGAGTGCCATTAAGGAAATCAAGGCTCCTTTCATGTATGATGTGCAGCACGGAATTGCTCTGCACACAGTGCAGGGAAATCGTGCCTCTTCTCGCAGCGAGGGGGAATTCTCATAGTTTTTCTCGAGTTGCGGCGGGAACCTGGGGTATATTCTCGAGTTACGACGGGGATGGCCCTTCCACACACGTGATTGTTCAGCAACGTCAGGACTCCTGCCTAGTTGCGAGGGACAACTCGGGATTCTCCTCGAGGCTTGGCAGGGCAATTGGTACGCCTCTCCAGCTGAGGCGGGAGACCAAGTGTCCCTTTCCCCGTGCCACAGGAATCCTGGGACTCCTATCAAGGTTCACGAGGAGTCAGGCATCGTCTCCTTTGGAGGCACTGATCTCCGCGTACCTCTGGGGTTTTCAAAAGATGTGAGACCTCCGGTCGCGATGAGGTGCAGAACTAGGTCTTTCTCTGTGGTCTCCACAGGGGATTCAGACATCCTTTCGTCGGGGGAGATGCAAGACGAGCCTGCATTCAAGTCACTTCCGGGGCATCTGGACTTATTTCGAGTCAGGGCCTCCCCGTGTCCATTTCACTTGTGGCCGCAAACTCAGGGTCCCTCTCACATACCAGAGCTGAGAGAAGCCTCCTCTTGAGGTGCTTGTGGTAAGGTGGTATACCTCTGGAGTCGAAGCCGGAGACTAATCTCTCATCTCGAGTTGATTTTTGGTCCACGGAGCTCTTTCGTGTTACTACAGTGACCTCAGGATCCCTATAGCCTTGAAACAGTGTTCTTGGGGTTTTTCTGGAGTGCCATCAAGGAAATCAAGGCTCCTTTCATGTGTGATGTGCAACACGGAATTGCTCTGCACGCAGTGCTGGGGAATCGGGCATCATCTCGCTGCGAGGGGAAAGTCTCATGGTTTTTCTCGAGTTGGGGCGGGAACCCGGGGTATATTCTCGAGTTACGACGTGGATGGCCCTTCCACACACGTGTTTGTTCAGCGACGTCAGGACTCCTGCCTAGCTGCGAGGGACAACTCGGGATTCTCCTCGAGGTTTGGCAGGGCAATTGGGACGCCTCTCCAGCTGAGGCGGGAAACCAAGTGTCCCTTTCCACGTGCCAGAGGAATCCTGGGACTCCTATCAAGGTTCACGAGGAGTCAGGCATCGTCTTCTTTGGAAGCACTGATCTCCGTGTACCTCTGGATTTTTCAAAGGATGTGAGACCTCCGGTCGAGATGAGGTGGGAAACTAGGTCTTTCTCTGTGGTCTCCACAGGGGATTCAGACATCCTTTCATCTTGCGAGATGCAAGACGAGCCTGCATTCAAGTCACTGCAGGGATATCCGGCCTTATTTCGAGTCAGGGCATCGTTGTGTCCATTCCACTTGAAGCCGCAAACTCAGGGTCCCTCTCACTTTCCTAGAGCTGAGAGAAGCCTCCTCTTGAGGTTCTTGTGGTAAGGTGGTATTCCTCTGGAGTCGAAGCCAGGGACTAACCTCTCATCTCGAGTTGATTTTCGGTCCATGGAGCTCTTTCATGTTCCTACATTGACCTCAAGATCCCTCTAGCCATGAAACAATGTTCTTGGGGATTCTCTGGAGTGCCATCAAGGAAATCAAGGCTCCTTTCCTGTGTGATGTGCAACACGGAATTGCTCTCCACACAGTGCAGGGAAATCGTGCCTCTTCTCGCAGCGAGGGGGAATTCTCGTAGTTTTTCTCGAGTTGCGGCGGGAACCTGGGATATATTCTCGAGTTACGACAGGGATGGCCCTTCCACACACGTGTTTGTTCAGCGACGTCAGGACTCCTGACTAGTTGCGAGGGACAACTCGGGATTCTCCTCGAGGCTTGGCAGGGCAATTGGGACGCCTCTCCAGCTGAGGCGGGAGACCAAGTGTCCCTTTCTCCGTGCCACAGGAATCCTGGGACTCCTTTCAAGTTTCACGAGGAGTCAGGCATTGTCTCCTTTTGAGGCACTGATCTCCGCGTACCTCTGGAGTTTTCAAAGGATGTGAGGCCTCCGGTCGCGATGAGGTGGGGAACTAGGTCTTTCTCTGTGGTCTCCACAGGGGATTCAGACATCCTTTCGTCTTGGGAGATGCAAGACGAGCCTGCATTCAAGTCACTGCAGGGATATCCGGCCTTATTTCGAGTCAGGTCATCCTCGTGTCCATTCCACTTGAGGCCGCAAACTCAGGGTCCCTCTCACATACCTAGAGCTGAGAGAAGCCTCCTCTTGAGGTGCTTGTGGTAAGGTGATATTCCTCTGGAGTCGAAGCCAGGGACTTACCTCTCATCTCGAGCTGATTTTTGGTCCACGGCGGTCTTTCATGTTGCTACAGTGACCTCAGGATCCCTCTATCATTGAAACAGTGTTCTTGGTGTCTCTCTGGAGTGCCATCAAGGAAATCAAGGCTCCTTTCATGTGTGATGTGCAACACGGAATTGCTCTGCACGCAGTGCAGGGGAATCGGGCCTCATCTCGCGGCGAGAGGGAAGGCTCATGGTTTTTCTCGAATTGCGGCGGGAACCTGGGGTATATTCTCGAGTTACGATGGGGATGGCCCTTCCACACACGTGTTTGTTCAGCGACGTCTGGACTCCTGCCTAGTTGCGAGGGACAACTCGGGATTGTCCTCGAGGTTTGGCAGGGCAATTGGGACGCCTCTCCAGCTGAGTCGGGAGACCAAGGGTCCCTTTCCACGTGCCACAGGAATCCTGGGACTCCTATCAAGTTTCACGTGGAGTTAGGCATCGTCTCCTTTGGAGGCACTGATCGCCGTGTACCTCTGGAGTTTTCCAAGGATGTGAGGCCTCCGGTCGCGATGAGGCGGGGAACTAGGTCTTTCTCTGTGGTCTCCACAGGGGATTCAGACATTCTTTCGTCTTGGGAAATGCAAGACGAGCCTGCATTCAAGACACTGCAGGGATATCCGGCCTTATTTCGAGTCAGGGCATCCCCGTGTCCATTCCACTTGAGGTCGCAAACTCAGGGTCCCTCTCAAATACCTAGAGCTGAGAGAAGCCTCCTATTGAGGTGCTTGTGGTAAGGTGGTATTCCCCTGGAGTTGAAGCCAGGGACTAATCTCTCATCTCGAGTTGATTTTGCGTTCACGGAGCTCTTTCGTGTTGCCACAGTGACCTCAGGATCCCTCTAGCCTTGAAACAGTGTTCTTGGGGTTTCTCTGGAGTGCCATCAAGGAAATCAAGGCTCCTTTCATGTGTGATGTGCAACACGGTATTCCTCCGCAAGCAGTGCAGGGGAATCGGGCCTCATATCGCGGCGAGGGGGAAGTCTTATGGTTTTTCTCCAGTTGCGGCGGGAACCTGGGGTATATTCTCGAGTTACAACGGGGATGGCCCTTCCACACACGTGTTTGTTCAGCGACGTCAGTACTCCTGCCTACTTGTGCGGGACAACTCGGGATTCTCCTCGAGGCTTGGCAGGGCAATTGGGACGCCTCTCCAGCTGAGGCGGGAGACCAAGGGTCCCTTTCCATGTGCCACAGAAATCCTGGGACTTCTATCAAGTTTCAGGAGGAGTCAGGCATCGTCTCCTTTGGAGGCACTGATCTCCGCGTACCTCTGGAGTTTTCAAAGGATGTGAGGCCTCCGGTCGCGATGAGGTGGGGAACTAGGTATTTCTCTGTGGTCTCCACAGGGGATTCAAACATCCTTTCGTCTTGGGAGATGCAAGACGAGCCTGCATTCAAGTCACTGCATGGATATCCGGTCTTATTTCGAGTCAGGGCATCGCGGTGTCCATTCCACTTGAGGCCGCAAACTCAGGGTCCCTATCACATACCTAGAGCTGAGAGAAGCCTCCTCTTGAGGTGCTTGTGGTAAGGTGGTATTCCTCTGGAGTCGAAGCCAGGGACTTACCTCTCATCTCGAGCTGATTTTTGGTCCACGGAGGTCTTTCATGTTGCTACAGTGACCTCAGGATCCCTCTAGCATTGAAACAGTGTTCTTGGTGTCTCTCTGGAGTGCCATCAAGGAAATCAAGGCTCCTTTCATGTGTGATGTGCAACACGCAATTGCTCTGCACGCAGTGCAGGGGAATCGGACCTCATCTCGCGGCGAGGGGGAAGTCTCATGGTTTTTCTCGAGTTGCGGCGGGAACCTGGGGTATATTCTCGAGTTACGACGGGGATGGCCCTTCCACACACGTGTTTGTTCAGCGACGTCAGCACTCATGCCTAGTTGCGAGGGACAACTCGGGATTCTCCTCGAGGCTTGGCAGGGCAATTGGGACGCCTCTCCAGCTGAGGCGGGAGACCAAGGGTGTCTCTCCACGTGCCACAGGAATCCTGGGACTCCTATCAAGTTTCACGAGGAGTCAGGCATCGTCTCCTTTGGAGGCACTGATCTCCGCGTCCCTCTGGAGTTTTCAAAGGATGTGAGGCCTCCGGTCGCGATGAGGTGGGGAACTAGGTCTTTCTCTGCGGTCTCCACAGGAGATTCAGACATCCTTTCGTCTTGCGAGATGCAAGACGAGCCTGCATTGAAGTCACTGCAGGGATATCCAGCCTTATTTCGAGTCAGGGCATCCCCGTGACCATTCCACTTGAGGCCGCAAACTCAGGGTCCTTCTCACATACCTAGAGCTGAGAGAAGCCTCCTCTTGAGGTGCTTGTGGTAAGGTGGTATTCCTCTGGAGTCGAAAGCAGGGACTAACCTCTCATCTCGTGTTGATTTTTGATCCACGGGGCTCTTTCGTGTTGCTACAGTGACCTCAGGATCCCTCTAGCCTTGAAACAGTGTTCTTGGGGTTTCTCTGGAGTGCCATCAAGGAAATCAAGGCTCCTTTCATGTGTGATGTGCAACACGGAATTGGTCTGCACGCAGTGCAGGGGAATCGGCCTCATCTCGCGGCGAGGGGGAAGTCTCATGGTTTTTCTCGAGTTGCGGCGGGAACCTGGGGTATATTCTCGAGTTACGACGGGGATGGCGCTTCCACACACGTGTTTGTTCAGCGACGTCAGGACTCCTGCCTAGTTGCGAGGGACAACTCGGGATTCTCCTCGAGGCTTGGCAGGGCAATTGGGAGGCCTCTCCAGCTGAGGCGGGAGACCAAGTGTCCCTTTCTCCGTGCCAGAGGAATCCTGGGACTCCTTTCAAGTTTCACGAGGAGTCAGGCATTGTCTCCTTTGGAGGCACTGATCTCCGCGTACCTCTGGAGTTTTCAAAGGATGTGAGGCCTCCGGTTGCGATGAGGTGGGGAACTAGGTCTTTCTCTGTGGTCTCCACAGGGGATTCAGACATCCTTTCGTCTTGGGAGATGCAAGACGAGCCTGCATTCAAGTCACTGCAGGGATATCCGGCCTTATTTCGAGTCAGGTCATCCTCGTGTCCATTCCACGTGAGGCCGCAAACTCAGGGTCCCTCTCACATACCTAGAGCTGAGAGAAGCCTCCTCTTGAGGTGCTTGTGGTAAGGTGGTATTCCTCTGGAGTCGAAGCCAGGGACTTACCTCTCATCTCGAGCTGATTTTTGGTCCACGGCGGTCTTTCATGTTGCTACAGTGACCTCAGGATCCCTCTATCATTGAAACAGTGTTCTTGGTGTCTCTCTGGAGTGCCATCAAGGAAATCAAGGCTCCTTTCATGTGTGATGTGCAACACGGAATTGCTCTGCACGCAGTGCAGGGGAATCGGGCCTCATCTCGCGACGAGAGGGAAGGTTCATGGTTTTTCTCGAATTGCGGCGGGAACCTGGTGTATATTCTCGAGTTACGACGGGGATGGCCCTTCCACACACGTGTTTGTTCAGCGACGTCTGGACTCCTGCCTAGTTGCGAGGGACAACTCGGGATTGTCCTCGAGGTTTGGCAGGGCAATTGGGACGCCTCTCCAGCTGAGTCGGGAGACCAAGGGTCCCTTTCCACGTGCCACAGGAATCCTGGGACTCCTATCAAGTTTCACGTGGAGTTAGGCATCGTCTCCTTTGGAGGCACTGATCGCCGTGTACCTCTGGAGTTTTCCAAGGATGTGAGGCCTCCGGTCGCGATGAGGTGGGGAACTAGGTCTTTCTCTGTGGTCTCCACAGGGGATTCAGGCATCCTTTCGTCTTGGGAGATGCAAGACGAGCCTGCATTCAAGACACTGCAGGGATATCCGGCCTGATTTCGAGTCAGGGCATCCCCGTGTCCATTCCACTTGAGGTCGCAAACTCAGGGTCCCTCTCAAATACCTAGAGCTGAGAGAAGCCTCCTATTGAGGTGCTTGTGGTAAGGTGGTATTCCCCTGGAGTTGAAGCCAGGGACTAACCTCTCATCTCGAGTTGATTTTGCGTTCACGGAGCTCTTTCGTGTTGCCACAGTGACCTCAGGATCCCTCTAGCCTTGAAACAGTGTTCTTGGGGTTTCTCTGGAGTGCCATCAAGGAAATCAAGGCTCCTTTCATGTGTGATGTGCAACACGGTATTCCTCCGCAAGCAGTGCAGGGGAATCGGGCCTCATATCGCGGCGAGGGGGAAGTCTTATGGTTTTTCTCCAGTTGCGGCGGGAACCTGGGGTATATTCTCGAGTTACAACGGGGATGGCCCTTCCACACACGTGTTTGTTCAGCGACGTCAGTACTCCTGCCTACTTGTGCGGGACAACTCGGGATTCTCCTCGAGGCTTGGCAGGGCAATTGGGACGCCTCTCCAGCTGAGGCGGGAGACCAAGGGTCCCTTTCCATGTGCCACAGAAATCCTGGGACTTCTATCAAGTTTCAGGAGGAGTCAGGCATCGTCTCCTTTGGAGGCACTGATCTCCGCGTACCTCTGGAGTTTTCAAAGGATGTGAGGCCTCCGGTCGCGATGAGGTGGGGAACTAGGTATTTCTCTGTGGTCTCCACAGGGGATTCAAACATCCTTTCGTCTTGGGAGATGCAAGACGAGCCTGCATTCAAGTCACTGCATGGATATCCGGTCTTATTTCGAGTCAGGGCATCGCGGTGTCCATTCCACTTGAGGCCGCAAACTCAGGGTCCCTATCACATACCTAGAGCTGAGAGAAGCCTCCTCTTGAGGTGCTTGTGGTAAGGTGGTATTCCTCTGGAGTCGAAGCCAGGGACTTACCTCTCATCTCGAGCTGATTTTTGGTCCACGGAGGTCTTTCATGTTGCTACAGTGACCTCAGGATCCCTCTAGCATTGAAACAGTGTTCTTGGTGTCTCTCTGGAGTGCCATCAAGGAAATCAAGGCTCCTTTCATGTGTGATGTGCAACACGCAATTGCTCTGCACGCAGTGCAGGGGAATCGGACCTCATCTCGCGGCGAGGGGGAAGTCTCATGGTTTTTCTCGAGTTGCGGCGGGAACCTGGGGTATATTCTCGAGTTACGACGGGGATGGCCCTTCCACACACGTGTTTGTTCAGCGACGTCAGCACTCATGCCTAGTTGCGAGGGACAACTCGGGATTCTCCTCGAGGCTTGGCAGGGCAATTGGGACGCCTCTCCAGCTGAGGCGGGAGACCAAGGGTGTCTCTCCACGTGCCACAGGAATCCTGGGACTCCTATCAAGTTTCACGAGGAGTCAGGCATCGTCTCCTTTGGAGGCACTGATCTCCGCGTCCCTCTGGAGTTTTCAAAGGATGTGAGGCCTCCGGTCGCGATGAGGTGGGGAACTAGGTCTTTCTCTGCGGTCTCCACAGGAGATTCAGACATCCTTTCGTCTTGCGAGATGCAAGACGAGCCTGCATTGAAGTCACTGCAGGGATATCCAGCCTTATTTCGAGTCAGGGCATCCCCGTGACCATTCCACTTGAGGCCGCAAACTCAGGGTCCTTCTCACATACCTAGAGCTGAGAGAAGCCTCCTCTTGAGGTGCTTGTGGTAAGGTGGTATTCCTCTGGAGTCGAAAGCAGGGACTAACCTCTCATCTCGTGTTGATTTTTGATCCACGGGGCTCTTTCGTGTTGCTACAGTGACCTCAGGATCCCTCTAGCCTTGAAACAGTGTTCTTGGGGTTTCTCTGGAGTGCCATCAAGGAAATCAAGGCTCCTTTCATGTGTGATGTGCAACACGGAATTGGTCTGCACGCAGTGCAGGGGAATCGGCCTCATCTCGCGGCGAGGGGGAAGTCTCATGGTTTTTCTCGAGTTGCGGCGGGAACCTGGGGTATATTCTCGAGTTACGACGGGGATGGCGCTTCCACACACGTGTTTGTTCAGCGACGTCAGGACTCCTGCCTAGTTGCGAGGGACAACTCGGGATTCTCCTCGAGGCTTGGCAGGGCAATTGGGAGGCCTCTCCAGCTGAGGCGGGAGACCAAGTGTCCCTTTCTCCGTGCCAGAGGAATCCTGGGACTCCTTTCAAGTTTCACGAGGAGTCAGGCATTGTCTCCTTTGGAGGCACTGATCTCCGCGTACCTCTGGAGTTTTCAAAGGATGTGAGGCCTCCGGTTGCGATGAGGTGGGGAACTAGGTCTTTCTCTGTGGTCTCCACAGGGGATTCAGACATCCTTTCGTCTTGGGAGATGCAAGACGAGCCTGCATTCAAGTCACTGCAGGGATATCCGGCCTTATTTCGAGTCAGGTCATCCTCGTGTCCATTCCACGTGAGGCCGCAAACTCAGGGTCCCTCTCACATACCTAGAGCTGAGAGAAGCCTCCTCTTGAGGTGCTTGTGGTAAGGTGGTATTCCTCTGGAGTCGAAGCCAGGGACTTACCTCTCATCTCGAGCTGATTTTTGGTCCACGGCGGTCTTTCATGTTGCTACAGTGACCTCAGGATCCCTCTATCATTGAAACAGTGTTCTTGGTGTCTCTCTGGAGTGCCATCAAGGAAATCAAGGCTCCTTTCATGTGTGATGTGCAACACGGAATTGCTCTGCACGCAGTGCAGGGGAATCGGGCCTCATCTCGCGACGAGAGGGAAGGTTCATGGTTTTTCTCGAATTGCGGCGGGAACCTGGTGTATATTCTCGAGTTACGACAGGGATGGCCCTTCCACACACGTGTTTGTTCAGCGACGTCTGGACTCCTGCCTAGTTGCGAGGGACAACTCGGGATTGTCCTCGAGGTTTGGCAGGGCAATTGGGACGCCTCTCCAGCTGAGTCGGGAGACCAAGGGTCCCTTTCCACGTGCCACAGGAATCCTGGGACTCCTATCAAGTTTCACGTGGAGTTAGGCATCGTCTCCTTTGGAGGCACTGATCGCCGTGTACCTCTGGAGTTTTCCAAGGATGTGAGGCCTCCGGTCGCGATGAGGTGGGGAACTAGGTCTTTCTCTGTGGTCTCCACAGGGGATTCAGGCATCCTTTCGTCTTGGGAGATGCAAGACGAGCCTGCATTCAAGACACTGCAGGGATATCCGGCCTGATTTCGAGTCAGGGCATCCCCGTGTCCATTCCACTTGAGGTCGCAAACTCAGGGTCCCTCTCAAATACCTAGAGCTGAGAGAAGCCTCCTATTGAGGTGCTTGTGGTAAGGTGGTATTCCCCTGGAGTTGAAGCCAGGGACTAACCTCTCATCTCGAGTTGATTTTGCGTTCACGGAGCTCTTTCGTGTTGCCACAGTGACCTCAGGATCCCTCTAGCCTTGAAACAGTGTTCTTGGGGTTTCTCTGGAGTGCCATCAAGGAAATCAAGGCTCCTTTCATGTGTGATGTGCAACACGGTATTTCTCCGCAAGCAGTGCAGGGGAATCAGGCCTCATCTCGCGGCGAGGGGGAAGTCTTATGGTTTTTCTCCAGTTGCGGCGGGAACCTGGGGTATATTCTCGAGTTACAACGGGGATGGCCCTTCCACACACGTGTTTGTTCAGCGACGTCAGTACTCCTGCCTACTTGTGCGGGACAACTCGGGATTCTCCTCGAGGCTTGGCAGGGCAATTGGGACGCCTCTCCAGCTGAGGCGGGAGACCAAGGGTCCCTTTCCACGTGCCACAGGAATCCTGGGACTTCTATCAAGTTTCAGGAGGAGTCAGGCTTCGTCTCCTTTGGAGGCACTGATCTCCGCGTACCTCTGGAGTTTTCAAAGGATGTGAGGCCTCCGGTCGCGATGAGGTGGGGAACTAGGTATTTCTCTGTGGTCTCCACAGGGGATTCAAACATCCTTTCGTCTTGGGAGATGCAAGACGAGCCTGCATTCAAGTCACTGCATGGATATCCGGCCTTATTTCGAGTCAGGGCATTGCGGTGTCCATTCCACTTGAGGCCGCAAACTCAGGGTCCCTCTCACATACCTAGAGCTGAGAGAAGCCTCCTCTTGAGGTGCTTGTGGTAAGGTGGTATTCCTCTGGAGTCGAAGCCAGGGACTTACCTCTCATCTCGAGCTGATTTTTGGTCCACGGAGGTCTTTCATGTTGCTACAGTGACCTCAGGATCCCTCTAGCATTGAAACAGTGTTCTTGGTGTCTCTCTGGAGTGCCATCAAGGAAATCAAGGCTCCTTTCATGTGTGATGTGCAACACGCATTTGCTCTGCACGCAGTGCAGGGGAATCGGACCTCATCTCGCGGCGAGGGGGAAGTCTCATGGTTTTTCTCGAGTTGCGGCGGGAACCTGGGGTATATTCTCGAGTTACGACGGGGGTGGCCCTTCCACAAACGTGTTTGTTCAGCGACGTCAGGACTCATGCCTAGTTGCGAGGGACAACTCGGGATTCTCCTCGAGGCATGGCAGGGCAATTGGGACGCCTCTCCAGGTGAGGCGGGAAACCAAGTGTCCCTTTCCACGTGCCAAAGGAATCCTGGGACACCTATCATTTTTCACGAGGAGTCAGGCAGCGTGTCCTTTGGAGGCACTGATCTCCGCGTACCTCTGGAGTTTTCAAAGGATGTGAGGCCTCCGGTCGCGATGAGGTGGGGAACTAGGTCTTTCTCTGTTGTCTCCACAGGGGATGCACACATCCTTTCGTCTTGGGAGATGCAAGACGAGCCTGCATTCAAGTCACTGCAGGGATATCCGGCCTTATTTCGAGTCAGGGCATCGCGGTGTCCATTCCACTTGAGGCCGCAAACTCAGGGTCGCTCTCACATACCTAGAGCTGAGAGAAGCCTCCTCTTGAGGTGCTTGTGGGAAGGTGGTATTCCTCTGGAGTCGAAGCCAGGGACTAACCTCACATCTCGAGTTGATTTTGGGTCCACGGAGCTCTTTCGTGTTGCTACAGTGACCTCAGGATCCCTCTAGCCTTGAAAGAGTGTTCTTGGGGTTTCTCTGGAGTGCCATCAAGGAAATCAAGGCTCCTTTCATGTGTGATGTGCAACACGGAATTGCTCTGCACGCAGTGCAGGGGAATCGGCCTCATCTCGCGGCGAGGGGGAAGTCTCATGGTTTTTCTCGAGTTGCGACGGGAACCTGGGGTATATTCTCGAGTTACAACGGGGTTGGCAATTCCACACACGTATTTGCTCAGCGACGTCAGGACTCCTGCCTAGTTGCGAGGGACAAGTCGGGATTCTCCTCGAGGCTTGGCAGGGCAATTGGGACGCCTCTCCAGCTGAGGCGGGAGACCAAGGGTCCCTTTCCACGTGCCACAGGAATCCTGGGACTCCTATCAAGTTTCACGAGGAGTCAGGCATCGTCTCCTTTGCAGGCACTGATCTCCGCGTACCTCTGGAGTTTTCAAAGAATGTGAGGCCTCCGGTCGCGATGAAGTGGGGAATTAGGTCTATCTCTGTGGTCTCCACAGGGGATTCAGACACCCTTTCGTCTTTGGAGAGGCAAGACGAGCCTGCATTCAAGTCACTGCAGGGATATCCGGCCTTATTTCGAGTCAGGGCATCCCCGTGTCCATTCCACTAGAGGCCGCAAACTCAGGGTCCCTCACACATAGCTAGAGCTGAGAGAAGCCTCCTCTTGAGGTGCTTGTGGTAAGGTTGTATTCCTCTGGAGGCGAAGCCAGGGACTAACCTCTTATCTCGAGTTGATTTTTGGCCCACGGAGATCTTCATGTTGCTACAGTGACCTCAGGATCCCTCTAGCCTTGAAACAGTGTTCTTGGGGTTTCTCTGCAGTGCCATCAAGGAAATCAAGGCTCCTTTCATGTGTTATGTGCAGCACGGAATTGCTCTGCTCGCAGGGCAGGGGAATCGGTCCTCATCCTGTGGCGAGGGGGAAGTATCTTGGTTTCTCTCGAGTTGCGGCGGGAACCTGGGGTATATTCTCGAGTTACGATGGGGATGGCCCTTCCACACACGTGTTTGTTTAGAGACGTCAGGACTCCTGCCTAGTTGCGAGGGACAACTCGGGATTCTCCTCGAGGCTTGGCAGGGCAATTGGGACGCCTCTCCAGCTGAGGCGGGAGACCAAGTGTCCCTTTCCACGAGCCACAGGAATCCTGGGACTCCTATCAAGGTTCAGGAGGAGTCAGGCATCGTCTCCTTTGAAGGCTCTGATCTCCGCGACCTCTGGAGTTTTCAAAGGATGTGAGACCTCCGGTCGCGATGAGGTGGGGAACTAGGTATTTCTCTGGGTTCTCCAGAGGTGATTCAAACATCCTTTCGACTTCTGATATGCACAACGAGCCTGCATTCAAGTCACTGCAGGGATATCCGGCCTTATTTCGAGTCAGGGCATCGCGGTGTCCATTCCACTTGAGGTCGCAAACTCAGGGTCCCTCTCACAAACCTATAGCTGAGAGAAGCTTTCTCTTGAGGTGCTTGTGGTAAGGTGGTATTCCTCTGGAGTCGAAGCCAGGGACTAACCTCTCATCTCGAGTTGATTTTTGACCCAAAGAGCTCTTTCGTGTTGCTACAGTGACCTCAGGATCCCTCTAGCCTTGAAACAGTGTTCTTGGTGTTTCTCTGGAGTGCCATCAAGGAAATCAAGGCTACTTTCCTGTGTGATGTGCAACAGGGAATTGTTCTGCACGCAGTGCAGGGGCATCGGGCCTCATCTCGGGGCGAGGGGGAAGTCTCATGGTTTCTCTCGAGTTGCAGTGGGAACCTGGGGTATATTCTCGAGTTACGACGGGGATGGCATTTACACACGTGACGGTTCAGCAACGTCAGGACTCCTGCCTAGTTGCGAGGGACAACTCGGGATTCTCCTCGAGGCTTGGCAGGGTAATTGGGACGCCTCTCCAGCTGAGGCGGGAGACCAAGTGTCCCTTTCCACGTGCCAGAGGAATCCTGGGGCTCCTATCAAGGTTCACGAGGAGTCAGGCATCGTCTCCTTTGGAGGCACTGATCTCCGTGTACCTCTGGGTTTTTCAAAGGATGTGAGACCTCCGGTTGCGATGAGGTTGGGAACTAGGTCTTTCACTGTGGTCTCCACAGGGGATTCAGACATCCTTTCGTCTTGGGAGATGCAAGACGAGTCTTCATTCAAGTCACTGCAGGGATATCTGGCCTTATTTCGAGTCAGGGCATCGCGGTGTCCATTCCACGTGAAGCCGCAAAATCAGGCGACCTCTCACATACCTAGAGCTGAGAGAAGCCTCCTCTTGAGGTGCTTGTGGTAAGTTGGTATTCCTCTGGAGTCGAAACCAGGGACTAACCTCTCATCTCGAGTTGATTCTTGGTCCACGGAGCTCTTTCGTGTTGCTACAGTGACCTCAGGATCCCTCCAGCCTTGAAACAGTGTTCTTGGGGTTTCTCTGGAGTGCTATCAAGGAAATCAAGGCTCCTTTCATGTGTGATGTGCAACACGGAATTGCTCTGCATGTAGTGCAGGGGAATCGGGCCACATCGCGGCGAGGGGGAAGTCTCATGGTTTTTCTCGAGTTGCGGCGGAAACATGGGGTATATTCTCGAGTTACGACGGGGATGGCCCTTCCACACACGTGTTTGTTCAGCGACGTCAGGACTCCTGCCTAGTTGCGAGGGACAACTTGGGATTCTCCTCGAGGCTTGGCAGGGCAATTGGGACGCCTCTCCAGCTGAGGCGGGAGACCAAGGGTCCCTTTCCACGTGCCACAGGAATCCTGGGACTCCTATCAAGTTTCACGAGGAGTCAGGCATCGTCTCCTTTGGAGGCACTGATCTCCGCATACCTCTGGAGTTTTCAAAGGATGTGAGGCCTCCGGTCGCGATGAGGTGGGGAACTAGGTCTTTCTCTGTGGTCTCCACAGGGGATTCACACATCCTTTCGTCTTGGGAGATGCGAGACGAGCCTGCATTCAAGTCACTGCAGGGATATCCGGCCTTATTTCGAGTCAGGGCATCGCGGTGTCCATTCCACGTGAGGCCGCCAAATCATGGTCCCTCTCACATACCTAGAGCTGAGAGAAGCCTCCTCTTGAGGTGCTTGTGGTAAGGTGGTATTCCTCTGGAGTCGAAGCGAGGGACTAACCTCTCATCTCGAGTTGATTTTTGGTCCATGGAGCTCTTTCATGTTGATCCAGTGACCTCAGGATCCCGCTAGCCTTGAAACAGTGTTCTTGGGGTTTCTATGGAGTGCCATCAAGAAAATAAAGGCTCCTTTCCTGTGTGATGTGCAATACGGAATTGCTCTGCACGCAGTGCAGGGGAATCAGGCCTCATCTCACGGCGAGGGGAAAGTCCCATGGTTTTTCTCGAGTTGCGGCGGGAACCTGGGGTATATTCTCGAGTTACGACGGGGATGATCTTTCCACACACGTGTTTGTTCAGCGACGTCAGGACTCCTGCCTAGTTGCGAGGGACAACTCCGGATTCTCCTCGAGGCTTGGCAGGGCAATTGGGATGCCTCTCCTGCTGAGGGGGGAGACCTAGGGTCCCTTTCCACGAGCCACAGGAATCCTGGGACTCCTATCAAGTTTCACGAAGAAGCAGGCATCGTCTCCTTTGGAGGCACTGATCTCCGCGTACCTCTGAAGTTTTCAAAGGATGTGAGGCCTCCGGTCGCGATGAGGTGGGGAACTAGGTCTTTCTCTGTGGTCTCCACAGGGGATTCAGACATCCTTTCGTCTTGGGAGATGCAAGACGAGCCTGTATTCAAGTCACTGCAGGGATGTTCGGCCTTATTTCGAGTCAGGGCATCGCGGTGTCCATTCCACTTGAGGCCGCAAACTCAGGGTCCCTTTCACATACCTAGAGCTGAGAGAAGCCTACTCTTGAGGTGCTTGTTTTAAGCTGGTATTCCTCTGGATTCGACGCCAGGGACTAACCTCTCATCTCGAGTTGATTTTTGGTCCACGGAGCTCTTTCGTGTTGCTACCGTGACCTCAGGATCCCTCTAGCCTTGAAACAGTGTTCTTGGGGTTTCTCTGGACTGCCATCAAGGAAATCAAGGATCCTTTCCTGTGTGATGTGCAACACGGAATTGCTCTGCATGCAGTGCATGGGAATCGGGCTTCATCTCGCGGTGAGTGGGAAGTCTCATGGTTTTTCTCGAGTTGCGGCGGGAACCTGGGGTATATTCCCGAGTTACGATGGGGATGGCCCTTCCACAGACGTGTTTGTTCAGTGACGTCAGGACTCCTGCCTAGCTGCGAGGGACAACTCGGGATTCTCCTCGAGGCTTGGCAGGGCAATTGGGACGCCTCTCAAGCTGAGGCGGGAGACCAAGGGTCCCTTTCCACGTGCCACAGGAATCCTGGGAGTCCTATCAAGTTTCACGAGGAGTCAGGCATCCTCTCCTTTGGAGACACTGATCTCCGCGTTCCTCTGGAGTTTTCAAAGGATGTGAAGCCTCCGGTCGCGATGAGGTGGGGAACTAGGTCTTTCTCTGTGGACTCCACAGGGGATTCAGACATCCTTTCGTCTTGGGAGATGCAAGACGAGCCTGCATTCAAGTCACTGCAGGGATATCTGGCCTTATTTCGAGTCAGGGCATCGCGGTGTCCATTCCACGTGAGGCCGCAAACTCAGGGGCCCTCTCACATACCTAGAGCTGAGAGAAGCCTCCTCTTGAGGTGCTTGTTGTAAGGTGGTATTTTTCTGGAGTCGAAGCCAGGGACTAACCTCTCATCTCGAGTTGATTTTTGGTCGACGGAGCTCTTTCGTGTTGCTGCAGTGACCTCAGGATCCCTCTAGCTTTGAAACAGTGTTCTTAGGGTTTCTCTGGAGTGCCATCAAGGAAATCAAGGCTCCTTTCATGTGTGATGTGCTACACGGAATTGCTCTGCTTGCAGTGCAGGGGAATTGGGCCTCATCTCGCGGCGAGGGGGAAGACTCATGGTGTTTCTCGAGTTGCGGCGGGAACCTGAGGTATATTCTCTAGCTACGACGGGGATGGCCCTTCCACAGACGTGTTTGTTCAGTGACGTCAGGACTCCTGCCTAGTTGCGGGGGAAAACTCGGGATTCACCTCGAGGCTTGGCAGGGCAATTGGGACAACTCTCCAGCTGAAGCGGGAGACCAGGGGTCCCTTTCCACGTGCCACAGGAATCCTGGGTCTCCTATCAAGTTTCACGAGGAGTCAGGCATCGTCTCCTTTGCAGGCACTGATCTCCGTGTACCTCTGGAGTTTTCAAAGGATATGAGGCCTCCGGTCGCGATAAGGTGGGGAACTAGGTCTTTCTCTGTGGTCTCCACAGGGTATTCAGACATCCTTTCGTCTTGGGAGATGCAAGACGAGCCTGCATTCAAGTCACTGCAGGGATATCCGGCCTCATTTCGAGTCAGGGCATCGCGGTGTCCATTCAACGTGAGGCCGCCAAATCATGGTCCCTCTCACATACCTAGAGCTGAGAGAAGCCTCCTCTTGAGGTGCTTGTGGTAAGGTGGTATACCTCTGGAGTCGAAGCCAGGGACTAACCTCTCATCTCGAGTTGATTTTTGGTCCACGGAGCTCTTTCATGTTGATCCAGTGACCTCAGGATCCCTCTAGCCATGAAACAGTGTTCTTGGGGTTTCTCTGCAGTGCCATCAAGAAAATAAAGTCTCCTTTCCTGTGTGATGTGCAATACGGAATTGCTCTGCACGCAGTGCAGGGGAATAAGGCCTCATCTCACGGCGAGGGGAAAGTCTCATGGTTTTTCTCGAGTTGCGGCGGGAACCTGGGGTATATTCTCGAGTTACGACGGGGATGATCTTTCCACACACGTGTTTGTTCAGCGACGTCAGGACTCCTGCCTAGTTGCGAGGGACAACTCCGGATTCTCCTCGAGGCTTGGCAGGGCAATTGGGACGCCTCTCCTGCTGAGGGGGGAGACCAAGGGTCCCTTTCCACGTGCCACAGGAATCCTGGGACTCCTATCAAGTTTCACGAGGAGGCAGGCATCGTCTCCTTTGGAGGCACTGATCTCCGCGTACCTCTGGAGTTTTCAAAGGATGTGAGGCCTCCGGTCGCGATGAGGTGGGGAACTAGGTCTTTCTCTGTGGTCTCCACAGGGGATTCAGACATACTTTCGTCTTGGGAGATGCAAGACGAGCCTGCATTCAAGTCACTGCAGGGATATCCGGCCTTATTTCGAGTCAGGGCATCGCGGTGTCCATTCCACTTGAGGCCGCAAACTCAGGGTCCCTCTCACATACCTAGAGCTGAGAGAAGCCTACTCTTGAGGTGCTTGTTTTAAGGTGGTATTCCTCTGGATTCGACGCCAGGGACTAACCTCTCATCTCGAGTTGATTTTTGGTCCACGGAGCTCTTTCGTGTTGCTACCGTGACCTCAGGATCCCTCTAGCCTTGAAACAGTGTTCTTGGGGTTTCTCTGGAGTGCCATCAAGGAAATAAAGGCTCCTTTCCTGTGTGATGTGCATTACGGAATTGCTCTGCACGCAGTGCAGGGGAATCGGGCCTCATCTCGCGGCGAGGGGAAAGTCTCATGGTTTTTCTCGAGTTGCGGTGGGAACCTGGGGTATATTCTCGAGTTACGACGGGGATGGCCCTTCCACACACGTGTTTGTTCAGTGACTTCAGGACTCCTGCCTAGTTGCGAGGGACAACTCGGGATTCTCCTCGAGGCTTGGCAGGGCAATTGGGACGCCTCTCCAGCTGAGGCGGGAGACCAAGGGTCACTTTCCACGTGCCACAGGAATCCTGGGACTCCTATCAAGTTTCAGGAGGAGTCAGGCATCGTGTCCTTTGAAGGCACTGATCTCCACGTACCTCTGTAGTTTTCAAAGGATCTGAGGCCTCCGGTCGCGATGAGGTGGGGAACTAGGTCTTTCTCTGTGGTCTCCACAGGGGATTCAGACATCCTTTCGTCTTGGGAGATGCAAGACGAGCCTGCACTCAAGTCACTGCAGGGATATCCGTCCTTATTTCGAGTCAGGGCATCGCGGTGTCCATTCCAAGTGAGGCCGCAAATTAGGGGTCCCTCTCACATACCTAGAGCTGAGAGAAGCCTCCTCTTGAGGTGCTTGTGGTAAGGTGGTATTCCTCTGGAGTCGAAGCCAGGGACTAACCTCTCATCTCGAGTTGATTTTTGTTCCACGGAGCACTTTCATGTTGCTTCAGTGACCGCAGGATCCCTCAGGCCTTGAAACAGTATTCTTGGGGTTTCTCTGGAGTGCCATCAAGGCAATCAAGGCTCCTTTCATGTGTCATGTGCAACGCGGAATTGATCTGCACGCAGTGCAGGGGAATCGGGCCTCATCTCGTGGCGAGCGGGAAGTCTCATGGTTTTTCTCGAGTTGCGGCGGGAACCTGGGGTATATTCACGAGTTAGACGGGGATGGCCCTTCCACACACGTGTTTGTTCAGCGACGTCAGGACACCTGCCTAGTTGCGAGGGACAACTCAGGATTCTCCTCGAGGCTTGGCAGGGCAATTGCGACGCCTCTCCAGTTGAGCTCCGAGACCAAGGGTCCCTTTCCTCGTGCTCATGAATCCTGGGACTCCTATCAATTTTCACATGGAGTCAGGCATCGTCTCCTTTGGAGGCACTGATCTCCGCGTACCTCTGGAATTTTCAAAGGATATGAGGCCTACGGTCGCGATGAGTTCGGGAACTAGGTCTTTCTCTGTGGTCTCCACAGGGGATTCAGACATCCTTTCGTCTTCGGAGATGCAAGACGAGCCTGCTTTCAAGTCACTGCAGGGATATCCGGTCTTATTTCGAGTCAGGGCATCGCCGTGTCCATTCCACTTGAGGCCGTAAACGCAGGGTCCCTCTCACATAACTAGAGCTAAGAGAAGTCTCCTCTTGAGGTGCTTGTGGTAAGGTGGTATTCCTCTGGAGTCAAAGCCAGGGACTAACCTCTCATCTCAAGTTGATTTTGGGTCCACGGAGCTCTTTCGTGTTGCTACAGTGACCTCAGGATCCCTCTAGCCTTGAAACAGTGTTCCTGGGGTTTCTCTGGAGTGCCATCAAGGAAATCAAGGCTCCTTTCATGTGTGATGTGCAACACGGAATTGCTCTGCATGCAGTGCAGGTGAATCGGGCCTCATCTCGTGGCGAGGGGGAAGTCTCATGGTTTTTCTCGAGTTGCGGCGGGAACCTGGGGTATATTCTCGAGTTACGAAGGGGATAGCCCTTCCACACACGTGTTTGTTCAGCGACGTCAGGACTCCTGCCCAGTTACTTGGGACAACTCGGGATTCTCCTCGAGGCTTGGCAGGGCAATTGGGACGCCTCTCCAGCTGAGGCGGGAGACCAAGGGTCCCTTTCCACGTGCCACAGGAATCCTGGGACTCCTATCAAGTTTCACGAGGAGTCAGGCATCGTCTCCTTTGGAGGCACTGATCTCCGCGTACCCCTGAAATTTTCAAAGGATGTGGGGCTTCTGGTCGCGATGAGGTGGGGAACTAGGTCTTTCTCTGTGGTCTCCACAGGGGATTCAGACATCCTTTCATATTGGGAGATGCATGACGAGCCTGCATTCAAGTCACTGCAGGGATATCCGGCCTTATTTCGAGTTAGGGCATCGCGGTGTCCATTCCACTTGAGGCCGCAAACTCAGGGTCCCTCTCACATACCTAGAGCTGAGAGTAGCCTCCTCTTTAGGTGCTTGTGGTAAGGTGGTATTCCTCTGGAGTCCAAGCCAGGGACTAACCTCTCATCTTGAGTTGATTTTGGGTCCACGGAGCTCTTTCGTGTTGCTACAGTGACTTCAGGATCCCTCTAGGCTTGAAACAGTGTTCTTGGGGTTTCTCTGGAGTGCCATCAAGGAAATCAAGGCTCCTTTCATGTGTGATGTGCAACACAGAATTGCTCTGCGCGCAGTGCAGGGGAATCGGGCCTCATCTTTTGGCGAGCGGAAAGTCTCATGGTTTTTCTCGAGTTGCAGCGGGAACCTGGGGTATTTTCTCGAGTTACGACGGGGATGGCTCTTCCACACACGTGTTTGTTCAGCAACGTCAGGACTCCTGCCCAGTTACTTGGGACAACTCGGGATTCTCCTCGAGGCTTGGCAGGGCAAATGCGACGCCTCTCCAGCTGAGGCGGGAGACCAAGGGTCCCTTTCCACGTGCCACAGGAATCCTGGGACTCCTATCAAGTTGCACAAGGAGTCAGACATCGTCTCCTTTGGAGGCACTGATCTCCGCATACCTCTGGAGTATTCAAAGGATGTAAGGCCTCCGGTCGCGATGATGTGGGGAACTAGGTCTTTCTCTGTGGTCTCCACAGGGCATTCAGACATCCTTTCGTCTTGGGAGATGCAAGACGAGCCTGCATTCAAGTCACTGCAGGGATATCCGGCCTTATTTCGAGTCAGGGCATCGCGGTGTCCATTCCACTTGAGGCCGCAAACTCAGGGTCCCTCTCACATACCTAGAGATGAGAGAAGCCTCCTCTTGAGGTGCTTGTGGTAAGGTGGTATTCCTCTGGAGTCGAAGCCAGGGACTAACCTCTCATCTCGAGTTGATTTTGGGTCCACGGAGCTCTTTCGTGTTGCTACAGTGACCTCAGGATCCCTCTAGCCTTGAAACAGTGTTCTTGGGGTTTCTCTGAAGTGCCATCAAGGAAATCAAGGCTCCTATCATGTGTGATGTGCAACACGGAATTGCTCTGCATGCAGTGCAGGGGAATCGGGAATCATCTCGCGGCGAGGGGGAAGTCTCATGGTTTTTCTCGAGTTGCGGCGGGAACCTAGGCTTTACTCTCGAGTTACGACGGGGATGGCCCTTCCACACACGTGTTTGTTCAGCGACGTCAGGACTCCTGCCTAGTTGCGAGGGACAACTCTGGATTCTCCTCGAGGCTTGGCAGGGCAATTGGGACACCTCTCCAGCTGAGGCGGGAGACCAAGGGTCCCTTTCCACGTGCCACAGGAATCCTGGGACTTCTTTCAAGTTTCACGACGAGTCAGGCATCGTCTCCGTTGGAGGCACGGATCTCCGCGTCCCTCTTGAGTTTTCAAAGGATGTGAGGCCTCTGGTCGCGATGAGGTGGGGAACTTGGTCTTTCTCTGTGGTCTCCACAGGGGATTCAGACATCCTTTCGTCTTGGGGGATGCAAGACGAGCCTGCATTCAAGTCACTGCAGGGATATCCGGCATTATTTCGAGTCAGGGTATCCCCGTGTCCATTCCACTTGACGCCGCAAACTCAGGGTCCCTCTCACATACTTACAGCTGAGAGAAGCCTCCTCTTGAGGTGCTTGTGGTAAGGTGGTATTCCTCTGTAGTCGAAGCCAGGGACTAACCTCTCATCTTGAGTTGATTTTGGGTCCACGGAGCTCTTTCTTGTTGCTACAGTGACTTCAGGATACCTCTAGCCTTGAAACAGTGTTCTTGGGGTTTCTCTGGAGTTCCATCAAGGAAATCAAGGCTCCTTTCATGTGTGATGTCCAACACGGAATTGCTCTGCATGCAATACAGGGGAATCGGGCCTCATCTTTTGGCGAGCGGAAAGTCTCATGGTTTTTCTCGAGTTGCAGCGGGAACCTGGGGTATATTCTCGAGTTAAGACGGGGATGGCTCTTCCACACATGTGTTTGTTCAGCGACGTCAGGACTCCTGCCCAGTTACTTGGGACAACTCGAGATTCTCCTCGAGGCTTGGCAGGGCAATTGGGACGCCTCTCCAGCTGAGGCGGGAGACCAAGGGTCCCTTTCCACGTGCCACAGGAATCCTGGGACTCCTATCAAGTTTCACAAGGAGTCAGACATCGTCTCCTTTGGAGGCACTGATCTCCGCATACCTCTGGAGTATTCAAAGGATGTGAGGCCTCCGGTCGCGATGATGTGGGGAACTAGGTCTTTCTCTGTGGTCTCCACAGGGGATTCAGACATCCTTTCGTCTTGGGAGATGCAAGACGAGCCTGCATTCAAGTCACTGCAGGGATATCCGGCCTTATTTCGAGTCAGGGCATCGCGGTGTCCATTCCACTTGAGGCAGCAAACTCAGGGTCCCTCTCACATACCTAGAGATGAGAGAAGCCTCCTCTTGAGGTGCTTGTGGTAAGGTGGTATTCCTCTGGAGTCGAAGCCAGGGACTAACCTCTCATCTCGAGTTGATTTTGGGTCCACGGAGCTCTTTCGTGTTGCTACAGTGACCTCAGGATCCCTCTAGCCTTGAAACAGTGTTCTTAGCGTTTCTCTGAAGTGCCATCAAGGAAATCAAGGCTCCTATCATTTGTGATGTGCAACACGGAATTGCTCTGCACGCAGTGCAGGTGAATCGGGCCTCATCTCGTGGCGAGGGGGAAGTCTCATGGTTTCTCTCGAGTTGCGGCAGGAACCTGGGCTATATTCTCGAGTTACGACGGGGATGGCCCTTCCACACACGTGTTTGTTCAGCGACGTCAGGACTCCTGCCTAGTTGCGAGGGACAACTCTGGATTCTCCTCGAGGCTTGGCAGGGCAATTGGGACACCTCTCCAGCTGAGGCGGGAGACCAAGGGTCCCTTTCCACGTGCCACAGGAATCCTGGGACTCCTATCAAGTTTCACGACGAGTCAGGCATCGTCTCCTTTAGAGGCACGGATCTCCGCGTACCTCTGGAGTTTTCAAAGGATGTGAGGCCTCCGGTCGCGATGAGGTGGGAAACTAGGTCTTTCTCTGTGGTCGCCACAGGGGATTCAGACATCCTTTCGTCTTGGGAGATGCAAGACGAGCCTGCATTCAAGTCACTGCAGGGATATCCGGCATTATTTCGAGTCAGGGTATCCCCGTGTCCATTCCACTTGACGCCACAAACTCGGGGTCCCTCTCACATACTTAGAGCTGAGAGAATCCTCCTCTTGAGGTGCTTGTGGTAAGGTGGTATTCCTCTGGAGTCGAAGCCAGGGACTAACCTCTCATCTCGAATTGATTTTGGGTCCACAGAACTCTTTCGTGTTACTACAGTGACCTCAGGATCCCTCTCGCCTTGAAACAGTGTTCTTGGGGTTTCTCTGGAGTGCCATCAAGGACATCAAGGCTCCTTTCATGTGTGATGTGCAACACGGAATTGCTCTGCACGCAGTGCTGGGGAATCGGGAATCATCTCGTGGCGAGGGGGAAGTCTCATGGTTTTCCTCGAGTTTCAGCGGGAACCTTGCGTATATTCTCGAGTTACGACGGGGATGGCCCTTCCACACATGTGTTTGTTCAGTGACGTCAGGACTCTGCCTAGTTGCAAGGGACAACTCGGGATTCTCCTCGAGGCTTGGCAGGGCAATTGGGACGCCTCTCCAGCTGAGGCGGGAGACCAAGGGTCCCTTTCCACGTGCCACAGGAATCCTGGGACTCCTATCAAGTTTCACGAAGAGTCAGTCATCGTCTCCTTTGGAGGCACTGATCTCCGCGTACCTCTGGAGTTTTCAAAGGATGTGAGGCCTCCGGTCACGATGAGGTGGGGAACTAGGTCTTTCTCCGTGGTCTCCACAGGGGATTCAGACATCCTTTCGTCTTGGGAGATGCAAGACGAGCCTGCTTTCAAGTCATTGCAGGGATATCCGGCCTTATTTCGATTCAGGGCATCACGGTGTCCATTCCACTTGAGGCCGTAAACGCAGGGTCCCTCTCACATATCTAGAGCTGAGAGAAGCCTCCTCTTGAGGTTCTTGTGGTAAGGTGGTATACCTCTGGAGTCTAAGCCAGGGACTAACCTCTCATCTCGAGTTGATTTTGGGTCCACGGAGCTCTTTCGTGTTGCTACAGTGACCTCAGGATCCCTCTCGCCTTGAAACAGTGTTCTTGGGGTTTCTCTGGAGTGCCATCAAGGAAATCAAGGCTCCTTTCATGTGTGATGTGCAACACAGAATTGCTCTGCGCGCAGTGCAGGGGAATCGGGCCTCATCTTTTGGCGACCGGAAAGTCTCATGGTTTTTCTCGAGTTGCAGCGGGAACCTGGGGTATTTTCTCGAGTTACGACGGGGATGGCTCTTCCACACACGTGTTTGTTCAGCGACGTCAGGACTCCTGCCCAGTTACTTGGGACAACTCGGGATTCTCCTCGAGGCTTGGCAGGGCAAATGCGATGCCTCTCCAGCTGAGGCGGGAGACCAAGGGTCCCTTTCCACGTGCCACAGAAATCCTGGGACTCCCATCAAGTTTCACAAGGAGTCAGACATCGTCTCCTTTGGAGGCACTGATCTCCGCATGCCTCTGGAGTATTCAAAGGATGTAAGGCCTCCGGTCGCGATGATGTGGGGAACTAGGTCTTTCTCTGTGGTCTCCACAGGGCATTCAGACATCCTTTCGTCTTGGGAGATGCAAGACGAGCCTGCATTCAAGTCACTGCAGGGACATCCGGCCTTATTTCGAGTCAGGGCATCGCGGTGTCCATTCCACTTGAGGCCGCAAACTCAGGGTCCCTCTCACATACCTAGAGATGAGAGAAGCCTCCTCTTGAGGTGCTTGTGGTAAGGTGGTATTCCTCTGGAGTCGAAGCCAGGGACTAACCTCTCATCTCGAGTTGATTTTGGGTCCACGGAGCTCTTTCGTGTTGCTACAGTGACCTCAGGATCCCTCTCGCCTTGAAACAGTGTTCTTGGGGTTTCTCTGAAGTGCCATCAAGGAAATCAAGGCTCCTATCATGTGTGATGTGCAACACGGAATTGCTCTGCATGCAGTGCAGGGGAATCGGGAATCATCTCGCGGCGAGGGGGAAGTCTCATGGTTTTTCTCGAGTTGCGGCGGGAACCTAGGCTATACTCTCGAGTTACGACGGGGATGGCCCTTCCACACACGTGTTTGTTCAGCGACGTCAGGACTCCTGCCTAGTTGCGAGGGACAACTCTGGATTCTCCTCGAGGCTTGGCAGGGCAATTGGGACGCCTCTCCAGCTGAGGCGGGAGACCAAGGGTCCCTTTCCACGTGCCACAGGAATCCTGGGACTCCTATCAAGTTTCACAAGGAGTCAGACATCGTCTCCTTTGAAGGCACTGATCTCCGCATACCTCTGGAGTATTCAAAGGATGTGAGGCCTCCGGTCGTGATGATGTGGGGAACTAGGTCTTTCTCTGTGGTCTCCACAGGGGATTCAGACATCCTTTCGTCTTGGGAGATGCAAGCCGAGCCTGCATTCAAGTCACTGCAGGGATATCCGGCCTTATTTCGAGTCAGGGCATCGCGGTGTCCATTCCACTTGAGGCAGCAAACTCAGGGTCCCTCTCACATACCTAGAGATGAGAGAAGCCTCCTCTTGAGGTGCTTGTGGTAAGGTGGTATTCCTCTGGAGTCGAAGCCAGGGACTAACCTCTCATCTCGAGTTGATTTTTGGTCCACGGAGCTCTTTCGTGTTGCTACAGTGACCTCAGGATCCCTCTAGCCTTGAAACAGTGTTCTTAGGGTTTCTCTGAAGTGCCATCAAGGAAATCAAGGCTCCTATCATTTGTGATGTGCAACACGGAATTGCTCTGCACGCAGTGCAGGTGAATCGGGCCTCATCTCGTGGCGAGGGGGAAGTCTCATGGTTTCTCTCGTGTTGCGGCGGGAACCTGGGCTATATTCTCGAGTTACGACGGGGATGGCCCTTCCACACACGTGTTTGTTCAGCGACGTCAGGACTCCTGCCTAGTTGCGAGGGACAACTCTGGATTCTCCTCGAGGCTTGGCAGGGCAATTGGGACACCTCTCCAGCTGAGGCGGGAGACCAAGGGTCCCTTTCCACGTGCCACAGGAATCCTGGGACTCCTATCAAGTTTCACGACGAGTCAGGCATCGTCTCCTTTAGAGGCACGGATCTCCGCGTACCTCTGGAGTTTTCAAAGGATGTGAGGCCTCCGGTCGCGATGAGGTGGGAAACTAGGTCTTTCTCTGTGGTCGCCACAGGGGATTCAGACATCCTTTCGTCTTGGGAGATGCAAGCCGAGCCTGCATTCAAGTCACTGCAGAGATATCCGGCCTTATTTCGAGTCAGGGCATCGCGGTGTCCATTCCACTTGAGGCAGCAAACTCAGGGTCCCTCTCACATACCTAGACATGAGAGAAGCCTCCTCTTGAGGTGCTTGTGGTAAGGTGGTATTCCTCTGGAGTCGAAGCCAGGGACTAACCTCTCATCTCGAGTTGATTTTGGGTCCACGGAGCTCTTTCGTGTTGCTACAGTGACCTCAGGATCCCTCTAGCCTTGAAACAGTGTTCTTGGGGTTTCTCTGAAGTGCCATCAAGGAAATCAAGGCTCCTATCATGTGTGATGTGCAACACGGAATTGCTCTGCACGCAGTGCAGGGGAATCGGGAATCATGTCGCGGCGAGGGGGAAGTCTCATGGTTTTTCTCGAGTTGCGGCGGGAACCTGGGCTATACTCTCGAGTTACGACGGGGATGGCCCTTCCACACACGTGTTTGTTCAGCGACGTCAGGACTCCTGCCTAGTTGCGAGGGACAACTCGGGATTCTCCTCGAGGCTTGGCAGGGAATTGGGACGCGTCTCAAGCTGGGGCGGGCGACCAAGGGTCCCTTTAAACGTGCCACAGGAATCCTGGGACTCCTATCAAGTTTCACGAGGAGTCAGGCATCGTCTCCTTTGGAGGCACTGATTTCCACGTACCTCTGGAGTTTTCAAACGATGTGAGGCCTCCGGTCGCGATGAGGTGGGGAACTTGGTCTTTCGCTGTGGTCTCCACAGGGGATTCAGACATCCTTTCGTCTGGGGAGATGCAAGACGAGACAGCATTCAAGTCACTGCAGGGATATCCGGCCTTATTTCGAGTCAGGGCATCGCGGTGTCCATTCCACTTGAGCCCGCAAACTCAGACTCCCTCTCAAATACCTAGAGCTGAGAGAAGCCTCCTCTTGAGGTGCTTGTGGTAAGGTGGTATACCACTGGAGTCGAAGCCAGGGACTAACCTCTCATCTCGAGTTGATTTTTGGTCCACGGAGCTCTTTCGTGTTGCTACAGTGACCTCAGGATCCCTCTAGCCTTGAAACAGTGTTCTTAAGGTTTCTCTGAAGTGCCATCAAGGAAATCAAGGGTCCTATCATTTGTGATGTGCAACACGGAATTGCTCTGCACGCAGTGCAGGTGAATCGGGCCTCATCTCGTGGCGAGGGGGAGGTCTCATGGTTTTTCTCGAGTTGCGGCGGGAAGCTGGGCTATATTCTCGAGTTACGACGGGGATGGCCCTTCCACACACGTGTTTGTTCAGCGACGTCAGGACTCCTGCCTAGTTGCGAGGGACAACTCTGGATTCTCTTCGAGGCTTGGCAGGGCAATTGGGACACCTCTCCAGCTGAGGCGGGAGACCAAGGGTCCCTTTCCACGTGCCACAGGAATCCTGGGACTCCTATCAAGTTTCACGACGAGTCTGGCATCGTCTCCTTTAGAGGCACGGATTTCCGCATACCTCTTGAGTTTTCAAAGGATGTGAGGCCTCCGGTCGCGATGAGGTGGGGAACTAGGTCTTTCTCTGTGGTCGCCACAGGGGATTCAGACATCCTTTCGTCTTGGGAGATGCAAGACGAGCCTGCATTCAAGTCACTGCAGGGATATCCGGCATTATTTCGAGTCAGGGTATCCCCGTGTCCATTCCACTTGACGCCACAAACTCAGGGTCCCTCTCACATACTTAGAGCTGAGAGAATCCTCCTCTTGAGGTGCTTGTGGTAAGGTGGTATTCCTCTGGAGTCGAAGCCAGGGACTAACCTCTCATCTCGAATTGATTTTGGGTCCACAGAGCTCTTTCGTGTTACTACAGTGACCTCAGGATCCCTCTCGCCTTGAAACAGTGTTCTTGGGGTTTCTCTGGAGTGCCATCAAGGAAATCAAGGCTCCTTTCATGTGTGATGTGCAACACGGAATTGCTCTGCACGCAGTGCAGGGAAATCGGGCCTCATTTCGCTGCGAGAGGGAAGTCTAATGGTTTTCCTCGAGTTTCAGCGGGAACCTTGCATATATTCTCGAGTTACGACGGGGATAGCCCTTCCAGACACGTGTTTGTTCAGCGACGTCAGGACTCCTGCCTAGTTGCGAGGGACAACTCGGGATTCTCCTCGAGGCTTGGCAGGGCAATTGGGACGCCTCTCCAGCTGAGGCGGGAGACCAAGGGTCCCTTTCCACGTGCCACAGGAATCCTGGGACTCCTATCAAGTTTCACGAGGAGTCAGGCATCGTCTCCTTTGGAGGCACTGATCTCCGCGTACCCCTGGAATTTTCAAAGGATGTGGGGCTTCTGGTCGCGATGAGGTGGGGAACTAGGTCTTTCTCTGTGGTCTCCACAGGGGATTCAGACATCCTTTCGTATTGGGAGATGCATGACGAGCCTGCATTCAAGTCACTGCAGGGATATCTGGCCTTATTTCGAGTTAGGGCATCGCGGTGTCCATTCCACTTGAGGCCGCAAACTCAGGGTCCCTCTCACATACCTAGACCTGAGAGAAGCCTCCTCTTGAGGTGCTTGTGGTAAGGTGGTATTCCTCTGGAGTCGAAGCCAGGGACTAACCTCTCATCTTGAGTTGATTTTGGGTCCATGGAGCTCTTTCGTGTTGCTACAGTGACTTCAGGATACCTCTAGCCTTGAAACAGTGTTCTTGGGGTTTCTCTGGAGTGCCATCAAGGAAATCAAGGCTTCTATCATGTGTGATGTGCAACACGGAATTGCTCTGCACGCAGTGCAGGTGAATCGGGCCTCATCTCGTGGCGAGGGGAAAGTCTCATGGTTTTTCTCGAGTTGCGGCGGGAACCTGGGCTATATTCTCGAGTTACGACGGGGATGGCCCTTCCACACACGTGTTTGTTCAGCGAAGTCAGGACTCCTGCCTAGTTGCGAGGGACAACTCTGGATTCTCCTGGAGGCTTGGCAGGGCAATTGGGACACCTCTCCAGCTGAGGCGGGAGACCAAGGGTCCCTTTCCACGTGCCACAGGAATCCTGGGACTCCTATCAAGTTTCACGACGAGTCAGGCATCGTCTCCTTTAGAGGCACGTATCTCCGCCTACCTCTGGAGTTTTCAAAGGATGTGAGGCCTCCGGTCGCAATGAGGTGGGGAACTAGGTCTTTCTCTGTGGTCTCCTCAGGGGATTCAGACATCCTTTCGTCTTGGGAGATGCAGGACGAGCCTGCATTCAAGTCACTGCAGGGATATCCGGCATTATTTCGAGTCAGGGTATCCCCCTGTCCATTCCACTTGACGCCGCAAACTCAGGGTCCCTCTCACATACTTAGAGCTGAGAGAATCCTCCTCTTGAGGTGCTTGTGGTAAGATGGTATTCCTCTGGAGTCGAAGCCAGGGACTAACCTCTCATCTCGAATAGATTTTGGGTCCACAGAGCTCTTTCGTGTTACTACAGTGACCTCAGGATCCCTCTCGCCTTGAAACAGTGTTCTTGGGGTTTCTCTGGAGTGCAATCAAGGAAATCAAGGCACCTTTCATGTGTGATGTGCAACACGGAATTGCTCTGCACGCAGTGCTGGGGAATCGGGAATCAACTCGCGGCGAGGGGGAAGTCTCATGGTTTTTCTCGAGTTTCAGCGGGAACCTTGGGTATATTCTCGAGTTAGGACGTTGATGGCCCTTCCACACATGTGTTTGTTCAGTGACGTCAGGACTCCTGCCTAGTTGCGAGGGACAACTCGGGATTCTCCTCGAGGCTTGGCAGGGCAATTGGGACGCCTCTCCAGCTGAGGCGGGAGACCAAGGGTCCATTTCCACGTACCACAGGAATCCTGGGACTACTATCAAGTTTCACGAAGAGTCACTCATCGTCTCCTTTGGAGGCACTGATCTCCGCGTACCGCTGGAGTTTTCAAAGGATGTGAGGCCTCCGGTCGCGATGAAGTCGGGAACTAGGTCTATCTCCGTGGTCTCCACAGGGGATTCAGACATCCTTTCGTCTTGGGAGATGCAAGACGGGCCTGCTTTCAAGTCACTGCAGGGATATCCGGCATTATTGCGATTCAGGGAATCACGGTGTCCATTCCACTTGAGCCCGCAAACTCAGACTCCCTCTCAAATACCTAGAGCTGAGAGAAGCCTCCCCTTGAGGTGCTTGTGGTAAGGTGGTATACCACTGGAGTCGAAGCCAGGGACTAACCTCTCATCTCGAGTTGATTTTTGGTCCACGGAGCTCTTTCATGTTGCTACAGTGACCTCAGGATCCCTCTAGCCTTGAAACAGTGTTCTTAGGTTTTCTCTGAAGTGCCATCAAGGAAATCAAGGCTCCTATCATTTGTGATGCGCAACACGGAATTTCTCTGCACGCAGTGCAGGTGAATCGGGCCTCATCTCGTGGCGAGGGGGAAGTCTCATGGTTTTTCTCGAGTTGCGGCGGGAACCTGGGCTATATTCTCGAGTTACGACGGGGATGGCCCTTCCACACACGTGTTTGTTCAGCGACGTCAGGACTCCTGCCTAGTTGCGAGGGACAACTCTGGATTCTCCTCGAGGCTTGGCAGGGCAATTGGGACACCTCTCCAGCTGAGGCGGGAGACCAAGGGTCCCTTTCCACGTGCCACAGGAATCCTGGGACTCCTATCAAGTTTCACGACGAGTCTGGCATCGTCTCCTTTAGAGGCACGGATCTCCGCCTACCTCTGGAGTTTTTAAAAGGATGTGAGGCCTCCGGTCGCGATGAGGTGGGGAACTAGGTCTTTCTCTGTGGTCGCCACAGGGGATTCAGACATCCTTTCGTCTTGGGAGATGCAAGACGAGCCTGCATTCAAGTCACTGCAGGGATATCCGGCATTATTTCGAGTCAGGGTATCCCCGTGTCCATTCCACTTGACGCCACAAACTCAGGGTCCCTCTCACATACTTAGAGCTGAGAGAATCCTCCTCTTGAGGTGCTTGTGGTAAGGTGGTATTCCTCTAGAGTCGAAGCCAGGGACTAACCTCTCATCTCGAATTGATTTTGGGTCCACAGAGCTCTTTCGTGTTACTACAGTGACCTCAGGATCCCTCTCGCCTTGAAACAGTGTTCTTGGGGTTTCTCTGGAGTGCCATCAAGGAAATCAAGGCTCCTTTCATGTGTGATGTGCAACACGGAATTGCTCTGCACGCAGTGCTGGGGAATCGGGAATCATCTCGCGGCGAGGGGGAAGTCGCATGGTTTTCCTCGAGTTTCAGCGGGAACCTTGCGTATATTCTCGAGTTACGACGGGGATGGCCCTTCCACACATGTGTTTGTTCAGTGACGTCAGGACTCCTGCCTAGTTGCAAGGGACAACTCGGGATTCTCCTCGAGGCTTGGCAGGGCAATTGGGACGCCTCTCCAGCTGAGCCGGGAGACCAAGGGTCCCTTTCCTCGTGCCACAGGAATCCTGGGACTCCTATCAAGTTTCACGAGGAGTCAGGCATCGTCTCCTTTGGAGGCACTGATCTCCGCGTACCTCTGGAGTTTTCAAAGGATGTGAGGCCTCCGGTCACGAAGAGGTGGGGAACTAGGTCTTTCTCCGTGGTCTCCACAGGGGATTCAGACATCCTTTCGTCTTGGGAGATGCAAGACGAGCCTGCTTTCAAGTCACTGCAGGAATATCCGGCCTTATTTCGATTCAGGGCATCACGGTGTCCATTCCACTTGAGGCCGAAAACGCAGGGTCCCTCTCACATATCTAGAGCTGAGAGAAGCCTCCTCTTGAGGTGCTTGTGGTAAGGTGATATACCTCTGGAGTCTAAGCCAGGGACTAACCTCTCATCTCGAGTTGATTTTGGGTCCAGGGAGCTCTTTCGTGTTGCTACAGTGACCTCAGGATCCCTCTAGCCTTGAAACAGTGTTCTTGGGGTTTCTCTGGAGTGTCTTCAAGGAAATCAAGGCTCCTTTCATGTGTGATGTGTAACACGGAATTGCTTTGCACGCAGTGCAGGGGAATCGGGCGTCATCTTGCGGCGAATGGGAAGTCTCATGGTTTTTCTCGAGTTGCGGCGGGAACCTGGTGTATATTCTCGAGTTTCGACGGGGATGGCCCTTCCACACACGTGTTTGTTCAGCGAAGTCAGGACTCCTGCCTAGTTGCAAGGGACAACTCGGGATTCTCCTCGAGGCTTGGCAGGGCAATTGGGACGCCTCTCCAGCTGAGGCGGGAGACCAAGAGTCCCTTTCCACGTGCCACAGGAATCCTGGGACTCCTATCAAGTTTCACGAGGAGTCAGGCATCGTCTCCTTTAGAGGCACTGATCTCCGCGTACCTCTAGAGTTTTCACAGGATGTGAGGCCTCCAGTTGCGATGACGTGGGGAACTAGGTCTTTCTCTGTGGTCTCCACAGGGGATTCAGACATCCTTTCGTCTTGGGAGATGCAAGACGAGCCTGCATTCAAGTCACTGCAGGGATATCCGGCCTTATTTCGAATCAGGGCATCTCGGTGTCCATTCCACTTGAGGCCGCAAACTCAGGGTCCCTCTCACATACATAGAGCTTAGAGAAGCCTCCTCTTGAGGTGCTTGTGGTAAGGTGGTATTCCTCTGGAGTCGAAGAAAGGGACTAACCTCTCATCTCGAGTTGATTTTGGGTCCACGGAGCTCTTTCGTGTTGCTACAGTGACCTCAGGATCCCTCTAGCCTTGAAACAGTATTCTTGGGGTTTCTCTGGAGTGCCATCAAGGAAATCAAGGCTCCTTTCATGTGTGATGTGCAACACGGAATTGCTCTGCAAGCAGTGCAGGGGACTCGGGCCTCATCTCGCGGCAAGCGGGAAGTCTCATGGTTTATCTCGAGTTGCGGCGGGAACCTTGGGTATATTCACGAGTTACGACGGGGATGGCCCTTCCACACACGTGTTTGTTCAGTGACAACAGGACTCCTGCCTATTTGCGAGGGACAACTCTGGATTCTCCTCGAGGCCTGGCAGGGCAATTGGGACGCCTCTCCAGCTGAGGCGGGAGACCAAGGGTCCCTTTCCACGTACCACAGGAATCCTGGGACTCCTATCAAGTTTCACGAGGAGTCAGGCATCGTCTCCTTTGGAGGCACTGATTTCCGCGTACCTCTGGAGTTGTCAAAGGATGTGAGGCCTCCGGTCGCGATGAGGTGGGGAACTAGGTCTATCTCCGTGGTCTCCACAGGGGATTCAGACATCCTTTCGTCTTGGGAGATGCAAGACGTGCCTGCATTCAAGTCACTGCAGGGATATCCGGCCTTATTTCGAGTCAGGGCATCGCGGTGTCCATTCCACTTGAGGCAGCAAACTCAGACTCCCTCTCACATACCTAGAGCTGAGAGAAGCCTCCTCTTGAGGTGCTTGTGGCAAGGTGGTATTCCTCTGGAGTCGAAGCCAGGGACTAACCTCTCATCTCGAGTTGATTTTTGGTCCACGGAGCTCTTTCGTGTTGCTACACTGACCTCAGGATCCCTCTAGCCTTCAAACAGTGTTCTTGGGGTTTCTCTGAAGGGCCATCAAGGAAATCAAGGCTCCTATCATGTGTGATGTGCAACACGGAATTGCTCTGCACGAAGTGCAGGTGAATCGGACCTCATCTCGCGGCGAGGGGGAAGTCTCATGGTTTTTCTCGAGTTGCGGCGGGAACCTGGGGTGTATTCTCGCGTTACGACGGGGATGGCCCTTCCACACACGTGTTTGTTCAGCGTCGTCAGGACCCCTGCCTAGTTGCGAGGGACAACTCGGGATTCTCCTCGAGGCTTGGCAGGGAAATTGGGACGCCTCTCCAGCTGAGGCGGGAGACCAAGGGTCCCTTTAAACGTGCCACAGTAATCCTGGGACTCCTATCAAGTTTCACGAGGAGTCAGGCATCGTCTCATTTGGAGGCACTGATTTCCACGTACCTCTGGAGTTTTCAAAGGATGCAACGCCTCCGGTCGCGATGAGGTGGGGAACTAGGTCTTTCTCTGTGGTCTCCACAGGGGATTCAGACATCCTTTCGTCTTGGGAGATTCAAGACGAGCCTGCATTCAAGTCACTGCAGGGATATCCTGCCTTATTTCGAGTCAGGGCATCGCGGTGTCCATTCCACTTGAGGCTGCAAACTCAGACTCCCTCTCACATACCTAGAGCTGAGAGAAGCCTCCTCTTGAGGTGCTTGTGGCAAGGTGGTATTCCTCTGGAGTCGAAGCCAGGGACTAACCTCTCATCTCGAGTTGATTTTTGGTCCACGGAGCTCTTTCGTGTTGCTACAGTGACCTCAGGATCCCTCTAGCCTTGAAACAGTGTTCTTGGGGTTTCTCTGAAGTGCCATCAAGGAAATCAAGGCTCCTATCATGTGTGATGTGCAACACGGAATTGCTCTGCACGCAGTGCAGGTGAATCGGGCCTCATCTCGTGGCAAGGGGAAAGTCTCATGGTTTTTCTCGAGTTGCGGCGGGAACCTGGGGTATATTCTCGAGTTAAGACGGGGATGGCTCTTCCACACACGTGTTTGTTCAGCGACGTCAGGACTCCTGCCCAGTTACTTGGGACAACTCGAGATTCTTCTCGAGGCTTGGCAGGGCAATTGGGACGCCTCTCCAGCTGAGGCGGGAGACCAAGGGTCCCTTTCCACGTGCCACAGGAATCCTGGGACTCGTATCAAGTTTCACAAGGAGTCAGACATCGTCTCCTTTGGAGGCACTGATCTCCGCATACCTCTGGAGTATTCAAAGGATGTGAGGCCTCCGGTCGCGATGATGTGGGGAACTAGGTCTTTCTCTGTGGTCTCCACAGGGGATTCAGACATCCTTTCGTCTTGGGAGATGCAAGACGAGCCTGCATTCAAGTCACTGCAGGGATATCCGGCCTTATTTCGAGTCAGGGCATCGCGGTGTCCATTCCACTTGAGGCCGCAAACTCAGACTCCCTCTCACATACCTAGAGCTGAGAGAAGCCTCCTCTTGAGGTGCTTGTGGTAAGGTGGTATTCCTCTGGAGTCGAAGCCAGGGACTAACCTCTCATCTCGAGTTGATTTTGGGTCCACGGAGCTCTTTCGTGTTGCTACAGTGACCTCAGGATCCCTCTAGCCTTGAAACAGTGTTCTTGGGGTTTCTCTGAAGTGCCATCAAGGAAATCAAGGCTCCTATCATGTGTGATGTGCAACACGGAATTGCTCTGCACACAGTGCAGGGGAATCGGGAATCATCTCGCGGCGAGGGGGAAGTCTCATGGTTTTTCTCGAGTTGCGGCGGGAACCTGGGCTATACTCTCGAGTTACGACGGGGATGGCCCTTCCACACACGTGTTTGTTCAGCGACGTCAGGACTCCTGCCTAGTTGCGAGGGACAACTCGGGATTCTCCTCGAGGCTTGGCAGGGAAATTGGGACACCTCTCCAGCTGAGGCGGGAGACCAAGGGTCCCTTTCCACGTGCCACAGGAATCCTGGGACTTCTTTCAAGTTTCACGACGAGTCAGGCATCGTCTCCTTTAGAGGCACCGATCTCCGCGTACCTCTTGAGTTTTCAAAGGATGTGAGGCCTCCGGTCGCGATGAGGTGGGGACCTAGGTCTTTCTCTGTGGTCTCCACAGGGGATTCAGACATCCTTTCGTCTTGGGAGATGCAAGACGAGCCTGCATTCAAGTCACTGCAGGGATATCCGGCATTAATTCGAGTCAGGGTATCCCCGTGTCCATTCCACTTGACGCCGCAAATCAGGGTCCCTCTCACATACTTAGAGCTGAGAGAATCCTCCTCTTGAGGTGCTTGTGGTAAGGTGGTATTCCTCTGGAGTCGAAGCCAGGGACTAACCTCTCATCTCGAATTGATTTTGGGTCCACAGAGCTCTTTCGTGTTACTACAGTGACCTCAGGATCCCTCTCGCCTTGAAACAGTGTTCTTGGGGTTTCTCTGGAGTGCCATCAAGGAAATCAAGGCTCCTTTCATGTGTGATGTGCAACACGGAATTGCTCTGCACGCAGTGCTGGGGAATCGGGAATCATCTCGCGGCGAATGGGAAGTCTCATGGTTTTCCTCGAGTTTCAGCGGGAACCTTGCGTATATTCTCGAGTTACGACGGGGATGGCCCTTCCACACATGTGTTTGTTCAGTGACGTCAGGACTCCTGCCTAGTTGGAAGGGACGACTCGGGATTCTCCTCGAGGCTTGGCAGGGCAATTGGGACGCCTCTCCAGCTGAGGCGGGAGACCAAGGGTCCCTTTCCACGTGCCACAGGAATCCTGGGACTCCTATCAAGTTTCACGAGGAGTCAGGCATCGTCTCCTTTGGAAGCACTGATCTCCGCGTACCTCTGGAGTTTTCAAAGGATGTGAGGCCTCCGGTCACGATGAGGTGGGGAACTAGGTCTTTCTCCGTGGTCTCCACAGGGGATTCAGACATCCTTTCGTCTTGGGAGATGCAAGACGAGCCTGCTTTCAAGTCACTGCAGGGATATCCGGCCTTATTTCGATTCAGGGCATCACGGTGTCCATTCCACTTGAGGCCGTAAACGCAGGGTCCCTCTCACATACCTAGAGCTGAGAGAAGCCTCCTCTTGAGGTGCTTGTGGTAAGGTGGTATTCCTCTGGAGTCGAAGAAAGGGACTAACCTCTCATCTCGAGTTGATTTTGGGTCCACGGAGCTCTTTCGTGTTGCTACAGTGACCTCAGGATCCCTCTAGCCTTGAAACAGTATTCTTGGGGTTTCTCTGGAGTGCCATCAAGGAAATCAAGGCTCCTTTCATGTGTGATGTGCAACACGGAATTGCTCTGCAAGCAGTGCAGGGGAATCGGGCCTCATCTCGCGGCAAGCGGGAAGTCTCATGGTTTATCTCGAGTTGCGGCGGGAACCTTGGGTATATTCACGAGTTACGACGGGGATGGCCCTTCCACACACGTGTTTGTTCAGCGACGACAGGACTCCTGCCTAGTTGCGAGGGACAACTCGGGATTCTCCTCGAGGCTTGGCAGGGCAATTGGGACGCCTCTCCAGCTGAGGCGGGAGACCAAGGGTCCCTTTCCACGTGCCACAGGAATCCTGGGACTCCTATCAAGTTTCACGAGGAGTCAGGCATCGTTTCCTTTGGAGGCACTGATTTCCGCGTACCTCTGGAGTTGTCAAAGGATGTGAGGCCTCCGGTCCCGATGAGGTGAGGAACTAGGTCTATCTCCGAGGTCTCCACAGGGGATTCAGACATCCTTTCGTCTTGGGAGATGCAAGACGTGCCTGCATTCAAGTCACTGCAGGGATATCCGGCCTTATTTCAAGTCAGGGCATCGCGGTATCCATTCCACTTGAGGCTGCAAACTCAGACTCCCTCTCACATACCTAGAGCTGAGAGAAGCCTCCTCTTGAGGTGCTTGTGGCAAGGTGGTATTCCTCTGGAGTCGAAGCCAGGGACTAACCTCTCATCTCGAGTTGATTTTTGATCCACGGAGCTCTTTCGTGTTGCTACAGTGACCTCAGGATCCCTCTAGCCTTGAAACAGTGTTCTTGGGGTTTCTCTGAAAGGCCATCAAGGAAATCAAGGCTCCTATCATGTGTGATGTTCAACATGGAATTGCTCTGCACGCAGTGCAGGTGAATCGGACCTCATCTCGCGGCGAGGGGGAAGTCTCATGGTTTTTCTCGAGTTGCGGCGGGAACCTGGGCTATATTCTCGACTTTCGACGGGGATGGCCCTTCCACACACGTGTTTGTTCAGCGTCGTCAGGACTCCTGCCTAGTTGCGAGGGACAACTCGGGATTCTCCTCGAGGCTTGGCAGGGAAATTGGGACGCCTCTCCAGCAGAGGCGGGAGACCAAGGGTCCCTTTAAACGTGCCACAGTAATCCTGGGACTCCTATCAAGTTTCACGAGGAGTCAGGCATCGTCTCCTTTGGAGGCACTGATTTCCACGTACCTCTGGAGTTTTCAAAGGATGTGAGGCCTCCGGTCGCGATGAGGTGGGGAACTAGGTCTTTCTCTGTGGTCGCCACAGGGGATTCAGACATCCTTTCGTCTTGGGAGATGCAAGACGAGCCTGCATTCAAGTCACTGCAGGGATATCCGGCCTTATTTCGTGTCAGGGTATCCCCGTGTCCTTTCCACTTGACGCCACAAACTCAGGGTCCCTCTCACATACTTAGAGCTGAGAGAATCCTCCTCTTGAAGTGCTTGTGGTAAGGTGGTATTCCTCTGGAGTCGAAGCCAGGGACTAACCTCTCATCTCGAATTGATTTTGGGTCCACAGAGCTCTTTCGTGTTACTACAGTGACCTCAGGGTCCCTCTCGCCTTGAAACAGTGTTCTTGGGGTTTCTCTGGAGTGCCATCAAGGAAATCAAGGCTCCTTTCATGTGTGATGTGCAACACGGAATTGCTCTGCACGCAGTGCTGGGGAATCGGGAATCATCTCGCGGCGAGGGGGAAGTCTCATGGTTTTCCTCGAGTTTCAGCAGGAACCTTGCGTATATTCTCGAGTTACGACGGGAATGGCCCTTCCACACATGTGTTTGTTCAGTGACGTCAGGACTCCTGCCTAGTTGCAAGGGACAACTCGGGATTCTCCTCGAGGCTTGGCAGGGCAATTGGGACGCCTCTCCAGCTGAGGCGGGAGACCAAGGGTCCCTTTCCACGTGCCACAGGAATCCTGGGACTCCCATCAAGTTTCACGAGGAGTCAGGCATCGTCTCCTTTGGAGGCACTGATCTCCGCGTACCTCTGGAGTTTTCAAAGGATGTGAGGCCTCCGGTCACGATGAGGTGGGGAACTAGGTCTTTCTCCGTGGTCTCCACAGGGGATTCAGACATCCTTTCGTCTTGGGAGATGCAAGACGAGCCTGCATTCAAGTCACTGCAGGGATATCCGGCCTTATTTCGAGTCAGGGCATCGCGGTGTCCATTCCACTTGAAGCCGCACACTCAGGGTCCCTCTCACATAGGTAGAGCTGAGAGAAGCCTCCTCTTGAGGTGCTTGTGGTAAGGTGGTATTCCTCTGGAGTCGAAGCCAGGGACTAACCTCTCAACTCGAGTTGATTTTGGGTCCACGAAGCTCTTTCGTGTTGCTACAGTGACCTCAGGATCCCTCTAGCCTAGAAACAGTGTTCTTGTGGTTTCTCTGGAGTGCCATCAAGGAAATCAAGGCTCCTTTCATGTGTGATGTGCAACACTGAATTGCTCTGCACGCAGTGCAGGGGAATCGGGCCTCATCTCGCGGCGAAGAGGAAGTCTCATGGTTTTTCTCGAGTTGCGGCGGGAACCTGGGGTATATTCTCGAATTACGACGGGGATGGCCCTTCCACTCACGTGTTTGTTCAGCGACGTCAGGACTCCTGCCTAGTTGCGAGGGACAACTCGGGATTCTCCTCGAGGCTTGGCAGGGCAATTGGGACGCCTCTCCAGCTGAGGCGGGAGACCAAGGGTCCCTTTCCACGTGCCACAGGAATCCTGGGACTCCTATCAAGTTTCACGAGGAGTCAGGCATCGTTTCCTTTGGAGGAACTGATCTCTGCGTACCTCTAGAGTTTTCAAAGGATGTGCGGCCTCCGGTCGCGATGAGGTGGGGAGCTAGGTCTTTCTCTGTGGTCTCCACAGGGATTCAGACAACCTTTCGTCTTGGGAGATGCAAGACGAGCCTGCATTCAAGTCACTGCAGGGATATCCGGCCTTATTTCGAGTCAGGGCATCGCGGTGTCCATTCCACTTGAGGCCGCAAACTGAGGGTCCCTCTCACATACCTAGAGCTGAGAGAAGCCTCCTCTTGAGGTGCTTGTGGTAAGGTGGTATTCCTCTGGAGTCGAAGCCAGGGACTATCCTCTCACCTTGAGTTGATTTTGGGTCCACGGAGCTCTTTCTTGTTGCTACAGTGACCTCAGGATCCCTCTAGCCTTGAAACAGTGTTCTTGGGGTTTCTCTGGAGTGCCATCAAGGAAATCAAGGCTCCTTTCACGTGTGATGTGCAACACGGAATTGCTCTGCACGCAGTGCAGTGGAATCAGGCCTCATCTCGCGGCGAGGGGGAAGTCTCATGGTTTTTCTCGAGTTGCGGCGGGAACCTGGGGTATATTCTCGAGTTATGACAGGGATGGCCCTTCCACTCATGTGTTTGTTCAGCGACGTCAGGACTCCTGCCTAGTTGCGAGGGAAAACTCGGGATTCTCCTCGAGGCTTGGCAGGGAAATTGGGATGCCTCTCCAGCTGAGGCGGGAGACCAAGGGTCCCTTTCCACGTGCCACAGGAATCCTGGGACTCCTATCAAGTTTCACGAGGAGTCAGGCATCGTCTTCTTTGGAGGCACTGATCTCCGCGGACCTCTGGAGTTTTCAAAGGATGTGAGGCCTCCGGTCGCGATGAGGTGGGGAACTAGGTCTTTCTCCCTGGTCTCCACAGGGGATTCAGACATCCTTTCGTCTTGGGAGATGCAAGACGAGCCTGCATTCAAGTCCCTTCAGGGATATCCGGCCTTATTTCGAGTCAGGGCATCGCGGTGTCCATTCCACTTGAGGCCGCAAACTCAGGGTCCCTCTCACATAGGTAGAGCTGAGAGAAGCCTCCTCTTGAGGCGCTTGTGGTAAGGTGGTATTCCTCTGGAGTCGAAGCCAGGGACTAACCTCTCATCTCGAGTTGATTTTTGGTCCACGGAGCTCTTTCGTGTTGCTACAGTGACCTCAGGATCCCTCTAGCCTTGAAACAGTGTTCTTGGGGTTTCTCTGAAGTGACATCAAGGAAATCAGGCTCCTATCATGTGTGATGTGCAACACGGAATTGCTCTGCACGCAGTGCAGGGGAATCGGGCCTCATCTCGCGGTAAGCGGGAAGTCTCATGGTTTTTCTCGAGTTGCGGCAGGAACCTGGGTTATATTCTCGAGTTACGACGGGGATGGCCCTTCCACACATGTGTTTGTTCAGTGACGTCAGGACTCCTGCCTAGTTGCGGGGGACAACTCGGGATTCTCCTCGAGGCTTGGCAGGGCAATTGGGAAGCCTCTCCAGCTGAGGCGGGAGACCAAGTGTCGCTTTGAACGTGCCACAGGTTTCCTGGGACTCCTATCAAGTTTCACGAGGAGTCAGGGATCGTCTTCTTTGGAGGCACTGATCTCCGCGGACCTCTGGAGGTTTTAAAGGATGTGAGGCCTCCGGTCGCGATGAGGTGGGGAACTAGGTCTTTCTCCCTGGTCTCCACAGGGGATTCAGACATCCTTTCGTCTTGGGAGATGCAAGATGAGCCTGCATTCAAGTCCCTGCAGGGATATCCGGCCTTATTTCGAGTCAGGGCATCGCGGTGTCCATTCCACTTGAGGCCGCAAACTCAGACTCCCTCTCACATACCTAGAGCTGAAAGAAGCCTCCTCTTGAGGCGCTTGTGGTAAGGTGGTATTCCTCTGGAGTCGAAGCCAGGGACTAACCTCTCATCTCGAGTTGATTTTTGGTCCATGGAGTTCTTTCGTGTTGCTACAGTGACCTCAGGATCCCTCTAGCCTTGAAACAGTGTTCTTGGGGTTTCTCTGAAGTGACATCAAGGAAATCAAGGCTCCTATCATGTGTGATGTGCAACACGGAATTGCTCTGCACGCAGTGCAGGGGAATCGGGCCTCATCTCGCGGTAAGCGGGAAGTCTCATGGTTTTTCTCGAGTTGCGGCGGGAACCTGGGGTATATTCTCGAGTTACGACGGGGATGGCCCTTCCACACACGTGTTTGTTCAGTGACGTCAGGACTCCTGCCTAGTTGCGAGGGACAACTCGGGATTCTCCTCGAGGCTTGTCAGGGAAATTGGGATGCCTCTCCAGCTGAGGCGGGAGACCAAGGGTCGCTTTCCACGTGCCACAGGAATCCTGGGACTCCTATCAAGTTTCACGAGGAGTCTGGCATCGTCTCCTTTGGAGGCACTGATCTCCGCGGACCTCTGGAGTTTTCAAAGGATGTGAGGCCTCCGGTCGCGATGAGGTGGGGAACTAGGTCTTTCTCCCTGGTCTCCACAGGGGATTCAGACATCCTTTCGTCTTGGGAGATGCAAGACGAGCCTGCATTCAAGTCCCTGCAGGGATATCCGGCCTTATTTCGAGTCAGGGCATCGCGGTGTCCATTCCACTTGAGGCCGCAAACTCAGACTCCCTCTCACATACCTAGAGCTGAGAGAAGCCTCCTCTTGAGGTGCTTGTGGTAAGGTGGTATTCCTCTGGAGTCGAAGCCAGGGACTAACCTCTCATCTCGAGTTGATTTTGGGTCCACGGAGCTCTTTCGTGTTGCTACAGTGACCTCAGGATTTCTCTAGCCTTGAAACAGTGTTCTTGGAGTTTCTCTGGAGTGCCATCAAGGACATCAAGGCTCCTATCATGTGTGATGTGCAACACGGAATTGCTCTGCACGCAGTGCACGGGAATCGGGCGTCATCTCGCGGCGAATGGGAAGTCTCATGGTTTTTCTCGAGTTGCGGTGGCAACCTGGGGTATATTCTCGAGTTACGACGGGGATGGCCCTTTCACTCACGTGTTTGTTCAACGACGTCAGGACTCATGCCTAGTTGCGAGGGACAACTCGGGATTCTCCTCGAGGCTTGGCAGGGCAATTGGGACGCCTCTCCAGCTGAGGCGGGAGACCAAGGGTCCCTTTCCACGTGCCACAGGAATCCTGGGACTCCTATCAAGTTTCACGAAGAGTCAGTCATCGTCTCCTTTGGAGGCACTGATCTCCGCGTACCTCTGGAGTTTTCAAAGGATGTGAGGCCTCCGGTCGCGATGAGGTGGGGAACTAGGTCTATCTCCGTGGTCTCCACAGGGGATTCAGACATCCTTTCGTCTTGGGAGATGCAAGACGTGCCTGCATTCAAGTCACTGCAGGGATATCCGGCCTTATTTCGAGTCAGGGCATCGCGGTGTCCATTCCACCTGAGGCCGCAAACTCAGGGTTCCTCTCACATACATAGAGCTGAGAGAAGCCTCCTCTTGAGGTGCTTGTGGTAAGGTGGTATTCCTCTGGAGTCGAAGCCAGGGACTAACCTCTCATCTCGAGTTGATTTTGGGTCCACGGAGCTCTTTCGTGTTGCTACAGTGACCTCAGGATCCCTCTAGCCTTGAAACAGTATTCTTGGGGTTGCTCTGGAGTGCCATCAACGAAATCAAGGTTCCTTTCATGTGTCATGTGCAACACGAAATTACTCTGCACTCAGTGCAGGGGATACGGGCCTCATGTGGCGGCGAGCGGGAAGTCTCATGGTTTTTCTCGAGTTGCGGCGGGAACCTAGGGTATATTCTCGAGTTACAACGGGGAGGGCCCTTCCACACACGTGTTTGTTCAGCGACGTCAGGACTCCTCCCTAGTTGGGAGGGACAACTCGGGATTCTCCTCGAGGCTTGGCAGGGCAATTGAGACGCCTCTCAAGCTGAGGCAGGAGACCAAGGGTCCCTTTAAACGTGCCACAGGAATCCTGGGACTCCTATCAAGTTTCACGAGGAGTCAGGCATCGTCTCCTTTGGAGGCACTGATTTCCACGTACCTCTGGAGTTTTCAAAGGATGTGAGGCCTCCGGTCGCGATGAGGTGGGGAACTAGGTCTTTCTCTGTGGTCTCCACAGGGGATTCAGACATCCTTTCGTCTTGGGAGTTGCAAGACGAGCCTGCATTCAAGTCACTGCAGGTATATCCGGCCTTATTTCGAGTCAGGGCATCGCGGTGTCCATTCCACTTGAGGCCGCAAACTCAGGGTCCCTCTCACATACATAGAGCTGAGAGAAGCCTCCTCTTTAGGTGCTTGTGGTAAGGTGGTATTCCTCTGGAGTCAAAGCCAGGGACTAAAATCTCATCTCGAGTTGATTTTGGGTCCATGGAGCTCTTTCGTGTTGCTACAGTGACCTCAGGATCCCTCTAGCCTTGAAACAGTGTTCTTGGGGTTTCTCTGGAGTGTCATCAAGGACATCAAGGCTCCTTTCATGTGTGATGTGCAACACGGAATTGCTCTGCATGCAGTGCAGGTGAATCGGGCCTCATCTCGTGGCGAGGGGGAAGTCTCATTGTTTTTCTCGAGTTGCGGCGGGAACCTGGGGTATATTCTCGAGTTACGACGGGGATAGCCCTTCCACACACGTGTTTGTTCAGCGAAGTCAGGACTCCTGCCTAGTTGCGAGGGACAACTCTGGATTCTCCTCGAGGCTTGGCAGGGCAATTGGGACACCTCTCCAGCTGAGGCGGGAGACCAAGGGTCCCTTTCCACGTGCCACAGGTATCCTGGGACTCCTATCAAGTTTCACGAGGAGTCAGGCATCGTCTCCTTTGGAGGCACTGATCTCCGCGTACCCCTGGAATTTTCAAAGGATGTGGGGCTTCTGGTCGCGATGAGGTGGGGAACTAGGTCTTTCTCTGTGGTCTCCACAGGGGATTCAGACATCCTTTCGTCTTGGGAGATGCATGACGAGCCTGCATTCAAGTCACTGCAGGGATATCCGGCCTTATTTCGAGTTAGGTCATCGCGGTGTACATTCCACTTGAGGCCGCAAACTCAGGGTCCCTCTCACATACCTAGAGCTGAGAGAAGCCTCCTCTTGAGGTGCTTGTGGTAAGGTGGTATTCCTCTGGAGTCCAAGCCAGGGACTAACCTCTCATCTTGAGTTGATTTTGGGTCCAAGGAGCTCTTTCTTGTTGCTACAGTGACTTCAGGATACCTCTAGCCTTGAAACAGTGTTCTTGGGGTTTCTCTGGAGTGCCATCAAGGAAATCAAGGCTCCTTTCATGTGTGATGTCCAACACGGAATTGCTCTGCACGCAGTGCAGGGGAATCGGGCCTCATCTTTTGGCGAGCGGAAAGTCTCATGGTTTTTCTCGAGTTGCAGCGGGAACCTGCGGTATATTCTCGAGTTACGACGGGGATGGCTCTTCCACACACGTGTTTGTTCAGCGACGTCAGGACTCCTGCCCAGTTACTTGGGACAACTCGGGATTCTCCTCGAGGTTTCGCAGGGAAATTGGGATGCCTCTCCAGCTGAGGCGGGAGACCAAGGGTCGCTTTCCATGTGCCACAGGAATCCTGGGACTCCTATCAAGTTTCACGAGGAGTCAGGCATCGTCTTCTTTGGAGGCACTGATCTCCGCGGACCTCTGAAGTTTTCAAAGAATGTGAGGCCTCCGGTCGCGATGAGGTGGGGAACTAGGTCTTTCTCCCTGGTCTCCACAGGGGATTCAGACATCCTTTCTTCTTGGGAGATGCAAGACGAGCCTGCATTCAAGTCCCTGCAGGGATATCCGGCCTTATTTCGAGTCAGGGCATCGCGGTGTCCATTCCACTTGAGGCCGCAAACTCAGACTCCCTCTCACATACCTAGAGCTGAGAGAAGCCTCCTATTGAGGTGCTTGTGGTAAGGTGGTATTCCTCTGGAGTCGAAGCCAGGGACTAACCTCTCATCTCGAGTTGATTTTGGGTCCACGGAGCTCTTTCGTGTTGCTACAGTGACCTCAGGATTCCTCTAGCCTTGAAACAGTGTTCTTGGGGTTTCTCTGGAGTGCCATCAAGGACATCAAGGCTCCTTTCATGTGTGATGTGCAACACGGAATTGCTCTGCACGCAGTGCACGGGAATCGGGCATCATCTCGCGGCGAATGGGAAGTCTCATGGTTTTTCTCGAGTTGCAGTGGCAACCTGGGGTATATTCTCGAGTTACGACAGGGATGGCCCTTCCACTCACGTGTTTGTTCAACGACGTCAGGACTCATGCCTAGTTGCGAGGGACAACTCGGGATTCTCCTCGAGGCTTGGCAGGGCAATTGGGAAGCCTCTCCAGCTTAGGCGGGAGACCAAGGGTCCATTTCCGTGTTCCACAGTAATCCTGGGACTCCTATCAAGTTTCACGAGGAGTCAGGCATCGTCTCCTTTGGAGGCACTGATCTCCGCGTACCTCTGGAGTTTTCAAAGGATGTGAAGCCTCCGGTCGTGATGAGGTGGGGAACTAGGTCTTTCTCTGTGGTCTCCACAGGGGATTCAGACATCCTTTCGTCTTAGGAGATGCAAGACGTGCCTGCATTCAAGTCCCTGCAGGGATATCCGGCCTTATTTCGAGTCAGGGCATCGCGGTGTCCATTCCACTTGAGGCCGCAAACTCAGGGTCCCTCTCAGATACTTAGAGCTGAGAGAATCCTCCTCTTGAGGTGCTTGTGGTAAGGTGGTATTCCTCTGGAGTCGAAGCCAGGGACTAACCTCTCATCTCGAATTGATTTTGGGTCCACAGAGCTCTTTCGTGTTACTACAGTGACCTCAGGATCCCTCTCGCCTTGAAACAGTGTTCTTGTTGTTTCTCTGGAGTGCCATCAAGGAAATCAAGGCTCCTTTCATGTGTGATGTGCAACACGGAAATGCTCTGCACGCAGTGCAGGGGAATCGGGAATCATCTCGCGGCGAGGGGGAAGTCTCATGGTTTTTCTCGAGTTCCAGGGGGAACCTTGGGTATATTCTCGAGTTACGACGGGGATGGCCCTTCCACACATGTGTTTGTTCAGTGACGTCAGGACTCCTGCCTAGTTGCGAGGGACAACTCGGGATTCTCCTCGAGGCTTGGCAGGGCAATTGGGACGCCTCTCCAGCTGAGGCGGGAGACCAAGGGTCCCTTTCCACGTGCCACAGGAATCCTGGGACTCCTATCAAGTTTCACGAAGAGTCAGTCATCGTCTCCTTTGGAGGCACTGATCTCCGCGTACCTCTGGAGTTTTCAAAGGATGTGAGGCCTCCGGTCGCGATGAGGTGGGGAACTAGGTCTATCTCCGTGGTCTCCACAGGGGATTCAGACATCCTTTCGTCTTGGGAGATGCAAGACGTGCCTGCATTCAAGTCACTGCAGGGATATCCGGCCTTATTTCGAGTCAGGGCATCGCGGTGTCCATTCCACCTGAGGCCGCAAACTCAGGGTTCCTCTCACATACCTAGAGCTGAGAGAAGCCTCCTCTTGAGGTGCTTGTGGTAAGGTGGTATTCCTCTGGAGTCGAAGCCAGGGACTAACCTCTCATCTCGAGTTGATTTTGGGTCCACGGAGCTCTTTCGTGTTGCTACAGTGACCTCAGGATCCCTCTAGCCTTGAAACAGTGTTCTTGGGGTTGCTCTGGAGTGCCATCAACGAAATCAAGGTTCCTTTCATGTGTCATGTGCAACACGAAATTACTCTGCACTCAGTGCAGGGGAATCGGGCCTCATGTGGCGGCGAGCGGGAAGTCTCATGGTTTTTCTCGAGTTGCGGCGGGAACCTAGGGTATATTCTCGAGTTACAACGGGGAGGGCCCTTCCACACACGTGTTTGTTCAGCGACGTCAGGACTCCTCCCTATTTGGGAGGGACAACTCGGGATTCTCCTCGAGGCTTGGCAGGGCAATTGAGACGCCTCTCAAGCTGAGGCAGGAGACCAAGGGTCCCTTTAAACGTGCCACAGGAATCCTGGGACTCCTATCAAGTTTCACGAGGAGTCAGGCATCGTCTCCTTTGGAGGCACTGATTTCCACGTACCTCTGGAGTTTTCAAAGGATGTGAGGCCTCCGGTCGCGATGAGGTGGGGAACTAGGTCTTTCTCTGTGGTCTCCACAGGGGATTCAGACATCCTTTCTTCTTGGGAGATGCAAGACGAGCCTGCATTCAAGTCACTGCAGGTATATCCGGCCTTATTTCGAGTCAGGGCATCGCGGTGTCCATTCCACTTGAGGCCGCAAACTCAGGGTCCCTCTCACATACCTAGAGCTGAGAGAAGCCTCCTCTTGAGGTGCTTGTGGTAAGGTGGTATTCCTCTGGAGTCGAAGCCAGGGACTAAAATCTCATCTCGAGTTGATTTTGGGTCCATGGAGCTCTTTCGTGTTGCTACAGTGACCTCAGGATCCCTCTAGCCTTGAAACAGTGTTCTTGGGGTTTCTCTGGAGTGCCATCAAGGACATCAAGGCTCCTTTCATGTGTGATGTGCAACACGGAATTGCTCTGCATGCAGTGCAGGTGAATCGGGCCTCATCTCGTGGCGAGGGGGAAGTCTCATTGTTTTTCTCGAGTTGCGGCGGGAACCTGGGGTATATTCTCGAGTTACGATGGGGATAGCCCTTCCACACACGTGTTTGTTCAGCGAAGTCAGGACTCCTGCCTAGTTGCGAGGGACAACTCTGGATTCTCCTCGAGGCTTGGCAGGGCAATTGGGACACCTCTCCAGCTGAGGCGGGAGACCAAGGGTCCCTTTCCACGTGCCACAGGTATCCTGGGACTCCTATCAAGTTTCACGAGGAGTCAGGCATCGTCTCCTTTGGAGGCACTGATCTCCGCGTACCCCTGGAATTTTCAAAGGATGTGGGGCTTCTGGTCGCGATGAGGTGGGAAACTAGGTCTTTCTCTGTGGTCTCCACAGGGGATTCAGACATCCTTTCGTCTTGGGAGATGCATGACGAGCCTGCATTCAAGTCACTTCAGGGATATCCGGCCTTATTTCGAGTTAGGGCATCGCGGTGTCCATTCCACTTGAGGCCGCAAACTCAGGGTCCCTCTCACATACCTAAAGCTGAGAGAAGCCTCCTCTTGAGGTGCTTGTGGTAAGGTGGTATTCCTCTGGAGTCCAAGCCAGGGACTAACCTCTCATCTTGAGTTGATTTTGGGTCCACGGAACTCTTTCTTGTTGCTACAGTGACTTCAGGATACCTCTAGCCTTGAAACAGTGTTCTTGGGGTTTCGCTGGAGTGCCATCAAGGACATCAAGGCTCCTTTCATGTGTGATGTCCAACACGGAATTGCTCTGCACGCAGTGCAGGGGAATCGGGCCTCATCTTTTGGCGAGCGGAAAGTCTCATGGTTTTTCTCGAGTTGCAGCGGGAACCTGCGGTATATTCTCGAGTTAAGACGGGGATGGATCTTCCACACACGTGTTTGTTCAGCGACGTCAGGACTCCTGCCCAGTTACTTGGGACAACTCGAGATTCTCCTCGAGGCTTGGCAGGGCAATTGGGACGCCTCTCCAGCTGAGGCGGGAGACCAAGGGTCCCTTTCCACGTGCCGCAGGAATCCTGGGACTCCTATCAAGTTTCACAAGGAGTCAGACATCGTCTCCTTTGGAGGCACTGATCTCCGCATACCTCTGGAGTATTCAAAGGATGTGAGGCCTCCGGTCGCGATGATGTGGGGAACTAGGTCTTTCTCTGTGGTTTCCACAGGGGATTCGACATCCTTTCGCCTTGGGAGATGCAAGACGAGCCTGCATTCAAGTCACTGCAGGGATATCCGGCCTTATTTCGAGTCAGGGCATCGCGGTGTCCATTCCACTTGAGGCAGCAAACTCAGGGTCCCTCTCACATACCTAGAGATGAGAGAAGCCTCCTCTTGAGGTGCTTGTGGTAAGGTGGTATTCCTCTGGAGTCGAAGCCAGGGACTAACCTCTCATCTCGAGTTGATTTTGGGTCCACGGAGCTCTTTCGTGTTGCTACAGTGACCTCAGGATCCCTCTAGCCTTGAAACAGTGTTCTTGGGGTTTCTCTGAAGTGCCATCAAGGAAATCAAGGCTCCTATCATGTGTGATGTGCAACACGGAATTGCTCTGCACGCAGTGCAGGGGAATCGGCAATCATCTCGCGGCGAGGGGGAAGTCTCATGGTTTTTCTCGAGTTGCGGCAGGAACCTGGGCTATACTCTCGAGTTACGACGGGGATGGCCCTTCCACACACGTGTTTGTTCAGCGACGTCAGGACTCCTGCCTAGTTCCGAGGGACAACTCGGGATTCTCCTCGAGGCTTGGCAGGGAAATTGGGACGCCTCTCCAGCTGAGGCGGGAGACCAAGGGTCCCTTTCCACGTGCCACAGGAATCCTGGGACTCCTATCAAGTTTCACGAAGAGTCAGTCATCGTCTCCTTTGGAGGCACTGATTTCCGCGTACCTCTGGAGTTTTCAAAGGATGTGAGGCCTCCGGTCGCGATGAGGTGGGGAACTAGGTCTATCTCCGTGGTCTCCACAGGGGATTCAGACATCCTTTCGTCTTGGGAGATGCAAGACGTGCCTGCATTCAAGTCACTGCAGGGATATCCGGCCTTATTTCGAGTCAGGGCATCGCGGTGTCCATTCCACCTGAGGCCGCAAACTCAGGGTTCCTCTCACATACCTAGAGCTGAGAGAAGCCTCCTCTTGAGGTGCTTGTGGTAAGGTGGTATTCCTCTGGAGTCGAAGCCAGGGACTAAAATCTCATCTCGAGTTGAGTTTGGGTCCACGGAGCTCTTTCGTGTTGCTACAGTGAACTCAGGATCCCTCTAGCCTTGAAACAGTGTTCTTGGGGTTGCTCTGGAGTGCCATCAACGAAATCAAGGTTCCTTTCATGTGTCATGTGCAACACGAAATTACTCTGCACTCAGTGCAGGGGAATCGGGCCTCATGTGGCGGCGAGCGGGAAGTCTCATGGTTTATCTCGAGTTGCGGCGGGAACCTAGGGTATATTCTCGAGTTACAACGGGGAGGGCCCTTCCACACACGTGTTTGTTCAGCGACGTCAGGACTCCTCCCTAGTTGGGAGGGACAACTCGGGATTCTCCTCGAGGCTTGGCAGGGCAATTGAGACGCCTCTCAAGCTGAGGCAGGAGACCAAGGGTCCCTTTAAACGTGCCACAGGAATCCTGGGACTCCTATCAAGTTTCACGAGGAGTCAGGCATCGTCTCCTTTGGAGGCACTGATTTCCACGTACCTCTGGAGTTTTCAAAGGATGTGAGGCCTCCGGTCGCGATGAGGTGGGGAACTAGGTCTTTCTCTGTGGTCTCCACAGCGGATTCAGACATCCTTTCTTCTTGGGAGATGCAAGACGAGCCTGCATTCAAGTCACTGCAGGTATATCCGGCCTTATTTCGAGTCAGGGCATCGCGGTGTCCATTCCACTTGAGGCCGCAAACTCAGGGTCCCTCTCACATACCTAGAGCTGAGAGAAGCCTCCTCTTTAGGTTCTTGTGGTAAGGTGGTATTCCTCTCGAGTCGAAGCCAGGGACTAAAATCTCATCTCGAGTTGATTTTGGGTCCATGGAGCTCTTTCGTGTTGCTACAGTGACCTCAGGATCCCTCTAGCCTTGAAACAGTGTTCTTGGGTTTTCTCTGGAGTGCCATCAAGGAAATCAAGGCTCCTTTCATGTGTGATGTCGAACACGGAATTGCTCTGCACGCAGTGCAGGGGAATCGGGCCTCATCTCGCGGCGAGGGGGAAGTCTCATGGTTTTTCTCGAGTTGCAGCAGGAACCTGGGGTATATTCTCGAGTTATGACGGGGATGGCCCTTCCACACACGTGTTTGTTCAGCGACGTCAGGACTCCTGCCTAGTTGGGAGGGAAAACTCGGGATTCTCCTCGAGGCTTGGTAGGGCAATTGGGATGCCTCTCCAGCTGAAGCGGGAGACCAAGGGTCTCTTTCCACGTGCCACAAGAATCCTGGGACTCCTATCAAGTTTCACGAGGAGTCAGGCATCGTTTCCTTGGGAGGCACTGATCTCCGCGTACCTCTGGTGTTTTCAAAGGATGTGAGGCCTCCGGCGCGATGAGGTGGGGAACTAGGTCTTTCTCTGTGGTCTCCACAGGGGATTCAGACATCCTTTCGTTCTGTGAGATGCAAGACGAACCTGCATTCAAGTCACTGCAGGGATATCTGGCCTTATTTCGAGTCAGGGAATCGCGGTGTCCATTCCACTTGAGGCCGCAAACTCAGGGTCCCTCTCACATACCTAGAGCTGAGAGAAGCCTCCTCTTGTGGTACTTGTGGTAAGGTGGTATTCCTCTGGAGTCGAAGCCAGGGACTAACCTCTCATCTTGAGTTGATTTTGGGTCCACGGAGCTCTTTCGTGTTGCTACAGTGACCTCAGGATCCCTCTAGCCTTGAAACAGTGTTCTTGGGGTTTCTCTGGAGTGCCATCAAGGAAATCAAGGCTCCTTTCATGTGTGATGTGCAACACAGAATTGCTCTGCACGCAGTGCAGGGGAATTGGGCCTCATCTCGCGGCAAGGGGGAAGTCTCATGGTTTTTCTCGAGTTGCGGCGGGAACCTGGGGTATATTCTCGAGTTACGACGGGGATGCCCCTTCCACACACGTGTCTGTTCAGCGACGTCAGGACTCCTGCCTAGTTGCGGGGGACAACTCGGGATTCTCCTCGAGGATTGGCAGGGCAATTGGGACGCCTCTCCAGCTGAGGCGGGAGACCAAGGGTCCCTTTCCACGTGCCACAGGAATCCTGGGACTCCTATCAAGTTTCACGAGGAGTCAGGCATCGTCTCCTTTGGAGGCACTGATCTCCGCATACCTCTGCAGTTTTCAAAGAATGTGAGGCCTCCGGTCGCGTTGAGGGGGGGAACTAGGTCTTTCTCTGTGGTCTCCACAGGGGTTTCAGACATCCTTTCGTCTTGAGAGATGCAAGACGAGCCTGCATTCAAGTCACTGCAGGGATATCCGGCCTTATTTCGAGTCAGGGCATCGCTGTGTCCATTCCACGTGAGGCCGCAAACTCAGGGTCCCTCTCACATACCTAGAGCTGAGAGAAGCCTCCTCTTGAGGTGCTTGTGGTAAGGTGGTATTCCTCCGGAGTCGAAGCCAGGGACTAACCTCTCATCTCGAGTTGATTTTGGGTCGATGGAGCTCTTTCGTGTTGCTACAGTGACCTCAGGATCGCTCTAGCCTTGAAACAGTGTTCTTGGGCTTTCTCTGGAGTGCCATCAAGGAAATCAGGGCTCCTTTCATGTTTGATATGCAACATGGAATTGCTCTGCACGCAGTGCAGGGGAATCGGGCCTCATCTCGCGGCGAGGGGGAAGTCTCATGGTTTTCCTCGAGTTGCGGTGGGAACCTGGGGTATATTCTCAAGTTACGACGGGGATGGCCCTTCCACACACGTGTTTGTTCAGCGACGTCAGGACTCCTGCTTAGTTGCGAGGGACAACTCGGGATTCTCCTCGAGGCTTGACAGGGCAATTGGGACGCCTCTCCAGCTGAGCCGGGAAACCAAGGATCCCTTTCCACGTGCCACAGGAATCCTGGGACTCCTATCAAGTTTCACGAGGAGTCAGGCAACGTCTCCTTTGGAGGTACTGATCTCCGCGTACTTCTGGAGTTTTCAAAGAATGTGAGGCCTCCGGTCGCGATGAGGTGGGGAACTAGTTCTTTCTCTGTGGTCTCCACAGGGGATTCAGACATCCTTTCATCTTGGGAAATGCAAAACGAGCCTGCATTCAAGTCACTGCAGGTATATCCGGCCTTATTTCGAGTCAGGGCATCGCGGTGTCCATTCCTCTTGTGGCCACAAACTCAGGGTCCCTCTCACATACCTAGAGCTGAGAGAAGCCTCCTCTTGAGGTGCTTGTGGTAAGCTGGTATTCCTCTGGAGTCGAAGCCAGGGACTATCCTCTCATCTCGAGTTGATTTCGGGTCCACGGAGCTCTTTCGTGTTGCTACAGTGACCTCAGGATCCCTCTAGCCTTGAAACAGTGTTCTTGGGGTTTCTCTGCAGTACCATCAAGGAAATCAAGGCTCCTTTCATGTGTGATGTGCAACACGGAATTGCTCTGCACGCAGTGCAGGGGAATCGGGCCTCATCTCGCGGCGAGGGGGAAGTCTCATGGTTTTTCTCGATTTGCGGCGGGAACCTGGAGTATATTCGCGATTTACGACGGGGATGGCCCTTCCACACACGTGTTTGTTCAGCGACGTCAGGACTCCTGCCTAGTTGCGAGGGACAACTCGTGATTCTCCTCGAGGCTTGGCAGGGCAATTGGGACGCCTCTGCAGCTGAGGAGGGAAACCAAGGGTCCCTTTCCACGTGCCACAGGAATCCTGGGACTCCTATCAAGTTTCACGAGGAGTCTGGCAACGTCTCCTTTGGAGGCAGTGATCTCCGCGTACCTCTGGAGTTTTCAAAGGATGTGAGGCCTCCAGTCGCGATGAGGTGGGGAACTAGGTCTTTCTCTGTGGTCTCCACAGGGGATTCAGACATCCTTTCGTCTTGGACGATGCAAGACGAGCCTGCATTCAAGTCACTGCAGGCATATCCGGCCTTATTTCGAGTCAGGGCATCGCGGTGTACATTCCACTTGAGGCCTCAAACTAAGGGTCCCTCTCCCATACCAAGACCTGAGAGAAGCCTCCTCTTGAGGTGCTTGTGGTAAGGTGGTATTCCTCTGGAGTCGAAGCCAGGGACTATCCTCTCATCTCGAGTTGATTTTGGGTCCACGGAGCTCTTTCGTGTTGCTACAGTGACCTCAGGATCCCTCTAGCCTTGAAACAGTGTTCTTGGGGTTTCTCTGTAGTGCCATCAAGGAAACCAAGGCTCCTTTCATGTGTGATGTGCAACACGGAATTGCTCCGCACGCATTGCAGGGGAATCGGGCCTCATCTCGCGGTGCAGGGGAAGTCTCATGGTTTTTCTCGAGTTGCAGCGGGAACCTGGGGTATATTCTCGAGTTACGACAGGGATGGCCCTTCCACACACGTGTTTGTTCAGCGACGTCAAGACTCCTGCCTAGTTGTGAGGGACAACTCGGGATTCTCCTCGAGGCTTGGCAGGGCAATTGGGACGCCTCTCCAACTGAGGCGGGAGACCAAGGGTCCCTTTCCACGTGCCACAGGAATCCTGGGAGTCCTATCAAGTTTCACGAGGAGTCAGGCATCGTCTCCTTTGGAGGCACTGATCTCCGCGTGCCTCTGGAATTTTCAAAGGATGTGAGGCCTCCGGTCGCGATGAGGTGGGGAACTAGGTCTTTCTCTGTGGTCTCCACAGGGGATTCAGGCATCCTTTCGTCTTGGGAGATGCAAGACGAGCCTGCATTCAAGTCACTGTAGGGATATCCGGCCTTATTTCGAGGCAGGGCATCGTGGTTTCCATTCCACTTGAGGCCACAAACTCAGGGTCCCTCTCACATACCTAGAGCTGAGAGAAGCCTCCTCTTGAGGTGCTTGTGGTAAGGTGGTATTCCTCTGGAGTCGAAGCCAGGGACTAACCTCTCATCTCGAGTTGATTTTTGGTCCACGGAGCTCTTTCGTGTTGCTACAGTGACTTCAGGATCCCTCTAGCCTTGAAACAGTGTTCTTGGGGTTTCTCTGGAGTGCCATCAAGGAAATCAAGGCTCCTTTCATGTGTGATGTGCAACACGGAATTGCTCTGCACGCAGTGCAGGGGAATCGGGCCTCATCTCGCGGCGAGGGGGAAGTCTCATGGTTTTTCTCGAGTTGCGGCGGGAACCTGGGGTATATTCTCAAGTTACGACGGGGATGGCCCTTCCACACACGTGTTTGTTCAGCGACGTCAGGACTCCTGCCTAGTTGCGAGGGACAACTCGGGATTCTCCTCGAGGCTTGACAGGGCAATTCGGACGCCTCTCCAGCTGAGGCGGGAAACCAAGGATCCCTTTCCACGTGCCACAGGAATCCTGGGACTCCTATCAGGTTTCACGAGGAGTCAGGCAACGTCTCCTTTGGAGGTACTGATCTCCGCGTACCTCTGGAGTTTTCAAAGGATGTGAGGCCTCCGGGCGGGATGAGGTGGGGAACTAGTTCTTTCTCTGTGGTCTCCACAGGGGATTCAGACATCCTTTCGTCTTGGGAGATGGAAAACGAGCCTGCATTCAAGTCACTGCAGGGATATCCGGCCTTATTTCGAGTCAGGGCATCGCGGTGTCCATTCCTCTTGAGGCGGCAAACTCAGGGTCCCTCTCACATACCTAGAGCTAAGAGAAGCCTCCTCTTGAGGTGCTTGTGGTAAGCTGGTATTCCTCTGGAGTCGAAGCCAGGGACTAACCTCTCATCTCGAGTTGATTTCGGGTCCACGGAGCTCTTTCCTGTTGCTACAGTGACCTCAGGATCCCTCTAGCCTTGAAACAGTGTTCTTGGGGTTTCTCTGCAGTACCATCAAGGAAATCAAGGCTCCTTTCATGTGTGATGTGCAACACGGAATTGCTCTGCACGCAGTGCAGGGGAATCGGGCCTCATCTCACGGCGAGGGGGAAGTCTCATGGTTTTACTCGATTTGCGGCGGGAACCTGGAGTATATTCGCGAGTTACGACGGGGATGGCCCTTCCACACACGTGTTTGTTCAGCGACGTCAGGACTCCTGCCTAGTTGCGAGGGACAACTCGTGATTCTCCTCGAGGCTTGGCAGGGCAATTGGGACGCCTCTGCAGCTGAGGCGGGAAACCAAGGGTCCCTTTCCACGTGCCACAGGAATCCTGGGACTCCTATCAAGTTTCACGAGGAGTCAGGCATCGTCTCCTTTGGAGGCACTGATCTCCGCGTACCTCTGGAGTTTTCAAAGGATGTGAAGCCTCCGGTCGCGATGAGGTGGGGAACTAGGTCTTTCTCTGTGGTCTCCACAGGGGATTCAGACATCCTTTCTTCTTGGGAGATGCAAGACGAGCCTGCATTCAAGTCACTGCAGGGATATCCGCCCTTATTTTGAGTCAGGGCATCGCGGTGCCCATTCCACTTGAGGCCGCAAACTCAGGGTCCCTCTCCCATACCAAGAGCTGAGAGAAGCCTCCTCTTGAGGTGCTTGTGGTAAGGTGATATTCCTCTGGAGTCGAAGCCAGGGACTAACCTCTCATCTCGAGTTGATTTTGGGTCCACGGAGCTCTTTCGTGTTGCTACAGTGACCTCAGGATCCCTCTAGCCTTGAAACAGTGTTCTTGGGGTTTCTCTTGAGTGCCATCAAGGAAGTCAGGGCTCCTTTCATGTGTGATGTACAACACGGAATTGCTCTGCACGCAGTGCAGGGGAATCGGGCCTCATCTCGCGACGCAGGGGAAGTCTCATGGTTTTTCTCGAGTTGCGTTAGGAACCTAGGGTATATTCTCGAGTTACGACGGGGATGGCCGTCCACACACGTGTTTGTTCAGCGACGTCAGGACTCCTGCCTAGTTGCGAGGGACAACTCGGGTTCTCCTCGAGGATTGGCAGGGCAATTGGGACGCCTCTCCAGCTGAGGCGGGAGACCAAGGGTCCCTTTCCACGTGCCACAGGAATCCTGCGACTCCTATCAAGTTTCACGAAGAGTCAGGCAACGTCTCCTTTGGAGGCACTGATCTCCGCGTACCTCTGGAGGTTTCAAAGGATGTGAGGCCTTCGGTCGCGATGAGGTGGGGAACTAGGTCTTTCTCTGTGGTCTCCACAGGGGATTCAGACATCCTTTCGTCTTGGGAGATGCAAGACGAGCCTGCATTCAAGTCACTGCAGGGATATCCGGCCTTATTTCGAGTCAGGGCATCACGGTGTCCATTCCACTTGAGGCCGCAAACTCAGGGTCCCTCTCACATACCTAGAGCTGAGAGAAGCCTCCTCTTGAGGTGCTTGTGGTAAGGTGGTATTCCTCTGGAGTCGAAGCCAGGGACTATCCTCTCATCTCGAGTTGATTTTGGGTCCACGGAGCTCTTTCGTGTTGCTACAGTGACCTCAGGATCCCTCTAGCCTTGAAACAGTGTTCTTGGGGTTTCTCTGGAGTTCCATCAAGGAAATCAAGGCTCCTTTCATGTGTGATGTGCAACACGGAATTGCTCTGCACGCAGTGCAGGGGAATCGGGCCTCATCTCGCGGCGAGGGGGAAGTCTCACGGTTTTTCTCGAGTTGCGGCGGGAACCTGGGGTATATTCTCGAGTTACGAAGGGGCTGGCTCTTCCACACACGTGTTTGTTCAGCGACGTCAGGACTCCTGCCTGGTTGCGAGGGACAACTCGGGATTCTCCTCGAAGCTTGGCAGGGCAATTGGGACGCCTCTCCAGCTGAGGCGGGAGACCAAGGGTCCCTTTCCACGTGCGACAGGCATCCTGAGACTCCTATCAAGATTCTCGAGGAGTCAGGCATCGTCTCCTTTGGAGGCACTGATCTCCGCGTCCCTCTGGAGTTTTCAAAGGATGTGAGGCCTCCGGTCGCGATGAGGTGGGGAACTAGGTCTTTCTCTGTGGTCTCCACAGGGGATTCAGACATCCTTTCGTCTTGGGAGATGCAAGACGAGCCTGCATTCAAGTCACTGCAGGGATATCCGGCCTTATTTCGAGTCAGGACATCGCGGTGTCCATTCCACTTGAGGCCGCAAACTCAGGGTCCCTCTCACATACTTAGAGCTGAGAGAAGCCTCCTCTTGAGGTGCTTGTAGCAAGGTGGTATTCCTCTGGATTCGAAGCAAGGGCCTAACCTCTCATCTCGAGTTTATTTTGGGTCCACGGAGCTCTTTCGTGTTGCTACAGTGACCTCAAGATCCCTCTAGCCTTCAAAGAGTGTTCTTGGGGATTCTCTGGAGTGCCATCAAGGAAATCAAGGCTTCTTTCATGTGTGATGTGCAACACGGAATTGCTCTGCACGCAGTGCAGGGGAATCAGGCCTCATCTCGCGGCGAGGGGGAAGTCTCATGGTTTTTCTCGAGTTGGGGCGGGAACCTGGGGTATATTCTCGAGTTACGACGGGGATGCCCCTTCCACACACGTGTTTGTTCAGCGACGTCAGGACTCCTGTCTAGTTGCGAGGGACAACTCGGGATTCTCCTCGAGGCTTGGCAGGGAAATTGGGACACCTCTCCATCTGAGGCGGGAGACCAAGTGTCCCTTTCCACGTGACACAGGAATCCTGAGACTTCTATCAAGATTCACGAGGAGTCAGGCATCGTCTCCTTAGGAGGCACTGATCTCCGCGTCCCTCTGGAGTTTTCAAAGAATGTGAGGCCTCCGGTCGCGATGAGGTGGGGAACTAGTTCTTTCTCTGTGGTCTCCACAGGGGATTCAGACATCCTTTCGTCCTGCGAGATGCAAGACGAGCCTGCATTCAAGTCACTGCAGGCATATCCGGCCTTATTTCGAGTCAGGGCATCGCGGTTTCCATTCCACTTGAGACCGCAAACTCAGGGTCCCTCTCACATACCTAGAGCTGAGAGAAGCCTCCTCTTGAGGTGCTTGTGGTAAGGTGGTGTTCCTCTGGAGTTGAAGCCAGGGACTAACCTCTCATCTTAAGTTGATTTTTGGCCACGGAGCTGTTTCGTGTTGCTACAGTGAACTCAGGATCCCTCTAGCCTTGAAACAGTGTTCTTGGGGTTTCTCTGGAGTGCCATCAATTAAATCAAGGCTCCTTTCCGGTGTGATGTGCAACATGGAATTACTCTGCACGCAGTGCAGTGGAATCGGGCCTCATCTCGCGGCGAGGGGGAGTCTCATGGTTTTTCTCGAGTTGCGGTGGGAACCTGGGGTATATTCTTGAGTTACGACGGGGATGGCCCTTCCACACACGTGTTTGTTCAGCGACGTCAGGACTCCTGCCTAGTTGCCAGGGACAACTCGGGATTCTTCTCGAGGCTTGGCAGGGCAATTGGGACGCCTCTCCAGCTGAGGCGGGAGGCCAAGGGTCCCTTTCCACGTGCCACAGGAATCCTGGGACTCCTATCAAGTTTCACGAAGAGTCAGGCAACGTCTCCTTTGGAGGCACTGATCTCCGCGTACCTCTGGAGTTTTCAAAGGATGTGAGGCCTCCGGGCGCGATGAGGTGGGGAATTAGGTCTTTCTCTGTGGTCTCCACAGGGGATTCAGACATCCTTTCTTCTTGGGAGATGCAAGACGAGCCTGCATTCAAGTCACTGCAGGGATATCCGGCCTTATTTCGAGTCAGGGCATCACTGTGCCAATTCCACTTGAGGCCGCAAACTCAGGGACCCTATCCCAACCTAGAGCTGAGAGAAGCCTCCTCTTGAGGTGCTTGTGGTAAGGTGGTATTCCTCTGGAGTCGAAGCCAGGGACTAACCTCTCATCTCGAGTTGATTTCGGGTCCACGGAGGTCTTTCGGGTTGCTACAGTGACCTCAGGATCCCTCTAGCCTTGAAACAGTGTTCTTGGGATTTCTCTGTAGTGCCATCAAGGAAATCAAGGCTCCTTTCATGTGTGATGTGCAACACAGAATTGCTCTGCACGCAGTGCAGTGGAATCGGGCCTCATCTCTCGGTGAGGGCGAAGTCTCATGGTTTTTCTCGATTGCGGCGGGAACCTGGGGTATATTCTCGAGTTACGACGGGGTTGGCCCTTCCACACACGTGTTTGTTCAGCGACGTCAGGACTCCTGCCTAGTTGCCAAGGAAAACTCGGGATTCTTCTCGAGGCTTGGCTGGGCATTTGGGACGCCTCTGCAGCTGAGGCGGGAAACCAAGGGTCCCTTTCCACGTGCCACAGGAATCCTGGGACTCCTATCAAGTTTCACGAGGAGTCAGGCAACGTCTCGTTTGGAGGCACTGATCTCCGCGTACCTCTGGATTTTTGAAAGGATGTGAGGTCTCCGGGCGCGATGAGGTGGGGAACTAGGTCTTTCTCTGTGGTCTCCACAGGGGATTCCGACATCCTTTCGTCTTCGGAGATGCAAGACGAGCCTGCTTTCAAGTCACTGCAGGGATATCCGGCCTTATTTCGAGTCAGGGCATCACGGTGTACATTCCACTGGAGGCAGCAAACTCAGGGTACCTCTCACATACCTAGAGCTGAGAGAAGCCTCCTCTTGAGGTGCTTGTGGTAAGGTGGTATTCCTCTGGAGTCGAAGCCAGGGACTAACCTCTCATCTCGAGTTGATTTTTGGTCCACGGAGCTCTTTCGTGTTGCTACAGTGACCTCAGAATCCCTCTAGCCTTGAAACAGTGTTCTTGGGGTTTCTCTGGAGTGCCATCAAGGAAATCAAGGCTCCTTTCATGTGTGATGTGCAACACGGAATTACTCTGCACGCAGTGCAGTGGAATCGGGCCTCATCTCGCGGCGATTGGGAAGTCTCATGGTTTTTCTCGAGTTGCGGCGGGAACCTGGGGTATATTCTCGAGTTACGACGGGGATGGCCCTTCCACACACGTGTTTGTTCAGCGACGTCAGGACTCCTGCCTAGTTGCCAGGGACAACTCGGGATTCACCTCGAGGCTTGACAGGGCAACTGGGACGCCTCTCCAGCTGAGGCGGGAGACCAAGGGTCCCTTTCCACGTGCCACAGGAATCCAGGGACTCCTATCAAGTTTCACGAGGAGTCAGGCATTGTCTCCTTTGGAAGCACTGATCTCCGCGTACCTCTGGAGTTTTCAAAGGATGTGAAGCCTCCGGTCGCGATGAGGTGGGGAACTAGGTCTTTCTCTGTGGTCTCCACAGGGCATTCAGACATCCTTTCATCTTGGGAGATGCAAGACGAGCCTGCATTGAAGTCACTGCAGGGATATCCGGCCTTATTTCGAGTCAGGGCATCGCGGTGTCCATTCCACGTGAAGCCGCAAACTCAGGGTCCCTCTCCCATACCTAGAGCTGAGAGAAGCCTCCTCTTGAGGTGCTTGTGGTAAGCTGGTATTCCTCTGGAGTCGAAGCCCGGGACTAACCTCTCATCTCGAGTTGATTTCGGGTCCACGGAGCTCTTTCGTGTTGCTACAGTGACCTCAGAATCCCTCTAGCCTTGAAACAGTGTTCTTGGGATTTCTCTGGAGTGCCATCAAGGATATCAAGGCTCCTTTCATGTGTGATGTGCAACACAGAATTGCTCTGCACACAGTGCAGGTGAATCGGGCCTCATCTCACGGCGAGGGCGAAGTCTCATGGTTTTTCTCGAGTTGCGGCGGGAACCTGGGGTGTATTCTCGAGTTACGACGGGGATGGCCCTTCCACACACGTGTTAGTTCAGCGACGTCAGGACTCCTGCCTAGTTGTGAGGGACAACTCGGGATTCTCCTCGAGGATTGGCAGGGCAATTGGGACGCCTCTCCAACTGAGGCGGGAGACGGAGGGTCCCTTTCCACGTGCCACAGGCATCCTGAGACTCCTATCAAGATTCACGAGGAGTCAGGCATCGTCTCCTTTGGAGGCACTGATCTCCGCCCCCCTCTGGAGTTTTCAAAGGATGTGAGGCCTCCGGTCACAATGAGGTGGGGAACTAGGTCTTTCTCTGTGGTCTCGACAGGGGATTCAGACACCCTTTCGTCTTGGGAGATGCAAGACGAGCCTGCATTCAAGTCACTGCAGGGATATCCGGCCTTATTTCGAGTCAGGGCATCGCGGTGTCCATTCCACTTGAGGCCGCAAACGCAGGGTCCCTCTCACATACCTAGAGCTGAGAGAAGCCTCCTCTTGAGGTGCTTTTGGTAAGGTGGTGTTCCTCTGGAGTTGAAGCCAGGGACTAACCTCTCATCTTAAGTTGATTTTTGGCCACGGAGCTGTTTCGTGTTGCTACAGTGAACTCAGGACCCCTCTAGCCTTGAAACAGTGTTCTTGGGGTTTCTCTGGAGTGCCATCAAGGAAATCAAGGCTCCTTTCCTGTGTGATGTGCAACACGGAATTGCTCTGCACACAGTGCAGGGGAATCGGGCCTCATCTCGCGGCGAGGGGGAAGTCTCATGGTTTTTCTCGAGTTGCGGCGGGAACCTGGGGTATATTCTCGAGTTACGACGGGGATGGCCCTTCCACACACGTGTTTGTTCAGCGACGTCAGGACTCCTGCCTAGTTTTGAGGGACAACTCGGGATTCTCCTCGAGGCTTGGCAGGGCAATTGGGACGCCTCTCCAGCTGAGCCGGGAGACCAAGGGTCCCTTTCCACGTGCCACAGGAATCCTGGGACTCCTATCAAGTTTCACGAGGAGTCAGGCATCGTCTCCTTTGGAGGCACTGATCTCCACGTCCCTCTGGAATTTTCAAAGGATGTGAGGCCTCCGGTCGCGATGAGGTGGGGAACTAGGTCTTTCTCTGTGGTCTCCACAGGGGATTCAGACATCCTCTCGTCTTGGGAGATGCAAGACGAGCCTGCATTCAAGTCACTGCAGGGATATCCGGCCTTATTTCGAGGCAGGGCATCGCAGTGTCCATTCCACTTGAGGCCGCAAACTCAGGGTCCATCTCACATACCTAGAGCTGAGAGAAGCCTCCTCTTGAGGTGCTTGTGGTAAGGTGGTATTCCTCTGGAGTCGAAGTCAGGGACTAACCTCTCATCTCGAGTTGATTTCGGGTCCACGGAGCTCTTTCGTGTTGCTACAGTGACCTCAGGGTCCCTCTAGCCTTGAAACAGTGTTCTTGGGGTTTCTCTGGAGTGCCATCAAGGAAATCAAGGCTCCTTTCCGGTGTGATGTGCAACATGGAATTACTCTGCACGCAGTGCAGTGGAATCGGGCCTCATCTCGCGGCGAGGGGGAAGTCTCATGGTTTTTCTCGAGTTGCGGTGGGAACCTGAGGTATATTCCTGAGTTACGACGGGGATGGCCCTTCCACACACGTGTTTGTTCAGCGACGTCAGGATTCCTGCCTAGTTGCCAGGGACAACTCGGGATTCTTCTCGAGGCTTGGCAGGGCAATTGGTATGCCTCTCCAGCTGAGGCGGGAGACCAAGGGTCCCTTTCCACGTGCCACAGGAATCCTGGGACTCCTATAAAGTTTCACGAGGAGTCAGGCAACGTCTCCTTTGGAGGCACTGATCTCCGCGTACCTCTGGAGTTTTCAAAGGATGTGAGGCCTCCGGGCGCGATGAGGTGGGGAATTAGGTCTTTCTCTGTGGTCTCCACAGGGGATTCAGACATCCTCTCGTCTTGGGAGATGCAAGACGAGCCTGCATTCAAGTCACTGCAGGGATATCCGGCCTTATTTCGAGGCAGGGCATCGCAGTGTCCATTCCACTTGAGGCCGCAAACTCAGGGTCCATCTCACATACCTAGAGCTGAGAGAAGCCTCCTCTTGAGGTGCTTGTGGTAAGGTGGTATTCCTCTGGAGTCGAAGTCAGGGACTAACCTCTCATCTCGAGTTGATTTCGTGTCCACGGAGCTCTTTCGTGTTGCTACAGTGACCGCAGGATCCCTCTAGCCTTGAAACAGTGTTCTTGGGGTTTCTCTGGAGTGCCATCAAGGAAATCAAGGCTCCTTTCCGGTGTGATGTGCAACATGGAATTACTCTGCACGCAGTGCAGTGGAATCGGGCCTCATCTCGCGGCGAGGGGGAAGTCTCATGGTTTTTCTCGAGTTGCGGTGGGAACCTGTGGTATATTCTTGAGTTACGACGGGGATGGCCCTTCCACACACGTGTTTGTTCAGCGACGTCAGGATTCCTGCCTAGTTGCCAGGGACAACTCGGGATTCTTCTCGAGGCTTGGCAGGGCAATTGGGATGCCTCTCCAGCTGAGGCGGGAGACCAAGGGTCCCTTTCCACGTGCCACAGGAATCCTGGGACTCCTATAAAGTTTCACGAGGAGTCAGGCAACGTCTCCTTTGGAGGCACTGATCTCCGCGTACCTCTGGAGTTTTCAAAGGATGTGAGGCCTCCGGGCGCGATGAAGTGGGGAATTAGGTCTTTCTCTGTGGTCTCCACAGGGGATTCAGACATCCTTTCGTCTTGGGAGATGCAAGACGAGCCTGCATTCAAGTCACTGCAGGGATATCCGGCCTTATTTCGAGTCAGGGCATCGCGGTGTCCATTCCACTTGAGGCCGCAAACTCAGGGACCCTATCCCAACCTAGAGCTGAGAGAAGCCTCCTCTTGAGGTGCTTGTGGTAAGGTGGTATTCCTCTGGAGTCGAAGCCAGGGACTAACCTCTCATCTCGGGTTGATTTCGGGTCCACGGAGCTCTTTCGTGTTGCTACAGTGACCTCAGGATCCCTCTAGCCTTGAAACAGTCTTCTTGGGGTTTCTCTGGAGTGCCATCAAGGAAATCAAGGCTCCTTTCATGTGTGATGTGCAACACAGAATTGCTCTGCACGCTGTGCAGGGGAATCGGGCCTCATCTCTCGGTGAGGGCGAAGTCTCATGGTTTTTCTCGAGTTGCGGCGGGAACCTGGGGTATATTCTCGAGTTACGACGGGGATGGCCCTTCCACACACGTGTTTGTTCAGCGACGTCAGGACTCCTGCCTAGTTGCGAGGGAAAACTCGGGATTCTCCTCGAGGCTTGGCAGGGCAATTGGGACTCCTCTCCAGCTGAAGCGGGAGACCAAGGGTCCCTTTCCACGTGCCACAGGAATCCTGCGACTCCTATCAAGTTTCACGAGGAGTCAGGCAACTTCTCCTTTGGAGGCACTGATCTCCGCGTACCTCTGGAGGTTTCAAAGGATGTGAGGCCTTCGGTCGCGATGAGGTGGGGAACTAGGTCTTTCTCTGTGGTCTCCACAGGGGATTCAGACATCCTTTCGTCTTGGGAGATGCAAGACGAGCCTGCATTCAAGTCACTGCAGGGATATCCGGCCTTATTTCGAGTCAGGGCATCGCGGTGTCCATTCCACTTGAGGCCGCAAACTCAGACTCCCTCTCACATACCTAGAGCTGAGAGAAGCCTCCTCTTGAGGTGCTTGTGGTAAGCTGGTATCCCTCTGGAGTCGAAGCCAGGGACTATCCTCTCATCTCGAGTTGATTTTGGGTCCACGGAGCTCTTTCGTGTTGCTACAGTGACCTCTGGATCCCTCTAGCCTTGAAACAGTGTTCTTGGGGTTTCTCTGGAGTGCCATCAAGGAAATCAAGGCTCCTTTCATGTGTGATGTGCAACACGGAATTGCTCTGCACGCAGTGCATGGGAATCGGGCCTCATCTCGCGGCGAGGGGGAAGTCTCACGGTTTTTCTCGAGTTGCGGCGGGAACCTGGGGTATATTCTCGAGTTACGAAGGGGATGGCCCTTCCAAACACGTGTTTGTTCAGCAACGTCAGGACTCCTGCCTAGTTGCCAGGGACAACTCGGGATTCTTCTCGAGGCTTGGCAGGGCAATTGGGACGCCTCTCCAGCTGAGGCGGGAGACCAAGGGTCCCTTTCCACGTGCCACAGGAATACTGGGACTCCTATCAAGTTTCACGAGGAGTCAGGCAACGTCTCCTTTGGAGGCACTGATCTCCGCGTACCTCTGGAGTTTTCAAAGGATGTGAGGCCTCCGGGCGCGATGAGGTGGGGAATTAGGTCTTTCACTGTGGTCTCCACAGGGGATTCAGACATCCTTTCGTCTTGGGAGATGCAAGACGAGCCTGCATTCAAGTCACTGCAGGGATATCCGGCCTTATTTCGAGTCAGGGCATCGCGGTGTCCATTCCACTTGAGGCCGCAAACTCAGGGACCCTCTCCCATACCTAGAGCTGAGAGAAGCCTCCTCTTGAGGTGCTTGTGGTAAGCTGGTATTCCTCTGGAGTCGAAGCCAGGGACTAACCTCTCATCTCGAGTTGATTTCGGGTCCACGGAGCTCTTTCATGTTGCTACAGTGACCTCAGGATCCCTCTAGCCTTGAAACAGTGTTCTTGGGGTTTCTCTGGAGTGCCATCAAGGAAATCAAGGCTCCTTTCATGTGTGATGTGCAACACAGAATTGCTCTGCACGCTGTGCAGAGGAATCGGGCCTCATCTCACGGTGAGGGCGAAGTCTCATGGTTTTTCTCGAGTTGCGGCGGGAACCTGGGGTATATTCTCGAGTTACGACGGGGATGGCCCTTCCACACACGTGTTTGTTCAGCGACGTCAGGACTCCTGCCTAGTTGCGAGGGACAACTCGGGATTCTCCTCGAGGCTTGGCAGGGCAATTGGGACGCCTCTCCAGCTGAGGCGGGAGACCAAGGGTCCCTTTCCATGTGCCACAGGAATCCTGGGACTCCTATCAAGTTTCACGAGGAGTCAGGCAACGTCTCCTTTGGAGGCACTGATCTCCGCGTACCTCTGGAGGTTTCAAAGGATGTGAGGCCTTCGGTCGCGATGAGGTGGGGAACTAGGTCTTTCTCTGTGGTCTCCACAGGGGATACAGACATCTTTTCGTTTTGGGAGATGCAAGACGAGCCTGCATTCAAGTCACTGCAGGGATATCCGGCCTTATTTCGAGTCAGGGCATAGCGGTGTCCATTCCACTTGAGGCCGCAAACTCAGACTCCCTCTCACATACCTAGAGCTGAGAGAAGCCTCCTCTTGAGGTGCTTGTGGTAAGGTGGTATTCCTCTGCAGTTGGAGCCAGGGACTAACCTCTCATCTCGAGTTGATTTTGGGTTGACGGAGCTCTTTTGTGTTGCTACAGTGACCTCAGGATCCCACTAGCCTTGAAACAGTGCTCTTGGGGTTTCTCTGGAGTGCCATCAAGGAAATCAAGGCTCCTTTCATGTGTGATGTGCAACACGGAATTGCTCGGCACGCAGTGCAGAGGAATCGGGCCTCATCTGGCGGCGAGGGGGAAGTCTCATGGTTTTTCTCGAGTTGCGGCGGGAACCCGGGGTATATTCTCGAGTTACGACGGGGATGGCCCTTCCACACACGTGTTTATTCAGGGACGTCAGGACTCCTGCCTAGTTGCGAGGGACAACTCGAGATTCTCCTGGAGGCTTGGCAGGTCAATTGATACACCTCTGCAGCTGAGGCGGGAGGCCAAGTGTCCCTTTCCACGTGCCACAGAAATCCTGGGACTCCTATCAAGTTTCACGAGGAGTCAGGCATCGTCTCCTTTGGAGGCACTGATCTCCGCGTACCTCTGGAGTTTTCAAAGGATGTGAGTCCTCCGGTCCCGATGAGGTGGGGAACTATGTCTTTCTCTGTGGTCTCCACAGGGGATTCAGACATCCTTTCATCTTGGCAGATGCAAGACGAGCCTGCATTCAAGTCACTGCAGGGATATCCGGCCTCATTTCGAGTCAGGGCATCGCGGTGTCCATTCCACTTGAGGCCACAAACTCAAGGTCCCTCTCACATATCTAGAGCTGAGAGAAGCCTCCTCTTGAGGTGCTTGTGGTAACGTGGTATTTCTCTGGAGTTGAAGCCAGGGACTAACCTCTCATCTTAAGTTGATTTTTGGCCACGGAGCTGTTTCGTGTTGCTACAGTGAACTCAGGATCCCTCTAGCCTTGAAACAGTGTTCTTCGGGTTTCTCTGGAGTGCCATCAAGGAAATCAAGGCTCCTTTCCTGTGTGATGTGCAACACGGAATTGCTCTGCACACAGTGCAGGGGAATCGGGCCTCATCTCGCGGCGAGGGGGAAGTCTCATGGTTTTTCTCGATTTGGGGCGGGAACCTGGGGTATATTCTCGAGTTACAACGGGGATGGCCCTTCCACACACGTGTTTGATTAGAGACGCCAGGACTCCTGCCTAGTTGCGAGGGACAACTCGGGATTCTCCTCGAGGCTTGGCAGGGCAATTGGGACGCCTCTCCAGCTGAGGCGGGAGACCAAGTGTCCCTTTACACGTGCCACAAGAATCCTGGGACTCCTATCAAGTTTCACGAGGAGTCAGGCATCGTCTCCTTTGGAGGTACTGATCTCCGCGTACCTCTGGAGTTTCCAAAGGATGTGAGGCCTCCGGTCGCGATGAGGTGGGGAACTAGGTCTTTCTCTGTGGTCTCCACAGGGGATTCAGACATCCTTTCGTCTTGGGAGATGCAAGACGAGCCTGCATTCAAGTCACTGCAGGGATATCCGGCCTTATTTCGAGTCAGGGCATCGCGGTGTCCATTCCACTTGTGGCCGCAAACTCAGGGTCCCTCTCACATACCTAGAGCTGAGAGAAGCCTCATCTTGAGGTGCTTTTGGTAAGGTGGTATTCCTCTGGAGTCGAAGCCAGGGACTAACCTCTCATCTCGAGTTGATTCTTGGTCCACGGAGATCTTTCGTGTTGCTACAGTGACCTCAGGATCCCTCTAGCCTTGAAACAGTGTTCTTGGGGTATCACTGGAGTGCCATCAAGGAAATCAAGGCTCCTTTCATGTGTGATGTACAACACGGAATTGCTCTGCATGCAGTGCAGGGAAATCGGGTCTCATCTCGTGGCGAGGGGGAAGTCTCATGGTTTTTCTCGAGTTGCGGCGGGAACCTGGGGTATATTCTCGAGTTAAAACGGGGATGGCCCTTCCACACGCGTGTTTGTTCAGCGACGTCAGGACTCCTTCCTAGTTGCGAGGGACAACTCGGGATACTCCTCGAGGCTTGGCAGGGCAATTGGGACGCCTCTCCATCTGAGGCGGGAGACCAAGGGTCTCTTTCCACGTGCCACAGGAATCCTGGGACACCTATAAAGTTTCACGAGGAGTCAGGCATTGTCTCCTTTGGAAGCACTGATCTCCGCATCCCTCTGGAGTTTTCAAAGGATGTGAGGCCTCCGGTCGCGATGAGGTGGGGAACTAGGTCTTTCTCTGTGGTCTCCACAGGGGATTTAGACATCCTTTCTTCTTGGGGAATGCAAGACGAGCCTGCATTCAAGTCACTGCAGGGATATCTGGCCTTATTTCGAGTCAGGGCATCGCGGTGTCCATTCCACTTGAGGCCGCAAACTTAGGGTCACTCTCACATACCTAGCTGAGAGAAGCCTCCACTTGAGGTGCTTGTGGTAAGGTGGTATTCCTCTGGAGTCGAAGCCAGGGTCTAACCTTTCATCTCGAGTTGATTTTTGGTCCACGGAGCTCTTTCGTGTTGCTACAGTGACCTCAGGATCCCTCTAGCCTTGAAACAGTTTTCTTGGGGTTTCTCTGGAGTGCCATCATGGAAATCAAGGCTCCTTTTCTGTGTGATGTGCAACACGGAATTGCTCTGCACGCGGTGCAGGGTAATCGGGCCGCATCTCGCGGCGAGGGGGAAGCCTCATGGTTTTTCTCGAGTTGCGACGGGAACCTGGGGTATATTCTCGAGTTACGACGGGGATGGCCCTTCCACACACGTGTTTGTTCTGCGACGTCAGGACTCCTGCCTAGTTGCGAGGGACAACTCGGGATTCTCCTCGAGGCTTGGCAGGGCAATTGGAACGCCTCTCCAGCTGAGGCGGGAGACCAAGGGTCCCTTTCCACTTGCCACAGGAATCCTGGGACTCCTATCAAGTTTCACGAGGAGTCAGGCATCGTCTCCTTTGGAGGCACTGATCTCCGCGTCCCTCTGGAGTTTTCAAAGAATGAGAGGTCTCCTGTCGCGATGAGGTGGGGAACTAGGTCTTTCTCTGTGGTCTCCACAGGGGATTCAGACATCCTTTTGTCTTGGGAGATGCAAGACGAGCCTGCATTGAAGTCACTGCAGGGATATCCGACCTTATTTCGAGTCAGGGCATCGCGGTGTACATTCCACTTGAGGCCGCCAACTCAGGGTACCTCTCACATACCTAGAGCTGAGAGAAGCCTCCTCTTGAGGTGCTTGTGGTAAGGTGGTGTTCCTCTGGAGTCGAAGCCAGGGACTAACCTCTCATCTCGAGTTGATTTTTGGTCCACGGAGTTGTTTCTTGTTGCTACAGTGACCGCAGGATCCCTCTAGCCCTGAAACAGTGTTCTTGGGGTTTCTCTGGAGTGCCATTAAGGAAATCAAGGCTCCTTTCCTGTGTGATGTGCAACACGGAATTGCTCTGCACGCAGTGCAGGGGAATCTGGCCTCATCTGGCGGCGAGGGGGAAGTCTCATGGTTTTTCTCGAGTTGCGGCGGGAACCTGGGGTATATTCTCGAGTTACGACGGGGATGGCCCTTCCACACACGTGTTTGTTCAGCGACGTCAGGACTCCTGCCTAGTTGCAAGGGACAACTCGGGATTCTCCTCCAGGCTTGGCAGGGCAATTGGGACGCTCTCCGGCTAAGGCGGGAGACCAAGGGTCCCTTTCCATGTGCCACAGGAATCCTGGGACTCCTATCAAGTTTCACGAGGAGTCAGGCATCGTCTCCTTTTGAGGCATTTATCTCCGCGTACCTCTGGAGTTTTCAAAGGATGTGAGGCCTCCGGCGCAATGAGGTGGAGAACTAGGTCTTTCTCTGTGGTCTACACACGGAATTCAAACATCGTGTCGTCTTGGGAGATGCAAGAGGAGCCTGCATTCAAGTCACTGCAGGGATATCCGGCCTTATTTCGAGTCAGGGCATCTCGGTGTCCATTCCAATTGAGGCCGCAAACTCAGGGTCCCTCTCACATACCTATAGCTGAGAGAAGCCTCCTCTTGAGGTGCTTGTGGTAAGGTGTTATTCCTCTGGATTCGAAGCCAGGGACTAACCTCTCATCTCGAGATGATTTTTGGCCCACGGAGCTCTTTCATTTTGCTACGGTGATCTCAGGATCCCACTAGCTTTGAAACAGTGTTCTTGGGGTTTCTCTGGAGTGCCATCAAGGAAATCAAGGCTCCTTTCTTGTTTGATGTACAACACGGAATTGTTCTGCATGCAGTGCAGGGGAATCGGGACTCATCTCGTGGCGAGGGGGAAGTCTCATGGTTTTTCTCGAGTTGCGGCGGGAACCTGGGGTATATTCTCGAGCTACGACGGGGATGGCCCTTCCACACACGTGTTTGTTCAACGACGTCAGGACTCCTGCCTAGTTGCGAGGGACAACTCGGGATTCTCCTCGAGGCTTCGCAGGGCAATTGGGACGCCTCTCCAGCTGAGGCGGGAGAGCAAGGTTTCCTTTCCACGTGCCACAGGAATCCTGGGACTCCTATCAAGTTTCACGAGAAGTCAGGCATCGTCTCCTTTGGAGGCACTGATCTCCGCTTACCTCTGGAGTTTTCAAAGGATGTGACGCCTCCGGTCGCGATGGGGCGGGAAACTAGGTCTTTCTCTGTGGTCTCCACAGGGGATTCGAACATCCTTTTTTCTTGGGAGATGCAAGACAAACCTGCATTCAAGTCACTGCAGGGATATCCGGCCTTATTTCGAGTCACGGACTCCCCGTGTCCATTCCACTTGAGGCCGCAAACTCAGGGTCCCTCTCACATACCTAGAGCTGAGAGAAGCCTCCTCTTGAGGTGCTTGTGGTAAGGTGGTATTCCTCTGGAGTCGAAGCCAGGGACTCACCTCTCATCTCGAGTTGATTTTGGGTCAACGGATCTCTTTCGTGTTGCTACAGTGACCTCAGGATCCCTCTAGCCTCGAAACAGTGTTCTTGGGGTTTCTCTGGAGTGCCATTAAGGAAATCAAGGCTCCTTTCATGTGTGATGTGCAGCACGTAATTGCTCTGCACGCAGTGTAGGGGAATCTGGCCTCATCTCGCAGCGAAGGGGAAGTCTCATGGTTTTTCTCGAGTTGCGGCGGGAACCTGGGGTATATTCACTAGTAACCATGGGGATGGCCCTTCCACACACGTGTTTCTTCAGCGACGTCAGGACTCCTGCCTAGTTGCCAGGGACAACTCGGGATTCTCCTCGAGGCTTGGCAGGGCAATTGGGACACCTTTCCAGCTGAGGCAGGAGACCAAGGGTCTCTTTCCACATGCCACAGGAATCCTGGGACTCCTATCAAGTTTCACGAGGAGTCAGGCATCGTCTCCTTTGGAGGCACTGATCTCCGCGTACCTCTGGAGTTTTCAAAGGATGAGAGGCCTCCGGTCGCGATGAGGTGGAGAACTAGGTCTTTCTCTGTGGTCTCCACAGGGGATTCAGACATCCTTTTTTCTTGGGAGATGCAAGACGAGCCTGCATTCAAGTCACTGCAGGGATATCCGGCCTGATTTCGATTCAGGGCATCTCGGTGTCCATTCCACTTGAGGCCGCAAACTCAGGGTCCCTCTCACATATCAAGAGCTGAGAGAAGCCTCCTCTTGAGGTGCTTGTGGTAAGGTGGTATTCCTCTGGAGTCAAAGCCAGGGACTAACCTCTCATCTCGAGTTGATTTTTGGTCCACGGTGCACTTTCATGTTGCTACACTTACCTCAGCATCCCTCTAGCCTTGAAACAGTGTTCTTGGGGTTTCAATGGAGTGCCATCAAGGAAATCAAAGCTCCTTTCATGTTTAATGTGCAACACGGAATTTCTCTGCACGCAGTGGAGGCGAATCGGGCCTCATCTTGCGGCGAGGGGGAAGTCTCATGGTTTTTCTCGAGTTGCGGCGTGAGCCTGGGGTATATTTTCGAGTTACGACGGGGATGGCCCTTCCACACACGTGTTTGTTCAGCGACGTCAGGACTCCTGCCTAGTTGCGAGGGACAACTCAGGATTCTCCTCGAGGTTTGGCAGGGCAATTGGGAGGCCCCTCCAGCGGAGGCGGGAGAACAAAGGTGCCTTTCCACGTGCCACAGGAATCCTGGGACTCCTATCAAGTTTCACGAGGAGTCAGGAATCGTCTCCTTTGCAGGCATTGATCTCCGCGTACCTCTGGAGTTTTCAAAGGATGTGAGGCCTCCGGTCGAAATGAGGTGGGGAACTAGGTCTTTCTCTGTGGTCTCCACACGGGATTCAGACATCCTTTCGTCTTGGGAGATTCAAGACGAGCCGGCATTCAAGTCACTGCAGCGATATCCGGCCTTATTTCGAGTCAGGGCATCGCGGTGTCCATTCCACCTGAGGCCGCAAACTCAGGGTCCCTCTCACATACCTAGAGCTGAGAGAAGCCTCCTCTTGAGGTGCTTGTGGTAAGGTGGTATTCCTCTGGAGTCGACGCCAGGGACTAACCTCTCATCTCAAGTTGATTTTTGGTCCACGGAGCTCTTTCGTGTTGCTACAGTGACCTCAGGATCCGTCTAGCCTTGAAACAGTGTTTTTGGGATTTCTCTGGAGTGCCATCAAGGAAAGCAAGGCTCCTTTCATGTGTGATGTGCAACACGGAATTGCTCTACACGCAGTGCAGGGGAATTGGGCCTAATCTCGCGGCGAGTGGGAAGTCTCATGGTTTTTCTCGAGTTGCGGCGGGAACCTGGGGTATATTCTCGAGTTACGAAGGGGATGGCCCTTCCACACACGTGTTTGTTCAGCGATGTCAGGACTCCTGCCTAGTTGCGAGGGAGAACTCGGGATTCTCCTCGAGGCTTTGCAGGGCAATTGGGACGCCTCTCCAGCTGAGGCGGGAGACCAAGGGTCCCTTTCCACGTGCCACAGGAATCCTGGGCCTCCTATCAAGTTTCACGAGAAGTCAGGCATCGTCTACTTTGGAGGCACGGATCTCCGCTTACCTCTGGAGTTTTCAAAGGATGTGACGCCTCCGGTCGCGATGAGGTTGGGAACTAGGTCTTTCTCTGTGGTCTCCACAGGGGATTCGGATATCCTTTTGTCTTGGGAGATGCAAGACAAACCTGCATTCAAGTCACTGCAGGGATATCCGGCCTTATTTCGAGTCAGGGCATCGCGGTGTCCATTCCACTTGAGGCCGCAAACTCAGGGTCCCTCTCACATACCTAGAGCTGAGAGAAGCCTCCTCTTGAGGTGCTTGTGGTAAGGTGGTATTCCTCTGGAGTCGAAGCCAGGGACTAACCTCTCATCTCGAGTTGATTTTGGGTCGACGGAGCTCTTTCGTGTTGCTACAATGACCTCAGGATCGCTCTAGCCTCGAAACAGTGTTCTTCGGGTTTCTCTGGAGTGCCATTAAGGAAATCAAGGCTCCTTTCATGTGTGATGTGCAGCACGTAATTGCTCTGCACGCAGTGTAGGGGAATCTGGCCTCATCTCGCGGCGAGGGGGAAGTCCCATGGTTTTTCTCGAGTTGCGGTGGGAACCTGGGGTATATTCTCTAGTAACCATGGGGAAGGCCCTTCCACACACGTGTTTCTTCAGCGACGTCAGGACTCCTGCCTAGTTACGAGGGACAACTCAGGATTCTCCTCGAGGCTTGGCAGGGCAATTAGGACGCCTCTCCAGCTGAGGCGGGAGACCAAGGGTCTCTTTCCACGTGCCACAGGAATCCTGGGACTCCTATCAAGTTTCACGAGGAGTCAGGCATCGTCTCCTTTGGAGGCACTGATCTCCGCGTACCTCTGGAGTTTTCAAAGGATGAGAGGCCTCCGGTCGCGATGAGGTGGAGAACTAGGTCTTTCTCTGTGGTCTCCACAGGGGATTCAGACATCCTTTTGTCTTGGGAGATGCAAGACGAGCCTGCATTCAAGTCACTGCAGGGATATCCGGCCTGATTTCGATTCAGGGCATCTCGGTGTCCAGTCCACTTGAGGCCGCAAACTCAGGGTCCCTCTCACATATCAAGAGCTGAGAGAAGCCTCCTCTTGAGGTGCTTGTGGTAAGGTGGTATTCCTCTGGAGTCAAAGCCAGGGACTAACCTCTCATCTCGAGTTGATTTTTGGTCCACGGTGCACTTTCATGTTGCTACACTTACCTCAGCATCGCTCTAGCCTTGAAACAGTGTTCTTGGGGTTTCAATGGAGTGCCATCAAGGAAAACAAAGCTTCTTTCATGTTTAATGTGCAACACGGAATTGCTCTGCACGCAGTGGAGGCGAATCGGGCCTCATCTCGCGGCGAGGGGGAAGTCTCATGGTTTTTCTCGAGTTGCGGCGTGAGCCTGGGGTATATTTTCGAGTTACGACGGGGATGGCCCTTCCACACACGTGTTTGTTCAGCAACGTCAGGACTCCTGCCTAGTTGCGAGGGACAACTCAGGATTCTCCTCGAGGATTAGCAGGGCAATTGGGAGGCCCCTCCAGCGGAGGCGGGAGAACAAGGGTGCCTTCCAAGTGCCACAGGAATCCTGGGACTCCTATCAAGTTTCACGAGGAGTGAGGAATCGTCTCCTTTGCAGCCATTGATCTCCGCGTACCTCTGGAGTTTTCAAAGGATGTGAGGCCTCCGGTCGCAATGAGGTGGGGAACTAGGTCTTTCTCTGTGGTCTCCACACGGGATTCAGACATCCTTTCGTCTTGGGAGATTCAAGACGAGCCGGCATTCAAGTCACTGCAGCGATATCCGGCCTTATTTCGAGTCACGGAATCCCCGTGTCCATTCCACTTGAGGCCGCAAACTCAGGGTCCCTCTCACATACCTAGAGCTGAGAGAAGCCTCCTCTTGAGGTGCTTGTGGTAAGGTGGTATTCCTCTGGAGTCGACGCAAGGGACTAAACTCTCATCTCGAGTTGATTTTGGGTCGACGGAGCTCTTTCGTGTTGCTACAGTGACCTCAGGATCCCTCTAGCCTCGAAATAGTGTTCTTCGGAATTCTCTGGAGTGCCATTAAGGAAATCAAGGCTCCTTTCATGTGTGATGTGCAGCACGTAATTGCTCTGCACGCAGTGTAGGGGAATCTGGCCTCATCTCGCAGCGACGGGGTAGTCTATTGGTTTTCTCGAGTTGCGGCGGGAACCTGGGGTATATTCTCTAGTAACCATGGGGATGGCCCTTCCACACACGTGTTTCTTCAGTGATGTCAGGACTCCTGCCTAGTTACGAGGGACAACTCGGGATTCTCCTCGAGGCTTGGCAGGGCAATTGGGATGCCTTTCCAGCTGAGGTGGGAGACCAAGGGTCTCTTTCCACGTGCCACAGGAATCCTGGGACTCCTATCAAGTTTCACGAGGAGTCAGGCATCGTCTACTTTTGAGGAATTGATCTCCGCGTACCTCTGGAGTTTTCAAAGGATGTGAGGCCTCCGGTCACGATGAGATGGGGAACTAGGTCTTTCTCTGTGGTCTCCACAGGGTATTCAGACATCCTTTCGTCTTGGGAGATGCAAGACGAGCCTGCATTCAAGTCGCTGCAGGGATATCCGGCTTTATTTCGAGTCAGGGCATCGCGGTGTCCATTTCACTTGAGGCCGCAAACTCAGGGTCCCTCTCACATACCTAGAGCTGAGAGAAGCCTTCTCTTGACGTGCTTGTGGTAAGGTGGTATTCCTCTGGAGTCGAAGCCAGGGACTAACCTCTCATCTCGAGTTGATTTTTGGTGCACGGAGCTCTTTCGTGTTGCTACAGTGACCTCAGGATCCCTCTAGCCTTGAAACAGTGTTCTTGGGGTTTCTCTGGAGTGCCATCAAGGAAATCAAGTCTCCTTTCATGTTTGATGTGCAACACGGAATTGTTCTGCACGCAGTGCAGGGGAATCGGGCCTCATCTCGTTGTCAGGGGGAAGTCTCATGGTTTTTCTCGAGGTGCGGCCGGAACCTGGGGTATATTCTCGAGTTACGAGTGGGATGCCCCTTCCACACACGTGTTTGTTCAGCGACGTCAGGACTCCTGCATAGTTGCGAGGGACAACTCGGGATTCTCCTCGAGGCTTTGCAGGGCAATTGGGAGTCCTCTCCAGCGGAGCGGGAGACCAAGGGTCCCTTTCCACGTGCCACAGGAATCCTGGGACTCCTATCAAGTTTCACGAGGAGTCAGGCATCGTCTCCTTTGGAGGCACTGATCTCCGCGTACCTCTGGAGTTTTCAAAGGATGAGAGGCCTCCGGTCGCGATGAGGTGGAGAACTAGGTCTTTCTCTGTGGTCTCCACAGGGGATTCAGACATCCTTTTGCCTTGGGAGATGCAAGACGAGCCTGCATTCAAGTCACTGCAGGGATATCCGGCCTGATTTCGATTCAGGGCATCTCGGTGTCCATTCCACTTGAGGCCGCAAACTCAGGGTCCCTCTCACATATCAGGAGCTGAGAGAAGCCTCCTCTTGAGGTGCTTGTGGTAAGGTGGTATTCCTCTGGAGTCAAAGCCAGGGACTAACCTCTCATCTCGAGTTGATTTTGGGTCCACGGTGCACTTTCATGTTGCTACACTTACCTCAGCATCCCTCTAGCCTTGAAACAGTGTTCCTGGGGTTTCAATGGAGTGCCATCAAGGAAATCAAAGCTCCTTTCATGTTAATGTGCAACACGGAATTTCTCTGCACGCAGTGGAGGCGAATCGGGCCTCATCTCGCGGCGAGGGGGAAGTCTCATGGTTTTTCTCGAGTTGCGGCGTGAGCCTGGGGTATATTTTCGAGTTACGACGGGTATGGCCCTTCCACACTAGTGTTTGTTCAGCGACGTCAGGACTCCTGCCTAGTTGCGAGGGACAACTCAGGATTCTCCTCGAGGATTGGCAGGGCAATTGGGAGGCCCCTCCAGCGGAGGCGGGAGAACAAGGGTGCCTTTCCACGTGCCACAGGAATCCTGGGACTCCTATCAAGTTTCACGAGGAGTCAGGAATCGTCTCCTTTGCAGGCATTGATCTCTGCGTACCTCTGGAGTTTTCAAAGGATGTAAGGCCTCCGGTCGCAATGAGGTGGGGAACTAGGTCTTTCTCTGTGGTCTCCACACGGGATTCAGACATCCTTTCGTCTTGGGAGATGCAAGACGAGCCGGCATTCAAGTCACTGCAGCGATATCCGGCATTATTTCGAGTCAGGGCATCGCGGTGTCCATTTCACTTGAGGCCACAAACTCAGGGTCCCTCTCACATACCTAGAGCTGAGAGAAGCCTCCTCTTGAGGTGCTTGTGGTAAGGTGGTATTCCTCTGGAGTCGACGCCAGGGACTAACCTCTCATCTCAAGTTGATATTTGGTCCACGGAGCTCTTTCGTGTTGCTACAGTGACCTCAGGATCCGTCTAGCCTTGAAACAGTGTTCTTGGGATTTCTCTGGAGTGCCATCAAGGAAATCAAGGCTCCTTTCATGTGTGATGTGCAACACGGAATTGCTCTGCACGCAGTGCAGGGGAATCGGGCCTCATCTCGCAGCGAGGGGGAAGTCTCATGGTTTTACTCGAGTTGCGGCGGGAACCTGGGGTACATTCTCGAGTTACGACGAGGATGGCCCTTCCACACTCGTGTTTCTTCAGCGATGTCAGGACTCCTGCCTAGTTGAGAGGGACAACTCGGGATTCTCCTCGAGGCTTGGCAGGGCAATTGGGACACCTCTCCAGCTGAGGCGGGAGACCAAGGGTCCCTTTCCACGTGCCACAGGAATCCTGGGACTCCTATCAAGTTTCACGAGGAGTCAGGCATCGTCTCCTTTGGATGCACTGATTTCCGTGTACCTCTGGAGTTTTCAAAGGATGTGAGGCCTCCGGTCGCGATGAGGTGGGGAACTAGGTCTTTCTCTGTGGTCTCCACATGAGATTCAGATATCCTTTCGTCTTGGCAGATGCAAGACGAGCCTGCATTCAAGTCACTGCAGGGATATCCGGCCTTATTTCGAGTCAGGGCATCGCGGTGTCCATTCCACTTGAGGCTGCAAACTCAGGGTCCCTCTCACATACCTAGAGCTTAGAGAAGCCTCCGCTTGAGGTGCTTGTGGTAAGGTGGGATTCCTCTGGAGTCGAAGCTAGGGAGTAACCTCTCATCTCGAGTTGATTTTTGGTCCACGGAGCTCTTTCGTGTTGCTACAGTGACCTCAGGATCCCTCTAGCCTTGAAACAGTGTTCTTGGGCTTTCTCTGGAGTGCCATCATCTCGCGGCGAGGGGGAAGTCTCACGGTTTTTCTCGAGTTGCGGCGGGAACCTGGGGTATATTCTCGAGTTACGACGGGGATGGCCCTTCCACACACGTGTTTGTTCAGCGACGTCAGGACTCCTGCCTATTTGCGAGGGACAACTCGGGATTCTCCTCGAGGCTTGGCAGGTCAATTGGGACGCCTCTCCAGCGGAGGCGGGAGACCAAGAGTCCCTTTCCACGTGCCACAGGAATCCTGGGACTCCTTTCAATTTTCACGAGTAGTCAGGCATCGTCTCCTTTGAAGGCACTGATCTCCGCGTACCTCTGGAGTTTTCCAGGGATGTCAGGCCTCCGGTCGCGATGAGATGGGGAACTAGGTCTTTCTCTGTGGTCTCCACAGGGGATTCAGACAGCCTTTCATCTTGGGAGATGCAAGAAGAGCCTGCATTCATGTCACTGTAGGGATATCCTTCCTACTCTCGATTCAGGGCATCTCGGTGTCCATTCCACTTGAGGCCGCAAACTCAGGGTCCCTCTCACATACATAGAGCTGAGAGAAGCCTCCTCTTGAGGTGCTTGTGGTAAGGTGGTATTCCTCTGGAGTCGAAGCCAGGGACTAACCTCTCATCTCGAGTTGATTTTTGGTCCACGGAGCTCTTTCGTGTTGCTACAGTGACCTCAGGATCACTCTAGATTTGAAATAGTGTTCTTGGGGTCTCTGGAGTGTCATCTAGGCAATCAAGGCTCCTTTCATGTTTGATGTGCAACACGGAATTGCTCTGCACGCAGTGCAGGGGAATCTGGCCTCATCTGGCGGCGAGGGGGAAGTCTCATGTTTTTTCTCGAGTTGCGGCGGGAACCTGGGGTATATTCTCAAGTGACGACGGGGATGGCCCTTCCACACACGTGTTTGTTCAGCGACGTCAGGACTCCTGCCTAGTTGCGAGGGACAGCTCAGGATTCTCGTCGAGGCTTGGCAGGGCAATTGGGACGCCTCTCCAGCTGAGGCGGGAGACAAAGGGTCCCTTTCCACGTGCCACAGGAATCCTGGGACTCCTATCAAGTTTCACGAGGAGTCAGTCATCGTCTCCTTTGGAGGCACTGATCTCCTCGTACCTCTGGAGTTTTCCAAGGATGTGAGGCCTCCGGTCGCGATGAGGTGGGGAACTAGGTCTTTCTCTGTGATCTACACAGGGGATTCAGACATCCTCTCGTCTTGGGAGATGCAAGACGAGTTTGCATTCAAGTCACTGCAGGGATATCAGGCCTTATTTCCAGTCAGGGGATCTCTGTGTCCATTTCCTTTGAGGCCGCAAACTCAGGTTCCCTCTCACATACCTAGAGTTGAGAGAAGCCTCCTCTTGACGTGCTTGTGGTAAGGTGTTATTCCTCTGGAGTCGAAGCCAGGGACTAACCTCACATCTCGAGTTGATTATTGGTCCACGGAGCTCTTTCATATTGCTGCAGTGACCTCAGGATCCCTCTAGCCTTGATACAGTGTTCTTGGGGTTTCTCTGGAGTGCCATCAAGGCAATCAAGGCTCCTTTCATGTTTGATGTGCAACACGGAATTGCTCTGCACGCAGTAGAGGGGAATCGTGCCTCAACTCGCGGCGAGGGGAAGTCTCATTGCTTTTCTCGAGTTGTGGCGGGAACCTGCGGTATATTCCCGAGTTACGTCAGGGATGGCCCTTCCACACATGTGTTTGTTCAGCGACGTCAGGACTCCTGCATAGTTGCGAGGGCAACTCGGGATTCTCCTCGAGGCTTGGCAGGGCAATTGGGACGCCTCTCCAGCTGAGGCGGGAGACCAAGGGTCCCTTTCCACGTGCCACAGGAATCCTGGGACTCCTATCAAGTTTCACGACGAGTCAGGCATCGTCTCCTTTTGAGGCACTGATCTCCGCGTACCTCTGGAATTTTCAAAGGATGTGAGGCCTCCGTTCGCGATGAGGTGGGGAACTAGGTCTTTCTCTGTGGTCTCCTCAGGGGATTCAGACATCCTTTCGCCTTGGGAGATGCAAGACGAGCCTGCATTCAAGTCACTGAAGGGATATCCGGCCTTATTTCGAGTCAGGGCATCTCAGTGTCCATTTCCCTTGAGGCCGCAAACTCAGGGTCCCTCTCACATACCTAGAGCTGAGAGAAGCCTCCTCTTGAGGTGCTTGTGGTAAGGTGGTATTCCTCTGGAGTCGAAACCAGGGACTAACCTCTCATCTCGAGTTGATTTGTGGTCCACAGAGCTCTTTCGTTTTGCTACAGTGACCTCAGGATCCCTCTGGCCTTGCAACAGTGATCTTGGGGTTTCTCTGGAGTGCCATCAAGGAAATCAAGGCTCCTTTCATGTGTGATGTGCAACACGGAATTGCTCTGCACGCAGTGCAAGGGAATCGGGCCTCATCTCGTGGAGAGGGGGAAGTCTCATGGTTTTTCTTGAGTTTCGGCGGGAACCTGGGGTATATTCTCGAGTTACGACGGGGATGGCCCTTCCACACACGTGTTTGTTCAGCGACGTCAGGACTCCTGCCTATTTGCGAGGGACAATTCGGGATTCTCCTCGAGGCTTGTCAGGGCAATTAGGACGCCTCTCCAGCTGAGGCGGGAGACAAAGGGTCCGTTTTCACGTGCCACAAGAATCCTGGGACTCCTATTAAGTTTCACGAGGAGTCAGGCATCGTCCCCTTTGGAGGCACTGATCTCCGCGTACCTCTGAAGTTTTCAAAGGATGTGAGGCCTCCAGTCGCGATGAGGTGGGGAACTAGTTCTTTCTCTGTGGTCTCCACAGGGTATTCAGACATCCTTTCGTCTTGGGAGATGCAAGACGAGCCTGCATTCAAGTCACTGCAGGGATATCCGGCCTTATTTCGAGTCAGGGCATCGCGGGGTCCATTCCACTTGAGGCTGCAAACTCAGGGTCCCTCTCACATACCTAGAGCTGAGAGAAGCCTCCTCTTGAGGTGCTTGTGGTAAGGTGGTATTCCTCTGGAGTCGAAGCCAGGGACTAACCTCTCATCTCGAGTTGATATTTGGTCCACGGAGCTCTTTCATTTTGCTACAGTGACCTCAGGATCCCTCTAGCCTTGAAACAGTGTTCTTGGGGTTTCTCTGGAGTGCCATCAAGGAAATCAAGGCTCCTTTCATGTGTGATGTGCAACACGGAATTGCTCTCCACGCAGTGCTGGGGAATCGGGCCTCATCTCGCGGCGAGGGGGAAGTCTCATGGTTTCTCTCTAGTTGCGGCGGGAACCTGGGGTATATTCTCGAGTTACAACAGGGATGGCCCTTCCACACACGTGTTTGGTCAGCGACGTCAGGACTCCTGCCTAGTGGCGAGGGACAAGTCGGGATTCTCCTCGAGTCTTGGCAGGGCAATTAGGACGCCTTTCCAGCTGAGGCGGGAGACCAATGGTCCCTTTCCATGTGCCACAAGAATCCTGGGACTCCTATCAAGTTTCACGAGGAGTCAGGCATCGTCTCCTTTGGAGGCACTGATCTCCACGTACCTCCGGAGTTTTCAAAGAATGTGAGGCCTCCAGTCGCGATGAGGTGGCGAACTAGTTCTTTCTCTGTGGTCTCCACAGGGGATTCAGACATCCTTTCGTCATGGGAGATGCAAGATGAGCCTGCATTCAAGTCACTGCAGGGATATCCGGCATTATTTCGAGTCAGGGCGTCGTGGTGTCCATTCCACTTAAGGCCGCAAACTCAAGGTCCCTCTCACATACCTAGAGCTGAGAGAAGAATCCTCTTGAGGTGCTTATTGTAAGGTGGTGTTCCTCTAGAGTCGAAACCAGGGACTAACCTCTCATCTCGATTTGATTTGTGGTCCACGGAGCTCTTTCGTGTTGCTACAGTGACCTCAGGATCCCTCTGGACTTGAAACAGTGTTCTTGGGGTTTCTCTGGAGTGCCATCAAGGAAATCAAGGCTCCTTTCATGTGTGATGTGCAACACGGGATTGCTCTGCACACAGTGCAGGGGAATCGGGCCTCATCTCGCGGCGAGGGGGAAGTCTCATGGTTTTTCTCGAGTTCCGGCGGGAACCTGGGGTATATTCTCGAGTTACGACGGGAATGGCCCTTCCACACACGTGTTTGTTCAGCGACGTCAGGACTCCTGCCTAGTTGCGAGGGACAACTCGGGATTCTCCTCGAGGCTTGGCAGGGCAATTAGGACACCTCTCCAGCTGAGGCGGTAGACCAATGGTCCCTTTCCATGTGCCACAAGAATCCTGGGACTCCTATCAAGTTTCACGAGGAGTCAGGCATCATCTCCTTTCGAGGCACTGATCTCTGCATACCTCCGGAGTTTTCAAAGGATGTGAGTCCTCCGGTCGCGATGAGGTGGGGAACTAGTTCTTTCTCTGTGTTCTCCACAGGGGATTCAGACATCCTTTCTTCTTGGGAGATGCAAGACGAGCCTGCATTCAAGTCACTGCAGGCATATCCGGCCTTATTTTGAGTCAGGGCATCGCGGTGTCCATTCCACTTGAGGCCGCAAACTCAGGGTCCCTCTCACATACCTATAGCTGAGAGAAGACTCCTCTTGAGATGCTTGTGGAACATTGGCATTCCCCTTGAGTCGATGCCAGGGAATCCACTCTGATCTCGAGATGCTTTCGGCTACACGGAGCTTTTCTGGAGTTGCTGTGCTGAACTTGGTGTTCCTCTAGACTTGGGACGGTGTTCTCGCGGAATCTCTGGAGTTGCCTATAGGAAGTGAAGCCACTTGTTGTGCTTGATGGGGAATTCGGGATTGCTCAGGAGCCAATGCAAGGGAATCGGGCCTCATCTCGAGTTGATTTGGGGTACACGGAGCTCTTTCGTGTTGCTGTGGTGACCTCAGGGTCTCTCTAGACTTGTGACAGTGTTCTTTGGGAGTCTATGGAGTTCCATCAAGGAAGTCAAGGCTCCTTTCGCGTTTTATGTGGAACCCGGAATTGCTCTGCACAAAATGCAGTGGAATCGGGCATCATCTGGCAGAGAGGGGAATGTCTCATGGTCTTTCTAGAGTTGCGGCAGGAACCTAGGGTATATTCTCGAGTTATGACGGGGATGGCCCTTCAAAACTCGTGTTTGTTCAGCGACGTCAGGACTCCTGTCTAGTTGCGAGGGACACCTTGGGATTCTCTTCGAGGCTTGGCAGGGCAATAGGGACCCCTCTCAAAGAGAGGCGGAAGACCCAGGGTCCCTTTCCTGGTGCCACAGGGATATTGGGATTAATATCAATTTTCAAGAGGAGCCAGGCATCGTCTCCTTTTGAAGAATTGAACTCCACGTTCCTCTTGAGGTTTCAAAAGGATATGAGGCCTCCTGTCGTGATGAGGCAGGGAACTAGGGCTTTCTCAATGGTCTCCACAGGGTTTTCAGACATCACTTCATTTTGGGAGATGATAGACGAGCCTACATTTAAGTCACTGCAGGGAAATCTGGCCATATTTCGAGTCAGGGCATCTCAGTGTCCATTCCACTTGAGGCAGCAAACTCAGGGTCCCTCTCACATACTTATGAGAGAAGCCTCCTCTTGAGGGGCTTGTGGTAAGTTTGCATTCCTCCTGTGTCAAAGCCAGGGAAGCAGCTCTCATCTCGAGTTGATTTGAGGTACACGGAGCTCTTTCTTGTTGATGTGGTAACCTCAGGGTCCCTCTAGACTTGTGACAGTGTTCTTGGGGTTTCTCTGGAGTTCCATCAAGTAAGTCAAGGCTCCTTTCGTGTTTGATGTGGAACACGGAATTGCTCTGCACGCAATGCAGGGGATTCGGGCCTCATCTCGCCTCGAGAGGTTATAAAGATAAGGAGGTTATAAAGATTTTAATCCATGAAATTATCCCCAGGTTGGATTGCCACGGAGCTTGCAGAGTAACAATTGTTCTGCCTTTGAAGGTGTTGTAACTCAGAGGGTGTCTAAAGCTCTAGGAATAAAATATCACTTACACTGTTCCTGTAAACCCCAATCCTCAGGGAAGTTTGAAAAAGCTAATGACATTATCAAACGGCATCTGCATAAATTAACTCGAGACACAAGACCATTGGTTTAAAGTCCTACTCATAGCTTTAATGAGGAGGGACTGTTTCCTTTTGAATGTATTTGTGGAAAGCCTTTCTTATGCATAGACATTGTTATAGACCCTGAAGCCTTGGACTTTACTAATTATGTAACTCAGCTCTCAGCTTTTCAACAGGCATTAACAGAACTCTGGGAGTTGACTCCTGACCCAGCTTGAGTCAAGCAAGCCTCTATTTGAGCCAGGACCCGAGGTCCTCATAAAAACATTGGGGTCTGGGGGCCCATCCCTTGAGCCCCTCTGGGAAGGCCCTTACCAGGTTATTCTTTCTTCCCCCACAGCTGTCAGTGTGCCAGGAATTGATTTGTGGGTACATCACACTCGAGTTAAGAAGTGGCACCCTGACCAGAACTAAGTGACTTCATTTTATGTCTTTACTTTCTATGCTCTGGCTTTGTACTTTTCAGATGGGCGTGCTAATCTATATAAGTCTACTTATGCTGACTCCAAAAATCCTGAGTCTGCCGTTTGAACCTCAAGACAATGCTTGGGCTCACTCCTACGCACCATTTCACAATCAGTCTAACTTCTGGGTCTGTGGAGAGCTCCCTCTTCATCAGTGGAAGGCTTCCCATGGTGGACATCTCCACTTCAAGGAAAGGACTTTCTCCAAGTCTGCAAATACCTTCAACAACAATCACATGTGATGCCTCTTCTTAAACTGATGACATCTAAAGAACACTAAGATGGACTGATGTAACTATGGGCATAATGTGACTTTTCATTTTGATTTTAACTTGGTTTAATGACTATTTTGCCTTACATCTGTAACTGTATAATGGGGTTTTCTAACCGTCTAAAAGCTTTTAAGTTACAAATGGTTGTCCAAGCTTCTATGAGTGCCACAGCCTCCTCCAAATATTACTTGGGGCCCCTGGATCAGAGACCATCATTATTAGGGTTAGGAGAATATGTTGCCTTAACAATTTAGGGACCATGCCCCTAGACAGCAGGAATTATTTATGAAATGAAAACATGCCCCCTTTCCCTTGACAACATAATCCTCCTTAAACAAAATGGGGAAATGAGAAAGTCAATTCCTCGGCAGATTGATAAGAAATCCAGGGGTCCCCAAGGAGAGAGGGGTCTGGAATTCTCAAGGAGGAAGAAAGGACAAACTTTTTTTATCCCTCTACATTCCTTGGGATTATATAGCAATAATGTATCCTGCTTGAGGACAGTCTGTAGAAAAAAAAAACTTTGGGCTAATCCTGTTATCTTAAGGTGTAAATTATGGGAGTAGGTCTAGCAAGGTCTTTACAACCTCCAGACATTCTTTTGATTCACTGTAATAACTAATTGCCTTGGAGGTGTTGCAAGAGAGCATCAAAGGGCAGACAAACTGAAACCATAATCACAGGAATCTAGCCAATCTGATCACACGGACCACAGTCTTGTCTAACTCAATGAAACTAAGCCATGCTGTGTGGGGCCACCCAAGACAGACGGGTCATGGTGGAGAGGTCTGACAGAATGTGGTCCACTGGAGAAGGGAATGGCAAAACACTTCAATATTCTTGCCTCGAGAACCCCATGAACAGTATGAAAAGGCAAAATGATAGGATACTGAAAGAGGAACTCCCCAGGTCAGTAGGTGCCCAATATGCTACTGGAGTTCAGTGGAGAAATAACTCCAGAAAGAATGAAGGGATAGAGCCAAAGCAAAAGCAATACTCAGTTGTGGATGTGACTGGTGATAGAAGCAAGGTCCAATGCTGTAAAGAGCAATATTGCATAGGAATCTGGAATGTTAGGTCCATGAATCAAGGCAAATTGGAAGTGGTCAAACAGGAGGTGGCAAGAGTGAATGTTGACATTCTAGGAACCAGTGAACTAAAATGGACTAGAATGGGTGAATTTAACTCGGATGACCATTATATCTACTACTGTGGGCCAGAATCGCTTAGAAGAAATGGATAGCCATCATGGTCAACAAAAGAGTCTGAAATGCAGTACTTGGATGCAATGTCAAAAATGACAGAATGATCTCTGTTCGTTTCCAAGGCAAACCATTCAATATCACGGTAATCCAAGCCTATACCCCAACCAGTAACGCTGCAGAAGCTGAAGTTGAACAGTTCTATGCAGACCTACAACATCTTTTAGAACTAACATCCAAAAAAGGCATCCTTTTCATTATAGGGGATTGGGATGCAAAAGTAGGCAGTCAAGAAACACCTGGAGTAACTCAAAGGCAAATTTGGCCTTGGAGTACAGAATGAAGCAGGACAAAGGCTAATAGAGTTTTGCCAAGAGAACACACTGGTCATAGCAAATGCCCTCTTCCAACAACACAAGAGAAGAGTCTACACATGGATACCACTAGATGGTCAACACTAAAATCAAATTGATTATATTCTTTGCAACCAAAGATGGAAAAGCTCTATACAGTCAGCAAAAACAAGACTGGGAATGGACTGTGGCTCAGATCATGAACTCCTTATCACCAAATTCTGACTTAAATTGAAGAAAGTGGGGAAAACCACTAGACCATTCAAGTATGACCTAAATCAAATCCCTTATGAATACACAGTGGAAGTGAGAAATAGATTTAAGGGACTCGATCCAATAGACAGAGTGCCTGATGAACTATGGATGGAGGTTTGTGACATTGTACAGGAGACAGGGATCAAGACTATCCCCATGGAATAGAAATGCAAAAAGTCAAAATGTTTGTCTGAGGAGGCCTTACAAATAGCTGTGAAAAGAAGAGAAGCAAAAAGCAAAGGAGAAAAGGAAACATACTCCCATTTGAATGCAGAGTTCCAAAGAATAGCAAGGAGAGATAAGAAAGCCATCCTCAGAGATCAATGCAAAGAAATAGAGGAATAGAACAGAATGGGAAAGACTAGAGATCTCTACAAGAAAATTAGAGATACCAAGGGAACATTTCATGCAAAAATGGGTTTGATAAAGGATAGAAATGCTATGGACCTAGCAGAAGCAGAAGCTATTAAGAAGAGGTGGCAAGAATACACAGAAGAACTGTACAAAAAAGATCTTCATGACCCAGATAATCACAATGGTGTGATCACTCACCTAGAGCCAGACATCCTGGAGTGTGAAGTCAAGTGGGAATTAGAAAGCATCGCTAAGAACAAAGCTAGTGGAGGTGATGGAATTCCAGTTGAAGTATTTCAAATACTGAAAGATGATGCTGTGAAAGTGCTGCACTCAATATGCTAGCAAATTTGGAAAACTCAGCAGTGGCCACAGGACTGGAAAAGGTCAGTTTTCATTTCAATTAGAAAGAAAGGTAATCCCAAAGAATGCTCAAAATACCACACAATTATGCTCATCTCACATGCTAGTAAAGTAATGCTCAAAATTCTCCAAGCCAGGCTTCAGCAATACGTGAACTGTGAACTTCCAGATGTTCAAGCTGGCTTTAGAAAAGGCAGAGGAACCAGAGATCAAATTGCCAATATCTGCTGGATCATCGAAAGAGCAACAGAGTTCCAGAAAAAAAAAATCTATTTCTGCTTTATTGACTATGCCAAAGCCTTTGACTGTGTGGATCACAATTAACTGTGGAAAATTCTGAAGGAGATGGGACTACCAGACCACCTGACCTGCCTCTTGAGAAACCTGTATGCAGGTCAGTAGGCAACAGTTAGAACTGGACATGGAACAACAGACTGGTTCCAAATAGGAAAAGGAGTACATCAAGACTGTACGTTGTCACCCTGCTTATTTAACTCATATGCCGAGTACATCATGAGAAATGCTGGGCTGGAAGAAGCACCAGCTGGAATTAAGATTGCCAGGAGAAATATCAATAACCTCAGACATGCAGATAACACCACGCTTATGGCAGAAAGTGAAGAAGAACTAAAAAGCCTCTTGATGAAAGTGAAAGAGAAGAGTGAAAAAGTTGGCTTACAGCTCAACATTCAGAAAACTAAGATCATGGCATCAGGTCCCATCACTCCATGGGAAATCAATGGGGAAAGAGTGGAAGCAGTGTCAGACTTTATATTTTTGGGCTCCAAAATCACTGCAGATGGTGATTGCAGCCATGAAATTAAAAGAAAATTACTCCTTGGAAGGAAAGTTATGACCAACCTAGATAGCATATTAAAAAGCAGAGACACTACTTTGCCAACAAAGGTCCATCTGGTCAAGGCTATGGTTTTTCCAGTGGTCATGTATGGGTGTAAGAATTGGACTGTGAAGAAAGTTGAGCACCGAAGAGTTTATGATTTTGAACTGTGGTGTTGGAGAAGACTCTTGAGAGTCCCTTGGACTGCAAGGACATCCAACCAGTACACCCTAAAGGAGATCAGTCCTGGGTGTACATTGGAACGACTGATTCTGAAGCTGAAACTCCAATAATTTGGCCACCTGGTGTGAAGAGCTGACTCATTGGAAAAGACCCTGATGCTAGGAGGGATTGGGGAAAGGAGGAAAAGGGGATGACAGAGGATGAGATGGCTGGATGGCATCACCGACTCGATGTACATGAGTTTGAGTAAACTCCGGGAGTTGGTGACTGACAGGGAGGCTTGGAGTGCTGCGATTCATGGGGTCCCAAAGAGTCAGACATGACTGAGCGACTGAATGGAACTGAACTGATCTGAATAACTAATTAAAAGTAAAGTAAAGTTGCTCAGTCATGTCCAACTCTTTGTGGCCCATGGACTGTAGCCTACCAGGCTCCTCTGTCCATGGGATTTTCCAGGCAAATGTACTGGAGTGGGTGGCCATTTCCTTCTCCGGGAGATCTTCCTGACCCAGGGATCTAACCTGGGTCTCCAGCATTGCAGACAGATGCTTTACCATCTGAGCCATATAATTCCATTGCTAACACTTGCAAGGGGCTACTCTTTCTGCCCCCTTCTGATGCCTATGTCAGAAGCTTTCTCTATCTCCTTTATACTTTAATACAACTTTATTACACAAAAGCTCTAAGCAGTCAAGCCTCGTCTCTGGCCCCGAATTGAATTCTTCTCCTCTGGAGGCCAAGAATTCCAGTGTCTTTGCGTGGTTCAGCAATACCTTTCAAGATCATCCTGGAGATTCTGGACATGTACCCCAGAAACATGGTCAGATAGGGGGTCACCCTTGAGACTGGGCTTTTGACCCAGGTGCAGGTTGTTGGAGTGGTGGGAATCCTGGATAATTTGCACATGTGACCCCAGGTAAAGGGTCTGGGAGGTAAGGTCACCTTGGAGACTGTGAATATGTTACCCAAGGTGCAGGGTGTGGGAGATAATGTCACCCCGGAGAATGTAGACTTCTAGCACAAGGGATAAGTTCTTGACATTGGGGTCTCATGGGAGACTGGATGATTCTGCTCAGACAGTGTGTGGGGATGGGATTCACCCTGGAGACTGTAGATATGTGATCTCAGGTACAGGATTTCCGAGGGGGTCACCCTGGAGCCTGTGAATATGTGATTCCAGGTGCAGGGTCTGCGAGGGAGTCACCATGGAACCTGTGTTTGTGTGACTCCAGGTGAGGTCTACAAAGTTTTGACAAACAGGAGGCTGTGGACATGTGACCCCTATTACAGGGTCTTGGAGGGGGTAACCCTTGTGGCCACGGTCATGGGACACAAGGTTATATGTCTGGGAGGTGGGGATACCCTGAGAGTATGGAAGTGTGACCCCAGGTAAAGGTTCTGGGAGTTGGTGCCATCCTGAAAATAGTGGACATTTCACCCGAGGTATGGTTTCTGGGAGGTGGGGTCACCCTGAAGACTCTGGACATGTAACCCCAAATGCAGGGTCTGGGAGGTAGACTCACCATGAAAAAAAGTGGTCTTGTGACCCCAGGTACAGGATCTTGAGGGTGGGGTCACCTGGAGGCTGTAGACCTGTGACACCAGGTACAGGTTATACAGGGGGCCACCCTAGAGACTGGACATGTGATCACAGGTGTATGGTATGGGAAGTGCAGTAACCCAGGAGATTGTGGATATATGACAGTAGGTACAGAGTCTCAGGTATGTCACCATGGAAAGTGTGGACATGTGACCCCAGGTGCAGGTTTGGGTGGGGTCACCCTAGAGGCTGTGGTCGTGTGACCCAAAGTTCAGGGTAGGAAAAGGGTTTCACCCTGCAGACTGTGGATCTATGACCACAGGTACAGGATGTGTGGTGATGGTGGATGTATGAAACCTAGTACAAGTTCACGGAGGGGGTCACCCTCCAAGACTGTGTACATGTGACCCTCGTTTCAGGGTCTGGGTTGAGGTCACTCTGGAAACTATTTGCCGTGTGACTTAGGTGCAGGGTTAGGGGATGCGTTCACTTTGGAGATTGTGGTCATGTGACCCCAGATGCACCATTTGGGAGGCAAATCATCTTGGAGACTGGATATGTGACCCTAGATCCAGGGTCTGAATGGGATCCCCCAAGGTGAGATTGTGAATATGTGACTCCAGGTGCAGGGCCTGCGAGGCAGTCACCTTGGAACCTGTCTTTGTGTGACTCCAGGTGGAGGGTCTGGGAAGTGACAACACTCTGGAGACTGTGAACATGTGACCCCACTACAGGGTCTTGGAGGGGGTAACCCTGGCATCCAAGATCATGGGACACCATGTTAAATGTCTGGGCGTGTGGTAACCCTGAGACTATGGAAGTGAGACCCCAGGTACAGGTTCTGGGAGTTGGGGCCAACCTGAGTGACTCTGGATGTTTCACCCTAGGTACAGTTTCTGGGAGGTGGGGTCACCCTGGAGACTCTCGACAAGTGACCCCAAGTGCAGAGTCTGGGAGGGGGGCTCACCCTGGAAACAGTGGACTTGTGACCCTAGGTACAAGATCTTAATGGTAGGTTCATCCTTGAGTCTGTCGACTTGTGACACCAGGTACAGGTTTACGAGGGGGGTCACCCTGGATACGGTGGATGCGTGATCCCAGGTGCATGGTATGGGAAGTGGGGAAGCCCAGGAGACTGTATATATGACACTAGGTACAGGGTCTGGGGGATGACACCATGGAGAATATGGACTTGTGATCCCAGGTGCAGGTTCACAAGGTTCAGGGTACAATATGGGTCTCATCAGGCAGACTGTTGAACTGTGACCACAGGTTCAGGATCTGTTGGTGGTCACTGTGGCAATGGTGATCGTGAGAAATCTGGAACAAGTTCAGGGAAGAGGTCACCCGTGAGACAGTGGACATGTGACCTTAGGTGTAGGTACTGGTATGTGGTCACTCTGGAGACTGTGGATGTGTGAGTAAGGTGCAGGGTTAGGGGATGGGGTCACTTTGAAGATTGTGGACATATGACCCCGGATGCACTGATTGGGGAGGCAAGTCATCCTGGATACTGGACATTTGACCCTAGATGCAAGGTCTGAACTGGGTCCCCCAAGACACTAGGATATCTGAACCCAGGTACAGGGTCTGGGATGGGGGTGACCCAGGAATCTCTGTATATGTGACCTCAGGTACAGTGTCTGGGAGGTACGGGGTCACTCTGGGGACTGCAGGCATTTAATGGCAGGGAAATGGTCTGAAAGGGGTGTCACCCTGCACGATGTGGGTATGTGAGCCCAGGTGCAGTGGGTGAAGTGAGGTTCACGCTGGAAACTGTTGACATGTGACTCCAGGTGCAGGGTATGGGAGGGCGAACATCCTGGAGATTGTGGATGTGTGTAGATAAGCACAGGGTCTGGCAGGGGAGGGTTACCCTGGAATCTGTGGCCAAGTCACCAACGGTATAGGGTATGAGAGGTGGGGTCACACCGGATACTGAGAACATGTGACCCAAGTTACAGAGACCAGGAAGGGGGTCACCACGGAGCCTGTGAATCTGTGAGCACATGTGCAGAGTCTGGGAAATGACATCACACAAAAGTCTGGGGACATGGGATGCCAGGTGAATGGTCTGGGAGGGAGTCACCCTGGAGTCAGTTGACGTGTGACCCCGGGTACAGGCACTTGTGGGTGGGGAAAGCCTCGAGACTGTGGACATGTGATCCCAGTTACTAGCCCTTGAATGTGGGTAAATCCAGGAGACTCTGGACATGTGACCCAGGTACAGGGTGGGGAAGTTGGGGTCACCCTGGCGACTGTGCCAATGTGATCCCGTGTACAGAGTCTGGGGAGGCGTGTCTTCCTGGCCACCATGTACATGTAACCCCAGGTACAGGGTTAGAGATACGGGGTCACCCTGGACACTGGGGCAATGTGACCAGAATTACAATATTCTGTGAGGTATAGTCACCCTGGAGACTGCGGAGGTGTGAGACCTGGTGCATGATCTGGGAGGCGTTGCCACCCAGGAGACCATGGATGTGTGACCCTAGGTTCACGGGTTTGGAATTGGTGTCACCCTAGAACCAGTGGGTGTTTGAACCCAGTACAATTGTTTGACAGGTGGTGTTACCCTGGGCGTTGTGGACATATGAACCCAGGTGCCAGTTCTGGCGAGTGGGGTCACCCTGAGACTATCTACGTGTGACCCTAGGTACAGGGTTTGGGAGTTGGTGAATGTGCCCATGTGACACCACGTGCAGTGTCTAGGAGGGTGTTCACCCTAGAGACTGTGGGTATGTGTCCCAAGGTACAGTGTCTGGAATGTGGGGTCATGCTAGAATCTGTGGACATGTGATGCTGGGTGCTGGGGTCAATAGTCCAGCATCTGGAAGACTGTGGTTATGTGAGCCCTGGTACAGTGATTTGGATGAGTCACCTGTGAGACTGTGGATATGTGGCTCCAAGTGCAGGGTCTATGAGGCAGTCAACCTGGAACCTCTGTTTGTGTGCCTGCAGGTGAAGGTTCTGGGAAGTGATGAAACACAGGAGACTGTGGACATGGAAACCAAATTACAGGGTCTTGGAGGGTGTAACCCTGTGGGCCAGGGGCACGGAACAGGCTCAATGTCTATGGAAGAGTGACTCCAGGTACAGTTTCAGGGAGTTGGGACCATCCTGAAAACTGTGGACGTTTATCCCCAGGTAAAGTTTCTGGGAGGTGGGATCACACTGGAGACAGGAATGTGACCCCAGGTATGGGATCTTGAGGGTGGGGCCATCCTGGTGGCTGTGGACTTGTGACACAAGGTACAGGAATGGGATCAGGGTCACCCTGCAGACTGTGAGCGTGTGATCCCACGTGCATGATATGGGAAGTGGGGTAACCCGGGAAACTGTGGATAGATGACACTACGTACAGGACCTGGGAGGATATATGACACTAGGTACTGGAGTGGGCAACCCACTCCAGTACTCTTGCCTGGAAAATCCCATGGATGGAGGAGCCCGGTAGGCTGCAGTCTATGGGGTCGCTAAGAGTCAGACACGACGGAGTGACTTCACTTTCACTTTTCACTCTAATGCTTTGAAGAAGGAAATGGCAACCCACTCCAGTGTTTGCCTGGAGAATCCCAGGGATGGGAGAGCCTGGTGGGCTGCCATCTATGGGGTCGCACAGAGTCAAACACGACTGGCATGACTTAGCAGCAGCAGCAGCACAGGGCCTGGGGGATGTCACCATGGAGAGTATGGACATGTGACCCCAGGTGCAGGTTTGGCAGGGATGACCCTGGAGACTGGCTAGGTGAACCTCATCTCGCGGCGAGGGGGAATTCTCATGGTTTTCTCAAGTTGTGGCGGGAACCTGGTGTATGTTCTCGAGTTACGGTGGGGATGGCCCTTCAAAACTCGTGTTGGTTCAGTGACGTCAGGACTCCTGTCTAGTTGCGAGGGACACCTTGGGATTCTCCTCAAGGCTTGGCAGGACAATAGGGATGCCTCTCGAGGTGAGGGCGGAGACCCAGGGTCCTTTCCAGTTGCCACAGGTATTTGGGGATTCCTATCAATTTTCAAGAGGAGGCAGCCATCCTCTCCTTTTGAAGCATTTAACTCCGCGTGCCTCTTGAGGTTTCAAAAGATGTGAGGCCTCCTTTCGAGATGAGCTGGGGAGCTAGGGCTTTCTCTAGGGTCTCCACAGGGAAATCAGACATCGCTTCATCTTGTGTGATGAAAGACGAGCCTGCATTCAAGTCACTGCAGGGTAATCCGGCCTTATTTCTAGTCACGGCATCTCGGTGACCATTCCACTTGACACTGCAAACTCAGGGTCCCTTTCACATACCTATAGCTGAGAGAAGCCTCCTCTTGAGGGGCTTGTGGAAAGTTGGCATTCCATTTGAGTCGAAGCCAGGGAATCAGCTCTCATCTCGAGATGATTTGGGGTACACGGAGCTTTTCTCGAGGTGCTGTGCTGAACTTGGTGTTCCACTAGACTTGAGACGGTATTTTCAGGTAATCTCTGGAGTTTCCTTAAGGAAGTCAAGCCACTTACCGTGTTTGATGGGGAATGCGTGATGGCTCTGGAGACAATGCAGGGTAATCGGGCCTCATCTCTAGTTGATTTGAAGTACACGGTGCGCTTTCATGTTGCTGCGGGGACCTCAGGGTCCCTCTAGACTTCTGACAGTATCCTTGGGGTCTCTCTGGAGTTCCATCAAGGAAGTCAAGGCCCCTTTCATGTTTGATGGGGAACATGGACTTACTCTGCATGCATTGCAGGGGAGTCGGGCCTCATCTCGCAGCGAGGGGATAGTCTCATTGTCTTTCTGGAGTTGCGGCGGGAACCTGGGTTATGTTTTTGAGTTACGGTGGGGATGGCCCTTCAAAACTCGTATTTGTTCAGCAACGTCAGGACTCCTGTGTAGTTGCGAGGGACACCTTGGGATTCTCCTCGAGGTTTGGCAGGACAAGAGGGACGCCTCTCGAGGTGAGGCGGGAGACCAAGTTTCCCTTTGAAGTTGCCAGAGCGATACTGTGACTCCTGTCAGTTTTCAAGAGGAGTTAGGCTTCATCTCCTTTTGAAGCATTGAACTCCGTGTGCCTCTCGTGTTGTCAAAGGGATGTGAGGCCTCCTGTCGAGATGAGGTGGGGAACTAGATGATTCTCTAGGGTCTCCACAGGGGATTCAGACATCCCTTCATCTTGTGAGATGAAAGACAAGCCTGCATTCAAGTCACTGCAGGGAAATCTGGCCTTATTTCGAGTCAGGGCATCTCGGTGTTTTTTCCATTTGAGGCAGCAAACTCAGGGTCCCTCTCACATAGCTGTAGCAGAGAGAAGCCTCTTCTTGAGGTGCTTGTGGAAAGTTTCATTCCTCTTGAGTCGAATCCAGGGAATCAGCTCTCATCTCGAGATGATTTGGCGTACACGGAGTTTTTCTCGAGTTGCTGTGCTGAACTTGGTGTTCCTCTAGGCTTGAGACCATATTCTCGGGGTATCTCTGGAGTTGCCTAAAGGAAGACAAGCCACTTGTGTTTGATGGGGAACGCGGGATTGCACTGGAGCCAATGCATTGGAATCGGGCCTCATCTCGAATTAATTTGGAGTACACGGTGTGCTTTCTTGTTGCTGCGGGGACTTCAGGGTCCCTCTAGACTTCTGACAGTGTTCTTGGGGACTCTCTGGAGTTCCATCAAGGAAGTCAATACTCCTTTCATGTTTGACGGGGAACATGGACTTGCTCTGTACTCAGTGCAGGGGAATCGGGCCGCATCTCACAGCGAGGGGAAAGTCTCATGGTTTTTCTCGAATTGCAGCAGGAACCTGGGTTATATTCACGAGCTATTGCGGGGATGGCCCTTCAAAACTCGTGTTGGTTCAGCGACGTCAGGACTCCTGTCTAGTAGCGAGGGACACCTCGGGATTCTCCTCGATGCTTGGCAGGGCAATAGGGACATCTCTCGAGGTGAGGCGGGAGACCCAGGCTCACTTCCAGAAGAATCTCACCTGGGACTTTGCAGCTTATGGGAAAAGTTCTACAAAATTGGAACTTAGTCTTACTAACTTTGTCTCTGTATACAGATTTATAAGCTTTTATCCCAACATAATTAAATAAACAAAATAAAACATTCAGTGATATTTAGCAGTAATCTCTAATGCTATACAGAAAGGTAAGTGCTGCTATTAGCCCCATTTTATGGTGAGTAAACAAACAGAAAAGAGGATGATCCAAAACAGAAACCTTGGAGAACCAGTAATCAGAATCTAACTGCCTCTCAGACCATGTTCTTCACTGCTGTGGTATACTGACAGGCAATACAAAAGAAAGATAATGTAATTACACCTGTTACCATTTATTGAGACAGAGATCATGCTGGACTATCTATTTATCCATCTGTCTGTATATATACACATGTATGCACATATATATACATATATATATAATGAGCTATATAGTTATCTGCTTATATTAGACTATATATATGCATATACATGCATATGTTCATTATACCCTACTCAATTCCCAGGTTTTTATTAGTAGCTCTGCTCATTTTGACATATCATAGTGGGTGATATTACTTTGACTACATATATTTAACTATTTTAGGAGTGTTAAACCAATGGGCCATTTAAACTCTAAGGCATAAGTAACATTATTACCCAATACCCAAATATCCTTTTCGATATTTTCATTCAGAAAATAAAGAACAGAGAACAGTATCATTATTACCTAAAACCAAGACTGCCTAAGTGCCTAGTGACATTGCTGCTGCTGCTGCTAAATCACTTCAGTCGTGTCCGACTCTGTGCGACCCCATAGACGGCAGCCCACCAGGCTCCCCCATCCCTGGGATCCTCCAGGCAAGGACACTGGAGTGGGGTGCCATTGCCTTCTCCAGCCAAGTTACATTACAAGAAAGGAAATGACAGATACATATCTCCTTTGAACATACGCACCAAGATATTAAACAATATATGGGAAATCAATCAATGTTTTTCATAACAAATCATCATGACCGTGTATAGGTTACACAAAGAATAAAATATTATGTAACATTCAATAATTAACCAATGATACTAAGTTTATAGGATAAAGGAGAAGAATCACATGACTATTTCAATAGATACATACAAACTGATACATTTCAATTTAGATTTATAAATAAAAATCCATTTGAGCATTTTCAGTGGCTTTAGTCTTGTCTGACTCTTTCTGATATCATGGACTGTAGCTTGCCAGTCTCTCTTGTTCATGGGATTTTCCCAGCAAAAATACCGGAGTGGGTTGTGATGTCCTCCTCCAGGGGATCTTCCCCACCCAGGGTTCAAACGAACATCTCCAGTATCTCCTGCATAGCAGGAAATTTCTTTACTGGTGAGCTATCAAGGAGGGCTTGAATGAAAACTATATTTTGTTAAATGAATTTTAAAAAAGCAAATTACTCAAGCTTATAAAGAGCATTTATATAAAACCCACAGCTACCATTATAGTTCATGATGAAATCTCTCTAAGATTGAAAACAAGTCTTTAACTTTCAATTTCAGTTCTGCATTGTAACCTAGCTAATTGAAACAAGTTAAGAAAAAGAAATAAAAGACATATGGATGAGAAAAAAAAGTGACAAGGTTACAAAAATATATTTGTGGGCAAATATCATCATGGTTTTCCAGTGGTCATGTATGGATGTGAGAGTTGGACTGTGAAGAAAGTTGAGCACAGAGGAATTGATGCTTTTGAACTGTGGTGTTGGAGAAGACTCGAGAGTCCCTTGGACTGTAAGGAGATCCAACCAGTCCATCCTAAAGGAGATCAGTCCTGGGTGTTCATTGGAAGGACTGATGCTGAAGCTGAAACTCCAATACTTTGGCCACCTCATGTGAAGAGTTGACTCATTGGAAAAGACCCTGATGCTGGGAGGGATCGGGGGCAGGAGGAGAAGGGGATGACAGAGGATGAGATGGCTGGATGGCATCACCGACTCGATGGACATGAGTTTGGCTAAACTCTGGGAGTTTGTGATGGACAGGGAGGCCTGGCATGCTGCGATTCATGGGGTCTCAAAGAGTCGGACACAATTGAGTGACTGAACTGAACTGAATCATCATGGTATAGGTAGAAAATGAAAGTGAAAGTTGCTCAGTTGTGTCTGACTCTTTGTGACCCCATGGACTGTAGTCCATGGAAAGAAAATATAAAGGACTCTACAAAAAATCAAATGGATCTAATTAGTTAGTTTATAAGGGTCACAGGATAAAATGTCAACACAAAATACTGAATGCATTTCTATATAAACAACTATTAAAAATTGAAATTAGAAGCAACATTCTATGTAAAGTACTGTTAAAAACATAACATTTCAGGGGTACATTAGAAAATACAGTTAACACTTGTATATGAAAACCAGAAAATACTTCTGATAAAGCAAATGTGTAAGTAAAGGGAGAGAGATGCTATGCTGATAAATTAACAGACTCAAGATATTTATCATATCAATTGCAATTTTAATGCAGTTCCATTAAACATTCTATAACATATTTGAAAGAAGTCACAATCATATTTGAAAAAATATATAGAAATATAAACTTAAAAAAAATCCTGGAATAGTAGTTTCAAAGAACGCAATACATATGGAGAATGTTTTTCTATCTAAAGTCAATACTTTCTAGATATGTGCCCATTTTTTCAAGTTTGTCCAATTTGCTCATTCATCATTGTTCATAATATTACTTTCTGCTTTTTGTGTGCTGTTTTCCTTTTTTATTTCTGTGGTATTGGTTGTTGTTTCTCCTCATTCATTTATTCTTATTTTTATTTTTTCTTGGTCTGTGGTTTGCCCTTCTGTGTGGCTTGTGGCCTTTCTCTATTGCATCGCAAGGGCTTCTCACTGTGTGAGTGGGCTTTGGCGCATGCATAGTTCTTACTGAGGAGCATGCACTCTAGGGAGATAGGACTCCAGAGCGTGCAGTCTCCAGGCTCAGCAGCTGTGGCACGTGGACTCTAGAGCACATGCGCTCTCTTGCTGTGGCATGTTCGTCGCTCCATGGCATGCGGGCTCTTAGTATCTTTATCAGGGATCAGACCTGCCTTCTCTGCAAGGGCAGGTGGATTCTTAACAACTGGACCACCAGGGAAGTCCCTAATTTCTTATTTTGCTTATTAGTGTCCTCTGCCTTCTGTTTTTGGTGAATCTGGCCTGAAGGTTTGTTTCTTTTTTTTTTTCTTTTTTTCATTTTATTTACCTTTTCTAAGAAACAGCTCTTGGTTTTACTGATTTTTTCCATTTTTTTAATTCTCTATTTTATTTATTTTCATTCAGCAACACTACTTCTGTGTGTATATTAGGCCAAAACTATAATCAAAAAAGATATATTCACACATTTTCACAGCAACACTATTCACAACAAGCAAGACATGGGGGAAAAAAAACTAAATTTCTATGCATATATCTTTAAAATGTTCACAGTATTAGTCACTAAGTAAAGTGAATTAAAACCACAGGAATTTATTGCTATGTGCCTCCTAGAATAACTGAATGAAAAATAATATAGAATTAGAAGAAGGTAAGAACAATACTTGTGTTTGATTTAAGCCTCCTTTCATGGATTTCCATTGTGGCTTCAGAAGGTGAAGAATCCTTCTGAAATGCAGGAGATGCAAGTTCATTCCCTGTGTCAGGAAGATCCCCAGGAGAAGGAAATGACAATCCACTCCAGTATTCTTGCCTCAAAAATTCCATGGACAGAGGAGTCTGGCGGGTTACAGTCCATGGACTTGCAGAGTCGGACCCGACTGAGCAATTAAAACTTTCAAGCATCTGTGCTTTAGATATCTCTCCACATGTTTAATGTTGCCTAGGGATCCTTGCTGACCATCGCATGGCTCCCAGAGATAAATTATCTATATCCTATTAGACTTTCTATTTACATCCATAACCCTCTGATGAATGTGAAAAATGGGTTTGGGATTTAATTACTCTGAAAAAAAATACCAATAATTTTATGCCTCACTGCTCTAACTCTCAAGTAATCAATATGCAGTTTCAAGAAAAGTTTTAATACTGATAAAAAGAAGTTTTCTGTCTGAGATGAATCTGTAAGTTAACTGGAATGATGCTGGAATTATGTTATCATTGGTATTCACATGACATTCAATTTTCTTAGAACCCAGGTTCAGATAGAGAAAGAGGACTCATATTTTGGTTGCAAGTGCAGAGAATACAATTCCCTACCCAGAATGGGTGTTTCTCAAACATGTCTCTTCAGAATACCCACTTCTAAGACAAAGCCTTTCCATCAAAGGAGATAATTAATTCCAAGGAGAGAAAATAACATCTACAAGAGGAGGTCCTTGAACGTTTGTGGAAACCTGTTTAAATATCCCTGCATTGCAGGTGAAAATTCTTTTTTATCATTTACATCTCCAGAGAAGATCCATCAAGGTTGGAATGACTCACTTTTATGTATTTCCATCACTCTTTCTCTTTCTTGTGTCTGGGACTACAACCATTTTATAGAAGATGATTTCTGCATAATGTTCAAAATTGATCCATTCTAAATTCAAGTCCCAGGTTGTCTGTGAAAATTTTGTAGGTCTTTCATCTAGAAGAAAATATTTAGATTTATAAAAACAATGACTTGTCTACTGTGACACTCAGTAATCTGACTAGTGTCTTTATGAGAATGTCATATCTTTCAAACTGAAAGTTAGTCAGCCCAAGAGGAAGTCAATTTAAAATGGAATCAGTTCTGAACACCCTCAGATATCACTAATATCTTCTAAAGATCAGAAGGTAAGTTTATTAAATGCTTATTAACAGCAGTTACTTTATATATATACACACACATATATATATATATATACACATATGTATTAATCATGCTTTAACACTTTTCAAATAAAGCAACAGAGCATTACATCTTTACCCTTTCCTTCAAAAGACAGTTAGTGAGTATCACAAACCTAGTCTGGTAGATGAAAAACTTAAGACTCAAAGGGAGCCAACTCTCCATCCCTAGATATTCTTCTTTGCCAGGAGACATTTCTTTTGATAATTTAAATTAATAATGAGAATGAAAACAAAACTTAATACACTCCACACTCAAAAAGCCACAGATGTCTTAAAAGATAAAAATCATCCTTTTTTTATTTCAAGCAAGCACATGGATAATTCTTTCAGGGATCAACTGCTATGAATGGTATGAGTCCTTGTGGCTTCTTTAAAAAAATAACATTGTAGATGTTTATCCCCCATTTACTGCATGGTTAAATATGCTTCTCTGTTTTATTACTCAAAATGTCAAATCTCCCTACCTTCTGCGTGCATAGAAAGTCATAAAAATAAGATCCTTTGTATTTTCACAGCAGTGTGATGAATATGTTCATATTTTTTTCTTCAATTAACTCTCATAAGAGCCTGTGAGGTTGACATATTGTTCTCACTTGATACTAGGGGAAACAAGAATGTAAGGTGTCAAGAAATATACCCAAGATCAAGGAACTTTAAGTGGGGAAAAGCAAGATTCTGATATTGTCCTTTTGATTCTCAAACCAATGTATTTCACCACTGGGACCATCATTTCAGCATTTTACAGAACAGTCTGTTCATGATTTGCAAGGAAATTAAGGGAAGAAGAAAATGAGATGAAGGAGGGAGGAAAAAAAACTAATTTGACCTTCAATGAAAGCAGTGCCACATAGTTGCTAACATTTGGGATTCCAGTGTATTATATTATGCATACATGTGTCTGGGTCTGTATGTATGTGTATTTTCATTGTCAGTGAAATTGCTTTGTATATACTTACCTCTGAAATACTATTTAAGCAATTATAATTATTGTAGTCATGTCAAAAGGAATTTACTAACTCAACAGTGTATATTTTAGCCTAATATAAAGGATGTGTTTTAAGAATTTGCAGTAAAAAAGAGATGAGAAGTATAATCTGAAATAGTCTTTTATCTGCCTTTCATTTGTTGCTTGATTTGGGGCAGGGTCTTTATCTTCTCTATTCTTCTATGTCCTGATGTATAAAATAAGTATAAAAATGATGGCAGTAATCATCTGACAGGTTTGTAACAAGGATTAAATAACCAAATGTCTGAGAAAAAATTTTAGCACATAGTAAGTGTTCATTAAATTTAAAAAACTACACAATTTTATTGAAGTATTGTTGATTTAAATTGAGATCTGGCTTTCCAGGTGGTGCCATGGTAAAGAGTCTGCCTGCCAATGTAAAAGATGCAGGATACACGGGTTCAATCCCTGAATCATGTAGATACCCCATAGGAGGAAATGGCAACCCACTCCAGTATTCTTGCCTGGGAAATCCCATGGACAGAGGAGCCTAGCAACTATAATTCATGTGTTTGCAAAGAGTCAGACATGACTGAGTATGCTTGCACTCCCACAATATTATCATTAATATTACTGCTAGCTTTAGTCTCTGAGATTATGCACCAAATTGAGAAAATAATACCATTTACAGTTTGTTTTCATGTAGCACCCATGGAAATCAGTCATTATATAATTTTATTAGCTACAACAAAGTTATTGGATTTAGGCAATTTGTTTGGCAACTGTATTACAGAAGCTCCGGGATTTCACTAATCTTTCATTACCAGTACACTGACAGAGTTAATATTAACTAGTCACATAACAGGCTTATATCTGGCTTCCATCCCCTTAGTGAAACTCAGTTCACGCCATCCTAGTACACAAAAATCTTTACTAGATCTACATACAAGATTTTCTCTCAAAACCCTCTTCTTCACTACATTCATATTCTCAGATTCTTACAGTCATATATAAGCAATATTTGGCAGATTGGAACATTATCTTTTATCACAAAAAAGTCATAAGAATCTAGGCATGTGTTATTTATTAGGCAGAGATGTTTAATGAACTCAAGGTTGAACTAAAACAAGATCTTTTTCCCCCCTGCCCCAGGTTATGTGGTTAACAATAACATGAGATACATGGAGAACAGGAACAACGTGACAGAGTTCATTCTCCTGGGGCTGACACAGAATCCAAAGATGCAGAAAGTCATATTTACAGTGTTTTTGGTTGTCTACATTGTCTCTGTGGTAGGAAATGTGCTCACCTTGGTCACCATCACCACCAGTCCATTATTGGGGTCTCCCATGTACTTTTTCCTGGCTCATCTCTCTTTTATCGATGTCTGCTATTCCTGTGTCAGTACCCCTAAACTGATTGTAGTTTCACTTCATAAGAAGAAGACCAGCTCTTTCATTGAATGCATGTGCCAGATCTTTGGGGAGCATTTATTTGCAGGTGCTGACATCATTCTGCTGACTGCAATGGCCTATGACCACTATGTGGCCATCTGCAAGCCCTTGCACTACACAACCATCATGACCTGGCAGGTGTATTGGTTGCTAGTGGGAGTGGCATGGGCAGGAGGCTTTCTTCATGCAACCATTCAGATCCTCTTCCTCTTCAGGTTACCCTTCTGTGGCCCTAATGTCATTGACCACTTTATGTGTGATCTGAATCCTCTGCTCGAACTTGCCTGCACTGATACCCACACTCGGGGCTCTTTGTTGCTGCCAACAGTGGCTTCATCTGTCTGTTGATCTTCCTTCTCTTGGTTGGCTCCTATACAGTCATCCTGCTCTCTTTAAGGACAAGCAGCTTGGAGGCGGGGCAGAAAGCCCTTTCCACGTTGATCTCCCACATCACAGCGATCCTCCTATTCTTTGTGCCAAGCGTATTTACTTACCTGAGACCAGCAGTCACTTTACCTGTTGATAAAGCAGTTGCTGTATTCTACACTATGATAACCCCCATGTTAAATCCCTTAATCTATACCTTGAGAAATGACCAGATGAAAAATGCCATTAGGAAATTGTGTAGTAGAAAAGTGATTTCAAGTGATCAATAAAATGTGCTTATGTTCCAATGTTCATTCAACTGATGCAAATGTCAAAAGGACACTATTGGTGAACACACATTATCAGTTAAGAATATCAATGAGATAAAGAAAATAATGACCAACAGAAATCATTGCTTCTGCAAGAAGGGGAGAAGAAAGTAATGCAAGAAATGATAGAATAACCTAGCAGAGGACAACTCATATTATTTAAATATTCTGCAAAATTGGAGACTGATTTTACTAGTTTCATCAGTGTATATACATGCATAAGCTTTAACCCCAGTAAAATGAAATAAAATAGATAACTCATTGACATTTAGCAGTCATTTCTATAATAACACAAAGAGGTAGGTATGTTTTTATCCCCATTTTAACAGGTGAGTAATAAACATAAAAGAGGATGATCCTCCGTCTACAGAACAGACTTTTGAACTCTGTGGGAGAAGGTGAGGGTGGGATGTTTCAAAAGAACAGCATGTATACTATCTATGGTGAAACAGATCACCAGCCCAGGTGGGATGCATGAGACAAGTGCTCGGGCCTGGTACACTTGGAAGACCCAGAGGAATCGGGTGGAGAGGGAGGTGGGAGGGGGGATCGGGATGGGGAATAAGTGTAAATCTATGGCTGATTCATATCAATGTATGACAAAACCCACTGAAATGTTGTGAAGTAATTAGCCTCCAACTAATAAAAAAATTTAAAAAAAAAAAAAGAGGATGATCCAAAACAAAAAAATTGAAGATCCAGTAATCAGAGTATAATTTCCTCTCATTCCATGTTCTTCACTGCTGTGATATACTGTAGGGCAATTCAATAGTAAGATAATATAATTATACTGTTACCATTTATTAAGACAACAGCAATCCTGTACTATCTATTTATCTATCTTTCTGTCTCTCTCTATATATATACAAATATATATTTGTTATACATATTTTTAATTGACTCTATATACTACTATATGTACTGTCTTTTATTACATGTATTTATTCAGATATATAACTAAATCACATATTTTCACTTACTCTGTTCATTTTTATATATCATAGTGGGTAGTAATACGCTAATTGTAACACCATATTATGTAACTATTTTTTAAATACAAAATGAATGGGTCATTTAAACTCTAATATATAAGTAACAACAGTATACCATATCCATTTTAGCATTAAGAAACATTAAAAATAAAAAATAGTGATGCATAAAAAAGCAAAAACCAAAAAAATATTCTGTATTTTTCATGTCAACAACTTAGGTTTATAAATCATCAGAAAAGAGGATGATTTAAATAAAAGAATATTTTAATTCCAGACAGTAATTTCAACGTATTCTCTTAACAGTCCCACTTCATGAAACACTTGCAGACTTCCTAGCAATAATTTCTGCAAATAGCATAATTTTGGTTTACGATAAATGTTGACTGGATAAGCATTATTAGAAAGGAAAATGAATACATTCAGTAAAATAAAGGAAAAAAATAAGTGGTAGTGGAGAATAAGAATTTTTTTTCTCATCTATTTCAGAATCTAGGAAGAATTCTATGTCTATTTTGGAAGCCACAATTTGTCTTAGTCCTGCCTATGTAAGAAAAAAAAAATAATTGAAAATATGTTATCATGTAAAAAACAATCTTTTCCATTGATATCTTCTCTGCTCTTAGAAAGAATTTATTACTTTATGAATATTGTTTGATTTGTCATTTTTTTTCTTTCTTCAAATTAATTTTTTTAACTTTTAAACTTTTAATTTTATATTATAGTCAGTTAACAATGTTGTGATAGTTTCAAGTGAATAGCAAAGGGACTTAATAGCCATACATATACATGTATTAATTCTTTCCCAAAGTTCCTTCCCATCCAGGCTGCCACATAACATTGAGCAGAGTTATATGTGCTATTCAGTAGATCCCTGTTTGTTATCAGTTTTAAATATAGCAGTGTGCACACATCCATCCCATGTACATGTTGTATTTTTCTGTTATTAATTTTTATTTCCAGTAACTTTTTTTATGAAAAACAGTTTTAAAAATATGTATCTCTGTCTATACAGAAAACAATTGCAGTGAAAATATATTCCATTCATTTCTTTTGTCCTTCATTCATTAAACAACAAATAATTTTGAGCTCAAGAAATATAACGCTGATCCATGGGGTTGCAAAGAGTCAGGCAGTTCTGAAGTGACTGCACATGTGCATGTATTTGACTTTGATCAGTGGACAGAAGAAGGGGGGTTTTGTGACTTTTATACCAAGAGTTCTGCAGTGATAAGCAGGCATCACCCCAAAGCAGACAGCTGCAGAACTAATAGCCACACTCATTCTTAAAAAAAAAAAAAAAAAATCCTTCAAGGCCAGTAGAGATGGATATCCTCCCAATTAGTGCAAGTTCAGGCAATACACCTGGTTTTTCACCTTGATTGGAAAAAAGACGTGTCAGATGTGCAATGTGTACTGATTCATGGATTTTGAACAACGATTTGGCTGGATGGTTAGGAACATGGAAAGAATGTGTTTAGAAGATTGGGCAAAACCAATCTGGTCAAAACCCCAAAATTCTAAGGTCAGTTGTTTATAATATGTATGCAATTGTTTGAGGCACATGGGGTAAGAATCTCAGCACAAGGAACAGGTTGGATTAAGGAGAGTATGGAAAATTCTGAAACAGATGGGAGTACCAGACCACCTGACCTGCCTCTTGAGAAACCTATATGCAGGTCAGGAAGCAAGAGTTTGAACTGAACATGGAACAACAGACTGGTTCCAAATAGGAAAAAGAGTGCATCAAGGCTGTATATCTTCACCCTGCTTATTTAACTTATATGCAGAGTACATCATGAGAAATGCTGGGCTGGAAGAAGCACAAGCTGGAATCAAGATTGCCAGGAGAAACATAAATAACCTCAGCTATGCAGATGACACCACCCTTATGGCAGAAAGTGAAGAGGAACTAAAAAGCCTCTTGATGAAAGTGAAAGAGGAGAGTGAAAAAGTTGACTTAAACCTCAACACTCGGAAAACTAAGATCATGGCATCTGGTCCCATCGCTTCATGGGAAATAGATGGAAAACAGTGGAAACAGTGTCAGACTTTATTTTGGGGGGGCTCCAAAATCACTGCAGAGGGTGATTGCAGCCATGAAATTAAAAGACGCTTACTCCTTGGAAAGAAAGTTATGACCAACCTAGACAGCATATGAAAAAGCAGAGACATTACTTTGCCAACAAAGGTCCGTCTAATCAAGGCTATGATTTTTCCAGTGGTCATGTATGGATGTGAGAGTTGGACTGTGAAGAAAGCTGAGTGCCGAGGAATTGATGCTTTTGAACTGTGGTGTTAGAGAAGACTCTTGAGAGTCCCTTGGACTGCAAGGAGATCCAAACAATCCATCCTAAAGACCAGTCCTGGGTGTTCATTGGAAGGACTGATGCTGAAGCTGAAACTCCAATACTTTGGCCACCTATTGCGAAGAGCTGACTCATTGGAAAAGACCCTGATGCTAGGAGGGATTGGGGGCAGAAGGAGAAGGGGATGACAGAGGATGAGATGACTGGATGGCATCACCAACTCGATGGACATGAGTTTGGGTAAACTCCGGGAGTAGGTGATGGACAGGGAGGCCTGGCGTGCTCCGATTCATGGGGTCTCAAAGAGTTGGACACGACTGAGCGACTGAGCTGAACTGAAATGAAGGTGCCACAGGAGTCTGGTGGCCTACAGTCCATGCGGTCGCAAGGAGTTGGACACAACCGAGTGATTAACACTTTCAGTACACCAACAGGCTACTTGCAATGGGCCTGAAACTTCCAAAGTAAAACCTCTCAAGATAGATTCAACTATAAGAGCTGAATTCAATTATAAGTAGGTTATTTGAAAGAACTGAGAGAGTAAGGAAAGCATATTGCATGAAGAATAAGAAGCAGCTTGAAAAATAACAAATTGTAATAAAAAAGGCACTTTCAAGAAAGTCTAAATACAATAATATATATATTTTTTTCAGCTGTTGGAAGAAAAAAAATCTAAGTAAAACATATGGTGGCGTTCCTATCTTTAAGATTTAGGAATAACAGTAGAAAAGTTATTTGTATATATCCTGTATCACAAATGTATCATGGAAATTATAATTTGGGGGTTCAGAACTACACACAATTATTGAAAGCAAATCATCAAATACAGTTAAATGATTTGGGAACCAAAAAACCAAACAAACAAAACAAAACAAAACAAAAACGGTGACAGTGCTTAGAGATTTAATCAGAAGATCCTGTGTGTGTGAAGGAAGGTCCATCTATGGATCTTGAGGTTTTCAGTGACCAGAGTCCGGATAGCGATCTGGTCAAACAGGGGTCTCCAAGGTCCTTGCTTCCTTTTAAGGAAAATGTTGTCATTTCCTTGTTCCCAAGGAAAGAGTTCCTGGGGAAGCAATAGTTACTTTCAGAGAGAAGGTTTCTCCATATTCCTTTGCCCTTCCATAGCTGTCCTTTATATTGAAACCTATAAAAGGTTACTCTAAGGAAATTTTAAAAGTCTTATAAACAGAAACATATCTCATATTCATGGATTAAACTATTAGTATAATTAAGATAACATAATTCCTCACAGTGATCTGTAGACTCAATATAATTTCCATCGAGATACTAATAGTATTATTTTTTTTTCCAGAAAGAAAACATTGATCCTAAAATTCATAAGGCACTCCAAGATATCCTAAATAGCTAAAGAGTCTTGAAATAGTTTTGAAATGTTCTTTATTAAGAACAAATTGGGAGGACTCATACTTCTCACTGAACTTACTTAAAGTTACAGTAATTAAAGCAATGTATTAGAATGAGGTGACAAAGATCAAAAGAATAGAAAGAAAGGTCCAGAAATAACCCTTATATCTACTGGCAATTGTTTTTTCACAAGGTTGCGAACAACATTCCGTAGGCATTGAATAGTATATATACAAGTAGTGCTGAAAAACTTCTGTATCAAAATGAAAAGGAAAAAAAATGGATTCAGAACCCTACCTTACACCATATATGAATACTAACTCAAAAGAGATCAAGGATCAGATGCACATCTAAAAATACAAAATTCTTATTAGGGAGAAATATTCATAACCTTGGATAAGTCAATGGTTTCTTAAATATAGCAACAAAAGCACAAATAGCACAAGGAAAATAAAAGAATTAGATTCCATCAAAATTAAAAACTCTTGTGCATCAAGGGACACTATCAAGTAAATGAAAGCTAGAAACACTGCTGATGGGAATGTAAAATAGTGATAAGATGTTGGTCCTCGCTATTGTTTTATTCATTTTCTTTTCATTTATTTTTTTTCTCTGATCTTTATGATAGCTTTCCTTCTATTAACTTTGGTATTAAACAAATTAAAGTAAATGAATCACCATGACCATATTTAGGTTATACCAGGAATAAAATATTGTTTGAAGTGAAAAACATAATCAATTATATTCACAAAATTAACAGAATAAAAGAGGATAATAACATCATTTCAGATGTTGCTGTTGTCCAGTTGCTAAGTTGTGACTAACTTTTTGCGATCCTTTCAATAGATGCATGCAAATTAATTCACTTCTATTTGTATTTATGAATGAAAATATTTATGGATATATATTCCACAAGAGAGTTACTACTAAATAAGAAAAGGAAAAGTGTTTACTCAACCTGATAAAAAAGGCATTGGTATAAAAACTATAGCCACCCTCATACTTAATGATGAATTCTCTCTCAAGATTAGAAACAAGTCTCTACTTTCCAAATTCTGTTCTACATTATAAGACTCCAGCCATTGCAACAAAGTAAGAAAAATAAAAGACACACGGATGGGTAGAGAAGAGCAAGATATTGCAAATATATTTATGGGCAGATAACATCCCTATATAGGTAAAAATTGTGAAGGGCTCTACAAAAAATAAAATAGACCTAAGCAACTAAACAAGGTCACAGGTTTAGAATTTCAACACAAAATATCAAATGGATTTCTATAAAAGCAATTAAAATTTGAAAGTAGAAACAAAATGTTATATAAAATACTATAAAACATGAACTTTGATGAGCATATTAAGAGCATATTTAAAAATGTAGTCAAAATTTATATATGAAAACCATAAAATACTTAAAATACTATTGAAAGTAAATCTCTAACTAAAGGGAGATATATGCTATGTTGATAGATTAAGAGATTCAATATGTTTACCATATCAATTTTTATAATTTTAGAGCAGTTCCAATAAATATAGCCCACAAGGTTCTTGAAGAAACTAAAAATCATATTTTGAAATTTATATTGAAATATAAACTTTTAAAAGAAACTGGGATGAAAAATAACTCTCAATAAAAGGACAAAATTGGAAAATAATTCTACCAAAATTGAAAACTTAGTATAAACCTCCCATAAACATGTTGTATAGTATTGAAACAAAATAGAATATATATTAAAAATGTAAATGTAGAGATTATTTTTAAAAAGACATCAAGTTAATTCAATGCAAAAGAATAGATTTTTCAATAAATGCTGATTTTTCACAAGTGATTATTTATTGTGTCAGGTCTAAAATATTGATCTACCTCCACATCAGATGTGTTTGTTCTAGAATTTTTCCAGGCTTAAGTTTAACGTCTAGTTATTTGACTCATTTTGCATTATTTTTTGCATAAAATAGTGGCTGAAGTTCATTTTTTTCTTATATGGACAATCTAGAATATATAATAGTGTTAATTAGCATTATTACTAACAAAATGTAAAGATTTCTTTTATAGGTACGTTGTGGAGAAGGAAATGTCAACCCACTCCAGTATTCTTGCCTGGAAAATCCCATGGAAAGAGGAAGCTGGTGGGCTACAGTTCATGAAGCTACAAAAAGTTGAACACTGCTGAGGACAGACACACACATAGGTACTTTGTATATATATGCTATATACATATATAGCATATATATATATCATGTAAATATATTTATGTATAAAAGTTTATGCACACAATTTTATATACTACATAAATTTGTGTGTGTATGTGTGTGTGTGTGTATATATATATATATATATATATATATATATATATGTATATCTGTACCTATATCTAGAATATATAAACCATCTTTACAACAACTTAGTAATAAGAAACTCAGATATCATTCTTAAATCATGCAAAAAATTTGAAAATAAACTCCCAAGGGCAAATAAACAGATACATGAATGGCCAATAGAATATTTTTTTAAAATGTTCAACATCATTAGTCATCAGGGAAAAGAAACTAAAACCTCAATAATCTACCACTGCACATGTCCTAAAATGACTAAAAGGTAAAAAAAAAAAAAAAAAAAATCACGCAAAGTGATAAGAATGGTGAACAATTCTTGTGTTTGAATTTAGACCTCCCTTCTTGAGCTTTAGATATCTCTCCACATGTTTAATGTTGCCTAGGGTTCCATAATGACCAACACAAGGATTCCTGAGATGATTTAACTGGAGTCATTTATAGTTTCTGTTCATTCTATAAGTACTATGATAATTGCAAAAAACTGGTTTGACATCAAGTGTTTTAAAACCACTGCCATTATTACGTCCTCATTGCTTTTGGCTGTCTTGGCAATGGATACCAGGTTTCCAATAATACCTTAGTATGGATTAGACAAAAGTTTTCTTTCCAAAATGAGTGCACAAGTTAACTACATCATAGGCTGCCAGGCTGGAATTAAGCCATCCTTGCTATTCACAGGACATCAGCCTTCCTAGAAAGCTTGGTTCAGATAGAATAAGAGGACTCACATGTTTTGGTTGCAAGTGCAGGGAATACAATTCCCCACTCAGGAATGAAAGTTTTATAAATGCATGTCTCCAGAATACCTGCTTCTAAGACAAAGCTTTAACAGCAGAACAGATAATTAATTCACTGGAGAGAAAATAGCATCTACAAGACAAGAACATTTATGGAAATCTCTTTAAATATTCATGCATCACAAATGAAAATATCTTTTCTGTTTTCATCTTCAGAGCAAGATTCATCAAGTGTGCAACGACACATTTGCATATGTTTTTACCACTCTTTCTGCCTCTTGTCTGCAGGACTAAAACTACTTGTTTTGGCCATTTCCCCATAATGTTCCAAACTAATGCATTCTAAATTCAAGCCCCAGATTTTCTTTGTAAACTTTATGAGTCTTTAGGCTAGAAGAAAAGACTTAGACTTAGAAAAATGATTATATTTCTACTTTGAATAACCTGAACAGGGTCTTTTGGAATATGTCATATATTTCATACTGAAAGCTACTTATCCCAAGATGAGGTGGGATAATTTGAAAATGGAATTAGTTCTGAACACTTTGAAAATCACTAAATATCATCTAAGACCAAAAGGTAAGTTTTTTCATAGTGTCAATCATAGAGATTGTCATTTTCTGTATACAGTAATCATTATGTTTCAACAGTTTTCAAATACAGTAATAGAGCATTTTAACTTCACCCCATTCTTCAAAAGGTAGTTTGTAAATATCATTAACATAATTTTACAAAAGAAAAAATTATGGCTCATAGAATTTAAGAAATTTTTAAGATATAGGTAAATATCAGATACAGTTCTTTGGCCATGAGATACTTCTTTTAATGATTAAGACTAATCATGTGAATGAAAATAAAGCTTAAATATAATTTACACATATGTAAATAATCATAAATATTAAATGATATAAATGATCACTTGTTTAGTTCAAACATGAAAGTGAAGAACCTTTCCTGGGATTAATTGCTCTGCATAATAAGGGTCTCTATGACTTCATTAAAAGTAAAATTGGAGATGACTCTTCCTCACTTTAATTGGTTAATCTATTTGTATTATTGCACAAAATGTCAATTTTTCTTACTGCTGGGTTCATAAATAGAAGAATAAATGAAATGCCTTTATGTGTTCTCCATAGTGTGGTGGATATATTCATACATGTTTCCTCAGTCACTTTTTATAACAACCTGTGAGGTAGACACTATTGTTCTCACTTGATTAGAGGAAACAAGGATGGAAGCTGCAAAGAAATGTACCCCAGATCAAGGAGTTGTAAGTAGGGGAAAACAAGATTCTTATCTGGTCTTTCTGATTCTCAAAACAACATACTTTACCACTAAGACTGTGATTTTCAACATTTTACAGAAGAACCTGTGAGATAATATTTTATAGGGGACTTGAGAGAGAACAAAAAGGCTAAGGGGACACAAAAATAAAACGGATCTACAGAGAAAGCAGCACCGTATGTTGTTGTTCTGTGTTCAGTTGCTCAGTCACGTCCAACTCTTTGTGACCCCACGGACTGCAGCATGCCGGGCTTCCCTGTCCTCCACCATCTCCCGGAGCTTACTAAAACTCATTAATTAACTAAGATTTGAGGATTCAAAAAAGGTATACTGTGTGTGTATGTGTGGATGTTCTTGTGTTATTTGCCTGATATACACTTGCCTCTAAAGTTATTAAAGTAATTCAAGTCATCATGGTCATATCAAAAGAGTTTACTAGTTAAATACTGTTTATTATGACACAATATAGAACATGAGTTAAAAATCTGAAGCACAGTCAGTATTCTCTAAGTTTTAGTTAATGATTATTATTATGACTAAAAGTAGTCTTTACAATTTTTAATCCTGTGCAAAAAATGAAATAATACTATCCACATAGCTTGCTATCATGCCATGATGATGTCAGTCATTGAAAGTATGTTCGTTAACATTATAAATTTACTGGAATTAGACAACACATTGCTCATTTGATTACAGTAACTGTGTTATTTCATTTCCTTCTCATCAACAATGCTCTGTTACAATTTATGCCACCTATTACAATCAGTCTGATCCTGGGGTTGCCTTATCTGTTCCCCTTCACTTTCCTGAACCTCAACCTGCTTCATACAAGTCACACAAAGACCTCTATTAGAGTTATATCCAGCATTCCCTCTTTCTCAAATGCTTCTTCATCCTTCCACTAGTATTCCAGTTACTTTCCCTGGTTTCTCATTTTCTAAGATTAAAAGGAAAACTCTTTAACTTTGAATTGATAGCGTTTGCATCCACTTTCTATTTCTTTTTTCAGGCTTAGTTGCCACTATACATGAGACCTACTCCTTCTACTAAGGCCCTAAGTCATCTTACCTGATTCAGTGTATACAGATCCCCTCTTGCCTCTGTGTTCACTAAGTTCCTCATGATTCTAAGCATTATCTTCTCCCAGAAAAGAATTTGAGCAATTTTTCAAGATATCAGAAGCTCTTTTTTTTTCTTTTTTTTTTAAATCTCAAATAAACTCATAAGGTTACAGAACTCCATAGAATTTAGGTATTTATTACCAGAGATAAAGAATTCAAGGTTGCATTATGAAAAAGTGACATTTTTATCATGTAATGTAATTAACCATAATATGAGATACATGGAGAAAAGGAATAATGTAACAGAGTTTATTCTACTGGGACTCACACAGAATCCAAAGATGCAGAAAGTCATATTTGCTGTGTTTCTGGTCGTCTACCTTGTCTCTATGGTAGGGAATGTGCTCACTTTGGTCACCATCACCACCAGCTCATTATTGGGGTCCCCCATGTACTTTTTCCTGGCTCATCTCTCTTTTATCGATGCCTGCTACTCCTGTGTCAATACCCCTAAACTCATTATAGATTCACTCTATGAGAAGAAAACCTGCCCTTTCAATGGATGCATGACTCAAATATTTGGGGAACATTTCTTTGGAGGTGTTGATGTCATCCTGCTCACTGTGATGGCCTATGACCGCTATGTGGCCATCTGCAAGCCCTTGCACTATACGACCATCATGAATCGGCGGCTGAGTGGACTGCTAGTGGGAGTGGCATGGGCGGGAGGCTTTCTTCACGGAACCATTCAGATCCTCTTCATCTTCAGCTTACCCTTCTGTGGCCCTAATGTCATAGACCACTTTATGTGTGACCTGAACCCCTTGCTCGATCTTGCCTGCACTGATACCCACACTCTAGGGCTCTTTGTTGCTGCCAACAGTGGGTTCATCTGTCTGTTAAACTTCCTCCTCCTGATGGGCTCGTATGTGGTCATTCTGCATTCCCTGAGGACCTACAGCTTGGAAGCGAGGCAAAAAGCCCTCTCCACCTGCATGTCCCACATCACAGTGGTCATCTTTTTCTTTGTGCCCTGCATATTTGTGTACATGAGACCTGCAGCTACTTTACCTATTGATAAAGCAGTGGCTGTATTCTACACTATGATAACTCCCATGTTAAATCCCTTAATCTATACCTTGAGAAATGACCAGATGAAAAATGCCATTTGGAAATTGTTTAGTCGGAAAGCTATTTTAGATGTAATATAAATGTACCAGGACACCAAAGTCAATTGAACAGAGGCAAAGTTCAAAAGGATATTTTTGACCAAAGAAAGAAACTAGTATAAATCATAAATTCTACAAAGTGGGCAGAATAAACTGGTGTAGAAATGGGACCAAAAAATAGGCTTTTGCTAATTTGGAAAACTACCAAATTTTTACCTACTTATATAACTTCATTAATGTTTATGGATTCAAAACTATTTTTCTAATAAAACAAAAGTAACAAAATATGCTGATATTTATTCATCATTTCAATTACAATCCAAAGTGTAGACATAGTTATTATCGCCATATTACAAGTGAGTCAAAAAATGGCAAGGAATATGTTTCAAAGCAAAAATACTGAGGAACCAGAACCTACCTGAACTGTCAGACCACGTTCTTAAATGCTGTGAGGTAGGACCAGGCCATAATGATCAACAAGCAACATAGTTACATTTGTTAACATTTATAGAAACAGTTCTGGTGAAATATATATTGATATAGATATGTATTATACCTTAGCATATATACTATCATGTATATATGTAAACTTAGTTGTTGTTATATGTGAATAAATGCTAATGATTTTAATTAATAATACTGACCATTTTTTATGTGTCATGGCTGATGGTTTTATGTCAAGTAGTGTGTTATTGTGATGTGTAACTATTCTAGGAATATAAAAGCAATGGACCATTTAATATCTAACTAATAAATGATATACCATATTTCAAAATTTTCTATTGCATTCAGAATCACTTCTAATCACTCATGTAACCATATTATCCTGATAACAAATCAGAAGGATGGATGATTCAAATAAAATACTATTTAATGTCAGATGGGAATTTCAATTTATTAAGTCTATAAATAGTCATACTCCATAAAGTACTTTCTACTTGCTAACATTTTTTTACAATTAACCCAATGTCTGGTTCATAATAAATGCTGAATAAATAATATAAGTGTAAAGAGAGATGAATAACACTAATAAAATGAAGATAAATAAGGTTGTGAAAGAGATTAGGAAACTTTTTCTACTTTTACATGTTTCAGAGTCTGGGATGAATTCTAGTTTTATCTCCTTGGAAACCACAATTTTTATTTATTCCCACTTACACTATGAAAAAGAAAGAAACTAAAGCTGTTTCTGTAATCAAATGAGCATATTATTTACCTTTTATTCTTTGTGCTATTACCAAGATTTCATTATTGTGTTACTGTGGACTTTTTCTGTTATCTGTTAATCAGTTTGCTTTTGGATAACATTATATTATGAAAAGTTGTGGGTTTTTTGTTTGTTTGTTTGTTTTTAATAAGTAGCTTCAGTTACATATGAAGTAATTTCAGCATAAATGTATTCCATTTATCACTTTCATCCTTCATTCATTAAACAATAAATACTTTTGGGTCCAAGGAATGAATAAAGCACATTAGTATCTGCTTGGGTTTCAGTGATAAAGTGGAGAAGGAACGGGCACCCCACTCCAGTGCTCTTGCCTGGCAAATCCCATGGACGGAGGAGGCTGGTAGGTTGCAGTCCATGGGGTCACGAAGAGTCGGACACGACTGAGCAACTTCACTTTCACTTTTCACTTTTATGCATTGGAGAAGGAGATGGCAACCCACTCCAGGATTCTTGTCTGGAGAATCCCAGGGATGGGGAAGCCTGTTGGGCTGCTGTCTATGGGGTCGCACAGAGTCGGACACTACTGAAGCAACTTAGCAGCAGCAGCAGCAGCAGTGATAAAGAGAAATTCAAGAGATGCCTTCACAAAGTTTAAGACCACTGAGAGACCCCCAAAAGTATAGGTGGTTACAATGAAGTTTTACAAAAAATAAGACAGTGGAAACACGGGATGCTATGAAAGCATGCTTGATGGATATACAACAAAGACTTTGGAATCAGAAAGTTTACAGAGTGAAAAAAGTGTCAAAAATGAAACTCATAGTATGAGAAAATGTTTCCAGAGTAAATAGGCACCAACTGAAGTAAGGGTGTTCTTGGAGATGGAATATATAACAAAGGCTAGAAGGTGAATATAAGAATGCAGGAATCCTGATAATTTTGATAGAGTTGTGAAATCAGCTATTCATTTAATTTTTTTACTGTATTCCTGCTATATACCAGGAAACATGCTGGGCATTTAGCTTATAAAGTGAAAATAGCAAGAGATAGACATAGGGAAGTTAAAGAAGGGTCTCATAATTGTGTCAAGGCCTGATGCTATGTACTATGTGGAAAAGACTGAATGGTCTTTAAGATAGTAAATGATGCAGTTAAAGTTGAGATTTAGGTGATGACTCCAGATACAGTACAGAAAATAAAGTGAAGGGAGCAAGACAGGCAGCAGTAGAGCAGTTAGAAGGTTACTATAATTATCTGGGTATGAAATGATAGAGGCTTGAGCTGCAGCGGAACCAGTGATGACACGGAATCTGGTGGCCAAGTTGCACCTGGTCAGACCTCTCTCACTGGGCCAGTGTACCCAGGAGTAGCTGCCGTATGGCTGAGCAGCTAAGAATTCACAATCCCATTCTTTCTGTGCAATTGCACCAGAGAAAATTTGAACTGCTTCACTGGGGATTACTCTCACCATCCCAGGGTCCAACACTGGCCAATAAATGACTGGATTGGGGGTTAAAGGCTGGTCCTCCTGCCTTAAGATGGAACAAGTATCATAGTACAATAAATACTGCAGAAGTCCCAGGGTTCCTGGGTAAATCCAAACACTAACTGAGACTCTATTCCTTTCCCCCTGTACTAGAGATAGCTTCCCTCAACATTTCTCCTTAGAAATTACTTTTATAAATTTCCCTCTCCACATTTGCACCTAAGAAAACCAAAGTAAAATGGAGAAATAGAGAAGGGTTCCAGAAATATTTCAGAGATATAAGCAAAATAATTTCATATATAAAATGAAGATTTGAGAAAGAAGAGTCATGAGGAAATCCAGATTCTATCATAGATCACTGGAAGTTTGAGTAACCCAGGAAGAGGGAACAAAAGAAAACCAAGTCTTCTTTGCCAATAGAAGAGATCTCCCCACAGCCAGAGGACCTGACCTCTCATCCGCTATCTGAAGGACTAGCCCTGCATTGGTTGAGGAAACTGCAGCCATTGTGAAAGACAGTGTTACATTCCTGAATAAGTGAAAAATAATATTACCCAATGATCCAGCTTTTCCAGTTCTGGACATATTCCCAAAAGAATTGAAATCAGGAATTCAGATATTTGTAGGGTAGTAGCACTACTCAGAGCAGCCAAAATTGTTAAGGAACCTAAGTATCCATCAACACATGAGCAGATAAACAAAATGTGGTAGACAGTTAAAACAATACGATTCAACACTTAAAAATAATGGGTCTCTGACACATGCTGCAACAGAAAATATGAGGATGAGTTAAAATATGCCATTCATTTTTCATAAACTTTGTATTTTATAAGTGGTTTATGTTTATAGGCAGGTTGTAAAAAATAACATAGTTTTCATATACCCTATATTCAGTTTCACCTGTATTCATCTTATGTTAGTATGGTACATTTGTCACAACTAATTAACCACTGATATTACATTATTTTTAACTAAAATCTGTAAATTAATTAGATTTATTCATTTTTATTGATGCTGTATTTCTCCTCCAGAATCTGATCCAGGAAACCATCTTACATTCAGTTGTTAAGTTTCCTCCAACTCCTTCAAAAAATGAAAGTTTCTCTGACTTGTCTTGTTTTGGATGACCTTGACCATGGTAGTTTTAAGGACTAGGCAGATACTTTGTATAAAATTTTGCATGGGACCATTAGACCAGGGTTATGGTTATTGGGAGAAAGACCAGAGACATAAAGTTCCACTTTCATCATATCATATCAGTGGGTACATACTCTCAATGTGACTTACCACCGTTGGTGTTAAATTTGATCATCTGACTCAGGTAGTATTTGTCCCATTTATTCATTATAAATTTACTCCTTTCCCTAATTCCATAGTGTTGTCTTTGGAATGAAGTCACTTAGATGTGTGCTCAGCTGACACTGAAAACCTGGAGCAACTGAGTACAAAGTATCTGCATACACTATTTGGAATTTTGTGTATTCTCCTCCATCTAGTAATTGGTACAGTTATTTATATCATTATAACTCATGGGTATTTATTTGATACTTTGGATTATATTTCAGTTGTCTGTTATTTGCTTTGTTGCTGAAATGTTTTTCCAGTTTGGGCATGGGGGACATCTTTTCTTTGACTTCTGTGTTCCTTTGGCTTATTCTCATCACTGTGCAGATGTGTGTGCTTTAGCATTTCCTTACTTTCTGTTGCTGCAAGATGCTCTGGTTCATGTTTACATTCCTTGCTGCAGACCTAGAATCTGCCAGTTTTTTTAAGAAGTCCTAATTCATTACTTGAAGAATGTTATCAGTAAACAAGACCTGTGTTCTGGATGACCATCTTTGTTTTAATTCTAGTCCAAAGATGACACTTAGGGCCCATGTAAACATCTTTAATTGAAGGTATAAGCCATATTTTTTCCATAGGTAATAAGACAAATTGAAAATTAAGTTGTTTATCACATGTGGTTCATTTCTCTTAATTGGAAGGGAAGGGACACTTTAGGGAATCACCTTCTGCAGAATTCTATATTTTGCATCATACATATTTATGTACTCCTCCAAGGAGGCAAAAGAGAAGTACTTCCCTGGTCAAAGTCTTGTGTGAGAGTGGCTTTCAGAAAGTGTGGGATGAATCTGGAATCCACTTAGTCTGTCTTTTGGCACACTGGCAAGGACCTAAGTCTCCTTGTGAGATCAAAGAATTCCTGTTCCAGATGAACAGGTTTTTAAGATCATTTAAAATGATTTTTCATTTGAGTCAAGGGTGTCCAAATTACCTTGGGATGAAAAAACAACAAATGAACATCCTAACTTCTGCATAAATTCCTACAAACATGGTAAGATCTTAAAAACCTCAATGGCATCTGAATATAGTATAGTGTGAAACACTACTAGACTGTATGTATAGGTTATTTTCTTAAAGCTTCCATTCACTTAACAGATACTGGTTAAGACCCTACTCTTTTCTAGGCACTCAAATTCAGTTGTTTATGAACAAAAATTCCTGTCCTTACTTCACACTTAACTTCCTAGCATACAGTGCTGTTGTCTTATTTTGTTTACTTTAAAATGTATTTTTTGATGTGGACCATTTTTTAAATGTTTATTGAATTTGTTACAGTATTTCTTCTTTTTTTTAATGTTTTGGTCATGAGACATACAGGTTCTTAGCTACCTGACCAGGGATAAAACCCCCACTCCTTGCATTAGAAGTCAAAGTCTTAACCACTGGACCACCAGGGAAGTCCCTGTTATGCTCCTAATAATGGGTTAACCAACAATTGGTATAAGTAAAACTGCCACCTCTTATTTATTCAGTTCCCTTCACATATATTTTAAGACCATTCTCATCTTTTGCTCTCAGAGAAAAGGTTGTAATGATGGTCTTTGATCCTGTGAGTAAAAGTATCTGTAGGCAATGGAATCACTAGACCCATATGCTGAGTGCAGTTGTGATATTATAAATGTTGAAAATTATCCCCTAACTAGTACAGCCACTATGGAGAACAGTGTGGAGATTCCTTAAAAAACTGGAAATAGAACTGCCATATGACCCAGCAGTCCCACCTCTGGGCATACACACTGAGGAAACCAGAATTGAAAGAGACACATGCACCCCAATGTTCATCACAGCACTGTTTATAATAGCCAGGACATGGAAGCAACCTAGATGCCCATCAGCAGATGAAGGAATAAGAAAGCTGTGGTACATATACACCATGGAATATTACTCAGCCATTAAAAAGAATACATTTGAATCAGTTCTAATGAGGTGGATGAAACTGGAGCCTATTATACAGAGTGAAGTAAGCCAGAATGAAAAACACCAATACAGTATACTAATGCATATATATGGAATTTAGAAAGATGGTAATGATAACCCTGTATGCGAGCCAATAAAGGAGACACAGTTGTATTGAACAGTCTTTTGGACTCTGTGGGAGAGAGCGAGGGCGGGATGATATGGGAGAATGGCATTGAAACATGTAAATTATCACATGTGAAATGAATCACCAGTCCAGGTTTGATGCATGAGACAGGATGCTCAGGGCTGGTGCACTGGGATGACCCAGAGGGATGGAATGGGGAGAGAGGTGGGAGGGTTCTTCAGGATGGGGAACACATGGACACCCATGGAGGATTCAAGTCAATGTATGGCAAAAACCAATACAATATTGTAAAGTAAAATAATAAATAGATTAACTAAAAAAAGAAAATTATCTCCTAAGAGACTGAGCCCTCTTAGCCTTCTACCAAAAATGTGTAGATTGACTACAACCCACAACTTGTCAGCACTATACATCAACAGACTGCAGCACAAAGATTGCTTTATTCAAAAATGGGTTAAAATGTTATTTAATTTGAATGTATTTAACTATGAATGAAATTAAGCATATTCATCTATATTTAGTTGTATTTCACAAGAAGAGCCTTTGTTAAAATGGATTCTTTTGCTCATTAATTATTTTACTGTGCTTTTCTAAGATTAATAAATGAAATCTATTTATACTTAAAATTATGCTTAGTCTGGCATGTAAGTTGTAAAGATACTTTACCAGTTGGACATATATAATTTGTTACTGACTGCTTGTTTGGAGACTATAAAAACACATAAGACAAATTTTTCAGTGATTCACATATAGCCAGATATGAAAAAATGCTCTCTTTATTTTTGTCTTCCTTTACTTGAGGTAACAATATAGGCCATTAAAAATATATATTACAAGAATTCTACTGAAAAGTTACAGGTATTGCTTGTAGCTTTCTGGGTTCACTTTATAAATTCCTAGTACTTAACCATAAGCCTGAAATATTTTTAAAAAGTTCTGAATATGGCATAAGTTCATTTTTTAAATTTTTCCTTCATTTAAGAGACAGTGAATCTCTGAGTTCAAATTTAACTTTGAACAGCATAGTATAATTTAAAAACTAAAATTAAAATACATAAATAAATAAGAGCTGAATTTAAGATTGTCAACATCTGGGGACTTTCCTAGTGGTCCAGTGGTTGAGATTTTGCCTTCCAAAATAGGGGATGTGGGTTCAATTCCTGGTCAGGAGCTAAGATTGTAAAAGCCTTGCAGCCAGGAAAAACAAAACAAAAAACAGAAGCAATATTGTGATAAGTTCAATGAAGATTTTAAAATACTAAAGAAACCACATTAAAATTGAAAAATATTAAAATTGTAAACAACTAGACAGGTTTAAGAAGTAAAGTAAAAATTAAACTTAGTCAAGGCAACAGATTCAAATAAATGTACTGATAGGCTGGATCAACTGGCTGTGTACTCATTGCTAAAATTTTATGCTCTTTTTTTCTTTCCACTCAGTCTGTCACGTGTGTCTGTGTGAATGCAGTGTGTGCGTGTGCATGTATTTGTGTGTGCTCTGTTGTAGTTCAAGCACTGAGTTATATCCGCCTCTTTACAACTGCAGGTACTGCGGCACACCAGGCTTCCCTGTCCTTCTCTATCTCCCAGAGTTTACTAAAACTCATGTTCTTTGAGTCTGTGATGCCATCTAAGCATCTCATCCTCTGTTATCTTCTTCTCTTCCTGCTTTCAACCTTTCCCATCATCAGGGTCTTTTCACTGAGTCAGTTCTTCTCATCAGGTGGCCAAAGTATTGGTGCTTCAACTTCAGCATCAGTCCTTCCAATGAATATTCAGGACTGATTTCCTTTAGGAATGACTGGTTTGATCTCTTTCCTGTCCAAGAGATTCTCAAGAATCTTCAGGTTTTATTATGAAAGACATTCTGGAATGTTTAGACAATCATTACTCAAAGCAATATTGACTAGAAGAGTATTTTATCACTGGACATTTTGTTGAAGATGTGATAGCATATTGAGTAAATCAGGTAAACTGTTTCTCTACTTCTGTAATAGGGAACATTAATATCAATATATCCTTGATAGAAATTGAAGATAACCTTCAGCTGAAAAAGTTATTCACTCTTGTGAAATAACTCAAATTAATATTCATGGCATCTGAAGAATTATTTACTTATTCTTTTCAATATCTTATATTATTATTTTCAGATGCATTTAAGAAACAGGTTGAATGAGTATTATGAATTCCATTTAATTCAGATAAAGCATTGCATTGCAGTAAATGATTATGCATTGGAAGGTGGCAGTCCATGATCATGTGTACCTATTAGGGCTCTATCACGCTAGTGGTAAAAAAAAAAAACCCACCTGCCAAAGCAGGAGACAGACACTGGTTCAGTCCTTGGGTCAGGAATATCCCCTGGAGAAGGAAATAGCAATCCATTCTAGTATTCTTGCCTGGAGAATTCCATGGACAGAGGGCCCTGGCTACAGACCATGGGATCACAAAGAGTGGGACATGACTAAAGTGATTTATCACGCATGTAGCATTCATGCCATTTTCTTTCTTCTTTTCTCCTTTGCAGATACTTTCTCATCAGAGCTTTGCCCTCACCACATGAAAAAATGCAGCAAAATAACAGTGTAACAGAGTTCATACAGTTAGGATTGACTCAAGATCCTAAGAGACAGAAAATGGTATTTGTAATCATCTTCATTTTCTATGTAGGAATGTTGATGGGTAATTTGCTTATTATTATGACCATAATATTCAGCCGGACACTAGGGAGCCCCATGTACTTCTTCCTATTTTATTTGTCTTTGGTTGATACCTGCTTTTCAACTTCAATAGCCCCGAGATTAATCGTGGATGCCCTGTTTGCAAACAAAAGCATATTTTACAATGAGTGCCTGACTCAGGTCTTTGCACTGCATTTATATGGATGCATGGAGATCTTTGTCCTGGTCCTCATGGCCATGGATAGGTATGTGGCTATCTGTAAGCCCTTGAATTATACAACCATCATGAGCTGGCAAGTCTGCATCATCCTGATTGTTCTTGTATGGATAGGGTCTTTTACACCTTCTACGGCTCAGATTATTCTGGCCTTGAGATTGCCCTTCTGCAGATCCAATTTGATTGATCACTATTGCTGTGATATGCAGCCACTGTTGAAACTTGCATGCATGGATATTTATGTGATGAACTTACTGATGGCGATTAATAGTGGAGCACTTTGTGCAAGTAGTTTTATAATTCTGATGATCTCTTACATTGTTATCTTGCATTCACTGTTGAACCACAGTGCAGAAGGGAGGAAAAAGCCCCTCTCCACTTGCACTTCCCATGTCATTGTAGTTGACTTATCATTTGGTCCGTGTATATTTATACATACTTGGCCCCCAACCATATTCCCCATGGACAAAATGGTGGAAGTATTTTACATGATTGGAACACCCTTCCTCAATCCACTCATCTACACACTGAGGAATGCAGAAGTGAAAAATGTCATGAGAAACTTATGGCATGTCAGAATTACCTCAGAAAGCAAAAGATGAATTGTGGGCCTGGATTGATTGTTTATTGAGTCATGGTTTTAGTGAATCTGCACAAATTATCATATATGACAATGCTTGACTTTTGTGGGAATAGCATAAATAAAATCAAAGTATGCTTTGCTTTATTTTTTTTCTTCTTAATTCACAGGCAAGATGAATATCAAGGCTTCTCATTCTTACATGGACCAAACTTGCCAATTCTAATCATGATCCCCTGTCACAGTTTGTTTTTCAATCAGTTCAGTTCAGTTAAGTCACTCAGTTGTGTCCAACTTTGCAACCCCATGGACTGCAGGACACAAGGCTTCCCTGTACATCACCAACAGAGCAAAAACAACTTTTTTTTTCATTTATTTTTATTAGTTGGAGGCTAATTACTTTACAATATTGTAGTGTTTTTTTGCCATACATTGACATGAATCAGCCATGGATTTACGTGTGTTTCCCATCCCGATCCCCACTCCTGCCTCCGTCCCCATCCCATCCCTCTGGGTCTTCCCAGTGCACCAGCCCTGAGCATTTGTCTCATGCATACAACCCAGGCTGGTGATCTGTTTCACCCTTGATAGTATATTTGTTTCATTTGTAATTTTTGGGACATTGTAAGTTCAGTGTCTAAACTGGCAACTCAAAAGTTTAATATGATGCATTAGGAGGCCCATAGGTATAAAACAGAATAGAAGTGTCATAATTTTGTTACAAGCTCATCTAGTCTAAATATCCCTCATGCCAGTACACAAACAGTCACAGACACATACACTTACTATTCAGGGGTTTGTGGTTATTTGTACTTCAGATCATTGAATGGATGAACAAATGTAAGAGATATAAAAGAGAAGAAAATATGCTCACATGCAGATGAAAACATAAATTTTAGATAATAGAACAAGATGTTATACAGGGAACAAAAACTTAGAAGTTTTTATGTGGTTCAGAAGTACTTGCAGCCAAATTAAATAAGGGAAATGGTGTGATTTTAAATGATTTTGGAAGATGCTATTAATGTAAACAGAGTGTATAATTGTGAATAGTCATCTGCCCTCAAAAGTGATTCCCCTAAAGAAGAAACTCTCAATTCTAAGTATACTTTCATTTCTCTCAGAAAGAAGTAGAATTCCTGATACATTTCCAGTCCCTTTTTTGCTATCTCAGCTATGTCTCAAATGTATTATAAAGTGGAATATGTCTTTCAAAAGCACAAATAGAAAATTCAGAACAAATAGCAATTCTCTGAAGTTCCTGGAGTAAACCCATCCTTGAGATTGTTCTGCTGAGAAATATAAGAAATATAAGAAGGAAGGTTTCAAAACAGTTTCATATGTCTTCCTTATCTCTAATACATAATAAATGCCTCTAATGCACTTTATTTAAACATCTGCAATGTGAACTAAAACACAGGAAACATTAGGAATTAATGAAGTGGTCATGAACTGGTTTTATTCTAGCTTTGAAATGGGGAGTAGAATGTAATGATTAAGAGCATTAGCTTTGGGTTCAGTCATTATGATTCCAAATCCTTGTTCTATCACCTCATAGACCTGAAACTTCAGGAAAGATAGATGGACTTCTAGGCCTCAATGTTTGTCTATAAAATGGAAATTAAAATAATCTCTATGTTACTGGCTTGTAATAAGGGTTCAAGATTGCATTCATAATGAAATCTACTATGTGCTATTGCTATCATAAATGAATATTAAACATACTTACTAAAATTTCTATTTTTAATTAATGGCCACCACATATGTTTGCCAGCAATATTTCATTTTATTCAGAGAACACAAGTTACAGTTATAATGGAAGGAAATCAAACTGAAGATATACATCAGCATTAGTTTTGTGTGTGTGTGTGTTTTGTTTTGACATTTTAAAATATATTGGTACGTTGTCAATTTACAATGTTCTGTTGGTTTCAGGTATATAGGAAAGTGAATCTGTTATGTATATACATATGTCCTAGTATGTGCTATTGCTATCATAAATGAATATTAAATATACTTACTAAAATTTCTATTTTTAATTAATGGCCACCACATATGTTTGCCAGCAATATTTTATTTTATTCAGAGAACACAAGTTACAGTTATAATGGAAGGAAATCAAACTGAAGATATACATCAGCATTAGTTTTGTGTGTGTGTGTGTTTTGTTTTGACATTTTAAAATATATTGGTACGTTGTCAATTTACAATGTTCTGTTGGTTTCAGGTATATAGAAAAGTGAATCTGTTATGTATATACATATGTCCACTCTTCTTGTTTAGATTCTTTTCCCCTATAGGCCATAACAGAGTATTGAATAGTTCCCTGTGTATACAACAGGTCCTCTTTAGCTATCTAGTTTATATATGGTAGTGTGAACATGTCAATCCCAAGCTCCCAAATTATCCCTACCCCTCCTTATTCCCTGGTAAACATAAATTTATTTTCTACATCCACGACTCTACTTCTGGTTTATACATAAGTTCATTTATACCCTCTTTTTAAAAATCCCACATATAAGTGATATCATACGATATTTGTCTTTGTTTGACTTACTTTACTCAGTATGACAATCTCTAGGTCCATCCATGTTTATTCAAATAGCATTATTTTGTTCTTTTTATGACTGAGTAGGGCTTTCCTGGTGGCTCAGGCAGTAAAGAATCTGTCTGCAATGCAGGAGACCTGGATTCGATCCTTGGGTTGGGAAGATCCCCTGGAGGAAGGCATGACAACCCACCCCAGTATTCTTGCCTGGAGAATCCCCTGGACAGTGAAGCCTGGTGGGCTACAGTCAGTGGGATTAAAAAGAGTCGGACAGGACTGAGCAACTAAGCACAGCACAGCATGGTTGAGTGACATTCCGTTGTATATTTGTACCACAACTTTTTTATCCATTTCTCTATCGATGGGCATTTAGATTGCTTCCATGTCCTGACTATTATAAATAGTGCTGTAATGAACATTGTGGTGCATGTATCTTTTCAAATTGTTTTTTCCTAGAGGTATGCACAAGTGTGGGATTGATGGGTAATATGGTAGTTCTATTTTTAGCTTACATCACGAGAAACGCTGAGCTGGACAAAGCACAAGCTGGAATCAAGATTGCCAGGAGAAATATCAATAACCTCAGATATGCAGATGACACCACCCTCATGGCAGAAAGTGAAGAAGAACTAAAGAGCCTCTTGATGAAAGTGAAAGAGGAGAGTGAAAAAGTTGGCTTAAACCTCAACATTCAGAAAACTAAGATCATGGCATCTTGTCCCATCACTTCATGGCAAATAGATGGGGACACAGTGGAAACAGTGGATGACTTTATTTTGGGGGCTTCAAAATCACTGCAGATGGTGATTGCAGCCATGACATTAAAAGACACTTACTCCTTGAAAGGAAAGTTATGACCAACCTAGATAGCATGTTAAAAAGCAGAGACATTACTTTGTCAACAATGGTCCATCTAGTCAAGACAATGGTTTTTCCAGTGGTCATGTATGCATGTGAGAGTTGGGCTATAAAGAAAGCTGAGCGCTGAAGAATTGATGCTTTCAAACTGTGGTTTTGGAGAAGACTCTTGAGAGTCCCTTGGACTGCAAGGAGATCCAACCAGTCCATCCTAAAGGAAATCAGTCCTGGATATTCCTTGGATGGACTGATGTTGAAGCTGAAATTCCCATACTTTGGCCACCTGATGTGAAGAGCTGACTCATTTGAAAAGACCCTGTTTCTGGGTAAGACTGAGAGCAGGAGGAGAAGGAGACGACAGAGGATGAGATGGTTGGATGGCATCACTGATTCGATGGACATGGGTTTGGGTGGACTCTGGGAGTTTGTGATGGACAGGGAGGCCTGGTGTGCTGCGGTTCATGGGGTCACAAACAGACATGACTGAGCGACTGAACTGAACTGAAGGAAACTTCATACTCTTCTCCATAGCTGCTGCATAAATATACCTTCCTGTCAACAGTGTTGGAGGGATCCATTTTCTTCACATCCTCTCCAGCATTTAAACAGAGATCAATGAAAGAAGAATAGAAAGCACAGAGACAAACCCATGCACTGTGGTCCCCTAACTTATGACAAAGTAAGCTAGAATATATAATGGAGAAAAAAACAGTCTCTTCAATTAGTGGTGCTGGGAAAACTGGACAGTTGTATATAAAACAATGAAATTAGAACACTTCCTAACACCATACACATAAATAAACTCAAAATGGACTAAAAACTTGAATGTAAGGCCAGACACTATAAAACTCTTAGAGGAAAACATAACCAGAAAACTCTGACATAAATCACAGAAAGTTCTTTTTGGATCCACCTCCTAGAGTAATGAAAATACAAACAAAAATAAATGAATGAAACCTCATTAAATTTTAAAGGTTTTGCACTACAATGGAACCCATAAACAAAATGAAAAGACAACCCTTAGAATGAGAGAAAATAATTGCAAGTTTATATATATATATGTATATATATACATATATTTGGGGTATATATATATTTTTCATATTGTTAGAATTATAGTTAATGAACATATATATACATTATATAACTAATTAAATGTATGAATATTTTTTATATGAGTGCACATATAAAAATATATATACATATACAACATATATATGTGTGTATATATGTATATGGACAGGGAAATGGATAGATAGTCCATCAAGTCCCTATATCAATAAATATTGATTAGTATAATTATGCTGCCTTTCAATCATCATTGCCTTGGCCATCTCTCACAGCACTTAAGTGCATGATCTGAGATGTCAGTTAGATTCCGGTTACATGTTCTTCAATATTTCTGTTTTGGAATGCACTCCTTTCATTTGTTTCAGTTCAGTTCAGTTCAGTCGCTCAGTCGCATCCAACTCTTTGCGACCCCATGAATCACAGCACGCCAGGCCTCCCTGTCCATCACCAGCTCCCGGAGTTTACTCAAACTCATGCCCATTGAGTCGGTGATGCCATCCAGCCATCTCATCCTCTGTCGTCCCCTTCTCTTCCTGCCCCTAAGCATCAGGGTCTTTTCCAATGAGTCAGCTCTTCACATCAGGTGGCCAAAGTATTGGAGTTTCAGCATCAGTCCTTCCAATGAACACCCAGGACTGATCTCCTTTAGGATGGACTGGTTGGATCTCCTTGCAGTCCAAGGGACTCTCAAGAGTCTTCTCCAGTACCACAGTTCAAAAGCATCAATTTTTCAGCGCTCAACTTTCCTCACAGTCCAACTCTCACATCCATACATGACCAGTGGAAAAACCATAGCCTTGACCAGATGGACCTTTGTTGCAAAGTACTGTCTCTGCTTTTCAATATGCTATCTAGGTTGGTCATAACTTTTCTTCCAAGGAGTAAGCATCTGTTAATTTCATGGCTGCAATCACCATCTGAAGTGATTTTAGAGTCCCCCAAAATTAAGTTTGACACTGTTTTAACTGTCTCCCCATCTATTTACCATGAAGTGAATGGACCAGATGCCATGATCTTAGTTTTCTGAATGCTGAGCTTTAAGCCAACTTTTTCACTCTCCTCTTTCACTTTCATCAAGAGGCTTTTTAGGTCCTCTTCACTTTCTGCCATAAGGGTGGTATAATCTGCATATCTGAGGTTATTGATATTTCTCCTGGCAATATTGATTCCAGCTTGTGCTTCTTCCACCCAGCGTTTCTCATGATGTGCTCTGCATATAAGTTAAATAAGCAGGGTGACAGTATACAGCCTTGACGTACTCCTTTTCCTATTTGGAACCAGTCTGTTGTTCCATGTCCAGTTCTAACTATTGCTTCCTGACCTGCATACAGGTTTCTCAAGAGGCAGGTCAGGTGGTCTGGAATTCCCATCTCTTTTAGAATTTTCCACAGTTTATTGTTATCCACACAGTCAAAGGCTTTGGCTTAGTCAATAAGGCAGAAATAGATGTTTTTTTCTGGAACTCTCTTGCTTTTTCAATGATCCAGCTGATGTTGGCAATTCGATCTCTGGTTCCTCTGCCTTTTCTAAAGCCAGCTTGAACATCTGGATGTTCATGGTTCATGAATTGCTGAAGCCTGCCTTGAAGAATTTTGAGCATTACTTTACTAGCGTGTGAGATTAGTGCAATTGTGCAGTAGCTTGAGCATTCTTTGGCATTGCCTTTCTTAGGGATTGGAATGAAAACTGACCTTTTCCAGTCCTGTGGCCACTGCTGAGTTTTTCAAATTTGCTGGCATATTGAGTGCAGCACTTTCACAGCATCATGGTTCAGGATTTGAAATAGATCAACTGGAATTCCATCACATCCACTAGCTTTGTTCATAGTGATGCTTTCTAAAGCCCACCTGACTTCACATACCAGGATGTCTGGCTCTAGGTGAGTGATCACACAATTATGATTATCTGGATCATGAAGATCTTTTTTGTACAGTTCTTCTGTGTATTCTTGTCTCCTCTTCTTAATATCTTCTGCTTCTGTTAGGTCCATACCATTTCTGTCCTTTATCGAACCCATCTTTGTGTGAAATATTCCCTTGGTATCTCTAATTTTCTTGAAGAGATCTCTAGTCTTTCCCATTCTGTTGTTTTCCTCTATTTCTTTACATTGATCACTGAGGAAGGCTTTCTTATCTCTCCTGGCTATTCTTTGGAACTCTGCATTCAAATGGCAATATCTTTCCTTTTCTCCTTTGCTTTTTGCTTCTCTTCTTTTCACAGCTATTTGTAAAGTCTTCTCAGACAACCATTTTGCCTTTTGGCATTTCTTTTTCATGGGGATGGTCTTGATCCCTGTCTCCTGACAATGTCACGAACCTCCGTCCATAGTTCATCAGGTTCTCTGTCTACCAGATCTAGTCCCTTAAATTCATTTGTTTACCCATCTGTAAAATAATGATAGTATTAGTGCTTGCCTTTTCATATTGCTGTAAAGATTACTGCTGAATATCACTGTTTTTGTTGTTGTTTTTTGTTTGTTGTTTGTTTGGTTTTTTTTTTGCTTATCTTTTGTGCATTTATTTTTGATTAATTAATCTTTGCTACTTTGCAACTTTATTGCTGTGTGTGGACTTTCTCTGGTTGTGGTAGCCTGGGACGACTCTTTGTAGTAGTGTGTGGGCTTCTCACTGTGATGGTTTCTCTTGTTGAGGAGCACGGGCTCTAGGCACTTAGGCTTCAGTAGTTGTGGTGTGTAGGCTCCATAGTGTGGCAAGCAGCCTTAGTTGCTCTGCAGCATGTGGAATCCTGCTGGACTGGGGTCAAATATTGTCCCCTGCATTAGCAGTCACATTCTTAACCACTGGACTACCAGGGAAGCTTCATCACTATATTTTTAAAGAACAGACTTTTGGACTCTGTGGGAGAAGGCGAGGGTGGGATGTTTCGAGAAAACAGCATCAAAACATGTATATTATCTATGGTGAAACAGATCACCAGCCCAGGTTGGGTGCATGAGACAAGTGCTCGGGCCTGGTGCACTGGGAAGAACCAGAGGGATCGGGTAGAGTGGGAGGTGGGAGAGGGGATCGGGATGGGGAATACATGTAAATCCATGGCTGATTCATGTCAATGTATGGCAAAAACCACTACAATATTGTAAAGTAATTAGCCTCCAACTAATAAAAATAAATGAAAAAAAAAATAAATTTCTTTAATGCATTTTCCTGGGATGAAATCTTATGACTACATATACAGTAATCAAGCTTGTAAAACTAGGTCCCAATTTGGTTTTAATAAAGCATCAAATATTTAAGAGTTGTCCTAGACTGTTTTTGATTTATGACATTAGGGTCACAGAAGGGTAATCTCGTGATAAAGAGGAGCTCTACGGTTGAATGAATAAAGCCTTCCATCCATGTTGCTTCCACTAGCAGTCCAGTCGCCAGTTTATGATGGTCGTATAGTGCAAAGGCTTGCAGATGGCCACACAGAGGTCACAGGCCATCACGGTGAGCAAGGGCTTGCAGATGGCCACACAGAGGTCACAGGCCATCACGGTGAGCAGGACGACATCAACACCTGCAAGTACATGTTCCCCAAAGATCTGCATCATGCATCCATTGAAAGGGCTGATTCTGTTTTCTTAGAGTGAATATATGATCAGTTTGGGAATAGTGACATAAGAGTAGCAGACATCAACAAAAGAGAGATGGGCCAGGAACTAGTACATAGGTTAACCAATAAAGAGCTGGTGGTGATGGTGACCATAGTGAGCACACTTCCTAACATAGAGACAATGTAGATGACCAAAAACACAACAAATATGATTTTCTGTATCTTTCGATTTTGTGAGAGTCCCAGTAGAACAGATCATGTCATGTTGTTTCTATTATACCTATATCTCAGGTCATGATTAGTTATAGCAATGTATGGCCCTGGCTTCTACTTGGATGGATAGGAAGAAGTACTTTAGGATTCTCTTATGCTCAAGGCCATTTGTGCACTAACTTAGTTATGACCTCAGGAATCTTGCCATTATATGAGCCTGATGGACAAAGAGATCAGTATTTCACTGGTATTTAACATCTATTTTTATGCCTTCATGAGAATGGAAAGATGTAATTGCCTATATGGAAACATTTTCAGAATTCACATATAAGGCCTAGAATGACAGTAATCAAGCCACAAACTTACTGAATTCTAGAATCTCTGTGAGAAAGAAATGGCAACAAACTGCAGTACTCTTGCCTGGGAAATCCTATGGACAGAGGGGTCTGGTGGGCTACAGTCCACACGGTCACAAAGACTCTGAATTGACTGAGTGAGCAAACCAATAGGAACACGATAAGAAAACTAAATTACAGAAATCATATGGCCATATCCAGGGGGAACTTGTGAAATAATTCAAACGCAATGCTGTATTTTATACCAGATGAATCCTACAATACAAAGCATTTACTAACCTACACAGAAAATCAGATTTCTGGGTTAAGTGATCGATTTCCTAGTCTTGTTGATTTTTTAGAGATTTGGTTTGGTCTGAAAGCTCATGGTAGAAAATCATTTTCAAAAAAAGATTTACTCTACCTAAATTCAAGACATAGTATAAAATTACCACAAAACAAGTAATGTGCTATTTAAACATATTAGAATGTTCATAAAATCTAAATGTATGAATTTCCCAACAAAGATATCAAAGAAATTCAGTGTGGAAATAATGGATCTTTCAACAAATGCTGGATCAATATGATACCCACTTGCAAAAAAGTGAACCTCAACAATACTTCACTCTATACACTAATATTAATGCAAAACAAGTCAGTGAACTAGATGTAAAATCTAAAACCATAAAAATTCTAGAAGAAATATTTTTATTGTGAGGTCGTTGTTCAGTTGGTAAGTCTTGGACTCTTTGCGACTCCATGGCCTGCAGCGTGCTAGGCTCCCGTGTCCTTAGTGGGACAAACTCCAGAGGTTTGCTCAGTTTCACCTCTGTTGAATCAGTGATGCTGCCTAGCTATCTCATTCTCTGCTGTCCCCTTCTCTTTTTGCCTTCAATCTTTCCCAGGATCACGGTTTTTTCCAATGAGTTGTATTCTCGCATCAGGTGGCCAAAGTATTAGAGCTTCCCCATCAGTCCTTCCAATAAATATTCAGGGTTGATTTCTTTTAGGATTGACTGGTTTGATCTCCTTGCTGTTCAAGGAACTTTAAAGAGTCTTCTCCAGCACCACAATTTGAAGGCAATGACTCTTTGGCCTTCAGCCTACTTTATGATCCAACTATCACATCTGAACATGAGTACTTTAAAACCAAAGCTTTGACTATATGGGCTTTTGTTGGCAAAGTGACGCCTCTGCTTTTTACATTGACTAGATTTATCATAGCTTTCTTTCCAAGGAGCAAGTGTCTTTTATTTTCATGGCTATAGTCACCAACCACAATGACTTTGGAACCCAAGAAAATAAAATCTGTCACTGTTTCTGTTTTTACCCATCTATTTGCCATGAAATGATGGGACCAGATGCCATAATCATAGTTTTTTGAATGGTGAGTTTTAAGCCAGCTTTTTCACTCTCCTCTTTCACCTTCAACAGTCACTGTAGCTCCTCTTCACTTTCTGCCATTAGAGTTGTATCATCTGCATATCTGAGCTTGTTGATTTTTTTTCTCCGAGCAATCTTGATTCCAGTCTGCGATTTGTCAGCTCAGATTTCTCATGATGTGCTTGCATATAAGTTATACCAGCAGGCTGGCTGGTATACAGACTTGACATACTCCTTTGCTAATTTTAAACCAGTCTGTTCTTCCATGTCCAATTCTAACTGTTGCTCCTTGACCTGCATACAGATTTATCAGAAGACAGATAAGGTAGTCTGGAGGAGGGAAAGTCTAATTACTCCAGTATTTTTGCTGTGAGAACCCCATGAACAGTAGGAAAAGGCAAAGAGATCTAGAGGTTGATCAATATTTATTAGATATGACATGAGAAGCATGAACCATAAAACTACCAAAAAAAAAAGAAAGACTTTAAAAAATTAAAGAAAATTCACAGACTAGGAGAAAAATGTGTTTGTGTATAACAGATCAATCTTGCATAACATTTGTATACAAATACCTCATACTTTGTATATGTATAATAAGTATGACAAAACACATATATCTGGAATACATAAAAACCATTAACAACTAAGTTAAAAATACTGACTCAGTGGACATGAATCTGAACTGTGGGAGACAGTGAAGGACAGGGAAACTGGTGTGTTACCGCCCAGTAGTTGCAAAGAGTCAAACATGATTTGGGGACTGGACAAAAAGATACACAAAACTCATATTTTTAAATTATACAAATAACCTGAAAAGAAATTTCCCAATGAAAGCACATACCCATAAAAATAGTTTCTAAAAATGCTCAAAATCGTTAGTCATCAAGAAACGCAAACAAAAATTTTAGTAATTTATCGCTTCATAACTCTTAGCATAACTAAATAGAAAAATAATACATAGTGATCCCTTCTTGTGCTTTAGATATCTCTTCAGATGTTTAATGTGTTTCATGCTGACCATCATACATGTCCCAGATATTAATCATCTGGATCCTATTAGAGTTTCTGTTTACTTCCATTACTCTCTGATGAACAGGGAATAAAAGGTTTTGATTTCAGGCACTTTTAAATGGTTTCCACTAATTTTATGCCCTCACTGCTCTAACTTACAAGCAATCAGTCCTAGATTTCCATAAAAGTTTAATATTGATAAGAAAATAGAAGTTTTCTCTTTGAGATGAGCCCACAGTTTAACTATACATCACAGGTACCCATGCTAGAAATATGCCACCCTTTCTATCACATGCCATTAAATTTTCTTTGAAACCCAGATTCATATACAGATTGTGGACTCACATGATTTGGTTGCAGGTGCAGGGAAAATGATTTTCCACTCTAGAATGGATGTTTCTCAAGTATGTCTCTCCAGAACGCCTGTTTCTAAGACAAAATCATTCCATCAAAAGAAGTAATTAATTCCCGGGAGAGAAAGTGTCCTTACAAGACATGCAATACAAGGTCCTTGAATGTTTGGGAAAACCTTTTTAATATCCATGCATTTTATGGACATTTTCATGAATTTTTGCTGTTGTTGTTGTTTTCCTCTCTAGTGCAAAGTTCGTCAAGGGTAGATAAACCATTTGAAAGTGTATTCACCACGCATTCAGCCTTCTGCCTATGGAACCAGAACCATGTATAGAAGATCATTTCTACATCGTGTTATGAGTGAATGGATTCTAAATTCAAGTCCAGGGTTTTCTGTAGAAAGTTTTAGAGGTTTATGCTAGGAGAAAATAGACTCATGAAAAGACTTACTTCTCTCCTGTTGATTTGATACAAATTATCTGAACATTCTCTTTTAAGTGTGCCGTATTTTTCATATCAAAAGTCACTTATCCCAAGAAGGGGTCAATCGGAAGACAGGATTATTTCCGAACACCCTGAAATATCACTAAGATGATCTAAGACCAGAAGGTAAGCCTTTCAATAGTGCCAATGCTTATTAAAGATGGTTATACAGCTGTTCTTAATTGTTACTTTCCATATAAAGCAAACTTGATGTTCCAACATTTTAAAATAGAGTAATAGAGCATCTCATCTTCAGGTTTTGTTCACAACATGGTTGGTAAATATCATTAACCTAACTTGACAGATGGAAAATTTTGAGGCTCATAGAGATAAAAAAATTTAGAAGATACAACTCTCTAATACAAAATACAGTCCTTTTGCCATGAGATACTTAAGATTGATCATGTGAATAAAAAGAAAATTTGAATACCCTTTACACAGAAAAAAAGTAACATGAATATTAAGTGATATAAATCATCATCTGTTTAGACCAACAGGAATATGAAGAACTCTTCTTGGGATCAGTCACGGTGTATAACATGGGTCTCTGTGGCTTCTTTAAAAGTAAAATTGGAGATGACTGTTCTTCAGTTTATTGCATGGCTAAATGTCTCTTTGTATTGTTGCTCAAAATGTCTATTATTCCTACAACGAGGTGCACAGACAGTCAAAAATAAATGACGTTCCTTTGTGTGTCCTCCAGGGTATGGTGAATATGTTCATATATGTTTCTTCTTCAATTTTCATAACTGCTTCTAAGCAGTTACGAAAGACATCAATCTTCTCACTTGATTGTAGAGGAAACAAGATGTAAGGTGCCAGAAATATACTCAAGATCAAGAAGTTGCAAGTGGTGAAGCACCTGATGATATGGCCTTTCTGATTCTCAAAACAACATGCTTCACTGCTGCACCAACATTTTTGTTGTGCAGGAGAGTCTGCAGGACTATTCATTGCAGGGGAATTGAAGAAGGAGAAATTAAGGTGAGGAAAATAAGAGGAAATGAAACAGCAGTGGAAGGAGTGCCACATAGTTATTGATGTTAAAGAGTTCAATATATTATCCTGTGTAAGTGTGGTGTGTGTGATTATATGTGTATTTGCGTGTTGATGAATTTGCCTCATAGATATGTTTCCAAGTTATATTGAAGTAACTATGGTAATTATGATCTTATCCAAAGGAGTTTACTAGTTAAACATTGCTTATTGTAGTATAACAATCTAGACAATGGGTTAAGAATACAGAGAAAAAAATCTAATAATATTCAGGTATTAAATATCTGTCTAACCTTGCACGAGATCCTTAACTTTTCTATGTTTCTATTCCTTAATATGTAAAGTAAGTATAAAATGACAGTAGTGATCAGATCACAAATTTGCAATGAGAATGGCAACCAATTTCTGCAAAGAAAAATTAGAGCACTGAGAACACTGAGGAAGTGTTCAGGAAGTTTTAGCCGATATTAGTATTACTATTATTTACATCTAACATAATTTCCTGAGATTGTTTTTCATCTGCAAGAGGAATGAAATAATAATACACACACATGTTGCTACCATACCATGCATATAACAATCAATCATTAAAAGTATATGCATTAGTTATTTTAAAGTCATTGCATTTAGGTGATATGCGTTATCAAATATATTGTGGTAGCTCTGGTATTCTGCCATTACTTTCTATTCAATATATATTAAAGTTTAGGTCAACAATTATAAAAATCTGGTATCATGGTTTCTTTTCTCTGGCTTCTATCTCCATACAGAACCTCAACCAGCTTCATCAAGATCACACAAAGATCTTTACTAGAGTTTAGAGTTAAAGCCAATATTCTCACTTTTTCAAACCTCTCTTTATCTTTACACTCATATTCTAAATTATATTTACTGGTTGGCCATTTCCTAAAAATAAAAGAGAGATTGCCTAGCTTTGATTGCATATCCTCTGCATGCATTTTCTACCTCTCTTCAGGTTTAGCTGCCACTGTGTGTGAGATTTACCGCTTCACCTTAGGCTGTGAGTCATCTCACATGCACAGATCATCTCTCACTTCTATCTGCATATTTTTCATGTCTGTACTTTAAAAAATTACCTTCCTGAGCAGAGAATTTGAATAATCACTGTCTTTTCTTGAATGATTACTGTCTTTTTTTCTATCTCATACAATTCATAAGAATCAAAACCCACAGAATTTAGGCATTCATTATTACATTGGCAAGATTAATTAATTCAAGGTTGAACTAATAAACTGTGACTCTTTTTCAGGTAACATAATTAATCATAACCTGAGATACATGGGTAACTGAAACAATGTGACAGAGTTTGTTCTACTGGGACTATCACAGAATCCAAAGATGCAGAAAATCATGTTTGTTGTGTTTTTGGTCATCTACATCATGTCTATGGTAGGAAATGTGCTCACTATGGTCATCATCAAAGCCAGTCCACTGTTAAGGTCCCCCATGTGCTATTTCCTGGCCCATCTCTCTTTTGTTGATGCCTGCTATTCCTGTGCCACTACCCCTAAACTGATCATAGATTCCCTCTATGAAGAGAAAACCAGCCCTTTCAGCAAATGCATGATGCGGATCTTTGGGGAACATCTGTTTGCAGGTGTTGATGTCATCCTGCTCACTGTGATGGCCTATGACCACTATGTGGCCATCTGCAAACCCTTGCACTATGCAACCATCATGAATTGGTGACTCTGTGGGCTGCTAGTGGGAGTGGCATGGATGGAGGCATTATTCATTCAACCATACAGCTCCTTTTCATCATCAGATTACGTTTCTGTGGCCCTAGCATCATAGATCACTTTACGTGTGACTTAATATTTTTGCTCAATCTGGCCTGTACTGACACTCACCTTCTAGGACTTTCTGTTCCTGCCAACAGTGGTTTCCTCTGTCTGTTAAATTTGCTTCTCTTGATTGGCTCCTATGTGGTCATTCTGTGTACCCAGAGGACCCATAGCTGGGAGGCCAGATGCAAGGCCCTCTCTACCCGTGTCTCCCACATCACAGCAGTCATCCTGTTCTTTGGGCCCTGCTTATTTGTGTACCTGAGACCAGCGGTTACTTTGCCTGCTGATAAATCAGTTGCTGTATTCTACAGTATGATAACTCCCATGTTAAATCCCTTAATCTTTACCTTGAGAAATGACCAGATGAAAAATGCCATTAGGAAATTGTGTAGCCAAAAAGTGATTTCAGGTGATCAATAAGATGTCTGTGAAGCCCCAAGTTCAGTCAACTGATGCAAAAATATCATTGTTGGTGACCTCCAGCAAAAATACCTATGAGATATAGAAAAAAAAATAATAACCCTTATGATCATAGATTCTGAAAGGGGAAAAGAAGAGATGGATGCAACAAAAGAGACAAAAACCTAGCCTAGGACTATTCTTTGAATATTTGAAAAGTTCTACCAAATTGGAGCTGAGTTTTACTGGCTTCATCCATTGTATATGTATTCACAAGCTTTAATCCCAATAAAATTAATTAAAGAAATTTAAAAATATAATGAGGAGCATCCCTGGTGGTCCTGTGGCTAAGAATCCAATTGCCAATACAGGGGACATGGGTTCAGAAAGATCCCCAGGGCCAATGGACAAATAAGTCCATATGTCACCTCTGCTGAGCCTGTGCTCTGAAGCCCACAGGCTGCAACTACTGAAGCCCAAACACCTGGAGCTCGCGCTCTGAAGCAAGAGAGGCCACCTCAGTGAGAAGCCTGAGCACCACAGTGGAGAGTAGCCCCTACTCTCTCTAATCAGAGAAAGCTGACACGAAGCAATGAAGACCCAGTGCAGCCAAATTAGTTAATTAATAAACCTAAAAAAAAAAAATAGTGACAGCAGTAATCCCTATAGCAGTACAAAGAGGTAGGCACTGCTTTTATCCCCATTTTCTAGGTGAGGAAACAAACAGACAGAAGTATGTTTTAAAATAGAAATATTGAAGAACAAGTAACCAGAATCTAACTGAAATCTCAGACCATGTTCTTGACTGTTGTGATAATATGACTGGGCAATGATGACAGAAAATTGCATAATTATGTCAGCTACCACTTATCGATACAGAGACTCTGCTGGAAAATCTACCTTTCTGTTCATATACATACATATATACATACATACATGTGCGCAGTGGTGTGCTCAGTCATGTCCAAATCTCTGTGGCCCCATGGACTGTATAGCCCACCAGATTCCTCTGTCCATGGGTTCTCCAGGCAAGAATACTGGAGTGGGTTGCCATGCCCTCCTCCAGGATACACACACACACACATATATATATACACGCATATATATATACATTCACATATATATTAATACTATTTATATAATGTTATATGTATTAGTATATATACTATTTTATATACATATATCAGTTATATATCATCATAAGCAAATAATTATAATGATTTTATTAACGACTCTGCTTTTTTTAATACACTAGAGCTGATGGTGTTTGTGATATGTTGACTGTAACCCTGGGATATTTAGTTTTTAGGCAATAAAGGCAATATGCTATTTAACCTACAAGGCGTAGGATATTACACCAATTCAAAATTTACTTTTAGCATCAGAATCATTGTGTATTGTTCATGTCACCACCTTAGGTTCATAAATCATCAGAAAGAGTGATGATTCAAATAAAATAATATTATAATGTCAGAAAGTTCAATTTACTCAATAAATGGTCATACTCCATAAACTAATTACCTACTTGATAACAATCATTCTGTAGTAGCACAATGATGGTTCATGATAAATACTGAATGCATAAATGTATGTATAAATGAAAACAAAAATCCATTAAAACACACAAAAAAAGTAGCAATGTAGACTTGGAAATTTTTCCTACTTAACCTTTTTCAGAATCAGAGAATTCTGTTTCTGTTCTTGGAAATGACAATTTGCTTTATTCCTGCTTAAACTAGGACATAACTGAAGTGATGTAGCATGTAAGCTAGGAATTTTTTTTAAAAAAAGAAAATTAAAGTACCATTATAAGAACAAAACCTCTACCTTGATATTCCATCTGCTCTTGGAAAGATTACATCTTCATAAAGATACTGTTGGTTTTTGTTATATTATTCTGTTAATAAGTTTGCTTTCTGGTAACATTTTCTTAGGAAGAGTGTTTTTAAAAGTAGCTCTGTCTAAAAAGAAAGAAGGAAAATTCAGTGTAAATATATTCAAATCATCTTATTTATTCTTCATTCATTAAAAAGCAAATATTTTTGTATTCAGGAAATGTATCCAGCACATTAATAGTTGCTGGGATTCAATTGTGAATAATGAGAAAGAGAAATGAAGCTTTCACAGTACTTAAATCCATTGAGAAATCCCAAAAGGGGGAAGAAAATTATAATGCAGATGCATGGGGCATGTCAAGCTACTGCTTTGAAGCTGAAAATATTGTCTTCACTTGTCTGCTCCTGGGCAGGAATCCCTTAGAAGAAATGGAGTAGCTATCATAGTCAACAAAAGGGTCCAAAATGCAGTACTTGGAATGCAATCTCAAAAATGACAGAATGATCTCTGTTCTTTTCCAAGGCAAACCATTCAATATCATGGTAATCCAAGTCTATGCCTTGACCAGTAATGCTGAAGAAGCTGAAGTTGAAAGGTTCTATGAAGACCTACAAGACTTTCTAGAACTAACACCCAAAAAAGATGTCCTTTTCATTATAGGGGACTGGAATGCAAAAGTAGGAAGTCAAGAAACACCTGGAGAAACAGGCAAATTTGGTCTCGGAGTACAGAATGAAGCAGGACAAAGGCTAATAGAGTTTTGCCAAGAGTATGCACTGGTCATAGCAAACACACTCTTCCAACAGCACAAGAGAAGACTCTACACATGAACATCACCAGATGTTCAACACCAAAATCAGGTTGATTGCATTCTTTGCAGCCAAAGATGGAGAAGACTTACACAATCAGAAAAACAAGACCAGGAGCTGACTGTGGCTCAGATCAAGAATTCCCTATTGCCAAATTTAGACTTAAATTGAAGAAAATAGGGAAAACCACTAGACCACTCAGGTATGACCTAAAGCAAATCCCTATGATCATACAGTGGAAGAGAGAAATAGATTTAAGGGACTAGATCTGATAGACAAAATGCGTGATGAACAATGAACAGAGGTTTGTGACAATGTACAGGAGACACGGAGCAAGACGATCCCTAAGAAAAAGAAATGCAAAAAAGCAAAATGGCTGACTGAGGAGGGCTTACAAGTAGCTGTGAAAAGAAAGAAGCAAAAAGCAAAGGAGAAAAGGAAAGATACCCATTTGAATGCAGAGTTCCAAAGACTAGCAAGGAGAGAAAAGAAAGCCTTCTTCAGTGATCAGTGCAAAAGAATAGAGGAAAATAATGGAATGGGAAAGACTAGAGATCTCTTCAGGAAAATTAGAGATACCAAGGGAACATTTCAGGCAAAGATGGGTTCAATAAACGAGAGAAATGGTATGGGCATAACAGAAGCAGAATATATTAAGAAGAGGTGGCAAGAATACACAGAAGAACTGTACAAAGTTATTATGACCCAGATAATCATGATGGTGTGATCACTCACCTAGAGCCAGACATCCTGGAATGTGAAGTCAAGTGGGCCTTAGGAAGCATCATTATGAACAAAGCTAGTGCAGGTGATGAAATTCCAGTTGAGCTATTTCAAATCTTGAAAGATGATGCTGTGAAAGTGCTGCATTCAATATGCCAGCAAATTTGGAAAACTCAGCAGTGGCCACAGGACTGGAAAAGGTCAGTTTTCATTCCAGTGCCAAAAAAAGGCAATGCCAAAGAATGCTCAAACTACCGCACAATTGCACTCATCTCACACGCTAGCAAAGCAATGCTCAAAATTCTCCAAGCTAGGCTTCAGCAATTCATGAACCATGAACAACCAGATGTTCAAGCTGGTTTCAGAAAAGACAGAGGAACCAGAAATCAAATTGCCAACATCCACTGGATCTTCAAAAAAGCAAGAGAATTCCAGAAAAACATCTATTTCTGCTTTATTGACTATGCCAAAGCCTTTGACTGTGTGTATCACAATAAACGGTGGAAAATTCTGAAAGAGATGGGAATACCAGACCACCTGACCTGCCTCTTGAGAAACCTGTATGCAGGTCAGGAAACAACAGTTAGAACTGGACATGGAACAACAGACTGGTTCCAAATAGGAAAAGGAGTATGTCAAGGCTGTATATTGTCACCCTGCCTATTTAACTTATATGCCGATTACATCATGTGAAATGCTGGGCTGGAGGAAGCACAAACTGGAATCAAGATTGCCAGGAGAAATACCAATAACCTCAGATATGCAGATGACACCACCCTTATGGCAGAAAGTGAAGAACTAAAGAGCCTATTAATGAAAGTGAAAGAGGAGAGTGAAATGTTGGCTTAAAGCTCAACTTTCAGAAAACTGAGATCATGGTATCTTGTCCCATCACTTCATGGCAAATAGATGGGGAAACTGTGGCAACAGTGGCTGACTTTATTTTGGGGGGGCTCCAAAATCACTGCAGATGGTGACTGCAGCCATGAAATTAAAAGACCCTTGCTCCTTGAAAGAAAAGCTATGACCAACCTAGACAACATATTAAAAAGCAGAGACATTATTTCCCAACAAAAGTCCATCTAGTCAAAGCTATCCTTTTTCCAGTAACCATGCATGGATGGGAGTGTTGCACTATAAAGAATGCTGAGTGCTGAAGAATCAATGCCTTTGAACTGTGGTGTTGGAGAAGACTCTTGAGAGCCCCTTGGACTGCAAGAGATCCAACTAGTCCATCCTAAAGGAGATCAGTCCTGAATATTCATTGGAAGGACTGATGTTGAAGGTGAAACTCCAATACTTTGGCCACCTGATGCCAAGAACTGACTCATTTGAAAAGACCCTGATACTTGGAAAGATTGAAAGCAGTAGGAGAAGGGGACAACAGCGGATGTGATGTTTGCATGGCATCACCGACTTGATGGATGTGAGTTTGAGCAAACTGTGGTTGGCAATGGACTGGGAAGCCTGACTTGCACAGGTTCCATAGGGTCTATGTGGTCTATGGGGTCGCAATGGGTCAGATACAACTGGGCGACAGAACAGAACTGAACTGATGATGTATGTAGGTTACACCCGGAATACAATATTGTTTAAAATTAGAAACACAATCAATTATATTCACTAACTAAACAGAATAAAAGTGAAAATTACCATTTCAATAAATGCATACAAATGCATGCATTACTATTTAGATTTATGAATAAAAAATGTTACCAAATAAGGAATGAAAATTAACATACTCAACTTGATAAAAGAGCATCTACATAAACCTATAGCCCATACTTAATGGTGCTTTTCCTCTGAGATTGGAAAGAAGACAAGACTTTCCCATGCAAATTCTGCTCTGGATTGCACTGTTGCAATTGTACCAGCCATTGCAACAACAACAACAACAAAAATAAAATAAAAGAGTTACAGATGAGAAAATAAACAGGCAAAATTTTACACATATATTTATGCCAGATAATATCAATGTATAGGTATAAAATATTAAGGACTGTACAAAAAGAGAAATACAGTTAAGCTGTTAAATTAACATGTTTACAGGATACAATGTCAACACAAATATCAAATGAGTTTCTATAAAAACAATTAACACTGAAATTAGAAACAATGCACTATGTAAAACACTATTAAACACAAAATTTGATGGATATATTTTTAAAATATTTTTAATATTTGTATATGAAAAACAGAAAATAATGTTGAAAAACTAATAAGTAAAGGTAGAAATATACTCTGTTGATAGATTAAGAGACTGAATATATTCACCTTATCAATTTTTCTATTTCAATGTAATTCCAGTAAATATATCACAGGATACTTAAGAAACTGACAACCATATTTTAAAATGTATTAATATATGGAAATGTACAATGTATTAATATATGGAAATGTACAATTTTATACGAACCTGCTGTAGAAAATCACTCTGAGGAAAAAAAGCAAAGCAAAACACAGAGGACTGATTCTACCCTTACTCAAGACTTACTATAAGACTCCCATAAACCATGCTGTGTAGTACTGAAACATAATAGAATGTTCATAAATAAAAGTAAATGTAAGATCTTTTTAAAAGATATCAAGGCCATTCAATGCAGGAAAAACAGATTTTTCAACAAATTCTGGTTCTGTTTCATATACATATATAACAACAACAACAACAAAAATGAACCTCAACCACTGCCTCACACTGTACATTGAAACCAATACAAAATGAGTCAGAGGTCTAGATATTAAAGTCAAGGCTGGAAAAAGTCTAAAAGAAATACATTTGAGCTTGAATTAGATCAAAAATTTAGACATGACACCATAGCCCAAGCCATAAGAAAAACTGAAAAATTAAAATTTGTTAATAACTTAAATCTTCTGCTAGTCATATTTTGTCCCTTTTAAATGAAAAGGAAATCCACAGGCTATGAGAAAAAGAATGTATGCACACATACATATACATAAGTGAAAGTGACTCAGTCGTGTCCGACTCTGTGACCCCATGAACTATACAGTCCATGGAATTCTCCAGGCCATAATACTGGAGTGGGTAGCTGTTCCCTTCTCCAGGGGATCTTCTCAACCCAGGGATCTAACCCAGGTCTCCCACATTGCAGGTAGATTCTTTACAGCTGAGCCACAAGGGAAACCTACATATATATAATATATACACAAATTTATACACTGAATAGAAGAGAGATCTCACAAATAAACCTACACACTTATAGTCTATTAATCTTAAATTATACATTAACATAAGAGGCAATAATATACATTAGAGAATAGACAGTCTCTTTAGCAATCAGTATTGAGAAATTTGGAAAGCCATGTGTAAATCAATGAAATGCTGGGGCCCTGGGTTCAATCCCTGGTCAGGGATCTAGATCTCAGATGACACAACTAAGACTCAGTGCAGCCAAAAAATGAATGAAATTAGAACATAACTTCACACTATATACAAAAATAAACTCAAAATGGCTAAAGACTGAAATATAAGACATGTCACCATAAAACTTCTAGAAGAGAATATAAGCATAACATTCTCTGACATAAAGTGTGCCAATGTTTTCTTAGGTCAGACTCCCAGTGTAAAAATAAATAAATAAATAAAATAAAAGCAAAAATAAGCAAGTGGGATCTAACCAAACTTACAAACTTTCATAAGCAAAAGAAACCATAAAAAAGCAGAACCAAACCCAACAGAGAACCCAGAAATAAACTCACACACACATGGTCAATTAATCTTTGGTAAAGGAGGAAAGAACACACAATGGAGAAAAGACGTCATACCTGAAACTAACATAACATTGCTAATCAAGTATGCCCCAATATAAGATACTTTTTTTTAAGGACAGTCACTTAATTAAATAGTTCAGGGAAAACTGGATAGCTACATGGAAAAGAAAAAAATTAGGACATTCTCTAACATCATATACAAAAGTAATACCAAAATGAATTAAAGACCTAAATGTAAGATTAGATACTATAAAAATTCTAGATGAAAACATAGGCAGAATGTTCTTTGACATCAATTGTAGCAACTTTTCTTTTTCATCTGTCTCCTATAGGAAAGAAAATCAAAGCAAAAATCTCAATAAATCTTAGAATAGTTATATAAGCTTAGGTTTTACAAGTGGTGTGAAACTTAAATATCCATTAATCACCAGAGATGAAAAATGGATGATCAAACTGCAGTATTACAGCATTTTTAAATTCTTATGAAAGCAAATACGTTGGTTTTTGGAAAAGCTAGGATTAGGGAGGACAAAGAGAACAAACAGAAGACAGCTACCATTCAAATACAGATTATATAGAGAGTAACTGTCGTAAATAGAGAAAGTAGATCAATAAGCTGCAATATCAGGGTAAGAACAAGTTTATTCATTTTCAGGGATTAAAATTGATGGAACTGATTGTTGGGAAGTAGAGTATAGAAAGGAATGATAAAGGAATAGATATCCATACACAATTTAAGGCAGAAACAATATATCATAAGCTAAGAATCTAATGAAAATTTCAGAAGAAATCAGCACTAAATGTACACTGGAACTTTTATTCAGTTTTAATTTTCATTTTTAAAATAAAAATCCTTTATTTTTCTTTTATGACACTTCAGTTTTGTAGGTTACATAGGCTCAGTGAAAATGTTTACCAGTTCCTCTCCATGATACACAAGTCTATATTCTAAAAGTTTCCTCTGGATATACTTCAGACAACCTCTTACATTGATCTACTTGTCTATACTTATAAAAAAATCACAACTAGACCACTGTAGATTTATAATAACCATTTAAATTAGGTAGTGTAAGTTCTTCAAATATTTTTTAATAAGGTAATGTGGGCTAGACTATATCCCCTCTATTTCAATATAATAATTAGAATATTCTTTTGAATTTCTCTCATACACGTGTATATAGGTTCTGTTCTGATTTCTTGAAGGGGGTTTCTTTCAGAGTAATTGAAGGAAGATAGATTTTTTAAGTGAGATCTAGTCTTTTGATATATAACATGGAGCTCTCTAGTATTTACATCTTCTATACTTTTTATAAAAAAAAATTCTCTGAATTAATGTACATTTACTACATGTTTTGGGGGAAATTTATTCCTAAGTAATTCATATAGTTGATTCCACTACATGTGACATTTAAAATAATGTATTGTTGATTATTTATTACTGGTATAAAAGTATTTTTTATATTGATTTCATAAGTTGAAATCTTACCAAATTCAATTTTTGCCTTTCTATAGTTAGACTCAATGAACATGAGTTTGAGCGAACTCTGGGATATAGTGAACACAGGGAAGCCTGCCCTGTACAGTCCGTGGGGTCTTTCAGTCACAAAGAGTCAGACACAACTTAGTGACTGAATAGCAACAAGAAATAGACTTAAAAAAAAAAATCACCCAGACTAGAAAATAAAACAAAATGATCTTTATTCACAGATGATATGACTGTCTCTGTTGAAAAATTTAAAGAATATGCAGATTTTGTAGAAAAACTACAAAAGTGGATAAGTATAAGAGAAATACTGAACTCAAAGAGTGAATTCAGATGTAATCTTTTATGTTCCATTTTTGTCTAGTTTTGTTTAGAATAGATGCTATTTCTTTTTAAATTTCTTTTAGAATTTTAATGAAAGTATATGTACAGTAAATTTGTTTATGAAGACTGGAAATTGGAAATTCAATTTCTTTAAAACACATAGAGATACTGATTTTGTCTATTATTTGTTTTAATATGTTTCATTATTTTATATAATTCTTGGAACTTCTCATTTTATATAAGTTGTATTTATTGGTCTTAGTGTGTTCATAACATGCCCTTATTGTCCTTATAAAATGATATAAAGTATTGCAAGTGAACCTCTACCATTAAGAAATAAAATATTTTGATAATAAATGACCTAAGTCACCTAGTTACCAAAACCTGAAAATTTGAAAACAAAATAAATCTAAAAATATTGATATATGATACTATAAATCTAGAGAATGAAATCAAACACATAGTTAAAAACCCCTAAGTAGAAAACAAGACAAAAGTCAAAAGTCTTTTTGTTGAAAGGATTAATAAAAATCAGAAACCCATTTACACCCATGGCTGATTTATGTCAATGTATGGCAAAAACCACTACAATATTGTAAAATAACTAAACTTCATTTAAAATAAATTAATTAATTTAAAGAAATCGATCAAGAGAAGAGAGATAAAATAATAAAGCTACCAATATGAGGAACAAAATATTTTATATAACTGTAAGTAGTGTAGATTTATAAATACATTTTGAAACTTTTTTTGACAAAACCCACTAAAGTGGCCATGGCTTATGATCTGACAATTTACTTCTAGGTAGTGATTTATGATACCATAAATTTGAATGACTTTCCCCAATATATCTTCAATTAAAGGAGTAGATACAGAATTTAAATAGTTTTAGAAGAAAGAATAATAAAATGAGCATATGTCTCTCAGAATTAGAGCACCTGATATTGTTTACAATAAATGTCAAAGAAGAGATGAAGAAATTAAGCTCAATTATGGAGACATGAATTGCATTTGGCCTTAATGAGATTATATACCCATTTTAGAGTGAGCAACCAAACACTTTAAGGCAAAATGGGAAATCTAAAGAGCCAGAATTTCATCTGCAATGGACATTTTGTTTCAGGGAAGGCAATTTTTGCAGAGACTGAGATATTATTTCTCAACATTTCATGTGATATAGTTTCACTATGGAAGTTATAATACTTTCATACCAAATAGCACACTGATAATGTCTCATAAGTCAGAAAAAGAAAATACCCTCCAAACAAATTATAGCTTAATTATTATTTGTGAACAAAGAATGCCGCACGCCATTTAAATAAACAAAGGATGTTGCCAAGTCACTCATCACTGCAGTGACCCAAAGTTGTGCCCTAAGGGAATTCTGGATAGAGAAAAATAGGATACTGGTTGTGGATAACAAAGATGCATATCAGAGTGTGACTTCAATAAACCCAGACTCTTGCTCCTTTTCATACTTAGAAAACATTAAAATTATTAACTTATAATTACTGGTGATATTTTTATTTAGACTATAATTTGTTGCTGTTGTTGGGTGAGAATCACCAGACTCATCAAGGGGGGAAGAAAAAAGGAAGAAGACTGAAAACAATAAAATTAGAAATGAAAATGGAAAAGTTACAACAGATATTGCAGAGATACAAAGGATCATAAGAGACTACTACCAATAATTCTATGCCAATAACGGGGACAACCTAGAAGAAAGGTACACATTCTTAGGAAAGTACAACCTTTTAAGACTGAACAAGGAAGAAATAGAAAACACAAACAGACCTATTATAAGCACTGAAATTAAAACTATGATTAAAAATCTTCCAACAAAAAAAGCCCAGGGCTAGATGGCTTCACAGGCAAATTCTATCAATTATTTAGAGAAGAGCTAATGCATATCCAAACAATTAGGGAGGACACTCACAAACTCTTTCTATGAGGTCACCATCATCCTTATGCCAACAAAGATATCAGGGAAAAAGATTACAGGCCAATATCACTGATAGACGTAGATGCAAAAATTCTCAACAAAATACTATCACTAGCAAATAGAATCCAACAATACATTAAAAGGAACATATGCCATGATCAAATGGGTTTTCTTGAACCACTTGAACCAAGTTCTCTTGAACCAAGTTCCCTTGTACCGGACCAGTCTAGACAGCAAACTGATGACCTCAAACTCACCTTACAATAATGCTCTAACAGAAAAGAAACACACACATCAGGATTAAAAATAGAGGATATCAGAAGTAGATAGCTATCCCAAAATTCTAAATCTGATCTATGTGATTATGATAAATGTTTTCTTGACTTCTTGGACTTTTGTTCATGAATCTAAGGTTTCTGTATCTTAGTCACAACCCTGTGTAAATTTTAAAAACCAAATTGTTGGCTTTGTGGTCAATTGCCTACTTCCAGTACTTCTGGTTTGCTTTGGTGGTTTTTTGTTTGTTTGTTTGTTTTTCCAAGGCTCTGAATAGATGGTTCTTTCAAAAATTTATTTTGTAGGAAAAAGTTATATTTTTGTCTAGGCCACTACTGCTATTAGTAGATAGTCAACCAGGGTACTTATTCTGACTCTGGCCATAAATAGGAGTTTTCCTTTAGTGTTATTCAAGCTCAATAAGACTCATAAGCTAAATTTCAGGCAAAATTATAACTTCTCAATGATTACAAGTGTCCCTCTCTCAGTTATTGGATTAAATAAATCCAATATATATATAGCTAAGAGCTGGCTATGGTCATTTACATTTAACCCCTCCACTCATGCTGGGAATATATATATATACATATATATATATATATATATGCATATACATATATATGTATATATAATATATAATCAGTGTAATAAATATAATCAGTATACTAAATATAATCAATGACTGTTGAGCATCACTTGGACCACAAGGAGATTAAACTAGTCAATCCTAAAGGAAATCAACCCTGAATATTTATTGGAAGGACTGATGCTGAAGATGAAACTCCAACACTTTGGCCACCTGATGCGAAGAGCTGACTCATTTGAAAAGACCCTGATGCTGGGAAAGATTTAAGGTGAGAGGAGAAGGGGACAACAGAGGATGAGATGGTTGGATGGCATCACCGATTCAACAGACATGAGTTTGAGCTAATTCTGGGAGATAGTGGAGGACAGTGGATGACAAAAAGTAGGACACCACTTAGTGAACTAGGTAATTAGGCTACATGCCTTGTGAAAAATTTTAATATATAATGTCTCTGAAAGACAGTGATTGGTATGGGACAGACTGAGTCATACTGAAAGTGAAAGTTGCTCAGTCGTGTCTGACTCTTTTTGACCCCATGGACTAGTCCATGGAATTCTCCAGGCCAGAATACTGGAGTGGGTAGCCTTTCCTTTCTCCAGGGGATCTTCCCAATCCAGGGATCGAACCCAGGTCTTCCCCATTTCAGGGGGATTCTTTACCAGCTGAGCCACAAAGGAAACCCATGAGTCACGCTTCTAGAAATATGATACTTGGTTGCATCTAATGGAACTCAATGGTTTTGATGCACTGATCTATGCCCCTGGCTTCTGCCAGGAAAGATAGGAAGATATACTTCGTGATTCCCTTGTGGTCATAGCATCTTGTGTGCTAATTTAGTTACTACTTCAGGAAATTTGTCATCAGTATGAGACCAATGAACCAAGACGCCTGTATTTCACTGGTATAATGACTTAACAGCTAGTTTTGTGCCTTCAGTGGGATTGGAAAATGCAATTGTACACACAGAAATCTTGACAGAATTCACCCAGAAGGCCTTAAATGACAGTAACTAGGCTACAAAAGTACTAAATTCTGGAGTTGAAATTATGAGGAAAACTATATTACAAAATCGTGTGGCCCTCAATAACCATATAGCATTTCAAGGGGGCACCTGTGCTGTAATTCAAATTGAATGCTGTTTTTGCTTTTAATGCCAGATGAATCCTACAATATTAAGCATTTATTGACCCACACACAAAATCAGATTTCTGGCTCAAGTGACCCACTTTTTGGTCTTGCTGGTCTTTTAGAGACTTGTTTTGGTTCTGAAAGTACATGGTGTAAATCTCTACTTATTTCTTTATTAGTGTTACTAGCTTTATTTCTTATATCCTGTCTGTTTTGTAAGATAATTATCTCTTGCATTATTCAGTGTGTAACCAAGCCTCTGGCAAAATTAATAATGGCTAAATATCTTGAGGTGGTTCATTATATATATATATATATATGATATATAATAAGATATATATATATCTTATATATATAGAAGATGGTAATAGTGCAACTCTAGATATGAGAATAATCAGAAAGGAAAGTACTTCTTAGATAATAATAGACTAGTAAAATAGGCAATTCAGAGAGTTTTAAGTTATCAACATTGCCTACTCCAAAAATTAGTAGTTTGAGTGGCTTCTCAGCACAATCCTCAGCCACAAGGATGTGGCTTCCTAGTACCAGATAGAAAATTGATTATAAAATGCTAACCAAATGCTGATTTGAATTTATGACCAAAAAGAGGTACTGTGGACAAAGAATGTTGTCTGTCATGTTGATAGACAAAGGATCTTGGGGATATGTCAGCCATCAGCTGCTGCAGTCATTCCCCACATGGTGGACCATGAGGGAAATAGGATACCCATCCTAGATCAATAAATGCATATATTATATCATATAGATGACCAGGTAGAGAGGTGGATAGATAGGCAGATGATACATTATGTATTATTGCCATGATATTAATGCAAATATGTTAGAAAATAATGTTCAATATCAATGACTAAATATTACTACTTATAGAGTCATAAAAATGAGAGAATTGGAGAAAATTAAGCAGAAAGTAGGTTGACTATAGGAAATGATAAGGATAAGAAAAAATCAGTGAAATATAAAATGAAGAATAATACCAAAATCAATAAAAGATAAATCAGATTATTTGAAAACATCAATAAAACTGATAAGCCCTTATTAAAAGTAGAAGTGGGAGTAGAAGGAGAAAAGGTGAAAGAGAACAAGAGAGAAAGAAAAGACATATTTCTCACTTCAAGAATGAAAACACAGAATTACAGATTCAGATTCTACAGATATTAGTAGAAAGGTAAGAAATATCATGAACAAATTTGAGCCAGAATATTTGACAACTTAAAAACCACTTTACTGTAAAAATATAATTAAAGGTGTAATTATAAACCTGAACAGTCCTTTATTCGTGAAAGAGATTGAATTTGTACTTCAGAGCATAGTCAAAAATAACTCCAGGTACAAAAAATTCAATTTCTAAATTCCATAAAATATGTTAAAAATAAATAAAGCAATTTCTACACAAAGTTTTTCAAAAAATAGAGAATAGTAAGCATATCATTTCATGCAGGCAGGATTTCTTAAGTAACAAATTGCATTACAAGAAAGAAAATGACAAATATCTCCTATCAAAATATGCAAAAAGATATTAAGAAACATACCCATATATGAAATATGCATGCATTTTAGTTTTTATCAGAATTAAAAGCCTTTAACATTCAAAAGTATTCATTAAAATAAAAGACTAAAGGTGAAGACTTATAATGCCACTTCAATAGATACATACGAATTCATTCAGCTCATTTCAGTCGCTCAGTCATGCCCGACTCTTTGCAGCCCCATGGACTGCAGGATGCCAGGCTTCCCTGTCCATCACCAACTCTTGGAGCTTGCTCAAACTCATGGACATTGAGTCCATGATGCCATCACAACCATCTCATCCTCTGTCATCCCCTTTTTCTCCTGCCTTCAATCTTTCCCAGCATGAGGATCTTTTCCAATGAGTCAGTTCTTCACATCAGGTGGCCAAAGTATTTAAGCTTCAGCTTCAGTCCTTCCAATGAATATTCAGGGCTGATTTCCTTGAGGATTGACTGGTTGACTCTCCTTGCAGTCCAAGGGACTCTCAAGAGTCTTCTCCAACACCACAGTTCAAAAGCATCAATTTTCTGGCTATAGTCCAACTCTCACATCCATACATGATACTGGAAAAACCACAATTTTGATTAGATAGAACTTTGTTGGCAAAGCAATGTCTCTACTTTTTAATATGCTGTTATAGGTTGATCATAGCTTTACTTCCAAGGAGCAAGTGTCTTTTAATTTCACGACTACAGTCATCATCTGCAGTGATTTTGAAACTCAAAAAATAAAATAAAGTCTGCCACTGTTTCCATTGATTCCCCACCTATTTGCCATGAAGTGATGGGACCAGATGCCATGATCTTAATTTTTTGAATGTTGAGTTTTAAGCCAACTTTTTCACTCTCCTCTTTCACTTTCATCAAGAGGCTCTTTAGTTCTTCTTCACTTTCTGCCATAAGGGTGGTGTCATCTGCATATCTGAAGTTATTGATATTTCTCCCGGCAATATTGATTCCAGCTTGTGCTTCATCCATCCTGGCATTCCGCATGATATCCTTTGTATATAAGTTAAATAAGCAGTGTGACAATATACAACATTGATGCACTCCTTTCCCTACTTGGAATTAATGCGAGTTAATAGATTTCAGTTCAGATTTATAAATAAAAATATTTTAGAAAATGAAGAATAGAAAATAATTTGTCCAGCCTGATAAAGAGTGTCTGTATACAAACTACAGCTACCATCATACTAAATGGTGAATTGTCTCTAAGACTGTAAACGAACAAGTTAGGCCAGTCTGAATTTCTCTTCTGCAATGTAACCTAGATTCCAGATATTGCAAAGGTAAGAAAATGAAATAGAGGACATAAAGGTGAGAAGAGGCAACAATTAAAAAATATATCAAGGTAGATAGAATTGTTATAAAGGTATATATATTCAGGACTCTAAAAACAATCAAATATGCCTACTCAGTTAATTTAGCAATGTCATAACATACAATGTCAACACAAAATATCAAAATTATTTCTGCAAAAATAGCAATTAGAAACTGAAATTGAAAACGAAATGCTATGTAAAATGCTAGTAAAAACAGTAAAGTTGAGGTATACATTTTAAAAATATATATAGGGTAGCCAAAAAGTTGATTCTACTCTTTCCAAAAGTTGTTGGAGAAATCTGACTAAACAGTTTGACCAACCCAATATAATTGTATCATTTTGTTTTACACTTAAACCTAACAGAAAATTATAAGCCAACTATACTTCAATAAAAGTATAAGTAAAGGGAGATATATGTCCACAGACTATTTGAAGAAACTGACAATTCTATTTTGAAATTTATATAGAAATATATTATTTTTAAAAATCTGAAATACAAAATAATTCTCCATAAAAGAAATTATTCTACCTAAATTCAAGACATACTATAAAATTCCCACAAACCAAGCTGTGTGCTATTGAAACAGAATGTTCATAAACATATCTAAATATATAAATTTTCTAACAAAGCTATTGAAGTAACTCAATGCAAAAATATATATATATATTTTTCAAACAATATTGGATTAATTGGATATTCATATACAAAGAAAAATAAAGAACCTCAATCACTGCTTCACACTATACATAAAAATTCATATAAAATGAGTCCAAGAACTGGATGTGAAATCTAAACTTAAAAATTCTAGAAGAAATGTTTTTGACCTTGAGGTAAAATAGTATTTATGAGGTACAATACAATAAATATGAACTATAAAAAATTAAAAGAAAAATCCTGTTGCTTTCCTGCTCATCAGATGTCACCCCTTTTAAAAAATAAAAGGAAAGCCAAAGACCAGGAGAATAAAAAAAAAACAAATTTGTATATATATTTAATTACATATATTTGCATAACATTTTATATACAAATCTTATATGTATAATACAAATGACAAAATACATATACCCAGACTATATAAAAATCACTTATAGCAAAAAATAAGAACCCAGAATTCAATTTTTAAATTGTATGAAGAAACTTGACAAGATACCCCTCCTCCATAAAGAAGATACACTCATGGCAACCTTTTTAAAAATGCTCAACATCATTGGCCATCAGGGAATACAAAGTAAAACTTCAATAATTTACCATTGCATACCTCCTAGAATAACTAAAAAACGTAATACAAAGTGGCCATTATGTGGAAAACTACTTGTAGTTTGATTTATGGCTCCCTTCTTATGCTTTGGATATCTCTCCAAACGTTTGTTTAGTATTGCCTAGTGTTCAATACTGACCACCATATGGATCCCAGAGATCAATTATCTGTATTCTATTAGACTTTCTGTTTACTTCCATTGCCCTCAGAAGAATGTAAGGGAAATTAAAAAGGTTTTTATTTCAGGCACTTTGAAATGGCTTCCAATAATATTATGCCCTCACTTATCTAACTCTCGAGAAATCAGTACTAGGTTTTCAGAAAAGATTTAATATTTATAAGAAAATAGAAGTTCTCTTTCCAACATGAGGGCATATGTTATGTCACAGGTCCCCATGCTGGAAGTAAGCCATCTTTTCTAGCCACATGTCATTAAGTTTTCTTAGAAATCCAGGTTCAGACAGAGAAAGGGGACCTGCGCATTTTGGTTGCAAGTGCAGGGAATACTGACTCTTTTCAACTGACTTATTTGAAAAGACTCTGACGCTGGGAAAGACTGAAGGTGGGAGGAGAAAGGGATGACAGAGGATGAGATGATTGGATGGCTTCACCGACTCAATGGACATGAGTTTGTGTAAACTCTGGGAGTTGGTGATGGACAGGGAGATCTGGTGTGCTGCAGTCCATGGGGTCTCAAAGAGTCGGACATGACTGAGTGACAGAACTGAAATGAACTGCGGTGAATACAATTCCCCACTCAAGAATGAGTGTTTCTCAGGTCTGTCTCTCCAGAATAGCTGCTTCCAAGGCAAAGCCTTTCTATCAAAAGAGATAATTAATTCCTGGGAGAGAAGACAGAATCTACAAGAAAAGTCCTTGGACTTTTGTGGAAACTGCTTTAAATATCCTTGCATCACAGGCGAAAATGTCTTTTTTTTTGTTATTTACATTCTCCAGAGCAAGATTCATCGAGGTTGGAGTGACCCTTTTGAATGTGTTTCCACCACGCATTCTGCCTTCTGCCTATGGGACCAGAGCCATCTACAGATGATCATTCTCCATAGTGTTCTGAGCGAATCCATTCTAAATTCAACTTCCAGGTTTTCTGTGAAATTTTTTTGAGGCTGTAGGCTAGAAGGAAAGTTTTAGACTCATTAAAAGACTTATCGACTGTGAGACTGAATATTCCGTTTTGAATGCATCATATTTTTCATGTTGAAAGTTACTTAGCCCAAGAGGAGGTCAATTTGAAGACAGAATTATTTCTGAACACCCTCAAATATCATTAAATAATTTAAGACCAGAAGGTAAGCTTTTCAATAGAGCTGATGCTTATTAAAGATTGTTACTTACCATATACAGTAATCATCATATTTCAACTCTATTTAAATAGAGTAATAGAGCATATTATCTTCACCCCTTTATTCAAAAGGTAATTAATTGGTAAGTATCATTAATCTAAATTGCAGATGAAAACATTTGAGGCTTACAGAGATAAAGAAATTTACAAGATCCAGCTCACTAATACCAGATACTCTTCATTTGCCATGAGATACTTATTTAATAACTAAGACTGATTATGACAATGCAAACAAAATTTAAAAACACTTTACACACACAAAGATATAATGTGAATATTAAATAATAATCTGTTTATTTCAAACACAAACATGAAGAACTCTTCCTGGGATAAATCACTGTGCCTAATATGGGTCTCTATGGCTTCTTTAAAAGTAATGTTGAAGATGATTCTTCCTAAGTTTAAAGCATGGTTAAATATTTCTCTGTATTATTGCTCAAAATGTTGATTTTTTTCCTATTCCTGGGTGCACAGGCAAAAAAAAAAAAAAAGTCAAGTTCCTTTGTGTGTCTTGAACTGTGTGATAGATGTGTTCATAAATGTTTCCTCAATCACTTCTCATAACAGCCTGTGAGGTGGTAATTAATGTTCTCACTTGATTTTAGAGGAAACAAACTGTAAGGTGCCAAGAAATATACCCCAGATCATGAAGTTGCAAGTGGGGAAAAACAAGATTCTTACCTTGTCTTTCTGATTATTAAAATAATTTGTTTTTACCACTGGGATTGTCATTGTCCATACATTACAAGAGAGTCTGTGGGATTATGTTTTTTATTTAATTGGAGAGAGAAGAGAATTGGAATTGAAGAGAAGAGGATAAAGTAGACCTTCAATGAAATAAATGCCACATGGCTATCAATAGTAGAGGCTTACCTCATAGCTCAGTCAGTAAAGAAGCTGCCTTCAATGCAAGAGACCCAGGCTAGATTCCTGGGTCTGGAAGATCCCCTGGAGAAGGAAATGGCAAACCATTCCAGTAAGCTTATCTGGAGAATCTCCTGGGCAGAGGAGCCTGGCAGGTTACAGTCCATGGGGTCGCAAGAGTTGGACATGACCTAGTGAATAAACCACTACCATCAATAAGTTATACTGTGTGTGTATCTAGTGTTTGTGTGTGTATGTGTATCTGTGTTTGATGATCAATTTCCTTCATATATACTTGTCTCTTATGTTGAATTGAAATAATTATAGTTATTATGACCATATCAAAAGGAGTTTAGTAGGCATTGTTTATTATGGGTTAAGGATGTGGAGGAAAAAATCCAATCATGCTTCTGTTATTTATTATCTGGTTGATTTTAGGATTCTTAAATTATCTTTGCTTCATATTTCTTAATGTGTGAAATAAGCATAAAATGAGGGTAGCAATCATCTCATAAGTTTTTAATAAGAATTAAAAAAACAAATGCCTACAAAATACCTGAGAGTAAAGTAAGTGTTCAGGAAGTTTACAGTAATAAGATTTTTATTATTACTGTCATTATTATTATTATTAACATGGTTTTCTGAGATTTTTCTCATCTGCAAAACTAATGAAATAATAACATCCACACAGGTTGCTGCCATGCCATGCATATGGAAGTCAATCATTAAAAGTATGTAATTAGCTCTTAAAAAGCTGTTGGATTTAAGTGATGCATGCTTGCTCAGTTGTGAAGGAGTTCAAACTCTTTGTGACCCTACAGACAGTAGTCCACCAAGCTCCTCTGTCCAAGGGATTCACCAGGCAAGAATACCGGAGTGGGTTGTCATGCCCTGCTCCAGGGGATCTTCCTGACTCAGGGATCGAACCCGAATCTAGATGCATCTCCTGCATTGCAGGCAGAATCTTTATCACTGAACCACCGGAGAAGCCCAGATTTGGGCGATATGCTTTCTTAAATGTATTTCAGTAGCTCTTGTATCTTTTCATTACTTTCCCATTAGCAATACACTGTTATACTTTATGTCAACAATTACAACTAATCAGTTGCCAGGAGTTCTTTTCTCTGGCTTCTATCTCCAAACTGAACCTCAAGGCCCTTCATTCAAGACATACAAACACCTTTACTAGAGTTATACCCAAGAATCCCTCTTTTTGAATCCCTCTCTCTCTTACACTCATATTCTCAATTACTTGTGCTGGCTTCCCATATCAGAACTCAATAGAATCTGGGCATTTATTATTTTTTACACTGACACTCTTAATTCAAGATTGAGCTAATAAATTGTGACTTTTTTCAGGTAACATAATAAATAATAACCGAAGATACATGGATAATGGAAACAACGTGATGGAGTTTATTCTACTGGGACTCACAGAATCCAAAGATGCAGAAAATCCTATCTGTTGCCTTCATTGTCTCTGTGGTAGGAAATGTGCTCACAATGGTCACTATCATCACCAGCCCATTACGGGGGTACCCCATGTATCATTTCCTGGCTCATCTCTCATTCATTGATGCCTGCTATGCCTGTGTCAGTACCCCTAAAGTGATCATAGATTCCTTCTATGAAAAGAAAACCAGCCCTTTCAATGAATGCATGACCCAAGTCTTCAGGGAACATCTGTTTGCAGGTGTTGATGTCATCCTGCTCACTGTGATGGCCTATGACCGATACGTGGCCATCTGTAAGCCCTGGCACTATACGACCATCATGAATTGGTGGTTGTGTCAGGTGCTAGTGGAAATGGCATGGGTGGGGGGCGTTATTCATTCAACCATACAGATCCTCTTCATCCTCAGTTTACCCTTCTGTGGCCCTAACATCATAGATCACTTTATGTGTGATCTCAACCCTTTGCTCAATCTTGCCTGCACAGACACTCACATTCTAGGATTCTTTGTTCCTGCCAACACCGGTTTAATCTGTCTTTCAAACTTTCTCCTCTTGATCGGCTCCTATGTGATCATTCTGTGCTCCCTAAGGGCCCATAGCTTAGAGGCTAGACGTAAGGCCCTCTCCACCTGTGTCTCCCACATCACAGCAGTTATCCTATTTCTTGTGCCCTGCTTATTTGTGTACCTGAGACCAACAGTTGCTTTACCTGTTGATAAAGCAGTTTCTGTATTCTACACTGATAACTCCCATGTTAAATCCTTTCATCTATACTTTGAGAAATGACCACATGAAAAATGCCATTAGGAAATTGTGTAGTAGGAAAGTGATTTCTGGTGATGCATAAAATGTGCATGGAACCCAGCATTCATTCAACTTATGTAAAATCCGAAGGACATTATTGATGACCTCAGCCAAGAATACCTATGAGATAAAGAAGAATAAAACTGCAAATGATTGATTCTGCAAAAAGAGGAGAAGAAATGGAGTCAACAAAAGAGAGGAAAAACATAGCCTTGGACTGCTGTTTGCATATTTGAAAAGCTCTGCCAAATTAGAGTCTAGTTTTACTGTCTCCATTATTGTATAAGGATTCATAAGCTTTCATCATAATAAAACAAAATAAAATAAATGTTAAGATACAGTGATACTTAGCAGTAAGCTTTTTAACAATATGGAAAGGTAAGCACTACTATCATCCCCATTTTGCATGTCGGAAAACAAGCAGTAAAGAGTTTGTTCCCAAGCAGTAACATTGAAGAACCAGTAACTAGAAAGTATCTGACCTCTCTAACCATGTTATTAATGGCTGTGATATATATAGCTAGGAGATGGTGATAGAAGTGTAGCAAAATTATACCAGTTACTATTTATTAATACAGGGACTGTTCTTAACTATTTGTGTATCTTTCTGTCCATATACATACAAATGTACATACATATATGTATATATATTTATACATATGCAATATATATTATCAATATTATATACTAAATTAATTATATATTAGTATTAATATATATGCTACTTATGTGCATATATGTTTTATTATATATAAGTAAATTCTAGTGATTTTCATTAAGGCTTCCCTGATAGCTCAGTTGGTAAAGAATCCACCTGCAATGCAGGAGACACCAGTTCAATTCCTGGGTTGAGAAGATCTCCTGCAGAAGGGAAACACTACCCACTCCAGTATGAAATCAATTAGTATTAATACATATGCTACTTATATGCATATATGCTTAATTATGTATAACTAAATTTTAGTGATTTGAATTAAAAACCTGCTAATTTTTATACATCATGTTTGCGTGCATGCTCAATCACTTCAGTTGTGTCTGACTCTGCACCCTATGGACTGTAGCCTACTTGCCTCTTCTGTCCATGGGATTCTCCAGGCAAGAATATACTGGAGTGGGTTGCTGTGCCCTCCTCCAGAGGATCTTCCAGACACAGGGCCTGAACCCAAGTCTCATGTTTCCTGCATTGGCATGCAGGTTCTTCACACTAGTGCCACCTGGAAAGCCCTTTATGCATCACAGTCACTGGGAATATGTTGACTGCAATACTGTGTATGTAATTACCATAGGAATATAAAAATAATGAAGTATTTAACCACTAAGGGGTAAATAACAAATGTAACACCATTTACAAACTCCCTTCAGCATTAAAAATCATTCTGTAAAGGTCACGTCACCAACTTAGGCTCATAAACAACAGAAAGAGTGATGTTTCAAATAAAAGAATGTTTTAATGTCAGGTAGGATATTCATTGTATTAATTCCATGGTCATATTCCATTGAGCACTTGACTTCATGATAAATTCTGCAAATAGCACGAGGTCGAGTTCATGATAAATATAAGCATAAATGAAAATGAAAACGTTCACTAAAATACAGAAAAAACTATGAGTGGAGACTTGGAAATTTTTTCTACCTTATCTTTTAAAGAATCAGAGACAAATGTTTTTTTCTTTTGGAAACCACAATTTGTTTTACTCCTGCTTATTCTAGGAAAAAAAAAAAATTGAAACCTAGTATGTCATCATATGAGCAAATATTTTACCCTGATAGTTTCCCTGTTCTTAGGAAGACTTCATCATCCTATGAACTATTTTTTTTTTCCTTTAGGAAGTTTACTTTTGAAAGGCTGCTGCTGAGCCATGAAAGACACCGGGATTCCTGGCCTCCGGAGGAGAGAAATTCAATCCAGGGCCAGTGACAAGGCTTGGTTGCTCAGAGCTTTTGTGTAATAAAGTTTTATTAAAGTATAAAAGAGATAAAGCTTCTGACATAGACATCAGAAGGGGGGCAAAGAGTGTCCCCCTGCCAGCCTTTAGCAGTATGTTATATACCTATCAGAAAGCTGTTAATTAGAGAAAGGAGATGTCTCAAAGCTCAGAGTGGCACCAGGCCCCTCACCCACAGTACGCATTTTGAGATAACATTGGCACCAGGTGAGTCATCCCAGGCCATAAAATGATGGACATAAATCTTGAAGAAAGGCAGGTTTCCAAGTAAATATATAGTTTCATTAACATAGATTAGGAGAACAATGCAGCAGTGAAACATACAGGTTTGTTGAACCCTTATCTGTTCTGAGTCTTAAGCTGAACCAGCTTGAAGAAAGACAGAGTCTAGGGTAAACACATAGTTCATTAACATAACTAATGAAAAACATTTCCATAAGAAAAAGGCATTGATTAGCTCAAGGTTTGAGAAAAGTTAAGTTTAGGTGGAGCCAGTTGTCATTATGGCAACAGAATTTTAAGAGAAACCTCCTTTTAATTTTGTATAGAGAAGGGAAGAAAATCTGACACTTGTAGTTTGTCTCCTCCTGCCACTTAAGAGAGAGAGAAAAGCGTCTGACACTTGCAGCTTGTTTCCTCAGTTTGGAGACCCCTAGCCTTCCTGCCTGTTACCCTCTCACTTTCATGTAACACATAGCTCTTATGAAAAGCAGTGTGAAAAGTATGTAGCCTTGTCTTACAAAAGGCGATTTTATTCTAAATATAATCCATTCATCTTGTTTGTTCTTCATTCATTAAATAACAAGCATTTCTGAACCAAAGAAATGTAACAGATACATTGATAGTTGCTGAGGCTTTAGGGATGAATAAAGAGAAATCTGAAAGATGTGTTCTGATCCACTGAGATCTGATAGACAGAGTGCTTGAAGAACTATGGACAGAGGTTCATGACATTGTACAGGAGGCAAGGATCAAGACCATCTCCAAGAAAAAGAAATGCAAAAAGGCAAAATGGTTGTCAGAGGAGGCCTTACAAATAGCTGTGAAAAGAGGAGAAGAGAAAGGCAAAGGAGAAAAAGAAAGATATATCCATTTGAATGCAGAGTTACAAAAAATAGCAAGGAGAGATAAGAAAGCCTTCCTCAGTGACCACTGCAAAGAAATAGAGGAAAGCAATAGAATGGGAAAGACTAGAGATCTCTTCCAGAAAATTAGATATACCAAGGGAACATTTCATGCAAACATGACCTCAATAAAGGGCAGAAATGTTATGGACCTAACAGAAGCAGAAGATATGGAAAGAATATACAGAAGAACTGTACAAAAAAGATCTTCATGACCCAGATAATCACAATGATGTGATCACTCACCTAGAGCCAGAAATTCCTGGAATGCAAAGTCAAGTGGGCCTTAAGAATGAACACTATGAACAAAGCAAGTTGAGGTGATGGAATTCCAGTTGAGCTATTTCAAATCCTAAAAGTTGATGCTATGAAAGTGTTGCACTCAATATGCCAGTAAATTTGGAAAACTCAGCAGTGGCCACAGGACTGGAAAAGGTCAGTTTTTATTCCAATCCCAAAGAAAGGCAATGCCACAGAATGCTCAAACTACTGTGCAATTGCACTCATCTCACACGCTAGTAAACTAATGCTCAAAGTTCTCCAAGCCAGGCTTCAATAGTCTGTGAGCCATAAACTTCTAGATGTTCAAACTGGATTTGGAAAAGGCAGAGGAACATCTGCTGGATCATTGAAAAAGCAAAAGAGTTGCAGAAAAAATATCTATTTCTCCTTTATTGACTATGCCAAAGCCTTTGACTGTGTGGATCACCACAAAATGTGGAGAATCCATAAAGAGATGGGGATATGTGACTACATGAACTGCCTCTTGAGAAATCTCTATGCAGGTCAGGAAACAACAGTTAGAACTGGGCGTGGAACAATAGACTGGTTCCAAATAGGAAAAGGAGTACATCAAGGCTATATATTGTCAACCTGCTTGTTTAACTTATACACAGGATATATCATGAAAAATGCTGGGCTGGATGAAACACAAGCTGTAATCAAGATTGCCAGGAGAAATATCAGTCACCTCAGATATGCAGATAACACCACCCTTATGGCAGAAAGAGAAGAAAAACTAAAGAGTCTCTTGATGAAAGTGAAAAAGGAGAGTGAAAAAGTTGGCTTAAAGCTCAACATTCAGAAAACTAAGATCATGGCATGTGGTCCCATCACTTCCTGGCAAATACGTGGAGAAACAGTAACAGACTTTATTTTCTTAGGCTCCAAAATCACTGCAGATGGTGACAGAAGCCATGAAATTAAAAGACTTTCTTTGGAAGAAAAGTTATGACCAAACTAGACAGTGTATTAAAAAGACAAGACATTACCTTGCCAAAAAATTTCCGTGTAGTCAGGTTTTTCCAGTAGTCATGTATGGATGTGAGAGATGAACTCTAAAGAAAGCTGAGCACAGAAGAATTAATGCTTTTGAACTGGGTGTTGGAGAAAACTCTTGAGTGTCCCTTGGACTGCAAGGAGATCCACCCAGTTCATCCTAAAGGAGATCAGTCCTGGGTGTTCATTGGAAGGACTGATGCCAAAGTTGAAACTCCAATACTTTGGCCACCTGATCTGAAGAACTGACTCATTGAAAAAGATCCTTATGCTGGGAAAGGTTGAAGGCGGGAGGAGAGGGGGATGACAGAGGATGAGATGGTTGGATGGCATCACTGACTCAATGGACATGTGTTTGAGTAAACTCTGGAAATTGGTGACGGACAGGGAGACCTGGCGTGCCACAGTCCATGGGATCGCAAATGGTTGGACGTGACTGAGTGACTGAACTGAACTGAGAGACACTCAGAGTAGAAAATTACAACACAGTTGTACAGGGCAGATGAAACTATCCCTTTTAGGGTTAAAAATACATCTTATGTCTGTTCCCTATTATAACCAAAGAAGTCACACAATGTCCAATGGGCCTCATTGGGATTTGGAGACAGTATATTTTTCATTTCAGTAATTTTCTTTGGTGCATTCATCAGCTGACTCACAAAACTCCCAGCTTTGAGTGGGGCCCAGAAAAAGAAAAAGCTTTACAACAGGGTCATGCCATCTGTAAGCTTCTCTGCCATTCTGGACAAATGATCCAGTAGATCCATGGTGCTTGATGTGTCAGTGGCAGACGAGGATTCTGGAGATTTGGCAGGCCTCCACATGTGAACTGCAGTGCAGGCACTTAGGATTTTGCAGCAAAATGTTGTCATTCTTTTTAGATAGCTACTCTCCTTTTGAGAGATAACTCTTGACCTGCTAGTGGACCTTACTAGGAATTGAACATTTCACCAAAACCCACTAAGTACTAGGCAAGGTGAGCTGTCCATCTTTAACCTGCTGGTATCTGACCCATGAAAGCCATGATACTGGGTGTACACAGCAGTACTCCATCCTCACATGGGAGTTCTACACATGGATCTGGTCCAAGTAGCACCTGAAGGAAATTTCCATGGAAAAGTACAAAATGTTCATAGTCCCCACTCTCATTGCTCTGGCTTCTCTCTCCCTGCCTGGACTTATGGATTCATTAACTATGATTAATTGATAAAGAAGCCTCGGGACTTGTATATGGAGAATCCTGCAGTGGTAAGCAGGCATAACCTAAAAGCGGGGAGCTGTCGGACTACAGCCTCATTATGAAAAGTCCCTGAAGGTCAGGAAGGATGGTAATCCTCCCAATGGGTACAAGTTCAGGCAGTTCACCTAGTTGCTCACTTTGCTTGAAAGTAGATACATTCAGATGTGTAATGCATACTGAATCATGGGTTTTGACCAAATATTTGTCTGGATGCTTAGGGACCTGGAAGGAACATAGTTGAGAGGTTAGCGAAAACAAATTTTGTCAAAACCCAGAAACTCTTTGTCAAAATCCAGTCATTTATAACTCCTTAGATGGGACATGTGTAACACTTTGATGAGAAATAATCTCAGGAAAATGAACAGATCAGGAATTAATGGAGTACAATGTACCAGAGACAATACTTTGCCAACAAAGTTCTGTATAGTCAAAGCTATGGTTTTTCTACTAGTCACATAAGAATGTGAGAATTGCACCATAAAGAAGGCTGAGTGTCAAAGTACTGATGCTTTCAAACTGTGGTGCTGGAGAAGAATCTCAAGAGTCCTATGGACTGCAAGGTGATCAAACCAGTCAATCCTAAAGGAAATCAACCCTGAATACTCACTGAAAGTTCTGATGCTGAAGTTGGCCAATACTTTGGCCACCTGATCTGAAGAGCTAACCTATTGGAAAAGACCCTGATGATGGGAAAGATTGAGAGCAGGAAAAGAAGGGGTTGACAGAGAATGAGATGGTTAGATACTGGACATGAGATTGAGCAAACTCCAGGAGGTAATGAAGGACAGGGAAGCCTGGGGTGTTGTAGTCCATGGGGTCACAAAGATTCAGACACAATTTAGTGACAGAACAACAACCAAAGCAAAAAATAAACAAAGAATATGCCAGAAGCCTATTTGCAATGGGCCCAAGGATTTTGTAGTGAAACCTTTCAAGATGGATTCTAAATTTAATTAAATTATACGTTTACATGGAAGAATTGGAGGGAGAACCTGAAGAAAGCATTTATGCATGGGGAATAAGAAGTAGCTTTAAAAAGAGCTACTTGTAAAAAAAGAAGGCACTTTCAGGAAAGTCTGAATACAGTAACAAATTATTTGCAGTTGGAAGAAAACAACTTTAAGTAAAATATATTGTGTTCTGCCCATACTTAGGATTTAGGAGTGACTGTGGAAAAGCTGCGGAGAAGGCAATGGCAACCCACTCCAGTGCTCTTGCCTGGAAAATCCCATGGATGGAGGAGCCTGGTGGGCTGCAGTCCATGGGGTCGCTAAGAGTCAGACACGACTGAGCAACTTAACTCTCACTTTTCACTTTCATGCATTGGAGAAGGAAATGGCAACCCACTCCAGTGTTCTTGCCTGGAGAATCCCAGGGACGGGGGAGCCTGGTGTACTGCCGTCTATAGGGTTGCACAGAGTCGGACACGACTGAAGTGACTTAGCAGCAGCAGCAGTGGAAAAGCTGAACCATTATACATGCTATCTCACAAACTTATCATATAAATTATCTTCTGGAGGGGGAAGTTCAGAACTACACAAAATTGTTGAGAATTAAAAAAAAAATCAGGAATAAAGAAATTAGGGAGCATAAAATGGTAATGTTACTTGGGAATTCAATCAGAAAGAACTTGGTCATATGAAGGAAGGCATAACAGGCAGAACTCGAGAACATTCAGTGAAAAAAGAGCCAGCACAGGAGGCAAGGCAAACAAAAAACATTTCTTCCTTCCTTCTAAGAAAAATGTGAAGTTAGGGAATATGCTTGCTCCCAAGCGAAGAGTTCCAGGCAAAGCTATAAATACTTTCAGAGAGAAAAATCACCAACAACTACCTCTCCCTTTATCTCTCAAAATTTGCCCTTTATACTGAGAGTTATAAAAGATTATTTTAAGGAAATTAAAAAAGACCTATAAATAGAAACATATCTCAGATGCATGGATTAAACAATTAGTATAACTAAGATGACAATACTCCAGTAAATTAATTGCAGGTTCAGTGCAATTCCTATCAAGACACTAATAGTATTTTTTGGCAGAAAGAACAAGCCAGTCTTAAAATTTGTAAGACACTCCAAGGAACCCCATAGAGCTAAGCAGTCTTGAAAAATAAAGGAAAAAAATGAGAGGACTCAGACTTCTCTATCTGAAATTATTAACTGTTACAGTTAAAACAGTACTAGAATGAGAAGACAGAAATAAAAAGAATTCAAGGCCCAGAAGTAAACACATACATCGACTGTCAACTGATTTCACAAGGTTGCCAGTACCACTCAATGGGAATTGAACAGTCTTTTCAACAAGTAGTGCTGAGAAACTGGTATCAAAATACAAAAAAAAAAAAAAAAAGAATTCAGCACTGTACCTTACACCATATGTGTTAATTCACTAAAAATATATCAGGGACCAAATGTACAACTAAAAACTCTTAGTGGAAAACTTAGGGAGAAATCTTCATGGTGTTGGATTAATCAGTGGTTTCTTAAAAATGGCAACAAGACCACAAGCAGCAAAACTTAAATAGAAGAATCAAATCCCATCAAAATTAAAAATTCTTGTGCATCAAAGGACACAATCAGGAAAGTGGAAAATATTGATGGTGGGAATATAAAATACTGATAAGTAGCGAGGACACAGTTGATATTTCTCAAAAGTAAAATATAGAATTGCCACATGATCCAGCAATTCCTCATCTAGATAAATACTCAAGAGAATTACAAAGATCATTCCAAATAAATGTGTGGAAATGTTCATAGTAGCACTATTTATAATGGCCATAACAATCCACATTTCTAATAATTGATGAATAAATAATGAAAATGTTGTATACCAATATAATAGACTATCATTCAATTATTTTTTAAAAATGAAGTACTAATACATGTTCTAACATAAAGTTTGACAACATGCTAACTGAAAGAACAATGTACATTGTTTGGTTTTGTGTATATGAAATGTCCAGAATAAGCAAATTCAAAGAAATGGAAAACTGATTAGTTGTTTCTGGTTCCTGGGGTGAGAAAGAAATGGTAATGCAGTAATTGATTGACAAGAGGTGACAAAAATATTCTACAATTAATTGACAAGTTGACAAAAATATTCAGCAATTAGAAAGTTATAATGTTTACACAACATTGTTAATGTATCAAAAGTCAATGCATTGTACATTTTTAAATGATTTCAATGAAGAATTTTATGTTATATGAGTTATACCTTATTTAAAAAAATAACAAATAAAAATTTTAGCATAAATGAATAACATATCTGAAGTTCTGGAAATCAGTATAATCCATGCAGGAAAAAATTATATATATACATATATATATATGGGGCTTCCCAGGTGGCTCGGCAGTAAAAAATCCTCCTGCCAATACAGGAGACTCAAGACACAGATTCTATCCCTGGCTCAGGAGGATCCCTTGGAGTAGGACATGGCAACCCACTCTGGTTTTCCTGCTGGGATCATCCCACGGGCAGAGGAGCCTGGCAAAAAACAGTCCATGGGGTCGCAAAGAATTGAACATGACTGAGTGACTGAGTGAGCACACATACAGATATATACACACACATATCTCATACATATGAAAAATGTTATCTGATATATATAATATTCAGTACATAATACATATTGCATGTGATATATTCATCTAGTACACATGTATGGTAGAAAATAAAGTCCAAAATCAATTATCAAAGGTTTCGACTTATAGAGAAAAATTAAATAGGAAAATTAAACTGAAATTAAGTCAAAGACAGAAAACCATGAGAAAATAATAAGAGAAAATGAAAATGAAAAAAAAAAGTTGTCTCAAAACATCGATAAATCTGATACAGCCTTAGCAAGAAAAATAAAGGGAAGTGAGAGTAGGAGGAATAAAAGAAGAGAGAAACCAAAAGAGAAGAGACACATTTTCCATATCAAGAAAGAAAACACATATGGCAGTAGAGATTCAGATTCTATAGACATTAATCAGATAATAAGAAATATCATGAACATATCTGAGCCAGGAGATTTAACAATTTACAAATCAACTCATTGCAAAAATACTGCAGAATCCAATTAAAAAGAAATTAAAAAAAAAAAACTGAATTGCCCAACACTTGTACACTGTTGGTGAGAATGTAATTTCATTCAGCCACCTAGAAATGTTAGAGAGATTTCTCAAAAAACTCAAAATGGAACTACCACGTGGCCTAGCAATTCTGTCCCTAGGTACATGAACTTGAAAAGAACAAAACACTAAAATGAAATGATACAAGCACTCCAAATCCAAATGTTCAAAACAGCATTATATATAATTGTCAAGATGTAAAACAGCTTAAGTGTCCATACACACACACACACACACACACACACACACAAATACATACACACATACATAAATATATGTTTATATTTATATAAATACACACACACAACAGAGTATGGGTCAGCTCTAAATAAGGGAAAAAAATTGCCATTTGTAAGAGAATGGATGTATTTGGAAGACTACGCTCAGTGAATTTCAGACAGAGAATGATAAATGATGCATGATAACACAGATGTGGAATCTAAGAAATAAAACAAACTAATGAATATAACAGCAAAAAAGCAGCAGACTTGCAGGAAACAAGCTAGTGGTTATCAGGGGGAGGGGCGGGTATAGAAGTGAGGGTGTGGATTGTACAAACTATTGGGTGTAAAATAGATTTAATGAAGAATTGTACAACATGAGGAATATAGCCATTTTTTTTTAATTACTCCAAATTATGTTTTGTTAAGGCAAGCTCTTTTTTTACTGGAGAATAATTGCTTTACAATGTTGTGGTGGCCTCTGCCATACATCAGTGCCATTCTGTCATAAATAAATATATATATATATATTTATAAATATATATAATATATATATTATATATAATAAAATAAAAATAAATAGTCTTATACTAGCTGAAGAAATTAAATTTGTACTTAAAATTCTTCTAAAAAATAATTCTAGGCCCAAAAGTACAAATTCTGCATCCACAAAATTTTTTTAAATAAAAAATATAAATTCTACATAAATTGTTTTGAAAATAGGAAATAGTAAGCACATCATTTCATGCAGCAACATTGCCTAAATGTCAGATCACATTAAAAGAAAGAAAATGACAATTATCTCTTATGAACATAGGCACAACTATATTAAACATGTTAAATGAAATTTGTCAATTTATTTAATAATAATTCACCATGACCATGTGTGAAAAGTAATTGAAAGTGTTAGTCACTCAATCATGTCCAAATCTTTGCAACCCCATGAACTGTAGGCTCCTCTGTCCATGGAACTCTCCAGGCAAGACTACTGGAGTGGATTGCCATGCCTTTCTCCAGGGAATCTTCCTGACGCAGGGATTAAACTTGAGTGTCCTGCACTGCAGGCAGATTCTTTACCATATGAACCACCAGGGAAGCCAAATGGGTTATACCAAAAATAAACCATTGCTGAAAATAAAAAGAAAAAAAATAATCAAATATATTCACTCTGTGTGTGTGTGCATGTGTGCTCAGTGGTGTCCAACTCTTTGAGATCCCTTGGACTCTAGCCCTCCAGGCTCCTTTGTCCACTGAGCTTTCCAGGCAAGAATACTGGAGTGAGTTGCCATCTCCTTCTTCAGGGGATCTTCCTGACCCAGGGATTGAACCCACCTCTCTTGTATCTCCCACATTAGTAGGTGGATTCTTTACCACTTTATATTCACTAAACTAGTAAAATAAAGAAGAAGAATAGCAAGATAATTTCAATAGATGTTTACTAGTTACTGTAGTTCTATTTAGATTTATGAATAAAAAAAAAAACATACCAAGTGGGGAAAGGGAAAATTACTCAGTCTGATAAAGAGCATCTGTTTAAAACCTAAAGCCATCATTACAGTTAAAAGTTAATTCTAAGACTGGAAATAAGACAAGTCTCCCCCTCTAAATTCTCTTTTGCATTGTACTCTATATTCCAGTTGTTAAATTTTAAATAAAGCCTCAACAAAATACTCATTAATTAAATCCAACAACACATTAAAAGGATTATACATCATGATCAAGTGGGATTTATCTGAGGAATGCAAGAATTCTTCAATGTATGGAAATCAATCAATGTGATATAGCATATAAAGTAATTGAAGAATAAAAAAACATATGGTCATCTCCAAAAATGCAGGAAAAAACCTTTGGACAAAATTCAACAATCGTTTACAATTTAAAAAATCTCCTGAAAATGGTCATAGAGGGAATATACCTCAACATAATGAAGGCCTTATACAAAAAACAAACAAACAAAACACAGTAAACAGCATTCTCAGTGATGAAAAACTGAAAACATTTCTTCTCAGATCATTAACAAGACAAGGACGTCCACTCTCACCACTATTATTCAACATAGTTTTGGTAGTCCTAGCCATGACAATCAGAGAGAAAAGAAATAAAAGATATCCAAATGGAAAAAAAAAGAAAAACCATGACTGTTTGCAGATGATTTGACACTGTACATAGAAAATCTACAAGATGCCAAGAGAAAACTATTAGAACTAATCAATACATTTGGTAAAGTTGAAGGGTACAAAATTAATTCACAGAAATCTCTTGCATCCTTATACAGTAACAACAAAAGATCAGAAAGGGAAATTAAGGAAATAATCCCACTTACTACTGCAACAAAATGAATGAAATAGCTAGGAATAAAAATACCTAAGGAGGCAAAAAACTATACTCAGTAAAGTATAATATATTGATAAAAGCAATCAAGATTCACAAACAGATGGGGAGATACACCATATTCTTGGATTGGAAGAATTAGTATTGTGAAAATAGCTATACCACCCAAAGGAATTTTCAGATTCAATGCAATCTCTATCAAATTACCAATGTCATTTTTCACAGAATTAGAAAAAAAATAAATTTTCAATGTGTCTGGAAACACAAAATGCCTTGAGCAACCAAAGCAAACCTGAGAAAGAAAAGCGGAGCTAGAAGAATCATGCTGCCTGACTTCAGACTACACTACAAAGCTACAGTAATCAAGACAGCATGTACCGGCACAAGGAAGAAATATAGATCGATAGAGAGTTAAACCCACACAACCATAGTCACTCTACGATAAAAGCAGGCAAGAATATGCAGAACAGAGAAAAGAGAATCTCTTCATTAAGTGGTGCTAAAACTGAGGAACTTCATGTAAAAGAATGAAATCGGAACACTTCTTAACACCATACACAAAGATAAACTCAAAGTAGATCAAATACCTAAATGTAAAGCTAAACACTATAAAACTCTTTGAGGAAAATATAGGCAAAACATTGTTTGACAAAAATCACAGCAAGATCTTTTTTGACACCCCCCCCCGCCAAGATTAATGGAAATGAAAACAAAGCAAACAAACAAACAAACAAAAATGCAATCTAATTAAACTTCAGTTTTTGCACAACAATGGAAATCATAAATAAGATGAAAGGATAAAATCTCTCAAAATGGGAGAAAATGTTTGCAAATGAAGCACCTGTCAAAGGATTAATCTCCAAAATACACAAAGATCTCATGCAACTCAATATCAAAGAAACAGACAACTCTATCAAAAAAAATGGACAGAAAAATTAAATATATATTTTTCCCAAGAAGACATACAAATGGCCAACACACACGTGAGAGGTTGCTCAACGGCACTAATTATTAGAGAAATGCAAATCAAAACTACAATGAGTTCTCACCTCATACTAGTCAGAATGGCCATCACCTAAAAATCTACAAAAAATAAGTGTTGGAGAGGATGTGGTGGGAATGTAAACTGATGCAGCCACCATGAAGAATAGTGTACTGGTTTCATAAAAATCTGAAAATAGAACTACCATAGTAATCGTACTCTTGGGCCTATACCCAGAGAAAACCGTAATTCTGAAAGACACGCACTCCAATGTTCTTGCAGCACTATTTACAATACTCAGGACATGGAAGCCCATCAAAAGAAGAATGAAAAACAAGATGTGGTACATATCTACAATGGAATATTATTCAGCCATAAAAAGGAACAAACTTGTGCCATTTTCAGAGACATGGACAGGACTAGAAACTGTCACATAGGATGAAGTATGTCAGAAAGAGAAACACTAATATCATATAATATTGCTTATGAGTGTAATCTAGGAAAATAATACAGATGAACTTATTTGCAAAGCTGAAATTGACATACAGACATGGAAAACAAACATACAGATACCAAGGGGGGAGGGGATGGTGGGATGAATTGGGAAATTCAGACTGACATATCTATATTAAGTGGAAAGGAAATCTAAAAACAAATAAATAAATAAAGAGGGTATATATGTATATGCATACCCAATTCACTTTACTGTATAGCAGAAAGCAACATGATGTTGTAAAGCAACTACTCCAATTAAAAGTAAATTAAAGAAACAAAACCAATGCCATTAATTTTATGCCCTCACTGCTTTGGCTCGCAGGTAGTAGATACTAGTCTCTAATATGGATAAGACGGAAGTTATCTCTCTGACATGAGTGCACAGTTTAACTATATCACAGGTCCCCATGCTGTAATTATGCCATAATTACTTTTCACATAACATTCAGCCTTCTTGGAAAGCCTGGTTCAGATAGAGAAAGGGGACTCACACATTTTGGTTGCAAGTGCAGGGAATACAATTCCCCACTCAAGAATGAATGTTTTTCAAGTATGTCTCTCCAGAATACTAGCTTCTAAGACAAAGCCATTGCATCAAAGGATATAATTTATTCCTGGGAGGGAAAATAGAAGCTACAAGACAAGGTTCTTGAACCTTAATGGAACTTCTTTAAATATCTATGCATTGCAGGTTAAAATGTTTTGTTTTGTTTTGTTTTGTTTTTGACTGTTTACATCTATAGAGAGAGATTCATCACAGATGGAGTGATCCATTTGAATGTGTTTTCACCACACATATTACCTCCTGCCCATGGGTCCAGAGTCATCTATGGAAGATCATTTCTCCTCAGTGTTCCAGATAAGCCCATTCTAAATGCAAGTCCAGGGTTTTCTGTAAAAATTTTTTGAGGCTTTGGGCTAGAAGAAAATATTTAGACTTACAAAATGACATTTTTCAAATGTTGATTTGATATGAGATTATCTAAATATCTTTAGATGACTCCAGGCATTGGTGATGGACTGGGAAGCCTGGTGTGCTGCAGTCCATGGGGTTGCAAAGAGTCAGACACAACTAAGCAACTGAACTGAACTGTCTAAATACTGCAAGTTACTTATCTCAAGAGGATGTCAGCTTGAAGATGGGATTATATTTGAGCACTCACAATTATCCGTAAGTTCTACCACTAAAAGGTAAGATTTTCAATAGTGTTGATGACTATAAAAGATTGTCAGTTTTCATACAGAGTTAGCATTATGTTTCCACACTTCTCAAATATACTAATAGAGCATTTTACCTTCAAGAAATAGTTGGTAAATGTACATAAACTAATTTGACAAATGAAAATGTTGGGGCTCATAGAGATTAAGAAATTTATAAAATCCAGCTCCCTAACACCATATACCTTTCTTTCATCATAAGATACTTCCTTTAGTAACTGAAACCAATTAGCAGAATCAAAAGCATGTAAATACAAAAAATATTTTCACACACAAAAATATATAATGTGAATATTAAATGATAGAAATCATAACCTGTTTATTCGAAACCCAAACATGAAGAACTTTTCTTGAGATCAACTACTATGAATAGTATGGATCTCTGTGGCTTCTTTGGGGCTTCCCTGGTGGCTCAGAAGGTAAAGGATCTGCCTGCAATGTGGCAGACCTGGATTCGATCCCTGGGTTGGGAAGATCCCCTGGAAGAGGGCATGGCAATCCACTCACTCCAGTATTCTGCCTGGAGAATCCTACAGAGCCTTGTGGGCTACTGTCCACAGGGTCACAAACTGTTGGACACAGCTGAGTGAAAAGTAAAATTGAAGATGATTTTTCCTTACTTTGTTGCATAGTTAGATGTTTCTCTGTATTATTTATCAGAATGTCAATTATTCCTGAGTGAATAAACAGTCACAAAAATAAGTGAAGTTCCTTTGTCTGCCCTCACCAGTGTGGGGGATATGTTTCCTCAGTCAGTTCTCATTATAGCCAGTGAGGTGGATACCGTGCTCACTTTATTTTAGACAAAACAAGGATGTAAAGTGCCAAGAAACACATCTTAGATACAAGAAGTTGAAAGTGGGTAAAAGCAAGATTCTTATCTGGCCTTTCTGATTCACAAAACAACACACTTCAGCACTGAGATTGTCATTTTTCATATTTTGCAGAAAAGTTTGTAGGATCATGCTTTGGAGGGGAACTGGAGAGAGAAGAAATGAGGTAAAGGAATACAGAGATAAAATGGACCTACCACAAAAGCAACACCGCATGGTTATTAACAGTTGAGGTTAAACATTATGCTGTGTGTGTGCATGTGTATGGGTATTTGTGTATCTGTTGATGAATTTGCTTCCTAGATACTTGCCCCTGAAATTTTATTAAAGCAATTAGTCAATATGGTCATATAAAATTTAGTTCACTAGTTAAATCTTGTTTATTATGACATAATAATACAGAGCATGGGTTAAGAATGTGGGGGAAAAAGGTCTAATCATGGTTAAATTTTTATTATTTGCTTGATCTTGGGCAAGATCCTTAAGTTCTCTATGCTTCTATTTCTTAATGTGTAAAATGAGCATAAAATGAGAGTAGTAACTGTCTAAGAAGTTTGTTATAAGAATTAAACACTTAACATCTTCAAAAACTGAAAGCACAGTAACTGCTCAGTAAGTTTCAATTATTATTATTATCATCATGATTGTCTCAGATTGCTTCTCATTTGCAAAACTGTGAAATAATATTGAAAGGTTGTTGCTGAATGATAAGACGCCAGGAGTCTTGGCCTCCGGAGGAGACAAATTCAATCCGGGGCCAGAGATGAGGCTGGATCATTCAGAGCTTTTGTGTAATAAAGTTTTATTAAAGTATAAAGGAGATAGAGAAAGTTTCTGATATAGGCATCAGAAGAGGGCAGAAAGAATACCCCCCTTCTAGTCTTTAGCTGTATGTTATATAGTCACTCACAGTCTGTTAATGAAAAGAAAGGAATGTCTTAGAATTTAGAATGGCACCAGATAATTCATCCCTGGCCATAAAATGATTGACTTGAATCTTGTAGAAGGGCAGATTACCAACAAATAGTTTCATTTACATAGATTAGGGGAACAATATCTGAGTAAGTAGGTTAGGCCATTTGGCAAGGAACTTAGAGTCTGGGGTAAATGCATAGCACATTAACATAGTTTAAGACAAACATTTCCATAAGAAAAAGAAATGTATTGATTAACTCAAGGTTTGAGAATAGTTAGCTTCAGGTGAAACCAGGTGTCATGGCAACACAGCATTTTAAGAGAAACCTCCTTTTAAATTTGTATAGAGAAGAAAAAAAATATCGCTGGTTTGTTTCCTCCTGCCGCTTAAGAGAGATAAAAATGTCTGGCACTTGCAGCCTATTTCCTCCATTTGGAGACCCCTGGCCTTCCTGCCTGTTACCCTTTCAATATCACCCATACGGGTTTCTGCCATGCCATGAATATAACAATCTATCATTAAAATTATATTAGCTCTTACAAACTTGTTGGGTTTAGGCAAAATACTTCATCAAATCTATTGCAGTAGCTCCTGTATCCTTTCATTACTTTCCCATCAGCAATACCCTGGCTTCCCCAGTGGTTCAGTGGTCAAGAACCCACCTGCCATGCAGGAAACATAGGTTCAATCCCTGGGTCAGGAAAATTCGCTGGAGGAGGACATGGCAATCCTCTCCAGTATTCTTGCCTGGAGAATCCCATGGACAGAGGAGCCTGGCAGGCTATGGTCCATAGGGTCACAAAGAGTCGGACAACTGAAGCATCTAAGCACACACACATACACACAGCAATAACCTATTACACTTTATGTCAACACATAAAGAGTATGATACTGGGATTGCTTTCTCTGGTTTCTGTCTCCAAACAGAATCTCAACCCACTTCATTCAGTCACATGAACATCTTCTCTAGTTATATTGGTGATTTCCACTTTTTCAGTCCCTCTTTGGTTTTATAGTCATATTATCAATTACCATTTCTGATTTCCCCTTTCCTAAAAATAAATGGAAAATTCCTTAGCTTTGCATGCATAGCCTTACACATATTTTCTACCTCTCTTTTTAGTTTCCCACTATGTATAAGATCTACTGTTTCACGTTATGCTCAGAGTCATCTTGCATAATTAAGTGTCCACAGATCAACTCCTGCCCCCGCATCAAGATCTTTATGTCTATACTATAAAAATCCCATTGCCCAGGAGAGACTTTGAGTAATCTTCAAGAGATCAGACCAGTTTTTCTATCTAAAAAAAAAAAGAAAATCATAAGCATTCAGAACTCCATAGAATTTAGGCATTTACTATTTATAACATTGACAGACAATGAATTCAAGGTTGAGCTAATGAAATGTGACTTTTTCAAGTAACATGAATTAATCTTAATCTGAGATACATGGAGAATAGAAGCAATGTGACAGAGTTTGTTCTATTGGGGCTCTCACAGAATCCAAAGATACAGAAAATCATTATTTGTTGTGTTTTTTATTGTCTACATTGTCTCTATTGTGGAAATGTGCTCACTATGGTCACCAACAAAACCAGTTCATTATTGGAGTCCCCCATGTACTGTTTCCTGGCTCATCTCTGGTTCATCGATGCCTGCTATTCCTGTGTCAATACCCCTAAAGTGATCATAGATTCACTCTATGAGAAGAAAATGAGTCCTTTCTATGAATGCATGATGCAGATCTTTGGGGAACATTTATTTGCAGGTGCTGACATCATTCTGCTTACTGCAATGGCATATGACCGCTATGTGGCCATCTGTAAGCCCTTGAATTATACTACTATCATGAACTGGAAGGTTTGTGGCCTTTTAGTAGGAGTGTCATGGGTGGGAGGCTTTCTTCATGCAACCATACAGATTCTCATCATCAAATTACCCTTCTGTGGCCCTAATGTCATAGACCACTTTATGTGTGATCTGAACCCTTTGCTTGATCTTGCCTGCACTGATAGCCACTCTAGGACTCTTTGTTGCTGCCAACAGTGGTTTCATCTGCCTGCTAAACTTTCTTCTCTTGACTGGCTCCTATGCAGTCATTCTGCACTCCTCAAAAACCCAGAGTGTGGAAACTTGGCAAAAAGCTCTCTCCACCTGTGTCTCCCATATCACAGCAGTCATATTTTTCTTTTTACCCTGCATATTTGAGTACCTGAGAACAGAAACTAGCTTACCTATTGATAAAGCAGTATTCTACACTATGTTAATGCCCATTTTAAATCCCTTAATCTATACTTTGAGAAATGACCAGATGAAAAATGCCATTAGGAAACTGTGTAGTAGGAAAGTGATTTCAGGTGATCAATAAGATGTGTGAGAAGGGGAGGAGCCAAGATGGCGGAGGAGTAGGACGGGGAGACCACTTTCTCTCCTACAAATTCATCAAAAGAATAACTAAACGCAGAGCAAACTTCGCAAAACAACTTCTGATCGCTAGCTGAGGTCATCAGGCGCCCAGAAAAGAAGCCCATTGTCTTCGAAAGGAGGTAGGACAAAATATAAAAGATAAAAAGTGAGACAAAAGAGCTAAGGACGGAGATCCGTCTGGGAAGGGAGTCTTAGGCGGCAATGCTTGGGGTAGGGTCCCGGCCTGAGTGCCCCGAGGACAATCAGAGGGAGCTTCTGTGAGCTGCCAACTTGAACTGTGGGAGACCAAAAGAGAGAGAGTAAATTAACCGGCCCGAACACACTGCCGGCCGTTCGCAGAACAAAGAGACCGAGAAAATCCAGAGAAGAGCTCGCAGGCTGCGGGCCGGCCCAGCCCCGCTGGAGGCAGGAGGCAGGGGGGAGGGGAAGGTCGCGGCGAGACACAGGGCGCAGGCACCCGACCGGCGCGGGCGGGGACTGGGGCTGGGGACACTGAGGGCAGAAGGCGCGCGCCCGACTGGCGCCAGCAGAAACTGAAACTGGGTCCGTGGAAGGGAGTGGGCGCGCCACACCTGGGGAGAGTGCGCCCACCAAGCCCCTGGCTGCCTGGACCGCTCTGACGGGAAAGGCACAGAGAGCAGGCGCAGCTTTTCTCTCCGCGATTTTGTGGAGCACCCGAGGGCTAGAGCCTTGCGCAGCGCGGGCCGCGCTCCATATAGAACAGCCGGGAGCCTGAGCAGCGCAGACGGAGAAAGCAGCGTCAGCCCCTCCCGCAGCGCCAGCCCGTCCCCGCGGCGCAAGCCCCTCCCTGCAGCACCAGCCCCTCCCTGCCCCGCAGAGCGACGGAACTAGCTACCTGAATAAGAGTCCACCTCCGCCCGCCTGTGTCAGGGCGGAAATGAGGCTCTGAAGAGACCGGCAAACAGAGGCTAAATAAACAAAGGGAACCGCTTCAGAAGAGACTGGTGCAACAGATTAAAATCCCTGTAGAAAACACCGACTACACCGGAAGGGGCCTGTAGATATCGAGAAGTGTAAGCTGGCACGAGGAGCTATCTGAAACTGAGCCGAACCCACACTGACCACAACAGATCCAGAGAAACTCCTAGATATAATTTTACTTTTTTCTCTTTTTTTTTTCTTTTTTTATTTTTTATTTTTTATTCTTTCTCTTTTATTTTCCTTTAAAATTCCCTATTACTCCCCCATTACTCCTTAACTTTCATTTCCATAGATTTTTACAATTTTTTTAATTAGGAGAAAAAAAATTTTTTTTTTCTTTCTTTCTTTTTTTTTCTTTTTTCTTTTTTTTTCTTTCCTTTTTCTCTTCTATTTTCTATTTTTCTTTTTCCCTTATTTCTTTTAAAGTCCTCTAGTACTCCTCTACTACTCCTTAATTTTCATTTTCAATACACTATAACGTTACAAAAAAAAAAAAAGAAGAGAAGCCCTATTTTTAAACCGAAGATTATTATCTCCCAATCTTGACTCTCTGTTTTCTACCTCAGAACACCTCTATTTCCTCCTTTCCCCTTCTCTTCCCAATCCAAGTCTGTGAATCTTTGTAGGTGACTGGGCTACGGAGAACATTCTGGGAACAGACAACTGCGTAGATCTGTCTCTCTCCTCTTGAGTCCCCCTTTTTCTCCTCCTGCTCATCTCTATCTCCCTCCTCCCTCTCCTCTTCTTCATGTAACTCTGTGAAACTCTCTGGGTGTCCCTAACGGGTGAGTATCTTTTCGCCATTAACCTAGAAGTTTTCTGATTAGTGCTGTATAGTTGGAGAAGTCCTGAGACTACAGGAAGAATAAAACTGAAATCCAGAGGCAGGAGACTTACGCCCAAAACCTGAGAACACCAGAAAACTCCTGACTACATGGAACTTTAAGTAATAAGTGACCGTCCAAAAGCCTCCATACCTGCACTGAAACCAACCACCACCCAAGAGCCAATAAGTTTTAGAGCAAGGCACACCATGCAAGTTCTCCAGCAACGCAGGAACATAGCCCTGAACGTCAACATACAGGCTGCCCAAGGTCACACCTAACACATAGACCCATCTCAAAACTCATTACTGGGCACTCCACTGCTCTCCAGAGAGAAGAAATCAAGTTCCACGCACCAGAACACTGACGCAAGCTTCCCTAACCAGGAAACCTTGACAAGCCAATCGTCTAACCCCACCCACTGGGTAAATCCTCCACAATAAAAAGGAACCACAGACCTCCAGAATACAGAAAGCCCACTCCAGACACAGCAATCTAAACAAGATGAAAAGGCAAAGAAATACCAAATAGTTAAAGGAACATGAAAAATGCCCACCAAGTCAAACAAAAGAGGAGGAGATAGGGAATCTACCTGAAAAAGAATTTAGAATAATGATAATAAAAATGATGCAAAATCTTGAAAACAAAATGGAGTTACAGATAAATAGCCTGGAAACAAAGATTGAAAAGATTCAAGAACTGTTTAATAAAGACCTAGAAGAAATAAAAAAGAGTCAATTAAAAATGAATAATGCAATGAATGAGATCAAAAACACTTTGGAGGGAACCAAGAGTAGAATAACGGAGGCAGAAGATAGGATAAGTGAGGTAGAAGATAAAATGGTGGAAATAAATGAAGCAGAGAGGAAAAAAGAAAAAAGGATCAAAAGAAATGAGGACAACCTCAGGGACCTCTGGGACACTGTGAAACGCCCCAACATCGAATCATAGGAGTCCCAGAAGAAGAAGACAAAAAGAAAGGCCATGAGAAAATACTCGAGGAGATAATAGCTGAAAACTTCCCTAAAATGGAGAAGGAAATAGTTACACAGATCCAAGAAACACAGAGAGTCCCAAACAGGATAAACCCAAGGCAAAACACCCCAAGACACATATTAATCAAATTAACAAAGATCAAACACAAAGAACAAATATTAAAAGCAGCAAGGGAGAAACAACAAATAACACACAAAGGGATTCCCATAAGGATAACAGCTGATCTATCAATAGAAACCCTCCAGGCCAGAAGGGAATGTCAGGACGTACTGAAAGTAATGAAAGAGAATAACCTACAACCTAGATTACTGTATCCAGCAAGGATCTCATTCAGATATGAAGGAGAATTCAAAAGCTTTACAGACAAGCAAAACCTGAGAGAATTCAGCGCCACCAAACCAGCTCTTCAACAAATGCTAAAGGATCTTCTCTAGACAGGAAATGCAGAAAGGTTGTATAAACGTGAACCCAAAACAACAAAGTAAATGGCAACGGGACCACACCTATCAATAATTACCCTAAATGTAAATGGGTTGAATGCCCCAACCAAAAGACAAAGATTGGCTGAATGGATACAAAAACAAGACCCCTATATATGCTGTCTACAAGAGACCCACCTCAAAGCAAGAGACACATACAGACTAAAAGTGAAGGGCTGGAAAAAAATATTTCATGCAAACGGAGACCAAAAGAAAGCAGGAGTCGCAATACTCATATCAGATAAAATAGACTTTCAAATAAAGGATGTGAAAAGAGACAAAGAAGGACACTACATAATGATCAAAGGATCAATCCAAGAAGAAGATATAACAATTATAAATATATATGCACCCAACATAGGAGCACCGCAATATGTGCGGCAAACACTAACGAGTATGAAAGAGGAAATTAATAGTAACACAATAATAGTGGGAGACTTTAATACCCCACTCACAACTATGGATAGATCAACTAAACAGAAAATTAACAAGGAAACACAAACCTTGAACGACACAATGGACCAGCTAGACCTAATTGATATCTATAGGACATTTCACCCCAAAACAATCAACTTCACCTTTTTCTCAAGTGCACACGGAACCTTCTCCAGAATAGATCATATCCTGGGCCATAAATCTGTTCTTGGAAAATTCAAAAAAATTGAAATCATTCCAGTCATCTTTTCTGACCACAGTGCAGTAAGATTAGATCTCAATTACAGGAAAAAAATTGTTAAAAATTCAAACACATGGAGGCTAAATAACACGCTTCTGAATAACCAACAAATCATAGAAGAAATCAAAAAAGAAATCAAAATATGCATAGAAATGAATGAAAATGAAAACACAACAACCCAAAACCTACGGGACACTGTAAAAGCAGTGCTAAGGGGAAGGTTCATAGCATTACAGGCTCACATCAAGAAACAAGAAAAAAGCCAAATAAATAACCTAACTCTACACCTAAAGCAATTAGAGAAGGAAGAAATGAAGAACCCCAGGGTTAGCAGAAGGAAAGAAATCCTAAAAATTAGGGCAGAAATAAATGCAAAAGAAACTAAAGAGACCATAGCAAAAATCAACAAAGCTAAAAGCTGGTTTTTTGAAAAAATAAACAAAATTGACAAACCATTAGCAAGACTCATTAAGAAACAAAGAGAGAAGAACCAAATTAACAAAATTAGAAATGAAAATGGAGAGATCACAACAGACAACACTGAAATACAAAGGATCATAAGAGACTACTACCAGCAGCTCTATGCCAATAAAATGGACAACTTGGATGAAATGGACAAATTCTTAGAAAAGTATAACCTTCCAAAACTGAACCAGGAAGAAATAGAAGATCTTAACAGACCCATCACAAGCAAGGAAATCAAAACTGTCATCAAAAATCTACCAGCAAACAAAAGCCCAGGACCAGATGGCTTCACAGCTGAATTCTACCAAAAATTTAGAGAAGAGCTAACACCTATCTTACTCAAACTCTTCCAGAAAATTGCAGACGAAGGTAAACTTCCAAACTCATTCTATGAGGCCACCATCACCCTAATTCCAAAACCTGACAAAGATGCCACAAAAAAAGAAAACTACAGGCCAATATCACTGATGAACATAGATGCAAAAATCCTTAACAAAATTCTAGCAAACAGAATCCAACAACATATTAAAAAAATCAGGGGAGGAGCCAAGATGGCGGAGGAGTAGGACCGGGAGACCACTTTCTCTCCTACAAATTCATCAAAAGAATAACCGAATGCAGAGCAAACTTCACAAAACAACTTCTGATCGCTAGCTGAGGTCATCAGGCGCCCAGAAAAGCAGACCATTGTCTTCGAAAGGAGGTAGGACAAAACATAAAAGATAAAAAGTGAGACAAAAGAGCTAAGGACGGAGACCCGTCCCGGGAAGGGAGTCTTAGGCGGCCTTGCTTGGGCTAGGGTCCGGGCCTGAGTGCCCTGAGGACAATCGGGGGGAGCTTCTGTGAGGTGCCAACTTGAACTGTGGGAGACCAAAAGAGAGAAAATTAACCGGCCGGAACACACTGCCGGCCGTTCGCAGAACAAAGGGACGGAGAAAGTCCCAAGAAGAGTTCGCAGGCTGCGGACCCGCCCAGCCCCGCCGGAGGCAGGAGGCAGGGGGGAGGGGAAGGTCGCGGCGAGACACAGGGCGCAGGCACCCGACCGGCGCGGGGCGGGGACTGGGGCTGGGGACGCGGAGGGCGGAAGGCGCGCGCACCCGCCTGGCGCCAGCGGAAACTGAGACTGGGTCCGCGGAAGGGAGTGGGTGCGCCACACCTGGGGATAGCGCGCCCACCAAGCCCCTGGCTGCCTGGACCGCTCTGACGGGGAAGGCACAGAGAGCAGGCGCAGCTTTTCCTTCCGCGCTTTTGTGTAACACCGAGGGCTGGAACCTCGCGCAGCGCGGGGCGCGCTCCATATAGAACAGCCGGGAGCCTGAGCAGCGCAGACGGAGAAAGCAGCGTCAGCCCCTTCCGGCAACGCCAGCCCGCCCCCGCAGGGCCAGCCCCTCCCCGCAGCGTCAGCCCCGCCCCCGCAGGGCCAGCCCCTCCCCGCAGCGTCAGCCCCGCCCCGCAGCGCCAGCCCCGCCCCGCAGCGTCAGCCCCTCCCAGCAGCGCAACGGAACTAGCTACCTGAATAAGAGTCCGCCTCCAGCCGCCTGTGTCAGGGCGGAAATGAGCCTCTGAAGAGACCGGCAAACAGAAGCCAAATAAACAAAGGGAACCGCTTCAGAAGGGACTGGTGCAACAGATTAAAATCCCTGAAGAAAACACCGACTTCACCGGAAGGGCCCTGTAGATATCGAGAAGTGCAAGCTGGAACGAGGAGCTATCTGAAACTGAGCCGAACCCACACTGACCGCAACAGCTCCAGAGAAATTCCTAGACATATTTTTACTTTTTTTTTTATTTTTCTGTTTTTTCTAAGTAAGGAAAAAAAAAAATTTTTTTTTCTTTTTATATTTTTCTTTTTTATTTTTTCTCTTTTATTTTCCTTTAAAATTCCCTATTACTCCCCCATTACTCCTTAACTTTCATTTTCATAGATTTTTACGATTTTTTTAATTAGGGGGAAAAAAAATTTTCTTTTTTCTTTCTTTTTTTTTTTTTTTTCTTTTTCTTTTTTTTTCTTCTCCTTTTTCTTCTTTTTTTTTTCTTTCCTTTTTCTCTTCTATTTTCTATTTTTCTTTTTCTCTTATTTCTTTTAAAGTCCTCTAGTACTCCTCTACTACTCTTCATTTTCATCTTCACTACACTATAACCTTACAAAAAAAAAAAAAGAGAAGCCCTATCTTAAAACCGAAGATTATTCCCTCCCAATCTTGACTCTCTGTTTTCTACCTCAGAACACCTCTATTTCCTCTTTTCCCCTTCTCTTCCCCATCCAATTCTGTGAATCCTTGTAGGTGTCTGAGATACGAGAACACTCTGGGAACAGACAGCTGCGTAGATCTGTCTCTCTCCTCTTGAGTCCCCCTTTTTCTCCTCCTACTCATCTCTATCTCCCTCCTCCCTTTTCTCCTGTTCATGTAACTCTGTGAACCTCTCTGGGTGTCCCTAACGGGGGAGAATCTTTTCGCCATTAACCTAGAAGTTTAATTATCAGAGCTGTATAGTTGGAGAAGTCCTGAGACTACAGGAAGAATAAAACTGAAATTCAGAGGCAGGAAACTTAAGCCCAAAACCTGAGAACACCAGAAAACTCCTGACTACATGGAACTTTAAGTGATAAGTGACCGTCCAAAAGCCTCCATACCTACACTGAAACCAACCACCACCCAAGAGCCAATAAGTTTTAGAGCAAGACATACCACGCAAATTCTCCAGCAACACAGGAACATAGCCCTGAATGTCAACATACAGGCTACCCAAGGTCACACCTAACACATAGACCCAACTCAAAACTCATTACTGGGCACTCCATTGCTCTCCAAAGAGAAGAAATCAAGTTCCACGCACCAGTACACTGACACAAGCTTCCCTAACCAGGAAACCTTGACAAGCCAAAGTCCAACCCCACCCACTGGGTAAATCCTCCACAATAAAAAGGAACCACAGACCTCCAGAATACAGAAAGTCCACTCCAGACACAGCAATCTAAACAAGATGAAAAGGCAAAGAAATACCCAACAGGTAAAGGAACAAGAAAAATGCCCACCAAGTCAAACAAAAGAGGAGGAGATAGGGAATCTACCTGAAAAAGAATTTAGAATAATGATAATAAAAATGATCCAAAATCTTGAAAACAAAATGGAGTTACAGATAAATAGCTTGGAAACAAAGATTGAAAAGATACAAGAATTGTTTAATAAAGACCTAGAAGAAATAAAAAAGAGTCAATTAAAAATGAATAATGCAATGAATGAGATCAAAAACACTTTGGAGGGAACCAAGAGTAGAATAACGGAGGCAGAAGATAGGATAAGTGAGGTAGAAGATGAAATGGTGGAAATAAATGAAGCAGAGAGGAAAAAAGGATCAAAAGAAATGAGGAAAACCTCAGGGACCTCTGGGACAATGTGAAACGCCCCAACATTCGAATCATAGGAATCCCAGAAGAAGAAGACAAAAAGAAAGGCCATGAGAAAATACTCGAGGAGATAATAGCTGAAAACTTCCCTAAAATGGGGAAGGAAATAGCCACCCAAGTCCAAGAAACCCAGAGAGTTCCAAACAGGATAAACCCAAGGCGAAACACCCCAAGACACATATTAATCAAACTAACAAAGATCAAACACAAAGAACAAATATTAAAAGCAGCAAGGGAAAAACAACAAATAACACACAAAGGGATTCCCATAAGGATAACAGCTGATCTATCAATAGAAACCCTCCAGGCCAGAAGGGAATGGCAGGACGTCCTGAAAGTAATGAAAGAGAATAACCTACAACCTAGATTACTGTATCCAGCAAGGATCTCATTCAGATATGAAGGAGAACTCAAAAGCTTTACAGATAAGCAAAAGCTGAGAGAATTCAGCACTACCAAACCAGCTCTTCAACAAATGCTAAAGGATCTTCTCTAGACAGGAAATGCAGAAAGGTTGTATAAACGTGAACCCAAAACAACAAAGTAAATGGCAACGGGACCACACCTATCAATAATTACCTTAAATGTAAATGGGTTGAATGCCCCAACCAAAAGACAAAGACTGGCTGAATGGATACAAAAACAAGACCCCTATATATGCTGTCTACAAGAGACCCACCTCAAAACAAGAGACACATACAGACTGAAAGTGAAGGGCTGGAAAAAAATATTTCATGCAAACGGAGACCAAAAGAAAGCAGGAGTCGCAATACTCATATCAGATAAAATAGACTTTCAAATAAAAGCTGTGAAAAGAGACAAAGAAGGACACTACATAATGATCAAAGGATCAATCCAAGAAGAAGATATAACAATTATAAATATATATGCACCCAACATAGGAGCACCGCAATATGTACGGCAAACACTAACGAGTATGAAAGAGGAAATTAATAGTAACACAATAATAGTGGGAGACTTTAATACCCCACTCACAACTATGGATAGATCAACTAAACAGAAAATTAACAAGGAAACACAAACTTTAAATGACACAATGGACCAGCTAGACCTAATTGATATCTATAGGACATTTCACCCCAAAACAATCAACTTCACCTTTTTCTCAAGTGCACACGGAACCTTCTCCAGAATAGATCACATCCTGGGCCATAAATCTGGTCTTGGAAAATTCAAAAAAATTGAAATCATTCCAGTCATCTTTTCTGACCACAGTGCAGTAAGATTAGATCTCAATTACAGGAAAAAAATTGTTAAAAATTCAAACACATGGAGGCTAAATAACACACTTCTGAATAACCAACAAATCATAGAAGAAATCAAAAAAGAAATCAAAATATGTATAGAAATGAATGAAAATGAAAACACAACAACCCAAAACCTATGGGACACTGTAAAAGCAGTGCTAAGGGGAAAGTTCATAGCATTACAGGCTTACATCAAGAAACAAGAAAAAAGCCAAATAAATAACCTAACTCTACACCTAAAGCAATTAGAGAAGGAAGAAATGAAGAACCCCAGGGTTAGCAGAAGGAAAGAAATCTTAAAAATCAGGGCAGAAATAAATGCAAAAGAAACTAAAGAGACCATAGCAAAAATCAACAAAGCTAAAAGCTGGTTTTTTTAAAAAATAAACAAAATTGACAAACCATTAGCAAGACTCATTAAGAAGCAAAGAGAGAAGAACCAAATTAACAAAATTAGAAATGAAAATGGAGAGATCACAACAGACAACACTGAAATACAAAGGATCATAAGAGACTACTACCAGCAGCTCTATGCCAATAAAATGGACAACTTGGATGAAATGGACAAATTCTTAGAAAAGTATAACTTTCCAAAACTGAACCAGGAAGAAATAGAAGATCTTAACAGACCCATCACAGGCAAGGAAATCGAAAGTGTAATCAAAAATCTTCCAGCAAACAAAAGCCCAGGACCAGATGGCTTCACAGCTGAATTCTACCAAAAATTTAGAGAAGAGCTAACACCTACCTTACTCAAACTCTTCCAGAAAATTGCAGAAGAAGGTAAACTTCCAAACTCATTCTATGAGGCCACCATCACCCTAATTCCAAAACCAGACAAAGATGCCACAAAAAAAGAAAACTACAGGCCAATATCACTGATGAACATAGATGCAAAAATCCTTAACAAAATTCTAGCAAACAGAATCCAACAACATATTAAAAAAATCATACACCACGACCAAGTGGGCTTTATCCCAGGAATGCAAGGATTCTTCAATATCCGCAAATCAATCAACGTAATACACCACATTAACAAATTGAAAGATAAAAACCATATGATTATCTCAATAGATGCAGAGAAAGCCTTTGACAAAATTCAACACTCATTTATGATTAAAACTCTCCAAAAAGCAGGAATAGAAGGAACATACCTCAACATTATAAAAGCCATATATGACAAACCCACAGCAAGCATCACCCTCAATGGTGAAAAATTGAAAGCATTCCCCCTGAAATCAGGAACAAGACAAGGGTGCCCACTCTCACCACTACTGTTCAACATAGTGTTGGAAGTTTTGGCCACAGCAATCAGAGCAGAAAAAGAAGTAAAAGGAATCCAGATAGGAAAAGAAGAAGTGAAACTCTCACTGTTTGCAGATGACATGATCCTCTACATAGAAAACCCTAAAGACTCTACCAGAAAATTACTAGAGCTAATCAATGAATATAGTAAAGTTGCAGGATATAAAATTAACACACAGAAATCCCTTGCATTCCTATATACTAACAATGAAAAAACAGAAAGAGAAATTAAGGAAACAATACCATTCACCATTGCAACAAAAAGAATAAAATACTTAGGAGTATATCTACCTAAAGAAACAAAAGACCTATACATAGAAAACTATAAAACACTGATGAAAGAAATCAAAGAGGACACAAACAGATGGAGAAACATACCGTGTTCATGGATTGGAAGAATCAATATTGTCAAAATGGCTATTCTACCCAAAGCAATCTATAGATTCAATGCAATCCCTATCAAGCTACCAACGGTATTTTTCACAGAACTAGACCAAAGAATTTCACAATTTGTATGGAAATACAAAAAACCTCGAATAGCCAAAGTAATCTTGAGAAAGAAGAATGGAACTGGAGGAATCAACCTGCCTGACTTCAGACTCTACTACAAAGCCACAGTCATCAAGACAGTATGGTACTGGCACAAAGACAGAAATATAGATCAATGGAACAGAATAGAAAGCCCAGAGATAAATCCACGAACCTATGGACACCTTATCTTTGACAAAGGAGGCAAGGATATACAATGGAAAAAAGACAACCTCTTTAACAAGTGGTGCTGGGAAAACTGGTCAACCACTTGCAAAAGAATGAAACTAGAACACTTTCTAACACCATACACAAAAATAAACTCAAAATGGATTAAAGATCTAAATGTCAGACCAGAAACTATAAAACTCCTAGAGGAGAACATAGGCAAAACACTCTCTGACATAAATCACAGCAAGATCCTCTATGACCCACCTCCCAGAATATTGGAAATAAAAGCAAAACTAAACAAATGGGATCTAATGAAACTTAAAAGCTTTTGCACTACAAAGGAAACTATAAGTAAGGTGAAAAGACAGCCGTCAGATTGGGAGAAAATAATAGCAAGTGAAGAAACAGACAAAGGATTAATCTCAAAAATATACAAGCAACTCCTGCAGCTCAATTCCAGAAAAATAAATGACCCAATCAAAAAATGGGCCAGAGAACTAAACAGACATTTCTCCAAAGAAGACATACAGATGGCTAACAAACACATGAAAAGGTGCTCAACATCACTCATTATTAGAGAAATGCAAATCAAAACCACAATGAGGTACCATTACACGCCAGTCAGGATGGCTGCTATCCAAAAGACTACAAGCAATAAATGCTGGAGAGGGTGTGGAGAAAAGGGAACCCTCTTACACTGTTGGTGGGAATGCAAACTAGTACAGCCACTATGGAAAACAGTGTGGAGATTCCTTAAAAAACTGGAAATAGAACTGCCATATGACCCAGCAATCCCACTTTTGGGCATACACACTGAGGAAACCAGATCTGAAAGAGACACGTGCACCCCAATGTTCATTGCAGCACTGTTTATAATAGCCAGGACATGGAAGCAACCTAGATGCCCATCAGCAGATGAATGGATAAGGAAGCTGTGGTACATATACACCATGGAATATTACTCAGCTGTCAAAAAGAATTCATTTGAATCAGTCCTAATGAGATGGATGAAACTGGAGCCCATTATACAGAGTGAAGTAAGCCAGAAAGATAAAGAACATTACAGCATACTAACACATATATATGGAATTTAGAAAGATGGTAATGATAACCCTATATGCAAAACAGAAAAAGAGACACAGAAATACAGAACAGACTTTTGAACTCTGTGGGAGAAGGTGAGGGTGGGATGTTTCAAAAGAACAGCATGTATACTATCTATGGTGAAACAGATCACCAGCCCAGGTGGGATGCATGAGACAAGTGCTCGGGCCTGGTGCACTGGGAAGACCCAGAGGAGTCGGGTGAAGAGGGAGGTGGGAGGGGGGATCGGGATGGGGAATAAGTGTAAATCTATGGCTGATTCATATCAATGTATGACAAAACCCACTGAAATGTTGTGAAGTAATTAGCCTCCAACTAATAAAAAAATTTAAAAAAAAAAAAAAAATCATACACCACGACCAAGTGGGCTTTATCCCAGGAATGCAAGGATTCTTTAATATCCGCAAATCAATCAATGTAATACACCACATTAACAAATTAAAAGATAAAAACCATATGATTATCTCAATAGATGCAGAGAAAGCCTTTGACAAAATTCAGCACCCATTCATGATTAAAACTCTCCAGAAAGCAGGAATAGAAGGAACATACCTCAACATAATAAAAGCTATATATGACAAGGGTGAAGAGAATGGTGAGGGATAAGAAGATGGCAACTGAATTGGAATTCACAGAGAACTCCACCAGTCACAGCTAGTTTTGGCCTCCAATCTTTCCTTTAGACTTCTTCTAAGACTTCTAAAATTTCTTCTAGTCTGGTACTTTATGGCAATAGGGGTCTTCAAAAGTGTGCCTTTTAAAATTAGTGTGCATTAGTTGTTGAAGGAATTCCTCTAATCAATTTTTATAACAGTGGATTTTTAAATTAAACAAATTGCTATATAAAAGGATAGAATTTCACTTACAAACATTAATGTGTTTTCAGCATCCTGTTTTTAGATTTGCATACCATGCATCTATTTGGCAGGTGTTTTCAAAGATGTTGAGCATAGTGCTACATCCTGGAAAGTGAATTCTAGAAAGGACATCCAATGAATAGGTAACTAATATTAGTTAAATATTTATTTGGTGGGCTTAGTATATAATATTGTCATATTTTTAACAATAAAATCTTGTAGACCCTTGAGCAAATAAAACAAATTATAATAGAAAAAATTATTGGTTGTTTGTTTTCTCGTGACAGAAGATGGGGTTTCTTCCCTATGTCTCTTGAGTTTTTGTCTTTGGCTGTGACACAAGACAGATTAACAGGAGAAACAAACACAAATTTTAATTCATGCCTAAGGAGGCGTCAGAAATGGGACCTAAGAAGTGGCCACAGAAGGCAGAGGGAAAGAAATAATATATTTGTGACATTTCCTTACTGCATAAAGTAAAAAGACATTATACGGGGTTATGAGCTTGCTAGATTCCATTCCCTACCATAAACACATGGGGATTTCTGTTAAAATTTTAGTCTTTCTGACATTTTTGTTCAATTACTCACTCATGTCCAACTCTTTGCCACCCTGTGGACTGCAGCATGCCAGGTTTCCCTGTCCTTGACCATCTCCTGGAGTTTGCTCAAACTCATAGTCATTGAGTCAGTGATGCCATCCAACCATCTCATCCTCTGTCATCCCCTTCTCCTGCCTTCAATATTTCCCAGCATCAGGGTCTTTCTGACATTACTTATTTTCTTGTTAATGCATGATTATTAATGACACAAGTAAAATTCCAAGATGTATAAAAATCACATACATAGTTGAATAAGAAGATAGTCTTTGAATTTAATTCAATAACTGTTTATTAATCTCTTAATTTGCATGGGCACATTGCTAAAAAAAGAGACATATACAAAAATAAAGATATATAACATATAAGCTTCTGTCTTAGTCAAACTGTAAAAACACAGTTCATAACAAGAAACACTAGGATGGAGTATAGAACTATTTGAAATAGACTGAATACACAGTTGATAGCAACAAAAAGCAGGACAGGAATCAGAAATACTGGTCTATTGATAGATACACAACATCTTTTGAATAAGAAAATGAGTGTGAACTATATGTAAGACAAGGACATTAAAACATAAGGGTGAAGGCATTATAACTAGAGATACAGAAATAAAATCATATGAATGAGATTTTAGTGTATGTGTGGAGAACAGAGAGAGGTCCAAACAAACTGGGTGAAAGTATCCATGCAAAGGGAAATATCGGAAGAAAATGTAGGAAAGACAAAGAATGCTAGCCATGAGTTTCTGTTATGCCATATGCTCTGCTAAAACTTCACATTGGTTAGCTGAAGGAATATTAGCTTCTTTGTGGAGTGCAAATAATACTCATTTCATAGATTTTTGAAGAGAGAGGATGCATATAATTAAAGCAAATTGCCAAGACTCAGAGACATGCATGCATGCTAAGTCACTTCTGTCACGTCCAACTCTTTGCAGCCCCATGGACTGAGTCTGACAGGCTCCTCCGCCCATGGGATTCTTCAGGCAAGAATACTGGAGTGGATTGCCATGTTCCTTTTAGGGGATCTTCCCAATGCAGAGACTGAACCCAAGTCTCCTGCAGCTCCCTCATTGCAGGTGGATTTTTTATCTCTGAGCCACCAGGGAAGCCCAGGTCTACCTGACCCAAAGCCTATTAATGGAACAAGGCACTTTATATTGCTGTAATGACTTTTTATTTAATTTTTAATTGTAGGATAATTGCTTTGCAATGTTTAATTGGCTTCTGCCATACTTCAACATGAATCATCCATGTTGTTGTAATTGTTGTTCAGTCGATAAGTACTTTCTCACTCTTTGTGACCCATGGAGTGCAGCATGCCAGGTTTCCCCGTCCTTTACTATGTCCCGGAGTTTGCTCAAACTCATGGACATTGAGTCCATGATGCCATTCAACCATCTCATCATTTGTTGCCCCCTTCTCCTCCTACCTTCAATCTTTCCCAGCATCAGAGTCTTTTCCAATGAGTTGGCTCTTCTTATCAGGTGGCCAAAGTGATGAAACTTGATCTTCAGCATCAGTCCTTCCAATGAATATCCAGGATTGAGTTCTTTTAGGATTGACTGCTTTGATCTCCTTGCTGCCCATGGGACTCTCAAGAGTCCTCTCCAGCTCCACAGTTCAAAAGCATCAAATCTTCACTGTTCAGTTTTCTTTATGATACAACTCTCACATCTATACATAACTACAGGAAAAACCATAGCTTTGACTATATGGCCCTTTGTTGGCATAGTGATGTTTCTGTTTTCTAATATGCTGTCTAGGTTTGTCTTTTAATTTCATGGCTTCAGTCACAGTCCACGTGATTTTGGAGCCCAAGAAAGTAAAATCTGTCACTCTTTCCATTTTCTTCCTGTCTATTTGCCATGAAGTGATGGGACTGGATGCCACAATCTACATTTTTTGAATGTTGAGTTATGAGCCAGCTTTTTCACTCTTCCCTTTTACCCTCATGAGAGGTTCTTTGGTTCCTCTTTGCCTTCTGTCATTAGGGTGGTATCATGTGCATATCTGAGTTTATTAATATTTCTCCTGGCAAACTTAATTCCATCTTGTGATCCATACATCTGGGCATTTCACATGATGTACTCTGTTAAATAAGCAGGGTGACAATATACAGCCTTAACATACTCCTTTTCCCAATTTTGAACCAGTCTATTGTTCCATGACTGATTCCAACAATTAGTTCTTGTCCTGAATACAGGTTTCTTAGGAGACAAGTAAAGTGGTCTGGTATTCCCATCTCTTTGAGAAATTTTACCAGCTTTTTATGATCCACACTGTCTAAGGCTTTAACATAGTTAATGAAGCAGACATAGATTTTTTTTTTTTAATTGGCCATTCTGTTTCTTCAAAGGTGTTCTTGCCCACACCAATAGATATAATGGTCATCTGATTTAAATTTGCCTATTCCTGTCCATTTTAGTTCACTGATTTCTAAAATGTTGATGCTCACTCTTGCCATCTCCTGTTTGACCACGTTCAATTTACCTTGATTCACGGATGTAATATTCCAGTTTCTATGCAGTACTGTTCTTTACAGTATCAAACTTTACTTTCACCACCAGATACATCCATAACTGACTGTATACATATGTACCTTCCCTCTTGAATCTCCCTCCTACCCGCCACCCATTCCCGCCCCTCTAGTTTGTCACAGAGACTGGGTTGAGCTCCCTACATGATATAGCAAATTCCCACTTACTATCTGTTCTACACATGGAAATGCTTATGTTTCAATGACCCTCTGTCAATTCATCCCACCACCTCCTTCCTCTGCTGTGTCCACGTGTCTATTCTCTATGTCTGTGTCTATATTGGTGCCCTGCAAAGAGTTTCATCAGCACCATGATTCTAGATTCCATATATGTGTGTTAATATATGATATCTGTCTTTTTCTTTTTGCCTTATTTCACTCTGCATAACAGACTCAAGGTTCATTTGCCTCACTAGACCAAAATCTGTTCTTTTTTTTAATCTCTGAGTAGTATTCCATTGCATATATGTACCACTTTTTTTTTTTTTTTAATCAATTCATCTGTCAATGGACATCTAAGTTGATTCCATATCCTGGCTACTGTAAATGGACACATGTGTCTTTTAAAATTGTGGTTTTCTCAGGATATATGCCCAAAAGTGGGGCTGCTAAGTCATATATTAGCTTTATTCTTAGATTTTTAAGAAATCTCCACACTGTTCTCCACAGTGGCTTATCAATTTACATTCCCACCAGCAGTGCAAGAGGGTATCCTTTTCTCCACATTCTCTCTAGCATCCATTGCTTGTAGATTTTTTGATGATGACCATTCTGACTGGTGTGAGGTGATATCACATTGCAATTTTGGTGCCCATTTCTCTAACAATAAGCAATGTTTTCTCCCATTCTGAGTAAGCTCAAACATGGGCAAATTTGAGAAGATATTTGATTTCAAAAAGTGAGGAAGTTGGATTCTATTTCAAGGAAAATGGGGTTCCAGTCAATTTTTGAAGAAGGCTGTGATATGATCAGATATGTACTTCAGAAGGACATTTCTGCATACCTTAAACTCATGTGATTGACCTCAGAATTAGTTGGACCCTGAGAGGGTAACAGGCAGGAAGGCCAGGGGTCTCCAAAGGGAGGAAAGAGGCTGAAAATGCCAGACATTTTTATTTCTCTTAAGTGGCAGGAAGAAACAAACCAGCGATGTTTTTCCTTCTCTATACAAATTTAAAAGAAGGTTTCTCTTAACATGCTGTGTTGCCATGACACCTGGCCTCACCTAAAGCTAACTACTCTCAAACCTTGAGTTAACCAATACATTTCTTTTTCTTATGGAAATGTTATCTTAAGCTTTGTTAATGAACCCCAGACTCTGTCTTCAAGTTGGTTCCACCAAACGGCCTAACTTACTTACTCAGGTATTGTTCCCCTAATCTATGTAAATGGAACTATTTGTTGGTATTCTGCCCTTCTACAGGATTCAAGTCAATCATTTTATGGCCAGGGATGAATTATCTGTACCATTCTAAATTTTATGACATTCCTTTCTTTTCATTAACAGACTGTGAGTGACTATATAACATACAGCTAAAGACTAGGAGGTGGGTACTCTTTTGCCCCCTTCTGATGCCTATGTCAGAAACTTTCTCTATCTAACTTTATACTTTAATAAAACTTTATTACACAAAAGCTCTGAGCGATCCAGCCTCGTCTCTGGCCCCGGATTGAATTCGTCTCCTCCGGAGGCCAAGAATCCCACGTCTTAACGTTCAGCAACAACCTTTCAACCCTTTAAAGTGCAGATATCAGTATAAATAACAGTGACTAACATCTTTGGTCCAACTTCTCCAAACGCTTATATAGTTTTTTATATTTATTTAAATTAATAAATATCCTGTGGGTACTGAACAGAAGCGCAGTGAGTATCACCTTACTCACTTTAATTCTGAATGTACTACTTTAGACCATACCTTCCTCATGGCGATTTTCATCTCCACATTTCTCAGGGTACAGATGAGAAGGTTCAGCTTGGGGGCAATCACACTGTAAAGCACAGCCATTTCCTTATCCTTATTTACACTACCTGCAGGTAGAACATAAATGTAGATACAAGGAACAAAGAATAAAGCTACAACCATTATGTGAGAACTACAGGTTGAGAGAGCTTTTTTTTTTTTTTTTTGCCCGGCAGAGGAGTATGATCTAAGATTACATAATATGATTATATAAGAAACTAATAGAAGAAAAAAATAAGGACCACCACCATCCCTGAATTTGCAATCATTAAGATATTAACAACATAAATATCTTTGCACACTAATTTCAAATGTGGCTTCACATCACATAGGTAGTGATCTATCTGATTAGTGCCACAGAAAGGTAACTTGAGTACCATGAGAAGTAAAGGAATAGAATGCCAAAAACTCACAGCCCAGGCCAGGACGATCAACATGTTACACTTCTGTCTGTTCACGATGACCATACAGTGCAGGGGCTTGATGATGGCAACGTAGCGATCAAAAGTCACGGACACCAAGATGAATATCTCCATACCTGCCAGCAAGTGGGCAGTGAAGAGCTGGGTCATACAGTTGTTATAGGAAATATTTTTTCTTGCTGTAGGTAAGTCCCTGATTAGCCTGGGGACCACCGTGGAGGGGTAGCTGAGAGGTGTCAGAGGAAGTTGTTGCATTAGATGGCTGCAGGTGATGGTGAGTGAGATGATGAAATTCCCCAGTAAGACAGCCAGGTAACAGAGCAGGAACAAGGAAAATAGCGGTAGCTCTACTTGCTTATTATACCACAGTCCCATGAAACAAATTCTGTGACATTGTTCTGAGTTCAGAATACACAACAGAAATTTACTTCATCTGAAATGATGCGGGACATAATATATGTTTAATAGCACTTTCTAGGTTTTGGAGTATTTATACATGAATAAAAGTGTAGTTTATACAGTATTTATTCCAGATACAATCTTGTAAAACCTTTTAGATTAATGGTGTCATTATATTTAAAGAGGTATTTAGTAAAAGCCTGTATTATGCCTGAAACTTTTGTAAACATTTCAAATGCATTTAACTCATGCTTAGTTATTACTAATAGTTATTACTCTGATACTCATTTTACATATGGATAAACCAAAAAATGGGGGATCAATTAATTCTACAGGTTTCCCTGGTGGCTCAGACAGTAAAGAATCTACATACAATGTGTGATACCTGGGTTCGATCCCTGAGTTGGGAAGATTCCCTGGAGGAAGATGTGGCAATCCACTCCAGTATTCTTGCCTGGAGACTTCCCATGGACAGAGGAGCCTGGCGGGCTATAGTCCATGGAGTTGCAAAGAGTCGGACATGACTGAGCAGCTAAACACAGCACAGCACAGTTAATTCTACAAAATCATTAAGATAATTAAATATCAACCTAATACATGAACCTGCATTTGATGCCATTTTCCATGCTCTAAACAGCTATGCTACCTCATCTATTGACCAAATGTACTACGAGGTCTTTCCCACCTCCATAAAGAATATGGAGTTTTATGCCGTCTATGCCATTAACTACCTGTAAAACTTTAGGTAAGTCCCTTCCCTTGTCTATGGTACATACAGTTTTTGTATAAAGCCTAAATCCTGGGTGAAAATTACAAATACCCATTGGAAGCAAACATTTATTTTTGAAATAGAAACAAAACAAGGTTCTTAATTATGGCAGGCATAGTCTTAATTATTTTTAACAGTTTCAATGACTGTCCTTCTTTGCACCATGGACATATAGAAAATGAACTTGAGGCAAAATTAGTGGGTGTCTAAATATAGGAAGATAAGTTATTATTACATAAAGTGTTCTTTTATTAATCATTCTAAATAATATTTTAGAGGTCACTATTGTAACACCAGAAACACTTTGGAGACTTGGTTATCTGCAGATATATTGAAGAACTCAATGTGATTAATAGATGATCTGCTTATTAAATACACATTTTGAATAGTGCCACAACTTTGATGCAATACAGCTAGGAGCAGATAGTGAATATGGTGAAACCACCATCTTTTACCCATAATCAGACGTCTTCCAGTGAAAATATATTTTACCTAAAGGACTCCTAATTTCAATACATTATTTTAATGGTATAAGTGGGGAACAATATGAATCATTAGACAGATGACTCATCTAATGATTATGAAGATGAAGATTCAGGCTTCACAGGTGGCCCTAGTGGTAAAGAACCCACCTGCCAATGCAGGAGACATAAGAGACATGGGTTTGATCCCTGGGTTGGGAAAATCTCCTGGAGTAGGAAATGGCAACTCACTTCAGCATTCTTGCATGTAAAATCCCATGGACAGAGGAGCCTGGCGGACTACAGTCCATGGAATTGCAAAGAGTCAAATATCCCTGAGATACTGAGCATGCACATCAAGGCTCTGGTATCCTGCTGTAAGCAGTTCATTCTAAGCCTTCTTCTTCAACTACTGAGTGGAACTAATAACGCTGAGCAACAGTAGATTGAATTTACTATGATCAGAGATTTTTGTAAAAATAAAATGCTGTTCAAACTCCCAATTATTTTCTCAACATTTACCTCAATTATTTTTCTCAATTAAATGACATGCACACACACACATGTATATATGTCTCTCTCTCTCTAAATATATATGTGTGTGTGTATATATATACACACATAAATATATATGTATATATATATACACGTTTTATATATATATATATATATAAAACAATGCTTACCTGTGACATTTTAAATTTTTTTGAAGTACTATAATTTTTAGACCAGTTCCTTTTATTTTTCTGTGAGTGTGCTATGAAACAGCAAATATATATGGAATACCTCTTAAGCTCCTGTGAATCTTCCATCAAAAGTAATTTAGGAAAACATTGCTAGAGATATCTTCAATTGATTAAAAGGTACAAAAGGACCAGAGGGAAAAACTCCGTCATGCACTGTGCAGCAGCCGATGGGTTTGTAGTCATAATTGTAAAAATAAAGCCAATAAAATTATAGTGCGTATATACATAGTTTTATTTATCTCTTGGGGGTTATCAGACTAATCGTGCAACACTTCTCTAATGTTATAACACTGAAAATGTTACGGATACTTTTCCATTGCTCTCCTCTCCTAGAATATTTCCTCCAAGACTTGTCACTATGTATCACAATACATAATATATATTTAACAAATGTTTCATTCTTAATTATCCAATTTACACATTTATTTCCATTACTCTATTACTTAGTATTACGGTGCTGGTTAGAAATAGGAAAAGCCACAATGATTAATCATTTTCCCCTTCCTTTTCTTCCTTTTTTTTTTTTTTTTTTTTTTTTTGCTTTGCTTTGTCCTTTCTTTCCTTGGGTGAAAGAGAGAGAGGAATGACTGCAGAAAGTAGAGTAACACGTTGACTAAATTCTAGTCCTTACTTTAGAGCAGACAATCCCTGGGGTCTATGCAAGATTACTACAAAGGCTAATCTTGTTATATACGATGTCTTACTTTTTAAAAATTGCTTATTTCCACACAACACTCCCGGCACAGCCGAAAGAACAAATAACTCCCGTGACAAAGAGTGCAGGCGGTGACACGAAATAAGTGCACAGAAACCCGGGCAGAGGGCAGGCACGGGGAGCGGAAACAAGTCCAAACGAGCCCCCAGTGCAGAGGCCGGGCGGGCGCTGGAACAAGTGCGCAGGAGGCCCGCGAAGCAAGGGGCAGGCCTGGGCGGGCCAGAGCAAGTGCGCACGCGCCCCCAGGGCAGAGGCCGGCTGGGAGCCGGAACAAGTGCGCCCGAGGCCTGCGGCATAGATGGTGAGCTTAGGAGGCTGAGACAAGTGCACACGAGCCCCACAGCAGAGGGCGGACCTCGGGAACCGAGACAAGCATGCACGAGCCCCGCGGCACAGAGGGTGAGCTCAGGGGGCCAAGGGAAGCCCACGCAAGTCGCTCTGATGCAGAGGAATCCACACAAGCACCTACCTAGCAAGTTTCAGACAGCAGCGCATGGCAGGACAGAGGAACAGAGGCACGGGCATTGATTCCAGGGACAGGTAGGGACTGGCAGCACTGCAGATATGCTGAGAGGGCCACTTTGAAGCAGCTGTGGAAATAGAGGTGCCTAACACCTCGAAATGGTTTGCCATTTCCTTCTCCAGTGGACCACATTCTGTCAGACCTCTCCACCATGACCTGTCCATCTTGGGTGGGCATGGCTGAGGTTCATTGAGTTAGACAAGGCTGTGGTCCATGTGATCAGATTGGCTAGTTGTCTGTGACTGTGCTTTCAGTCTGTCTGCCCTCTGATGTCCTCTCTCTTATTGGGTTTCTCTTGTCTTCAAAGTGAGGTATCTCTTCATGGCCACTGCTCCTGACCTTGGACTAAGGCAATGCCAAAAAATGCTCAACTACCGCACAATTGCACTCATCTCACATGCTAGTAAAGTAATGCTAAAAATTCTCCAAGCCAGGCTTCAGCAATACGTGAACCGCAAACTTCCAGATGTTCAAGCTGGTTTTAGAAAAGGCAGAGGAAACAGAGATCAAAATGCCAACATCCGCTGGATCATTGAAAAAGCAAAAGAGTTCCAGAAAAACATCTATTCCTGCTTTACTGACTATGCTAAAGCCTTTGGCTATGTGGATCACAATAAACTGTGGAAAATTCTGAAGGAGATGGGAATACCAGACCACCTGACCTGCCTCTTGAGAAACCTGTATACAGATCACAAAGCAACAGTTAGAACTAGAAATGGAACAACAAACTGGTCCCAAATAGGAAAAAGAGTATGTCAAGGCTGTATATTGTCACCCTGCTTATTTAACTTATATGCAGAGTACTTCATGAGAAACACTGGTCTGGAAGAAGCACAAGCTGGAATCAAGATTGCTAGGAGAAATATCAATAACCTCTGATATGCAGATGACACCACCCTTATGGCAGGAAATGAGGAAGAACTAAAGAGCCTCAATGTGAAAGTGAAAGAGGAGAGTGAAAAAGTTGTCTTAAAGCTCAACACTCTGAAAACTAAGATCATTGCATCTGGTCTCATCACTTCATGGCAAATAGATGGGGAAACAGTGACTGACTTTATTTTGTGCGGCTCTAAAATCACTGCAGATGGTGATTGCAGCCATGAAATTAAAAGACTCCTTGGAAGGAAAGTTATGACCAACCCAGACAGCATATTAAAAAGCAGAGACATTACTTTGCCAACAAAGGTCCATCTAGTCAAGGCTATGGTTCTTCCAGTAGTCATGTATGGATGTGAGAGTTGGACTGTAAAGAAGTTGAGCACTGAAGAATTGATGCTTTTGAACTCTGGTGTTGGAGAAGACTTGAGAGTCCCTTGAACTGCAAGGAGATCCAACCAGTCTATCTTCAAGGAGATCAGTCCTGGGTGTTCATTGGAAGGACTGATGTTGAAGCTGAAACTCCAATACTTTGGCCACCTAATGTGAAGAGCTGACTCATGTGAAAAAACCCGGATGCTGGGAAAGATTGAGGGCAGGAGGAGAAGGGGATGACAGAGAATGAGATGCTTGAATGGCATCACCGACTCAATGTACATGGGTTTCGGTAAACTCCGGGAGTTGCTGAGGGACAGGCAGGCCTGACGTGCTGCGGTTCACGGGGTCGCAAAGAGTCTGACAGGACTGAGCGACTGAACTGAATGAACTGAACACTGCAAATGCTAGAATGACTGTCCAAAGGCATAGTGAACCCACAGACACTCCAAAACCTACTACTGGACAACTGCACTGCCGTTCAGAGAGAGGAGATCCAGGTCTATCAACCAGAACACAGGCACAAGCTCCCCAAACCAGGATAAGGTCACAGAACGCTAACCCAACCCCGTCCACAGGGGCAGACTCTACAACCAAGAGCTATGACTTTGAGAACTTTTTTTTACATTTTTTTTTCTTTCTCTCTCTCTCTTTCTCTTTTTTTTTTTTTTCCCTCATATAAACCACACTGTTTATTCTCCCAACATATCTCCACCATCACAGTAGCGTTTAGTGGTGTGTGGAGTTTTCTTCTTCTTTTTTCTTGTTATAAAAATTTAAAAAAAACAAAATCACTTTGAATTTCATTCTTCTTATAAATTACACTTTTTTCCTCAACATATTTCAACCATTACATGAGCTTTTTATGGTGCTGTGGAATTTTCCTGCTTGTTTTCTTTGTTTAAAAAATGTAATAATTATTCATTTTAAGATTTATTTTTATTTTTTCTTATAAATCACACACTTTATTCTCCCTACATATTTCCACCTCCATATTAGCCTTTTGTGGTGCTGTGGAGTTTCCCTATTTTTATTTCTTGTCAAAAAAAAAAAGAAAAAAGAAAGAAAAGAAAAAAAAAGATTCATTTTAAGATTTTTTTCCTCTTAATTTTTTTTCTTGATTTTATTTTATTTCTTTTTAATTTTATTTTTGATATATTCAACTTCTTTTCATACAGTTCTTTATTGGCTGTAGTTATTTCTGGATATATATATATACATCTTTCCCACATATGTCTATTTATCTTTGCTTTTCTATTTTTTTCTGTTTTCTTTTTTTAATCCTCTTCTCCAGCCCTGCCTTTTCTCTTTTCCCTCCATTCTTCTTTTTTCTCTCTTTTTTATTCTCCTTTTTTTCCTTCACTCTTTCTTCTTTCACCCAGTATGTTAAATTGTTGAGCTCTCCATGCTATTTTCCCCAGTTGACCCTCTGCACATGCTCAGATTTCCAGATTGAGCATTAGCTAACTCTGCTTTCAGTTGGTTGATATCACCCCTGGTTTCCCTTGTTCACCAAGTCAATCTCCTGTACTATTTTCTTAAGAAGACTTTGGCTATAACTGTAAGTGTGGAAGTATGTGCGTATATGTCCTAGTAGTTCTGTAATTACCCACTTTATCTCCTCCCACTAGAACACAGGCACAAGTCACCCCCAAAAAGAAATCAACACAAACCACCCAACCAACATTTCCCTCCAAGGTCAAAAATCAAAAGGAAGAAGTAATACAACCCTAAAGCCTGGGAAAAGGAGACCTCAAGTGGAGTAAGTTAGGGAAAAAAAAAACATGAAAAAACAGAGAAATACAGCTCAAATGAAAGAGAAAGGTAGAAACTCACAACCCCCCCCCAAAAAACGAAGAGGAAATAAGTAACCTCCCTGAAAAAGAATTCAGAATAATGATAGCAAAGATGCTTTGAAGACTTGAAAATAGATGGAGAACATGCAAGAAGCATTTAATACAGTTACTAAAATCACCAAGGACATTGAAGAAATAAAGAATAAGCAAACAGAGATGAACAGCATAATTACCAAAATTAAAAATACTCTAGAAGGACTCAATAGCCAAATAAGTGAAGGAGAGGAACAGATAAGTGACCTGGAGGACAGAATGGTGGAAATAACTGCTGAAGAGAATAATAAAGGGAAAGGAATGAAAAGAGTTGAGGATAGCTTCAGAGACCTTCGGAGCAATATTAAACACAGCAACACTTAAGTTATAGGGGTCCCAGAGGAAGAAGAAAAAAAAGGCACTGAGAAAAGTTTTGAATAAATTATAGGTAAAAACTTTCCCAACATGGGCAAGGAAATAGTCAATCGAGTCCAAGAAGTACAGAGAATCCCTTACAGGTTAAACTCAAGGAGAAACACATTGAGACACATATTAATCAAGGTAACAGATTAAGCACAAAGAATATTAAAAGCAGCAAGGGAAAAGCAACAAGTAAAATCCAAGGGAAAACCCATATGATTAACAAAGAAACTTTTGGCAGAAACTCTGCAGGCCAGAAGGGAATGGCAAGATATATTTACATACTGAAACAGAAAAACCTACAACCATGATTACTATATCCAGCAAATATCTCAATCAAAATTAACAGAGAATCCAGAACCACTAAACCAGCCCTGGAACAGAGTCTAAAGGGACGTACATAGCCAGTAAACACAAGAGAAAGGAAAGACCCACAAAAACAAACCCAAAACAATGAAGAAAATGCCAATAGGAACATATGTATCAATAATTACCTTAAATGTAAATGGATTAAACGCATCAACCAAAAGATACACACTGACTCAGTTCAGTTCAGTTGTGTCTGACTCTTTGTGACCCCATGGACCACAGCACACCAGGCCTCCCTGTCCATCACCAATTGCTGGAGTCCACCCAAAGCCATGTCCATTGAGTCGGTGATGCCAACCAACCATCTCATCCTCTGTTGTCCCCTTCTCCTCCTGCCCTCGATCTTTCCCAGCATCAGGGTCTTTTCCAATGAGTCAGCTCTTCACATCAGGTGGCCAAAGTATTGGAGTTTCAGTTTCAACATCAGTCCTTCCAATGAACACCCAGGACTGATTTCCCTTAGGATGGACTGGTTGGATCTCCTTGCAGTCCAAGGGACTCTCAAGAGTCTTCTCCAACACCACAGTTCAAAAGCATCAATTTTTCAGTGCTCAGCTTTCTTCACAGTCCAACTCTCACATCCATACATGACCACTGGAGAAACCATAGCCTTGACCAGACGGACCTTTGTTGGCAAAGTAATGTCTCTGGTTTTTAATATGCTATCTAGGTTGGTCATAACTTTCCTTCCAAGAAGTTTCCTCATCTATTTGCCATGAAGTGATGGGACCAGATGCCATGATCTTAGTTTTCTGAATGTTGAGCTTTAAGCCAACTTTTCCACTCTCCTCTTTCAGTTTCATCAAGAGGCTCTTTAGTTCCTCTTCACTTTCTGCCATAAGGCTGGTGTCATCTGCATAGCTGCGGTTATTTATATTTTTCCCGCCAATCTTGATTCCAGCTTGTGCTTCATCCAGCCCAGCGTTTCTCATGAAACGTTAGACCAAATGGACCTAATTGATATTTTCAGGACTTTCCATCCAAATGCCGAATACACTTTCTTCTCAAGTGCACAAGGGACATTCTCCAGGATAGACCACAACTTGGGCCATGAATCAAGTCTCAGTGAATTTAAGAAAATTGAAATTGTATCAGGTATCTTCTCTGACCACAATGCTATGATACTAGATATCAACTACAGGAATTAAAAAAAGAAGAAGAAGAAAGAAAGAAAAAACACCAAAAGACAAAACAAAACAAAAAAACTCTTGGAGATCAAATAATTCATCAGGAAATAACAAAGAGGTTACTGACTGAAGAAATAAGAAAATAAATCAAAAGATTCCTAGAAAGAAATGACAATGAAAACACAATGACCCAAAACCTATGGGATTCAGCAAAAGCTGTTCTAAGAGGTTTATAGTGATACAATCATACCTCCACAAACAAGAAAAAGATCAAGTAGACAGCCTAATTCTACTTCTAAGGCAGCTGTAAAAAGAAGCAGAAGAACAACAACAACAAAAACAAAAACAAGGACAGCAGAAGAAAGGAGATCATAAGAATCAGAGCTGAAATCATTGAAAAAGAAACGGAAACAATAGCAAAGATTAGTAAAACTAAAAGCTGGTTCTTTGAGAAGATAAACAAAATGGACAAACCACTAGCCAGACTCATCAAGAGAAAGAGGGAGAACAATAAAATCAATAAAATTAGAAATGAAAAAGGAGAGGTTATAACAGGCAACACAGAAATACAAAGGATCATAAGGGAATATTATGAGCAACTATTTGCTCATAAAATGGACAACCTAGAGGAAATGAACAGATACTTAGAAAAGATCAGCCTACCATGGCTGAACCAGAAAGAAGCAGAAGTTATGAACAACTCAATTACAAACACTGAAATTGAAGCAGTGATCAAGAATTGCCCCAAAAAGAAAAGCCCAGGGCCAGATGGCTTCACAGGGGAATTCTATGAAACATTTAGAGAACTAACGTCTATTTTTCTGAAACTCTTTCAAAAAATTGCAGAGGAAGGAGAACTTCCCAACTCATTCTACGAGGCCACAATCACCCTGATACCAAAACCAGCAAAAAACAACACAGGAAAAGAAAATTACTGGCCAATATCACTGATGAACATAGATGCAAGAATCCTCAACAAAATTCTAGCAATAGAATCCAACAACTTAAAATACTCATACACCATGATCATATCAGGTTTATTTCAGGGATGCAAGGATTCTTCAGTATATGCAAACCAATCAAAGTGATACACCATATCAACAAATTGAAAGATCAAAACCATATGATCATCTCAAAAGATCCAGAAAAAGCCTTTGACAAAATTCAGCATCCATTTATTAAAAAAAAAAACGCTTCATACAATGGCCATAGAAGGAACCTAAGTCAACATAGTAAAGGCCGTATATGAAAAGCCCACAGCACATATAATCCTCAATGGTCAAAAACTAAAAGCTTCGCCTTTAAGATCAGGAACAACACAAGGATTTCCACTCTCACCACTATTATTCAACATGGTATTGGAACTCCTATCTATGGCAATTAGAGAAGAAAAAGAAGCAAAATGAATCCAGTTTGGTAAAGAAGAAGTAAAACTCTCACTGTATGCAGATGTCATGGTACTATACATAGAAAACACAAAACAAACTATCAGAAAATTATTAGAGCTAATCAGTGCATTCAGCAGAGTCGTGAGATACAAGGTCAATACACAGAAGTTACTTTCACTCCTATATACAAATAATTAAAAATCAGAAAGAGAAATTAAGGAATCAATACCATTCACCATTGCAACAACAACAACAACAAGAAAACACATAAATACATAAATAAAATATTCAGGATTAAACTTACCTAAGGAGACAAAAGACCTGTATTATAAAACTATAGTACACTAATGGAAGAAATCAAATATGGAATAAACAGATGGAGAGATATTCCATGTTCCTGGGTAGGAATAATCAATATTGTGAAAATGACTATACTACCAAATGCAATCTACAGGTTCAGTGCAATCCCTTTCAAATTACCAGTGGCATTTTTCATAGAACTAGAACAAAAATTTTCACAATTCATGTGGAAACACAAAAGACCCTGAATAGCCAAAATAGTCTTGAGAAAGAAGAATGTAGCTAGAGGAATCAACTTTCCTGACTTCAGAGTATACTACAAAGCTACAGTCATAAAGATAGTGTGATACTGGCACAAAAACAGAAATACAGACCAATGGGACAAGATAGAGAACCCAGAGATAAACCCACTCACCTATGGGTACCTTGTTTTTGACAAAGGAGGCAAGAATATGCAATGGGGAAAAGACAGACTATTCAATAGGTGGTGCTGGGAAAACAGCACAGCTATGTGCAGAATAATGAAATTAGATCAGTACCTAATGCTATACACAAAGATAAACTCAAAATGGATTAAATACCCAAATGTAAGACCAGAAACTATTAAACTCTAAGAGAAGAACATAGGCAGAACACTCAATGACATAAATTAGAGCAAGATCTTCTATGATCCACCTCCTAGAGTAATGGAAATAAAAACAAAAATAAACAAGTGGGATCCAGTTAAACTTAAAAGCTTTTGCATAGTGAAGAAAATTACAAACCAGGTAAAAGGACATCCCTCAGAATGGGAGAAAATGATAGCGAAGGAAATAACTGATAAAGAATTAATTTCCAAAATATACAAGCAGGTTATACAACTCAATACCAGAAAAGCAAGCAACCCAATCAAAAAGTGGGAATGGTACCTGCAGAGACATTTCTCCAAAGAAGACATACAGATGTCTAACAAGCTCATGAAAATATGCTCAACATCATTCATTATTAGAGAAATGCAAATCAAAACTACAATGAGATACCACCTCTCATCAGTCAGAATGGCCATCAACAAAATGTCTACAAACAATAAATTCTGGAGAGGATGTGGAGAAAAGGGGACACTCTTGCATAGCTGGTGGGAATGCAAACTGATACAGCGACTATGGAAGACGGTATGGAGACTCAAAAAGCTAGGAATAAAACCACCATATGACCCAGCAATCCCACTCCTGGGCATATACCCTGAGAAAATAAAAACTGAAAAGGACATATGTACCCCTATGCTCACTGCAGCACTATTTACAACAGCTAGAACATGGAAGCAATCTAGATGTCCATCAGCCAATGAATGGATAAAAAAGCTGTGGTACATATATACAATGGAATACTACTCAGCCATATAACAGAACAAATTTGAATCTGTTTTAATGAGGTGGATGAAACCAGAGCCCATTATACAGAGTGAAGCAAGTCAGAAAGAAAAACATAAATATTGTATACTGACACATATGTATGGAATCTGAAGATATAGTACTGATTACTTTATTTTCAGGGCAGCAATGGAGAAACAGACATAGAGAACAGACCTATAGACAAGCTGGGAGGAGAGGAAGGAGAAAGGGAGATGTATGAAGAGTGTAACACAGAAACTTACAATACTATGTGTAAAACAGATAGCCAGTGGTAATTTGCTCTTTGACTCAGGGAACCTAGGGGCTCTGTGTCAGGCTGTTGGGTGGGGTGGGGAGGGCGATGGGAGGGAAGTCTGGGAGGGGGTGGACATGGGTGTACATATGGTTGATTCTTGTTGATGCATGACAGAAAACCACAAAATTCTGTAAAGCAATTATCCTTCAATTAAAAAATATATATATGTATATATATATATATATATATATATATATATATATATATATTTGCTTATTTCTGCTTCTCTTCACCCTTTCTGGACACCCCCTGTTCTCTAACATATTCAGCTCTTGCTAGCCTCAGGGTATTGCACATTCCTTGTGGCTTTTCTCCATCTGTCCATATCTTGAAAATAATCTCTTACTAAACTCCCCTTAAATCATGACATGTGCCTCCAGCTTTGTCTTACTGCATGACACTGACACATGTGCACTTAATAATATAGCCTCAAAAAACATGAATCAAAGTAAATTGCATCTACCTAAAGAAAACATAAATCTACCTTCACAGTAGAAATTTTCAATATTACTTTTTAAATTATTGATAAATAAAGTGGGCAATAAATCATAATGTGTATAAAAGTTTTAAACAGAAAAATTTACAAGAATATGGATGCATAAATAAAATAGTACCTATACCAAAGAATCATGTTATCAGCATGCATACATAATATTTACAAAATTAAGTGTTAAGCCATTAAAAAAACTGTATCAACTAATTTGCTCCTAACACAACATTGCAGGTCAACTATATTTCAATAGAAGTTTAAAACAATGAATATGTAATAAAAAATCAGCATCAAAAAAAAAAGAAAGAAAGAAAAAGAAACATAGTTGGAGAAAATTTTCTGTCTAAATTGAAATCTTGTTATAAAGAAATGATTTTTAAAAATGTGTGGTATTGACATAAAGAGACAGGTAAATCACTGAATATAATGTTCATACATATAATTGAATTGCAAAGGACTTGAAATGAAATTTAAAATAGAAGATACATAAATGGCCAATAACAGTATTTTTAAATGTTCAGCAAACTAGTCATCAGGAAAACAAATTATATCATTAATAATTTATCTCTGCATACCTCCTAGAATGACTAATAGGAAAATACCAAGGGCAAGAATGTGGAACTATTCATGTGTTTGAATTTAGAACTCTCTTCTTGTGCTTTAGATATCTTTCCTCATTTTTAATATTGCCTAGGTTTCCATGACAGGCTTCCCTTGTGACTCAGCTGATAAAGAATCCACCTGCAATGCGGGAGACCTGGATTCAGTCCCTGAATTGGGAAGATCCCCTGGAGAAGGGAAAGGCTACCCACCCTAGTATTCTGGCCTGAGTCCAACAAAGAGTTGGACATGACTGAGGAACTTTCACTTTCACTTCCATGACAGCCATCACATGATTCTAAGAAATAATTTATTGGGAGCCTTTTAGAGTTTCTGTTTATTGTCATAGGCCCTCTGATGAATGTGAGTAATAGGTTTAGGGATAAGTACTTTAAAATGGGCTTTCTAGGTGGCATAGTGGTAAAGAATCCACCTGCCAATACAGGAGATGCAAGAGACAGGGATTACATCCCTGAGTCAGGAAGATCCCCTGGAGTAGGAAATGGCAACATGCTCCAGTATTCTTCCCTGGAAAAATCTATGGTCAGAGGAGCCTGGTGGGCTACAGTCCATGGGGTCACAAAGAGTCAGACACAAATGAGCAAACACACAAACACACACACTCTCACACACACATTAAAATGACTAGCATTATTTTTTTGTCCTCACTGTTCTAGTCCTCAAGCAATCAATGTTAGTTTCTCAGAAAAATTTTAATGTAAGAAAGAAGTATCTTCTCTAACTTGAGTCTATATATGAGGCCTCCAGGTTGGAATTATTCCATTATTGATACTCACATAACTTTCACCTTTCTAAGAAAGCCAAGTTTTGATAGAGGAAGCTCACATGTTTTGGTTCCAAGGACAGGGACTAAAGGTTTTCTCTGGTGACTCAGGGCTAAAGAAGCCACCTGCAATGCAGGAGATTTGGGTTCAATCTCTGAGTTGGTAATATCCCCCTGGAGAATAAAATGGCAATCCACTCATCTTTTTGTCTGGGAAATCCCATGGAAGAGGAGCATGGAGGGCTACAGTTCATGGGGTCACAAAAGAGTCAGACAAAACTTAGTGACTAAACCACAATAACAATAACAGAGACTAAAATTCTCCACTTATTCTCAATAAGTGTTTCTTGAACACATCTCTCCAGAGTATCTCTTTCTAAGACAAAGGTTTTCCATCAAAGGAGATAACTAACTTCTGGGAGAGAAAATAGCAGCTACAAGATAAAGTCCTTAATCTTTTATGGCAACCCCATTAAATATCCTTGAATTTTACATACAAAAAAATACATAAAATAAAACTTTTTTGTGGTTGCTTTTCACATCTTCAGAACAAGCTTCATTAAAGATGGAATGACTCATTTGAATATGTTTCCACTACATATTCTGCCTCCTGTCTATGGGATCATTGCCATTTATAGAAGATCGTTTCTACATAGCATTCCAAATGAATTTTTAAATTCAAGTCCTGGGTTTTCTGTGAAAAAATTTTGAGGCTTTAGGATATAAAGAAATATTTAGACATGAAAAATAATTCTATACTGTTTATTTGATGTTGAATTATCCAACAGACTTATTCCAAATAGGAAAAAGAGTACATCAAGGCTGTATATTGTCAACCTGTTTATTTAACTTATATGCAGAGTACATCATGAGAAACACTGGCTGGAAGAAGCACAAGCTGGAATCAAGATTGCCAGGAGAAAAATCAATAACTAAGATATGCAGATGACACCACCTTTATGGCAGAAAGTGAAGAAGAATTAAAGAGCCTCTTAATGAAAGTAAAAGAGAAGAGTGAAAAAGTTGGCTTAAAATTCCACATTCAGAAAGCTAAGATCATGGCATCCAGTCCCATCACTTCATGGCAAATAGATGGGGAAACAATGGATACAGTGGCAGACTTTATTTTTCTGGGCTCCAAAATCACTGCAGATGGTGATTGCAGCCATGAAATTCAAAGACGCTTACTCCTTGGATGGAAAGTTATGACCAACCTAGACAGCATATTAATAAGCAGAGACATTACTTTGCCAACAAAGGTCCATCTAGTCAAGGCTATGGTTTTTCCAGTAGTCATGTATGGATGTGAGAGCTGGGCTATAAAGAAAGCTGAGCACTGAAGAATTGATGCTTTTAAACTGTGGTGTTGGAGAAGTCTCTTGAGAGTCCCTTGGACTGCAAGGAGATCCAACCAGTCCATCCTCAAGGAGATCAGTCCTGGGTGTTCTTTGAAAGGACTGGTGTTGAAACTGAAACTTCAATACTTTGGTCACCTGATGTGAAGAGCTGACTCATTTGAAAAGACCCTGATGCTGGGAAAGATAGAGGGCAGGAGGAGAAGGGGACAACAGAGGATGAGATGGACGTGGCTTTGAGTGGACTCCGGCAACTGGTGATGGACAAGGAGGTCTGGTGTGCTGTGGTCCATGGGGTCACAAAGAGTTGGACACGACTGAGTGACTGAAGTGAACTGAATACAGTCTCTTTCTGAGTATGCCATATCTTCTATACTGAGTTACTTATACAAAGAGGATGTCAATTTGAAGATGGGATTGGTTCTGAACAGCCCCAAATATCATTAAGGTCATCTAAATACAGAAGGTAAGTTAAAAAAAAAAAATAGTGCTGATGCTCATTACAGATTGTTACTTTAAAAAAAAAAAAAAGACCGTTGCTTTTCATACATATTTATCATTATGTTTTGATAAGTTTCATATAGAGTATTAGCACATGTCATCCTCACCCCATTCATCAAAAGATAGCTGGTAAATATCGTTAACCTAATTTGACTTTGGCAAAACTTGAGGCTCATAGAGATTAAGAAATCTGTAGGACTCGGCTCTCTAACAATAGACAGTCTTTTTGTGTCATGAGACACTTCATTTAATAATCAAGACTAGCTGTGAGAATGAAAAAAAATTTAAATTCACTTCACATACAAAACAGCATAACTGTATTAAATGATATGAACCTGAAGAATTCTCTCTGAAATTAACAGCTGTGCATAATACGGATCTCTATGGCTTCTTTGAAAGTAAAGTAGGGGATGATTTTTTCCTTGGTTTATTGTACAGCTAAATATTTCTCTGCCGTATTGCTCAAAATGTCAATTCTTATCACATGGGTGTATAGACAGTCATGAAAAGAGGTGAGGGTCCTTTGTACATCCATAGCCGTGTGAGGGATATTTTCATACAGCTTTTTCCTCAAAGGATTTTTTTTTTTCCCAAAGGATTCTTTTAACAGCCTGTGAGGCAGATGCTGTGTTAGAGGAAACAAGGATATAAGATGCCAAGGAATGTGACCTAGGTCAAGAAGTTGCAAGTAGGAAAAAGCCAAATTCTAATCTGGTCTTCCTGATTCTCAAGCCAATATATCTCACCAGCAGGATTGCTTTCAACTTTTCAAGAGGAGTCTGTGGGACCATACTTTGCAAGGGAACTGGGGAGACAAAAAATGGGGTGAGACAGGAACAAAGATAAAAAGAACCTTCAATGAGGCATAGTTATTAATTATGGTTAGTTTATTAATATTTGAGTGATAATATATTGTGTGTATGTGTGTTTATGTGTATTTCTGTGTCTGATGATGAAATTCTTTCAAGTATACTTGCCTCTGAAGCAATATTAAAATAGTTATAATTATTATGGTCATATCAAAAGGAGTTTATTAGTTTAATATTGTTTGCTATAACATCACACTATAGAGTGTGTGTGAAAAATTTGGAATAAAAAGAAGATAAGATGTATAATCTAATCTTATCTTGGATTGATCTTGAGTAAGACTTAACTTCTCTGTTTCTGTTTCCTAATGTATAAAATAAGCATACATTATAGTATCAATCATTTCATAGGTTTATAATGAAAATAAAAAAAAATAAAGCTTCTAACCTAGATAGCATGTTAAAAAGCAGAGATATTACTTTGTCAACAAAGATCTAGTCAAGGCTATGGTTTTTCCAGTGGTCATGTATGGATGTGAGAGTTGGACTGTGAAGAAAGATGAGCGCCGAAAAATTGATGCTTTTGAACTGTGGTGTTGGAGAAGATTCTCGAGTGTCCCTTAGATTGCAAGAAGATCCAACCAGTCCATCCTAAAGATCAGTCCTGGGTGTTCATTGGAAGGACTGATGCTGAAGCTGGAAACTCCAGTACTTTGGCCACCTCATGCAAAGAGTTGACTCACTGGAAAAGATCCTGATGTTGGGAGGGATTGGGGGCAGGAGGAGAAGGGGATGGCAGAGGATGAGATGGCTGGATGGCATCACTGACTCGATGGACATGAGTTTGAGTAAACTCCGGGAGTTTGTGATGGACAGGGAGGCCTGGCATGCTGTGATTCATGGGGTCGCAAAGAGCTGGACACGACTGAGCAACTGAACTGAACTGAAAGCTTCTAAAATTCACTTGGAGCATAATTAAGCGTTGATTAAATTTTTGGTAATATGACAGTTAACATCACTGCCAACATTTTTCTTTGAGATTGTTCCTCATGTGCTAAATGGATGAAATAATAGCATCTACAAAGGTTGCTATCTTGCTATGGTGATTTCAATCAATCATTAAAAGTGTATTTATTAGCCATTATAAAGTTATTTGATTTAGGCAAAATGTTTTTCATTTGATTATAGTAGCTCCTGAATTACTTTATTACCTTTCCGTCATGAATATCCTGCTACACATCCAATTACTATAAATAGTCTAACACTGGAAATTATTTATCTTTCATCACCTTGCAGAAGCTCAGTCCACCTTACCTTAGTGATACAAACATCTTTACTAGATATATATCTAAAATTCCCTCTTTCTCAAATCTTTCTTCATCCCACACTCAAATTCTCAACTACGTTTCCTGGTTTCCCATTAATCAAGAATAAAGAAAACAAGATCCTTAGCTGCATTTATATCCTTTACATCAATTTTCTACTTTTTTCAGACTTTGCTGTCGCTATATCTGAGATCTTCTGCTTCATGTGGGGCTCTGAGGCATCTCACATGATTAAGTGTGCAGAGAGCATCCCCTGTCCATGTTTACTAAGTTCCTCATGTCTATAAACATCACCTTACTCCAGAAGATAATGTGAGTAATTTTCAAGGAAATATAACATTTTTTCCTATCTGAAACAAAAAAAGAAAATCTCATAAGTGTTCAGATTTCAGTAGAGTCTAGAGATATATAACTTATTACATTAATAACTGCAAAGTTCAATTTAAGAAAAAGTGATTTTTTTCAAGTAATGTAACTATGTGTTCCATGAAATATACAGAGAATAAGAATAATGTTATAGAATTTATTCTACTGGGGCTCACAGAGAATCCAAAAAAGCAGAAAATCATCTTTATTGGGTTTTAGTCATCTACATTGTGTCTGTGGTACAAAATGTGTTCATTGTGTTGACCATCACTGCCAGTCCATTATTGGAGTCCCCTATGTACTATTTCCTGGCCTAGCTCTTCTTTATTGATGATTGCTATCCCTCTGTCTTTTCATACGCTCCATGGGGTTCTCGAGGCAAGAATACTGAAGTGGTTTGCCTTTCCCTCTCCAGTGGACCACATTCTGACAGACCTCTCCACCATGACCCGCCCATCTTGGGTGGCCCCACATGGAATGGCTTAGTTTCATTGAGTTAGACAAGGCTGTGGTCCATGTGATCAGATTGGCTAGTTGTCTGTGATTACGGTTTCAGTCTGTCTACCCTCTGATGCCCTCTCTCAGCGCCTACCAGCTTACTTGGGTTTCACTTACCTTGGATGTGATGTATCTCCTCTCGGCCATGCCCCGACCTTGATTCAGTTATATACGTATATTTATGCTGTGCTGTGCTGTGCTTAGACACCCGTTCGTGTTGTTTATAGATCCTGAGAGCCCGGAATCCAAACAGGGGATATGTAGTTCCATTCATTTTCAGCTGGCTTGAAGATTGGGGTTGGGATCCTCCAAATGTTCAGTCTGCGGCTTTGAGAGAACCAGAGATCACATTGCGAATATCTGCTGGATCATCAAAAAAGCAAGAGAGTTCCTGAAAAACATCTATTTCTATTGACTATGCCAGAGCATTTGACTGTGTGGATCACAATAAATTGTGGAAAATTCTGAAAGAGATGGAAATACCAGACCACCTGACCTGCCTCTTGAGAAATCTGTATGCAGGTCAGGAGGCAACAGTCAGAACTGGACATGGAATAGCATACTTGTCCCAAATAGTAAATGGAGTACATCAAGGCTGTATATTGTCACCCTGCTTATTTAACTTATATGCAGAGTGCTTAACAAGAAATGCTGGGCTAGAAGAAGCACGAGCTGGAGTCAAAATTGCAGGGAGAAATATCAATAACCTCATATATGCAGATGACACCACCCTTATGGCAGAAAGTGAAGAAGAACTAAAGAGCCTCTTGATGAAAGTGAAAGAGGAGAGTGAAAAAGTTGGCTTAAACCTCAACATTCAGAAAACTAAGATCATGGCATCTGGTCCCATCATTTCATGGCAAATAGATGGGGAACAGTGGATACAGTGGCTGACTTTACTTTTCTGGGCTCCAAAATTACTTTGGATAGTGATTGCAGCCATGGAATTAAAAGACACTTGCTCATTGGAAGGAAAGTTATGACCAGCCTAGGCAGCATATTAAAAAGCAGAGACATTACTTTGCCAACAAAGGTCCATCTAGTCAAGGCTAATATTTTTTTCAGTGGTCATGTATGGATGTGAGTGTTGGAGACTCTTGAGAGTCTCTTGGACTGCAAAGATATCCAACCAGTCCATCCTAAAGGAGATCAGTTCTGGGTGTTCATTGGAGAGACTTATGTTGAAGCTGAAACTCCAATACTTTGGCCACCTGATGTGAAGAGCTGACTCATTTGAAAATACCCTGATGCTGGGAAAGATTGAGGGCAGGAGGAGAAGGGGACAACAGAGGATGAGATGGTTGGTTGGCATCACCGACTCAATGGGCATGGGTTTGGGTGGGCTCCAGGAGTTTGTGATGGACAGGGAGGCCTGCTGTGCTGTGGTTCATGGCGTCGCAAAGAGTCGGACATGACTGAGTGACTGAACTGTACTGAACTGAATTGATTCCTCTGTCAATATGCCTAAACTGATATTAGATTCACTCCATGAAAAGAACACCATTCTATTTAATGGGCGCATGACCCAAATCTTTGGGTAACATTTCTTTGGAGATGCTGAAGTCATCTTGTTTACTGTGATGTCCTGTGACCACTATGTGGTCATCTGCAAGCCGTTGCACTATACAAGCATCATGACCCTGTTAATGGGAGTGTCATGGGTAGCAGGCTTTCCTCATGGATTCATACAGATCATCTTCATCTTCAGATTACCTTTCTGTGGCCCTAATATCATAGATCACTTTATATGTGACTTGAATCCTTTGCTCAATCTTGCCTGTACTAATACTCTAGGGCTCTTTGTTGCTGTCAACAGTGGTTTCCTCTGTCTGTTAAACTTCCTTCTCTTGATTGGGTCCTACATCGTCATTCTGCACTCCTTAAGGTCCCAGAGCTTGGAGGCAAGGCAAAAAGCTCTCTCCATCTGTATCTCCCATACAACAGTGGTGGTCCTATTTTTTGTGCCCTGCATATTTGTATACTTGAGACCAGCAACTACTTTACCTATTGATAAAGCAGTGGCTGTATTCTACACTATGGTAACTTCCATGTTAAATCTTTTAATCTATACTTTGAGAAGTACTCAGATGAAAAATACTATTAGGAAACTGTGTAGTAGGAAAGTTATTTCAGATGAATCATAAAATGTGATTGGAATCTAACATGTATTCAGTGGCAGCAAGGGTCAAAAATGCATTTTCAATAATCTTAACAGTGAATACTTATGATATAAAGAAAATAGTTAAGCATTATAATCGTAAATTCTACAGTGACAGAAGAAATGATGGCAAGAAATAAGAAGTATTTAGGCAAGGGTAAACATTTGGAATATTCTTCCATATTGGGGCTTAATTTTACCTAATTCAACAATGTATATAGATTCACAAGCATTCATTCTAATAAAACATAAAGAAATACAAAACATATTGGTATTGAGAGTAATCTCCATAACAATCCAAAGAGGGAGAAACTGCTATTATCACCTTTTTATAAGTAAGGAGACAAACTGAAAAAAAAAAAAAAAAAAAACAAAGTTCCAAACCAGAAATACTGAAGTGTATATATATACCAATATATGTATATATGGGCTTCCCTGGTAGCTCAGCGGTAAAGAATCCACCCACAATGCTGGAGACCTAAGTTTGAATCCTGAGTTGGAAAGATCACCTGGAGAAAGGAATGGACTAACCACTCCAGCATTCTGGCCTGGAGAATTCCATGGACTGTATAGTCCATGGAATCACAAAGACATTAATAAATAAAGTATAATATAGTATATATACTGTATACACACACACATGTATATGTGTGTGTTAGTCAGTTGTGTCCTACTCTTTCTGACCCCATGGATTGTAGACTGCCAGGCTCCCCTGTTTATGGAATTCTCCAGGCAAGTATATTGAAGTGGGTAGTCATTTCCACCTCCAGGGGATTGGCCAGGGTCTTCTGCATTGCACACAGATTCTTTACCATCTGAGCCACAAGGAAAGCCCTGTATGTTATATATTAGCTATATATTATTACATATACCATACATGAACAATTGTATATTAGCTCATTATATATAAATAAGTTACATTACTTTTCTTACTCATTTTTATGTATCTCAGTTGATGATATTATATTGACTGTAATGATTAGATTTGAAATTGCTTTAACAATATAAAGGCAAAGGGCCATTTAACCTTTAATCCTCCTTGAGGATTGACTAGTTTGATCTCCTTGCAGTCCAAGGGACTCTCAAGAACCAGTTAGAACCAGACATGGAATGATGGACTGGTTCCAAATTAGGAAAGGAGTACTTAAAGGTTGGACAGCAAGGAGATCAAACCAGTCAATCCTAAATAAATCAATCCTAAATATTCATTGGAAGGACTGATGCTGAAGTTGAAGCTCCAATAATTTGGCCTCCTGATGCGAAGGGCCCACACACTGGAAACCAAGACCCTGATGTTGGAAGGGATTGAAGACAGGAGGAGAGGGGGACAACAGAGGATGATATGGTTGGATGACATCATTGGCTCAATGAACATGAATTTGAGCACACTCTGGGAAATTGTGAAGGACAGGGAAGCCTGGCATACTGCAGTCCATGGGGTTGCAGCAAGGAGACCCAGTCAGTCCATCCTAAAGGAAATCAGTCCTGAATATTCATTAGCAGGACTGATGCTCAAGCTGAAACTCCAATACTTTGGCCACCTGATGTGAAGAACTGACTCATTGGAAAAGACCCCGATACTGGGAAAGATTGAAGGTGAGAGAAGGGGACAACAGAGAATGAGATGATTGGATGGCATCACCAGTTCGATGGACTTGAGTTTGAGCAAGCTCTGGGAATTGGTGATGGACAGGGAAGCCTGGTTTGCTTCAGCCCATGGTGTTGCAAGGAGTCGGACATGACTGAGCGATTTAATTAAACTGAGTTTTAGATATGAGCGTGATTGTGGCCGTCTTATGCAGAACATTCACACCTTTATGAAAATACACTCATTTGGGTGCTATATCACTGCTTTTCATGATTTTATTTATGATTTTTGAACAAGCTACTTGAGGCCAACCTGGTATTTTTTATGCTTATATAATTGTACATATTGCAGTTGGTTCAATTTTTCTTTCCTCCATTTCCTTGGGTGATTTCTTCCCCACCTCCAAATAATTTAAATTATCATTTGCAAGATCCCAAAATCTACTTCTAGATTTCTGACACAAATTTCAAACTTTTTTAAAAAATTCAGTTTTCTGCAAATCATTTTAACTCATGTTTCCTACGGCCACCTGAACTTCACCCTATCCTCATTGTCTCACTATTAATTCTAATCTCATCAACCAGAGATAAGATTACTTAGACATTAGAAATATCTTATGCTTCAATTACTGCTTAATACTCCTCATTTTCAACTTAGGATACTATAAAAAACAGTGTGTAGGATACTATAAAATAATGTGTAGAAATGAAAGAAAAACCTTTAATATTATTCTCCATATTGAATTTCCCAAGTATTTAAACTGGCAAGCTTCTTGACTTTTGTGTGTTTCAGTTTTCTCTGAAATGAAATGTTATTGTTAATTCCTATCTGGTGGAATATTTATGTGAAATAAAAGACAACTTTTGTAAAGTGAAAAACATGCAGGCTCTTGTATAAAATATATTCAATAACTTTATGTTAAGTAAAACCATTTCAATAAAATATTTCCTTTATTAGGTGTATATTTACCAGTGGAAGTTGGAAAAACAATTGGGTATCAATTTGAAAAAAAAAATGAGATGTCAGTTCAGTTTGAAAAAATAATTTAAGCATAGATGTTTGTGTTTGATGATGTGTGCAGCCCAAAACACAGAAAGTGCTCCCAAGCACCCACTACCTTCCCTGGATTGTACTGGTAAGTAAATCAGAACAGCTATAAAATTTTGCTTACTAATACACAAAATGGCACCTCAGAGCACTGGGTGGTAGTAATTTAATTCCTCTTTTACAAATGACATTACTTTGTTTACTTCTTTCTATCCTCCACCATTTTCCATCATCCATTTGTATTTCTTCCTCTATTTTTGGTCAGTGAGTAAATAATAAGTTCAACTCCTTGTTTCTATCTGGTTATTGAGGATGAAGAGTTGTTATAGGTATAGGTTACATAGACAAATTAAAAGTTTTCCTTATTATAGCTGGATAATTCTGACTGGCATAGGAAAGAAAGCTTTAGAGAATTATACATCAGGAATGCCAATATCTTACGTCATCATAAACTCAAAGTGTTCCCCCTGGAATGCAGACTAGAAGAAAAAAAATAAATGCTGTTTTATGAGGAGTTGTTATCAAAAATGGATGGGCAGACTCTAAAATCGGGCAAGTGTGAGGGGTAGAGTTTCCTCAAACAAGTAAGTGACATATTATTTAAGTCTTAGTACTCAGAGAGGCATCTTTATAAAATAATCTAGCATTGTTATCTAATATATCTCCATATATCTTATATCTTTATTTTCCTCATACTGTAAGAAAGGAAGAGGGAAAAACTGACAACCTAAGTTTTTCAAGATTTACCAAAAATATAGGGAATTAATAAGATGAAACATAAGCACTGGGTGGGGAGTGATCTGTCAATCAACAAATCCTGTCAGGATCACCAGGTATATGAAAAGTCATCATCATTGTATGCTGTTAGAAGGATTTAGTCCATGAGTTAACTTTTACTACATTTTCCTCAGATGGCAGAGTGTAGAAATGTCTACAAATGTTTTACATGTGAGATAGCTTAGAAAATAAGTTTTGTTGAAAACTGCGGTTACTAAAATGTTAAAAAATTGTTTCTGGCTCAAAACTAAAGAAAAGTTAATTCAGGTAATGACCTTCACACAGCTTCTAGAGAATACCAGCTTTTCCAAGTAACAGCTTTGAATAGAATATTACATATCACAGTTTTATTGCACTTGGTTTTCTTCCAATTGATAATATATGATTATGATTTGCAGTTGGCTCACATCAGAAAATTGAATTTGATTGGTAAATAACTACTTCTCGGAGAAAGTTCAGAGGAAGAATGACAATGAAGAGGCTTAAGCCTATCATTAAGGTGAAAAACAACTGGCCTTATATTTGAAAGAGTTGTTACTGAAAATATTTTGGGTAAGATCTTCCCTTTTCATCAATATTTTTCCCTTGCCAGTGTTTCTCCACACTGTTGTCCCTTCAAAGTTTCCTACTCGAATAATATTTTAATGAGGAAAACAATATTAATTTTTTGACATATAGGACAACCAGATATTGGAAGCATTAGTCTCGGGTACTGACTTTTAAGGTGACTTTTTGATTTTCATCTCAAGCTGTTTTTTTTGTTTTTTTTGTTTTTTTTTTTTTTTGGAATCCCTGAACCAGTTAGTCAAGAGTCAATGGATTCAGTAAGTTACACAGAGTGAGGAGTTCAAGAGGTTATTTTTTTATTTATTTTTTTTTTCAGTGGGTTTTGTCATACATTGACATGAATCAGCAATAGATTTACACGTATTCCCCATCCCGATCCCCCCTCCCACCTCCCTCTCCACCCGATTCCTCTGGGTCTTCCCAGTGCACCAGGCCCGATAGCTTGGTCTTTAAGGGATAAACTATCTTGTGGCAATCTGTTAACCTCTCCACAGAGAATGGTAAATTTTTCAGAAAAATAAAGTCAATGTAGCTTCTCTCAAAAGACAGTCAGTGTAACTGAATAAGGGAGCGGTGAATAGTTTAAGAGAGAAATTGTAAAGAGAGTAAAGCTTCTCACTATGGTCTCCATGACAGTGCAGACTTTCAAACATAGAAGGATTTATCCAACACTCTATATTCCATCTTCATCTATTCCTCACCTTTGTCTGTCTGCTTTGCTTTTAGTTCTTCTCTGTTCTTCCTACACCAAAAATAGTCTGTGTATTATGTTTGACAAATTAGCCATTTAAAATTTGGCTAATCTTGTTTGGCGGGATTCCCTGGTGGCTCAGACAATAAAGAGTCTGCCTGCAATGTGGGAGACCTGGGTTCAATCCCTGGGTTGGGAAGATCCCCTGAAGAAGGAAATGGCAACTCACTCCAGTACTCTTGCCTGGTAAATCCCATGGATGGAGGACCCTGGCAGGCTACAGTCCATGGGGTTGCAAAGAGTCAGACACGACTGAGTGACTTCACTTCACTTTACTTCAATCTTGTTTAGTGAGGTGAAGTTAAGATTCTAGTTAATAAAAGATATGTCCTGCAAGACATTTAGTCCTTTCTGAAACTTCCATAAAGATATTTGTTCCACACACAAAAAAAAGTACTTGATGTTTTAAGGAAATGTTCCAATGGACATTTTAGATTGGACCAAAGTTCCACTAATCAAAGATGTGCTATATTACTGATGCTGATTTATCTCCAAACTATTTTAATCTGTGTTTGTGTCAGATTCCTTTAAGAATATAAGGAAAGGCGTTAACCCTCCTCTGAAAAAATAAACTTGGACATGTGGTTGAGTTTCATACCACACATAAAAATGTTATTCAGTACCAGGACAATATGAAAAATTGTAAGCTTCTTATTGCATATTCTAAGGCATAATGATTCATGTAAAAAATTATTCTAAATGCTTCAGATGATCGTTTGTATAGGTATCTAGATATCAGTGCCTAATATGGCCATATTCTGTTTGAAGATTTATAGCTGATTCATTAGTTATTCAAAATTGATCTAAGCACTGTTGCTACTGCTGCTGTTCCTGTCTTTTTAAATAGCAAGCGTGTTTGTCTCCCTACCGTATATGATAAACAGAAGGCCCTGTAAATCTGATGTGAGTCTATACACTTGATGTTACTGTGGTTTGTAACCAGAATAGTATGACGGCAGTGACGTAAATATTACCATATTTTAAGGAGTAGCAGGGAACGTTAAATTTCATGGCACTTAACACCTACATTGTACAAGGCAGTTGGATTAGAATGGTGGAGAATAAAATCCCAGGGGCACATAGTATCCCAACCTCTTTTTCAGAATGGGAAGTAGAAAAGCACAATTCTTCTGTTGTAGAAATTCTTATATTGTACGAAAAGCTGTACTGAAAGGCTTTGGAGAGCAAGAAAGTGATTTCTCTGCTCATAGACAATCACGGAAGGTCATCTATGGGGTTTTTTTGGACATTTCAATCCTTAGGTTCAAGAAAAAGAGAAGCATCTACAGTGGGCAGAAGAAGAGGGTAAAATGCTACGTTCATTTATTTTTTCAATCCTTATTGTCTATGTTAGTTTTATTGAGGAGATACTATCACGTTTCATTTACTAATCTTCATGTGCTTCCACTGCACCTTGATTCTGATTGTACAAAGACTTCAGTATACACTTGCTGATTTGAGAACTATTACTTCCCTAGAATGTGGGATATAGTAGATTACTAAATAGAATAAAAATCTTTTTCTTTTGCAAGAATAAAAAACAACCCTATTCTTCAGTGCAGATAAAATGTTTTCTTAAAGACATTATGGTTAAATGAGTCAAGATTCCTTGGAATATGTAGAAATTGAAATAGACTTTACCATTGTAGATTGGATAAAGACTTTGATATCGCACTGAAGCTATTAATTATTTAATGAGGACCAATGTGTTAAATTATATGTATTTATGATTGTCAATTCATTAAATATACATGTACAAATTTAAAAATAAGTAAGATATTTCTAGAGATAAATTGACTAATGAGAATAATGGCATACAAACCAAAAGCTGTACTCACTCAAAGGAATAACCAAAATCATGGACTATATGAAACAAACACTTTCACATCATCTTATATCCACTGTCAAAGATATTGTTAAGTTTCAATATCTTATAAAATATTGCTCTTTTGAATGAATAAAGAAAATATGTAAGCTTCCTGTAAATATTAAGATACCAATGTTCAGTTCCCTTGTATTTTAAGATCCTTGACTGAGAGCATGGAAGGTTGCTTCTGTGAGCTATGTGCTATGCTGGGACTCATGGCCTCTGGAGGAGAGGAATTCAATCCAGGGTCAGAGATGATGTTTGATTACTTGGAGTCTCTGTGTAACAAAGTTTTTATTAAAGTATAATAAAGATAGGGGAAGCTTCTGACATAGACACCAGCAGGGGACAGAAAGGGTGCCCCCTTTCTAGTTTTTAGCAACGTGTTTTATGTCTGTTAGAAAGCATTCATCAGATAAGAGAGACACCCCAAGGCTGAGGGAGTCTCACCAGACCCCTCTCCCACAATACGCACTTTTGAGATAGGATGGCATGAGGTATGCCATCTCCTGGTCATAAAACAGTTGGCATGAATACTGGTCTGTTGAGCCATTATCAGCCCTTGAGAAAAGAAAGAAATGGTTAGTCTTAGGCAGAACATGCTTCATCAACAAAGAAGGGGGGGAAAAAAGAAAAAAAAAATGTCTGCCACTTGCTATTTCCTCCTGCTGCGTGGGGACTTCTGGCCTTCCTACCTGTTAACATTGTCCATTACATAGCCCAAAGGTAGATTTTTGTTTTTTCCTCTGTGACTTCTCAAGCTGAATAACTTCATTAGATATTTTCCAAATAGTTGTTTACAATTTGGAGGAAGATAGTGTATATTTAAAGTTAATTGAAGAGAAGCAAACTTGTCAGGGAAGAGGAAAACATATAAGGGAACTTATGTGTTTAGTCTAATATTGTTTGAGGCTGGCTAACACATACTTTTTAATACTATATCTTAGAGGTATGGGTGATTCTAGAAGGAAGTCAATAGAACAAACAGATCTTCCAGATTACATTTAAATACATAACATTTCAGTTTAAACATTTTTACATAAAAATCTCTTTTCTAGCTTCATCATAAGAAAGATCTGGAGAAAAAGTCTTGGTCATGGGTTAGTCCATTTTAATGTATTTTTCCATATTAAAAAAAAAAAAAACTTGGTTGGAAAAAAATTGCATTTCAACATTGAATAATAATTGACTTTGCCAACACAAAAAGACCAAACTGAATGAGAAAGTCAGTTACTGGGTTATCTACTATGTCTCTTTTAAAAAATATAATTTCCTTTTTTTTTCTGCTTCTGCAATCTGTTCTAGGATTGGGGAGGTACAAAATCTGGAAAATACAGTCTTTACTGGGAATGCAAACATGATAAATCAAGTCCTACACCAGTTGTCTGGTGGCATATCAGATCTAGGATGCTTAAGCTAAACTTGAATTTTGAAAACATGAAATACTGAGCAGTAACCTATGATTGTTTATTTCCAAAGGTAAGTTTAGGGATGCTTAGTGCTTTAAATAAAGATGTTCTGAAGTTGGAGAAATAAAAATAGAAATAAAATTAAGATATTACCAATTATGATATACCATCCATTCCTGTCCATCATTATTTGTCAACTAATAATTGTGATAAACAATCTTAAAGTTTACAATACATTATTTAAATGCTATATTGTTACCTGTTGCTCTTTTCATTGGGTTATACAGTGAAGAAATAGACCATGTTATACATTTATGAATAATAATTATTAATAATGCATAAGAAATATATGAAACATAAATATATGCACAAATAAGATCTTATTTATGGGATAAAGGAATTGCATGACTTGACATCTATATCATAAACCTTCAAAGACAGACAAATGTATCCCAGGTGAAAACTGATACACCATGCAGAATTTTATTAGACATGAAAAAAAATTTATTGAATATGAAAAAAAAAGAGAAAGTACAAATCAGAGCCACATCTCCAAATAAGAACTCTTAAAATTGACACAACTAATCAGAATCATACCAAGGTTAACATGGGGTTTTATTTGAAGATCGTTGTTGAAAGTATCATGTTCATAAGCTTATTAAGACTCATAATCTATGATATGATCATCATAAATTAAAGAACAAATAGGTAAAGAAAATTATTAAGATGCCACAGTTAGAATATCTCTGATGGGGAATATGTACATTTTCTCAAATATTGCATAGCATTACGTGTCACTCCATGACTTAATGCCTTTACTTTTTACAGGTAATTCATTTCACACTCATCCCTTCTCTTCCTTTATGAAACCATGCAGATGAAAAATAATGTGACTGAGTTTATTCTACTTGGGTTGACCCAGGATCCTGTTAGGAAGAAAATGGTGTTTGTCATTTTCTTGATTTTTTATTTGGGGACGTTAGTGGGTAACCTGCTGATTATTACTACCATCAAGGCCAGTAGGGCACTTGGGAGTCCCATGTACTTCTTCCTTTTCCACTTATCTTTATCTGATACCTGCTTCTCCACTTGCATAGCTCCTAGAATGATTGTAGATGCCCTTTTGAAGAAGGTCACTATCTCTTTCAATGAGTGCATAGTTCAAATCTTTTCATTCCATTTTTTTGGCTGCCTGGAGATCTTCATCCTTGTCCTCATGGCTGTTGACCGCTACGTGGCCATCTGCAAACCCCTGCGTTACACGAACATCATGAGCCATCAAGTCTGTGGTGTGTTGGTGGCTGTGGCCTGGGTGGGGTCTTGTGTTCATTCTTCAGCTCAAATTCTTCTAACCTTGAGCTTACCTTTCTGTGGTCCCAATGTGATTGACCATTATTTATGTGACTTGCAGCCTTTGTTACAACTTGCCTGTACAGACACTTATGTGACCAACCTTCTCTTGGTGTCCAACAGTGGGGCCATCTGTACAGTGAGTTTTGTCATGCTGATGCTCTCCTATGCTATCATCTTGCATTCTCTGAGAAACCACAGTGCTGAAGGGAGGAAGAAAGCCCTTTCCACCTGCATCTCCCACATCATTGTGGTCATCTTGTTCTTTGTTCCCTGCATGTTTATATACACTCGCCCGGCTACCACCTTCCCCATGGATAAAATGATAACTGTGTTTTATACAATTGGAACACCTTTACTCAACCCCCTGATTTATACCCTAAGGAATGCAGAAGTGAAAAATGCCATGAGGATGTTATGGAGCAAGAACCTGATCTCAGGTGACAAAAGATAAATGACTGACCTATAAGTAGTCCTTGGAGAAGATCATCTCTTACTGTGTTGTCAATATAATCTTATCAGGAGGCATTAATATTAGTTTTCCTTAGGAAAACAGATGATGTAAACACATACACTAAGTAGAGTTTAGTCAGTTTTATGTAGAGGAAGAGATGACACCAAATATACACAGGTATGCCAGGTTCATTGCCTTAGATGTTTTTCACTACTGTGTCTGTTCCGCTCTTTCCTGCCTGGTGTGATGCTGGTTTTGATCTAACATTCTTTTATGCTCTTTTTCATGGTAACTTCCGGTGTTCTTTGCTTCTAGATATCTATCTATATGTTTATATTCATAGGTAGGTTTTACCTCTTTCAGTTGTTTCCTTCTTAGACATTTTGTTCTATTCATGTCTGATTATGAACCTTTAACTTAGCAGTTCTTTCTGAATGAAAAAAAAAAAAGAAAAAAAAGCATTGGTTTCAAATAATTACAAAAATTCCATTTTGAAAGGGACTTTAGAATCTAGGCTATCTTCCATACATTTCTAATGAATTTTCTCCATCTTCTTACCAAGTGCTACCTAAATCCTTCCAGAAGAGGAACATAAAAATGAGAAAATACACCCTTCTGATTTAAGTCTTTGAACTTAAAAGGTTTAACTTTGGGGTATATAGTCAAAATGGAATTCATATTTTGTAAAGTCTACTTTCTGTTCCTAATCAAATTCCTTCTAATTTGGGGTTTGTGTTAAAGTTTCTTGAATCATACTAATTTTAGTAATATGCCCATAGTATTGGATTATTATGACTAGCATAAATGGTCCAGATTAAGGAAGATATAATTATGTGAGCTAGAAGAGAAGAGGACAGACAGATAATGTTAGTGAATTTTTAAATATTAATAGCATAAAATAATAAGATAATACAAGACAGATATTTAAATTTGGAAACAATATTTTCACGAATTATAAATTACTCTCTTGAAAAGACAAAATGTGTAAAGAGTAAATAATATTCATTGGTTTTCTTGATTTTAAGCAGTTTTAGTAGGGATGCATAGGTCAAGCATGCGACATTTTAGAGGGAAAACTAGTGTTTGATACTCTATTGGAAATATGTGGCATCATACATAGAGCATAAGACAGAATGGAGGTTAAAAAAATTTTATTATCATCCAAACAGATGCAGGAAAAAAATGACAAAATTCAACATGATTTTATGATAAAAAATCTCAGCAAAATAGGAATCTAAGAACTTACTTTAATATAGTAAAAGACCTTATAATAAAACCCCACTGTAGCTTCCTACTCAATGGTGAAAATCTGAAAGCTTTTCTTCTAAGAACAGGAATAAGGCAAAGATGCTCATGTTCACCACTTTCAATCCATATAACACTAGGAGTTCAAGTCAGAGTAATTAGGAAATGAAAAGAAACAATGAGCTTCCAATTCACAAAAGTAATATTATCTCTGCATAATACATCATCCTGTATGTAGAAAACCAAAAAGACTCCAAGAAAAACAACCATTAGAACTAGTAAATGAATATAGTAACTTTGCAGATTATAAAATTAATAGAAAATTAAGTTGTTTTAATATGCACTAAAAACAGATTTTCAGAAAATGAAATTAAGAAAACAATCCCATTGCAATAGCATGAAAATACCACTTAAAAATAAACCTATCAAATTAAGTAAAGATTACTCATCTGAAAACAACAAATTTTGATGAAAAAATTTAAAGAAGACAAAATAAATGAAAAGATCTCCAGAGCTCCTAGGACGGAAGACTTAATATTTCTAAAGCTCATGTGCTATTCAAAATGATCTACAGAGTTAATGCAATTCTTACCAAAATTCTGAAGGATTTTTAAAGAAATAGCAATAAATCCTAAAATTCATATGAAACCACAAATGTCCCCAACTCGTCAAAGCAGTATTGAGAAATTAAAATAAAATTAGAGGCATCAGTATATTCCTGATTTCAAAATATAGTGCAATTCAGTTATATCCCATAAATTGGACAACCTAGATTAAACAGACAAATTTCTATAAACAGAAGCTGCTGATAACTTACAATGAATGATGTTGGATTCGTGATCCCTGAAGAAGACTTAGCTTCAGGATCAGGGACCAGGCTTGATCACTTGGTGGTTTGTGTCACAAAAGTTTTATTACATTGAAAAAGAACAAAGAAAGCTCCTGACATAGACATCAGAAAGGGGACAGAGACTGCCCCATTGACTAGTCTTCAGTTCAGTTCAGTTCAGTCGCTCAGTCGTGTCCAACTCTTTGCAACCCCATGAGTCACAGCACCCCAGGCCTCCCTGTCCATCACAAACTCCTGGAGTCGACCCAAACCCATGCCCATCGAGTCAGTGATGCCATCCAGCCATCTCATCCTCTGTCATCCCCTTCTCCTCCTGCCCCCAATCCCTCCCAGCATCAGGATCTTTTCCAATGAGTCAACTCTTCGCTTGAGGTGGCCAAAGTATTGGAGTTTCAGCTTCAGCATCAGTCCTTCCAATGAACACCCAGGACTTATCTGCTTCAGGATGGACTGGTTGGATCTCCTTGCAGTCCAAGGGACTCTCAAGAGTCTTCTCCAACACCACAGTTCAAAACCATCAATTTTTTGGCATTCAGCTTTCTTCACAGTCCAACTCTCACATCCATACATGACCACTGGAAAAACTATAGCCTTGACCAGACAGACCTTTGTTGGCAAAATACTGTCTCTGCTTTTTAATATGCTGTCTAGGTTGGTCATAACTTTCCTTTCAAGAAGTGAGCGTCTTCTAATTTCATGGCTGCAATCACCATCTGCAGTGATTTTGGAGCCCAAAAAAATAAAGTCTGACACTGTTTCCACTGTCTCCCCATCTATTTCCCATGAGGTGATGGGACCCGATGCCATGATCTTAGTTTTCTGAGTGTCACTAGTCTTATTACCAGGCCCACTGCCACCACATACATCTTAATGTAGCAAGATGAGTCAGAAGGTTCTTATTTAGGAGAAACATGTCCTTGAGCAGTTACACTGTTGGTGTATAATCATTAGTACAGAGCTTAAGGGAAAATGTACCCTTGCGCAAGGTGAGCTGCTGTGTGTGTGTGTGTGTGTGTGTGTGTGTGTGTGTGTGTGTGTGTGTGTGTGTGATCATTACCTCTGGGCTTACAGGAAAAAGAAAAGAAAAAAAAAAAGGCCTTATATGACTAAGACAAAGGAATACAGGTTTGTTCTTTTCTCCTTCTTGAGAGCCCCAGACTCTTTTCTTCTCCTTGAGGGCCCCGACTCCTTATCAACCTACATAAGAATTAACTCTCTCACTACTGACACTGAATCAGGAAGAAACAGACAATCTGAACAGACTTATCATTAGTAATGAAGTTAAATATGTAATAAAGAATGGAGTTAAATGTGTAATAAATATTTCTTCAGCAAATTCAAGTCCATATCTAAAGCTCACAGAGGAATTGTCAATATAGTCAATAGTAGTATAATATCTTTGTATTGTGATAGATGGTAACTAGACATCATGGTGATCATTTGAAATATACAGAAATATCAAATCCCTTTGTTGTATATTAAGAACTAACATAATGTTGTATGTCAAATGCAAACAAATAAAAACTGCCAAGAAAAGGATCAGATCAGTGGTTACAAATACAAACACAAAAATAGGAGAAAGAGGTCAGATTTGTGGTTATCTGGGATGGAGAGATTAGATGAAGAGAGCCAAAAGTTATAAACATCCAGTTATAAGACAAATAAGATCTGGGGAAGTAGCATACCACATAATAAATATAATTATCACTGTTGCACATTATACATGAAAGTTGTCAAAATAAATTCTAAAGAAAGAAGAAAAATCAAAAGAAAAATACATATGATTTTAAAATTTCTTTAATTTTGCATGTATATGAGATAATGGATGTCCACTAAACCTATGCAGCAACCATGTTGTTATGTATGTCAGTCATTAGACTGTGTATCTTATATGGTTATATAAGTCAACCATACTTCAATAAAACTAAGAAAAAACTTGCCATTTGACCTGCAACCATGATGCATCACATGGGAGTCTGAAACAACAAAGTAAAGCATGGGAAATTTTGGAGGGACTATTATATACAAAATGTCTGTAAATGGAAACTGGGAGCTTGAAGTCTAGTGGCTTTCATTGGCTGAGTTTAAACAGTCCCTCATTGGCTGAGTTGTTGCTAGGCAAGGAGAAAGCCTTACTTCCTCCTGCTGGCCACAGTGAAGTAGTGTCACTTCCTGCAATAGATGCAGCGCACCTCTTTCCTGTTGGGTTCTGTATTGATGTGCAGTGGTACATGCATGAGAGAGCTTTTTTTTTTTTTTTTTTTTTTTTGTCCTCCAAACTCCATTTTAATGAGGCTTCTCTTTAATTTTCACAGAAGAATGGATAAACAGAACACAGAGGGGTTTTATGGCAGTTAAATTATGTGTATGATACCATGGTGGCATATAAATGTCATTATAGTATAGTACAGTGCTATTCACTCAGTCTTTCTGACTGTGATCCCATGGACTGTAGCCCATCAGGCTCTTCTGTCCATGGAATTCTAAGACAAGAATACTGGAATGGGTTGACATGTTCTTCTCCAGGAGATCTTTTAGGTAAAAATCCATAGAATGCACTATATTAAGAGTGACTCTAATGTTGACTATATGCTTTGGGTGATAATGATATTTCAGTAACAAATCAGGTCCCTTAAGTGTAACAAATATAACACCCTAGTTCAGGATGTTGATAAGACGAAGGGCTTGGGTGTTTGTGAGGGTTGAGAGCATAAACAGTTTATGCAAGCTCTCTCTATTTTCCACTCAGATTTGCTGTGAATCTTAAAATGACCCACAAAGATAAAGTCTACTAAAAACATGATGTTTACATCAGGAATTGAAAAACATGTTAGATGAGTTTCATTACAATTAAAAATTCTATTCTGAAAAAGAGACTTTTGAGACAATGAAAAGGCTAACCACAGACTGTTGGAAAGTATTTATAAAAGACATGTTAAATAACTCATATCCAAAATGTATAAAGAACATTTGCTGAAACGTTGGAGAAGACCTAAAATAAGAAACAAACAAACAAAAAAAAATCCAACAGAGAAAATGGGCAAATGATCTGTATAGACATCTTGCCAAAGAAGATACACTGATGAAAACAAGCATGTGAAAAGATTCTGAGCATTGCATTTTACTGTGTGCTTAGTCGCTCAGTTGTGTCCGACTCTTGGCAACCATGTCCATGGAATATTCCAGGCAAAAACACTAGAGCAGGCTACCATTTCCTACTCAGGGGTTCTTCCCAACCCTAGGATTGAACCACTGCTTCTTGCACTTCCTGCATTGGCAGACAGATTTTTTTACCACTGTGCCACATGGGAAGCCATCACATTTCATTAGGGAAATGAAAATAATATATGATAAGTTACCACACATACACATTTATTGGGCTGGATATATTGAAAATACTGACATTACCAAATATGGGTGAGGAGACAAGGACATGGGAAAATTCATTCATTATACTTTGCATATTGAATGCAATATGGCATTATTATCACCAAAAGTCCATAATTTGCATTAGCATTCACTCTTTGTGTTGCATGTTCTATGAATTTCAACTGTTTCTATGATGTGTAATGTATCCACCTTTACAGTATCATGGGATAAATCTGTCCTATGTATTCCCCATGCTTCTCTTGCTGCTGCTAAGTCGCTTTAGTCGTGTCCAACTCTGTGCCACCCAATAGACGGCAGCCAACCAGGCTCCGCCATCCCTGGGATTCTCCAGGCAAGAACACTGGAGTGGGTTGCCATTTCCTTCTCCAATGCAGGAAAGTGAAAAGTGAAAGTGAAGCTGCTCAGTCGTGTCCGACTCTTCGCGACCCCATGGACTGCAGCCTACAGGCTCCTCCGTCCGTGGGATTTTCCAGGCAAGAGTACTGGAGTGTGTTGCCATTGCCTTCTCCATGCTTCTCTTAATCACACCCATTTCTTCTTCCCTCCCAACCATTGGCAACCACTTGACATTTTTACCGCACCTTTATTTTTATCTTATATCATACAGTTGGATTTATGCAGTATATATATTTTCAGATTGGCCTCGTTCATTTAGCAATATGCATTTAATGTTTCTCCATGATTTTTGTGGTTAGATAGTTCATTTCTACTTATTGCAGAATAATATTCCATTGCATGGGTGCTTCACAGTTTGTTTATCAAATCATCTATTGAAGGACATGAAGTGTACTTTTTGCATGCACCTAAGTTTTCAACTAATTTGTGGGACACCTAGAAACAGATGGCAACAGGAAAATATGGCAAGTTTATGTTTAGCTTTGTAATAAACCACCAAACTATCTTCAAAGTGAGTGTGCCATATTGTATACCTTATTTAATATCATGATTTAAAATATTACTTATAAGTGGTGTTTCAAATCTAATTGCACAGCACTGACACATTTCTCAAACTTAAAAAAATATCCAATTGTCTACCAAATATTTTTGTTTATATAACCTAAGACTACAAGGATTTCAACCTGTGCTCATTGTCTTACTGATAATTCTAATGTCTTTCATTGGTCATTAATTTCCATTACTCCCTGGTTTTAAATTTAGTCTTGTGCAAGAAAAAGCTATGCACAGAGAGCAAACCAGGAAATGAATGAGTCATCAGTACAGTTCTCAGTATTGATCTTCCCCAATGTAAAACCTGAAAAGCCCTTGACCTCTGTGAGCTTCAGTTTTCTTTATTCAATTAATATATGGTAAGTAAGCTAGATTATTTCAATAAAATATGTTACAGAGTAAGTGTATATTTACCAATGTAAGTTAGAAAAACAGTTGGATATAAATTTGAAAATAGTATGAGGTATTAATTCAGTTTACTGAATTAACCACTAGAAATTAACTACTAGAAAAGCTAGAGGTCTATGTGAATCTGTTGTTCATCTGCTATTAGTCTATATTTCCATGGTTGGTGATGTGTGCAGTCCACAGCATGGAAACTGGGTCCAGGAACCACACTACGTGGACTGCACTTGCAAATAAATTACAAAACCTATAAATCTGTTGCCTAAGGCACAGAAGGACACCTTAGGGCAGTGGATGAGACTGACCTACTTCCTCTTTTAACAATGACATTGTTTTTCTTCTATTATCCAACATTTTCCACCATCCACTTGCATATTTTCCTCTATTTTTGGTCAACAAGTTACTAAAAACTCCAAGACCTTGTGTCTATCTGGTTACTGAGTACAAGAGCATTCAGTTGCTATCCATATAGATTGAATAGACAAATAAAAAGTTGAGTTGATTATATCTGGGTAATTCCTTCTAGCAAAGGAAGGAAAACTTTAGGGACTAATTATCTTTAGGTTGCCAATGTTGTACATCACCATGACTTAAAATATTCCCTCTGGTATGTAAAGAGGAAGATTTTTTGTTTCAGTATTCTGTGAGAGGATCTCTGTCAAAAATGGATGGGTATACTTGACACTAGTTCAGAGAGTCTTCTAACAAGTAAATGACATATAATTTCAATGTTTGTATTCAGAGAGGCATTGTTTCAAAATAAGCCAATATCACTTTTTAATATATCTCCAATAGGCAACCTAGAAAAATGATACTGATGAACCTGTTTTCAGGGCAGGAATAGAGATGCACACTTAGAGAACAGACTCGTGGGCCTATCAGGGCAATGAGGTGGGATGGATTGAGAGAGTAGCACTGAAATATATAAATTATTATATTTATATATACTGCCCACTGCCCTCCACAGAAGTCTTCTCTCTGCCTAGTAAGATTCTGAAAGAGTAATGAATAAATGGTGATTTCATGATACAGAGGACAATCAGAGAAGGGAAGCATAAATAATCGGTATTGAGTGTTATGATGATATTGTGATTCTCAAGTCAGGCTGTTTTCTAGGGCATCAATGGACCAGATGGACAGGGATTTTAAACAATTTTTATTTGGACCTTTGAGGGGATAAATAATATTGGGACAACCCATTAACTGGAACCAAATGTCCACTAGTTGAAGATGCACCGTATTCCTGATGCTGCTTTGTCTCTGAACTCATGTTTGTGCCATATTCTTTTGTGAATATGAGACAAGGTATTAACCTTTCTCTGGAAAAAAATAAATTTGGGCCTGTGATCACATAAATGCCACAAATAAAAGTATCTATCAATATCAGAAAGATATGAATAACGTACAGCCCCTAACAGCATGCTCCAAGGCCAATAATTCATGTAAATAAAGGCTGAATGCTTTAGATGCTCATTTTATGGTTATCAGTGTCCCAGTTGTCTTACATGCTCAAGTAATACATCACAAAATACATCCTCTACTACAAGATTTATACCTGATTCACAGTTATTTAAACCTGATCTTGGGAATATTGTTGCCTTGATTTTTGTTGCCAGAAGGCCCTGTAAATTTAATATAAGACTCTATAAATTTGTTTTAGTATACTTTGTAATCAGAATAGTACTAGAGCAATGACAAAAGATGATTATAAGGAGTAGTGTGGAAAATTTGATTAAAAGGCACTTAACTGGGGGAGGAGCCAAGATGGCGGAGGAGTAGGACGGGGAGACCACTTTCTCTCCTACAAATTCATCAAAAGAATAACTGAACGCAGAGCAAACTTCGCAAAACAACTTCAGATCGCTAGCTGAGGTCATCAGGCGCCCAGAAAAGCAGCCCATTGTCTTCGAAAGGAGGTAGGACAAAATATAAAAGATAAAAAGTGAGACAAAAGAGCTAAGGACGGAGACCCGTCCCGGGAAGGGAGTCTTAGGCGGCCTTGCTTGGGCTAGGGTCCGGGCCTGAGGGCCCCGAGGACAATCGGAGGGAGCTTCTGTGAGGTGCCAACTTGAACTGTGGGAGACCAAAAGAGAGAAAATTAACCGGCCGGAACACACTGCCGGCCGTTCGCAGAACAAAGGGACGGAGAAAGTCCCAAGAAGAGTTCGCAGGCTGCGGACCCGCCCAGCCCCGCCGGAGGCAGGAGGCAGGGGGGAGGGGAAGGTCACGGCGAGACACAGGGCGCAGGCACCCGACCGGCGCGGGCGGGGACTGGGGCTGGGGACGCGGAGGGCGGAAGGCGCGCGCACCCGACTGGCGTCAGCGGAAACTGGGACTGGGTCCGCGGAAGGGAGTGAGTGTGCCACACCTGGGGATAGTGCGCCCATCAAGCCCCTTGCTGCCTGGACCGCTCTGACGGGGAAGGCACAGAGAGCAGGCGCAGCTTTTCCTTCCGCGCTTTTGTGTAACACCCGAGGGCTGGAACCTAGCGCAGCGCGGGGCGCGCTCCATATAGAACAGCCGGGAGCCTGAGCAGCGCAGACGTAGAAAGCAGCGTCAGCCCCTCCCGGCAACGCCAGCCCGCCCCCGCAGGGCCAGCCCCTCCCCACAGCGTCAGCCCCGCCCCGCAGCGCCAGCCCCTCCCCGCAGCATCAGCCCCGCCCCGCAGCGCAACGGAACTAGCTAACTGAATAAGAGTCCACCTCCGCCCGCCTGTGTCAGGGCGGAAATGAGGCTCTGAAGAGACCGGCAAACAGAAGTCAAATAAACAAAGGGAACCGCTTCAGAAGGGACTGGTGCAGCAGATTAAAATCCCTGTAGAAAACACCGACTTCACCGGAAGGGCCCTGTAGATATCGAGAAGTGTAAGCTGGAACGAGGAGCTATCTGAAACTGAGCCGAACCCACAATGACCGCACCAGCTCCAGAGAAACTCCTAGATATATTTTTACTTTTTTTTTTTCCAAGTAAGGAAAAAAAAAAAAAATTTTTTTTTCTTTTTATATTTTTTCTTTTTTATTTTTTCTCTTTTATTTTCCTTTAAAATTCCCTATTACTCCCCCATTACTCCTTAACTTTCATTTACATAGATTTTTACGATTTTTTTAATTAGGGGAAAAAAAAATTTTTTTTTTCTTTCTTTTTTTTTTGTTTTTTTTTTGTTTTTTTTCTTTTTTTTCTTTTTCCTTTTCTTTCTTTTTTCTTCTTTTTTTTCCTTTCCGTTTTCTCTTTTATTTTCTATTTTTCTTTTTCTCTTATTTCTTTTAAAGTCCTCTAGTACTCCTCTACTACTCTTCATTTTCATTTTCACTACACTATAACCTTACCAAAAAAAAAAAGAAGCCCTATCTTTAAACCGAAGATTATTCTCTCCCAATCTTGACTCTCTGTTTTCTACCTCAGAACACCTCTATTTCCTCCTTTCCCCTTCTCTTCCCAATCCAATTCTGTGAATCCTTGTAGGTGTCTGAGATATGGAGAACACTCTGGGAACAGACAGCTGCGTAGATCTGTCTCTCTCCTCTTGAGTCCCCCTTTTTCTCCTCCTGCTCATCTCTATCTCCCTCCTCCCTTTTCTCCTGTTCATGTAACTCTGTGAACCTCTCTGGGTGTCCCTAACAGGGGAGAATCTTTTCACCATTAACCTAGAAGTTTTATTATCAGTGCTGTATAGTTGGAGAAGTCCTGAGACTACAGGAAGAATAAAACTGAAATTCAGAGGCAGGAAACTTAAGCCCAAAACCTGAGAACACCAGAAAACTCCTGACTACACGGAACTTTAAGCAATAAGTGACCGTCCAAAAGCCTTCATACCTACACTGAAAGCAACCACCACCCAAGAGCCAGTAAGTTTTAGAGCAAGACATACCACGCAAATTCTCCAGCAACACAGGAACATAGCCCCGAATGTCAACATACAGGCTGCCCAAGGTGACACTTAACACATAGACCCATCTCAAAACTCATTACTGGGCACTCCATTGCTCTCCAAAAAGAAGAAATCAAGTTCCACGCACCAGTACACTGACGCAAGCTTCCCTAACCGGGAAACCTTGACAAGCCAATCGTCTAACCCCACCCACTGGGTAAATCCTCCACAATAAAAAGGAACCACAGACCTCCAGAATACAGAAAGTCCACTCCAGACACAGCAATCTAAACAAGATGAAAAGGCAAAGAAATACCCAACAGGTAAAGGAACATGAAAAATGCCCACCAAGTCAAACAAAAGAGGAGGAGATAGGGAATCTACCTGAAAAAGAATTTAGAATAATGATAATAAAAATGATCCAAAATCTTGAAAACAAAATGGAGTTACAGATAAATAGCCTGGAGACAAAGATTGAAAAGATACAAGAATTGTTTAATAAAGACCTAGAATAAATAAAAAAGAGTCAATTAAAAATGAACAATGCAATGAATGAGATCAAAAACACTTTGGAGGGAACCAAGAGTAGAATAACGGAGGCAGAAGATAGGATAAGTGAGGTAGAAGATGAAATGGTGGAAATAAATGAAGCAGAGAGGAAAAAAGAAAAAAGGATCAAAAGAAATGAGGACAACCTCAGGGACCTCTGGGACACTGTGAAACGCCCCAACATTCGAATCATAGGAGTTCCAGAAGAAGAAGACAAAAAGAAAGGCCATGAGAAAATACTCGAGGAGATAATAGCTGAAAACTTCCCTAAAATGGGGAAGGAAATAGCCACCCAAGTCCAAGAAACCCAGAGAGTCCCAAACAGGATAAACCCAAGGCGAAACACCCCAAGACACATATTAATCAAACTAACAAAGATCAAACACAAAGAACAAATATTAAAAGCAGCAAGGGAAAAACAACAAATAACACACAAAGGGATTCCCATAAGGATAACAGCTGACCTATCAATAGAAACCCTCCAGGCCAGAAGGGAATGGCAGGACATCCTGAAAGTAATGAAAGAGAATAACCTACAACCTAGATTACTGTATCCAGCAAGGATCTCATTCAGATATGAAGGAGAACTCAAAAGCTTTACAGATAAGCAAAAGCTGAGAGAATTCAGCACCACCAAACCAGCTCTTCAACAAATGCTAAAGGATCTTCTCTAGACAGGAAATGCAGAAAGGTTGTATAAACGTGAACCCAAAACAACAAAGTAAATGGCAACGGGACCACACCTATCAATAATTACCTTAAATGTAAATGGGTTGAATGCCCCAACCAAAAGACAAAGATTGGCTGAATGGATACAAAAACAAGACCCCCATATATGCTGTCTACAAGAGACCCACCTCAAAACAAGAGACACATACAGACTAAAAGTGAAGGGCTGGAAAAAAATATTTCATGCAAATGGAGACCAAAAGAAAGCAGGAGTCACAATACTCATATCAGATAAAATAGACTTTCAAATAAAAGCTGTGAAAAGAGACAAAGAAGGACACTACATAATGATCAAAGGATCAATCCAAGAAGAAGATATAACAATTATAAATATATATGCACCCAACATAGGAGCACCGCAATATGTACGGCAAACACTAACGAGTATGAAAGAGGAAATTAATAGTAACACAATAATAGTGGGAGACTTTAATACCGCACTCACAACTATGGATAGATCAACTAAACAGAAAATTAACAAGGAAACACAAACTTTAAATGACACAATGGACCAGCTAGACCTAATTGATATCTATAGGACATTTCACCCCAAAACAAGCAACTTCACCTTTTTCTCAAGTGCACACGGAACCTTCTCCAGAATAGATCACATCCTGGGCCATAAATCTAGTCTTGGAAAATTCAAAAAAATTGAAATCATGCCAGTCATCTTTTCTGACCACAGTGCAGTAAGATTAGATCTCAATTACAGGAAAAAAATTGTTAAAAATTCAAACACATGGAGGCTAAATAACACGCTTCTGAATAACCAACTAATCATAGAAGAAATCAAAAAAGAAATCAAAATATGTATAGAAATGAATGAAAATGAAAACACAACAACCCAAAACCTATGGGACACTGTAAAAGCAGTGCATAGGGGAAGGTTCATAGCATTACAGGCTTACATCAAGAAACAAGAAAAAAGCCAAATAAATAACCTAACTCTACACCTAAAGCAATTAGAGAAGGAAGAAATGAAGAACCCCAGGGTTAGCAGAAGGAAAGAAATCTTAAAAATTAAAGCAGAAATAAATGCAATAGAAACTAAAGAGACCATAGCAAAAATCAACAAAGCTAAAAGCTGGTTTTTTGAAAAAATAAACAAAATTGACAAACCATTAGCAAGACTCATTAAGAAACAAAGAGAGAAGAACCAAATTAACAAAATTAGAAATGAAAATGGAGAGATCACAACAGACAACACTGAAATACAAAGGATCATAAGAGACTACTACCAGCAGCTCTATGCCAATAAAATGGACAACTTGGATGAAATGGACAAATTCTTAGAAAAGTATAACTTTCCAAAACTGAACCAGGAAGAAATAGAAGATCTTAACAGACCCATCACAGGCAAGGAAATCGAAACTGTAATCAAAAATCTTCCAGCAAACAAAAACCCAGGACCAGATGGCTTCACAGCTGAATTCTACCAAAAATTTAGAGAAGAGCTAACACCTACCTTACTCAAACTCTTCCAGAAAATTGCAGAAGAAGGTAAACTTCCAAACTCATTCTATGAGGCCACCATCACCCTAATTCCAAAACCTGACAAAGATGCCACAAAAAAAGAAAACTACAGGCCAATATCACTGATGAACATAGATGCAAAAATCCTTAACAAAATTCTAGCAAACAGAATCCAACAACATATTAAAAAAATCATACACCACGACCAAGTGGGCTTTATCCCAGGAATGCAAGGATTCTTCAATATCCGCAAATCAATCAATGTAATACACCACATTAACAAATTGAAAGATAAAAACCATATGATTATCTCAATAGATGCAGAGAAAGCCTTTGACAAAATTCAACACTCATTTATGATTAAAACTCTCCAAAAAGCAGGAATAGAAGGAACATACCTCAACATAATAAAAGCTATATATGACAAACCCACAGCAAGCATCACCCTCAATGGTGAAACATTGAAAGCATTTCCCCTGAAATCAGGAACAAGACAAGGGTGCCCACTCTCACCACTACTGTTCAACATAGTGTTGGAAGTTTTGGCCACAGCAATCAGAGCAGAAAAAGAAGTAAAAGGAATCCAGATAGGAAAAGAAGAAGTGAAACTCTCACTGTTTGCAGATGACATGATCCTCTATATAGAAAACCCTAAAGACTCTACCAGAAAATTACTAGAACTAATCAATGAATATAGTAAAGTTGCAGGATATAAAATTAACACACAGAAATCCCTTGCATTCCTATATACTAACAATGAAAAAACAGAAAGAGAAATTAAGGAAACAATACCATTCACCATTGCAACAAAAAGAATAAAATACTTAGGAGTATATCTACCTAAAGAAACAAAAGACCTATACATAGAAAACTATAAAACACTGATGAAAGAAATCAAAGAGGACACAAACAGATGGAGAAACATACCGTGTTCATGGATTGGAAGAATCAATATTGTCAAAATGGCTATTCTACCCAAAGCAATCTATAGATTCAATGCAATCCCTATCAAGCTACCAACGGGATTTTTCACAGAACTAGACCAAAGAATTTCACAATTTGTATGGAAATACAAAAAACCTCGAATAGCCAAAGTAATCTTGAGAAAGAAGAATGGAACTGGAGGAATCAACCTGCCTGACTTCAGACTCTACTACAAAGCCACAGTCATCAAGACAGTGTGGTACTGGCACAAAGACAGAAATATAGACCAATGGAACAGAATAGAAAGCCCAGAGATAAATCCACGAACCTATGGACACCTTATCTTTGACAAAGGAGGCAAGGATATACAATGGAAAAAAGACAACCTCTTTAACAAGTGGTGCTGGGAAAACTGGTCAACCACTTGCAAAAGAATGAAACTAGAACACTTTCTAACACCATACACAAAAATAAACTCAAAATGGATTAAAGATCTAAATGTCAGACCAGAAACTATAAAACTCCTAGAGGAGAACATAGGCAAAACACTCTCCGACATAAATCACAGCAAGATCCTCTATGACCCACATCCCAGAATATTGGAAATAAAAGCAAAACTAAACAAATGGGATCTAATGAAACTTAAAAGCTTTTGCACTACAAAAGAAACTATAAGTAAGGTGAAAAGACAGCCGTCAGATTGGGAGAAAATAATAGCAAATGAAGAAACAGACAAAGGATTAATCTCAAAAATATACAAGCAACTCCTGCAGCTCAATTCCAGAAAAATAAATGACCCCATCAAAAAATGGGCCAGAGATCTAAACAGACATTTCTCCAAAGAAGACATACAGATGGCTAACAAACACAGGAAAAGGTGCTCAACATCACTCATTATTAGAGAAATGCAAATCAAAACCACAATGAGGTACCATTACACACCAGTCAGGATGGCTGCTATCCAAAAGTCTACAAGCAATAAATGCTGGAGAGGCTGTGGAGAAAAGGGAACCCTCTTACACTGTTGGTGGGAATGCAAACTAGTACAGCCACTATGGAAAACAGTGTGGAGATTCCTTAAAAAACTGGAAATAGAACTGCCATATGACCCAGCAATCCCACTTCTGGGCATACACACTGAGGAAACCAGATCTGAAAGAGACACATGCACCCCAATGTTCATCACAGCACTGTTTATAATAGCCAGGACATGGAAGCAACCTAGATGCCCATCAGCAGATGAATGGATAAGGAAGCTGTGGTACATATACACCATGGAATTTTACTCAGCCGTCAAAAAGAATTCATTTGAACCAGTCCTAATGAGATGGATGAAGCTGGAGCCCCTTATACAGAGTGAAGTAAGCCAGAAAGATAAAGAACATTACAGCATACTAACACATATATATGGAATTTAGAAAGATGGTAACGATAACCCTATATGCAAAACAGAAAAAGAGACACAGAAAAACAGAACAGACTTTTGAACTCTGTGTGAGAAGGTGAGGGTGGGATGTTTCAAAAGAACAGCATGTATACTATCTATGGTGAAACAGATCACCAGCCCAGGTGGGATGCATGAGACAAGTGCTCCGGCCTGGTGCACTGGGAAGACCCAGAGGAATCGGGTGGAGAGGGAGATGGGAGGGGGGATCGGGATGGGGAATAAGTGTAAATCTATGGCTGATTCATATCAATGTGTGACAAAACCCACTGGAAAAAAATAAATAAATAAATAAATAAATAAATAAAATTAAAAAAAAAGGCACTTAACTAAGATCCTACATTGTACAATGTTTTTAATTACTTCAGAGAGTATATCCTGAAAACACATAGTTTGCAAGATATTTTTTTTTTGCAAGATGGAAACTAAAATAAGCACATCCATTATTGCAATATAAACAACTTTATGTTATAAAATCATGTTACAAAAATCCTGTAATCAGAAGTCCATTTTTTTTTGACACTTCAGTCCTGAAGTTCACAGAAGACTGCAAGATGAGATTATGACCAACATAGACAGCATATTAAAAAGCAGAGATATTACTTTGCCAACAAAGGTCCATTTAGTCAAAGCTATGGCTTTTCCAGTAGTCACGTATGGATGTGAGAACTGGACCACAAAGAAAGTTGAGCACTGAAGAATTGAAGCTTTTTAACTGTGGTGTTGGAGAAGACTCTTGAGAGTCCCTTGGACTGCAAGGAGATCCAACCAGTCCATCCTAAAGGAAATCAGTCCTGAATATTCATTGGAAGGACTGATGCTGATGCTGAAACTCCATTTGGCCACCTGATACAAAGAACTGACTCATTTGAAAAGACCCTGATGCTGGGAAAGATTGAAAGCAGGAGGAGAAGGGGAGGACAGAGGATGAGATGGTTGGATGGCATCAACAACTCAATGGACATGAGTTTGAGTAAACTCCAGGATTTGCTGATGGACAGAGAGGCCTGGCGTGCTGCAGTCCATGGGGTCACAAAGAGCTGGATACGACTGAGCAACTGAACTCAACTCAACTCAAGACCTATTTATTGTGAATACTTGGTTTTGACATTACTTCCATTATTGAGATCCCTTTATTCCATTTACTACTCTCTAAGAGCTTCCATTGAATCTTAATTCTTATTAAACATTCACTTTAATAAAATATTTCTTGATTTGAGAACTCTAACATCCCTTTTATAGAATGTAGTCCTTTGTTCAGAAGTCAAAAAGTATCCCTGAAGTGTTCTTGAGAGCACAGAAAATATTTTTTGAAAACATTAAAAAGTAACTGATTGAGACAGCCAAGGTTGTTTGGAATACGTACAGACAGAGACGGGCCTTGCTTCTGCAGAGGGGATGAGGAGCTCTAACGTCACCTGAAGCCGTGTGTGCTGCTTGCTAGCCACGCCGCCCTCTGTGACCCCGCGGACTGCAGCCTGTCAGGTCCCTCCGTCCACGAGATTTTCCAGCAAAGAATACTGGAGGGGCTGCCATTTCCTTCTCCAGGGGATTTTCCCAACCCAGGGATTGAACCCACATCAAACTGAAACTACCGATTCAATATTTAATGAGGAAAATGACTAAAACTTGATTATGCGGCATATATTTAAAAATCTTAATTTATTAAATGCACATGTCCCAATGAAAAAAAAGAAATGTTATGCCTAGAAATGGGTGGGTTTATGGGATTGATTACATACAAACAAACTATACATACTCAGGGGAATGGAAAAAATCATGGACTAGTGTAGTAACAGGCTTTCATATCATTTTACATCCAGTGCCTACCATATTCTCCTGTGCCAATATTTTATAATCAGTTCAGTTCAGTCACTCAGTCATGTCTGACTCTTTGTGACCCCATGGACTGCAGCACACCAGGCTTTCCTGTCCATCACCAACTCCCAGAGCTTGCTCAAACTCATGTCCATTGATTCAGTGATGCCATCCGACCATCTCATCCTCTGTTGTAACCTTCTCCTCCAGCCTTCAATCTTACCCAGCATCAGGGTCTTTTCCAATGAGTCAGTTCTTCACATCAGGTGGTCAAAGTATTGGAGTTTCAGCTTCAGCATCAGTCCTTCCAATGAGTATTCAGGACTGATTTCCTTTAGAACAGGTGGTGTGATCTCCTTGCTGTCCAAGAGATTCTTAAGAGTCTCCTCCAACACCAAAGTTCAAAAGCACCAATTCTTAAGCACTCAGCTTCCTCTATAGTCTAACTCTCATATCCATATAAAAGTACTGGAAAAACTATAGTTTTGACTAGCTGGACCTTTGTCAGCAAAGTAATGTATCTACTTTTTAGTATGCTGTCTAGTTTGGTCATAGCTTTTATTTCATATTTTTATAATGTATTATAACACCTCCCTTTTATTCTTTTAAATGAATAAGGGAAAGGATAATCTTATTGTAATGATTAAAATTTCAAGGCTCACTTTCTTTATGTTTTAAGATCCTTGCCCATGTTCACAGAGTGCAAAGAGATTTGTTCCCCTGTGTGACATTTGAAAGTGAATAACTTTATCAGACATTTTCTAGAGTTGTTTGCAATTTGAAGGAAGACGATGTGCATTACAAGTTTGTTGAAGAGAAATACATTTGTCAAGAGAGAAGAAGATGTAAAAAAAACAAATTTTTATCTACTTTTCCTTTTATTGTCTGTTTTATACATTTAAAACAACGTGTTAGAGGTAAGGGTGGGATTCAAAAAGGAAGGAATGCAATAGGAATAATAATCTTGTAGGTTTCATGTCAATGAATAACATTTCAGTTCATATTTTTTTTCTTTTAAAAGGGTCCCTTATAACATCATCTTCACACACAAAAAAATCTAAAGTTTTGATCATGGATTGGCCCATGATTATATATCTTTCTACATTTGAAAAAGGAATCTTAGTTGAAAAATGACAGTTCAAAATTTAATAATAATCAACTCTGCAGGACCAAATATAATTAAACTAAGATGTCAAACACTTATTAGCTACTATGTCTCTTCTAGAAGATCTCATCTCTCCATTTTCTGTTTCTCTGTTCTGTTCTGTGAATGGAGGCTTTTCCAAGATCAGAATAATTTAGTAAACTCTACTGGGAACATAAACATGGTCTGATCCTATACCAGTTTTCTAGTGACACAGATTCCTAAAAAAAAAAAAAAAATCAACCTAGGTCTAGGAGGTTTAAACTAAAAACTCAAATTGTGAAAACATGAACTACTGAATAACAATCCACTATTTTTTAACTGGAAATGTAATTTCAGAGGTACTTAGTGTTCTAAGGAATTCTGTTCAGGAATGGAGAATGAAAAATAGAAATGAGGATGTCCTGAGGATATACCAAATATGAAAAAGACATTCATTTCTGTTCATTAGTATTTGTCAACTACTAATTATGACAAAAACCTCAAAGTTTACAACACATTATTTAAATGCTATAAGTGTTTCCTATTTGTCTTTTCAAGGTGTAATCAAGGGAGCAAGTATGCTGTGAAGAGATAGATCATTACACAGGTATAAATAACACAAATTTCTAATATGTGTATAAACCTATGTGGCATATAAATATATGTACAAAATTAAGACATTACTTATGGGGTAAAAAGTGCTGTACAACCTTGTATTTATATCATAAACCCCCAAGAGATATCAAATGTTTCCTAAATGCAGAGTAACATATCAGCAAAACAAGGGACACACATTTCATTAAATATAAAAATGTTAATCATATGCAACAACTTGGATGAACCTGGAGGACATTAAGCCAAGTGAAATAAGCCAGATATAGAAGGACAAATTCCTGATGATTCCATTTGTAAGAGGTTATCACAATAGTCAAAGTGATAGACAATAGAAAGGTGGTTGCCAAAGACAAGAGCAAAGTTTTAATTATGCAGGATGAGTAAGTTCCAGAGAGAGTGCAAATCATTGTGACTATAGTTAACAAACTATGTGGTGTAACTTCAAGTTTATTAAGAGGGTGTGTCTCATGTTAAGTGTTCTTATTACAAAAAAATTGTATAAAATAAATATCCTTAAAATTATCTTCCTCATAAAATAAAGTACCAAAATATAAAATGATATACAGATGACAAGTTACAAAAAACCAATCAGTGTTAAATGCCATTAAAGAACTGAAACTAAAACAACAAGAAGATGCCACTTATACACCAATAAAAAGTCAAATCCAAAATACTGACAACATTAACTGCTCACAAGGATGCAGAGCAACAGGAACTCTCATGCACTACCTATTGGGATACACATGAAAGACACTTCTGTGTCATTTTACACAACTAACCTAGTCTTCCTACAAAACCCAACAATCACACAACATGGTATTTACCCAAAGGAGCTGACAATTTATGTCTACACAACAACCTGCACACAAATATTTATTGCAGCTTTAACTCATATTTACAAATGATAAACCAAGATATTCTTCAGTATATGAAAAGGTGAATAAACTGTGCAATATCCACAGTATTGGAATCAATCAAGATAGTCTTCAATATGTGAAAAAGTGAATAAACCGAAATATCCACAATGGAATATTTTTGAGCACAGAATCCCACTGTCTAGCCATGAAAAGACGCAAAGTAATTTTAAATGCATAATACAGAAATAAAAGAAGATAATCTGAAAAAGTTACTTACCATGTGGTTCCAACTATGTAAAATTTCTGTAAAAGACATAAAAACAAAAAGAGAAAATAAAGTAATCAGTGGTTGGCAGGGGTTGGAGAGAGGGAAGAGTTAATCTAAATAATAAAACGGCCAGTTATTTTTTACCAGTAAAAGAGATTTATTCAGGAGCGGGGATGAGTAACTGTGATGAATCACATATAAATCTGATAAAGCAAAGGAGAGGAAATTCTCTTATCATGAAGAGGAAGTTAGGAGAAGCTGTTTATAAGCAAAAAGTCCACTGGAGGAAACTGGGAGCTTGAACTACAGTGATTTTCTTTACCTGAGTTGTCACAGTCTCTTGTGGCCAAGGTATTGTCAGCCAAAGAGAAAATCTTTCTTCCTTCTGATGATGACAGGAGTTTCACATCCTGCCCGAGTGTTAAGTGCATATCTTTCAGTTGGGATCCTTACTGACTGAATATGCCTGAGACCTCCCCCTTTTGATTTACTGACACCATTTTAATGAGGTTTCCCTTCATTAACTTTCACAAGCAAGATGAGTAGGCAGAACACAGAGATTAATTAAGGCACTAAAAGAACTGTACTATTCTGTAATAATGGGCTCCCCTTATGGCTCAGCTGATAAATAATCAAAAAACTGGCTTAAAACTCAACATTCAGAAAACTAAGATCATGGCATCTGGTCCTATTACTTCATGGGAAATAGACGGGGAAACAGTGGAAACAGTGTCAGACTTTATTTTGGGGGGCTCCAAAATCACTGCAGATGGTGATTGTGCCATGAAATTAAAAGACACGTACTCCTTGGAAGGAAAGTTATGACCAAACTAGATAGCATATTAAAAAGCAGAGACATTACTTTGCCAACAAAGTCTAGTCAAGGTTATGGTTTTTTCAGTGCTCATGTATGGATGTGAGAGTTGGACTATAAAGAAAGCTGAGTGCTGAAAAATTGATGCTTTTGATTTGTGGTGTTAGAGAAGACTCTTGAGAGTCCCTCGGCCTGCAAGGAGATCCAACCAGTCCATCTTAAAGGAAATCAGTCCTGGGTGTTCATTGGAAGGACTGATGCTGAAGCTGAAACTCCAGTACTTTGGCCACCTCATGCGAAGACTTGACTCATTGGAAAAGACCCTGATGCTGGGAGGGATTGGGGGCAGGAGGAGAAGGGGATGACAGGGGATGAGATGGCTGGATGGCATCACCGACTCGATGGGCATGAGTTTGAGTAAACTCCGGGAGTTTGTGATGGACAGGGAGGCCTGGCATGCTGCGATTCATGGAGTCGCAAAGAGTCCGACACGACTGAATGACTGAACTGAACTGAACTGAACTGAAAGACTTTCATCCTTATTCTCATGGCTGTTGACCACTATGTGGCCATCTGTAAGCCCCTTCGATATATGACCCTCATGAGCCATCAAGTCTGTGGTGTGCTGGTGACTGTGACCTGGATGGGGTCTTGTCTTCATTCTTCAGCTCAGATTCTTCTAACCTTGAGTCTGCCTTTTTGAGGTCCCAGTGTGATAGATCACTGTTTTTGTGACTTGCAGCCTTTGTTGAAACTTGCCTGTACAGACACTTAGGCGACCAACCTACTCCTGGTGTCCAACAGTGGGGCCATCTGTAACAGTGAGTTTTGTCATGCTGATGTTCTCCTATACTATCATCTAGCATTCTCTGAAAAACCACAGTGCTGAAGGGAGGAAGAAAGGCCTCTCCACCTGCATCTCCCACATCATCATGGTCATTTTGTTCTTTGGTCCTTGCATATTTATATATACATGCCCTGCAACCACCTTTCCCATGGATAAGATGATACCTGTGTTTTATACAGTTGGAACACTTTTGATCAACCCTCTGATTTATACACTGAGGAATACAGAAGTGAAAAAGCTCATGAGAATGTTATGGGGCAGGAAACTGATCACAGGTGACAAAAGATAAATGGAAGTTTCATATTTTTGCTTCAAGTTTAGATTGAACTAGAAGTTCCCAGAAAATATCATCTTTTGTTGCAGTGTTGATATAATCCTATCATACAAAAGTAGTATTCATTTCCTTCAGGAAAGTAAGCACTGTAAATGCAAGCAGTTATTAGTGTTCAGTCACTTTTATGTAGAGGATGACACAGTACCCATATACCAGAATGTAAGTTACCTTGCCTTAGGTGTTTTGCACTGCTGTGTCTCTGCGTCTCTTGACTGACTTATATCACAGTGGTTTTAATCTAATGTTTTCCACTCCGTTTTAATTTTGACTTATGGTCTTTTCTGTGTACAGTTGCACTTAAATACTTATATTCACAGTCTGGCAGGTTTTCCCTCTTTCAAATTGTTCTGTTTATTAGACATTTTGGTCACATCTGTCTTATTATAGACCTTCAACTGGGTTGTTCTTCCTGACTCAGCAGAAAGTAACAGATTCAAAAAATATAGAATCATAATATTGTAATGGACAGTGTATAATCGAGACAATCTCCCTTCAATTTACTGGTGTTATACTTTGAATTCATACCATGTGTTTATATTGATCCTTGTAACAATGACAGAATATGGAGATAAAATTCCACTTCTGAAGTATTTATAAGAACTTAGGAAGGAAGTCAAGAACTTGATTGGATTTATACTTATAATGATATTCTTTTGGTAAAATATATGTTCCTAATTCATTTCCTTCTGAATTTGGGAGTGGTGTAGTTTTTCTCATGAATTATATATATACATTTTATTTTGTTCTGTATTGACATCTTGTAACTGTAAAACTGATTACCCAAATTAAGGGTGATATATTTACACATTCTAGAAGGAGAGAGATAAGCAGTTGATGTAAGTGAATATTAACACATCAGTAGATTAAACAAATAATGAAATAATTCAGAGAGTTTTATGCTTTAAAATAGCAGTATGTGCATTATGGACATGAATTATGAACTCCAATTAAAAGTAACACCTTTTAACATTTACCCAAAGGACTTGAAATCTTACATCCACATAAAAATATTCACTGGTATTTATAGCAGTTTTAGTCTTCACTGTTAAAGCTTAGAAGCAATCAATATGTCCATCAATGGGTGAATAGATAAACTGGTCAGTTCAGTTGAGTTCAGTTGCTAAGTCGTGTCTGACTTTGTGATTCCATGGACTGCAGTACGCCAGGCCTCCCTGTCCAGCACTAACTCCCGGAGTTTACTCAAACTCATGCCCATTGAGTCAGTGATGTCGTCCAACTATCTCATCCTCTGTCGTCCCCTCTCCTCCCGCCTTCAGTCCTTCCCAGCATCAGGGTCCTTTCAAATGAGTCAGTTCTTCACATCAGGTGGCCCAAGTATTGGAATTTCGGCATGAACATCAGTCCTTCCAATGAATACTCAGGACTGATCTCCTTTCAGACGGACTAGCTGGATCTCCTTGCAGTCCAAGGGACTCTCGAGAGTCTTCTCCAACACCACAGTTCAAAAGCATCAATTCTTCAGCACTCAGCTTTCTTTATAGTCCAACTCTCACATCGATACATGACTACTGGAAAAACCATAGCCTTGATTAGATGGACTTTGTTGGCAAAGTAATGTTTCTGCTTTTTAATATGCTGTCTAAGTTGGTCAAAACTTTTCTCCCAAGGAATAAGCATCTTTAAATTTCATGGCTACGGGCACCAACTACAGAGATTTTGGAGCCCCCCCCCCCCCCCCAAAAATAAAGTCTACCACTATTAACACTGTTTCTCCATCTATTTGCCATGAAGTGATGGGACCAGATGCCATGATCTTAGTTTTCTGAATGTTGAGGTTTAAGCCAACTTTTTCACTCTCCTCTTTCACCTTCATCAAGAGACTCTTTAGTTCCTCTTCACTCTCTGCCATAAAGGTGGTGTCATCTGCATATCTGAGGTTATTGATATTTCTCCTGGCAATCTTGATTCCAGCTTGTGCTTCATCCAGCCCAGCATTTCTCATGATGTACTCTACATATACGTTAAATAAGTGCAATAACAATATACAGCCTTGACATACTCCTTTTCCTATTAGGGATCAGTCTGTTATTCCATGTCCAGTTCTAACTGTTGCTTCCTGACCTGCATACAGATTTCTCAAGAGGCAGGTCCCCATCTCCTTCAGATTTCTCCACAGTTCACAGTTATCCACAGAGTCAAAGGTTTTGGCATGGTCAATAAAGCAGAAATAGATGTTTTTCTGGAACTCTCTTGCTTTTTCGATGATCCAGAGGATATTGGCAATTGATCTCTGTTTCCTCTGCCTTTTCTAAAACCAGCTTGAACATCAAGAAGTTCATGGTTCACGTATTGCTGAAGCCTGACTTGGAGAATTTTAAGCATTACTTTACTAGTGTGTGAGGTGAGTGCAGTTGTGCAGTAGTTTGAGCATTCTTTGACACTGCCTTTCTTTGGGTTTGGAATGAAAACTGACCTTTTCCAGTCCTGTGGCCACTGCTGAGTTTTCCAAATTTGCTGGCATATTGAGTGCAGCACTTTCACAGCCTTATCTCTTAGGATTTGAAATACTCAACTGGAATTCCATCACCTCCACTAGCTTTATTCGTAGTGATCCACTTGACTTCACATTCCAGGATGTCTGGCTCTAGGTGAGTGATCACACCATCATTATTATCTGGGTCATGGAGATCTTTCTTGTAGACTTCTTCTGTGTATTCTTGCCACCTCTTCTTAATATCTTTTCCTTCTGTTAGGTCCATACCATTTCTGTCCTTCATTCAGCCCATCTTTATATAAATGTTCCCTTGGTATCTCTAATTTTCTTGAAGAGATCTCTAGTCTTTCCCATTCTATTGTTTTCCTCTGTTTATTTGCATTGACCACTGAGAAAGACTTTCTTATGTCTCCTTGCTATTCTTTGGAACTCTGCTTTCAAATGGGCATATCTTTCCTTTTCTCCGTTGTTTTTCACTTCCCTTCCTTTTGCAGCTGTTTGTAAGACCTCAGACAGCCATTTTGCTCTTTTTGCATTTCTTTTTTCTTGGGGATGATCTTGCTCCCTGTCTCCTTTACAATGTCAAAAACCTCCATCCATAGTTCATCAGGCACTCTGTCTATCAGATCTAGCCCTTAAATCTACTTCTCACTTCTGCTGTATAATTGTTAGGGATTTGATTTAAGTCCTACCTGAATGGTCTAGTGGTTTTCCCTATTTTCTTCTATTTAAATCTGAATTTGGCAATAAGGATTTCATGTTCTGAGCCACATTCAGCTCCCAGGTGTTTGTTTGTTTTTCTGACTTCTCCATCTTTGGATGCAAAGAATATAATCAATCTGATTTCAGTGTTGGCCCTCTGGTAATTTCCATGTGTAGAGTCTTCTCTTGTGTTGTTGAAAGAGAGTGTTTGCTGTGACCAGTGCATTATATTTGCAGAAATATATTAGCCTTTGCCCTGCTTATTCTGTACTCCAAGGCCAAATTTGTCTGTTACTCCAGATATTTCTTGACTTCCTACTTTTTCATTCCAGTCCCCTATAATGAAAAGGACATCTTTTTCGGGTGTTAGTTCTAGAAAATCTCGTAGGTCTTCATAGAACCGTTCAGCTTCAGCTTCTTCAGTGTTACTGATCAGGGCGCAGACTTTGATTACCGTGATATTGAATGGTTTGCCTTGGAAACAAACAGAGGTCATTCTGTCATTTATGAGATTGCATCCAAGTACTGTATTCTAGACTCTTTTGTTGACTATGAAGGCTACTCCATTTCTTCTAAGGGGTCTTGCCACAGCAGTAGATATAATGGTCATCTGAATTAAATTCACCCATTCCAGTCCATTTTAGTTGGCTGATTTCTAAAATGTCAATGTTCACTTCCAATTTGCCTTGATTCATGGACCTAACATTCCACATCTGTATGCAATATTGCTCTTTATAGCATCTGACCTTGTTTCCATCAGCAGTCACATCCACAAGTGGGTGCTGTCTTTGCTTTGGCTCCATCTCTTTAGTCTTTCTGGAGTTATGTTTCCATTGATCTCCAATAGCATATTGGGCATCTACCAACCTGGGGAGTTCATCTTTCAGTGTCCTATCTCTTTGCCTTTTCATACTGTTCATGGGGTTCTCAAAGCAAGAATACTGAAGTGGTTTGCCATTTCCTTCTCTATTGGACCACGTTTTGTCCGAACGCTCCACCATGACCCATTTGTCTTGGGTGGCCATACATGGCTTGGCTCATAATTTCATGGAGTTAGACAAGGCTGTGGTCCATGTGATTAGACTGGCTAGTTTTCTCTGATTGTGGTTTTAAGTTTGTCTGCCCTCTGATGGAAAATAATAAGAGGCTTATGGAACCTTCTTGGTGGGAGAGACTGACTGAGGGGGAAACTGGGTCTTGTTCTGATTGGCTCAGTAAATCATTAATCTGGTATATCCAGACAAATGAATATTTTTCAGCACTAAAAAGAAATAAGCTATGAAGGCACAAAATAACAAGAAGAAATATTACATGCATATTCTTAAGTAAAAGAAACCAATGTTAAAAGGTTATGTACTGTGCAATGCCCATTATAAGACATTCTAGGAAGAAAAAAAAAACCTCTGGAGACAGTAAAAAGTTCAGTGGTTGCCAAGGATTCAAGTATTGGAAGAGCACAGAGGACATTTAGAACAGTGAAACCATCTTGGTGGTACTATAATGACAGATACGCATCATTGTACATTTGTCAACCCATATGATGTACATCACCAAGAGTGAAGTCTAATGTAAACTCTGGACTTTGGGTGATAATGATGTGTCAACTTAAGTTCATCAATTGAACAAATACATCACTTTTGTGGGAGGTTAACAATGTAGAGGGGAGGACTTCCCTTATGGTCCAGTGGTTAAGCCTCAATTCCCAATTCAGGGGCCCTGGGTTCAATCCACTGTCAGGGAACTGGATTATGTGTTCTGCAACTAAGCAAAGAATTTTCATGCCACAGCTAAAGATCCCTCATGCCTCAGATAAGATCCAGTGCAACTGAATAAATAAATACATAAAAATAAATATTAAAAACAATGGAGCAGGCAATGCATGAGTGGGGCAGGGAGGTACATGGACAATCTCTATATCTTTTCCTCAATTCTACTACAAACCTAACGCTACTCTAAAAAAAATAAAATCTGTTTAAAAATATGTAAATAGAGAAGATAGAATTTAATAGTAGACAAAAACACCTACTAAACTGAAAAGAAAACAGGAAAGAAAGTTATAAAGGGAACAAAGAAAAAGTAAACTGCAATAAGATCAAGTAAAATTCAAAAATTTTAACAATTACAGTAAACTGCAGCATTTAAAAGCATTTCACTTTCATCTTCCTATGCAATAGAGCATGGACCAATACTAGTTGGGAGATGGGGAAAGTTGGCCCCTCAATTCTATTCAGTCACTTCGTCATATGTTACTCTTTGCAGCCCCATGTACTGCAGCACACCAGGCTTCCCTGTTCATCACCAACTCCCGGAGCTTGCTCAAACTCATGTCCATCGAGTCAGTGATGCCATCCAACCATCTCATCCTCTGCCATCCCCTTCTTTTCCTGCCTTCAATCTTTCCCAGCATCAGGATCTCTTCCAAAGAGTCAGTTTCACATCAGGTGGCCAAAGTATTGAAGCTTCAGTTCCAGCATAATTCCTTCCAATGATTATTCAGGACTGATTTTCTTCAGGACTGACTGGTTTGATCTCCTTGCAGTCTAAGGGACTCTCAAAAGTCTTCTCCAACACCACAGTTGAAAAGCATCAATTCTTCAATGTCCAGTTTTCTCTGTAGTCCAATTCTCACATCTGTGCATGACTACTGGAAAAACCATAGCTTTGACTAGACAGAACTTTGTGGCAAAGTAATGTCTCTGCTTTTAATATGCTGTCTAGGTTGGTCATAACTTTTCTTCCAAGAAGCAAACACCTTTTGATTTCATGACTGCAGTCACCACCTGCAGTGATTTTGGAGCCCAAGAAAATAGTCTCTCACTGTTCCCATTGGTTCCCCATCTATTTGCCATGCAGTGATAGAACAGGATACCATGATCTTTGTTTCTTGAATGTTGAGTTTTAAGCCAGTTTTTTTTTCACTCCCCTCTTTCACCTTCCTCAAGAGGTTCTTTAGTTCCTCTTTGCTTTCTGACATAAAGGTGGTGTCATCTGCATATCTGAGGTTATTGCTATTTCACCCAACAATCTTGATTTCAGCTTTTGCTTCATCCAACCTGGAAGTTCATATGAAGAACTCTCATATAAGTTAAGTAAATGGACTAACAATATGCAGGCTTGACGTACTCCTTTCCCAATTTGGAACCAGTCCATTGTTCCATGTCCATTTCTAACCATTGTTTCTTGACCTGCATACAGATTTCTCAGGAGGCAAGTCAGGTGGCCTGGTATCCCTATCTCTTTTAAGAATTTTCCAGTTTGTTGTGATCTACACAATCAAAGGCTTTGGCATAGTCAATAAAGCATAAGTTTTTTTGGAACCCTCTTGCTTTCTCAATGATCCAACAGATGTTGGCAATTTGATCTCTGGTTCCTCTGCCTTTTCTAACTCCAGGTTGAACATCTGGAAGTTCCCAGTTCATGGACTGTTGAAGCCTTGCTTGGAGAATTTTGAACATTACTTTGCTAGTGTGGGGGATGAGAATCTGATTAGGTGAGTCTTTCCGACCCATGACCCCACCTGGACTGACATCCAGAGCTTTCTTAATATTTTTCTAATGGGGGAACAAATGGTGTTTTTGTTTTTGTTGCTGTTGGTTTGTCTTAAGCCCAAGAAGAAGCAGGTACAGAGAACAGAATGCAAGTCACACTGTTTTCAGACCTTGGAATCAAGTGGTCCAGATAACAAACCCAACTGGGACTACTGAGACAATGCAGAGGAGGCTGACCCATTATAAACGTATGATCTTAAAGGGAATGCAGGCAGCAGGAAATAAACCTGTCATTTGGAATAAGATGAAGAAAATCAAGAGCCAACAGAAAATCCTTCAGCATTCCTAGAGCACCACAGGGAAGGCATCTGAATTTATACTGCCACTAACCCGGAGACACTGGAAGGGAATGCAGTGACTACCTGGTGTTTAATAACCAATATATAGAGGAAGAAATGTCAGAGAAAGAAAAAGGCCCACACTCAAGTCTGCCCACTGACTGTTGCCCTCTAGTGTCAACTGGTCAGCACAGGAATCTACACTAATACCCACAGAGATTCTTGGCTCTGGTAAAGGTACCTGACGCCTGCTCCTTCTGAGGGAGAGCAAACCAGAACCCAACAGCGCACCATGCCAACAAGAGGGATACTAGGACAGAGAATGTTCTCAAAGGGTCAGAAATGGCAGGTCCCGGCCACTACCCTCAAAAGCTGAGGTTCAAATAGATGAAAAATGATGGGCCCAGCAAGGCTTTCTCTAGTCCAATGACTAATACTTCACACTCTCAATGCAGGAGGTGTGGGCTTGACCCTTGGTCAGGGGACTAGATGCCACATGCTGAATCTAAGACCTGGCAGAGCCAAAAATATAGATAAATGGGCTTCCCAGGTGGTGCTAGTAGTGAAGAACCCACCTGCCAATGTAGGAGATGTAAGAGATGTGTGTTCAATCCCTGGTTCAGGAAGATCCTCTGGAGGAGGGCATGGCAACCCACTCCAGTACTCTTGCCTGGAGAACCTCATGGACAGAGGAGCCTGGCAGGTTATGGTCTATAGGGTTCCTTAGTGGGGTGGCCTCCTTGCTTAAGAGTAGCTGCTCCCACAACTGAATATATATATATATATATATATATATATATAACTGAAATCACTTTGCTATATAGCAGAAATTAACCCAACATTGTAAATCACCTATACCTCAATAAATCTAAAACAGAAAAGAAAGTATGAAAACTGGATTAATTTGCTTCTGACTGCCCTCCTTTGCATGTGCTTAGCCCCAAGGGATAAGTTAAAAATAAATGCATTTGAACTCCTATATTGTAGACACATTCCTCTATCCTGAGTGAATGGACTCCCTAAATACCTTGAAATTGAACAGTTCAAGTGTGTCCTCCAGGTAGGAGAATCTGTGAAAGCTCTCACAAGACATGGTAACTAGGTGCTGCCATGACCTGGCCCACCATCTATTCTGGCCAAAAGGCTGGGGGAGTCTAAGAACCAGGAAAAGCAGCAACCTACAAGACCAGCTCACTCCTAGGTAGAACAACCCCACTTGGTGATCCTAACCACACATTCCATGCTGAAGTTGCTGTGATCACTTCATGGGGTCATCGTACTCAAGTGAACGGGGATCCCAAGCCTCAACCTCCAGAGAAACGACCTATGACAATGGCCTCCTTGACTACCCCTGTGAACCTCTCTGACCTGAAGCTTCTTTTCCAAAAAACAACCAAAGCCTGACCAGAGACATTCAGACCCGGCCAATGAAGCTGGACATCAGGGCATATTTGCCCACAGGCAAACCTAGATACTTTTACTCTTTCATGTATCTGAAAGTGTCCAATGTCCTTTTCCTCCAAAAGTTTAGAAAACTGGGGTTCATCTCATGAAGATGAATGTTTAGGGCTGAAGCTTGGTAACAACCAAACATACCTAATGGTGGCTGAGGGGAAACTCTGCTTCTTTGCACAGGGCTATGATGATGCCTGAAATCAGCAGGAAACAACTACAGAGACAGACTATCACCCCTCCGCATCCCTCTAGAATAAGAAGCCAGACAGAGGAGGGATTTTTCACCAGCTAAACCCATTAGGAAGTCCCTGGCAATAATATTAGAAGCAGGGTTAAAAAAAAAAAAACAAACAAACAAAAACTAACCTTTCTCTTTTCCTTTGTGTTTCATCTGGTTTCACTTGCTCACGGGATGCCACGTGCAGAAGCCTCCTGCTGGTGCTTCAGACCATAATTGCTCTGCTGAAGGGCTGTGCCGGCTCTGCTCAAAGAGGTAGGCAGAAGGACCAAGCACAGCTCAGAGATTCAAGATGGCGGCGGCCAGTTGAGTGCAAGCGGAGCAACACATCTGGATGTTCCCGCGAGAACTCCGCCTCCTCTAGGCTGGCAGCCTCAGCAGCCCTGCCCACAGCCTGGGTGTCAGGAAGATACTGTGCTCTAGCCGTGGCTCCCGACATTTTGGGGACCAGGGAGCACCTTCATGGAAGACAGTTTTTCTATAAACAAGGGAATTGGAGACTAGGGGATGGTTTCCAAATAATTCAAGAACACTGCACTTATTTGCACTTTATTTCTATTATTATCACATTAACTCCCTCTCAGATCATTAGGCATTAGATCCAAGAGGCGGGGGACCACTGCTCTGAAGCCAGTTCATTCCTCACATTCTTTGCTCAAAGAACACACTTTCCATTCCTTTGCTTCTGAACTGAGTTCTCATTCTATTGGCTTGAACAACAAGGACAGGGAGACCCCTGTTGGAGTCTGACTCAAAGGGTCAGTAAAAATTTACGCAAGCTTAGTCATGTCCAACTCTTTGTGACTCCTAGACTAGCCCACCAGGCTCCTCTGTCCATGGGATTTAACAGGCAAGAACACTGGAGTGGGTTGCCGTTTCCTCCTCCAGAGGATCTTTCAGACCCAGGATCAGACCTACATCTCTGTCTCCAACTTTGGCAGGTAAATTCTTTTACTACTGAGCCGTCTGGGAATCCCTCAGTAACAGTATTACATGTAAAATTTTAAATACATGAGCAGAATGTAGGAAAAGTGATATTGTGTGATTCCTGAAGCTTAGGTTGAAAGACCTTGAAGATTTAGCTTTTGTGAAACAACTACTGTCCTGAAACAGCCATGGTGTGAGAGAGCCCTGTAGATGCTTCTGGAGAATGAGAGAGAATTTACTGAAAGGCACATGAACAAGGCCATCTTGGAGCATCTACAACATTCAGGTCAGGAAGCATCAGTGGAAGAACCACCCAGGTGAGTACAAGGAAAACTGCAGAATTATGATCAAATAAAGTGTTTTTATTTTAAGCCTTTAAGTTGTGTTACGATTTTTAAACTACTAATTTGGGGATTAAACTTCGTGGTGGTAACCCACTGATTTATAACTTAGCTCTGTTTGCCAACATACAGCAATAGAAAGCTTACACACACACAGGCAGAAAGTGAAAGAAAAACACTGAAAATTTCCTGGAATTCTTCCCCAGAGATTCCCTGTTGCTGATGAGGGGTATATACTGGGTGACATGAGTGGATCTTAAATATGCTCAGAAGTTTCCCATCAAACTTCCTCCTGCTACTATGAATGCCCCTGGTGCTCTCAGGACTCTGTTTTCTGCTACAACTACAGGAAGAGTACATGGCCAGAAATTGCAGAGAAAATGGCCCAACTGTGTGGTGAACTTTAGCTCATGCAAAAGAAAACTTGATGGCTATGTGCATCTTTCCCTGTCCTGTTTACAAATTGCTTGGAAAATGAGTCCATAGTGTCTATTAAAAGCTTCAGTGAGATAAAGAAATCAGCTGCAATGGGCAGCTCATAGGTTCTCCCTAGAAGTATGAACTAGTTGCTTTTTGACATTTTATTATAAATGAAGAAGGAGGTGAGATGACAGTAGGAAGAAGAAAGAAACTAAAGAAAGAATGAGGGGAAAGGAAAAAGTACAAGAGGAATAAGAAAGAATATCAGTGGTCAAGAGTCAAGCATAACAGTTTGCAATCAAAAGGTAAAAGAATGAAAGCCTGCATTATGATTGTCCAAATATAGGTTGGAAGTGAATTTGTTCCCACCAGTTTCTCCAGAAATCACCAGAAACTATATTAAAAAAGAAAAAGTGGTGCTAATACTATTGAATATACTATTTTCCAATCAAGTGGAACTTTTAAAAGCAGGGCAATTAAAATTCAACAGAGAAATACCTCCAAAAAGATGTTTTTTAATAAATATATTTATTTAAATATCAAGTAAACCATATTACATATATGTATATATGCATACATGCACATCATTCCACTGAACAAGATAAACCTCCATAAAATAATCTTATATCTATGTTTACTGAAATGCTTTGGAATAGTGTTATTGTTCTAAATGCACAAATTAATTGTTTTTAAATTATTTTCTATTGGAATATAGTTGATTTACAATGGTATGTTGGTATTTTACTTTAATAAGTTAAAAGCTTTCAACTTTTTTTTTTTTTTTTAGAAAAATGAAAAGACATCTGGAAATTAAGGCTCACTCTTCTCTGAAGTGGTTCTGATTATAGAGGGTACTTTGGGAGAAAGGTTTTCCCCAGGGTCATTAACATTTTGTATCATTCTCTTTAAAATGACCATATAAGATGTAGAGAAAACAGCATTTGTTGCCAACAGTACTGCAAAATGGCAGATTTCAGTTGGTGAGAGACAGACCAGGAACAACAAAATTCTACCAATTTTTGAGTTTCTGGACTCAGGGATTCTCTGAAACCAATTATTCACAAAGTAATTCTTAAGGCATCACTCTTAACTTTGTTTTGAATAGTTGCACCCAAATTATCTCAGGAGTGATAGAAAAACAAAGCAAAATCCAAGCTCTGGACAATACTGGTGAGATTTTTCAATTCTAAAACTAACATTGAAGGTTTTTGAAAAAGAGAGAATTTTATCAAATTTCTATATTTTGAATGCTTGTAATATAATTGCAAGACCATGTTCTTAGAAATAGCAGGAGAATAAAATTTTTAAGATGATAATAAAATGATGAAGTGCATGCAAACCAGACTATGAGATGGATACTAATGACATATGAGTAGGAAAATGCTTGACTTTCAAAATAAATGAGGTGTTAGTATGTTTGGAATGTTCAGAATGTGGAGGAATAAATTCTTTGAGGTGGATCTTGATTCTGGGAGAAAGAAGCTTTCTTCCTTGACCTTACAGGATGGACAATGGAGACAGAATCCCCAGGCTTGATTTTAAATGACCGGTTTCTTTTAGATGATAAGCAAGTCACATTGTTCACAGTTGTCAAAAACTGCTATGATTTGAGGTCTCTTAAACCGAAGGACTCTCTGAGTGTAGAATAAAATGTTTTGTTTAATTCAGGAGGAAAAACAAAAGGAGAGTGAGAGTGTACATGAATTTTTGGACCCCCTATTTGATATCAACCTCTTACATCGAGAGATGCAGTATAGGAGAAAGAAAAATTATGCAAATCTGATTTTAAGATAATGATGCTGTACCTCTAGATAAATTGTTAAGCTTCATGGGGCTTCTGCTATCCCTCCTGCAAAATGAGAAACTTTTAAGGGATGTGTTCGAGTCTGAATTGGGTTGTCATTATATCTATTATGGTTTTTATCATTATTTCTACTGTAAAAGAGAAGACACACCTGGAATGACTATGCTATCAAGTCTAATTTACAGATCAGGAACAACATTGCTAGAAAACATACCTTAGAGCACAGAGTTCAGTTGGAATTAACAGATCTTAGGGGGATGTGTCCTCAGGTCAATAGAATTCCTGATGATTACCTAAGACTCTGTGTAATCCTATCCTAAACCAGAACTAAAGGAATCATTTATTAATACATCTATAGCTTGGCTTGAAGAACAGCTTGAGAAAGGCTTTAATCAAAGGTATTCCCCATGCCCCTTACTTGTACATATGCTGCAGTGACCTCACTAGAGTGTCTGGCATTACACCACTGGAGAGTCATCCATTATAAGTAAATATGAAGGACTAGTGAGATTAAGGAATGAGCCATATCTATTTATTTATTGATGTTAACAGATAAATATATAAAATACCAAAGCAATGCAATTCCTGGGGAATCCTCAAACACTGAGTTTGAAGGTAAGATTTCCCTCCCCTCCATTTAAATCAAACATATCTTGATGTGCCTCCAACAGTTTCTTTTAATTTTATCCCTTTTAAGTTTGGTATAACAGAGTCATACAGAGCAACTTTTTGTGTAGGTGGCTTCTTCCACTCTACAATGTATTTTTGTGAAAATTTGTTATGTTGAGTAGCGTTAGTTCACTCATTATGATTGGAAAATAGTATTCCATTGTGTGACTTTATCACAATGTATCTACCCATCTTACTCTTTTAATGGTATAGATGAACTTATTTGCAAAGCAGAAATAGAGTGATGGATGTAGAGGACAAAGTATGAATACTAATGGGGGGCGTGTAGAGTGGGTTGAATTGGGAGATTGGGCTTGGCATATGTATACTGCTATGAATAAAATTGATAACTAATGATAATCCTCATGTATAGCACGAGGATCTCTAGTCAGTGCTCTGTGGTGGCCTAAATGGGAAGGGAATCCACAGAAGAGGGGGTATGTGTGTATGTGTGTCTGGTTCACTTTACTGTACAACAGAAATGAACACAACACTGTAAAGCAACTCTACTCCAGCAGTTTCTTTCATTGTTTTCTTTATTTTCTGCCTCCTTTCCAGGTTTTTATGGCTATTCCAAGCTGAAAGAATTGTTTCTTAATTTCATAGTAGAAATAGCTCTTTATGTTATAGATGATAGTGAAATTAAAACTTTCTCATTTTGCAAGTGGGATAATAGAAGCCCCATGAAGCTTAACAATTTATCTAGAGGTACAGCTCCAATATCTCAGAATCAGATTTGCATAATTTTGCTTTCCTTTCTACTATATCACATCACTCTTTATTATGAGAGTTTGATATCAAATATGGGAACAAAAACTCATGTATACAAATATCACAGTTCCTTAAGAAGAAGAACCTGCAACATCATCCAGTCTCAACTATTTGAACACTCATAGCAGTATTCAGACAGGAAAATACGTGTGTGTGTGTGTGTGTGTGTGTATGTGTGTGAAAAGTAATATGAACATTTTCAGGATATAGATGTTGTCATATTCCCAAACTCAAAAGTTGTTTCAAATTTCAGTTGAGTGCCTTAGACAGATTAGAAAGAAGCAAATTGTTAGAAACAGATGAAAGAATCTTTATGAAACATGATGAGGGAAGTGAGAGGGCTGGTTAGATGTGTGACTTAGAGGATTATTTTATCTCTTTCAACTTTGTGTCTAAATCTGAAAGGACTATCATTTGACATAAGATGATCAAAATATGTAGAATATGTCCACTTCCATTTCTTTAGGTATACATGCTAAGCAGTGGTAAGGACCCATTTTTCCATTTTTATCGATTCTGGTTATTCATTTGTTTTGAGTTAAAAATAAATGTTGCTGGTCTTTGTTACTTTTTTTTTTTTTTTAACTTTCAGGTAATGTAATTGTCTCTTGGGAACTTGACCTGCTAAACTAATTCCATGGAAAAAATAAGCAATGTAACTGAATTTGTTTTCTTGGGTCTTTCTCAAAACATAGAGATTGAAGAAGTGTGTTTTGTGGTATTTTCTTTCTTCTACATGGTCATTCTTCTGGGAAACCTTCTTATCATACTGACAGTTTGTGTGGGCAACCTTTTCAAGTCTCCTATGTATTTCTTTCTCAACTACCTGTCTTTTGTGGATATTTGTTACTCTTCGGTCACAGCTCCTAAGATGATTGTGGACCTATTAGCCAAAAGGAAAACGATCTCCTATGTGGGGTGCATGTTGCAACTCTTTGGGGTACATTTCTTTGGTTGTACTGAGATCTTCATCCTTACTGTAATGGCCTATGATCGTTACGTGGCTATTTGTAAACCCCTATGGTATATGACCATCATGGATAGAGACAGATGCAATAAAATGCTGCTGGGGACTTGGATAGGTGGGTTCTTACACTCCATCATCCAAGTGGCTCTGGTAGTCCAACTACCCTTTTGTGGACCCAATGAGATTGATCATTACTTTTGCGATGTTCACCCCGTGCTAAAACTCGCCTGCACAGACACATATGTTGTTGGTGGTGTTGTGACAGCCAACAGCGGTACCATCGCTCTGGGGAGTTTTGTCATTTTGCTAATCTCCTATACCATCATCCTGGTGTCCCTGAGAAAGCAGTCAGCAGAAGGCAGGCGCAAAGCTCTCTCCACCTGTGGCTCCCACATCGCCGTGGTCATCATCTTTTTTGGTCCCTGTACTTTCATGTATATGCGTCCTGATACTACCTTTTCAGAGGATAAGATGGTGGCTGTGTTTTATACCATCATCACCCCCATGTTAAATCCCCTGATTTATACACTGAGAAATGCAGAAGTAAAAAATGCAATGAAGAAACTGTGGGGCAGGAGGATTTTCTGGGAGGCTAATGGTAAATAGTAAAAAGTAACAATCCAAGGTGGATGATCTCAAAGTTTCTCATCTGCACAGTGAAGACAATAACAACGATCTCACAGGGTGTCTTGAGGGAACAAATAAGAGAATAGCACATTTACAGAAACAAGTTATTATTTATCATTATGATTATATTTGTTCTAATACTTCATAATCATAATTTTCTGAAATATCTAGAACAAAGAAATCCTATCAAACTCAGAAATTCAGCATGGTCAGACTTTCCCCTCTTTATTTTTTTCCTTTTTTCAATTTTCTTTAAAGAATGAGAGTTCACTGTGATTGTATTGATACTTAAGGCTACTTTCTAGTGTTTAGATTCATGGTTCTTACATAATGAACATTTGATATGTGTATGTTGTTTGAATGAAAGGATTCAGGAAAAATGACCAAAATCTGAGCTAAGGAATTCTGGTACAAGTCCTCCAAAACAGCAAAACTAAACCTTGTAAGGTTTGGATGTGAGGGGTTGTGGGCAGGATGTCAAAGAGATAAAACACAGGCTTAGAAAGCAAAAGACTTGTTATCCTCCGGTTTGGGGAAAAAGCTTTCTTTCTCTAGGACTCATTTTCCTTACTCAAACAATAAGTCTATTGGAAAAAAAAAATTACCCCTAATATCCACATTTTAACTTTAGCATTCTCTTTATATGCTTCTGATAACTGACTCTTGTAGTCTGTAGTCAGCCATCACTATTAATGTAAAGTGATTAACAGGAAAACTTAAACTGAACAATACCAAAGACATCTGTGATGAATACAAGACTGTGTGTTAATCAAGAGGGTAAATGTAATTTACTGAAATGCATGGTTGGGAAACCATATTTCCTCCAATGTTTGAACCAAACACCTTTACTGAAAACAGTGTCATTTATCACTGCTTCCTTGACTGGCACAACCTGATTTCTAGCTGTGGATTCTAGACAGAATCATTCTGGACAAATGAATGTACCTTTCTTAGGTAAATGATACTTGCCCTAGTAATGCATTCCTCTTCTCTTTGCCCGACCTAAGCTTTATTTTTCCACAGCAATAAACCCATCACTGATTATCTCTCTGCCATTTATTTTCATTGTTTTTTCACAAGTCTGATTATTTAAATTACCATCAATATGTGGCTTTGTGATTGTGATTTTGGAGTGTGTGTGTGTGGTGTGCACATATTATTGATACATTAAGCACTGTACACTGTCAGTACCTTCCACAATGATCTCAGCTATTGGAGCACTCAGAGTTAAAGATAATAAATATCAAAAGGCAGCAAGACATTCAAAGTTATAATTGTTAAAAGATATTAAAAATTATAAGACCCCTTGCCTCTGACTACATGAATCCATATCTATTTCCCCAGTTTGGACATAGACTCATTGGACCTCTGTGAACCTGAGGGTTTGCTCAGCTTTAAGATGGTAACTAGGTCGGTGCTCTCCAGACTTGTCTGATCATTTTAATCCTCTTGAGATGTTTTTGAAAAGATGACAGTATCTATTCTAAGAATTTGTATTTCAGTAGACCAATGTTCAGTTCAGTTCAGTTCAGTCACTCAGTCTCTTTGCTACCCCAAAGACCGCCACACACCAGACTTCCCTGTCCATCACCAACTCCCAGAACTTGCTCCATTGAGTCGGTGATGCCAGCCAACCATCTCCACAAATGTTAGAGGGTATATATATATATTAAAAAAAAATCTGTATTTTCAACAAGCTCGTCTGGTAATTTTTATACAGGTAGTGGCACATCAAAAATTTGGAAACACTGGGACTAGATGATACTTGATCTTAGAGCACAAAGGGGTCTTTGAATCAATCAATTCCAAAGGGTCCTACCTTGGATATATATTCCCATCTGTTCTACTATTTAAAAGGAAACTAAACTTGAACTGAATTTAGAAAATTGTGGAATAAATTATTGTAATTCATGTATAAATTTTTCCATGATACTCTTTCCTTTATGTTTCTGCATCAAAGACTTGACTACTGAGAGTTATTTATATTGATGATCTGAAGTCCTGAAGAAGATACAAGCTGACAGATTTAATACTCTCAAAGACTGAGAAGCAAAACATATTGATGTAGGAGACAGGTGGGCTCCAATTTAGATGTTTACAGCTGGTCTCCTGTTTACATTTCATGGGGTGCAAAGTGGGCTTCAGGCTGAATACTTAAAACTGTTGGCATTTTCTGTGACACTGGATAGGTGGGCTCCAGTTAAGGCATTTACAGCTTCCTGTTTGCTCTGGAAAATGAAAGTAACAACATAAACAGGGTAAATATCCAGTGTTTGTCTCTTGTAAGCATCTTAAGATAATAGTCATGGCAATAGTCAAAGAAATAGTCAAGGCAAGGACAAAGAGGGGCAAAACCTTGTTTGAGTAAAAGATTAAGGGACCTCCCTCCTCCTCTTTTTTAGACAAGGGAGACATTACACATGTGCAGAAAGACTTCATCTGGGTCAAAAGCCAAGTGGTAATGGCAGGCTATAATGAATCTTATTCTTCCCAGAAGCCTTCACTCTGAGATCCTTCTTGGCGGAGGGGTGCTTGCTCATCCAGGGGAGTGCCCCAGGGTAGGTGAAGTGTGGAAAAAGAAACCAGATAATTGGCTAAAGATAGATAAAACCTGAAAGAACTGACCTATATAAATGACTTAACCGCCTCCTTACTGCACTCCCCCTCACTCAGAGGGACACCCACACTTTTTCTCTTTGAGTGTGTGTCTCGTCCTTGCTTCTGTCTTAACAAGCAGTTTCTCTATGTACTCTTCCACTTCTTGCTGTGATACATCTCTAATAATAAACTTTGTATCTTCATTTACAGTTTCTGCCTCCATGATAAATGAATTTTTCACTGGGGACAGAGATACAGGGAAAAACAGCTTCTAGACTCTAGCCCTGGCTGGTATGGTGGCTAAGATTCTTGGTTTCCATTCAGGCTCTGTGTGTGTTTTAGTCACTTAGTCATGTCCAACTCTTTGTGACCCCACGGACTGTAGCCCACCTGGCTCCTCTGTCCATGGAACTCTGCAGGTAAGAATACTGTAGTGGGTTGTCGTGCCCTTCTCCAGGGGATCTTCCCAACCCAGGGATCAAACACTGGTTTCCTGCATTGCAAGCAGATTCTTTACCATCTGAGCCACCCCAGCCAGGCTCCCCAGGTTCAAATCTTGGGCAGGGAATTAAGATCACTCATCATCCCACTGCTCACAGCTGCCTTGCCGAGATCAATATGAAAGAGTATTCAGGTTTCCCCCACTGATTTTATAAACTTCACAGAAGTTTGTCAGAGTCAGTCTCAATCAGAGGAGCTCTGGGAGACTGCCCATGGAAGCGCCTCATTTTGACGGTGTTCTGATGTGTCCAGGTCTTACATGGTAACCTGGCTTGTTTTGTGTTTTCAAGTACAGTGCAACTTCATCACTTAATTAAAATCTTACAAATATTGCTTTTTCTACAAGTTTAGTGAATATATATATAAAGATCCACAAGGTAAGTGCACCATAGTATAGAGAGTGGTATTCATTGCTGTGCTTTCATAACAGTCAGTGGTACACTCGGATATCACACATATAGAACGTAAAATTCAGTCTCAGAAGATTAAGACAGAGCTTCTATTTTCTTCATGAGAAAAAATAAAACAACATAAGGTATATGTGAACCTACCCTGAGGTTTGGAATGAAGCTTGGTCAAGCTTGACCTAGATCAACTGAACCCCAGTTGACCCAAAGACACATGAGCAAGGATTCTTAATGCTTATTATATAATCCTTGAGTTTGGAATGGCTTTTTTATCTAACTTATCCAAGAATAGTGCGATCAAACTGGGAGTAGGGGTTTTGAGGCATATTACTGAATTAATAAATAAAAGCAATGATTACATTTAGAATTAGCTAATTGAAAGGAGTAGTATAAAAGGCTAGCTAGAGAGAGTGAGGAAGAGATTGGTTATATAAATACAGGACAAATTCTAAAGACCTAAGTCTGCAGCAAGTCCCCCTCCCTCTATTTTTCCATGAATAATATGTGGGAAGAGAAGGATATAGTGATAATCACACTTGGGTAGATTCATTTTCACCCCTCCCTTGTTGATAAATTTCAGAAGAGAGTTAACAACAGGTAATCCAAGCCATATTCAAAGAGATTCTTAAAATTTGTCATCTTCTGGGGGAAAAAAAAATCAATAGTGAATTTGTCACAATAAGAAAGTGTACTTCATTACTGGAGAAAGTGGCCTAAGCAACAAAGGCAATCTTATGAAAAATTAACACTTGAGTTAGCTGCCCATGCAGTTATAGATATTTCTGTTTTCCTTTACCTTCCTGAATCAGGCAATACACCAGAAAGTAGTCACCACCAGACCTACATCAAAAAGAAACCCTGACTTGCTCTGCTAGTCTTTTTTTCTCCTTTTCTAGATATTCCATTATTTGTCTGCCTCCCCTTATATTCTAAGATTCCTAAATTTTCAAGCAGAACACATGTCAAGGACTTCTTGGAAGAGAAATACTGTTGCTGAAATCTTCAAGATATACCTAATTTCTGCATATGTATACTTCATTTTAGAGTGCAGATTCCTGTTGTACAAGGGACAATAATTCTTTAAGAGTATACAGTGCAATTTCTTAGTGAGGTGAAGAAGATGGAGCACCAGAAGATAAGAAGTCTGTGTCTCTCATAGTTGAGAACTTGGTGAACACACCCTCCAAGTCTTAGGTGACCCTAGACACCTAAGAGATGTCTGAGATCAGAATCCTGACCTCAGAATTCTCTTCAAAATTCATGATGATTGAAGATTCTCATCTAAATTAAGGAAACACCTGAATGTTCCCAAAAAAGATTTTAGTTTATGCCCAGTTGTCAGCTGGCTATACCTGTTTCTTAGTCTAATCACCTTTATTTCTCCATAGAATGATAACCTGTCTGAGGGAAAATGAGACAGATTTATCTAGTTTGACTAATGGAAGACACCATCAAAATACATTATTAGCATGATGAGACCAAGGATTAACAAAATGCATCCCAGGAGCATCCATTTCTTCAGCTATATGCCTTCTTAAGCTCATGACATTTCACAGAATGGGAGATATTCCATGTTGCACATTTACAAAGAACATCAGTTTTATATACTCATAAATATTGTTTAAATAAAGTGACAAATATGGTCATAGAATTGCATTTATACAAATGAAAAGAATTGCTCATTTTTCAAGACTTTTAATTACCTACAATAAGGTACTAAGTTTTAATTACAATTTCTGTAAGTGTAGTGTAAGTAGAATAATTATATAAATTACATTGTTTTAGATGCAGGATTTGTTACTGTAAAAAAAATTAAAGTATACAACACTTGTAAAACTTTTGGCATTGCTTTTTTGAAATTATTGCAGTGGAAACCTAAAAAAAAAAAAAAGGAAGTGTTTTAAGAAAGCTCTGTGAGAGATGTCTCACTCAAGATTATCTGTTTCCAGAAAGAGGCCAGAAAAGCCAACCATGCAGTCTTCCCAACTTTCCCTGAAAAAAGTGCTGAAATGCACTCATCAAGTCAGGGAATACACAGGACAGAATGTTCCTGAGTGTCAGAGCTGGAAAGGACCCGAAAGGCATCTGATCCACTCCCCTTGGGTGCAGTCTCAGTCAAGTGATAGGGGAGAGTGGCTGAGGGGGCTTCGCTCTTCAGGGTTGCAACTTTGAATGATAGCACACGATCCTTCTGTATCTGTTGTACTTGTCAACATTAACCATTGTGCGGATAAAATAGATCCGTCAAAGAGCAGGACAGCCAGATGTTAATCTTCCCACAGAGTGTTTATCTCAGCCCCACACTTTCCTCATGGCATTCTTCATGTCTACGTTTCTCGGGGTGTAGATGAGAGGGTTGAACACGGGGACAATCATGGTGTAAAATAGGGCAAAGACCTTGTCGTTCCTCACAGAATCAGCTGTGGGGACATAGGTGAAAATGAGTGGCAAGAAGAACATGAAGACCACAGTGATGTGTGAACCACAGGTGGAGAGGGCTTTGCGGCAGCCCTGGGATGAGCGAGTCCTCAGGGTGGACAGGATGATGAGGTAAGAAATCACCAAGGCAACAAAGGTCAAAATGGACAACACCCCTGTGGTGGTAATGATTGCAATCACCCACAGTCTAGTGTCCATGCAGGCCAGCTTCAGCAAAGGGAATACATCACAGAAATAGTGGTCTATTTGATTGGGGCCACAGAAAGGAAGTTCAATAATAATTAATACTTGCATGAATGAATGGCTAAAGGCTCCCATAGCAGAAGCCATTACAAAGACATAGCACAGCTGTCTGTTCATGATGACCATGTAGTGAAGAGGTCTGCAGATGGCGGCATAGCAGCCATAGGCCATGGCCACCAAGAAGAAGACCTCAGAGGCTCCAAAGAAGTGGGCATAAAACATCTGGGCCATGCAGCTGTTGTAGGAGATGGTCTTCTGCTGGGCCAGCAAGTCAGTGATCAATTTGGGTGCCACCGTGGAGGTGAAGCAGACATCCATCAAGGACAAATAGCTGAGGAAAAAGTACATGGGCTGTTCACCGAGGCACCTGCCCCTGATGGTGAGAAGAATGAGCAGATTCCCTTAGAGAATCGCAATATAGCAAAGTAAAAATAGCAGAAAGCAGGCAACTTTCACATTCTCATCAGTAAAAAGCCCCAGGAGGATAAATTCTGTGACATTTTCATGTCCCATTGCCTCTGTGGGTTTGATCGTTTAGAGGGGCAATTTAGTATACCTGAAACACGCAACTTTTTAAAATTATTTCTGTATTTCAAAAGTCATTCATCTAGTCAATAAATATATATTGATGTTTCCAAATGATACAAACATCTCACCCACACATAAAGTTTATTAGAGAAGACATACAGTGACAATACTAGCAAAAAATAATCGACATATTGAGGTGGAGCCAAGGAGAATGCAGTCTGCATCTCCCCACCTAGGGAACCTAGCTGACAGTGGTAGGGATGTCAACGCCCAAGCAGATGGGAGGAACCTCTGATTGACTGGAGAATATTAACTTGAGTGAGGTCTCCCAGAGGTACACATTTCAACACCAAGACCTGCCTCTACCCAACTCTCTTCAAACCCCAGTGCTGGAAACCTTGGGCCAAATAATCAGTAAGACAGGAACACAGTCCCATTCAAAAAAAGAAAAAAAAAAAAAAAAGAGGCAAGAAAAAATATGTTACAGACAAAGGAGCAAGGTAAAAACCTACAAAACCAAATATATGAAGAGAAAATATATTCTTATATTTTTTTAACTACATGAGAAAAGAATTTAGAGTAATGACAGTAAAGATGATCCAAAATCACACAAAATAGAGTGCAAAGAAAGAATGAGAAAATACAAGAAATGTTCAATAAAAACATTGAAGGGCTAAGGAAAACATGCGGAGATGAATAGCACAATAACTGAGATGAAAAGTACATTAGAACGAATCAATAGCAGAATAACTGAGGTTTAAAAAATGAGTAATTGAGCTGGAAGACAGAATGGTGGAAATGACTACTGAGGAGCAGAACAAACACAAAATTAAAAAAATTGAAGACAATCTCAGAGAACTCTGAGACAACACCAAACAGACTAACATTCAAATTTTAGGGGTCTCAGGAAGAAGAAGGAAGAAAGAAAGAGCCTGAGAAGATATTTGAAAAGATTATACTTAAAAACTTATTTAATGTGGGAAAGGGAATGGCCACTCAAGTCTAGGAAGCTCTGACAGGTCCTCCCACACAAGATAAACTATAGGAGAAACACACCAAAACAATATTAATCAAAATAATAAAAAGCAAATGCAAAGAAAAAATATTAAAACTGAAAGGGAAAAGCAAAAAACAGTGTATAAGAAACCCCATAAGTTTATCAGCTGATTTTTCAGCAGAAACTCTGCAGGCCAGAAGGGAGTGATAGGATCTATTTAAAGTGATGAAAGAGAAAATTATACAACCAACATTACTTTGCCCAGCAAGGATCTTAGATTTTACAGAGAAATCAAAAGCTTTACTGACAAGCAAAAGCTAAGAGAATTCTGCAACACCAAACTAGCTTTACAACAAATGCTAAAGGAACTTCTCTATCCAGGTGATAACCCATACTTATAACAAATTAAAGAATACAAACTTAGCATATTTGAAAGCAGAGACATTACCCTGCTAACAAAGGTCCATCTAGTGAAAGTTATGGTTTTTCCAGTAGTCATGCATGGATGTGAGAGTTGGACCATAAAGAAAGCTGAGCAATGAAGAATTGATGCTTTTGAGCTGTGGTGTTGGAGAAGACTCTTGAGACTCCCTTGGACTGCAAGGAGACCCAACCAGTCAATCCTAAAGGAAATCAGTCCTGAATATTCATTAGAAGGACTGATGCTGAAGTTGAAACTCCAATACTTTCGTCACCTTTTGCGAAGGACTGTCTCATTAGAAAAGACCCTTATCCTTGGAAAAATTAAAGGCAAGAGGAAGAGGGGATGACAAAGAATGAGATGCTTGGATGGCATCACTGACCCAGTGGACATGAGTTTGAGTAAGCTCCAGGAGTTGGTGATGGACAGGGAAGCTTGGTGTGCTGCAGTCCATGGGGTCACAAAGAGTCAGACACAACTGAGTGACTGAACTGACTGAATTATCTCAATAGAAGTAGAAATTTTTTTTTTTACAAAATTCAACACTACTTATGATAAAAACTGTTCAGAAAGTGGGCATAGAAGGAAGCTACCTCAAGATAATAAAGGCCATCTATGACAAATACAGGGCAAATACCATTCTCAGTGGTGAAAGCATTCTCCTAAAATCATGAACAAGACAAGGATGTCCACTCTCACCACTATTATTCAACATAGTTTGTGAAGTCCTGGCCTTGGCAATCTGGGAAGATAAAGAAAAGAATATAAAATGCAGAAGAAAAAGTAAAACTATCTGTTTGCAGATGACATAATACTACACATAGAAAATCCAAAAGATGTCACCAGAGAGCTACTGGAGCTAATCAACAAATTTGGTAAAGTTGAAAGATATAAAAATAATTCATAGAAATCCCCTGCATTCCTATACACTAACGATGAGAGAGCAGAAAGAAAAATTAAGGAGACAACCCCATTTACCACTGCAACATAAAGAATAAAATGCCTAGGAATAAACCTACCTAATGAAGCAAAAGACCTATACTCAGAAAACTATAAAACACTGAAATGAAAGAAACTGAAGATAATACAAACAGATGGAGAAATATACTATGTTCTTGGATTGGAAGAATAAATATTGTAAAAATAAATATACTATTCAAAGCAGTCTATAGATTCAATGCAATCCCTATCAAATTACCAATAGCGTTCTTCATAGAATTAGAACAAAAATTTTTACAGTTTGTATGGAAACACAGTCCATGTGGTCTCAAAGAGTCAGACACGACTGAGCTACTAAACTGAACTGAACTGACTGATGGAAACAAAAAAGACCCCGAATAACCAAAGTAATCTTGTGGAAGAAATACAGAGCTGAGATATCAGACTCCGTGACTTCAAACTATACTGCAAAGCTAGAGTAATCAAGACGGAATTTTACTGGCACAAAAATAAAAATATAGACAAATGATTCAGGATAGAAGCTCTGAAATAAGCCCACATACATATGAGCACCTAATGTATGACAAACGAGGCAGGAGTATACAATGAGAAAAGACAGTCTCTTCAGCAATGGTGTTGGGAAGGCTGGCCTACTATATCATACACAAAAATAAAATAAAAATGGACTAAACACCTATATGTGAGACTGGACACTATACAATTGTTAGAAGAAGAACACATAGGAGAAATACTCTTTGACATAAGCAAGATTTTTGACCCACTTCTTAGCTCAATGAGAATTAAAAAAAAAAAAAAGCAAATAGGTCCTAATTAAACTCAAAAGTATTTGTACAGCAAAGGAAACCATAAGCAAGACGGGAAGATAACATTCAGAATGGGAGAAAGCATTTGCAAATGGAGCAACAGACAAAGGATTAATATCCAAAATATACAAACAGTTCATGGAGCTCAATATCAAAATGCAAACAACCATCAAAAAATGGGCAGAAAACCTAAAGCGACATCTCTTTAAAGAAAGCATACAGATGGTCAAGAGGCATATAAAAAGATGTTAAGTATCACTAATTATTAGAAAAATGAAAATCAAAACTACAATGAGGTTTCACTTCACAACAGTCAGAATGGCCATTATCAAAAAATTTACAAACAATAAATGCTGGAGGGAGTATGGAGAAAAGGATGCCTTCTTTCACGGTTAGAGGGAATATAAGTTGATACAGCTACTGTAGAGAACAGTATGAATATTCCTTAAAGAAACTAACTATAAAACTACAATATGAACCAATGATCCCACTCTTGGGCATATACTCTGAAAAAACAAGAATTCAAAAAGACACATGTACCCCAGTATTTATTGCAGCATTATCTACAATAGCCAAGGCATGGAAACAGCCAAAATGCTCAATGACAGGTGAGTGGATAAAGAAGATGTGGTACATACACACAGTGGAATATTACTCAGCCATAAACATGAACAAAATAGGGTCATTTGTAGAGATGTGGCTAGACCCCTAGGTCTGTCTATCAGACAGAATAAAATAAGCCAGAAAAGAGAAAAGCAAATATCATATATTAATAATTATATATGAGAAATCTAGAAAAAGGGGAAAGGTACATATGTACTTATTTCCAAGGCAGAAATAGAGACAGAGACATAGAGAACGGACATGTGGACACAGTGAAGGAAGGTGAAGGTGAAACAAATTGGGGGATTAGGATTGACATATATGCACCACCATGTGTAAAATAGCTAGCTAGCTAGTGGGAACACACTATAAAAGACAGGAAACTCAGCTTGATGCTCTGTGATGACCTAAATGAGTGGGATGGGTAGGGGGAAGGGAGACTCATGAGAGAGGAGATATATGTGTACATAAGCTGATTCACTTCATTGTGCAGCAGAAACTAAGACAACATTGTAAAGCAATTATATTCCAAGAAAAATTAACTTGTGCAATTATCGTAAATTCCTCAGTCTCACATCTACTGTGAAGGGCAGAATAAATAAAAGATGAAACTTGAAGGAGGGGTTCAAGTTTTAGTTGAAATTTCAGTATTCTAACTTAAGAGTGATTTTTTAGTCTCTGGTACATATGAAATAGAATGAGGGCTATTTGTTCTTCAAGGGCAGGAGGATCACTATAATTTTTAGTCCTCTTCAATAACTAAATGTATGCTAAATTCTGACAGTTTAATAATGTCATTAGATTTCAATGAGGTCATAATTTTAAATATGGAACATCTAGGTGACAATTTCAGAAAGTGTCTTAATTAACTTCCTCATGAGCATTTTCAAAATGGAGGGCAAGAAAGAGCAAAGAACACATCTTTGGTGAAAGTTTGCTCCTTTGTATGGGCTTCTGGTACATTCGGCTTCCTCAGTGGCACAGTGATAAAGAATCCTGCTGATGCGAGAGATGCAAGTTTGATCTCTGGGTCAGGAAGATCCCCTGGAGTAGGAAATGGCAACCTGCTCCAGTTTTCTTGCTAGAAAATTCCACACACAGAGGAGCTTGGGGCACTACACTCAACGGGGTAGTGAAGAGTCAAACGCGACGGAGCCGCTGAGCAGTACATTTTGCCTTCCAGTCATCAACCTATTTCCCAGTTCACTTTCCAGCCTAACATAGGAAATTTCATCATTTTTGTCTTTTAGTCCCACTTTCTAGCACTTCCTTTTATGACAGCATCATGAAGGGAGGGCAGACTGCATTCAAAGATTCTTTTTCACTCAATGTCTCCCATCATCTTGTGCCTCTTTGACTTGAAACTTTCTTTTTTTTCTTTTTTTTAAACCAGGCTCATTATGTGCTCACAGGACCAAGCCATAGAATATTTTAATTAAAATGAAATTTCTCTTTGGTGCAAAATATAACACTACATCTCTTCCTACATGCAACCTGCTATAAAATGTATCACAAAACTGTTACAAAGTTCCATTTCATAAAAAGATAAAGTTTATGCATTGATACACGTGTTTCTGAAAAGTTATAAGAGCAATTGAATACTGCACTTTACTCCATCTGACATTAAAGAATGTTATTTTTTTCTAAATTAATCAATGCATTCAACAATTAAAACAAAAATTCTGACAATTTTTCCTGAATTTGAGAATTTGATTTCAAACCTCAGAAACAGTTAATAACCAATATAGTTAACCTAACCTTTTTAAAAGAAAGTACCCAAAGGAAAGACATACCTTTCAGAATTGAAGCATATTCTAAAACTATGGCAATTAAAGAGTAACTGCTAAAGACAAACTGCTTCACTTGAACATAGTAAATAAGTAAACATATAAATATATTGAAATTTAGTCTACGCTTTATTGAAATTTCAAGTTGATGTAAAATAATGAACTTTTCAGTAACTGTATGTGAGGACTTTGATTTACTCTCTGGAGGAAAAAAAGCACCTCATAGGGCACATGAAAAGATTGTATTCCAGATAATTGAAAGGTATAAATGTATCAAGCAAAATTAGAAAAAGTGTTTGAAAAATAATTAGAAAGAATTTCTATCATAGTATAGGAAATTTATAAAGCAGAGTACTAAAGCAAATTCATAAAGAATCATAGCACATTTAAATTTTCTGCATGATAAAATCCCACATGGACAAAATATTTTTAAAAATGGCAAAATGACCCATCTCTATGGCTGATTCATGGTGACATATGGAAAAAAAACACACTATTGTAAAGAAAATATCCTCCAATTAAAAACAAATAAATTAGAAGCAAAAAAGTGACAAAATTAGATAAATATAAATCCTGTAAGTCAATAATTTCAAGATATATAGCACAGTTTTCTAAAAGAACAATGCATTTCAATAGGCAATGCATAGAAAGGAAGCTACTAGTAGCCAATCAGATGTGTGTGAAAATACGCAATCTCCTTAAAATCAGAGTAATACATAATAAAAAAATGAGATGCTATCTCCACCCATCAGTTTCATAAAAATAAAAAGTTTGAGCATGTAAAGTTTCAATGTGCAACCCAGAGCAACTTCCCCTGAAACTACACAACGACATTCACTGCAGACTTGTCTCCATTCAAAACAAAATAAAAATGACCTAAATATTTGAAAATAGAACAAAAATAAGTTGTGTTATGTTTTTGTTAGGAAAAATAGGAAGAAATTTTAATGTTGGATTCATGTGGCACATTTACCATGATATAAATCACTAAGATATATTTTGAATAAAAACATAATAAAGCACACAGGGATAATCTAAGTATAACACCTGTATGTTTAAAAAAAAAAATCATGTCCACTGAATATTGTGAAGTTGTTATCAGAAGCTCTGTACTTATAAATTAACATGGAAAAGTGTGGAGGAAAGATTTACTTGTCAGAAACAAGGAGAGAGATGGCCAAAGGGGATTTCGGTGGTAAACAGCATTTTGATTTCTTTACTAAAGAAGGTGTAATGTCCGTATTGCTTCCATAATTAAAATTCATTTAAAATCTCTTATTTTGTAATATGGTTTAAGAAGTATACAACACATAATGAATGAGATTAAAATATAAACCCAATCCTTTATTAGAATTCAGTAAACACATATAACTTATTTCTCATCGGTTACATCATTTTCTTAACGAATTCAACAAATGTAGACATTGATGCCATCAGTTGTAATTAAATATGTAAACATAACAAACTGATACATTTCACCACCCTCCCCCCACTCTTCTCCACAAAGAGGTATCTGAGATATGGAAATGGGAAACACATCTATATATGCATCTACATTTATACTAATATCTGCTTCTCCTTTTACATGGCATGGATCTTATAGCAATATTAAAAAGTCTAGTTATACATTTGTAGTTCTGATAGGACTTAATTAAATTCCAGGATCATTTGTTAAATCTAATAGCTGTTATTTTTGAAGGATCAAATTTTTAATTTGCTCTTTTTTCAATCCTCCTTGTTTTGCTGAACCAACACTGACTCTTATTACTTCTTTTATATCAGGAAATAGTGAATTTGCAACAGAAGATGCTAAATAATTAAGGTGTGATACATGAAAGGTATTTGATATGCAAGGGACTCACTAGAAATGTCATCATATAAACTCCTTCTAATTACCTGAAAACACCAGCTCTGTTATATCTTCATTTTAAAAATCTACAGGGAGAACATCCTGACAGAGATAGTTAAGAAACCAAGGCTCATTCTGCCTTACCACAATCTTCAAAAAAGGAAAAATAATAACAAAAAAAAAAAAAACTAAACCCCTGATATTCAGGGTCATCTTGGTTTCTTCAGTCTCAAAGAAAGTGTTTCTTAGAAAAGAGAACTGAGTAATCTTCAATTCCTAAAATTGGCAATAATATCCCCCAAAAGACAGCTTATCAATGGTTAAGGTGAGTGCTTGAGTTAAACTAAATGGGTTCTAGTATGTGGCCCGATACTTAACTGTTAGATAATCTTAGGCAAGTTACACATTCTCTGAGCCTTGTATTTTTTTTCATCTGAAAACAGTGATGATATTAGTACCTATTACATAGGACTCTTGTGAGAATCCAGTTAAAAGATCCATATAAAGCACTTAGGTACAGATATGGGAATCTAACGCATTGCAATAATTAGCTAAATAGTAACTCTTTCATATTAATTCAAAAAGGACTAATATTCTATAAATGCTTCACCATTTATAGGACAAGGGGAGCTCAAGGAATACTTTTTCTTCAATGAGTTTAACATGCCACTTAGTACAGATTTCTATAAAAGTCATAAAGTATATTGACAACTAATCACTACTGAAAATTCCAAATTAACTACCAGGATATAAAGTAGGTAATCGGATTACCCACTTTACAAGTGGAAGAACAGAAATAAAGTTTAAAACTTTATTTATGGAGACCTCCAGTACTTTATAAAAAATAATATCTTTTACAATTAGAAATAATTGAAATGAACCTGAGAGGGTAACAGGCAGGAAGGCCAGGGGTCTCCAAACAGAGGAAACAGGCTGCAAGTGCCAGACATTTTTATCTCTCTTAAGCGGCAGGAGGGAACAAACTAGAGATATTTTTTTTCCTTCTCTATACAAATTTAAAAGGAGGTTTCTCTTAAAATGCTGTGTTGCCTTGACACCTGGTTTCACCTGAAGCTAACTATTCTCAAACCTTGAGTTAACCAATACATTTTTTCTTATGGAAATGTTTGTCTTAAGCTATGTTAATGTACCCCAGACTCTGTCTTCAATCCGCCAAATGGCTCAGGACCTACTTGACAAACCAGTATGTTATATTCAGATATCGTTCCCCTAATCTATGTAAACGAAACTATTTGTGTGGTAATCTGCCCTTCTACAAGATTCAAGTCAATCATTTTGTGGCCTGGGATGGATTATCTGGTGCCATTCTGAGTTTTAAGACATTCCTTTCTTTTCATTAACAGACTGCTAGTGGCTATATAACATCCAGCTGAGGACTAGCAGGGGGGCACTCTTTCTGCCCCCTTCTGATGCCTATGTCAGAAGCCTCCTCTATCTCCTTTATACTTTAATAAAACTTTATTACACAATAGCTCTGAGCGGTCCAGCCTCGTCTCTGGCCCCGGATTGAATTCGTCCCCTCCGGAGGCCAAGAATCCCAGCATCTGATCGTTCAGCAACAACCTTTCAAACCCTTTAAGAGAATAACTATTTCATCCACATATTTTATTTGTTGTTTTCTAGTTTTCAGCAGTTGTTTTCTCAATTTGAAAGTATACGCAAAAATTTATATATATATATACATGTGTGTATATATATATATATATATATTTTTAAAGACATAGCCATTGGTTACATAATGTGAATTTCTCTGACTGTGGTCACTGAAATTTCTATACTATCACTATTCATTCTAAATACCAGGCATTATTGCAAAGTATTACAGACGTATGACACAGGAAGGCAGAAAATGTAGGTTCTGCTCCTGATCTGCCACTCCCTGATAACATGATTTAGGGAAAAAAAAATTCACAACTGATGAGTGTCTCTTTCTTCTTAAGAATGAAGAACTGTAGTTTTCAAGCTGTTTTTTCCAGCTGCAAAAAAATATTCTTTTCAAAAATCAAATGAACTACTAAATCATTTATAAATTAATTTTCATCATTTTTATCATCTTTATTTTGCTTATTTTTTGTCTTGTTTAATGATTTAACATTCTTTCAACTTTTTTTCCTCACTGCTTTTCTATCAAAAGTATGTTATAAAACATTCCAGAATTCTCTTAGCCTCCCGTCCTAGCATCTAATCATCCCAAGTTTGACATCAGAATTTCAAGATAGCATTTCTATTGTCCATTTCTGTTAAAACAAAATTCAGGTTCTTATGTGACCTGTTAAAATCACAGATTGTCACATGACACAATTTATAAGCTTAAAAGGCTGTTAAAGCTATAAAAGACATAGTGATCAAGCAGATATATTTTTAAAAATACACATTTCTGAAAAAATAATTTCCTTGGACTAAAAAGCAGATAAGGATAGGTGATGCTATAGCAATTTAAAGTTATGCATGCAAGTATAAAGAAACAAGGAAGAAAGAAAAGATATAAAAAGGAAACAAAAGAGAACTCACATATTTAGTATCACCAATTACAATAAATATGAGGGAATATCCTTGACTTCTTGAACTCATGACAACCTATAAACACACAGACACACAGACACACACACACACACACACATACACACTCACACACATGCATATCTCCTAAATCTAAATAATAAGTCTCTTAAGGGATCAAAGCATTGAAAAATCTCATGCTTTGTACAAATTATATTTAAAATAAATATTTTAGCGTCTATTTTCTGTATACTCAGAATAGGAATGAGAATTATGTCACAAAATTGCAGAAAAAATGTCAAACACATATAGACCTTTCTCTCTTGTCTTTTTCCCTTCGATCAGCAAGTCCAGCTCCCTACATGCGCGGGCTTTGGGAGCTCCTGGTAAATCTGCAGTGAAGTCAGGAGGGCTAGTTAGTGGCACTGGAGGAAGCCAGGTGCAGTCCCAATGGCAGTCCCTATAGTGATTCTTCAACAAGTTTGATAAAAATAAACCCTGGTGATTTTAATCTGCTTCTGCTCTGGCTTTTCAAGTGTGCTTTATAAAATATGTTCTTTTAGATTGCTTCAAATATATGACATTAAATATCAAATGTAGGTTTTATGATCAGTGACCAAAAAGTTTTAAAATTAGTTTTTGACTTTCTACACAGGGAGTAAAACCTAAGGCATTCATAATTTTGTGTTGGCCAAAAAGTTTGTTTGGGTTTTTCAATAGGATGTTAAAGAGCTATATTCACATTTTTTAAATGTAATTAGACCAAACTTAAACATCTACATTTCCACGAAGCTTATCCTGATTATATTATTTTTTTCTGCAATAAATCCATACCCCAAACCAACACGTTCCAATCCCAGTATGTAATTTCAACAGATCATTTGATTTACCTTTCATAGACAGTCTGAGGTTTTTGCTTGTTTGTTTTGACTTGGACTTTGTGTGTGTGTGTTAAATATTGGTAGTCTCTTATCTTTGCAATAGATTATGAACTCAGTGACATCAGGGTAAACTCTTTCTCATTTTGTATTTAATAATTCAAACTTTAATGATGGCAAGCATGATAGTAGTAATTGAAAACCACCATAACAAAGAGCTAACTGTGGTAACAGTCCTAGTACTATTTCCACAGAGGCATGAAAGAGGTAATTTGACAATAGACAACTAGTAACTAGCATATTAGAATCTGACTCTGGCCAAAATGCTTCTCTAATGCTACAATAATTGTAAAAAGTACTACCACACTTGACACATAGGAAGTACTTAATCAAATCTCCGGATATTTAATTTAGGGTAACATAATAAAATAATGTGCTGAATATTTCAAAACCATGTTTAAAATGTTAACTGTATAGTTAAGACTCCAGCTATGCACTGGTATCCAAGTTATACAGTCTGTTCTAATAGAATTTCAATAGCAGGGATAAAGTAAATGAATAAGATAATCTTCATAATTCTGATTGGGCTTCACTGGTGGCTCAGTCAGTTAAGAATCTGCCCACATGGCAGGAAATGTGGGTTCAGTCACTCTGTTGGGAATATCCCCTGGAGAAGGAAATGGCAACCCACTCCAGTATTCTTGCCTGGGAAATTCCATGGACAGAGGAGCTAGCAAGCTACAGTCCATGGTATTGCAAGAGTCAGACACAACTTAGCAACTAAACCACCACCACCATAGTTTTGATTATTTAATGATATCAAAGTAACATACAATTCAAATAACTTATTCTTGCATTTTACTTGAACTAAACTTATAATTGTGCTCCACTGCCTAAACAATTTAATTTTTGTGCTTTTGATGTCAAAAACATGGCAAGGATGAATGATTATTTTCATGTGCGTATGTGCATGGTGTATGTGAATGTGATAATAACAGGAAGATGGCCAAATGAGGGGACAGGGCAACAGTGTCAAAACTAATTAGATATGCATCTAAGTACTCAAGAGAAGAAGTAGCAGCTTTATGTAGGAGACCAAATGTCCAGGATAACTTATCTTAGGTGTATACCACCCAAGATGCTAAAGCTAGAAAGTCTGTAAGACTACCAAATGTACTTTTAACCAGCTATGTGACTTTGGGAAAGATTTTTAATTAATTTGGATTCAGATTCTTCATTACAAATACAGTGATAATATATATTTCATTATACATAATTAATATGTATTCTCTATTATTAGTGATAGTATTATTGCTATTGTGGCTGACTCTTTGTGACCCTATGGACTGTAGTCTGCCAGGCTCCTCTGTGCGTGGGATTCTCCAGGCAAAAAAACTGGGGTGAGTTGCCATGTCCTCCCCCAGGGGATGCTCCTAATCCAGGGATCAAACTTGCATCTTTTAAGTCTCTTTAATTGGCAGACAGGTCCTTTACCACTGAAGTGTAAGAGTGAAAGTGAAGTGAAAGTGTCAGTCACTCAGTCATGTCCAACTCTTTGCTACCCCATGGGCTGTAGCCCACCAGGCTCCTCTGTCCACAGAATTCTCCAGGCAAGAATCCTAGAGTGGGTAACCATTGCCTTCTCCAGGGGATCTTCCTGACCCAGGGATTGAACCCAGGTCTCCTGCATTGAAGGCAAATTCTTTACCATCTAAGACACCAAGGGAAGCACCATCTAAATGTTCATTTAAATTGATATTAAAATGTCACATATATCTTCCAAGACTCTTTCCCATGTTGAAGGGAATGTTATCTTTTCTCATGGATAAAATTTTGATAGAGAATAGAAAGATGACATGCTTAATAGAAATAATACAGCTATCCTTTTGAAATATGGAATGATACATTCTCTGATTCCCTTGCTAAAGCTATGGTTTTTAAAAAGACTCCTTTATCTCTGTGGTAAGCATAATGTCAAAATGCCCCTCAAGATTTCCTGCCGGAACCCTTGGGACTTTAGGTATGGTAATATATCACATCTATGTTAAATTACATGTCATAAAGGATTTCAAAAATTTAAGTATGGTTACTAATCAGTTAACTATGAGTCATATTTGAGCTCTGTTTAATCCCATAAGTTCTTTAAAAGCAGAGAATTTTCCCTGGCTGATAACAGAAGAGGAATTACAGAAATTGAGAGTGCAATCATGAAGAATTATATGCATGATTGCTGCATTTGAAGACAGAGGGTTACATTCAGGGACTTCAACCTGCTGAGAATGACCCCTAGCTGAAAGCCAGTGAGGAAATCAGGGCTTCAGTCTTATAATTACAGGAACTGAATTTTGACAGCAATCTGAATGAGCCTGAAAGCAATTCTTCCCTAGAACCTTCAGATTAAAGCCCACCCCATTAGATCTTTGATTTTGACCTCACTGATGACAGAAACTTACTCAAACTCCTGACAAGAAACACTGGAGATAGTAAATGGGTGCTATTTTAGGATATTACTTTGTGGTAATCTGTTACACAGTAATAGACACATAAAATAGTAAAAATAATTACTCTGTTACTAGATTCATTATCTAGAAGTTGAGCTTAATTTATTAGCTAAATTTAGATTAGTTTAAATTTAGCATCTAGATTTGTTATCAATATACCTGAACTGTAGCAAAGAATACTAAGTTAAAGGTGATAGAATCCTCATTGTAGTTTTCTTTAAAACAGTTGAAGTCTTTTAGAAAAAAAAAATTAAAAAATTACTATATAGTCTACACACACACACACATATAACCCAATTGCATCTGTGTAACGTGCTGATTGGACAGCAAGGAGATCAAACCAGTCAGTCCTAAAGGAAATCAACCCTCAATATTCATTGGAAGGACTGACGCTGAAGCTTAAATACTCTGGCCAACTAACGCGAAAAGCCAACTCATTGGAAAAGACCCTGAGGCTGGGAAAGATTGAGGGCAGGACAGAAAGGGGATGACAGAGGATGAGACGGTTGGATGGCATCACCGACTCCATGGACGTGGGTTTGGGCAAACTCCAGGGGATGGTGAAGGACAGGGAGGCCTGGCGTGCTGCAGTCCATGGGGTCACAAAGAGTTGGAGAGTTGGACACGACTTAGTGACTGAAAAACAACAAAAACATGATAAGGCCAGCATGGACATTGAATAAGCAATGTATACTTGTAAAACACACAGTTAGATGGTAATAAAATATAAATACAAAACAGTGAGTAAATGATTTAACAATATGAAAAAATCAGTCATATTTGTCAATAAGTTAAAACATTATTTGATAAGACATTGTCAGAACGGCAAGTTAATGGTAGATTTGATGGTATATAAAGAGTGAATCTGAGACTACTAGAACACTTGAATGCCAGAATGGTTCTGTTTATAACCTGAGATGGGAAGGTTACATAGCAAAATTTGTTTTTTTAATGTGTATTTCCTTTCCTCTCTTTTTTTATCGCTGTTGACTTAAATGTTTTCACACCTTCTTCCAGCTCAGGCAAAATAAAAAATGAATAAAGAAACTAACCTACACACCAGGGTATGATTCCCTGACACTGGTGATTACCTGATGCCATATGTCCCTTCCTCCAGCCTAAATGAGACTGGATCTATAGGAAAGGGAGACAGAGGGCTTTATGGAAGAGGAATAAGGAACATGATTGCCACAATGGGATAGAGAAGATCACTTGATGTGTGAGCTTGTAAGGAGATTCTGAGACCCTACGATTAAAGAACGGTGCAGAAGAAACCTGAAATGCTGGGGCTCCCTTTTTGTGCAGGCTAGTCAGTCTCCACTAACCCATCACACTTACTCAGATTTAAAAGTCCTAAAATTGTGCAAGTCTTCCTAGAGGAAGGGTTATAAGAAACAAGGGTTTGTTTGAAGATGCGGAGAAAAGGGAACACTTGTGCATTGTTGGGAACGTAAATCAATGTAGCCACTATGGAAAACAGTATGAAGTTTCCTCAAAGAATTAAAAAGAGAACTACCATATAATTTACCAATTCTACATCTGGATATACATCCAAGGGGGGGGAGTCTTAAAAAGATATTTTACCCTCATGTTTAATGTGTTGTTATCTACAATAGCCAAATATAGATATAATCTAAGTGTACATCAAAAGATTCATGGAAAAATAAAATGTGGTGTGCATATGTAATGGAATATTCTTGAGCAATATAAAAGAAGGAAACCCTACCTTCTGCAACAATGTGGCTGGAACCTGAGAGCATTATGCTAAGTAAAATAAGTCAGAAAGAAAAAGACAAATTGTATGTTCTCACATGCAGAATCTGTAACGGCTAAACTTATAGATATACTAGAAGGGTGATTTCCAGGGGCCAGGAAGTAGGAGAAATAGGGAGATATTAATCAAATAAAAGAGATTCTCAAAAAAAAAAAAAAAGAAAAGAAAGAAAGAAAAGAGATTCTCACTTAAAAATAAGTGTTTGGGTGATCTAATGTGTAGAATGGTGACAGTAATTAACAATAATGTATTATATGTTGGATGGCATCACTGACTTGATGGACATGAATTTGGTGATGGACAGAGAAGCCTGGTGTGCTGCAGTCCATGTGGTCGCAAAGACTTGGACATGGCTAAGCGACTGAACTGAACTGATTATATGTTGGAATGTCATCAAGAGAGTAGATCTTATATACTATCACCAAATACCAGCACACACATATACACACCCATAATAGTATTCGGAGTGAATGCATTAAGTAAATTTATTGTGATACTCATTTTCCAATATATACTTGTGTCAAACCATCACAAAACTTATGTATATCATATGTCAATAGTCTCTCAATAAAACTAAGGAAAACAAAAACAAAACAAGTCATATTTACTTAAAATGTTCAGGTAAATTTTTGATTAGTTACTATAATGTTTTCCTCATTTTTCCCAGCATGATGGGTAATGGTCCATGCTAAATGAACTTGATAAATTGCCTTAGATATATATATTTTTTTTTTACCCCATTATCCTCCCCACCAACTCTTCTATATCATAGCAGATTGAACCAGAGATAACGGCTTCTTGGGGAGTTACTACATGGTTTGACCAATGACTTGAGTTTAGTCTATTCAAATGCAAGTTTACCCAGATTTCCTGTCTGGAATTCTGAATAGGGAATTGGATACAGCCGAGAAAGGGGGGAGAATATTGTAAGATACATGGAGAAAGAATTGCTACCTTGACAACCCAGAGCCATGTGAAAGCAGACATTTTGAGTAAACAAACAACATGAAGGCAATAGAGAATTAAAAAAAAAAAGTGAATTAATAGATTAAAGAAAAAAAAAAAAGGAATCACAGACAAGCTCAGAGAATGGCAGTTATGGGAGGAGTCTGAACTCCCAGAACCCTGAACTGTTAATGACTTTCTAGTTTATCCTAAGACACAAGGATCCTTATTATTAACTTGATTTTACAAAAACAACAAAAAGATACGTTCTTTATTTTCTACAGATAAAGTGAGCCTGATTGAACCGCAGTGCCTGATTCATTTTCTCTAAAGTGATAAATGCAATTTTAATATGCAAGAAATAAACAACTAAACTCTGCTTAGCATTCTTTCATGTTAAACAGCACATGGAAAATGAACATTCACTAGAAAATCTGTTTTGAATAGCATAAATGATAGGCAAAAATACAATGTTTGTTTCCTTGGCAGGAAAAATAAGATGAGGACCTTTATATAGTTTTAGGTCAATAATTAGATATTAGTAGATGACCACTAATTTTTTAAGAAAATGGTCTAGTCAGCTACAGAGCATGAGTGTTATAAGTGTAGGATCAGATATTGAGGAAAATGGAGAAGTTGCTAGGCTCAGTGTGTGACCAGCAACCCAATCCCCCTCTTTCTTTCATCTGAAGGCAAGTCTCTATCGCTCTACTTTCCCATTCACCAGTCTTGCCATTTTACCTGAACACAGAAACTATTTGTATTTAAGGCAGAGGAAATTAACAACAACAACAAAAAAATCTTTTGGAATCTACACATGTTATAGGCAATGAGTACATATTTGGACATATAATTATTTTAAGGTAATTAGACTATATACTACAGATCTTATATTTTCTTCTCTCTCCAGAAAATGCCAAATGAAACAAACAGTTCCACTCTTTTACTTGGGTTTTGGGCCTAGTCCTGGAAACTGTGAGCCCTTGATGTATACTGACTGCTGACATCCTGGGAGCCCTGAGAAGAAAGGGTCTCACATTTCACTATGGAGATTTTCACTTAATCTCTGTGTACATGCTGTTGTACATTTCATCACTGCCCTCCACAGTGATATCAGGAACACTTTTGCTCATTTTTAAAAAATAATAGACCTCCAATCTTTGGTGGGATGGAATAGAGGAAGTGTCACCTGACTATCAGAAAGTAACCTGGGGAAATAATCTTTATGTAATTCCATGTATGTTTCATGCCTACTTTTTTTGTGTGGAACTTGATGGTCTTACTTATCTCTTTTCCAGGTTGTAACTTCTACTCTGCTAAGGTACTTAGTTACCTACCCCTCATATCTATGTTTCAAAAAACACGTGAAAATCTTTTACCAACTGGTATTTCCTGTCTGGTTTTTTCTGTCATGTGCTTTGACACATAATTTTATGATTTTTTCCCTTATTTTAATGGGACTTTATAAGGAAAGGGAATATATTTGTAAGGGTAGCTCAGCATGTTTAACAGAAATGTCTATTTTTTAAATATATATTTATTAGCTTTGTTTCATATAATGACATATCAAGAAACCCAAAGGGAATAGAATGTCATAGCACAGATGACTTATTTACTGTAGCAGATGTGGTTAATAAAAACTGTGAAGGATAGGCCTTGAAAGTCTCAGAATCTAAAAAAAAATTTAAAATGTGTATAGAAAAGTGCTAGAGTTCATTGCAGAATTCACAAGTTTCCATTTCCACTCTGACCTTTTTCTCAAGATAAAGGAAGAATGTAAACTTCTGGGTAGAATGAAAGTAAAACAAATTTAGTACTCATAATAAAATTATTAGCTTGTAACTAGAAATGGAAGTTCCAAATAAACAAAAATACTCATATTGAATTTTCTATATGGATAAAAATACAAATAAGAAATCAGACAAATCAGAAAATTTCTTAATGACCATGTAATTAGAGACTTCAGTGATAATGAATGGTGAAAGATGATATCCATCTCCACTGGATACATTTAATTTTCATCCAAATATCTCAGTCTTTCTTAAGTTACTCTACTTTCTATATTGTCTTAAAACTCACTAAAACAATCCACATATATGGTATAACTATGTTTCAAAGCCTAAATACCCTCCTCTGGGTTATAATGTTCTTTATTTAATTAACTCTTATTTATAAATCCCCTACCATTGACTACATGTACACATTTCTTTAAAGCTCACATAAATATGTCTTCCTTAATTTATACCTTCTATGCTATAACCATGATAAAGTAATATTTAAACATACTATTATAATTGGTATAATTCAAGAGAAAACTTAATAGATCCCTCAAAATAGAAGGAACCATTGTTTTTGTTTTTGTTTTTAACAGAAAGATTGTTAATATGAGGTCAACCCCAACAGTCAGAAACTCCCTAAGGAAAAAATAGTATAAAAGGGTGAATTTTCTCATAATGTTCTGTCACTTTTCTAGAACAATTAGGCAAATATACAAAACAAAAATTGAAATAGAACCTAAGAAAAAGAAGAGAGGTTTCCTAGATTAAACACTTTTTCTTTATAATATGTATATACTATTATTATTTGAACCTGGTGATTTATGCTGAAGTCAGTAAGAACAACCAAGTTGAAGGTCCATGATCAGACATTTGATCACAGTATCTAAAAAATAAACTCTTTGAGACAAAAATATGTCAGACTGTAGATAAAAGCATACAGTGTAATGTTAAACAGAGAAATCCAGAAGTCAATGCAAGGGAGGAAAACAGTAGATCAAAACCACAGCAATATTAGACAGACAAGAGAGGCAGAGACAGCAGTGAATAACTAAGACCATGATCTGACCTGACTGTGTTTACCTGATGCCGTCGGTTCTACAAATATTTGACTCAATACTAACTAGCATGTGTGGTCACATTGCCCGTTTTACTAAAGGAAATAATCTTCACACTCTGAGTTAAGATTATATTAACTACAAAATAAGAGAATATTATTGTCTATGAGCTTCTTTTAGATCAATCCAAACTATGAAGAAAACTTTGAAACTTCCATTCATCTTTTGTCATCTGAGACCAGTTTCTTTCTCCATAACATCCCCATAGCATTTTTCACTTCTGCATTCCTCAGGATATAAATCAGGGGGTTGATCAAAGGTGTTCCAAGTGTGTAAAACACAGCTATCATCTTGTCCATGGGGAAGGTGGTAGCCAGGCGAGTGTATATAAATATGCAAGGACCAAAGAACAAGGTGACCACAATGATGTGGGAGATGCAGGTGGAGAGGGCTTTCTTCCTCCCTTCAGCACTGTGGTTTCTCAGAGAATGCAAGATGATAGCATAGGAGAACATCAGCATGGCAAAACTCACTGTCCCCACTGTTGGGCACCAAGAGGAGGTTGGTCACATAAGTGTCTGTACAGGCAAGTTGTAACAAAGACTGCAGGCCACATAAATAATGGTCAATCACATTGGAACCACAGAAAGGTAAACTCAGGGCCAGAAAAATCTGAGCTAAAGAATGCACAGTGGACCCCACCCAGGCCACAGGCACCAATACACCACAGACCTGATGACTCATGATGGTCGTGTAGCCCAGGGGCTTACAGATGGCCACATGGTGGTCAACAGCCATGAGGATGAGGATGAAGGTCTCCAGGCAGCCAAAAAATGGAATGAAAAAACTTGGACTATGCACTCACTGAAAGAGATAATGACCTTCTTCAAAAGGGAGTCAGCAATCATCCTAGGGTCTATGCATGTAGAGAAGCAGGCATCAGATAAAGATAAATGGAAAAGGAAGAAATACATTGGACTCCCAAGTGCCCTGCTGGTCTTGATGGCAGCAATAATCAGAAAGTTCCCCAACAAGGTCCCCAAATAGAAAATCAAGAAAGTGGCAAAAACCATTTCAATCCAAGCAGAATAAACTCAGTCACATTATTTTTCAACTGCATGATTTTATCAATGCAAAGAAGCGGTGAGTGTTAAATGCTTTATCTGCAAAATATAGAAAATAATTCATGGTGTGATGTGTGATTTTTAGGAATATTTTAAGTGAGATAAATATTCTTCATCATGGACATTTTAGTTGTGGTTTCTTAACAAGACACGTCAACACTTAATTTGTAATGACAACTTCATGGGCTCATTATGAGTCCCTTGTAAGATTGTGAAAAGTAAACTTTTCTATAGCACTCTTCAAATACAGCCATTTGTGTATTTTACATGATTCTCATTAATTTTGCCTAATGAATATTAAGAAATACAGCTCCTTATATTAACTTAATTACTTTTCAAGTCCATTTAATCAGGGGGGAGGGATCATGCTTGGATAGTGTATCAGTTGGCATTTTGGATATATTTTACTGCCTTTGGAAGTTCATAATATAAGTGTAAAAATAACAGCCCAGTCTCACCCCCTAAAAATGTCTCCATATATCACTTTTATATATATCTCACTGTTTGTTATATTTGCTTATATAAATGTTTATTTTTACTAGTCTATAATGTGATCCACTCCATTGTGCATTCCATTCCATATGTGACAGCTTAAAAAGAGGAAGATAAAGCACTTATAATCTTTAAATATAATGTCCTTACTTTGAAACACCTTTATGATATTTACTACTTGACATACACTAATGGAGAGAAGTGAACGTTCTTCAGTGGAGAGAAGTGAATGTTCTTCAATGGTTGATAATATCACAAATATTTCCAGTTTTCTCTTTTCCCATTTCTGAAAACATCCTTCAAAAAAATGCAAAGTTCCAGAGTTTACATGTAAATTACTAAGGGTATTCACTTAATAGTTTATATGTTTAAACTTCAAAGGCTTTGCTTAAGCATTTCAGAACTGAGGTCCTTTGAAGAGATGTCAGCAGATAGTTCTTTTCAGGCCTAATCATGGTTGCAATCCCCAGTAGAATTTGTTTTATCTGGGTACCTTGAATCTCCACATTACTGTAATAGAACAAATATTCAGAAGAGAGGGGAACATATAATTTTAGTCAAGAGGAACAGTTGATAGTCAGTAACTGCCTATATTCAAATTGCTTTCTGTCTTTGCAAAATCAATCATTATTCAACTTTGAAACATCATTTCCTTCAATGAAGAATTAGTATTTTTTCATGTGTGGAAAGAAATACTATCACTGACTTCACTTCATAGAACAAAATCTCTCCTCTAGGTTTTTATTGTTAATATGATGTTGAAAAGCACATCATTTGCAATTAAAAATATAAACTGAACATGACAGATTTAAATATAATTTGGAAAACTTACCCCGCTGTATCCATCCTCAGTTCCACCCATATCTTCAGTGCATCATCTTGAAAGCTGTGAGCCACAAAAGCACAAACTGATAAGCCAAATAGACAATGATCCTTATTTGTTATTTTTCTACCCCTCAGTAAATTTTCTTCCCCTCAAAGTAGTTGAATCATGAATTATCTTCCTGAAAATCAAAAACCCCTGCTGGGAAAGTGTCAAGGTTATTTAATATTTCTGATTTTTAGAAAATAATCTCTTTAGGCCATGTAATCATTGGCAAAGATCTTAAATGGTTAGGGAACTAAGTCTTGATATTTCAGTCAGTGCAATAAACTCATCCTTTCCATATTCATTTGAATGTACTTGAAAATATGGTCTGTGATTGTGGCACTCTTTTGAGTATATGACTTTTGTCTTGTATGTTATTAATCTCTTTAAATTGTCCATTTCTAGAACACCCTTATTTATACATTAGGGCATACACTTGTAAGATAAATTAAGAATCATAAATACATGTGCTTTTTAACATTATAAATATGTGTGTGTGTTAGTCACTCAGTCATGTCTGACTCTTTGCAAGTCCACAGACTGACACCTCTGTCCATGGAATTTTCCAGTCAAGGATACTGGAGTGGGTTGCCATACCCTTCTCTAGAGGATCTTTCCAACCTAATGATCAAACCCAGGTCCCCTGCCTTGCGGGCAGATTCTTTACAATCTGAGCTACAAGGAAAGCCCATAAATACACATGATTAATCATTAATAATTGTGCAATAATTGTGATTTTTTAATCAAATATTCAATCAATAGTGTATTCAGTAGTCTCCTTCCCTCCTTAACTGTAATTTTGTTTCTAGTTACTCTGTCTTAAAACTCAGGCCCCAACTGCTAAGAGTACCTATGGCTGATTCATGTTGAGGTTTGACAGACAACACCACAATTCTGTAAAGCAATTATCCTTCAATTTAAAAAAAGCAACAAAAAACTAATTTTAAAAAAAGTAATCTCTTATGAAAGCCATCAGTGATTGCTTTGGGATGAAGGAAATTCTCCAGTTCTTTAAGAGCTTCTTTTATAGCTTTCCTTATGCTATCACATATTATGCTTAAAATCAAAACTGTGCGAGCTTCCTTTAGCTTCTTTCATAGAAGGAGAATTTTTTAAGTCTTCAGGATTTTGCTGTCCCCAGATTCAAACCCAATGCATTGTACAATGTACATGCTTAATAAGTATTTTTAAGCTGAACCTTCTTAGTTACTTCTTGTAATAATCATTTGATTGTTTTAGTACTATTCTGATTAAAAACACATTCACATTATTAATTTACTGTGGCCATCTGTGTAGTATGTATGGTATGGTGAACAGGTAAATGTGCTCCCAATTTATATGTTTGAAAAAACAAAATTAGATAAATTTCAAATAATTTAATCAGCTCCACAACCTGGAGTAGAACATGTTGTACACAGAACAGCACCACTTGGCCATGTAAGATTTTAGGACTTTGGCATGCCTAAGATGATCCTTGTGATTTTTCTACAATTTTTACATGAATCCTTGGCCCTCCAAGAATGCAAGGACAGCCTTGATATTCTTCCTATCCTTCTAACATTGATGGGCATTTTTCTATATGTCTCTCTGTATGACCATAGGTCGACTTTTCCCAGAAGTCAGATTCTCAAACGTATCTGACACAAAAATGTGTTGTAATAATCTAGAGACAAAACTGCACTGATAAAACAGCATTCAGTTCAGTTCAGTTCAGTCGCTCAATCGTGTCGGACTCTTTGCGACCGCATGAATTGCAGCACGCCAGGCCTCCCTGTCCATCACCAACTTCGAGTTTACTCAAACTCATGTCCATTGAGTCGGTGGTGCCATCCAGCCATCTCATCCTCTGTCGTCCCCTTCTCCACCTGCCCCCAATCACTCCCAGCATCAGGGTCTTTTCCAATGAGTCAACTCTTCACATGAGGGGGCCAAAGTATTGGAGTTTCAGCTTCAGTGTCAGTCCTTCCAATGAACACTCAGGACTGGCTTCCTTTAGGATGGACTGGTTGGATCTCCTTGCAGTCCAAGGGACTCTCAAGAGTCTTCTCCAACACCACAGTTCAAAAGCATCAATTTTTCATTGCTCAGCTTTCTTCACAGTCCAACTCTCACATCCATACATGACCACTGGAAAAACCATAGCCTTGACCAGATGGACCTTTGTTGGCAAATTTACCTTCTACTAACTACTGCACATACTTTAAATTTTCAAACAAGTTTAGCCAGTTTTAGAGTGGTTAAAGTTCTCAGAACGGTAATAAAGAGAGAGTATGCTGAGCTGGGAGCTAAAAGAGATGAGCTGAAAGAAAATCACACAGAAAAGGTGATGAACAAAAGAGAGTGAAACACAAGGTGTCATGTTGATCCTTCTACCTGACAGGGTTGTGTGTGCTTAATCGTTCAATCATGTCTGATTCTTTGCGACTCTGTGGACTGTAGCCTGCCAGCCTCCTTTGTCCACAAGGATTCTTCAGACAAGAATATTGGAGTAAGTTGCCATGCCCCCCTCCAGGGGATCTTCCCAAACCAGGATTCGAACCCAGGTCTCCCACATTGCAGGAAGATTCTTCACAGTCTGAGCCACCAGGGAAGCCCTTCTATTTGACAAATCTGTTTTATTGCAGAAGCCACAGTGAAAACGTTGGTTTCCTTAGGACTGTCTTAAATTATTCCACCCTCCCTGATTTGTTTATCTTTCACTTTTATCTTTAGGAAAATCTCTACATTCATTTAATTTCTAGGAAAAATGTACCTTTCTCTGTGGGAAGGTGAACAGATCTACCCAAGGTTCTTTATCCCTCAAAAGCCTAAATTAGAGAAAGATAGCAATTTCCCCCCCACATATATGGCATATTATCCTTCACCTTCATTATGCAGTTCTTAACCTCCATTTTGTTATGTTTCCTCTGAACTTTCCATCAGGTGTAGTTATCCGCTGTTTCAAAGTAAATCCAAATGCATGTCAACTACAAGTTATATTCTTAAAATATCATTTTAGAAACATGCAAAGAGTAATACTTTTCATCTGTGATATATAGCTTTCTATTTAAAGCTGTCTCCTGGATGTGGAGAAGTTGGATTCTCCAAGAAGTTTATGCCACAGTTATTATCTGTATTAGTTTCTACATCCTTCTTAAGGGGAAAAAGACTTATGGAAATATATTTTTTAATTTGCTAAATTATTCTGCATGATGCCTCTCTCATTACAATCATGTGAGTAGTCTGTCATTTACCTGTTAGAATCCTCTAAATTAGCATCAAGGCTTTCCATCCCTTTTTGAAAACAGCCGTCTCATGGAATGCCGAAAAAAATAGTGCATTCTAAAGGGAATATTTTAAGACATAATTATGTGAGATATTAGCATCACAGAGAGTAGTATTCCCTAAAGTTTCCCTTTCTTTGCTCATCAGGAACATCCCCAATGTTGTGAGAAGTTTAAGTTTTGGGTTGTCCTCTTAGCCAGTAGAAGAGTAAATTGCCCCTCCTTATACTCAGGAACCAAGTATGGAAAAGGGTTTGAAGGCATTAGGTACCTCAGGCTGACCAAAGGTACTAGGGAAAAAGAGGAAAATTCAAATGGTTGGCAGGGAGGTTGACAGAGGAGAGGAAGAAAAAAGAAAAAAAAAAAACATTAACTTTGGTAAAAAAAAAAAAAAGAAAGAAAGAAAAAGTGCATCACCAAGAAGCTACTCTGCTCCACCCAGTGCTTTAGGGTGCCCCTTTGTTCTTATTCTCTATCTCTTACAAACTATGTTTAATTACAATCTAGGGAAGGCACCATGGTGCTTGAAACAAGCACCATGTATTCTGTGTGCTAAAGCCTTCCTTCACCAGGAAACCACAGATTTGTAGCAAGTATTCTGAGGATGGAAATGTATATGAGCACTGAGAAGAAATCTTTTTTTTTTTTTTCTAATTCATTTCCATTTGTTTTGCTAACTAATAAAGAGACACTTATTAAGGAAAATATCTTATTAAAATAATTTTTCTTCATTACTGAGAAAAGTCACTGTCTTTTTTTCCTAATAGAATTGCCGAAGATGTAGACTGGGAACTCCTGCCTAATTTTACTATAACAGAGACAGCCTGATTAAAAATGAAGTCAACAAAAAAGGAAGCATAACCAATCAATAGAAGATACCCATTTTTATAATAAGTTTTCAACTGTAAAATTCATTCATTTTAAAACAATTTTATCATCTTTCATTTATTGCTTTTTTGCGCATGTACACCAGCTCAGGTGTGTCCACTCAGACATGTCCGATTCTTTGCAATTCCCATTGACTCTAGCCTTCCAGGCTCTTCCATCCATGGAATGTTCCAAGCAAGAATACTGGAGTGGGTTGCCATTTCCTACTCCATACTGCTTTTTTGCATTTATGTAAATAGTGAAATGAATCCTAGTAAACTTACTACCATCTCAAGAACTAAAATATTACCCATAATTAAACATTTTAAACACTTTCCTATCTGCTGCCCACCTCTTCTTAAAAGTAAGAAGTATTTTAATTTTGTCCTAAAAAATAAAATACTTTTATCAATATATTTTTTTCCCTGACTTTGAATTTTACAGAACTTTACATCCTTTATGCAGACTTCTTGGAATTGCTTTTCCTTTTTTCATCCAACAATACTATATTTTATTTTGGTTGTTGAATTTAGTTGTAAATTCATTTCCACTGGCATATCATACTCCGTTGTGGGGTTATTTCAAAATGTGTTTATTCAATACCCAGTCCATAGATATTTGACTGACTACTATGAACAGTAATTATGAACTTAAAAATATGTTTCCTGGGAGTGCAATTAATAGGTTTCAGGATATGCCAGTATTCAGATTTACAAACTAATATAAATTTCAGTAAGGAGGGAGGAGATGCAATATAGTTGTGTGCCAAAAAAGAAGACAAATAGGATATCTGTTGACAGAGCTAAAAACTTTCACATGATTAACGCAGAATTAAATAGAAGTATGTTCTCTTTTTTTATGTTGTTGTTTTAATTAGGAACATGGATAAAATTAAAATCCTCAAAACAACCTGAGTTGTTCATAGTTTTCAATGTCAGTTTAAAACTGTCAATTCTTAACCTCTTTTTCCTTGTCATTTGTAAGATAATTTTTCCAATGCTAACATGATCCAGAGTCCTGTGAAGGAAAGATAATTTCTTTGAGGCAGAAAGACTTTTTCTTGTTTACTAAACATTATTAAAAATATGTGATCTATATGATTAGATTAGAGGTTTATGATTATGTTTCTATTAATAAAGAACATATTTATAAAAACATTTCCATATTACTGCATGCTTACATCAGTTAAAGACACATTTTAGAATTTAGGAGAAGAGGCATTATAATGAAGGATCTTAGAATATTGCATAATATCATAACTTTTTGTTCAACTGAATATGGCCTGGATTCAAAATCCTAGTCAAGTAGAATAATAAATTCTGCTGTTTAAATGATGAAGAGATGTATCATATTTACTTTCCCATTAATTTGTTAAAGAGCTTTATAAATAGATTAACTTCCAGGACCTTGAATGCTAAGTAAATCTAGCACCTAGTACCAGATAATGGCAAGCACTGTCTGCAAGTACTTTAAACTATGACAGGTTCCTTACATTAAGTGAAGGACTCAAAAAAGTATATTACCTTTATTCTATCTCATAATTTAGAAATTCAATATAAATTGGTGGGGATAGATGAAATGAATTGGTGAATAGATGAAATGCAGAGGATTTTCAGAGCAGTGAAAACACTGTGTATGTATGATACTATTGATATAATGATGGACACATATCATTATACTTTTCTCCAAATTCATGAAATATACAATAACAAGAGAGAACCCTAAGGTAAACTATGAATTTTGGGTTATTAGGTGTCAATGTAAGTTCATCATTTGTAATAAATTTGGAACAAATCAACTCTGGGAGAAGCTGATAATGGGAAATACTACATATGTGTAAGGGTAGGGGTATATGAGAAATCTGTACATTCCTTTCAATTAAACTGTGAACCTAAAACTGTTCTTTAAAAAAAACAGCCTTTATTAAAATTTAATTCAATGTGTTTACTCCCTGATGTAGAGACTTCTACAAGGAAATGCCAGGTGTTCCTCTAGAGTGTAATTTCTTTGAGCCATGAGCTGCATTGAGGCAAGGACTATGACATATTCTTCAGATCAGCCTTACTTAAAGATGCCTTGGGACTCCAGTTCCGGCCTTTGGCTCATGAAGCAGTGCAGGAAAAAGTGCATTCTCTGAGGTATAGGGCAAACTGTGGTCACTGCCCCCTTCCAATGCAGTCTCTGGTGTCCATGGATGATGCAATGCTTTAATTAGTCAGAACACTTGGTGTCAAAACGTTACCCACACTAATAGGCACTTTGGTCTATCAACTCCCTAGTGACAACTTCTTTTATCAACCAGTGGCTTCTTGACAAGAAGCTTTAGACTTAATCCTACTATCGAGCCACTGAAAATGGCTCTTATTAGCAGGCTGCAATTCCCCCAACGTAATAAAATGTTCTCTCAAGACATGACATCAGCCTTCTTGAATGGTGCCTCTGTCTCTAGTGCCCCGCGCAGTCAGGAATGGAGACCGAGGCCCGTTTCCTTTATCCCCATCTGTAAGTTCATGCCAACTCTCTGCTTTTACCCAGAGCGTCTTCCTAAGATCACTCTTCTCCCACTTCCTGTCACTCAGAGCATGGGCATAGGGCCATGATCACATTCAAGACTGTGTGTCCCTTTGTGAAGTTTTCTTTGTTTATACACATGGCACCTAAGGGTACCTTTTCAATGTATAGCCAATCATTTCTCAAATTTGAGTATTTTTCAAAAGACTGTTGGATAGGTAAGTTCTGAAGTTCAGTTTCATGCATGGTCTTCAGCCAAAAATTTCTGTCAACTTAGAATTCAGCATTTGAAAGATGGAAGAGCTAAACGCCTACATTAGTGTCATTTATGACCTCTCTGCCCTCTGAGATATGACAGTATAATTTACTGTCACATACAATCTCCATAGTGATGCTGTTACAACTCAGTCACAGGATTCAGATTCATTGCTAATACACACATATATGTGTGCTTAGTCTCTCAGTCATCTCTGACTCTTTCTGGCTCCATGGACGCTAGTCCACCAAACTCCTCTGTCCACGGAATTCTCCAGCAAAAATACTAGAGTGGGTTGCCATGTCCTACCTCAGGGATTTTCCTGACCCAGGGATCAAAACCATGTCTCTTTTGTCTCCTTCATAAGCAGGCAGGTTATTTATTTCTGTGCTCCCAGGAAGCCCCAAGATAACGTATTTACTCTCAAATATTGGCGAACGTTTTAGGTGTGACCCGGAGACAATATCTCCTTATTCATTTCATTTTTTTTTTCATGTCTGTTTCTTGCTGCAAATTGATTAGCAAAATTACCCAATAGGACATTCACAATTCTGTGATATTTAATTGGGTGTGTGTGCATGCTGAAAAAGCGGAAGTTGAATGGTTCTATGAAGATCTAAAAGATCATTTAGAACTAACACCAAAAGATGTCCTTTTCATCATAGGGGACTAGAATGCAAAAGAAGGAAGTCAAGAAACACCTGGAGTAACAGGCAAATTTGGCCTTGGAGTACAGAACGAAGCAGGGCAAAGGCTAACAGAGTTCTGCCAAGAAAATGCACTGATCATAGCAAACAACATTTTCCAACAACACAAGAGAAGACTCTACACATGGACATCACCAAAATCCTATTGATTATATTCTTTGCAGCCAAAGATGGAGATGCACTATACTGTCAGCAAAAACAAGACCGACAGCTGACTGTGGCTCAGATCATGAACTCCTTATTGCCAAATTCAGACTTCAACTGAAGAAAGAAGGGAAAACCACTAGACCATTCAGGTATGACATAAATCAAATCCCTAATGATTATACAGTGGAAGTGAGAAATAGATTTAAGGGACTAGATTTGACAGACAGAGTGCCTGATAAACTATGGATGGAAGTTTGTGACATTGTACAGGAGACAGGGAGCAAGATCATACCCAAGAAAAAGAAATGCAAAAAAGCACAATGGCTGTCAGAGAGGACCTTACAAATAGCTTTGAAAAGAAGAGATGCGAAAGGCAAAGGAAAAAAGGAAAGATATACCCATTTGAATGTAGAGTTCCAAAGAATAGCAAGGAGAGAAAAGAAAGCCTTCCTCAGTGATCAATGCAAAAAAATAGAGGACAACAATAGAGTGGGAAAGACTATAGATCTCTTCAAGAAAATTAGAGATACCAAGGGAATATTTCATGTAAACATGGGCTCAATAAAGGACAGAGATGGTATGGACCTAACGGAAGCTGAAGATATTAAGAAGAGGTGGCAAGAATACACAGAAGAACTCTACAAAAAAGATCTTCATGACCCATATAATCACGATGGTGTGATCACTCACCTAGAGCCAGACATCCTGGAATGTGAAGTCAAGGGGGCCTTAGGAAGCATCATTACAAACAAAGCTAGTGGAGGTGATGGAATTCCAGTTGAGCTATTTCAAATCTTGAAAGATGATGCTGTGAAAGTGCTGCACTCAATATGCCAGCAAATTTGGAAAACTCAGCAGTGGCCACAGGACTGGAAAATGTCAGATTTCATACCAATCCCAAAGAATGCTCAAACCACCGCAAAATTGTACTCATCTCACATGCTAGCAAAGTACTGCTCAAAATTCTCCAAGCCAGGCTTCAATAATACATGAACTGTGAAATTCCAGATGTTCAAGCTGGTTTTAGAAAAGGCAGAGGAACCAGAAATCAAACTGGCAACATCCACTGACTCATTAAAAAAGCAAGACAGTTCCAGAAAAACATCTATTTTTGCTTTATTGACTATGCCAAAGCATTTGACTGTGTGGATCACACTAAACTGTGGAAAATTCTGAAAGAGATGGGAATATCAGACCACCTGACCTGACTCTTGAGAACTCTTTACACTGGTCAGAAAGCAACAGTTAGAACTGGACATGAAACAATAGACTGGTTCCAAATAGGAAAAGGAGTACGTCAAGGCTGTATATTGACACCCTGATCATTTAACTTCTATGAAGTGTACATCATGAGAAACACTGGGCTGAATAAAGCAAAAACTGGAATCAAGATTGCTGGGAGAAATATCATTAACTCAGATATGCAGATGACATCACCATTATGGCAGAAAGTGAAGAAGAACTTAAGAGCCTCTTGATGAATGTGAAAGAGGAGAATCAAAAAGTTAGCTTAAAGCTCAACATTCAGAAAATAAGATCATGGCATCCAGTCCCATCACTTCATTGGAAATAGATGGGGAAACAGGGGAAACAGTGTCTGACTTTACTTTCTTGGGCTCCAAAATCACTGCAGATAGTGATTGCAGCCATGAAATAAAAAGACACTTACCCCTTGGAAGGAAAGTTATGATCAACCTAGATAGCATATTAAAAAGCAGAGACATTACTTTGCCAACAAAGATCCATCTAGTTAAGGCTATGCTTTTTCCAGTAGTTATGTATGGATGTGAGAGTTGGACTATAAGGAAAGCTGAGTGCCAAATAATTGATGGTTTTGAACTGTGGTGCTGGAGAAGACTCTTGAGAGTCCCTTGGACTGCAAGGAGATCCAACCAGTCCATCCTAAAGGAAATCAGTCCTGGGTGTTCATTGGTAGGACTGATGTTGAAGCTGAAACTCCAATATTTTGGTGACCTGATGCAAAGAGCTGACTCATTTCAAAAGACCCTGATGATTGAAGGCACGAGGAGAAGGGGATGACAGATGATGAAATGGTTAGATGGCATCACCAACTCAATGGACATGAGTTTGGGTAAACTCTTGGAGTTGGTGATGGACAGGAAGGCCTGGTGTGCTGCAGTTCATGGGGTCGCAAAGAGTTGGACACAACTGAGTGACTGAACTGAACGGATATTGAAGTTGAAACTCCAGTACTTTGGCTACCTGATGCAAAGAGCTGACTCATTTGAAAAGACCCTGATGATGGGAAAGATGGAAGGTGGGAGGAGAAGGGGCTAACAGAGAATGAGATGGTTGGATGGCATCACCGACTCAATGGACATGAGTACGAGTAAGCTCCAGGAGTTGGTGATGGACAGGGAGGCCTGGCGTGCTACATTCCATGGGGTCTCAAAGAGTTGGACATGACTGAGTGACTGAACTGAACTGAATAAAGCAAATTATGGGATTATAAAAGCAAATCATGGCTCAGTTAATAAAGAATCCACCTGCAATGCAGGAGATCTGAGTTTGATCCCTGGGTTGGGAAGATCCTCTGGAGAAGGGAATGGCTACCCACTCCAGTATCATGGCCTGGAGAATTCCATAAATAGAGGAGCCTTGTAGGCTACAGTCCATGATTACTTGGCTTTTGGGGATCCTTGGTGGCTCAAATAGTAAAGAATCTGCCTGCTTCTGCCTGCCAATGTAGGAGACCCCGGTTTGATCCCTGGGTCAGGAAGATTCCCTGGAGAAGGAAATGGCAACCCACTCCAGTATTCTTGCCTGGGGAATTCCATGAAAAGAGGATCCTGGCATCCTTCAGTCCATGGGTCTCAAAGAATCTTACATGACTGAGCAACGAACACACACGTCAGGACATAAGAAAATATTTAAATGGTATTGTTAGGTAGTTAGAATAGAAAAAGGAGTCCAAACTAGCTGTGGCTAAAAGACAAAGAAAGGAAAAAACCTGTAAAAATAGAACAAAGGAAGGTCCGAGGACCAGAGTGAGAGCCTCAGGTGAAGCAAGCAGCCCTCCTGGTTAGCCCAGTTTACATAGGGCAGGCTCAGGCACAAAAGCAAAACCATAAAAAGAGGAGCCAAATTTGAGCTTCTGGCTTCTCATCTCTTCTCTTCACGTCTTTTGAGTTGCCCTGTCCCCGCTCCTTGAGGATGTATTTTCCTTTGCTTGCCAAATAAAACTGAACTGTAACACAGAGCTGTAACACTGGTCCATCCATCACTTCAAGTCTTTGCTGTGGCAAGACAGAACCGAAGAAATTACAAATTCCCCTGATAGTATCAAGCTAATGAATGGGAGTCTGCAAGAAATCTAGAGCTCAGTGGAGGAGTTGCTAAAATAATTATGATTGAGAAATAAACAGGAAAAAAAATGGCAACTGCAAATTAAGAAGTATCTATTGGATATCTAGGAGGTAATGTAAGTCAGTTTGAATATCTCAGAGTAGAGAATCTTAATACTTAGGAATTATTTTAAAGAACCAAGTCTTGCTTTCCACTTTTGTTGTGAAACTGCTCAAGGATATCAATTTAATACCATCAAATAAAAGACAAAGCCGGTTCCAAAAGGAGAGGGGAAAATGCATGCTAACATGCATATGACTCTGCTAGAGATGATATCATGAGTGTCCATTCTGTAACTGAGATGACAGTGCAGGAACAAATGATTGAACATTTAATGCTGTGATCTATATTTCTGCCTGCACAGCTGCTTGCCGATTGGCTCCAGTGATGTCCTTGCCCCAGGGAACACCTTTTATTAAGGTAGGTGGGTGGAAATTCACTGAATTAGGGATTAACACCACCATCAGAGGAGAATCAGCCTCAAGCGGTCAGCTAGAACGATGTAAGTCTGTTCCATGTCACAGCTGCTCAAACCGGCACTGGACTCTTATAGTCCAGGCTCGTCTCCCCAAGGTGAACCGTACATTCATAATATAATTTCTAAAAAGCTGAAAGAGAAATGTTTCTACTTTGACCTCAGACTACACTCAACTGGGATGCAAACAAGGATCTAAATGATTTGGTAAGCACTGTACTTGAGCGACTTTTAGCAATCATCCCTAATTAGAGAGAATGTAAATCCTTTGGTAAACCAGAAGTGGAGAAGGAAATGGCAACCCGCTCCAGTATTCTTGCCTGGAAAATCAAAAAAGTTTATTTCTTCATTAAGAACATAAATATTTAAGATTTCTCTTTTCAATGTCTCTTTGAAAGCAATAAAAATTTTAATTCTGCAAATTTAACCAAGAAGTAATAAATGGATGATGTTTACTTCATTTATATCCCAGACAGCTTTTCTTCATTGTGAAAAAAAAAAAAAGGAAAGAAAAACAACAACAACAACATCAATTTGGAATAATTTCTCTTGGTTCTTGAACTCCCTAAAGTTACCTCTTGTGAATGAACCTTGGTTGGTAAGATCTTAGGTTAGATCTCAGATGACCTTATAATTTTTATTTATAGAATTTTCTTTTTTTGACCAACTCTTATAACTAAGTTCTAAGAAGCATCTTTATTACTTAAGTATGTCATATGTAGAGTTTTAGTTATTTCACAGAAATATAGCATAGAAATTACTTTCAACATATGGCAATCATTAATTAAATGAATTACAGTGAACAAGTAGCTAGAGTACGTATATTATTCACACTCAATATCTCTTTTCTTTATCTGTAATCAATATTTATTCTCCAGCTTAGGAACTTCAGTTTTAACTTGAGTTAGAATAAGTTATTTTGCTTGATCTGCTTTTGTATCCTTTTAAGCAAACTTAAAAATTAAATGAATATCTCTCTTATAAATGAAAATTGCTAAACAAACTAAAACATGGATTTCAAAAAACAGCACTGGTGAGTAGCAAGAAGGAAGTGGGTAATTACTGAGAAATAGTTACTAGGAATTTATTTGAGGTCCTTTACTCCAATTTCACTTTCTCTGCTTCTCCCTCCCTCCTCTGCCCCCTTTCTATTTCTCCTCTCTTTCTCCATATGACTTTGCATTTGTATCTCTCACTCTCTTTCCATTTTCTTTTTTCTTTCTTCTTTTCCCCACAGTCCAAGACTTTTCTCTCTTACTCTTGGCTTCTACTGTCTGTTCAGGGAAAAAAAAAAAAAAGTACTACCTTTTTTTCTTAAAATGCATTATATTTAGTCAATAATGTGTTGAATTCATAGCTTTAAGAATGAGAATAATTTTAATATCTCTCTATGTCAAAACATAAGTACTGCATTTAGTTGTAAGTAGACCTACATATAGGAATGACCATAGGGATAGTGATGCTGGTGGTTTAGTGATGTTAATGGGGGCAACTTAGGAGAACCCTGGGTAAACACAAATAAACTATTGTAGACTTTAATTTTGTAAATAACAATATTATTGTCACTTTCATTCTGAAAATGTCTGCTGGAGTTAGTTGCACTCTACTAGCTAGTCCTTAGTTTTATGAGAAGAGAAAGGAGCTAGGAAGATATTTGTATGAAGAGACTGTTTTGAATTCCTTAAGTGATAAATCTAATTGAGTTGAATACTCACAGAGTTCTATAAGCTATGAATGCACTGAATACATATAAAATTGAAAAAGCAAGTGCAAGCGCCAGAACCATCTAGGTAGTGAGGTGTTCCCTGGAGAATGTATATATTCATATACCAAACAGAATTGAGAAAAAAAGCTAAGCCACAGTGTCAGGTTTCCTGGAATTTAAATTTAAGCCATACTACTCACTAAGTCTGAGACCTCAAGGAAGTTACAAGGTCTATAAATAATAAATGCTAATTATTATTATTACAGTTATTAGAAACAGGTATATTTAGGAATTGACAAAGTAATTCTCACTCATTTATCTATGAAACTGGTTTAAATGTTTGTTGAAAGTTTTTCTGAATTATTTTCTAACATACAATGTATTCTCATAGGATATAAGTTGTAGAAATAAAAAAGCTCTCTGATATAATATTGTTGAGAAAAAACATTTTGAAAGAATATATGAGTATCTATTCGGTTTAAAATGTTTATACTCTTTGATTCTGCAATTCCATTATAAACATGTTTCTTTCTTGTAGAAACAGCATATACATTACATGTAATCACAAGAAGACTTAATTGCACTTTTGTTAAAATAGCAGAAAATTGAAATAAGGTAAATATTCCTATTCTGACATGGAGTGGTATCAATGATAATTTTTCTCATTAAAATGTAAAGTACAGTGTATACGTGTACCTACTGTATAATTATATTGTTTAGCTGCATGTATAAATATGCAAATTCAACATTTCTAAATACAAATGTACACGTTAAAGAGTAAATCTCTAAAATAGTTATATGGGCTTCCCTGGTGGCTCAGTGGTAAAGAACCTGCCTGCCAAGCAAGAGATGCAGATTCAATCCTTGGGTCAGGAAGATACCCTGGACAAGGAGATGGCAACCCACTCCAGTATTCTTGCCTGGGAAATTCCATGGACAAAAGAGCCTGGGGGGCTACAGTCCATGGGATTGCAAAAGGGCTGGACACGACTTAGAAACTAAACAACAAAAAAAATAGTCACCTAGCTAAAAAGTGCTGCAGAAATAAACTTTTGAACTGGTGTGTGTCAGCCAAGACCCTTGATCTCTCTTTTATTTTTACAATGTCTCTTCACTCTACCTTTGGGCCTTGGTCCACATTGTTCCCTTTGTTGGAAACAGACCTACCGGTCCTGTCTCTTAGCCATGGTCTAGCTTTGAGGCTTACAATTTCTTTGATATTTTATTTTCTTTCATGTATTACCTTCACAATGATTCTTAATTTAATGATTTTTTAAATTTATCAACCCTGCCTTTATGTATATAAACGAATCACATCTGACAAACTTTCAAAATATTTGCTGTCAACTTAAATAATTAGGGAAAAGTGAGGGAAGTAGACTGGCAAAGAAAAAGAAGAGCATTAATTTAAACTTTCCCTGTCTTTATTTTACCTCCTTACTGACCCACTGTGAAAGGAAATATCAGGAAGGTAATGGGTTGTGTGATGCAACCCTGGACAGGAAGGTCAAGGTACTCTAATTCTTGGTTTTGGCTGAACCATATCCAGGAATACAAATGTAGACAGTCAGGACACAGCATCGTTGTGCCTGGTGACAGAGAAATATCGCCAGACTCTCACGGCAGAGTTGCTCTCAAACCCAGAGATGAGCTGGCACCAGCATGCCCTGCGCTCCATGGCTCACTGCAGCTTCCTTCCAGAAGATAAAATGCCTTGGAAACGTATCAGGTAGGGCACCCGATAAAGGTTGGTAAAAAGGAAACAGATAAAGGCAGTAAGCAAAGTGGTCAGGAAAAAAAAGTGTGAGCCATGCTTTCCAAAGTTTTTCTGTATGTATTACCTCCTTGGACCTTCACAACTTCTCTGTAATGCAGGAAGTGAGTATGGGGGCTGGGAATTATAGGAGTCAATAGTAGGATTTTGGATTAATCATATGTCTGCCAAGAAACTGCAAGGAAGTTAACACAGGTTCTCTAAGGCTCAGTTGCTACTTCAGAAAATCCACACAATTAAAATGCTTACATCATTTGGTTGTTTGTGATGACTGAGAAACACCAAAACAGAAGCTTTGCACATTTCCCTCAGGTAGTAAGAAATACATATACAACATCTATAGTTTCTTGTTTACTAATTGCACTGGTGCAGAAATTGAGGCTTGAGGAAGCTGAGGTTGTGTACAAAGCCGTAAATGGACTGGCAGTGACTTAGAGTGATTAATACATTTGCTGTGTCTGGACCCAGTGATATTCCCTGTAAACAGAAAGGCAGATATGAAAAACAAAATGATGTGAGTCTGGCAGGAAGTGGATAAGATGACAGTGAAATAAATAAAGTGATGAAACAAGGAGCACTGAATAAAGAAGGGAGCGGTGCTGATGACAGGAGCTGAATGTCAGGTAGGAGTCACTCTGGTCATAGGACAAAAGGGGTACTAGATACTATTTAGAGCAGGGGCTTCTTTTTTTCCTTTTTTTTTTTTTTTTTAATCAAGAAACAAATCACCTCTCTAAGGAAATCTTGCCGAGAGGCATAGTCAATGAACACGATTAAGGGTGACTGTTTGTATATGAAGAGGACAGTTTCCCTCCCATCGCCTCTCATGAGTGGACCATCCTTACACTGAAAATGAGGATACTGAGGCTAGAGGTGCCAGCAACGTGCTCAAGTGATAGGCTAGATCAGTGACACAGCATGGGACAAAACACACCTCATTTCCTGACTCCTGAGCCAGGGCTCCTTATGATTCACAAGGGTGCTCTCAAGAAAGATCTCAGCTCTTGGACAGGGAGGGAGAGGATGAGATTAAGGAGTGTATAAAATGGGACTTCCGTAGTCTCCTGTGGATGCTTTGCATTTTCTGTAATGGGTAGGGGTGGAGCTGGTGGTGGTGTACAGCCAGAGTGACCTTTCATCATTTGCCAAGAATTATAGTCCAAATGTCAATTTGGAGTTGTGCTGCTTGCAAGATTCCTAAAATAAGGCAGCCAGCTTCCCTGAAAATTCCCAATAATAGGAAGCATATTTTCATTGCAACTTTTTTCCCTAGGTTGCAACAACTCTCCTGAAATACCACATAAATCTGTTCTCTTTTCAAGTAGTGGAAACAGTGGTTAAGAATTTGAGCTGTGTGATCAAAATGCCCGCTTCATAGCATGTGGGTTATATAATCTTATGCAAAAGATTTAACATTGCAACATTTCTATTTATCTTCTTTAAAATGGGAATAGTAATGGTACGTAGTTCATATGGTATCATATGAGGTTTAAATGAGGCAATGTGTATCTTGGCACCTTGCCCAGCAGCATAGTCAGTGTACCTAAAAACTAATTATTGAATTATCCCTAATGCATTCTAGAATCCTTAACTCTATTTAGGGAACAGAGAAAACTGAAAGGAATGACTAGGACTGATTCAAGTTTCAGTGGATTATATTGTGGCTTGGGTCTTTGCTGGATCGTCATGCTTTGTGATCTTCATTAATGAGCAACATATTATTCAGAGATTATCATTTTAGATGTATTTCATTAATTTAACATTTATAAGTAAGGCATTGAATTACTAAAGAATCATCATAACATTTGAAAAGAGTAAAGAAAGAAGAAGCTACTTCATTTTTATTTGGAGATAAAACAGGATTAGACAGTATATGGTAATATACTTAGCACAACGATTGGTAAATGATAAAATCACAACGTAATGACCAGAGGAGAAGTATTGGTATTTGAGGGCACTGATTCTGGAGTCAGAAAATATGGTCCACATTCTGGCTTCACCACTCACTTGCTGTACTACCTTGGCTCTGTTGCCTCAAGTCTGTGAGAATCAGTTCCCTCATCTGTAAGAGAGTCAGTTATGGTGCTATTCTAGTGCAAGGAGTGGGTAGGTGCTATAATCAACAATAACAGTAAAAGGGAGAAATGCATTTCACGTGGAAATACCATTTAAAAAGAGAAGGAAAAAACCTGGGGAGAACCAAGCACTAAAGAAGTATCTCTCTTTTAAGCTCTTTATTTAGCAGGTTATTAACAGTTAAATGATGAATAATGAAAAAAAAAAGACACAAAAAAACAAAACAGACAAACAAAAAAGCCCATAAGCTCCCTGAGATCCTGGAAATACTTGAAGTCAAGTAATCACTAGTCATAAATCATGTGCTGCTTTTTCAGGTCTTCTAACTCTTAGCTGGAGCTCATATCAGCAGCTGACACATGGGAAATCAAAACAAAATGATGGAATTCATTCTTTTGGGCATTACGCGGTATCCAGAGCAGCGGAGAATACTCTCTGCTGTTTCTAATCATGTATGTGTCCACCATTTTGGGAAACCTCCTCATTGCGGTAACCATGGTTATGAGTCAGAGTCTGAGATCACCCATGTATTTTTCCTTACCTCCTTGTCCCTTTTGGATGTCACTTTCTCTTCTGTCATTGCCCCCAAGTTGATTGTGGACGCCCTCTCTGAGAGCACTACCATCTCCCTGGAAGGCTGCATGGCCCAGCTCTTTGCTGAGCACTTCTTCGGTGGAGTGGGCATCATCCTCCTCACCGTGATGGCCTATGACCGCTCCGTGGCCATCTGTAAGCCTCTTCACTGTGTGACCATCATGAGACCTCAGGCCTGCTGCCTGTTGCTGGGAGGGGCCTGGGTGGGGGATTTCTCCATGCCATACTACAGCTTCTCTTCATGTATCAAATTTCCTTCTGTGGTCCCAATACAATAGACCACTTTACATGTGATTTGTTCCCACTGTTGAAACTGGACTGCATGGACACCCACACCCTGGGTCTGTTAGTCATCCTCAAAAGTGGGGTGATGTGTGTGGCCATCTTCCTCATCCTCATCACTTCCTATGTGGTCATCCTCTGCTCCCTGAAGTCCTGCAGCTCTGAAGGGCAGCGTAAAGCCCTCTCCACCTGTGGCTCCCACTTCACTGTGGTCATCATGTCTTTTGTGCCTTATATACTTTTGTGTGTTAAGCCTGTGGCCACCTACCCCATAGACAAGGTGATGGCCGTGTCTGATTCCATCATCACACCCATATTAAATCCCTTGATCTACACCCTGAGGAATACGGAGGTGAAAATGCCATGAGAAAACTGTGGATGAAACAGGGGAGTTTGGTCGGCAAGTGACTTTCATGCTCAGAATGTCGTGTGTTTCTGTTAAAGAGAACTCTGTTCTTTCAGAAATGTGGGGGTAATAAAACTATCCATTCTCCACTAACAACCAGAGAGATTTCTTAAAAATATAAATCTGAATTTTTATTTATAGTGTTTGCAATTTAAAGATTATGGTACTCTTATTGCTTTCTATTATTCTTTAGCTTCCCATTGCCTTCCTATTTTTTCACTTTTCCTATTTATTTTTTAATTATAATCACATGATGTCTCAGAAAATATCTCAGTAGCTTAAATCAAAATGCAAATAAATGCAATTATTTTAAAAGAAATAATAGAAAGGGGAATTGATGGAAAAGTTCATTCCAACAAAATTGTCAAATTTCTTGCTATTATTCCTATTTTTATTTTTAATTCATTTTCATTAACATAATTCCAAATGGATTTTGATAGTTCTATCACAAAGCTGGAAAACAAACTATCATTATCAGAACATCATTATCAGAACAAACTTCAGTAATGAGACAATATAGCCATCTCTCAGCAGAACTACTTCCAGATAGGAATGTTTTCTGATGGATTATTTTTTTGTGAAAAAAATGAACTTTTTATAACCAAAGTTTGGTATCAAATTTAGATGTTTTTCTAGGACTCATTCTTAGTGACCCCCTGACTTTTGAAAGTGCAGTGTATGCAGTTTTAAAATCTTAATGAACCATTTCATTTATTGTTTATTGATTAATTAGAATCTCCTTGCCTTGTACTAGAATTTTCTGGTTAATCTTTCTACTTCCTCTAAATCTCCAATCACATCTTGAGTCCCTCACCCGACCCCTCAGTGTACATCAGACATCCTGAGATTTGTCATTTGTCTTCAGGATTTCCCTGGCGGCTCAGACGGTAAAGCATCTGGTACAATGCGAGAGACCTGGGTTCAATCCCTGAGTCAGGAAGATCCTCTGGAGAAGAAAATGGCAACCCACTCCAGTACCCTTGACTGGAAAATCCCATGAGCAGAGGAGCCTGGTAGGCTACAGTCCATGGGGTCTCAAAGAGTGTGACACCACTGAGTGATTTCACTCACTTATTAGATTTATGAAACAGTTTGCTTCTCTCTCTGTCAAAACAAACCTTCATCTTACTTAGGTGACTACTTCTCTCCAACTTCTGGTACTAGATGGAGTGTCATTACTTTCGAGAGCCTTCCTCTGTGACTCTATTCAATGGTTCTTATATTCTCACCATTATTCTCTAGGTCAATGTTTTCCTTTTCTTAGTAACAAGGACCAAAAGCAAGTTTCTTTTGTATCATTATCCTCTATTACTTTCCATGCGGGTCTAAACTGGACAAGTCTCCAAGAAGGGATTTTTTAATTTTTTTTTTTACTTTTTTATTTATTTTTGACTGTGCTGGGTTTTCTTTGCCTTATGCGTTTTTCTCTAGCAGCGGCAAGCAGGGGCTACTTGCTAGTTCCTGTGCGTGGGCTTCCCATTGTGGTGACTTCTTTTGTTGCGGAGCATGGGGCCTAGAGCTTGTGGGCTTCAACAGATTCGGTTCACAGGCTCTAGAGCACAGGCTCAATAGTTGTGGTACCCAGGCTTGGTTGCTCTGTGGCACGTGTGACCTTCTTAGATCAGGAACCCGTGTCTCCTGCATTGGTAGGTGAATTCTTTACCACTGAGATACTAAGGACGTGCAGAAGGGGTTTTTAGGGGTTTCAGTCCTTCCCACTGATTCAATTTTCAATAAATATCTGTTGGATGAATACAAAACACAAGAGCCTATATTTTTCAAATAGCTCAATTCAGATGGTTGAGGCATAAAAAGAAACAAACACTAAAAAGTAACTGAAACAAAAAGGCAGAAAGTGAACATGATAATAGAGTTAATGGAAATGGAAGGCTGTGATTATTTCATGGAAGGTACTTCATATTGGGCAGTCAGAAAAGGATTCTATTAGCATGTGTCTTTTAAACTGATTAGAATTCTGTTATTACCTTAGAAAAAAGCTATGAGCTATATTAATATTTTAATACCAATGAGCTGAGTAGTTACAAAAATGATCAGAAGAAAACAGTCATGTGAGGATTGGTGAGCTGAAGATTCTAGAGAGAGAAAACTCTAATTCAAGAAATATCATGGTGTTTTTGAGGAAATGTGAAATAACAGAGTGAGTGGAACATAGTGATCCAGGCAGAGAGAGGCCAGAAGCAAGATCAAAAATGTATGAGGGACTCAGATCATATATGCAATGCTGACACCTCTGAGGTTTTATTCAAGCATGGGTAAATAATTTCCCCAGTATATTAAATTTGAGTAAACAACAAGAAAAAAGAATGAAAGTTATATTTGGGTTATGTCTTGTTTACTTAAGATGACACCACCCTAATGGGAGGAATAAAGAGGAACTAAAGAGCCTCTTGTTGAAAGTGAAAGACGAGAGTGAAAAAGCTCTCTTAACACTCAACATTGAAAAAAAGATCATGGCATCTGGTCCCATCACTTCATGGAAAATAGATGGAGAGAGAATGGAAACAGTGACAGACTATTTCCTTGGGCTCCAAAATCACTGCAGATGGTGACTGTAGTCATGAAATTAAAAGATGCTTCTTCCTTGGAAGGAAAGTTATGATAAATCTAGAGAGCGTATTAAAAATCAGAGATGTCACTTTGACAACAAAGGTATGTGTAATCAAATCTATGGTTTATCTTGTAGTCATGTGTGGATGTTAGAGTTGGACCATAAAGATTGAGTGCCAAAAACTTGATGCTTCTGAACTGTGGTGTTGGAGAAAACTCTTGAGCGTTCCTGGGACAGCAAAGAGATCAAACCAGTCAACCCTAAAGGAAATCAGTCCTGAATATTCATTGGAAGGACTGATGCTGAAGCTGAAGCTCCAATACTTTGACCACCTGATGCAAGAGCTGACTCATTGGAAAAGACCCTGATGCTGGGAAAAATTGAGGGCAGGAAGAGAAGGGGGTGACAGAGGATGAGATGGTTGAATGGCATCATCAACTCAATGGGCATGAGTTAGAGTGACTTCTGGGAGATAGTAAAGAAAAAGGAAGCCTGACATGGGGTTAACAGAGAGTCAGACAGGACTGAGCAATTGGACAATAACAACTTAAGAACCAGTAACACCTAATGTAATCCTTAGAGGACCAGGGGTGTCCCTAGGAGCTCAGCTGGTAAGGAATCTGCCTGCAGTGCAGGAGACCCCAGTTCACTTCCTGGGTTGGGAAGATCCCCTGGAGAAGGAATAGGCTACCCACTTCAGTATTTTCTTGGGCGTCCCTGGTGGCTCAGCTGGTAAGGAATCAGCCTGCAGTGCAGGAGACCTGGCTTCAATCCTTAGGTTAAGGAGGTCCCCTGGAGGAGGGCATGGCAACCCACTCCAGTATTCTTGCTTAAAAATACCCATGGACCAAGGAGCCTGGAGGCCATGGAGTCGCAAAGAATCAGACATGACTGAACAAGTAAGCACAGCACAGCATAGGAGCAAATGGAAATGCTTTAAAAACAGAACTTTAGACATAAAATTAGGAAAATGGGGAGTGTTTATTTGGAGGGAGTGTATAACAAGTTTACAGCTTGTGAATATGATATTAAAGGCTCTGACAGATGTCCTTTTTGGTCTTAAATATTTTTCTTTTCCTGTCACTACTTTTTATATTAGAGCTATTGGGGATCTTAGGTGCAACAAAATAACATTTTGTCTTCATTTGACAGAAATGCTTCCCTTAAAGCAATACTTAAATACTTGAGTATTAAATGATACTTAAATATCACAAAATAATACTCTTGGTGCCAATTTGAATTGGAATTGTAAGCTCAGGTTCTAAAATAGCATGACAGTACTTTATCATGAGATTATATATTGGTTGTGGTAGTGGGAGTGGTGAGTGAACACTATTTATATATTAAGCTATCTTCAAATACACATTTTTTGAATAACCTCATATAAAATAAAAGATCCAATTTTGAGAAGCACTAAGCTTTCAATTTCAGGTTCTTCCCAGAATCCTAAAACGTGAGTTTTCAGATGTTTTGGGGAAGCAAAAGAACAAAATGCTTCTTTCCTGTACACAAATAAATATAACAGTGAAAACTTAATGATATGGGAATAGCCTGAAACTTCACTATTTCCTGCAAAAGTTCTTATTCCCAAAAGTGATTCTCAGCGTATAAGGAAGATGAAGCTTCTTCTCTCCTGCGTGGATAAAACGACCACTTCCTTTCACTTGTCCTCTCTTCATAAAGCACCGTTTTCTGTCCCCTCTCCTGCCCTTCACCCTCCCTTCTGCACATTCCTGCTGCCAAACTCTTGTTTCCTCTTCCCTCTCCTTCATGAAGAGCAATGTGAAAGACTCTGGAGGGCAACTGACTAACTGGCTGTTATTTCCTATTAAGCCAAATAATAAGACTCTTCATCTTCTTAACTATTTATGATATTTTAAGAGGTTTTTCAGTGATAGTCTAGGTTTTCACTGATAGTTCCAGCTTTTATAGGAGTTTGAGGGTCATCAGTGTAGATACACTAACGAGGTGGATTCAGCACTGATTTCCAGAGTAACATTTTATCAGAGAATCTTCTCTAATCATTAGGTTGTCAAGACAGAAACCGTGATTCTGTGAAGTTCCAGTCCCTTATGGATAAGCTCTTATGATCACCTTCTAAGAACTAGAACAAAATCTAGAAAAAGAATCAATGTGCACACACACACACACACACACACACACACACATGCATATTCTGTCAGTCCATTTGTCTCTGAAGAAATATTTGTACAGGAAACTAAATTATCATGTGAATATTGTCTGATGTTGATAGAATTGTAGTAAGAGTCATCAGAGGTTGTTCAAAATTGTTATGGGTTTTATTTTCTTTTTTTTTCAAAGTTAACCCATGATTTGTATGCCTTAAGCCTAGGTAGTTAATAGTGGACAGTTATCAATAGGCCTGTGGTCATACCCCAATAAGCATAATAGAATTTATGATTCTATTTGGTTACACAGATTGTTAGGGTATTCTATTAGGTGATGGAGAGTCTAGGTATGAGCCCTGGGGCTCTTCCATGGTGGTGGAGGCTCTGGTTTTCCAGCTGGTATGTCGTTTCCATAGGTACTGGTCATAGAGCTCAAAGTCCACAGTCCAGCCCAAGATGGAGTCCTGCTTTCAAGATGGAACCTGTTCTGCTTCCTCCTTCATTCCCTCCTCTTGATGTTCTTATCTCATAGTATGAGCATCACTCATAAGGATGTATTGCACCCTGGCTCTCTGACCACCAATTTGGGAGAACGACACCAACCTTTGGGTTACAAAGTTCATAATACATTGTAAAATGCAGGGTCCACAAAGCAGAACTATCAAGGCAACTATAACAATGGTAAACATAGTTATTTTTCCACCAATCACCCTTCACCCAAGATAGGACTGAAGTCCAGAAAGGAATGTTTTCATTTGATATTGCTTTTACCTGGTTTTTCATGTCATCTAAAGCAGCTGATACATTGCCAGATAAATCAGGAAGATATACACAACATTCAACCTTAATTATAGCACAGGTCCCTCCTTGAGCAGCTGTGAGCATGTCCAAAGCCATTCTATTTTGAATTACCATTTTTCTCATTTGAATTTGTTCTTCATTTAAAGCTTGGATGGCTTTAGCATCATCTAGGAGGGCCTGTTTTGTGAAATTAGCCAAGGCTTCTACTTTAATCTAATATCTGTTTTCCCTATAGAAGGTATGAATAAGGCAGCAATATACTCATACCATTGAAACACAGACCTTGTCCACCTAGCACGCAAATAAGGTAGATTTACTGGGGCTTGTTGTAGGTTAGGCTTTATGCTGCCATGGACAAAAGCGAATCCCAGTGTACAGTGGCCTACCCAGCCAGTTGGTAACCAAGGTCAAAGGTTAGGCCCACAAAGCCATTGGGTTCCATTGGAATCCACCCAGCGGATTCCATGGTTATATTTCCAATCAGAGCCTAGCCAATGGATGGACTGGTTGGGGTGGTATGTGACCTCAAATGTTTGTTTACATTGTTCGGGGGATAGATACCCCATATATTTTAGTTCTTTTGAGTCTAATGGATGGTCACCAAACCCTACCCTTTGTTCTTTTTGTTCCCAGCATATAGTGGTGGGAGCAATTAATTGACTCTTTTCTGGGGTCATCCAGAAATAATTATCCTAGACTTGGTAGAATTGTTCAACATACCTAGAGGCCTATTCTCGTTTGCTGGTCAGGGAGCTTTTTACCTTTTTGTTCTTTAAATATGAGGTATAGGCTTTTGTTACTTCAGTGAAACTGGTGTTTACATCAAATGTAACCCCATGACCCGAGTCTATTGACTGGAGGTCTGGCTTACACCAAGAGAGCAGGGAGAGATTATGATTGACAAGAGAAAGGAACGTCTCTTTTTGTTGTCCCATAAAAGAGCGGAATGGTTTAAAATCTCCTTAGTGGAGTGGTGACACCCACCAAGGAAGTTCATCCACCACAGAGGCATAGCCCCACATACCCAGCAGTTGGAGGTGTTGTGGAGGTCCACATAGGAATGTGCCCATGAGATGAAAACATTGTCCTCAGATGAAACGGAAGTTAAATTCAAAATCACGTTGATGAGGCCAAGCAGCAGGAGTTGATTGTGCCACTTCATTCTGAAGGGGCTCATCCGGGATCTTCTTTTCCTTCTTCTTCTTAAGGATGATCTTGGTCTCTCGAGGGTCAGTGGGGTCCCTCTGTGCAGTCCACTCAGCGTTTTCTGGGTCTGCTCTCTTCATCCTCATGTGGTGGATCCTGGGAGTGACACCTGCAACTTTAACTGCCGTAGGGGTGGTTAGAACAACAGTGTATGGGCTCTTCCGATGCAGGGCCAAGGAGTCGTGTTTCCAGTCCTTGACCTGATCCCCAGGCACCCTTTGTGAATCTGTTCCGCAAGGGGGAACGGCACCCTTTCTTGTACAAACTTAGTTACCTGATTTATTACCTCACCCAGTTGTTCCATCTGCTGTGAAATCTCATCTCCCCTTACCTGAGGCAAATTTGTTGACACCTGTTTTATTATGGGCGGGGCCTCCCATACACAGTTTCATATGGAGAATAGCTATGGGACCATGGGGTCATCCTGAGTCTGAGCAGAGCCATCAGATGAAAGTCCACCCAGGAGCAGTCACTCTGTATGGTCCACTTGGAGAGTGTCTTTTTAAGTGTCCAGTTGGTTCCTTCCACCATCCCAGAACTCTGGGGCCCATATGCTGTATGTAATTTCCACTAAGAGTTTTGCTTACTTGTACTAAATCAGCTACGAAAGCCGGGCCATTGTCTGATACGATGCTGGTAGGAAATCCAAATCTAGGAATTATCTCCCTAAGCAGGCACTGGGCTACTTCTGATGCGCTTTCAGTCCGGGTAGGAAAAGCTTCTACCCATCCCGAGAACATACATAGCTTGACCAGCAGGTAATGGTAGGGTCTGTGAGGTTTCATTTCAGTGAAGTCCACTTCCAGGTGTTCAAAGGGCAGGGTGCCTTTTAGCTGAATCCCCAGAGGTTTCTGTCTGTGCCGAGAGGCAGCATTGACCTGTGAGCAGGCAGTGCAGTTCTGAGATTCTGTCCTTTTGACAGCTGGAAGGCCCAGATTAGAGCATATAGTTCGGCCCGTTGAGCAGACCATTGTGATGGCAGAGAGCTAACCTCAATGATGGTTTCTTCCGTGACTACTGCACATCCTGACAGTCGTTGTCCTTGTTTCACCAGGCTGGTGCCATTGGTGTACAGGATCAAATCTGGATCAGGGATTGGCTGGTCTCTCAAGTCAGGTCTGCTGGCATATTTCCTTGCAATCATGTGAGGGCCCACCTTCTCCCACAGGAAGGAGAGTGGCCGGATTCAGGGCCTGACAAGGCTCAATAGTAACATGGGGTTCTCACATAACAGTCCCTGGTATTGAGTAATCCGGGATGTCGACAGTCGTTTACTCTCCCTCGCAGGAGAGTGTTGACCTCATGGAGGACTTTTGCCATCAAATCTTGGCCCAAAGTCAGCTTGGTTGCCTCCTGAACCAGTAAGGCAACTGGAGCAACTACCCCTGCCCATAAGCATCCTGGCCACCCAGTAGCAACATTGTCCAGCCTTTTCAGGAGATAAGCCACGGGTCTGTCCCATGTCCCCATTGTCTGGGACAACACTCTCATAGCCACCTTGTCCTTTTCAGTCACGTAAAGAGTAAACGACTTCTCAGAGTCTGGCAGGCCCAAGGCGTGTCCTGATGTAATTGTACTGGGTTTAAGTTCTATTACCAGTGGGACTTGTTTTGCAAGCCTGGTTGTTGGGGGGTGGGGGAGGTTGTCTTCTACCCAGACCTCAGGGAATTGTTGAGTTAACGCTCTTGACTGTTTAGACTGTCCAGTTTCCCTTCTGGGAGATCGTGCAACCTCCATTCATCTTGAGGGTTACCAAGAGGAAGAGTAAATAGGTGGTTGAGCCCATTCGCAGAGTGGGTCTTTCGTTGGGGGAAAGGTCTCTTGTGCCCCCAATTTAGACAGCAAATCTCTTCCCAACAAAGGTACTGGGCATTCAGGGATGTATAAAAATTCATGAGTCACTTGGTGTCCCCCCATCTGACATTTTCGGGATAGGTTTGAGACACAAAGTCTGCATTTATCACTATCAGAGACCCAGCAGCCTCTGGAGCTATTGGTGTATAAAGTATATAGGCTTCACACAGTCTTTCATCGAACTCAGAGGGTGATTCACTTTCCCTTTGAATCACTTTGGAGGGTTTTGCCATACCCATAGGTTTTCGGGCCCCCCTTTGAGATTTTGTAAACCAGCCACATGATATCTCTCCAGGTGGCCTCTCCCTTCCTCTGTGTTACAGTCCCAATTGGGCCTCTCATCTGGGGTGGCTAGTTCTGCCCACCGCTGTGGGTTTGCATTACCCTCAGGTGCCATTTCTCTGAACCATTTTCTGGCCTCAGTTAGGATCCTGTGTTTTTCCTCAGTGCTGCAAAGGGAGACTAGTAGTTGGATTATGTCATCCTATGTAGGACGGTGGGTTTGAAAAATAGTCTCCATTAGCCTAATCATGGATGTGGCTCCCCCGAGTACAGTGGAGTGTGTCTCTGCCAGTTTAATATATCCATAGAGGAAAATAGCTGGTAATAATAGGCTACAGTGAGGGATGGTAGTGCCCACATACGTCCTGAGCCAGAGGATGTTGTAGCTCTCTGAGGGGCATCTGTAGTGGGGTTCTTTCCCCCTGTTCCTTGGTGGAGCGTAGCCTCTGTCTAATTCCTGTGTTTTCTTTTCCCTTCCCATCAGTGCTCACTGGGAGAGGTGGATACAATCTAGGAGGTCCGGCTGAGGTGGAATCATGGGGGCGTTGACCAGAGGTCACCATTGCTGGGACCGGAGCTTGCCAAAATAGCGGCTCTACTATCTCCAGGAGAGTTGACAGAGGAGCAGCGGCTGCTGCAGGAACTTCACCTGACCCTGGATCGGGCATTAAGGTGGCCTCTGGTCCTGGTGGGTCACTGGGTGGTGGGCGTGTCATCATCCAGTACAGAGGAGGGGGCAGGTCATCCCCATCCAAATCCTGCCATATATCAGAGGGAGAAGGGGGATCGGCGTGTCTTCACCTGTTGGTCAGCACGGCCGAACCAGACCACACGTAGCCCAAGACTGTTTCTCCCTTAACTTTTAAAGTCTGTTCTGGCTTGGTGAGCTTGAGTGCTCATATTCTCTCTCTTCTCTTCGCGTCTTTGGGTCAGTGTGCTCTCACGTCTCGAGGATGTATGTTCTTGTTACTTTCTAAATAAAACTGAGCTGTAACGCAGAGCTGTAATACTGATCTGTCCAAGAGCTATAACACAGTCTGTTCGAGACCCAAGAGCTATAACATGGTCTGTCTGAGAGCTGTGACAAGCCGCAGGCTTTAATGTCCGTCACTTCAACTTTTTGTTGAGACGAGACAGAACTGAGGAGATCACACTCCTCTGACATCTATGGTGCCGTGACTCCGGTTTAACCTGGCTGACACAACCTCTGCGCAGCCCCCACAAAGAGGAGGCCAGGCACAGCAGGAGCCAACTTAGCGAAAGCTCCCGCTGTAGAAGCGGAATGCAAAGAAAACCCAGCGCAGGGGAAGTGACAAGAGGCCCATCGTGCTAGAAACCGGGACAGCGAAAAACGAACTCAGGAGAAAGCTCACGTGGCTCAGCCTCAGATTTCAGGCCTCCAGTTAAGGTAGGAGGTCCTCGCTCCTATGGCTGGTGGGACATATGCCTAACAAAATCTTAATTCTTTTATAATCTGTCATTTCTTGTTTCCTCCTTCGAACAGGTGGGCGACAGTGGGCGCAATTGAGGGATTCTGGAGAGGCTACTCTTCCGTATGTCCCAAAGGTTGAGCCTCAGTAGCTGTTACCCAAGCCGGTGGGGGTTCTTCTGTCCTTAATCTTCTTTGTGCCAAGGATCAGGCCAATGAAAATTGTGAGCACAGGTCAGGTATTTAGCAGATTTTCCGGCAGGCTATTAAGGGGATTCCTTGGCATGTTTTTCCCACTGCTTTTTCCTCCTGCCCTTCAGCTCTCTCTCCTGGTACTCGAGCATGGCTGAAACCCAGGAAGCCTGGCTTCAGGACCTAATGAAGCTCAGGCTCTGATGTCTCATTGCGAAAATTCAGTGAGAGACAAAGCTATAGATAAGAGGTGGATTTGTTAGGATTCAGAGAGAAGCCGGGTTTTATTTTCTAATCCAAGCCTCTCAGAATAAGGATGCTGTGAATCTCTGTCTTTATATCCATGTATTTCTTTTCTTTTTTTTTCATTTATTTTTATTAGTCGGAGGCTAATTACATGTATTTCTTTACTCTTGCTTCTGGACAAAAAATATGCCATTTCTTCTGTCCATAAAGCAGAACTAAATCATTAAGGAAATATACACAAGGATTCCTGTATAAACTTATCAACTGAAGTCATGCTTTGCTACACCATAATACTTTCATGGCATTTTTCACTTCTTCATTCCATAGTGTATAGATCAGTGGGTTAAGCAAGGGTGTCCCAATTGTATAAAATACAGCCACCATTTTGTCTATTGGAAATGTGGTTGGTGGGCGTGTGTATATGAATATACATGGGCCAAAAAATATGACAACCACAATGAAGTGGGAGGTGCATGTAGAAAGGGCTTTTCGCCTTCCTTCTGCACTTTGGTTTCTCAGTGAGTACGAGATGACAGTGTAGGAGATAAACAGGATTATGAAACTCACCGTACATATAGCCCCACTATTAGAAACAACAAGAAAATTTATCACAGAAGTGTCCATGCAGGCAAGTTTCAACAAGGGCTGCAAGTCACAGAAATAGTGGTCAATCACACTGGGGCCACAGAAGGGCAACCTCAAAGCCAGGAAAATCTGTGCTGAAGAGTGAATACAAGGCCCCACCCAGGCTAGAATCACCAGTACACCACAGAGGTGCCAGTTCATGATGGTTGTGTATCGCAAGGGTTTACAGATGGCTATGCAGCGACCAAAGGCCATGAAGATGAACACAAAGATACCCATGCATCCAAAGAAATGGGCTGCAAAGACCTGGGTCATGCACTCATTGTAGGAAATGGTTTTCTCCTGAGAAAGGGCATCCACAATTAACCTGGAGGCAGTGGTTGTAGAGAAGCAGGCATCAGCAAAGGACAGATAGAATAGGAAGAAATACTTGACTTGTCTTAATAGTCACTACAATAAGAAAGTTCCCCAACAGTGTTGCAAAGTATAGAATCAAGAAGACTCCAAATATCTCTTTCTGCTTTCCCACATCCTGTGTCAAGCCAAAGAAAATGAATTCAGCCACACTCTTATTCACTGACATGGCAATGACTGTAGATAAGATGTAGTTGACAAAGGTTTAATCTGCAGAAAGAAGAAAAGAATAGATATCTTGGGAAGATAAGTGGACTGAATTCTGAAGTCCTAGTTTCTGTTCAGTTCTCTGTTGGTTCCAAATGCCTTTAATCCAATATGAATCTGGAAATCTGCACATGTCCTAATCTCTCCCAGATCTATCTATTGATTCAGAAGTTTGCTGCCTTGGATCAAAGTTTTTGCATCTTGATAATATCAGAATGAATGGCCTTTAAAATTTTTTTTATTCCAACCAAGATTGAGAACTCCAGAACTAGTACTTTCCTTGGGCAAATGACTTTAACACTTTGAAATTTAGCCTTCAGACAAGAAATGGAGTGCAAATACTTGCCGTATCTTATTCTGAGTTTTCCTAAAGATTTAAAGACAATTTTGTATCCACACAGACATCAATATACACATGTATATTCCAGGCATTATATATCTTTTCTATGTTCTCTAAAATCTAAATAGCACTATTTCAATATTAAGTGCTAATATTATTAGAGTCCCTGCTGAAGAAATCATTCTTAGTTTGGCTCGTTTTTGTGTCTATTATACCTGACTCCATTGGAATCTTGGTTGAAATATGCTTTGACAATTTTTACCTATGACTCTTGTGTTCAAGATGTCAGCTTCACTGGTGGTCATAATATAACAAATGTGTGGATAATACACTAAGGTTTATATAATTTAGGAAACTACTATTTACCCTCTTGACTATACTCCTGAACTTACCCCACTAAAGTACTGAGCCTTTCTGCCTATGGATTTGACTTGTAAAATTTCCAATATGTGGATAATCTAATATATGATCTTACTTACACATGTCTCTCTTCACTCTAAATTTTCCAGAATACTTTCCTAAAATCATTGTTTGAAAAAAATCCTGCAGTTCCAATATACAGTAATACAATTTTTCTATTTCAGATATTTGTTAATATCATATATAGTTTGACTGAAATCATCTTTATAGTTTCTGACCTTCACTTAGAATTATCATAACAATTTTCACATATTACTATAATTTCCATAGTTTAATTATTGACTTAATGATATATAAATTTTTAGAATATTGCAGAAAAATTAATGCACATATAAGCAAAACAAAAAAGCTTATTGTATTATCTCATTAGGTTAGCAAAAATGTATTTTTATTATATGAATATTGTTATATTACAAGCCACATTTTACTTTTTACCACATCTTTATGAAAACATATTGCCCTGAGTATCTTTTATATTTTGTTGTCATATTTTGTAATCTTGGTATTTTATTTACAATTAATATTAATCTAGCAAAATGATATTTCTTGGTAAAGAATACAGTTGCTGGAGTCAGTTTGTCTGTGTTCAAATCCCAGATTCACTATTTACTAGTTGCAAGATCTTGGGAAAATCACTTTAGACATAATCATGGTTACTATGCAGATAAAATGAAGAATGATGTGGCTCATAGTAAGTAAGAACTATGCAAGTCAGTCTCTACTACTTGCACTTTTATGACTTTGCTTCTTTTCTTCTTCTGTGACTTTGTTCCTTTTTATAAAATACAAGCTGTCAATTTTCCCATTTTAATGTAGTCTATATTTTGAAAAAACTTTAAAATAGTAATACAGTATCCACTCACCTTCCATAATTCCATAATTATCTTTCATTTTAAATACATAATTGAAATTATCTAGAGTTATTGTGAGGAATGTAGAAAACATTCTCCCTGTTCCTAAAAGTTTAATATGAGTTTTAAGGTACTTGGAGATAAGATCACTAATTATGTAAGTCATCACACAATCGGTGTTATAAGAGTAGAAACCATCTGCAGAGAGAGAAGTAGAAATTCCTAAAGAGTACCTTGGTCAGTGAAAAATTCAGAATTTTTTTTTTTTTTTTTTTTTTTTTTTTTGCTTTTTGCCAAAAAGCACTAAATTTTTTTTTATTTTTATTTATTTATTTATTTATTTTTTGGTCATACATTGATATGAATCAGCCATAGATTTACACGTATTCCCCATCCTGATCCCCCCTCCCACCTCCCTCTCCACCCGATTCCTCTGGGTCTTCCCAGTGCACCAGGCCCGAGCACTTGTCTCATGCATCCCACCTGGGCTGGTGATCTGTTTCACCATAGATAGTATACATGCTGTTCTTTTGAAACATCCCACCCTCACCTTCTCCCACAGAGTTCAAAAGTCTGTTCTGTATTTCTGTGTCTCTTTTTCTGTTTTGCATATAGGGTTATCGTTACCATCTTTCTAAATTCCATATATATGTGTTAGTATGCTGTAATGTTCTTTATCTTTCTGGCTTACTTCACTCTGTATAATGGGCTCCAGTTTCATCCATCTCATTAGGACTGATTCAAATGAATTCTTTTTAACGGCTGAGTAATATTCCATGGTGTATATGTACCACAGCTTCCTTATCCATTCATCTGCTGATGGGCATCTAGGTTGCTTCCATGTCCTGGCTTTATAAACAGTGCTGCGATGAACATTGGGGTGCACATGTCTCTTTCAGATCTGGTTTCCTCAGTGTGTATGCCCAGAAGTGGGATTGCTGGGTCATATGGCAGTTCTATTTCCAGTTTTTTAAGAAATCTCCACACTGTTCTCCATAGTGGCTGTACTAGTCTGCATTCCCACCAACAGTGTAAGAGGGTTCCCTTTTCTCCACACCCTCTCCAGCATTTATTGCTTGTAGACTTTTGGATAGCAGCCATCCTGACTGGCGTGTAATGGTACCTCATTGTGGTTTTGATTTGCATTTCTCTGATAATGAATGATGTTGAGCATCTTTTCATGTGTTTGTTAGCCATCTGTATGTCTTCCTTGGAGAAATGTCTGTTTAGTTCTTTGGCCCATTTTTTGATTGGGTCACTTATTCTTCTGGAATTGAGCTGCAGGAGTTGCTTGTATATTTTTGAGATTAATCCTTTGTCTGTTTCTTCATTTGCTATTATTTTCTCCCAATCTGAGGGCTGTCTTTTCACCTTACTTATAGTTTCCTTTGTAGTGCAAAAGCTTTTAAGTTTCATTAGGTCCCATTTGTTTAGTTTTGCTTTTATTTCCAATATTCTGGGAGGTGGGTCATAGAGAATCTTGCTGACCAGAAACTATAAAACTCCTAGAGGAGAACATAGGCAAAACACTCTCCGACATAAATCAGAATTTTTTTAAAGAGATGAACTTTCTTTTTTTTCTTTTTCTTTGTTTTTTTTTCATTTATTTATATTAGTTAGAGGCTATAAATCCATGGCTGATTCATATCAGTGTATGGTAAAAACCACTACAATATTGTAAAGAGGTGAATTTTAATTGAAGAAAGTCAGGTTTTAAATCAGGTCTGAGAGGTGAGTTAGCATAGAATCTGAGGCCACACTGCCTAGATTCACACTCCATTTGCTGGCTATGAGGGTGTATATTCAACACATTCCTTGATTCTATGCATCTCATTTTCTGCAGCTGTGAAACTATGTGATAAAGCGTCCTACCTCTAAGGGTTGCTGTGAAGGCTGGATAATTCACTGTGTGCAAAACACATGGAAGATGCGGGCATGCAGTACCTTCACTTGCAGTGGTTACTTTCATCATGATTATGAGTGCTAGCTTTCCAAGAGGGATTTTTCACTTTCCAAAAATACCAATTGCAAATTTTTATCTACCTATAAAACAACTGCACAACTGTTTTAAACATTAAGTTCCTTTTCTAAGTAGCTGAAATCATATCGACACTGTGTATCACACCAGTTTTCTCATGGTGACCAGAAGTTAGGAATGATGTTTTCAGAAATTTTAATATGTATTTAAATATAAATAAATAAAAGTACATAACACCCTCAGTAATATGGGCCCAAGATAAGAGGAAAGTAGAAGGAACATAGGCCCTTGGATGTGAAAAATTCCAGAATCTAGAGCTAAAACTCAGAGGAGTGAGGGCTTTGGAAGGAGAGAGGAAAGCAATATTTTAATGGACATGATACTGCTGCTACTAAGTCACTTCAGTTGCTCAGTCGTGTCCGACTCTGTGAGACCCCATAGACGGCAGCCCACCAGGCTCCCCCGTCCCTGGGATTCTCCAGGCAAGAACACTGGAGTTGGTTGCCATTTCCTTTTCCAATGCATGAAAGTGAAAAGTGAAAGTAAAGTCGCTCAGTCATGTCCAACTCTTCATGACCCCATGGACTGTAGCCTACCAGACTCCTCCATCCATGGTGTTTTCCAGGCAAGAGTACTGGAGTGGGTTGCTTTATCAAGCAAATAAAAAGAAAATCAAACTGAAACTTCGAGTTTAGTTGGATTATTCTGATGCTGGGAAATATTGAAGGCAAAAGGAGAAGCGGGTGGCAGAGGACAAGATGGTTAGATAGCATCACTGACTTAATAGACATGAATTTGAACAAACTCCAGGAGATCATGGAGGGAAGAGAAGCCTGATATTCTACAGTCCATGGAGTGGCAAAGAGTCAGACATAGCATAGCAACTGAACAGCAAAAAAGGCATAGTAGAAAAGCTTCGAAAACTAGGTTTTCTACCTAGCCAGAGGCCATGAAAACAAGGGTGTATTGTTTAAATATTTTTTGTAGGGATATATAAAATGTAGAGGCCTAAAAAGATGTGAACAGCTTTTATTATGATTTATTCATTACCTAAGAACTATAACTAAGTTGTTTAACAAAACTGTCATAAAAAAATCTAATTGGACTTTAAGCTTATCTCTAATAAAATGTCTACCTTCTTGAAGATATGCAGCTTCCAGGGGAGATATGTCTTTCTATCCCCTACACTAAGAAACTAAGTGGGAAACATACAAATTAATCTACTGTGGTCCCAACGAAATAAAGTCTGGACCCTCAGTGACCCCGGATATGATTCACTGGTGATTTTGATTTCTTACTTCCTTCCCTGGAGAAGGAAATAGCTACCCACTCCAGTATTCTGGCTTGGAGAATTCCATGGACTGTATAGTCCATGGGGTTGCAAAGAGTTGGACATGACAGAGCAAGTTTCACTTCTTAGAGAAGGGTCTTAAATGCTTATTTTTGATTAGTCTCATGCAAACCAGCAAAATTAGATATATCTTTCCTATATTTAATAGGATCAAGTGCTGTTATCATTTTTAAGGCTTAATTTTTTATAGTGGTTTTAGGTTCACAACAAAATTAAGAGAAAGGTTCAGAGATTTCCAATACAGTCCCTGCCCTAACACGTATATAACCTCCACCCCATTATCAACTATCCCAGCAGAGTGGTGTATTTGTTATACTGATGAAGCTATACTGACACATTGCAATCACCTGAAGTCCATGGTCCACCACAGGGCTCACTCTTGACGGTGTACATTCTATGGATTTGAATAAATATGCAATGGTGTATATCTGTTATTATAATGTTATACAGAATATGTTCACTGCCCTGAAACATGATCATTTTTATACTTCTAAAACATAGAACACAGTTAAGTCTTTTCACAGAGTACTTCATTTTCATTCAATTCTAAGTAAAATGTCTCGCACAAAAATTTAGTGGATGAAAAGCAACACTTTGAGTGAGATGTCTCTGTGTGTTTTGATTGTAAGAATTATTAGCTCCTACATACCATAAAGTCAGGCTGATATTTCATAAACATCAGTATTACAAATGGTCGTCTAGTGGTTAAGACTCTGTGCTCCCAGTGCAGGAGCACAGGTTCAATCCCTGCTCAGGGAACTAAGATCCTGCATGCCATTCAGTTCAGTTCAGTCTCTCAGTTGTGTCCGACTCTTTGTGACCCCATGAACTGCAGCACGCCAGGCCTCCCTGTCCATCACTAACTCCCGGAATTTACTCAAACCCATGTCCATCAAGTCGGTGATGCCATCCAGCCATCTCATCCTCTGTCATCCCCTTCTCCTCCTGCCCCCAATCCCTCCCAGCATCAGGGTCTTTTCCAATGAGTCAACTCTTCACATGAGGTGGCCGAAGTATTGGAGTTTCAGCCTCAGCATCAGTCCTTCCAATGAACACCCAGGACTGATCTCCTTTAGCATGGACTGGTTGGATCTCCTTGCAGTCCAAGGGACTCTTAAGAATCTTCTCCAATACCACAGTTCAAAAGCATCAATTCTTTGGCACTCAGCTTTCTTCACAGTCCAACTCTCACATCCATACATGACCACTGGAAAAACCATAGCCTTGACTAGATGGACCTTTGTTGGCAAAGTAATATCTCTGCTTTTTAATATGCTATATAGGCTGGCCATAACTTTCCTTCCAAGGAGTAAGCGTCTTTTAATTTCATGACTGCAGTCACCATCTGCAATGATTTTGGAGCCCAAAATATAAAGTCCAAAGAAAAAAGAAAGAAAAGGAAAAGTGAACATTTTAAAGGTATGACACATCATAAATGCAATAAAATGATTACTATAGTTTTCAAGAACAATGACCAAAATACTGTGGCTCTCAGAGTCCTCTAACTCAGTGCCAGTGCTTCTGCATGCAGCAGCCAAGCCTGGCACTGTCAAATCACGTGCTTGCTAACGGCTATCCATTTTAAAGGGCATATTTGCGTGTGTGCGTGTGTGTGTGTGTGTGTGTGGTGCATTTACTGAACTGTGCAATCCTTTCAGATTTGCTTTAATATTTTTTGTTCATTTGATTTTACCATCTCATAAGGCAAGTTCATGTGTGTGAGTGTGTGTCTGTGTGTGTGTGTGTGTTTTAATTTTTATTGGAACAGATTTGTTTTACAAAGTTGTATTATTTTCTACTATATGAGAAAACCATAATTCCAAAAGATACATGCACCCCAATGTGTATTGTGGCACTTTTCACCATAGTCAGGACATGGAAGCAGCCTCCATCAACAGAAAAATGGATAAAGATGAGGCACATAAACACAATGGAATATTACTTAGCCATAAAAGGATCAAAATTGTGCCATTTGCAGAGATGTGGATGGACCTAGAGACTGTCATACTGAGACAAGTTCATATTATTCTATTTTGTTTACTTCAAGTTAAGTTGGGAGGCAGGATTTAGCAGAGAATAGTCAGAGGGGAACCAGGACTGGGACTGAAGCATTTGTGCTCCATGGCAATTCTTGCTGACTCTGTTCCACACTGTTACATAAAATATCAGTCTCCAGCCATCCAGGAGGAGCCAGCATAAAGCCAGAAAATCACAAGCAGGTAAAGAAGTAAACCTCTGACATGTTCACTGCATGTTCTGACTAGTAAATGGGTGCAAATTTCAGGACAGGTCAAAGAGATCACCATTTCAGATGTATATCTGAAAAATAATAATGAGGAGTAAGGAATAGAGAGATTAGAGAATGGTGGCAGGAATCAGAGCAAAAGGGGAAAATTTGATTGTGGGGAAGAGCCAGAAAAAGATGAAGAACCAGGGGATGAGACAGGACAAACCTCACAAGACAAGGATGAGCGAAAACCCATGTTAGGGATAAAGAGTAGTTTATCACTAGAGAGTTGATCTTTCTCTTCTCCAGTCCTCATATTATCCCTTACTCCAATCCCAGAAAGAGAATGCAATTTGGGGCTGTAGGTAGGGGTGATGGTGTGTCCTGGACAGAAAATGTTAGCATAATAATTAGGACAATAAGCATCACAACATCACCAGCATCAGTGCACACCCACTGCATGTCATTAATCCATGCCCTTGTCCTTTCCCTACCCCTATGCTTTGTAAATAAGAAAGGTGGAGGTATAGAATACTGTGCCTCTGCTCCCTTCAATGTGTCCCCTTTTTGGATAAGAACTGGACCTGAACCAATGTCTCATTAAGCAGAGACCAGTGAAAGAAGAGGATCCCCCAAATAGAATCCTCTTATCTCCGAGAGAAATGTATTTCTGGAACTTGAGATTTCTCAGGAGACAGAACTGGATAGAGGCAACTGATCTAAAACCCAGTCTTGAATGGGAGGCAAGAAAAAGGGAACTGTTCAGTTGGGCTTGAAAACTTACCTTTTTTCTTTGTGGGGAAAAAAAAAGATAGAGCTATGAGCTCTTGCTCCTTCAATTCTGATTTATTATGAAGATGAATCATGCTCAGTATTTGCAACATGTACATTGTACTCCAAATAGATCCACTCTGCTTTCTGTCACAGGACCTATGAGGCGAGAAGATACTCCATAGACACCAACCCTTCCTATAAGGCCTGAGTTAGACTCTTCAAAATGGTCTGTAATACTGGCAGAAAGATTCTTATTCTGCTCTTATAAATTTATAAAATAAATAGGAAATATTCTATCTAGTCTGTGATAAAGCTATCTCTAAATAGCCAGATCCATTACCCCAAATCATTCCCTAGCAGAGCATGTGAATTAAACATTCCCTCTTCCTCCAACAGATATTTATAGGGATTTCATGAAAAGTTCTTTGCCGAGGCTTTGAAGGAAAAATGTCTTCACGCTTCCCACCCAACCCTGAAGGATTTGCTAAATGAGCTATTCAGTTCAGATTATCCAGAATGACAGCAAACCATGAGGCCAATTAATCCCAGACAAGATTGTTAAATGGGAGATACTGCCCAGAGAGCCCTCCTCTCATCCTATTCTTTTTTTTTTCCATTTATTTTTATTAGTTGGAGGCTAATTACTTTACAATATTGTAGTAGTTTTTGTCATACATTGACATGAATCAGCCATGGATTTACATGTGTTCCCCATCCCGATCCCCACTCCCGCCTCCCTCCCCACCCCATACCTCTGGGTCTTCCCAGTTCACCAGCCCTGAGCACTTGTCTCATGCATCCAACCTGGGCTGGCGATCTGTTTCACCCTTGATAATATACTTGTTTCAATGCTATTCTCTCAGAACATCCCACCCTTGCCTTCTCCCACAGAGTCCAAGAGTCTGTTCTATACATCTGTGTCTCTTTTTCTGTTTTGCATATAGGGTTATCATTATCATCTTTTTAAATTCCATATATATGTGTTAATATACTGTATTGGTCTTTATCTTTCTGGCTTACTTCACTCTGTATAATGGGCTCCCGTTTCATCCATTTCATTAGAACTGATTCAAATGCATTCTTTTTAATGGCTAAGTAATATTCCATTGTGTATATACCATATACCAAGGAAGCTGTGTACCATAGCTTCCTTATCCATTCGTCTGCTGATGGGCATCTAGGTTGCTTCCATGTCCTGGCTATTGTAAACAGTGCTGCGATGAACATTGGGATGCACATGTCTCTTTCAGGTCTGGTTTCCTCGGTGTATATGCCCAGGAGTGGGATTGCCGGGTCATATGGCAGTTCTAATTCCAGTTTTTTAAGGAATCTCCACACTGTTCTCCATAGTGGCTGTACTAGCTTGCATTCCCACCAACAGTGTAAGAGGGTTCCCTTTTCTCCACACCCTCTCCAGCATTTATTGCTTGTAGACTTTTGGATAGCAGCCATTCTGACTGGCGTGTAATGGTGCCTCATTGTGGTTTTGATTTGCATTTCTCTGATAATGAGTGATGTTGAGCATCTTTTCATGTGTTTGTTAGCCATCTATATGTCTTCTTTGGATAAGTGTCTGTTTAGTTCTTTGGCCCATTTTTTGATTGGGTCATTTATTTTTCTGGAATTGAGCTTCAAGAGTTGCTTGTATATTTTTGAGATTAATCCTTTGTCTGTTTCTTCATTTGCTATTATTTTCTCCCATTCTAGATGTTATCTTTTCACCTTCCTTATAGTTTCTTTTGTTATGCAAAAGCTTTAAGTTTAATTAGGTCCCATTTGTTTATTTCTGCTTTCATTTCCAATATTCTGGAAGGTGGGTCATAGAGGATCTTGGAATAGGGTTCATGAGTGGAACTATTGGTTAAATCATCCTATTCTGTCTTAATGAATGGGACACCTTCCATTTCAGTTACCAATAGCTTCACTCATGCACCCTACTCCAAGGGAAAAACACACTTTCAAAGTCACATGGAGGTATAGACTACAAAAAGTTACCAAAGACTCTGTCCTTTAAGTCAAATCTTTACCAATGACAGAAGAAGCTCTGAGAGTAGGTAAAGGTTCAGATAGATCTGATCTAATAGAATTCTAGCTTCATGACTTATGTTTCTGTGGCTTTAAGCAAGTTTATTAACTTCTCCTAGTTTCATATTCTAGAAACTGTTACTGTTAGATATATTAATTATTATATAAATCCTGATAACACCAGTGAAATATAACTAATGACAATGAAAACTACTAATTTAAATTTCTATAATTCCTATAACATTTTGAAATCAGTCACTAGAAAAAGGAAGGAAGAAGAGAAAAATGGAAATAAAAATATTTTTACATACTTTTATATTTAAAAGAACTTCTTAAAGTATGATTTATGTACAATAGGCTGCACTATTTTAAACATACAGTAAATAACTTATGACAAATATATACACTCATGTAAATGCCACCACATGAAAAGGGAATATTAATTTTGATCTTCTAGTCAAAGGACCAGATTATGGCTTTCTGTGTGTCTTCTCTTCATAATTATATTCTTTATTTTTCCTTCTGCTCTTTATTATTTAGTATTATAATATGGTTCCTTCTTAAGTAAGACAGACAATCCATTCCATGCTCCTCTCTAGCCTCTGATGGTTATATATGTTTCTACAATTATTTATTTATTAGCTCAACAGGTACTTGACCATTTAGACTATGCCAGGTGCTATTCTAGGCACTGAAGATGTAATATTATTCTTAAGACACAAATTCTTACCATCATAAGCAGAAAATAAAATGAATAAACTGTATGACAGGTTATAGAATGATAAGTGCTAAGGAGAAAAATTAAGCAGAGATGGAGGAATAGGAGATACAGAAGGTTACTGGATGGACATTGCAATTTTATGAAGTAGTCTGAAAAGTCAGTATTGCGAGGATACATTTTAATAATAAATCAAAAGTATTGAAGGGATAAGTTATGAATATATCCAGAGGAAGAATAACTGAGAGACAGAAAACAGGCTTGCAAAGATCCTTAGAAATGATCACAGCAAGAAGACCAGTTACTAACTTTAACCATAAAAAGTTGTTAACAGAAGAGACTATAATCAGATCTTACACACTTTGATTGTCAGAATCTGAAGGTCCATGAGTGCTGAGATTCCCAAAGAGACACGCTCATGCAAAACATCTCAAAGTGGCATCATATGAGTTCATCTGCCACAGTTTACAGTCCAGTTTTCAGATCTATAGGGAAATCAGTCAGTACAGTCAGTCAGTTGTGTCTGACTCTTTGTGACCCCATGGACTGCAGCACGCCAGGCTTCCCTGTCCGTCACCAACTCCCGGAGCTTGCTCAAACTCATGGCCATTGAGTCTGTGATGCCACCCAACCATCACATCCTTTGTCATCCCCTTCTTTTCCTGCCTTCAATCTTTCCCAGTATCAGGGTTTTTTCTAATGATTCAGTTCTTCCCATCAGGTGGCCAAAGTATTAGAGTTTCAACTGTAGCAAACTAGTCTTGATTATATTTATTCTCAGAGATAGACTCAACGTCTGTTCCCTTGTGGACTGGCTCCTACTGTTAATACTCATTAGTTAACAATACTCAAACAAAAATGTAAATTTAGTGAGATACATGAAAAATATGAGCTTCCCAGGTGGCACAGAATCTGCCTGCCAATACAGGAGATGCAAGAAATGCAGGTTTCATCACTGGGTCAGGAACATCTCCTAGATAAGGAAATGGAAACTCACACCAGTATTCTTGCCTGGAGAATCACATGGACAGAAGAGCCTGGCAGGGTGCAGTCCATGGGGTCTCAAAACAGTCAGACACAACTGAGCAACTGAGCGCGCACACACACACACATTATGACATTAGTTCTATTTTATTTGCCAATTATTGCCTTTTTCACATGTATGATCTCATCCGTGAGATGTTACTTTTTATAATATAACTCTAACAGCTTTATAAAATGGTCATCCATTCAGCAGTAACCATGGAAAGTGTCCATGAACTTAAAATACAAAAACAGAAATATATAAAAAGCTAAGAAATATGAAAGTGATAATCAGCATGATGAACAAAACATATTAATGTATGTAGAGAGAAATTATGTGTCAATACAGTGAATATCTTTGTTATGAATAGAATTATCTGATTTGAATAGGAAGTGAGGCTTTATTTCCCTGTACATAGTCAGGCAAAGGAAAAGCTAATTTTTAAGAGCATTAAAGAGAGGAGACAAGCACCAAATAGAGGCTTAACTAGTTGATATTTATGCTCCTTGGGGACCATAGGTTTCTGGGTGTGACATTATGCTATTGACATTTAAGCCAGAAAGTATAAGATATAGACACAGTCATTGCAGGGCTGGTTTACCAACAAAATGGATGGTAGAAATCAGGGACAAACTGTTAAACTTGAATAAGAAACATAAACAAACAAACAAAAAATGATGCACAAAGCCAGAAGGTAAACCTATAGAAAGAACAGGATGTGGCTCACAAGCAGAAACATCAAAGCAGAGAGCAGAAGTGAGGAGTGGGTTTGTGCCTCCACAAAGATGATGGAACTTCAGTTTCTTTCTCGGAGACACTGGTTAAAATAATACAGATTTTGCTGAGTGCTCATTCTTCCTGTGCCCCTAAATGCCAGACTGGAACACATTTATACTGTCCCCAATAGAATGAGAACATTTTTTGTTTTCCATCAACCCAATTATACTTAAACTCTAACAAAATTAACAGTTGGCATCTTCTGCTCTTTGCCATCTCGAGTCAGACTTTGTTGCACCATAACTTTTCCATGGCCTGTTTGACTTCTGCATTCCTCAGAATGTAAATCAGGGGGTTGAGCAAGGGTGTCACAATAGTGTAAAACACAGCGACCATCTTGTCCGCTGGAAATACAGTTAGAGGGTGAACATATATGTTTATACACAGAACAAAGAATAAGACAATAACAATAATGTGGGAAGTGCATGTGGAAAGGGCTTTCCTTCTTCCTTCTGTGCTACAGTTACTCAAAGAACTTAAGATGAAAACATAGGAGATAAGCAGCAACAGGAAACTCACCATGCATATGGTCCCACTGTTAAACACTATGAGTAAGTTGATGACGTAAGTATCCACACAAGCTAGTTTCAACAATGGCTGCATATCTCAAAAATAGTGATCAATAACACTGAGGCCCCAGAAGGGTGCTTTCAAAGCCAAGAGAATCTGTGCTGAAGAATGGATACAAGACCCCATCCAGGCCAGTTTCACCTGTGTGACATGGACACTCTGGCTCATTATGGCTGTGTATCGCAGGGGCTTGCAAATGGCCACAGCAATCAAAGGACATGAGGACAAGTACCAAGATCTCCATGCACACAAAGAAGTGAAATGCAAAGACTGGGTCATGCACTCATTGAAGGAGATGGCTTTCTTCTCAGATACAGAATCTACAATCAACCTAGGGGCAGTGGGTTGTTGGAAAACAGGCATCAGCAAAGGATAAGTAGAAAAAGAAGACATGGGGCTCTGAAGTGTCTGGCTATATCGTATGGACATCACAATTAGAAAGTTTGCCAACAGAGTCCCAAGGCATAGAAATAAGAAGGTAACAGATATTACTTTCTTCTTTAGTAGATTCTGTGTTAACCCAAGCTGAATGAACTCATTCATACTGCTGTTCACCTCCATGGTTATGGTGAATATAGAACAGGCACAACTGAGAAGTGGTTCATCTGCAAAAAAAAAAAAAAGGTTGGAGAAATGGTGACTTGGCAGTTGCAGGGTATTTGGATGCAGAATTGCAATTTTTAGAGTTCTAATTTCATCAAATGTATAATTTAGTGTTTCTCAAAGTTTTCATACACTATACTCATTCAGGAATTTTTTAAAATGTTGACATGCATTAAACACTGGCATTGATTCAAGGTCTTCTTATGGGTTGCCAATTTTTTGGGGGGGGAGGGGGGAGCAGGGGAAAGCTCTCAAGTGATTGTGCATGCTACCATGGTCTGAAAACTAGTGAATTTGCTTTATGATCTTAATCAGATTATTTTAATGTCTTGACGCTCTTTCTTTATATGACAGAGAATCTAACAAATACATTATTAAGCATATGTATATGATACATATATGTGCATATAATTTGTATGCACATCAATTACTGAATAATAATATCCTTACATAACTTAGAAATAATATATTTGGAGATTCTCTGCTGAATGAATACACTTCTTGATTTGGACAACAGTTTCTAGCCATTATTCCTGATCTCTTCAGTGCCTTTGTTGGGTTACACTTAAGAAAGAAGCTTATTTTTCCCTCCTTAGGTTCATTGCAGCTATAACTTTACCTTCATTGCCAGTTAGGGAACATGAGATATTTAAGCAAATCATTGAGGCTAGCAATATTTTGGAAAATTGCTATTTATTTGATATAAACCATTACATTTGTTAGATGCATGCTAGTAAATTTCACATTCTGTGGCCTCAACCTGTTATTTCACTTTCTATATTTCTGTAACTTGTGTACTATCCTCTTTCATATCTGATTCCCCTACCACTGTCATCTAGAAGATTGCATTCTTTCCATTTTTATCTCTTTATAATGTAAGTTTAAAATTTTATTTCAGAAATTAACATAAAAATATATCTCCTTGCTCTCCTATACTTTTTCCTTATGTACATATATCTATATAATTTCAATCATCTAATTTTTTTCTGATTTTCCCTTTTTAATTTAAAAGCCTTTTCTCTGTTAGCTAAACTGTATTTGTAGTGTAACTATCACTTAGCAATTATAAATAGACATGTTAGTCACTCAGTAATGCTTGACTCTTTGTGACACCATGGCCTCCACCAAGCTCCTCTGTCCATGGTGTTCTCCACGCAAGCATACTGGAGTGTGTTGCCATTCCTTCCTCTAGGGGATCTTCCCAACCCAGATATCAAACCCAGGTCTCCTTCAGTGCAGACAGGTTCTTTACCAGCTGACCACCAGGGAAGCTCAAAATTAACATATCAGAATCTTAAAGTATAAATTCTACCATGTATTTTTTGTTTTTCCAAATTTTCATCTTAATTAAAATATTTTTAATAAACTCTTCTCATATAGCTTGTGCTTATTTTAATAGTTTAATCAAAGGTATGCCAAGGGGATTGCTAATATAAATATCACTATTTTAAGTCACATGGACTGTGGCCCACCAGGCACCTCTGTCCATGGGATTTTCCAGGTAAGAATACTGGAATGGGTGACCATTTCCTTCTCTGGGGGAGCTTTCTGACCCAGGAATCGAGCCTATATCTCCTGCATTGCAAGCATATTCTACCACTGAGCCACCAGGGAAGCCCATAATTATTGACACTATTCTCAAATAATCTTTCAATTTGGTTGCTTCAATATTTCTTAGAAAATTAATTATTGTATGGGTATATCTGCATAATAAAATTTCCAAAGCTTGCAATGTATTACAGGGTGAGAAAAGTGCCCTTCAAGAATTCATACTTAACAAATCCCATGGTGGTGTTAGCCACTCAGTCCTGCCAGACTCTTTGTGACCCCATGAACCCAACCACGCTCTTCTGTCCATGGGATTCTCCAGGCAAGTGACCTGCCATTCCCTTCTCCAGGGTATCTTTCCAACCCAGGGATCAAACCCAGGTCTCCTGCATTGCAGGCAGATTCTTTACCATCTGAGACACCAGGGGAGCCCATAAACCAGAAGTAAAAGTTAGTTCCTTACACATTCTGCTGGGTTTTCAGATATATATCTATATATACTGTATGTATACACACATACACATATATGTGAAATATTTTTATGTACAAATTAGGTCATTTTCCATCATTTCTAAAACTATAGCAATATGGCACAAATTATAAATAAAAAATTAACTTGAGGCATTATTATATTTACTTAGTTAACAGAATTAAAATTATGAAATATGTATTTTGATTAGCAATAGAGTATAACATTTTTGTATATTTTAATTTATTATATTTCATTTGTTTTGTAGTTTGTATGTTATGTCTGTTTAATTTTTGATATCTTTAAGTTTTGAGCTCTTTTTTTTTCCAACATTATGCGATAAACTCTATCAATTTTACACTCCTGTTTCCATTTTAGTCAATCATGCCTTTAAAATTTAATGTCAAATGAAGCACATTTTAACATGAATTTTGATGTACACTTCCTCCTTCTGACTAATCATCGATTCTTTAGTGATTCAATAAAATCACTGCAGATGGTGATTGCAGTCATGAAATTAAAAGACGCTTACTCCTTGGAAGGAAAGTTATGACCAACCTAGATAGCATATTAAAAAACAAAGACATTACTTTGCCAACAAAGGTCCATCTGGTCAAGGCTATGGTTTTTCCAGTGGTCATGTATGGATGTGAGAGTTGGACTGTGAAGAAAGTTGAGCACTGAAGAATTGATGCTTTTGAACTGTGGTGTTGGAGAAGCCTCTTGAGAGTCCCTTGGGTTGCCAGGAGATTCAACCAGTCCATCCTAAAGGAGATCAGTCCTGGGTGTTCATTGGAAGGACTGATGCTGAAGCTGAAACTCCAATACTTTGGCCACCTGATGTGAAGAGTTGACTCATTGGAAAAGACCCTGATGCTGGGAGAGATTGGAGGCAGGAGGAGAAGGGGACGACAGAGGATGAGATGGCTGGTTGGCATCACCGACTCGATGGACATGGGTTTGAGTAAACTCCGGGAGTTGATGATGGACAGGGAGGCCTGGGGTGCTGCGATTCATGGGGTCACAAAGAGTCAGCACGACTGAGCGACTGAACTGAACTGAACTGAACTGAATAACACCATCAACTCAGTCATCAAACGTATACTGAGAATCTGCTCACATCTGGAGTCAACTTACAGAGCACGAAAAGATGTCCTCAACCTCCTCACAATGATGCTGGAGGGATACCATTTCTCTAGGTAAGATTCTTAATCATTGAAAAACTACACACAACTCTGCAATAATACCAAGTGAACTTTAACTCGATATCAGAAAGATCCTAGAAAATAAGTTGATTGGTCGTTAAAGGTTTAAACATGGGAAATAAGTGAAATTATGGTTTAATTGAGTTAAACTGCAATTTCCAACAAAGTTCTCTGAAAATTAAATATTTAAAAAGTTTATAAAGGGTTTCCCTAAGTAAGATAAATATATCAATATCAGTAAATCAAACTATTTAATTCTAGTAAAGTTACACATCTAAATAAAATTGACTTTCCATGCAGTTGAGCTAAAATAATATTAGTTCACTATGAGAAACTAGAAATATCACAATAATTACAAACTCTGATTGGAAGTTGCAATTTTCTCTGCTGGTATTAAAAAAATAAAATAAATCAATGATTATTTAACTTTAGTACATTAGGTTTCCAGTAGGGGATAAAAGCAAAAGAGAGGGAGCCCTTTGCTGTGAGAAGAGGAGTTAGGATAGAAGAGTGATTAAATATTTTTAGAAAGGGAACATTCATTGCTTCAGGGAAAATAGATGCTCCCATCATTAAAAACTGCACTCTCCTTAAATCCAAAGGTTTTAAGAGACAAATTTTGGGTAGGTAACAGACAACCATGACATCCAGTTCAACTAATTCTATTTTATTTTAAGTACACAAAGAGAAGGTTTGGGGGCATAAAAACAGAAAAGCATCATTGACAGGATGTATGTGTTAGTTTAAATCAATATTACCTGAGAATTTTATTATTGAATTCAGCCATTATCTCCAAACTTTTCTGGACCACCCTGCCTCTTTGATTTGGGAGGGCATCATGGTAGTAGAAGGTCTTTTTCCTTCCTTGATGGCTTACATTTTATTTTTACCTACTAAATTGTTAACCAATTCAAATATATTTGGTGCCAAAATTTTTCCATTCTTCTTGTTAAATAACCATCTGCCTCTACCTCCTATGTTCCATATATTATGTGTGTGTGTGTGTGATTGACTAAGGCAATTCAAGATTAAATATTATTCTTTTTCCATAATCTTATCATTCAAATACATTTTTTCTTATGCTATTTCATTTGGCATACACATTTTTTTTTTGCAAGGTAACTGGACAGCCATGTGATTCATCCATTTCTAGTTACAAAACATGACCTGTGATACAGAGTGTTTTAAATAAGACACTTAGGGTAGAGCTAGAAAGGGATGTTACTGCATAGCCTCTCTCTCAGCATTCACCCTACATCTCATGTAAATATCAAATTCTAATCATCACAGAGATTGCATCTTAGAAAAAATAAATCATGAATCATGAGAGAAGAATTGCAATTGATATCTTAAATTTATGTCCTGACTCCAAAACTAAGTGTGTTAGGCTAAGATTAAAGCAAAAAAATTAAGATCTAACTGGATAATAGTGAAGAGGAGGAAAGAAGCAGACTAATGTAGTCAGAACAGGAGAGAGGAGTGAGCAGGTACCAGGGAAAGAAGAGTCGGGGATGGGATATAGAAAGACATAGAGTGGGAAGGAGAGCAAACATCTTAGAGAAAGTCGTTTTACCTGAGATTTCATCCCACAGTTCAGCTTCTTTCTTCCTGAACAACGACACCATCACTTACCCCAATTAAAGAGAGACTGTTGTTGTGTGTTGTCGCAAGGATTGTCAAGGATCTTGAAAACCCAGGTGTGTAGAAAGTGGAGCCCAATTTCATACTCTGTCCCAGAAAGATCAGCACTGACCGTAGACTTTGAACCAGGAGCTCCCCGAGAGACAAACTTCTGCCAAGCTGGCCTTCATTCCGTGTGTTGCATCCTCTGTGAGCAGAGATGCATTTGAGAGGTACTTCGACTATGTGCTGGGTCCAGGGAAGGCCTAGGAAGCCTGAACCACCATAATTCTTCATTGGTAGAAAAACTCCCCAGGAGCGCTGTAATTTGTTAGAAGACACGCTGAGTATAGATTCCAAGAGATCAGTGTTTACGGCTCAGATGGTAAAGAATCCGCCTGCAGTACTGGAGACCTGGGTGCAATCCCTGGGTTGGGAAGATCCCTTGGAAGAGTGCAACCCACTCCAGTATTGTTGCTGGAGAATCTCATGGACAGAGGAGCCTGGCAGGCTACAGTCCATGGGGTCACAAAGAGTCAGACATGACCGAGAGACTAAGCACAGCACAGAAGAAAATATTTCAGACCGACTGAGAAAATTACCTCTTTTCTTACAACCAAACAGATGACTTCCAATAGAGTGTGATTTTCATATCTTCAACTTTCATTACTTAGAAGGTGAATTTTGTGAAGCTTGAATAAAACACACAAACTATACTTCATTGAGATTTGTCATTGCCTTCTATCACAAGTGATGATGGGATGTAAAGAGTTTATGGAGAAAGGGAATTCTTCATGTAGCCATAATTCACACAGCTCCTTCCTGGAAACACTGGGTCAGCCAGAACAGCAAGGTCTATATAGGAGCAGGGAGAATGCTCTGAAAATGGAGTGAATTTCTTAATTTGGTTCTTGGAAACTTAATTGGAGTAAACTATTCCTAAACTCTGAGACATAAATGCCTCTGCAGCCAGCTTCCTTCCCACTGTATCTGTCTCTCTCTCTCTCTCCTCTGTGTGTGTGTGTGTGTGTGTGAAAAACCTTGAGGCTAAGTGTTTTATTTTCACTGTACTGGATATTTATAGAAATGCACACAAGAGTTTGCAAATCCTTAAGGTAGGCTTTAAGCCTCAGGAGCTCCAAGGAAACTATTTCATTCAAACCAGTCTCAAGTGATATGCAAGGAGCTACCTAGCTCAAACAGTCCAAGGGCAAAATCAAGCCTTGGGGACAATTGGTTAAACTTCAACTCATATGACTTGATTTGAGGCAATTCTGTTCTCTTCCCCATAAATTTTCCTTAAGTCTATCTCTTCTAGAGGCCTGGAAGTCTTTGAAGGCAGTTGAAAGTCCATAGATGAAATATGTGCAGTTAACTACTCTTGTTTGTGTTATATCAACATGTGAACTGATTTCCCTGGTGGCTGAGATGGTAAAGCATCTGCCTGCAAAGAAGGAGAGCAGGGTTCGATCCTTAGGTTGGGAAGATCTCTTAGAGAAGGAAATGGCAAGCCACTCCAGTACCCTTGCCTGGAAAAGCCCATGGATAGAGGAGCCTGGTAGGCTACAGTCCATGGGGTCACAAAAGACTGGACATGACTGAGCAACACTACTGTCACTTTCAAAGTGTGAATTATGGTTATCATCAATATCCAAGGACTAATGTCAGCAATAATTACAGTTCTTTGGCAAATCTGAAACACTAATATGTTAATGTTTTTCATTCTATTGTTTATTTATTAATTTCTTAAATAGAGTTAATTTACAATGTTTTGTTATTTTCAGTTGTACAGCAGATACATTAGGTTGGGCAAAAAGTTCATTGATACACATATATATATATATGTAAAAACTAATCTCTAAGACAATTTTGTCTTCCGTCCAGAAATATTTTCCAAAATATCAAATGAGTAGCAAGAAGTGAGAGTAATTTTTTTCATTCTTTTTTGACTTTTAGATTCTAAGTAAGCATAAAATTCAACTCTTAACTTTCATTTGAGGATAGTGAATTGCCAAATCATAAGTGATTTGTTAGTGTTCATAAGAGTTCATATGTGATCTAAGAATGAAAACTAAATTATTTCCTGGAACTTATGCTATTTTTTATAATATTACATTACTTTCAGCTTAGTTCAGTTCAGTCACTCAGTCATGTCCAACTCTTTGTGACCCCATGAATCACAGCATGCCAGGGCTCCCTGTCCATCACCAACTCCTGGGTTTACCCAAACCCATGCCCACTGAGTCGGTGATGCCATCCAACCATCTCATCCTCTGTCGTCCCCTTCTCCTCCTGCCCTCAATCTTTCCCAGCATCAGGGTCTTTTCAAATGAGTCAGCTCTTCGCATCAGGTGACCAAAGTATTGGTGTTTCAGCTTCAGCATCAGTTCTCCCAACGAACACCCAGGACTGATCTCCTTTAGGATGGGCTGGTTGGACCTCCTTACAGTCCAAAGAGTTTTCTCCAACACCACAGGTCAAAAGCATCAGTTCTTCGGCACTCAGTTTTCTTTATAGTCCAACTCTCACATCCATACATGACCACTGGAAAAAGCATAGCCTTGACTAGACAGACCTTTGTTGAAAAAGTGATGTCTCTGCTTTTTAATATGCTATCTAGGTTGGTCATAACTTCGTTCCTTCCAAGGAGTAAGTGTCTTTTAATTTCATGGCTGCAGTCACCATCTGCAGTGATTTTGGAGCCCAGAAAACAAATGTCAGCCACTGTTTCCACTGTTTCCCCATCTACCTGCCTTGAAGTGATGGGACCAGATGCCATGGTCTTAGTTTTCTGAATGTTAAGCTTTAAGCCAACTTTTTCACTCTCCTCTTTCACTTTCATCAAGAGGCCCTTTAGTTCTTCACTTTCTGCCATAAGGGTGGTGTTATCTGCATGTCTGAGGTTATTGATATTTCTCACGGCAATCTTGATTCCGGCTTGTGCTTCCTCCAGCTCAGCGTTTCGCATGATGTACTCTGCATATAAGTCAAATAAGCAGGGTGACAATATATAGCCTTAATGTACTCCTTTTCCTATTTAGAACCAGTCTGTTTTTCCATGTCCAGTTCGAACTGTTGCTTCCTTATAGGTTTCTCAAGAGGCAGGTCAGGTGATGTGGTATTCCCATCTCTTTCAGAATTTTCCAGTTTATTGGGATCCACACAGTCAACCCCTCTCAAACAATGCTCACTCATATAAAATTTTTGTCTGATTAGAAAATTTGAATTTTTTATTCAACTTTAAATGTTTTATTTTTCATTAGAAACCACCATTATCCTATTCCACACTTTCCTCATGGCATTTTTCACTTCCTCATTTCTGAACATGTAAATCAAAGGATTGAAAAGGGGAGTTAGGATGGTGTTAAATACGGGTAAAATTTTGTCAAAGGAGAAAAAATATGAAGGTCATACATAAATGAGAGGGTAACAGCCAGGAAGGCCAGGGGTCTCCAAACGGAGGAAACAGACTGCAAATGCCAGACATTTTTACCTCTCTTAAGCGGCTGGAGGAAACAAACTGGGGATATTTTATTTCCTTCTCTATACAAATTTAAAAGGAGGTTTCTCTTAAAATGCTGTGTAGCCATGACACCTGGTTTCACCTGAAGCTAACTATTCTCAAACCTTGAGTTAACTAATACATTTTTTCTTATGGAAATGTTTGTCTTAAGCTATGTTAATGTACCCCAGACTCTGTGTTCAATCGCCAAAAGGCTCAGAATCTACTTGACAAACCAGTATGTTATACTCAGATATTGTTCTCCTAGTCTATGTAAATGAAACTATTTGTGTGGTAATCTGCCCTTCTACAAGATTCAAGTCAATCGTTTTGTGGCCTGGGATGAATTATCTGGTGCCATTCTGAGTTTTAAGACATTCCTTTCTTTTCATTAACAGACTGCTAATGGCTATATAACATCCAGCTGAGGACTAGCAGGGGGGCACTCTTTCTGCCCCCTTCTGATGCCTATGTCAGAAGCTTCCTCTATCTCCCTTATACTTGAATAAAACTTTATTACACAAAAGCTCTGAGCGATCCAGCCTCATCTCTGGCCCCGGATTGAATTTGTCTCCTCGGAGGCCAAGTATCCCGGTGTCTTATCATTCAGCAACAACCTTTCATACATAAATATGCATGGGATAAAGAAAAAAACCGCAACAGCAATGTGAGATCTGCAGGTGGAGAGGGCTTTCTGGTGCCCTTCAAAGCTATGGGTTCTCAGACAGCAGGATGACCCCATAGGAGACAAGCAACAAGGAGAAAATTATGATGCAGAAAAACCCACTGTTGGTGACCACTAAAAGGCCAAAAATGTGTCAGTGCAGGCAAGCTCTGGCAGAGGGTACAAGTCACACATGAAGTGATTGATGATGTTGGGGCCACAGAAAGGCAGCTGGAAAATGAAGAGAATCTGTATCATGGAATGCAGGAAGCCCCTGTCCAGGCTACCGCCATCAGAAGGATGCAGAGTCTACGGTTCATGATAGAAGAATAGTGCAAGGGCATGCAGATGGCCACATAGCGGTCATAGGCCATGGCACTGATGACAATCACCTCCACCCCAGCAAAGAAGTGTTCAGCAAAGAGCTGGGTCATGCAGCCTTCGAAGGAAGTGGTTTTCCTCCAAAGGAGAGAGTCCACAATCATCTTTGGGACAATGACGGAGGAGAAGCACGCATCCAGGCAGGACAAAAAAACCAAGAAGAAGTACATGGGGGAGCCCTGGAGTGCTGGGCTGCTACTGATGGTCACCACAGTTAGCAAGTTGCCCCTGACAGTTGCAATGTGAATGAACAAAAATGCAACAAATATTATTTTCTGCATGGTTGGATTCTGTGAAAACCCCAGGAGGAAAAACTCATTTACAAAGCTTTGGTTTTACATAATTTCCAAGGAAAAGGTGAAAGGCACCTCAGTGAGCATGTAGAATCTACAATTAGAAGAGAGACAATGGTGTCTCAGACCAGTTTGGGGAGTCATCATAGTCATCAACAAATTGGTGCATCCATGTGAAAAATTGACTTATATTCTGTGCTTGCTTTTACATTAAGAACACAAAGCTAGAAATTTGTTGAAGGTGGTAGGGGGATACCAGGAAGGACTGAGGTTTAGATAAATTGTTAAATGTTTTAAGATAGAGCTTCAATGTAGGAGAAGGGTAGGGATCCACCTGGGGTGGGGATATGAAATAGTTGTTATCTCAACTGCCAACTCTGGTCATATGTTAATAGTAGTGGTTTCCTGGAGTGAATTGTGACAAGAATTCTGAAGCCACATCCATGTTCTGAGGAAACGAAAAGAGCAGTTTATTGGTCATGTATGCCATGTGCATGGGTGGGAGAAGGGGGTTGGGGTTGCATGCCATCTGTGATCAGGTGATTTCCTTATCTACAGATAGAAGGAGAAATAAGGCAAAACTGAAGATGTGCTTGGATCATGGCTATACTCCTAGTTATTTCTTTAAAATAAAAAAAAATGAGACTTTAAAATCAACTAATTCATTCTTCAAAAAAAAAGAAAGATCATTGGGTACACACCTTGCTGTAGACTAATACATAATAAATATCCATGTGTTAAGTTGGCTTTCTTAACACTCATTATTTAAAAACAAGAATAGAAGCTGACAAAAATAAGTAATACCTACTAATATGTACTATTATGATGACTAAGTTAAATAATGCAAGGAAGCAGTTGTTCAGAGTTAAGTGGCTAGGAAACAGTCCACATCAGATCTTATTACCCAGTTTTACTGGTAGAAAGCCCATGCTTAAAGAGATAAAATTAAAAGAAATAACAGATGCTGGCTCTGGAGTTTTAACACAGAACCTCTGACTCCAGCATGCAAGTGACTGACTCTACAGGGAAAGAAGCAAAAATTTTTTCTAGTGAGAGTTTCAGAGCAGGAGGGGCTTCTCTAAAGTCTCCATTCACTGTAGAGGTTATAACCTGATTCCTGTGTTCATGTTTGACTGATATTCTTGATGAAGGACACAGAGCCAATGATATAGAATTAGAAGGTAATGGCCGGATTATTTACAGATACAAACTGACAGGAACCACATAGGTAAGGAATAGAAACAGAATGCTGACTATAGACAGAGCCTGAGGCTTTATTAGTTGCTAACTGTTTATTCAAGGTGGCCCAATCAGATCAAGCAGTACTCATGAGTGTGTGTCTGTTTCAAATGTATATGACTTACTGTAATGTAGGGAGATTCACATATAACTTCCCTACCCATTTCACACAATTATAATGAGGGTCAAATTGGAAAATGTTAAATTGCTGCTTATGATAAAATGCCCTTACTGATTTTAGTGACTCTTCTCTTACTTAAAAAGCCAAGCAGCTTATCCACAGAAAGTTTTTCCATTAGTCATCCAGATATTACTCCAACTTTTGACTTCATTTCTTATAGCAAGACACAACTTTGAAGAATGACTGTCCTTTGCTGTTGTTTAGTCTCTCAGTCATGTCTGACTAGCCTGTCAGGCTCCTCTCTTCATAGGATTTCCCAGACAAGAACCCTGGAATGGGTTGTCATTTCCTTCTCCAGGGGATCTTTCCTACACAGGCATTGAACCCATTTCTCCTGAATTGGCAGGTGGATTCTTTACTGCTAAACAACCAGGGAAGTATGATTGTGTCCTTCCTTGTACATATGAGAAATTCATCAGTCAAGTGGAAGTGAGTGTGTGTGTGTGTGTGTGTGTGTGCGCGCACGCATATATATACTATCTATGCTTGTTAAATACAGAAGTAAAAGAATTGAGCTTTCTGAAAGAATTAAAAATGAGTTGATTTTTATGAATGACACTGGCTGCTAACAAAAATGCTTGAAAATAAGAATAAAAGTAGCAAATATAGAACATGTCTTTTTACTTTAAAATAAATTGTTTCCAGTGTACTAGACATCCCTAAACAGCACCTGTATTCTGAACTCCATATTCAGCTATGTCATCAAGCAAACAAGAACATGAAACAAACCTTATAAGATCATTGGATCAGTTAATGACTATATATATTTTTTTTAAATTTTTTTATTAGTTGGAGGCTAATTACTTCACAACATTTCAGTGGGTTTTGTCATACATTGATATGAATCAGCCATAGATTTACACGTATTCCCCATCCCGATCCCCCCTCCTACCTCCCTCTCCACCCGATTCCTCTGGGTCTTCCCAGTGCACCAGGCCCGAGCACTTGTCTCATGCATCCCACCTGGGCTGGTGATCTGTTTCACCATAGATAGTATACATGCTGTTCTTTTGAAACATCCCACCCTCACCTTCTCCCACAGAGTTCAAAAGTCTGTTCTGTATTTCTGTGTCTCTTTTTCCGTTTTGCATATAGGGTTATCGTTACCATCTTTCTAAATTCCATATATATGTGTTAGTATGCTGTAATGTTCTTTATCTTTCTGGCTTACTTCACTCTGTATAATGGGCTCCAGTTTCATCCATCTCATTAGGACTGGTTCAAATGAATTCTTTTTGACGGCTGAGTAATATTCCATGGTGTATATGTACCACAGCTTCCTTATCCATTCATCTGCTGATGGGCATCTAGGTTGCTTCCATGTCCTGGCTATTATAAACAGTGCTGTGATGAACATTGGGGTGCACGTGTCTCTTTCAGATCTGGTTTCCTCAGTGTGTATGCCCAGAAGTGGGATTGCTGGGTCATATGGCAGTTCTATTTCCAGTATGACTATATATTAAAGAGTAAAGACTATCCATATATGCAGAGACAATGAAATGAAATAAAGACATCTGGTCCAGACTCATAGAGACCTAGGTTCAAGTCAAAGCTCTTGTACTAAGTTATATTATGTGATGAGAAAAGTTACTTTAAATTCTCAGGAGCCCAGATTCTATTCTGTAATTGTGTATAGTAACAATACTTATTGATAAGGTTCTTGGAAGAATCTGATAAGGCAATATTGATATTCATAAAACCATTAATGCAGTTAGATGCCCTGGAGAAAAGTGCCGTAAGTGCAAACAAGCTCCCAGAGCCTTTGACACAGAGCAGAAATGACAATCCTTTTACTCCCAATTTCTGCTTTACCATGATCTAGGCTTACAAATATCGTTACTCATCCTTTTACATTTTCACAAATATAAAATAATTTTATTGGTTACCACATTGAAGATATGGTATCATTTAAATTTGTGACACTTTTAGGTCTTTAATAATCCCTGAATACAATTTTATAGCCTTCAGACCTTCATGTGTGCATGTGGGGTGCTAAGTCGCTTCAGTTGTGTCCAACGCTTTGTGACCTTATGGGCTGTAGCCTGCCAGGCCCCTCTGTCCATGGGATTCTCCAGGCAAGAATATTGGAATGGATTTCTGTGCCCTTCTCCAGGGGATATTCCCGACCCAAGGATCAAACCTGCATCTCTTCTGTCTCCTGGATTGGCAGGCAGGTTCTTATCCATTAGCATCACCTAGGAAGCCCAGATCCTCAGGAGCCCACTTCTTTTTCAGGTAGTGTCATTGTACAAAGAAAATCAAATACAAACAGTGAAGAGAAAGAGCAAGGCTTGTATTAATCTAACAAGTAATTCTTAGGCTCTGTACTTCCCTAATCTGGGAAGTTTCTAAGAAATACTATTTTAGAATCAAATGCTTATTAAATATGAACAAATCAAACTGTTCTTTTTTTTTAGATAAAAGGAATTTCCAAGATTACTGTTAATACTTAGGCAATGGAGAGGACAGTGTCCTCAGAGTTAATGATCACAAGGTCTATGATTAGAAATTATTTGAAAGGTAATTAAACATGCTGTGCTGTCCTGGATTGACCCTTAGAACAGAAAAGGGATAGAAGTGGAAAAGTTAGTGAAACATGATTAAAATCTTGTGCTTCTTTAAGAATAATATAATCAATGTTCATTCCACAGTTTTGACAAATATACTACTAGTGATGTTAGATGATAATTATTAGGGGAAAATAATTTAGGAGTAGACAGAAACTCTGTATTATCTTGGCAACTTTTCTAATAATCCAAAATTATTCCAAAATAAAAAGTTAGTTAAAATAATATAATAATTGTTCAGTTTACAATATAAAAAGTCTAGAAGCTACAGATTTATAGTCATGTGTCACTGAAGAAAGCACAAAGCTTCTGAGTCTTCTCCAATAAAATAGAGCACCATTTGTTCAAGCTGTTGACCTGTGAGAGTCAAAGAAGACAGTTACTATGAACTACTTTGTAATGTATAATTCAAAAGGAAGATGTGGAATATTGGTATAAGCTTTATTTTTTTAATAGTGTTTACACATACAAAGTGCACTGAAGAATCTATCATGAGAATAAAATAGGTTTCTAAGTCAGGCTTTTAAAAAACGATGTCTTCTAAATTGCAATGAAACAGCTTCATTCATATTATCTAATTGGGAAATGTTTTAGCAAATATTTTTAGAGACATAAAAATGACTACATTTTTTTATACAAGTAACCCCAACCCTAAAAATTATTCTAAGAGTTAAATAAAATGATGTAAGTTTTCTGGAAGATAATATTTCATTTATTAAAAAATCAGAAATATCAAAAATCTTGAATAAAATGTTTATGCAACTCAATCTACTATAAATTAATAACAAAATATGTTATGAATAAAACACTAATTAATAACATGAGGACATATTTGGTGAAGAATTTTTACAGCATGTTAAATGAAAAATTGTAGCAACCCTATTCATTAATAATCTATGAAGATAGTAGAGACTTTATTTTCAACATGCATTTTGAAATAATAACAGGGAAAATTAATTTTTTTCTTGTTAAAAATTAATTTTAAAACCTACAACATCATATTATTTATCGCCTAAATATTTGTTCAGGAAAATATGATGTTTGAGGATAATTTTTTTACTTATCCAGTGTCATTAATTTATACTGGTGGAACCAACATACTAACATAACATAGAATCTTGCACTGTAAGTATTTTCCTGCTGTAAAGAATCCACATATAGCTGAATTGTAGGCCTAGCCCTCCCTATCAGTTTTCCCTTCATACGTTTTTCTTGGAAACAGCTTGTTCTGTTCATATTTCTGAGAAAATATCTCATGGATTCCCTTCCCTGACAAGTTCAGATGTTGGAGATGCACAGAAGACTGCTGAGGGCCCTTCACACCGTGAACTGAGGGCTCTGAACCATCTTCTGGACCTGGGACCCTGGAAATTTTGCCTCCTGACTCTTACCATTACTCACTGTTTCCTTCCCATTAATTTTGGCAGCAACATTACTCTAGTATTGATCATTCTGAAAATAATATAGAAATTTCTGTGTCTAATTTAAAGTTGATGTAACTATTATATAATAGTTTATATAATAGCATTAAAAATATAGTATTCAAAATTATATGAGAAATTAATAATAAAGATGTCATTATATGCAGTGTTTTCTAATTACATTTTAATACTAAATTAATAGATTAAAAACCCATTCTAATTACCTTCCAAGTTAAATTCCTTGAATCCCCTGCATTTTCATCCAGTATTGTTATTTACTCCAACAATAATAGTGTAATTTTTCATCTATTTAAGCATATTCTTTTCCTTTACAGCCTGAGAAATGTGTTCTCTTCAGATTTCAGATCTTTCACTCTCCCCTCAATATTGCTCTGCTGATTTCCCTAAAAGTCTCAACTTATATACTCTTACTATTCTGGGAATTTAGAAAAATAACCTTTCAATGTTCCTACCAGTGTCCTTCCTGATGGATGCCTGAGCCTTTTTTCCTTCTGTTGTCTTAGTGATTTAGTTCATGTTAAGAGAGAGAAAAAGCCACAACAACCAGCACTAAGGCGGTTAGAAACCTCAGCCATTTATGATTCTTGAACAATTCTGCAGCAGAAATTTAATGCTATTTATGACATCAAGTGTACATAGAGAAAATTAAATGAGCAAATTTAAAATCAGAGGACTCTGCTCTGTCAGTTGAGTAAGACACTGTTACCCTTCATGTCCTTTCCTGAGCCATTCTTTAGTGCTTTTTGTGGGAAATTAACTACTGTATTACATATCAATAGTTCTCTAAATAAATCACGTTCGTTCTACATAGGCATTATATAGTTCATTTTTTTTTTAATCTAAAACATTAGGATGAGAGGCAAATGAATGATAAATATAACATATAAAGAAACAATAATTAAATGATAACAAATTAAGAAACAATAATGATAAATGATAACATATCAAGAAACAGTAAATAAAATGTTATCGACTAGCTCTAACAAAAATACTCAGATGTTGCATTTTATAGTTATTTGGATTGAACTTGAAGATAAAAAACTGATGATAACTCTAATTTCATTAGACTTGAACAGGAACACATAACCCTCCAAAAATGTTTGTATTCAAACAGCTGCTATATATTCAACACTTAAATTATTTCAAGTCCTATCTAATTAATTGCATATGTATTATTTTACTGGTTTCCAAATCCTTTGGCCTTGTGAACATACAATCACAATTAAAAATTAGCATTCTGAGGGCAAAAACGTTTATAAAACTGGCCCAAATGTACACAACTAAGTGATAGACCACAGCTTGCCTTAATCTTGGTAGCCTGCATCACAATACCCATAATTTTACATAATACATCACAATTTAAAATCACCTGTGAATATGCAAAAATGTGAATTATAAATCTCACCATGTGTCAGTCTCTTGAAAATTCTGGTAATGGTAATATCTTTCTCTCTATGGAGAAAAACCCATTCAACAGCTGGTCAAAATGTGAAATATAAAATTTCTAAGTCTTACTTCTACCTCTAAGAAAGAGAGATGTTGCAATTCTGGTAGATGTGGTAAAGAATTTTCCCTACTGATTCTCAAACACTGTCTTCACCATGGGCTCAATGAAAACATAAAGAAGCAAAATTTTCCTCCCTGACCTTTAAGTGGAATTTAAAGAGGTTTCCCTGAGAAGTCATGAATCTTAGGATTGAATCTCAGTTTCCCTAAGTGTATGGAAATTTCCCGTCATTACAATTTCCCAAGACACAGTTATTTATGGTTTGACTTGCTCAAGTGTTTGTAAAAATTCTATGACCCCAATCAGTTAGTTGGTTTGTTTGTTTGTTTTTTGGTGGGGAGGGAGGGTGCTTCTCCTGGGCTTCTATTTGTAGGTGCTTTTAATTCCTTTCATATTCAGAAAAAGAAAACTGTATCAATTAGGACAGAACATAGTCCCTTTGCAGACTGCAGTGAAACGTCTGTTTATTTACTAAATGCAAAAGATGAGTTCTGGGATAAGACACAGCATCAATCCATAAAGGCATGTACTGTGTGGGGACTAGAGCAACAGTCATGATTACTAAAGAGTAACAACTTTTTTGTGTGAATATTTTTCATGCAAAAAACTATATGTTAATCCAAAATCTGCTTTTCGTCTCTCAGTATTTGATCTTGATATGCCATAATTTTAAAATTAAAAGTACAATTGCCAGAAATTAAAGAAATTTTTCTCTTTTCTTTTATTTGTTTAGAGAAAGATTGACAGTTTGTTTACTCTGATGGAATGTAGCATTGATATTGAAGCTGGAGGGAAAATTGGGGCTTAGCTCATGAGGTCCCTGCAGAGAGTCTATATCAATGAGTGTGCCCCTCTCTTGTATTCTACCTATTTTAAATGCTTAGTCACACTCCCCAGAAAGAAGCAGTGTTGAAGTGATTCATCAGAAAGGTAAATATTAATAATTGCCTAGACTTCATTTGAAGTTCTATGAAGTTGAATGATTCTATGAAGACCTACAAGACCTTTTAGAACTAACACCCAAAAAAGATGTCCTTTTCATTATAGGGGACTGGAATGCAAAAGTAGGAAGTCAAGAAACACCTGGAGTAACAGGCAAATTTGGCCTTGGAGTACGGAGTGAAGCAGGGCAAAGGCTAATAGAGTTCTGCCAAGAGAACACACTGGTCATAGCAAACACCCTCTTCCAACAACACAAGAGAAGACTCTACACATGGACATCACCAGATGGTCAACACTGAAATCAGATTGATTATATTCTTTGCAGCCAAAGATGGAGAAGTTCTATACAGTCAGCAAAAACAAGACCAGGAGCTGACTGTGGCTCAGATCATGAACTCCTTATTGCCAAATTCAGACTTCAACTGAAGAAAGAAGGGAAAACCACTAGACCATTCAGGTATGACCTAAATCAGTGCCTATACAGTGGAAGTGAGAAATAGATTTAAGGGACTAGATCTGATAGACAGAGAGCCTGATGAACTAAGGATGGAGGTTCATGACATTGTACAGGAGAAAGGGATCAAGACCATCCCCATGGAAAAGAAATGCAAAAAGGCAAAATGGTTGTCTGAGGAGGCCTTACAAATAGCTGTGAAATGAGAAGTGAAAAGCAAAGGAGAAAAGGAAAGATATTCCCATCTGAATGCAGAGTTCCAAAGAATAGCCAGGAGAGATAGGAAAGCCTTCCTCAGTGATCAATCCAAAGAAATAGAGGAAAACAACAGAATGGAAAAGACTAGAGATCTCTTCAAGAAAATTAGAGATACCAAGGGAACATTTCATGCAAAAATGGGCTCAATAAAGGACAGAAATGGTATGGACCTAACAGAAGCAGAAGATATTAAGAAGAGGTGGCAAGAATACACAGAGGAACTGTAAAAAAAAAAAAAAATCTTCACGATCCAGATAATCACAATGGTGTGATCACTCACCTAGAGCCAGACATCCTGGAATGTAAAGTCAAGTGGGCCTTAGGAAGCACCACTACGAACAAAGCTAGTGGGTGTGATGGAATTCCAGTTGAGCTATTTCAAATCCTGAAAGATGATGCTGTGAAAGTGCTGCACTCAATATGCCAGCAAATTTGGAAAACTCAACAGTGGTCGTAGGACTGGAAAAGGTCCGTTTTCATTCCAATCCCTAAGAAAGGCAATCCCAAAGAATGCTCAAACTATCGCACAACTGCACTCATCTCACACGCTAGTAAAGTAATGCTCAAAATTCTCCAAGCCAGGCTTCAGCAATACGTGAACCAAGAACTTCCAGATGTTCAAGCTGGTTTTAGACAAGGCAGAGGAACCAGAGATCAAATTGCCAGCATCCGCTGGATCATCAAAAGAGCAAGAGAGTTCCAGAAAAACATCTATTTCTGCTTTATTGACTATGCCAAAGCCTTTGACTGTGTGGATCACCACAAACTGTGGAAAATTCTGAAAGAGATGGGACTACCAGACCACCTGACCTGCCTCTTGAGAAACCTGTATGCAGATCAGGAAGCAACAGTTAGAACTGGACATGGAACAGCAGACTGGTTCCAAATAGGAAAAGGAGTACGTCATGGCTGTATATTGTCACCCTGCTTATTTAAGTTATATGCAGAGTACATCATGAGAAACGCTGGGCTGGAAGAAGCACAAGCTGGAATCAAGATTGCCGGGAGAAATATCAAAAACCTCAGATATGCAGATGACACCACCCTTATGGCAGAAAGTGAAGAAGAACTAAAGAGCCTCTTGATGAAAGTGAAAGAGGAGAGTGAAAAAGTTGGCTTAAAGCTTAACATTCAGAAAACTAAGATCATGGCATCTGGTCCCATCACCTCATGGGAAACAGATGGGGAGACAGTGGAAACAGTGTCAGACTTTATTTTGGGGGGGCTCCAAACTCACTGTAGATGGTGACTGCAGCCTAGAAATTAAAAGACACTTACTCCTTCGAAGGAAAGTTATGGCCAGCCTATACAGCATATTAAAAAGCAGAGACATTACTTTGCCAACAAAGGTCCATCTGGTCAAGGCTATGGTTTTTCCAGTGGTCATGTATGGATGTGAGAGTTGGACTGTGAAGAAAGCTGAGTGCCGAAAAATTGATGCTTTTGAACTATGGTGTTGGAGAAGACTCTTGAGAGTCCCTTGGACAGCAAGGAGATCCAACCAGTCCATCCTAAAGGAGATCAGTCCTGGGTGTTCATTGGAAGGACTGATGCTGAAGCTGAAACTCCAATACTTTGACCACCTCATGCGAAGAGTTGATTCATTGGAAAAGACCCTGATGCTGGGAGGGATTGGGGGCAGGAGGAGAAGGGGATGACAGAGGATGAGATGGCTGGATGGCGTCACCAACTCAATGCGCATGTGTTTGAGTAGACTCCGAGAGTTGGTGATGGACAGGCAGACCTGGGGTGCTGCGATTCATGGGGTCACAAACTGTCCGGCACGACTGATCGACTGAACTGAACTGAATTGAGATTTCATTTGCACATGGTATTAAGGGGCAAGTGCTATTATATTTCTGTGAAATTTTATATGCTTTCCTGACATGGGATAGCCATCTGACATGCACCACTCTCCTAGAGGTGATATTTTAAAATTATGACTCAACAGCAGAATTCCAGCAATTAATCCTGGAACCCTGGTTCTTACTTCAAAACACATGTAGCATCTTTTCATGTGTTTGTTAGCCATCTGTATGTCTTCTTTGGAGAAATGTCTGTTTAGTTCTTTGGCCCATTTTTTGATTGGGTCATTTATTTTTCTGGAATTGAGCTTCAGGAGTTGCTTGTATATTTTTGAGATTAATCCTTTGTCTGTTTCTTCATTTGCTATTATTTTCTCCCAATCTGAGGGCTGTCTTTTCACCTTACTTATAGTTTCCTTTGTAGTACAAAAGCTTTTAAGTTTCATTAGGTCCCATTTGTTTAGTTTTGCTTTTATTTCCAATATTCTGGGAGGTGGGTCATAGAGGATCTTGCTGTGATTTATGTCGGAGAGTGTTTTGCCTATGTTCTCCTCTAGGAGTTTTATAGTTTCTGGTCTGACATTTAGATCTTTAATCCATTTTGAGTTTATTTTTGTGTATGGTGTTAGAAAGTGTTCTAGTTTCATTCTTTTGCAAGTGGTTGACCAATTTTCCCAGCACCACTTGTTAAAGAGGTTGTCTTTTTTCCATTGTATATCCTTGCCTCCTTTGTCAAAGATAAGATGTCCATAGGTTCGTGGATTTATCTCTGGGCTTTCTATTCTGTTCCATTGATCTATATTTCTGTCTTTGTGCCAGTACCATACTGTCTTGATGACTGTGGCTTTGTAGTAGAGTCTGAAGTCAGGCAGGTTGATTCCTTCAGTTCCATTCTTCTTTCTCAAGATTATTTTGGCTATTCGAGGTTTTTTGTATTTCCATACAAATTGTGAAATTCTTTGGTCTAGTTCTGTGAAAAATACCGTTGGTAGCTTGATAGGGATTGCATTGAATCTATAGACTGCTTTGGGTAGAATAGCCATTTTGACAATATTGATTCTTCCAATCCATGAACACGGTATGTTTCTCCATCTGTTTGTGTCCTCTTTGATTTCTTTCATCAGTGTTTTATAGTTTTCTATGTATAGGTCCTTTGTTTCTTTAGGTAGATATACTCTTAAGTATTTTATTCTTTTTGTTGCAATGGTGAATGGTATTGTTTCCTTAATTTCTCTTTCTGTTTTTTCATTGTTAGTATATAGGAATGCAAGGGATTTCTGTGTGTTAATTTTATATCCTGCAACTTTACTATATTCATTGATTAGTTCTAGTAATTTTCTGGTAGAGTCTTTAGGGTTTTCTATATAGAGGATCATGTCATCTGCAAACAGTGAGAGTTTTACTTCTTCTTTTCCTATCTGGATTCCTTTTACTTCTTTTTCTGCTCTGATTGCTGTGGCCAGAACTTCCAACACTATGTTGAATAGTAGTGGTGAGAGTGGGCACCCTTGTCTTGTTCCTGATTTCAGGGGAAATGCCTTCAATTTTTCACCATTGAGGGTGATGCTTGCTGTGGGTTTGTCATATATAGCTTTTATTATGTTGAGGTATGTTCCTTCTATTCCTGCTTTTTGGAGAGTTTTAATCATAAATGAGTGTTGAATTTTGTCAAAGGCTTTCTCTGCATCTATTGAGATAATCATATGGTTTTTATCTTTCAATTTGTTAATGTGGTGTATTACATTGATTGATTTGCGGATATTGAAGAATCCTTGCATTCCTGGGATAAAGCCCACTTGGTCATGGTGTATGATTTTTTTAATATGTTGTTGGATTCTGTTTGCTAGAATTTTGTTAAGGATTTTTGCATCTATGTTCATCAGTGATATTGGCCTGTAGTTTTCTTTTTTTGTGGCATCTTTGTCAGGTTTTGGAATTAGGGTGATGGTGGCCTCATAGAATGAGTCTGGAAGTTTACCTTCTTCTGCAATTTTCTGGAAGAGTTTGAGTAAGATAGGTGTTAGCTCTTCTCTAAATTTTTGGTAGAATTCAGCTGTGAAGCCATCTGGTCCTGGGCTTTTGTTTGCTGGGAGATTTCTGATTACAGTTTCGATTTCCTTGCTTGTGATGGCTCTGTTAAGATCTTCTATTTCTTCCTGGTTCAGTTTTGGAAAGTTATACTTTTCTAAGTATTTGTCCATTTCACCCAAGTTGTCCATTTTATTGGCATAGAGCTGCTGGTAGTACATGAAAAGATGCTCAACATCACTCATTATTAGAGAAATGCAAATCAAAACCACAATGAGGTACCATTACACGCCAGTCAGGATGGCTGCTATCTAAAAGTCTACAAGCAATAAATGCTGGAGAGGCTGTGGAGAAAAGGGAACCCTCTTACACTGTTGGTGGAAATGCAAACTAGTACAGCCGCTATGGAAAACAGTGTGGAGATTTCTTAAAAAACTGGAAATAGAACTGCCATATGACCCAGCAATCCCACTTCTGGGCATACACACTGAGGAAACCAGATCTGAAAGAGACACGTGCACCCCAATGTTCATCACAGCACTGTTTATAATAGCCAGGACATGGAAGCAACCTAGATGCCCATCAGCAGATGAATGGATAAGGAAGCTGTGGTACATATACACCATGGAATATTACTCAGCCGTTAAAAAGAATTCATTTGAACCAGTCCTAATGAGATGGATGAAGCTGGAGCCCATTATACAGAGTGAAGTAAGCCAGAAAGATAAAGAACATTACAGCATACTAACACATATATATGGAATTTAGAAAGGTGATAACGATAACCCTATATGCAAAACAGAAAAAGAGACACAGAAATACAGAACAGACTTTTGAACTTTGTGGGAGAATGTGAGGGTGGGATGTTTCAAAAGAACAGCATGTATACTATCTATGGTGAAACAGATCACCAGCCCAGGTGGGATGCATGAGACAAGTGCTCCGGCCTGGTGCACTGGGAAGACCCAGAGGAATCGGGTGGAGAGGGAGGTGGGAGAGGGGATCGGGATTGGGAATACATGTAAATCCATGGCTGATTCATATCAATGTATGACAAAACCCACTGGAAAAAAAAAATAATAACAATAAAAAAAAATTAAAAAAAAAAAAAAACACATGTAGCATCTTCTACTTTATTCCAAGTCCTGATTTACTTAATCCTTTATTATTTGCTTCAGCTAGAGGAAGTGAGTGGGATAAGAAATAATATTGTGATGATGGGGTGGGGCAGATAATGTAACAGGTACGTTATGGAAACAGGGTAAATTCAGAAAGATCTTACAAGTCAGAAAAGGAAGAAGGACACAAGGAGCAAAAAGCACAAAGAGTGTGTGAAATGAGAGGATGCTGTGGAGGGGAGTTAAGTGACCACATGGCTCTTTCAGAATTTATCCAGTAGTCCATGCTTCCTGACAGATTAAAATTCCATCCTGATCAATAATTAATTGCATTATAGCATTTATATTAAATCTACAAATATGGGGGACTCAAGGCTGGGCCATTTCCTCTGTTATTTAGGATTCTTTATTCATGGGAATATAGCAAAAAATTAAAAACTAAAGCTTTGTGATATCTTCTTACAATTAGTAAATCTAGTTTCCTATCTAGTTTCCTATTCTTCTCTTCTGTCAGCAAACTTATTTAAAGACAGGCACACATGCATATAATTTCAGAATTGTTATATCAATTTCCATGAAAATATGCTTTGTCACTGGGACCCGTGTAAGAAATCTACTAGTCATTTAGGTGGAAATACCATGTCGGGATTTGGATTTCCAGGTCTCAACCTCAAAGAATCACTGCTTAAAGAAGGTGTGCCAAGAAAGATGGGATGAAACACTGCTGGTGGATTCTGTAAGATAAGAAGTGGGTGATGACAGTTATGTTGAATAACATAGAGGTCACTGGTGACCCAGAAAAGAGAAATTTAACTCAAGTGTGGCTGAAAGGGTTTAAACAGAACAGAAGGAGAGAAATGGGAGAAAGTGTTAGAGAATCTCTTGTGTTCTGTAAGAAAGAGGAGAGAATGAAATGAAAGAGTAACTGATGAAGGAAAAGGAATCAATGGAAGATTTTACTTGAAAGATGAAGGGTATAACAGATTTGCTTCTTTGCTGATGTAAAATTGTCAAATAAAATGTGAAATGTAGATAAAAATAGATATAGAAGCTATTTTTAGACCAATGTTCTCATGCAAACAAGAGGAAATAAGGTCTAGTGTACAATAAAGAGGTTGTTGACTTTGCATAGGAACATAGATAATGAATGCATTTTTAAGAGTAGGTAAGAAGGTAGCAAATATCTGAATGGGTGCTGGAAATCGGTAGATGTAGTTGTAATAGTCTAAGGAAGTTCCCTTCAGATAGCTTACATTTTCAGAGTGAAATAGGAAGTAAGCTTATTTAATGTCTCTAAATAAGTTGCATGTTTGCCTTAGATTTTTTTTTAGACCAAAACTCTCCTTCAAATTAAAATGCTATCTTATTCCTACTTTGTAATGTCTTTGTATCATAAATAGTATTGAATTCTGATACACAAATTAGATTATTTGCAATCAATTATCCGCAGTGAATTTCTTTAAAAAGGCAGCAAGACCAAGATTTGTCTCAAAATAAAAGCATTAAAGAACCAAACAAAAAAGGTGAGCAGTGAGCTGAAAAGTAATATGTTTAATGAATAAAGCTATTTCATGTGAAGAAATTAGGGAAACCTACAGAAGAGCAAAGAGATTTGTGGAATATAATTGCAAGTAATAACTTCAGCATGAATGGTCAGAATGGCCTTAACTTTGTAATACAAAATGTAAATTCTGGACCTATGCTGATGCTGGAGAATTACCAAAAATATTATTTAGCTTTAGGGATCTCATTATGAACCTTCCAATTCTCATAATTAAAATAGTAAAAATGATCTTCAGAAAGTTCTCACAGAGATCAACATTTCAAACTGTCAGCAGCTTTTTCTTCTTCTCTCACATGAGGCAAGAAAAATAATTATTAGGTGAATCCAGATGTTCAATTTTAAGATATTGTAGGCAGCCAGTAAACATTATGCTCTGTTATGATGTAGGAAAAATCAAATAGATGCTTCTGTGCAAAGATGTGTGCATATGTACCAAGTTGCTTCAGTCATGTCCTACTATTTACAACCCTATGGAGCCCACCAGGCTCCACTATTCATGGGATTTTCCAGGCAAGAATACTGGAGTAGGTTGCCACGTCTTCCACCAGGGAATCTTCCCAACCCAGGGATTGAACTAGTGTCTCTTATGTCTTCTGCATTGTCAGGCGTGTTCTTCACCACTCGCACCATCTGGGAAGCCCATTTGCAAAGATGTTTGATGCCAAATTGTTGAGTTATTCATAAACACATGAAGGATTTGATTTTTAATTATTCTCTTAATCAAAATTATTCTGATGCCGATAATTCATTTTGAACTTAAAAGTCAAAAAATAACAGCTTTCTTGATCAGAAGAAATCTGTTAAATTTTCACATCTCACCTTCCATCACATTCCCTCCTGTCCACTGATTATCTTCAGTTCAGTTCAGTCACTAGGTTGTGTCCAACTCTTTGCAACCCCATGAACAGCAGCATGCCAGGCCTCCCTGTCCATCACCAACTCCTGGAGTTCACCCAATTTCTGTCCATTGAGTTGGTGATGCCATTCAACCATCTCATCCTCTGCCGTCCCCTTCTCCTCCTGCCCTCAATCTGTCCCAGCATCAGACTCTTTTGAAAAATGAGTCAGCTCTTCGTATCAGGTGGCCAAAGTGTTGGAGTTTCAGTTTCAACATCAGTTCTCCCAATGAACACCCAGGACTGATCTCCTTTAGGATGGACTGGTTGGATCTCCTTGTAGTCCAAGAGACTCTCAAGAGTCTTCTGTCTAACACCACAGTTCAAAATCATCTATTCTTTGATGTTCACCTTTCTTTATAGTCCAACTCTCACATCCATACATGACCACTGGAAAAGCCATAGCTTTGACTAGATAGACCATTGTTGGCAACGTAATATCACTACTTTTTAATATGCTATCTAGGTTGGCCATAACTTTTCTTCCAAGGAGTAAGCATCTTTTAATTTCATGGATGCAGTCACCGTCTGCAGTGATTTTGGAGTACCACTCCCCCCCCCAAAAAAAAAAACGTCAGCCACTGTTTCCACTCTTTCCCCATCTATTTGCCATGAAGTGATGGGACCAGATGCCATGATCTTAGCTTTCTGAATGTTAATCTTTAAGCCAACTTTTTCACTCTCCTCTTTCACTTTCATCCAGAGGCTCTTTAGTTTTTCTTCACTTTCTGCCATAAGGGTGGTGACATCTGCATAACTGAGATTATTGATATTTCTCCTGACAATCTTGATTCCAGCTTGTGCTTCTTCTAGCCCAGCATTTCTCATGATATACTCTGCACATAACTTAAATAAGCAGGGTGACAATATACAGCCATGACATACTCCTTTCCCTATTTGGAACCAGTCTGTTGTTCCATGTTCAGTTCTAACTGTTGCTTCCTGACCTGCATACAGGTTTCTCAAGAGGCAGGTCAGGTGGTCTGGTATTCCCATCTCTTTCTGAATTTTCCACAGTTTATTGTGATCCACACAGTCAAAGGCTTTGGCTTAGTCAATAAAGCAGAAATAGATGTCTTTCTGGAACTCTCTTGCTTTTTGATGATCCAGCGGATGTTGGCAATTTGATCTCTGGTTCCTCTGTCTTGTCTAAAACCAGCTTGAACATCTGGAAGTTCACGGTTCATGTATTGCTGAAGCCTGGCTTGGAGAATTTTGAGCATTACTTTACTAGCGTGTGAGATGAGTACAGTTGTGCGATAGTTTGAGCATTCTTTGGGATTGCCTTTCTTAGGGATTAGAATGAGAACTGACCTTTTCCAGTCCTATGACCACTGCTGAGTTTTCCAAGTTTGCTGACATATTGAGTGCAGCACTTTCACAGCATCATCTTTCAGGATTTGAAATAGCTCAACTAGAATTCCATCACTTCCACTTGCTTTGTTCATAGTGATGCTTCTTAAGGCCCACTTGACTTCACAGTCCAGGATGTCTGGCTCTAGGTGAGTGATCACACCATTGTGATTATCTGGGTCATGTAGATATTTTTTTTACAGTTTTTCTGTGTATTCTTGTCAGCTCTTCTTAATATCTTCTGCTTCTGTTAGGTCCATACCATATCTGTCCTTTATTGAGCCCATCTTTGCATGAAGTGTTCCCTTGGTATCTCTAATTTTCTTGAAGAGATCTCTAGTCTTTCCCATTCTATTATTTTCCTATATTTCTTTGCATTCATCACTGAAGAAGGCTTTCTTATCTCTCCTTGGTATTCTTTGGAACTCTGCATTCAAATGGGTCTATCTTTCCTTTTCTCCTTTGCTTTTCACTTCTCTTCTTTTCACAGCTCTTTGTAAGGCCTCCTCAGAGAGCCATTTTGCATTTTTACATTTCTTCTTCTTCTTCTTCTTTTTTTAAGCCTTTGCAGCCATATTCTTGCACAGATCTGTGCTTCTTATAATATTTATTATACACAGTTTTTTTTTTCTTAAGTATGGAATTAATCCCCATCCACACTTTCAATCAATGATAACAGAACTAAAGGAGTCCAGAGTAAAGAGATTTTAGGCCAGCTTGTCATTAGGTGCAGGCTCTCAACCTTCATCAGTTTGCTGAGTTTTATACTTGGCTGTAGGAGTGGTGATTAACTGTGAGGTGGTGATCATTGAGGTCAGGCAGAGAAGCAGAGAAGTAACCCATCAGAGCAGATACTGGATTGCAGGGGACCTGAGTATGTGCTTGGAAATTCAAGGCAGAGAATGGCCAGTATGGTGGGAAAGGGTAGGCAAGGACTCAGCTAGGGACAGTTCACCTAAATAACAGAAGGTGAAGAGATGATTGATTGCTAGAAAATCAGAGACCAAATTTTGAAATTGTCAGGAGTAACTGCAGGAGGGGCAACATGCACTTCTTTTTCTTGGCCAGAAATGATCAGATAATCATTTCTGATTATCTTGACCTTCTTCTATTCAGGCTGGCTTCTAACTTAAAAGTTTTTCACAAGCTTTTCAGGAGTCCCTTGAAATGCTCTTCTCACTGATGTGTTTAAGGATCATTCTGTCTCATCATTTAGGTCTCAGTTTAGAAGTAACCTTTCAGAAAAGCTTCCTTTCCACCTAACTAAAGTTGTCTGGTCACATAGGCACCATTCCACTACAGTTTCTGACAATCAGTTAACATTTCATGAATTTATTTTCATTTCTATGTATTGTCTCCTGCACTAGAATGTGAACCCCAAGGTAAAAGAGAAGCATCACCTTATTCATGACTGTGTACCCTGATCTTAAAGAGTATCTGACACTTCATACAAAGTAAGCAAATATTCTTCAGTAAATAAATGAACCCCATAGTTTTCAAAAGTAACTGACAATAATTAACATGAAATACCTATTGTATACACATATTTTTGTGTATACAAGTAAATACTGGCTTAAATATTGCCCTTGCTTGAAATACTATGACTGATATTGTAATTATTTCTATTATATATGCTAAGTATTTTTTAAAATTAAGAAAACTATAACAGAATGCTACTTTAGTCTAAGACATTAGATTTCCCATATGCTAGGTTAGGGAGGCAGTTTAAAAGGGATCAGCATCTCTCTAGTGACAGGCAAAGCAAAATCTGGAGGAAAAGAAATGTCATTTGGATCTTCAAATCCAACTCTATGATGTAATAGCAAGAAAATTTTTCCCACAGTTAAAGAAAAATTTAGGTCTTTATAGAGTTACTTTTTTCTCATAAAGGGCATAGCTACAGACACTAGATTCTGAAGTATGTTGACTCCCAGTGTGAGTGATTCTTATTCTGCCTCTTTAAAGGAGAAATAACAGCAGCAGAGAATTTTGGCAGTGCTGTGGCCCTTATTAAATAGTAAAGTACTGAATAAAGTACTAATCTGAAGTTGCATTTGCTTCCAAATGTTTCCAGAAGAGACACTTGGAAACATGAAATCAGATAATTCTAATTCCTATATTTTATATATATATATATATATATATATATATATACACACACACACATACATATACACACACACACATATATATATATACACACACACACCCCTAGTTTTTTGGCATTAATTTGTATTAAGAAAAAACAACTTACTTTTTGACTTATATTCATTCAACAATATTTATTAAGCACAGCATGAAATAATAAATGCACTCTCTGACCTTGCAGGGATTACAAATTTGTTGGAGGGAAAAGAGAAAATAAAAGCCAAGAAATAATTGCTAAAGTTTAGTTTCTGACATTGATACTAAGACTATAATCAGATGAAGAGTTAAAGAGTTACCTAGAAGAAAGTCATCAGGGAAAATGTCTAAGGAGATGACAATTCACCTGAAAGAAGAAAAAAAATAAAAATAGAGCCAGAGAAGAAGAACTCTGGGAAAGAGAATTTCAGGAGTGGGCAGGGTAAGGAACGCAAAAGCCATAAACTAGAAAAGGCTTGAAGTATTCAAAAGGCAGGAGAAAAATGTAGAGAGAGAGAAAGTGGGCAGAGCCTTGTGAGAAAAGGGATGGGGCACCGCATGCACTGGAGAGGTGGGGAGTAACAAGATTATAGAATCTTAGCCTGATTTGCATGATTAAATGACACCAGTGACTACTGTATCCTCAATAGATGGGAATGAATGGGAGGGTAAAAGCACACTGTCCTTGTAAGGAAGAATTGCTCTTGGCATGTAAGCTAATGACCACACAAGGCCCCTTGTTGCATCCACAGTTTCCTCATGGCGTTTTTCACCTCCACATTCCTCAAGGTGTAGATCAGGGGATTTAACATGGGTGCAACGATGGTAAAGAACACAGCCATTGCCTTGTCTATGGGGTAAGTGACCACAGGCCTCACATACAAGAAAATACAAGGCACAAAGAACATGATGACCACAGTGAGGTGGGAGCCACAGGTGGAGAGGGCTTTACGCCGCCCTTTGGAGCTGCAGGACTTCAGGGAGCAGAGGATGACCACATAGGAAGCGATGAGGATGAAGAAGATGGTGACACACATCACCCCGCTGTTGAGGATGACTAAGAGACCCAGGATGCGGGTGTCCATGCAGGCCAGTTTCAGCAATGGAAACAAATCACACATAAAATGGTCAATTATGTTAGGTCCACAGAAGGGAATTTGATACATGAAGAGAAGCTGTACTGTTGCATGGGTAAATGCCCCCACCCATGACCCTCCCAGTAATAGGCAGCACACACGAGGCCTCATAATGGTCATGTAGTGAAGGGGCTTACAGATAGCCACATAGCGGTCATAGGCCATCACGATGAGAAGGATGATGCCCACTCCACCAAAGAAGTGGTCAATGAAGAGCTGGGCCATGCAGGCTTTGAGGGAGATGACAGTGCTCTCAGAGAGGGAGTCCACAATCATCTTGGGGGCAATGACGGAAGAGTAGGTAACATCCGTGAGGGAGAAGGACGTAAGGAAAAAATACATGGGTGATCTCAGACTCTGACTTGTGACCACAGTTATCACAATGAGGAGGTTTCCCAAAACGGTGGACACATACATGATTAGAAACACGGCAGAGAGTATTCTCCGCAGCTCTGGATTCTTTGCAATGCCCAGAAGAATGAATTCCGTCACATTGTTGGGATTCCCCATTTACTGCGGGCTGATGTAAGCTTCTCTCTCTGAGCTGGAAAATCTACAAAAGAATATTATTCTAAATTAGTAATTATTACTAATTTGGGACTTTTATTTTTTGGACTCTCTCTCACACCTTCTTGGTTTACCTTTTCCTTCAGCCATCAGTACAGCAATTTGCTGCAAACAATCATATCCTGATAACACCTGGATCCTTGTCATTCCTCATACAACACCTCTCACCAGTGTATCTCTTGCTTTTCTGACACTTGCTGCTTGAGACACTTAGAAGACCCTGCTTCATCACCCTGGGGCGTCAACCATGTGGCAATATGGAGAACTAACATATCTTTAGGAAATCCTAGATCACTAGTTGGATAGGAGCCAGTAGATAAATGGTAACCAGACTAGCACAATCTAAGATTCAGATTTGCTCCTCTGTTTCACTCTCCCCCATTCACTGCCTTCATTTTACTTTCCAAAACGAGCTACCTACACACAAGTCCTCTCAGCTGCTGCCTTTTAGGAACCTCAAGCTAGGAAGCTGACCTTAATGTATCACTGGACATACCTAGTAACCTGAGAACATTTTATTTCAGCTCATTTGCTTCATATTCTTATTGATTACTAGAATGTTCTAGTTGAAGAGCCTGTAAAGCAGGTAGGTCATATCCCAAGGCCTCTCCACTTATTAAGAAATATACTCTTTTCATCTGTATTTCTTCCTATCAGATTGGATTATTATTGCATACTGTGACTATTCAATAAATCTCTCTTGTGTATCAAGCACTAGACTATCCTATGAGGCATTTTCTTCATTTTAGAGATAACATACTGAGGCAAAAATGGGTGAAAAAAATGACAGTAAGTTCCCAAAGATAATAAACACTGAAGGCAAGTTCAAGTCCAGGTTTTCCTGCATCAAAATCAGTACCAACAACAACCTATATTGCTCCTTTTAGTATAATGTTGAGTACTCAACATGAAAGATATACTGAAAATTCAATAATTTCTATATCGTAACAATATAGAGAGGCAAATTTATGCTTCCTCTGTTATCTTATTCAATGATTCTACAATAAAATTCAATGATTAATTCAATGATGAGACTACAATGAAGAATATGTTTTTATTATAAATATAATCCTGAAACCCTGATTTATAACCTTTAACTAACCTCCTGAGATTCTAATTATTTTCCAAAAATGCTGGTTAAAGAAAACAAAGGCTCGAATCTCTTTCTTTGCTCCAGGAAGACCCAGATTTAACTTGGCCAGCCTCATCCCAGCAGCCGAGCCTGAGTCAACATAAAACGTTTCTTCCGATAAACGGGGGGAGGAGCCAAGATGGCGGAGGAGTAGGACGGGGAGACCACTTTCTCTCCTACAAATTCATCAAAAGAATAACTGAATGCAGAGCAAACCTCACAAAACAACTTCTGATCGCTAGCTGAGGTCATCAGGCGCCCAGAAAAAAACGTTTCTTCCATTTTTTTTTCTTGTGAAGGGGTGCATGCAGATAAAGCCAAAGATTCTAAAGTATGATAAAAATATTAACAAAGCAACTAATCTACTTTTCACTCACTATGTGATAGCAAGGTGTTTTGTCTGCTATCTGCATTATTACATTTATTTTCATATCACTTGGGACAGGGTACTGTCACAGATCTCATCTTGAGGATGAGGAAATGAAGGTTTAGACACATTGAGCATCTCAGTTAAAAAGAGTGAAAATTACAAATCCATGTCATCACATTTTAAAATACAAATTATTAGTCTTTGCCTCATACCACTAAAGAAGTGAATAGTGGCCTCCATTGACTAAATGCAATTGTTACCACAGTTAGATGATGAGATGGTAAGACAAGTGCTTCATAGCCAAGGTCTCTTTGCGAGGGATACTTAAGCAGAGGTTGTCTTGGTGGACCTCTGTTAGAGATGATTGCTTTAAATGCAGATGCAAACTACACAGTCTCTGAAACTCCTGTAAACACCTAAGACCCATTCTTAGGATTATCCCTCTTACTAAACAAAATTATATAACTTTCAGGACACTCTTTGCAAATATACAATGTAGATTAGCTTCAATCACTCTCATCACCAGTCTAAGAACTTCAAAAAATTTTAATAGCACAAATGAAGTAGAAAGGACATGTTCTTGGAAATCAGGAAAACTGGGTTTTATTCCAGGTTGTCCCTCTCACTGTTAGGTTATGTTGTTCCATTGTTCACTATTCTGGGCCTCAGTTTTCTCATCTAGAGAATGAGGTAGCTATGGCGCATTATTAGAGAGCTGCGGTTTGAAGAAGCCAGCATAGAGATTCTGTTCCTTTCAAAACAGCAGCTCAGCTCTTATCTACATTAAATGTTTATACTTCCAAGTAATATTTCCTCTGAACTATCTCATGGCTTCAAATATTTTAAAACAAAATATACTATACTAAGATAACAATATCCCTCTATTTTAATATATATTGACTACTAGTTCACATCTCAGCTTCCTATTTTGAAATTCAAGACCCCCAACCAAAGTAGTCAACCTCAACTTTTTTCTACAATTCCCTCTCACTGCCATAAAGCCCATGTCTAACTGTCAGAACATGTTTGACTGCGTTTTGAACAGTGGGAAAATCCATGGGGTCAAGAATGAACAACATAATTCTCCTTTGCAGTCAGGTCACTTACTGACTACACAACCTATAAATCCTATAAAATAAAACAATACAACAACAGTTCAAGTCATTAAGTGACAAGGAGTTATTATTTGAGAGTACTGTGCTAAAATCTTTATGGTTTTCTTTTTTAGTTCCCACAAAAACATATGAAATAGGATCTAGCATTATCCTGATTTTCTAATGCAGTGAATAAGGTTTCAGTTCAGTTCAGTTGCTCAGTCATGTCTGACTCTTTGTGACCCCATCGACTACAGCATCCCAGGCTTCCCTGTCCATCACCAACTCCCAGAGTTTACCCAAACTCATGGCCATTGAGTTGGTGATGCCATCCAACCATCTCATCCTCTGTTATCCCCATCTCCTCCCACCCCCAATCTTTCCCAGTATCAGGGTCTTTTCAAATGAGTCAGTTCTTCCCATCAGGTGGCCAAAGCATTGGAGTGTCAGCTTCAGCGTCAGTCCTTCCAATGATATTCAGGACTGAGCTCCTTGAGGATGAACTGGTTGGCCCTCCTTGCTGTTCAAGTGACTCTCAACAGTCTTCTTCAACACCACAGTTCAAGAGCAACAGTTCTTCAGTGCTCAGATTTCTTCATAATCCAACTCTCACATTCATACATGACCACTGGAAAAACCATAGCTTTGACTAGATGGACCTTTGTTGGCAAAGTAATGTCTCTGCTTTTTAATAAGCTGTCTAAGTTGGTCATAGCTTTTCTTCCAAGGAGCAAGCATCTTTTAATTTCATGGCTGCAATCACTCTTTGCAGTGATTTTGGAGCTCCCCAAAATGAAGTCTGTCAGTTTCTACTGTTTCCCCATCTATTTGCCATGAAGTGATGGGACTGGATGCCATGATCTTAGTTTAAGAATGTTGAGCTTTAAGCCAACTTTTTCACTCTCCTCTTTGACTTTCATCAAGAGGCTCTTTAGTTCTTCATCACTTTCTGCCATAAGGGTGGTGTCATCTGCATATCTGAGGTTATTGCTACTTCTCCCAGCAAACTTGATTCCAGCTTGTGCTTCATCTAGTCCAGCATTTCTCATGATGTACTTTGCATATAAGTTAAATTAGCAGGGTGACAGTATACAGCATTGACATACTCTTTTCCCTATTTGGAACCAGTCTGTTGTTCCATGTCCAGTTGTAACTGTTGTTTCCTGACCTGTATATAGACTTCTCAGGAGGCAGGTCAGGTGATCTGGTATTCCCATCTCTTTCAGAATTTTCCACAGTTTGTTGTGATCCACACTGTCAAAGTCTTTGGCATAGTCACAAGCATACATAGATGGTTTTTCTGGAGCTCTCTTGCTTTTTTGATGATCCAGCAGATGTTGGCAATTTGATTTTTGGTTCCTCTGCCTTTTCTAAAACCAGCTTGAACATCTGGAAGTTCACAGGTCATGTGTTATTGAAGCCTGGCTTGGAGAATTTTGAGCATTACTTTACTAATGTGTGAGATAAGAGCAATTGTGGAGTAATTTGAGCATTCTTTGGGACTGCCTTTCTTAGGGATTGGAATGAAAACTGACCTTTTCCAGTCTTGTGACCACTGCTGAAATTTCACAATTTCCTGGAATATTAAGTACAGCACTTTCACAGCATCAACTTTTAGGATTTGAAGTAGCTCAACTAGAATTAGACAATGTACATAACTTGCTCAAAGCCTCTTGATGCCTATGTGATTAATTTGATACTTCAGCTCACTGACCACAGCCCCTCCACAAATTTTACACCCTGTCTCACAAAACTGTCATGAAAATCAAAGGAAGTAAGAGACATGAGAATGTTTGGAGAGAGCTATCCAAATATTCATTATGATTATCTTCCATTCCTATAAGCTCCTAGCCTCCCTTTCCCATGTTCATGTTGTTTGTTAAACTAATCCATTACACTCATCTTTCTGCCTCACCTCATCTCCCAAATCTCTTTCACTTGTTACTCTGGATATTTGCTACATGTATCTGTTAGGTTGCATATCAGAAGTAATTCATTTATCTCCTTACTTAGCTAAATTTTTTTAAGAAAGATTAATGCTTATGAAATAAATTTAATAAATGATGCAGCAAAAAATTGGAGGTCTTTCTTAATAAACATTTAACCACTACATCAGATTTTTAAAAAGATAAATTTTTAAGAAATATCAAATTTTCCAAATCAATTTATTTATAATAAAGGAAAATATACTATATAATCCATGGAATTATATTGGCCAGGATACTGGCTTAGGTAGCCATTCCCTTCTCCAGGAGATCTTCCCAACCCAGGGATTGATGCTGCATCTCTTAGGTCTCCTTCACTGGCAGGATGATTCTTTACAACTAACATCACCTGTGTCTATTAAATACTAAATTGACTAAAAGGGTATCAGCTTAATTACTCCTGAACACTTAGTAAGATGTAAGTTTCTGAACTGACTTTAAAAGAAACCTTCAAGAGCAACTTGTTTCCTAAAACACTCTTCTAGCCAAAAGTAGAATATTTATAATTAAATAATTTATTTTCATAAATTGTAAAAGCAAGACATGCCCCATGAGGAATATCTTAGATAGATAGATAGAAAGGTTAAAGTCAAAAACCCTCTCCCAACCATAAGCACTCACTCATTTGATCCTCTATTAACAGTTTAGTAAATGTTCCTAAGATATGCATTTATATTTGGTAAATATATCATTATTGATGTGTTTTACTCTATATGAACATATACCAAATATAATAATTCACTTGAAATCCTAATTACAGCTTATGTGAACATTATCTGTCAATACTGATGAATTTTCCTTGATTTTAATTGTTACATATTATTCCATTTCATTGTTAGAATATAATTTTTTTAGTCCGTTTTTGCTTGAAATTTATTTTAGTTTTAATATTTTGCCTTACACACAGATACACAATGAACGCCACTTACAGACATCTTCACTTATTTCTGTTGGAGAAATCTATGTCATCATCAAAAGAAAAAATACACATACGTTTACATTTGATACATCTGGCAGCATTGTTCTCAAAATCCTGAGGTATCTTTTATTCCCCAAAATAGTGTATTAAAAACTAATTTTCCCCACAGCTTTGTCATCACTAAATATTAGGAACCTTGAATATATTAAAAATAATGATGCAGAAAATCATCTTACTTTAAATTGAATTTGCTTAATCATTCATTCTTAGAATCTCATTGGTGATACAAACAACAAATGTTAGTCTGCAGAGTTAAAGCTGTGCTGCATGCCTGTGAACTCATTCATTCAGTCGTGTTCAACTCTTTTGCCACCCCAAGGACTGTAGCCCACCAGGATCCTCTATCCGTAGAATTTGCCAGGGAAGAATACTGTAGTGGGTTGCCATTTCCTCCTACAAGGGATCTTCCCAACCCAGGGATCGAAACCATGTCTCCTGCATTGTCAAGCAGACTCTACCCTTAAGCCACCAGGGAAGCCCAAATTAAAGTGATATAATATCTGTATAGAGATATATGATTTATGCATGCTGAGTCATTTCAATCATGTCAACTCTTTGTGACCCCATGGTCACATGCCATGCCATGCCATGGGGTCACATGACCCCATACCAACTCCTCTGTCCATGGGATTCTCCAGGCAAGAATACTGGAGTGGGTTGCCATGCCCTCCTCCAGGGGATCTCCCCGACACAGCAATAGAAGCTGTGTCTCTTGTGGCTCCTGGTTTACAGGCAGATTCTTTACCACTGAGCCACCATCTATACCATATCCTAATCAAACTAATAATAAATTATTTAGCATATTCTGTGTATCAGATATTTTGTTATTACTTAATGTATGTTTTCTCACTTAGTCCTCACATCTAAGTATGAGACACGTTGTATGACTGAGATAAAGCCAAATGATTAATTTGCTTTGGAGAAGGAAATGGCAACCCACTCCAGTACTCTTGCCTGGAAAATCCCATGGACAGAGGAGCCTGGTAGACTACAGCCCATGGGGGTCACAAAGAGTCAGACATGACTGAGAGACTTCACATACAGTTAGTAATTAACAAAGTCTGGATATGAACCCAAGAAGCCAACTCTAAGTTGATATGTGTTTCTTGTGTCTGAATTTCTCTTGAGCTTAATTATTTATTCAATAAAATCTTGGATAACAGGAAGTGATAGAAAGGCATTTAGGGAGAGCCTCTGGGTCATCATTTTTAAGGAGCAACAGTGTCCTGTGTTTCTTAGAAGACTCATGCCCGAGCACAGGCATCATCAACAGACTGTCTCTAATGAAGGACTTTAAAAGGATTATTTCTGTCCCTAAGTTTTCCTTCCTTCACTTGCTTTCCTTGCAAGAGGAATAGACATGCAATTATATGCAGCAGCATAACTTTGGATAGAAATTAGTATATCATTGTAGATACAAAAACTAATGCTTTCTAGAAATGACTCCAGAGGCAAGGGGCTTCAACACTGAACAACCGTTTGCTTCACCCTCAGGACCAATGCAGACACCACCCTTATAGGCAGAGCTCCTCAGAAATAAATGTCTGTGTTTTAACATATATATATATATGCAAATTTAATATGTATTATTTACATATATAAATTTAATATATGTATTAAATAACTAGAATCAATAATTTATCAAAACAGAAAGAAAAAATACTAAATAAGGTCTTTGTCAAAAGGTGACTAATAGAAAAAGAAAGGCAGTTGGTACACACAGAAATATATCTATGTATATACACATATATATTGCTTATATAATACATATACACACAGAATGTTGCTTTAAAGAAGGGAAACACACTTTGTCTAAAACTATCCTATATGTACCAGCTACTCCCATTCCTTCATTTTCTAAGACAAACCACTGTCATGTAAACACACAATTTATTTGCTAATCTCATGAAGTGGATAGAGACCAAAAGGTAGATACTTAAGTTCTGGTGATTTGTCCAAAGAGTTTAAAGAAAATTAAGCTAAAAATTGTTGATAACTCAAGACTTTTCAAACTGAGGCTAAAATTGTTTTATACAGACAAAACAGGTTAGCAACTGACATCTTAAATAAAATTGTGTATGTATATGATTCAGTAATTTCAGTGACCTCAAAACAGTAATTCAAATTAATAAGACCATGTTTAATACTCAAAAAAGTTGTTAAAATCATCTCCAAAACTCAGTTTCATGTCATCTCTCTAATTACTTGATGATCTCTGTAACTAGAAGGCAGAGAGTTTGTGAGTAATTTTCTAAGATCATGTCAGAGTAATCAAATGTCTGGCTCCATCCAGGCTATACTTACATGAAGTTTTCTCTACAAAGGTCTAGAAATCATGATGCATTATAGTTGCAACTTAAAAAATTCAAATATGGAATGAAGTAAGTCAGGATCACACTGTTGGCAAATCATCCAGTCAGTCAATGGGAGGTAATTTTGATAGGATCAGAGTTTCTGATGATTTTGAAAAACACATTTAAAACATATCTAAATGTCCAAGAATTTATATAGGAGACAACCTCTGTGGATAGGAGCAGAATTTAGATATGAAAGTTTTCTAAAAAAGGCAGCCAGATATAAACAATTTGCAAAATCATTCATGGAACTGCCTGCCATTTAGCTATATTTGAGTTTAATTTGTAAACAGTTTCCAATATATATCTTAGAAAAAAACATCATTACTGAGACATTTTCCTTTAGGTAATAGACTCATGTTAAAGAGAATGAAGTGTTATTTTCAAATGACACAGGATTTCAAAAAGTGTAGACTTGCATCAATTCAACTGCACCCCTTTGAGGCTGTGTCTCCACGGACTGAGGGCACTAATCACCATGCCAATGAATTCCCATCCCCCCTTGCAATGATCCATATTTCCCAGGAGTGGAGCCTCACTGGAGCTAGGCCAAACTGATGCTCCACAAACACACAACCAGATCATGGTGGGTGATAACTACTGAATTATTTGTTGAACTAAGTTCTCTTCTTCAGTAGAATAACCACACAATGATTCATCTGCCTGATAATAGAGATGAAGAAAAGTCAGTAGGACTTATTCTTGATCACCTTGCTAGCCCCAGGGCTCAATTTTTCCGTCACCTGATCTGGAGTTCTCTGTATCTTTCAAGACTGTTATTAAAATAGTATCACATCTAACTGCCATTATAAAGCATTTACAAATGTTCCTCAGTAAGAATAAAGAAAGGCTAAATTCTTTCACACTCCTTAAAAATTGGTATTCTCAAATAGCATGTTTAAAATTTAGAAATATTTGAGGTTAGGGCCATTATTCTTTTTCTACTATTAATAATAAAAAAAATCAGTATCCTACATTTGCAACACACCTCACAGACTATAACTGGTCCAATAAACATAGTTGACCACACTCTCAGAAATCTTCAGAGAAGCAAGAGTCTCTCAGTTTTACTGAAGGTCAGGTGATGGGCCAACCTCTGCTTGGATTAACTTTCCTAACATTCTAAAGTTACTCCATGCTCTCATCTAACAATATAGACATAAGTTACGGCAACTTGGACTTCCCAGATGGCTCAGATGGTAATCTTCATGCAATGCAGGAGACCCATGTTCTATCCCTGGGTTGGGAAGATCTCCTGGAGGAGGGCATGGCAACCCACTCCAGTATTCCTGCCTGGAGAATCCCAGGGACAGAGGAGCCTGGCGGGCAACAGTCCATGGGATTGCAAAGAGTTGGTCATGACTGAGCGATTAAGCACAGCATGCAGCACAGGGCATCTTTACACAATTTTTTTTTCACTATTACCCCCCCCCCAAAAAAAAGGTATTTTGTTGGATGTTTCGTTTCCTTAATCACTTTCTCTTCTGAAATAGGAATGCCACAAATTTGCTATCTTTTTATGTGATTTATGTAAGTCTGTGCATTATATACAAAAACTGTAAAAAAATGTTCATCGCCTAAGAAATGATTTTTACTTCCTTGGGAAATATATTACCCTCGTTTCAAATGCATATTTTAAAATAACTTGCTTATTTTTGAAAATGGAAGGAGGTTAGTATGGTCATTTAAACTCTGAGTAAACTGAAATTTTAGCTGTGCTTCAAACAACTGCACAAATCTGTATGCATTTTATTCTCTGCTACATCACCCTTTCATAAAACATTCTTCATATTACCCATTACTAACAGAATTTTACTTTCCATTTCTTTACTTGCTTATTATTTACTTATTCACCACTGGAATTAGTTCCACACAAATATAACTCTATTTGTATTATTCAAAGCCATATACCCAAATCCTACAGTTTTTTTTTCCACTGTAGACACTGAACAGTATTTTTGAATGAATTTAATGTCTAATTTTCCTAAACTGAATTGACCATGAAACCATTTTTTCCAGTAATAAATGTTAACATTGTGGGACAACAATGGCAAAAGTCCTATAGAAATAACACCTGTTTAGCTCCTCAAGGTGCTACCCTCATGCCCAAACTCAGTATCAATTTCCTCAATAGTTAAGCTATTTTTTTTCCTCCAAACAACTTTCACCCAAGTGCCACTTTCTTTGAAATTCAACCATTTGAATTTCATTTCTTGAGCCGATTCTATTTCACTTTTCATGATGCCCGTGAAGGGTAATATATCTTCAAAGATGAAACCATCAGGTGGCTTCTCTCTAACAAAAGTGGAATCAAGAAAGTGCACGTCACCTGAGGAATGAAGGTCAAGGGAGAGCTGAGAGAGGACCGTGTCCCTGCCCCACCAAAAGGGAAAGATGTCTCAGTGGCAGTATCCACAATGTGCCAAATGATCATACCTGTGTTTTGATATTTTCACATCATGACAACAAGGACTACTGTTGTCAGGTGAGAAGAGAGGAAGCAAACAAAGTCTAAAAGACTTGATGTGTGGCTTACCTTCACTGAGTCATATATTTTTCTATTAAAGGCAGTAAAATCCTCCTTAATTACACTTGTGGCTTAAATTATATAAAGAACCTATGAAAACGTATGCCTTAAAGTTGTGTTAGTTGTTCAGTCATGTCCAGCTCTTTGTGAGCCCACAGACTATAGCCCACCAGCCTCCTATGTCCATGGAATTTCCCAGACAAGAATATTGGAATGTGTTGACATTCCCTTCTCCAGGGGATATTCCTGACCTAGTGATCAAACCTGCATCTCTTGTGTAAGTGGTGCTAGTCTTCATGCATATAAATTTTATTAATATTAATTTAATTTATTAATTTTACTAAAAAATAGTCGTCTTATGAAGATAAACCTTGAATTAGCTGTCAATTTATGTTTAAATATAAATTAAAATTGTTACTGCTAATTAATTCAAATTTTAAAAGCTCAGCCATGACTTCAGATTCAATAGAGCAAGTACTTCAGTGTTACCACATTGCAGAGGGAGAGTCTTTTTCAGTTACTGGTTATTAAATATATTATATTTGCTTAAATATTCACTTTTCTATTCTAGCATGTAGGTATGAAAGCTTCAAACTCTAACTCAAACCTTTTCACTAGACTGTATATAGATAGTTTCACTATATTTGATTGGTTTCATCAGGAAAACAAGAAGGGGAAGGGAGAGAAAAGCCTTATAGTTGGCCTTCAACAATAGAGAACTCACTTTCCTCACTTAATGCCTAATAATTTCACTAAAGTCCAGATTAAAATAATGTGTCCTTATATAAAGATCCACACATTTATCTCATTAATTTTAAAGAAACATACTCGCATGCTTATATGTTTTATTTATTTATTTTTAAATTGGAAATAATTAGGTGACTGTTAGTCTTCAAGAGACATTCTTGATGATGAGTATGAAGGGATGCCTTAATATACCTTAAACTTACTCACAAGCCAGCAAGTCTCCAGATGAGAATGGCAGATTGCCTTATATTTCCATCTTCAGCTCTGAAACCTTCTAAGTCTTCTGTTGACAATTTATAATATACACTTCATTAAACTTCTCACCCCCTCCCCCAGCAAGCCCTTCATATAGCCCCAAATGGCCTTAGTTTTCTTCTTCAGATCCTCCCTTTAGTCTTAGAGTATAAGCAACATTTATTCAAGAGTTTCCCCATTCTTATCCCTGGATTATGCTCACCTAATTTCTAACAGTCACAAGACAAAATGAACCACATATTATTTAAGTCTAGACTCTTGAAATGCTTAATTATCATTATCAATTGTAAACTCGATCATTTTAACAGCTTAAGGGGCTTCCCAGTGGACCAGTTAGATCCCTGTGTTGAGAAGATCCCCTGGAGTAAGGCAAGGCAACCCAGTCCAGTATTCTTCTCTGATGAATCCAAGGAACAGAGGAACTTGGTGAAGAATCTGCCTGCAATGCAGGAGACCTCCATTCAATGTCTGGATCAGGAAGATCCCCTGGAGAAGGGATAGGCTAACAACCCCAGTATTCTTGGGCTTCCCTTGTGGCTCAGCTGGTAAAGAATCTGCCTGAAATTCAGGAGACCTGGGTTTGATCCCTGAGTTGGGAAGATCCCCTGGAGATGGGAAAGGCTACCCACTCCAGTATTCTGGTCTGGAGAATTCCATGGACAGTCCATGGGGTCGCAAAGAGTCAGATATGAATGAGCAACAAAGCAAATCATTAAGACCGCAGATATTAGCCTCGTCTGTAGACCCAAACATACTACAGACAACAATGTTTTGTTTGAAAGAAAGTAAGACTGAGTTTGAAAGACCTGAATTGGAAATTCATCGCTGAAACTTTTGAAAGGAAGCTGGATTGCAGTGAAATAGTTCCTGACACACTAATGAGGGAAACACATGTGATGTGAGGCAAAGTGAACCTCTCTTGGCTTCAATTTGTTCTCTGTAAAATGGGGATAATAATAATGAAACTACCAGCTTAGGACGTGGATGAATCAACTGATGTCTGATGGATAATAAAATGATCATGTGATGTAAATACATTTATCAGACCTACAGAGCAATAGCTTTAGAACCTAAACATATACCTCTTGTTGAAATTTAATAAAAGGTGTTTACCTACCTCCCCACAAAAAGAAAAAATCTTCAAAGACCCAGATAATCACGATGTTGAGAAAACTCACCTAGAGCCAGACATCCTGGAATGTGAAGTCAAGTGGGCCTTAGGAAGCTTCACTACGAACAAAGCAAGTGGAAGTGATGGAATTCCAGTTGAGCTATTTCAAATCCTGAAAGATGATGCTGTGAAAGTGCTGCACTCAATATGCCAGCAAATTTGGAAAACTCAGCAGTGGCCACAAGACTGGAAAAGGTCAGTTTTCATTCCAATCTTAAAGAAAGGCAATTCCAAAGAATGCTCAAACTACTTCACAGTTGCACTCATCTCACATGCTAGTAAAGTAATGCTCAAAATTCTCCAAGCCAGGCTTCAGCGGTACGTGAACCGTGAACTTCCAGATGTTCAAGCCAGTTTTAGACAAGGCAGAGGAACCAGAGATCAAATTGCCAACATCTGTTGGATCATCAAAAGAGGAAGAGAGTTCCAGAGAAACATATATTTCTGCTTTATTGCCTATGTCAAAGCCTTTGACTGTGTGAATCACAATAAACTGTGGAAAATTCTGAAAGAGATGGGAATACCAGACCACCTGGCCTGCCTCCTGAAAAATCTGTAAGCAGGTCAGGAAGCAACAGTTAGAACTGGACAAGGAACAACAGACTGGTTCCAAATGGGAAAAGGAGCACATCAAGGCTGTATATTGTCACCCTGCTTATTTAACTTATATACAGAGTATGCAATGAGAAATGCTGGGCTTGATGAAGCACAAGCTGGAATCAAGATTGTTGGGAGAAATATCAATAACCTCAGATATGCAGATGACACCACCCTTATGGCAGAAAGTTATGAAGAACTAAAGAGCCTCTTGATGAAAGTGAAAGAGGAGAGTGAAAAAGGTGGCTTAAAGCTCAACATTCAGAAAACTAAGATCATGGCATCCAGTCCCATCATTTCATGACAAATAGATGGAAAAACAGTGGAAACAATGGCAGATTTTATTTTTTTGGGGGGAGGGGGGAGTCCAAAATCACTGCAGATAGTGACTGCAGCCATGAAATTAAAAGACACTAACTCCTTGGGAGAAAAGTTATGACCAACACAGACATCATATTAAAAAGCAGAGACGTTACTTTGCCAACAAAGGTCCACCTAGTCAAGACTATGGTTTTTCCAGTAGTCATATATGGATGTGAAAGTTGAACTATAAAGAAAGTTGAGTGCTGAAGAATTAATGCTTTTGAACTGTGGTATTGGAGAAGACTCTTGAGAGTCCCTTGGACTGCAAGGAGATCCAACCAGTCTATCCTAAAGGTAATCAGTCCTGAATATTCATTGGAAGGACTGATTCTGAAGCTGAAACTCCAATACTTTGGCCACCTGATGCGAAGAGCTGACTCATTTGAAAAGGTCCTGATGCTGAGAAAGATCGAAGGCGGGAGGAGAAGGGGATGACAGAGGATGAGATGGTTGGATGCCATCACTGATTCAATGAACATAGTTTGGGTACTCTGGGAGTTGGTGATGGACAGAGAGACCTGGTGTGCTGCAGTCCTTGGAGTCGCAAAGAGTTGGGCGGGACTGAGCGACTGTACTGAACTGAACTGAACCCCCAACTCCAGTTTCTAATAGCTCAAGAAAAAGAAAACTTTTCCTTCAGATTCAGAAAAACTGTGAGCCATAAAGATATTTAAAGATATTTAAGAGCAAATGAAGAGTAATTTCAAAATTCTGGCTTAGTTTTTGTGCTAATAAAATAATTAAATCGTGAATTATTATTTCCTCCTTTTGTGTGTGTTTCTCTTGTTGAATTTCATAAATTAACCAAAAAAAATAGCTTTGAGTTTTTCACTCACCATCTGTCCCTTTCCCGCGTATTTATCAAAAATTTTCTTTTATTGGATTTATGATACTGCTGCTAAGTCACATCAGTCATGTCCAACTCTGTGGGACCCCATAGACGGCAGCCCACCAGGCTCCCCCGTCCCTGGGATTCTCCAGGCAAGAATACTGGAATGGGTTGCCATTTCCTTCTCCAAAGCATGAAAGTGAAAATTGAAAGTGAAGTCGCTCAGTCATGTCCGACTCTTAGCGACCCCATGGACTGTAGCCTACCAGGCTCCTCCGTCCATGGGATTCTCCAGGCAAGAGTACTGGAGTGGGTTGCCTTTGCCTTCTCCGTGGATTTATGATAGCCTAAGAAAAAACAAGTATTTTAACATGAACGTCCTATGGAAAAATCAATTTTATACATGTAACATATGTGAGAATTTGGAAAAGCAGCAATAAAACACTGGAGACTAATATACTCTACAATTATTGAACTAGGAGTTTATTGTTGTTCTTTTAATTAAGTATTCTGAAACTATGCATGTGAATATTGAAGCCTTGGCAAAGCAATTTAAAAGTTATCAAAATGCTATATAAGTACCAATCTGTTAATAAATATTAAACAAATATTATTTTATAGGCCTTTCTTTTTCATCAATGAGCTGCAAAATTTATTAACTTTTTTCTCACAATCTAAAGCAGATATAATCCTTCCTATGTATATAAATAATCACTTTCTTGGCATCCTGAATATCCTAAGTGACCCTCTGCTTCAACAGATTCCTCATAGCTTTTTTCACTTCTGTGTTTCTCACTGTGTAAATGATAGGATTTAACATGGGACAGAGGATTGCAAAGAACATAGTCACCCACTTGTCCTCAAGGTAAATGGCCACAGGACATGTGTAGGTGAACATACAAGGACCAAAAAAGAGAGCCACTACTATAAAGTGGGACACATGTAGAGAGGGCTTTTTGCCATCCTTCAGAGCCATGGAATTTCAAGGAGCTCAGGATAGCTATGTAGGAGGTGACTAGGATGACAAAAAGAAGCAAACACATGCCCCCACTGTTGGCTGCCACCACTATTCCCAGCCTATAGCAGTCGCTGCAGGCAAGTTTCAACAGGGAGAAGAAATCACACAAAATGGTCAATGACATTGGGACCACAGAATGTAAAGTCCATTGAGAAAAGGATCTAGACTGTACCACGCAGGATCCCTCCAATCCAGGCCGCCACCACCAGGAACTAGCAGAACTCCTGTCTCGTGATGGTTGCATGATGGTCGTGTGGTGCAAAGGCTTACAGATGGCCGCATAGTGGTCATAGGCCATGCCAGTGAGGACAGAGATCTCTGATCCTCCTATGAAGTGCTCCAAAAAGAGCTGAGTTTGGCAGCCACCCCAGGAGATGGTTTTCCTCTGGTACAATAGATCAATCATCATTTTGGGCATGCTCACAAAGGTGAAGGAAGTATCTAATAAGGCCAAGTAAGTGAGAAAGAAGTACATGGGAACAGAAAGTGTGGGACTGAGGGAGATAGTGATGACAATGAGCAGATTGGCCAACACAGTAAACAGGAAGATGAACAAAAAGACAACAAAGAGTATTTTCTGCAGGTGTGGATTCTGTGGGAGTCCCAGGAAGATAAATTCAGTCACTTTGTTGGGAGGCCCGAGGACATCCATCCAGCAAGTAATACCTTCCTGAGCCTGTATTACCTACAAAGAATAAAGAATGATACTTGTTAATCTTGAAAGCATTATGATCTGACTGTCTCAGAATAAAAAGAGCACAGTCATGGTGACTGTGGAGCATATCCTTGGTAATTTGCCCCAGTTCTCCTTTCAAGTCTTTCTTATTTTTTCCCATGATGCTTTCCATTTCTTCAAACACTCAGATCTTGTCACCTGTAAAACATCTCTAGGACAATGTTTGAGGTTATAATTTACTGATAAAGCACTGGGCTGTCTCCATGAGATCTGAATTCTCCTAGTGGTTTCAACTCTACATGACTCTACAGTCATCTAAGTGCTCCAAACTTCCATAAATTCCTCTGTGTCTGTGAGGCTACTAATTGTAATTTTCAAATGTGTCTTATAAGCTGAGAAGTGCTACAGAGAAGTAAGAGTTATTTCCTTTTGCATGAAAATTTAGATTTGAAGTCTCACATCTGTGGAAAGAAAAAGCATGATCAACAAGTGTCTGTCATAAGAAGGGAGTTTAGGGAAGTGTACATAAATCCTTGGTGACAAAAACTCACTGGTACCTACCAGAACACGTTAGCTATTCAGGTGTGTTTCATCACTGTCCCTACCATAGTGGCTGGCATAATATCTACAGTGGATGAGTGTTTGACACTGAATTGTCATCTTTCAAGGATCAGCATATGCCTCCTTCTCCAAACCATAATCTCAGATGAAATTCAAATGTTCTTGTCCTTCGGCTCTGTTCACCTATAATCTCTCTACTTTATGAGAAAATTAGACATTTGAAAGGAAGCTACATTCTAGTGTAATCGCTTCTGAGTGAAAAAGTTGGTTTAAAACTCAACATTCAGAAAGGTAAGATTAGGCATCTGGTCCCAACACTTCATGCCAAATAGTTGGGGAAACAGTGGAAACAGTGACAGACTTTATTTTGGGGGACTCCAAAATCACTGCGGATGGTGACTACAGCCATAAAATTAAAAGAGGCTTACTCCTTGAAAGGAAAGTTATGACCAAGCTAGACAGCATACTAAAAAGCAGAGACATTACTTTGACAACAAAGGTGTGTCTAGTCAAAGCTGTGGTTTTTCCAGTAGTCATGTATAGATGTGAGAGTTGGATTATAAACAAAGCTGAGCACTGATGAATTGATGCTTTTGAACTGTGGTGTTGGAGAAGAGTCTTGAGAATCCCTTGGACTGCAAGAGGATCCAATCAGTCCATCCTAAAGGAAATCAGTCCTGAATATTCATTGGAAGGACTGGTGCTGAAGTTGAAGTTCCAATACTCTGGCCACCTGATGCGAAGAGCTGACTCATTTGAAAAGACACTGATGCTGGGAAAGACTGAAGATGGGAGAAAGGGACGGCAGAGGATGACATGGTTGGATGACATCAGCAACTCAATGGACATGAGTTTGGGTAAACTCTGGGAGTTGGTGATGGACAGGGCAGCCTGACGTGCTGCAGTCTATGGGGTCACAAAGAGTCGGACACAACTGAGCAACTAAACTGAATTGAACTGACACACTCTCTAGAGTAAATATGGAAATATTTAATTGCCTCTTGGAAAGTTCATTTTATGAGTCATTTTACTTTCAAGATAATTAGTTTGCAAACTGATAATTTGTATTCTTCAATATTATGTTCTGTGTCTGTGTGTGTGTGTATGTGTGTGTGTGCTCATGCATGCTCAGTACTGTCCAACTCTATACAATGCTATGGACTGTAGCCCACCAGGCTCCTCCATCCATGGAATTTTCCAAGCAAGAATAATGGAATGGGCTACCATTTCCTGTTCTGCATACAATTTAACATAGTCATATTCTGTGAATTTACAGTTTCAGTAGACTTGATAAAAAAATATTCTTGCATAGGTGTTCAATACACAAGGATCTATCAAGTAAAGAAAATTACTACTTTTCAAAGTTCTAAAAATAAGAAAAAAAAATTAATGAGGAGAACAGAAATAGTTGGCTAGAAATTTTAGTCAATGCACTATACATATATATACCAATGACAACAAATACTATTTAGTTAATTCAGTTGCTCAGTCATGTCTGACTCTTTGTGACCCCATGGACTGCAGGATGCCAGGCCTCCCTGTCCATCAGCAACTCCCAGAGTTTCCTCAAACTCATGTCCATCACATAGGTGATGCCATCCAACCCTGTAGTCCCCTTCTTGTCCCGCCTTCAATCTTTCCCAGCATCAGGGTCTTTTCAAAAGAGTCAGCTCTTTACAGCAGGTGGCCAGAGTATTGGAGTTTCATCTTCAACATCAGTCTTTCCAATGAATATTTAGGACTGATTTCCTTTAGGATGGACTGGTTGGATCTCCTTGCAGTCCAAGGGACTCTCAAGTGTCTTCTCCAACACCACAGTTCAAAAGATTCAATTCTTCAGTGGTCAGCTTTCTTTATAGTATAAAACCCATTACTTATTAGTTCCTACTACAAGTTCATTCATTTGACAAATATTTATTGGACACTTACTATATATATTGGACTTACCTGGTGGCTCAGACAGTAAAACGTCTGTCTACAATTCGGGAGACCTAGGTTCAATCCCTGGGTCGGGAATATTCCCTGGTGAAGGAAATGGCAACCCACTCCAGTACTCTTGCCTAGAAAACCCCATGGACAGAGAAGCCTGGTGCAGGCTACTGTCCATGGTGTCACAAATAGTTGGACATGACTGAGCGACTTCACTTTCACTTTCACTTTACTATATATATTAGGGTATACTATTCACAAATTTTCATAAAATTTTCATTATCAATTGTTATTAATTCCTGAAATTTTATTACCAAACAGCAGCAGCGCATCAATCTGTGATATGAATGACCTTCTCACTCCTCATGCTTTCTCCCATCTTTCTAGAGCATCCATTATCCGTCACTCCTAGTTACAGGATGAGTGTGTGCTAAGCTGCTTCAGTCATGTCTGACACTTTGAGACCCCATGGACTGTAGCCTGCCAGGCTCTTCTGTCCTTGGGATTCTCCAGGCAAGAACACTGGAGTGGATCGCCATGCCCTCCTCCAGGCCATCTTCCCAACCCAGGAATTTAACCAATGGTCTCTTGTGTCTTCTGCACTAACAGGCAGGTTCTTTACCACTAGCACCACCTGGGAAATCCAGTTACAGGATACTGCAATACTAATACAGTGAGAAATTTGGGGATATAAATTTGCCAAAGAGAAGAGAAATAAATATAATCAAATGTATTTGGTAAAACGTGTTCTTCTCTTTTGAAGATAAATTAATAGAGAACTTTACTTTTAATTATCTAAGATGAAAATTTTATACAAATATGAAATCAAAGTGCAGCAGCTTCATTGTCAGTCCCCATTCTGAGGTAGGATTTCACAACAGATCAAAAAAGACTAGAGTGTAAATAAAGTAATATTTAAACATAACAACTATGAATAAATATAAATTACTTTCCTTGTTTTTCCTTGACTCCACAATACTTTTTCAAGGAATAAGCCCTAGTGTAAGAGATTTTTAAAAGAGAAAGATCCCTATGTACAAACATAAGCGCTATGGAAAATTAGAAACAGTGTGGAGAAAATTAAAAACAGTGTTCTTCAAAAGTGAAGAACAAAATAATTAAAATAAAATCACTTTCTTTGAATAATATGTAGTTTTTAACAAAGTTGCATTTAAAATTGTGCATTGTCATAGAAAATGAAGTTGTAATATTAAGTGGGGAAATTTTGGATGCACATTTGAATTGTATAGTTACTCTAAATTATTTCAGTGAAACTAATTATATTATTATTCCAATGAATTTAAATATATATTTAAAATATAAAAGACCCCAAAATATTTTTACTTCTAAATTGTTAGTACTGTAGTTGAGTTTACCTCTAGCTTGATGTTTTGTACGCTTAAGAAGAATTTATATCTCAGGTAAGTTTGGATGAGCAACGATCATATTATTTGCAACATACATTTAAATATGAGAATCTAAGATTATATAATTTCATAAAATGATCTCACCTATGAACATGTCTGACATAGGTCAATGGTCAAGCCCCAGGCAGCTGCTAGTTCACTAGGAAAGAAGTATTAAGTTATAAGATTAAAATGTCAACTACCTCAGCTGCAATAAGTGTCTTTGTTGATTTATAAATGGTACCTTTGGATAAACCTTAAAAACAATGCCACATACCCTCTTTGTGTGCAAAATCTGGGAAGTTTCTTATCTGTGACTAATTGACCTCAGGGGTATTTCTCCATCATTAGCAGATCTTGCCAACAACCCAATTATTTCAAATAATGCATCTGAACATCAGAGAAGAGCTTTTACAATATTCATCTTTAATTTTAAACTTCATCCTTTAGTCTACATGAAAACAAAACATCATCATAAAATACAAAAGAAAAACACCAAGTTCACCATTTACAAACTTGGATACTTGATAATAAAGGAGTTTAAAAATGGAGTCTGAATTTTTGATACCATATAAATAAAACAGGTGTGTAGCTATCTAATTTTTAGATTTTATTATAATATTTTATTTCTACTGATCTACCAATTATGGTAATCATAATTTCTAAATATTGCTTTCAGATGTACATTAAATGATTATTATGAATTCTATTATTTATTAACACTTCATGCTAGATAAGGTTTACAGTACTTCTTCAAAATAGACGTTTCTTGTTCCAGTTCTGGAATTAGACTAACATGATAATAATGAAAATTATTCCATTGTTCTAATATATCCAAATATGGTAAAATGCATTTGCCATTTAAATTTAATCCTACAGCATATCTACAATATATTAAAAAAATTAGGAAATAACACTCACAATTTGTATAAGAAAATGTAAGAAAGGAAATAAAATACCATTTACCAAGGGAAAATAAGAAGCCATATAACTGAATCCTGGGGCAGGACCCTTATCTTTAAATTACATTTTTTATGACTAAAGTGTCATGAGACTCTTAAGCTTCCACCGATTGTGAAGTCCATTTTAATTACTTAGTCAAAGAAATAAAACTGATATTAAAATTATTTGGCAATAAATTCAATTCAGAAATATTTTTATGGAAAATCACAGTTCTTGCAAGATGTTCAAATATGCTTCTTTAATAAGAACTCTAGATAACTCTGTAGATAACTCTAGACTGACCCCAGTGATTGTGATCACTGTGAGCAGCATGTGTCATGAAGAAAAACAGTTTAAGAAAACTAAAAACACATGACCAAACCTAATCTGATTGGACACTGTAACATTATAGTTCTCCAATAATATCTGTTATAGCAGATGCCAAAACAGTTTCAGTAAGGATTGTAACCTGTCTAAAGACCTCTGGAGGATATGAACTTTTCATAAGTATCATCATGAAATTATCTTGAACTTGCTCTTTCAACACTGTACTGAAAAAAGTCAAATAACAGAATTAACATGTACTAATATGCCAGCAAATTTGGAAAACTCAACAGTGGCCACAGGACTGGAAAAGGTCCGTTTTCATTCCAATGTCTAAGAAAGGCAATCCCAAAGAATGCTCAAACTATCGCACAACTGCACTCATCTCACACGCTAGTAAAGTAATGCTCAAAATTCTCCAAGCCAGGCTTCAGCAATATGTGAACCAAGAACTTCCAGATGTTCAAACTGGTTTTAGAAAAGGCAGAGGAACCAGAGATCAAATTGCCAATATTCGCTGGATCATCAAAAAAGCAAGAAAGTTCCAGAGAAACATCTATTTCTGCTTTATTGACTACGCCAAAACCTTCAACTGTGTGGATCACAATAAACTGTGGAAAATTCTGAAAGAGATGGGAATACCAGACCACCTGACCTGCCTCTTGAGAAACCTGTATGCAAGTCAGGAAGCAACAGTTAGAACTGGACATGGAACAACAGACTGGTTCCAAATAGGTAAAGGAGTACGTCAAGGCTGTATATTGTCACCCTGCTTATTTAAATTATATTCAGAGTACATCATGAGAAATGCTGGGCTGGAAGAAGCTCAAGCTGGAATCAAGATTGCCGGGAGAAATATCAATAACCTCAGATATGCAGATGACACCACCCTTATGGCAGAAAGTGAAGAGGAACTAAAAAGCCTCATGGTGAAAGTGAAAGAGGAGAGTGAAAAAGTTGGCTTAAAGCTTAACATTCAGAAAACTAAGATCATGGCATCTGGTCCTGTCACCTCATGGGAAATAGATGGGGAGAGAGTGGAAACAGTGTCAGACTTTTTGGGGGGGGGCTCCAAAATCACTTCAGATGGTGCTTGCAGCCATGAAATTAAAAGACACTTACTCCTTGGAAGGAAAGTTATGACCAACCTAGACATCATATTAAAAAGCAGAGACATTACTCTGCCAACAAAGGTCCGTCTGGTCAAGGCTATGGTTTTTCCAGTGGTCATGTATGGATGTGAGAGTTGGACTGTGAAGAAAGCTGAGCACCAAAAAATTGATGCTTTTGACTGTGGTTTTGGAGAAGACACTTGAGAGTCCCTTGGACTGCAAGGAGATCCTACCAGTCCATCCTAAAGATCAGTCCTGGGTGTTCATTGGAAGAACTGATGCTGAAGCTGAAACTCCAGTACTTTGGCCACATCATGGAAGAGTTGACTCATTGGAAAAGACCCTGATGCTGGGAGGGATTGGAGGTAGGAGGAGAATGGGAAGACAGAGGATGAAATGGTTGGGTGGCATCACCGACTTGATGGACATGGGTTTGAGTAGACTCCGGGAGTTGGTGATGGACAGGGAGGCCTGGGGTGCTGTGATTCATGGGGTCGCAAAGAGTCGGACACAACTGAGTGACTGAACTGAACTGAACTGAACTGAACTGACAAGTACATGCTTGTCACCATCCCCAACTTCATGGAAGACTGAAATCCATTCAACCATGGCCAATTCAATGTTCATTCAGCCTTGAATTTAATAGTTACAGTGCTGGGCAGAGAGATTACTTGAGAACCCCTAAATCTCTCTAGTCCAGTTCCCCAAAGCTTAGAGGGTTCTCTAAGGGAAAAGAGGCTTCTCTAAAAGGGAAAGAGAGCAGACTTAGATGTAAAACAGTGAGGGTTGTTCATGAAAATCATTTTCAAAGAAGAGTTCTGGAGCTATGAAGTCTGTTTCTAGAATGCAAATCTAAGGTGGTTAATAAACCTTGTAGAGATAGTAACATAGATTCTGCACTTGAAAGACAAACCAGAAAGAAAAGAGAAGAACAAAAATGTATGGTTCATTTCACAGCTGATGAGAAAGTAGTTTCGGTCTGTTTTGATGTTTGAGAGTTTTAGGAACTAATTTCACAAGAAAACAGGTTCATATCAAAAAGTTTTTATGGGCAGATTCATGAACTTCAATAGGTAGAGAAACATGGTCTCAAGATAGCAAAGCAGTCAAGAGAGAGCTCATGTCATATTAGTCCATCCAAAGGAATGTTCATCCCAGAAGGATATCTCCTATGTTGTTTATGAGGAATGAAAAGTTCTAGGAGGTAAGCTGCGGTATCATGGTTCAGTTCAGTCGCTCAGTTGTGTCCGACTCTTTGCGACCCCATGAATCACAGCACCCCAGGCCTCCCTGTCCATCACAAACTCCCAGAGTTCACCCAAACTCATGCCCATCAAGTCGGTGGTGCCATCCAATCATCTCATCCTCTGTCGTCCCCTTCACCTCCTGCCCCCAATCCCTCCCAGCATCAGGGTCTTTTCCAATGAGTCAGCTCTTCTCATGAGGTGGTCAAAGTATTGGAGTTTCAGCTTCAGCATCAGTCCTTCCAATGAACACCCAGGACTGATCTCCTTGAGGATGGACTGGTTGGATCTCCCTGCAGTCCAAGGGACTCTCAAGAGTCTTCTCCAACACCACACTTCAAAAGCATCAATTTTTCGGCACTCAGCTTTCTTCACAGTCCAACTCTCACATCCATACATGACCACTGGAAAAACCATAGCCTTGACCAGATGGATCTTTGTTGGCAGAGTAATGTCTCTGCTTTTTAATATGATGTCTAGGTTGGTCATAACTTTCCTTCCAAGGAGTAAGTGTCTTTTAATTTCATGGCTGCAAGCACCATCTGAAGTGATTTTGGAGCCCCCCCCCAAAAAGTCTGACACTGTTTCCACTCTCTCCCCATCTATTTCCCATGAGGTGACAGGACCAGATGCCATGATCTTAGTTTTCTGAATGTTAAGCTTTAAGCCAACTTTTTCACTCTCCTCTTTCACTTTCACCATGAGGCTTTTTAGTTCCTCTTCACTTTCTGCCATAAGGGTGGTGTCATCTGCATATCTGAGGTTATTGATATTTCTCCCGGCAATCTTGATTCCAGCTTGAGCTTCTTCCAGCCCAGCATTTCTCATGATGTACTCTGAATATAATTTAAATAAGCAGGGTGACAATATACAGCCTTGACGTACTCCTTTACCTATTTGGAACCAGTCTGTTGTTCCATGTCCAGTTCTAACTGTTGCTTCCTGACTTGCATACAGGTTTCTCAAGAGGCAGGTCAGGTGGTCTGGTATTCCCATCTCTTTCAGAATTTTCCACAGTTTATTGTGATCCACACAGTTGAAGGTTTTGGCGTAGTCAATAAAGCAGAAATAGATGTTTCTCTGGAACTTTCTTGCTTTTTTGATGATCCAGCGAATATTGGCAATTTGATCTCTGGTTCCTCTGCCTTTTCTAAAACCAGTTTGAACATCTGGAAGTTCTTGGTTCACATATTGCTGAAGCCTGGCTTGGAGAATTTTGAGCATTACTTTACTAGCATATGAGATGAGTGCAGTTGTGCGATAGTTTGAGCATTCTTTGGGATTGCCTTTCTTAGACACTGGAATGAAAATGGACCTTTTCCAGTCCTGTGGCCACTGTTGAGTTTTCCAAATTTGCTGGCATATTGAGTTCAGCGCTTTCACAGCATCATCTTTCAGGATTTGAAATAGCTCAATTGGAATTCCATCACATCCACTAAGTTTGTTCGTAGTGATGCTTTCTAAGGCCCACTTCACTTCACAACCCTCCAATTTTGCTTCTAATTGAAGTAGAAACAAAAATAGCAATATTTATGACAATAAACACATTGGCTTGGGTAGAAAGACAGAACTTGGAAGCAACTTGCATTTTGAGCTGTTTAAAGCTCTTGAGTATAATGTTGCATAATGTAGAATAAAACTCATATCTCCTGTTTCCAAAAGTGGTTCTCTTACTCTCTATCATATACTCTTAATAACATGCTTTCTGAATATTTTTCTATCACAGAGTCCATTAATTTCTTAAATAATATATTATTATGTGTAAAACCGATAGCCAGTGGGAAGCTGGGAAAGACTGAAGGGAAAAGGAGAAGGGGGTGACAGAGGATGCAATGGTTAGATAGCACCACTGACTCAATGGGCACAGATTTCAGCAAACTCTTGGAAATAGTGGAGGACAAAAGAGCCTGGCATGCTATAGTCCATGGGGTTGCAAAGACTTGGCCAGAAAATAGCAACTGAGGAACAAGAAAATGGAAAGCTGTAGAACACAGGGAGATCAGTTCAGTGCTCTGTGATGATCTAGAGGGGTGGGAAGTGGAAGTGGGAGGGAGGCTCAAGAAGGAGTGCATATATATATATATTTTATATATATATATATATATATATATATATATATACTATTTTAGAGCAGAAATTAACACAACACTGTAAAGCAATAACTACCCAAGTAAAAAATAATACATAAAAATAAACATAGCAAAAAATAAACATGTGGTACCCTTGAAATCAGAGGCTGGACCTTTCTATCAAAAAAGGGAACTATACACACTTCTGTGACATATATACACATTCATATTTGAGAAGCACATTTCATTTTTTAAAAGAGCCGGAATTAACTCATAACAAAGCCCTCTAAGTTATCTAAGTTAGTTGAGAAATGCTTTCCGGGTTAACTGTGGGGTATTGATTTTTATCTGGTTTTTATTATTCCTTATAAATAATCTTCTAAAGATGTTGGGAAAGATTAAAGGCAAGAGGAGAAGGGGATGACAGAGGATGAGGTGGTTGGATGGCATCACCAACTCAATGGACATGAGTTTGGGTAAACTCCAGGAGTTGGTGATGGACAGGGAGGCCTGGCGTGCAGTAGTCCATGGGGTCGCAAAGAGCCCGACATGACTGAGCGACTGAACTGAACTGAAAGTAGTTTTCAAAGAGGATTGAAAATTCAGGGAACTACGTGTAAGCCAAAATTCTAACACTTATATAGTAATATGCTTCTTTCTATATAATAGTCCACATCATCCTCGATACTAGTAAGTCATGTAGATGTCTTAGAAACAACTGCTTAGACTTTTAAGCATAAAAACAACTTTTATGAATATGTATTTAGAAAAGAAAACTTTTAAATTTCTATGATATGAAAGAGGTTCTGATGAAATATCTTTTCTCTGGTATCTTTGAAATGGTTGAAAGAGTATCAAATTTGGATTTTGAAGAATGCAGATCTGAATACTAGCTCTGTTTCTGATATCAGACAGATAATTGAATAAAGACTTTCTGCTCCTTTGGATTTTGTGTGAAGCCCAATTGGATGAAATAAGTTAAATCGTTCCTTGGTTCTGAAGGAGCTGAAGTCACGTATTAGAAGAATCAATATTGTCAAAATGGCTATTCTACCCAAAGCAATCTATAGATTCAATGCAATCCCTATCAAGCTACCAACGGGATTTTTCACAGAACTAGACCAAAGAATTTCACAATTTGTATGGAAATACAAAAAAACCTCGAATAGCCAAAGTACTCTTGAGAAAGAAGAATGGAACTGGAGGAATCAACCTGCCTGACTTCAGACTATACTACAAAGCCACAGTCATCAAGACAGTATGGTACTGGCACAAAGACAGAAATATAGATCAATGGAACAGAATAGAAAGCCCAGAGATAAATCCACGAACCTATGGACATCTTATCTTTGACAAAGGAGGCAAGGATATACAATGGAAAAAAGACAACCTCTTTAACAAGTGGTGCTGGGAAAACTGGTCAACCACTTGTCAAAGAATGAAACTAGAACACTTTCTAACACCATACACAAAAATAAACTCAAAATGGATTAAAGATCTAAATGTCAGACCAGAAACTATAAAACTCCTAGAGGAGAACATAGGCAAAACACTCTCCGACATAAATCACAGCAGGATCCTCTGTGACCCACCTCCCAGAATATTGGAAACAAAAGCAAAACTAAACAAATGGGACCTAATTAAACTTAAAAGCTTTTGCACTACAAAGGAAACTATAAGTAAGGTGAAAAGACAGCCCTCAGATTGGGAGAAAATAATAGCAAATGAAGAAACAGACAAAGGATTAATCTCAAAAATATACAAGCAACTCCTGCAGCTCAACTCCAGAAAAATAAATGACCCAATCAAAAAATGGGCCAAAGAACTAAACAGACATTTCTCCAGAGAAGACATACAGATGGCTAACAAACACATGAAAAGATGCTCAACATCACTCATTAGAGAAATGCAAATCAAAACCACAATGAGGTATCATTACACACCAGTCAGGATGGCTGCTATCCAAAAGTCTACAAGCAATAAATGCTGGAGAGGGTGTGGAGAAAAGGGAACCCTCTTACACTGTTGGTGGGAATGCAAACTAGTACAGCCGCTATGGAAAACAGTGTGGAGATTTCTTAAAAAACTGGAAATAGAACTACCATATGACCCATCAATCCCACTTCTGGGCATACACACCAAGGAAACCAGATCTGAAAGAGACACGTGCACCCCAATGTTCATCACAGCACTGTTTATAATAGCCAGGACATGGAAGCAACCTAGATGCCCATCAGCAGATGAATGGATAAGGAAGCTGTGGTACATATACACCAAGGAATATTACTCAGCCATTAAAAAGAATTCATCTGAATCAGTCCTAATGAGATGGATGAAACTGGAGCCCCTTATACAGAGTGAAGTAAGCCAGAAAGATAAAGAACATTACAGCATACTAACACATATATATGGAATTTAGAAAGATGGTAATGATAACCCTATATGCAAAACAGAAAAAGAGACACAGAAATACAGAACAGACTTTTGAACTCTGTGGGAGAATGTGAGGGTGGGATATTTCAAAAGAATGGCATGTATACTATCTATGGTGAAACAGATTACCAGCCCAGGTGGGATGCATGAGACAAGTGCTCGGGCCTGGTGCACTGGGAAGACCCAGAGGAATCGGGTGGAGAGGGAGGTGGGAGGGGGGATCGGGATGGGGAATACGTGTAAATCTATGGCTGATTCATATCAATATATGACAAAACCCACTGAAATGTTGTGAAGTAATTAGCCTCCAGCTAATAAAAAAAAATTTAAAAAATAAAAAATAAATTAAAAAATAAATTAAAAAAAACTGACCAAAAAAAAAAAAAAAAAAAAAAGAAACAGATAAGTTATGAAAGAAGAGAGGGATGTGAGGGTGGGATGTTTCAAAAGAACAGCATGTATACTATCTATGGTGAAACAGATCACCAGCCCAGGTGGGATGCATGAGACAAGTGCTCGGGCCTGGTGCACTGGGAAGACCCAGAGGAGTCGGGTGAAGAGGGAGGTGGGAGGGGGGATCGGGATGGGGAATAAGTGTAAATCTATGGCTGATTCATATCAATGTATGACAAAACCCACTGAAATGCTGTGAAGTAATTAGCCTCCAACTAATAAAAAAATTAAAAAAAAAAAAGAAGAGAGGGGATTTTTTTAATGTATTGTAATTTAATCTTTTCCTTTATCCAATCAATCAAAACAATGTATGGGTGCTAAGTCATTCGAGTCATGTCCAGTCTTTTTGACCATATGGACTGTAGCCACCAGGCTCCTCTATCCATAGGATTCTCCAGGCAAGAATACTGGAGTGGGTTGCTGTGTTCTCCTCCAGGGAATCTTTCTGACCCAAGGATCACACTTGCTTCTCTTGTTTCCTGCGTTGGTGGGTAGGCTCTTTACCTCTAGCCCCAACTAGGAAGCCCAATCCAAGAGTATGGTGTACTGGTTTATGTCCAATGTGGCACGTACATTGTGAGGACCAAGTTTAAAAAGGCCTAGTCCCCTGTCCCCAGTGATATAACATATAAAGATGCATCGAAAACTTCCAGTCCAATGGAAAAACAGCTATTGTAAAAATATTGGCAAAATACTAACTGTTACACAGGGTAGGAATATACCCATCAAAATGAAAGCAGAGAATTTAGTTCAGATTTAAGGAAATAGTGATAGAACAAATAAAGATGGAAAGGGAATTCTATGGAAATATGCACCATTATGAAGTCACAAAGGGAAAATTATTGAAGCACAAAAGAATTTACACATCAAGTGTAAATAAATAAAACTGTGAATAGAAAATCATTGACTTGGATTGTATAAGAAATCACAGAGATGTCTTTCAGTGGCTCTTTACTAGGATGTTCCCATTTCCTGACCTATGAGTGCTGAGGCTATCAAATGCTGAATCTCTAGCTCTGATATCTACCCTTATTTTCAAATTTTTGTTTGGCATATCTCCAATTTTGGGCATCTGCATTTGAATATCAATGTAGTGTATATAATAATAATTTTAAAATTCCACAATTTAAAAGTGTACACTATCTTATTAAGTGGTACTCACTTCAATGCCATTGCTCAGGCAATAATCTCACATTGTTCTTCACTCCCTTATTGATTTCCTATGACTCATTCATGCCTTTGGCAAATCCTGTTGTCTCTACTTTCAGAATGTATCCCTGATTTGATCATTCCTGCCCCAACTCCATCCTGGCCTCTGCAGCAGCCTCCTGAGAGTTTTGTCTACTTTTGTTCTGTCCTCTAACAATTTGCTATCCTGAAGCAGTCCAAACGATTGATTCTCTTTCAATCTTGCTCTGATTGTATCTCTCCAGTGTTACAGTTTAATATATCACTTTCAACATTTACTGTAATAAAACAGAAATCTTCTTTTTTTTATTCAAAGAAACAGAGGCTTACCCCATCTCATTAATTTCCCAAAAGTCAAACATGTTAAATGATAAAACCAGAATTTATTTATTTCAAAACACTTTAATTTCTTACATATAAAGTTACACAGCTGTGAAGCCCAATTCCCAATATAAGGTGTTTTTGTCACCATCTGGAGGCTTGATGTGATGTGATGTGGAGCCTTCAGTGTGACTGAAGACTTTTTAAGTTACTCAGAATTTATCTTTCATCCAGGATGACAAGGAACTGTGACAGACTGCACTATTACTTGTAGAAATATTTTATTTCATTTAACCGTGTCTCTGTTTTCTCCACGGAGTCTCTGATTATTCAGAAAACTGTTATTATTTACACTGTAGATTGTTTCAATGAAATTCAACAGTGCTCGCAAAGAATCAAACGTTCACCATGTTAGGATAATTTATGCAACAAAAAAAAAAAAAAAACAGCAAACCCTATGTTTACCTAGGAAGATAGCAACTAGCCATTCCCTAGGGAAATTTATTTTATTAACTACTTTTCCAACTAACTCCAAAATGGAAAATACCATTCAGTTGCTTAGTTCTTCTCATTCTGTCATGTTGGTGTGGCCAGACTAGATGACTTGAAATTGGGGGAGACATTATTATGTTTTATTTTCTTTATTTTATGCATTGTTTTAAGGCCAATGAAGGACCTACCCCAAATTTTATAGCATTTCTTAAAAGGGTATCATCTTTTTGCCCCAAGAGAGTTGAAGATGACTGTACATGTTATCCATTTCTAACTACTTGTATCATTAAATCTTAGAACTGAAATCTGTCCCAAACTGATTCTTGATCAATTAAGTACACCAGGATTTTTCCACTAAATTTAAAAATTATGTTGTTGTTCAGTTGCTCAGTCGTCTCCGACTCTTTCTGACCTGTGCATGCAAAGTCTCCCTCAATAATCCCCAGTTTCAGTTCACTCCAGTTCAGTCTCTCAGTCATGTCCGACTCTTTGTGACCCTGTGGACTGCAGCATGCCAGGCTTCCCTGTCCTTCACCATCTCCCAGAACTTGCTCAGACTCATGTCCATTGAGTCCATGATGGTATCCAACCATCTCATCCTCTGTGTAGAAACACTACTAAATCATATCACTGAATAAGGTCTGTAAGTTGTGATGAGATGATTGGATAGCATCACCGACTCAAAGGACATGAGTTTGAGTAGGCTCTGGGAGTTGGTGTTGGGCAGGGAAGACTGGCACGCTGCAGTCCATGGGTCACAAAGAATTGAACACGACTGAGAGACTGAACTGAACTGAAGATATAACAGTGATAGAAGAAAAATATTTTATAACTATTTTCAGACTATTTAAAGTTAAGAACGAAGTACCAGACCAGTTATTTTGCTTCAGCAAAGATGAATTTATCATGTATTTTTATACTTGTCATTGAAAGTTCTTTTTTCTTTTTAGTTAGTATTCAATGTATTCTGCCTTGGTGTTTGGTCTATACATAAAAAATTATCACTAATTCAGATATAGTGATTAAATATTTATCCAATTATTAAATTGGATAATACTACCTATTTTAATGATTTCCCAGGTGGCTCAGATGGTAAAGCATCTGACTACAATGTGGGAGACCCAGGTTCGATCCCTGGGTTGTGAAGATCCCCTGGAGAAGGAAATGACAACCCACTCCAGTACTTTTGCCTGGAAAATCCCATGGACAAAGGAGCATGGTAGGCTACAGTCCATGGGATCGCAAAGAGTCAGACATGACTGAGCAACTTCACTTTTCACTTCACCTATTTTAATACACAAAAATATGCTATGGCTGAGGACATTGTAATTAATAAACCAGGGTCATGTCATATGAAAGTCCTCTTGCATGAGTATTATACTCATATAAGAGATTTCACAACAGAGACAGTGACAGTTTAATAAAGTAGTTATAGTCATATTCAGTCCCTTCATGGATCACAGCCTTGTCTTGACAAAGCAATTTGCACAACTCAATGAAGCTATAAGCCATGCCTTGCAGGGCCACCAAAGATGGATGGATCATAGTGAAGAGTTCTGACAAAATATGGTCCACTGGAGGAAGAAATGGCAGCCCACTCCATATTCCTACAAGGGGAACCCCATGAATGGTATGAAAAGACAAAAAGATATGACACTGGATGAGCCCCCCGGTCAGAAGATATCCAATATACTACCGGGGAAGCATGGAGGGCAATTACTAATAGCTTCAGGAAGAATGAAGCGACTGGGTCAAAGCAGAAATGATACTCAATTGTGGATGTGTCTGGTGGTAAAAGTAAAGTCCGATGCTGTAAGTGAAAATATTGCATAGAAAACTGGAATTTTAGGCATATGGATCAAGGTAAATTGGATATGGTCAAACAGGAGATGCAAGATTGAACATAGACATCTTAGAAATCAGTGAACTAAAAGGGACTTGAGTTTAATAGAGATGGCCATTATATCTACTACTGTGGACAAGAATCCCTTAGAAGAAGTGGAGTCACCCTCAGAGTTAGCAAAAGAATAAGAGATGCAGTATTTGGGCAATCTCTAAAACAACAGAATCATCTCAGTTTTCTTCCAAGGCAACCCATTTGACATCAGTGTAGTGCAAGTATATGTCCCAACTACTGATGCTGAAGAAGCTGAAGCTGATTGGTTCTGTGAAGACCTACATGATCTTCTAGATCTAATACCAAAAAAAAAAGATGTCATTTTTATCATACGGGATTGGAATGCAAATGTAGAAAGTCAAGAGATATTCAGAATAACAGGCAAGTTTGGTCTTGGAGTAAAAAATGAAACAGGGCAAAGACTAACAGAATTTTGTCAAGAAAACACACTAGCTATAGCAAGCACCCTTTTAAATGACCCAAGAGATGACTCTACATATGGATATCACCATATGGTCAATATCACAATCAGATTGATTCACTGCAGAACTTGACTGCAGCCATGAAATTAAAAGGCAATTGCTCCCTGGAAGGAAAGCTATGACAGATCTACTGTATATTAAAAAGCAGAGATGGCACCTTGCAAGCAGATGTCCATATAGTCACAGCTATGGTGTTTCCAGTACTCATATACAGATGTGAGCTTTGGACCATAAAGAAGGCTGTGTCCCAAAGAATAATGCTTTTTAACTGTGGTATAGGAGAAAACTCTTGAGACTCCCTTGGGCTGCATGGAGATCAAACAAATCAATCGTACAGGAAATCAACACTAACTATTAATTGGAAGAACGGACACTGCAACTGAAGCTCCAATACTTTGGCAATCTCATAGAAAGGATCAATTCACTGGAAAAGACCCTGATGATGGGGAAGATTGAAGGCAAAAGGATAAAAGAGGCAGCAGAAGATAACATGGTTAGATAGAATCACTGATTCAATGGACATGAATCTGAGCAAAATCCAGGAGATAGTGGAGGACACAGGAGCCTGGCATTCATGAGGTGGCAAAGAGCAGACACAACTTAGTGATTGAACAACAAAAACAACATGGGCTTTCCTGGTGGCTCAACGGTAAAGAATCTGCCTGCCAACGCAGGAGAAACTAGTTTGATCCCCGGGTTGCAAATATCCTCTGGTAAAGGAAATGACAACCCTCTCCAGTATTCTTGCCTGGGAAATCCCATGGAGAGAGGAGTCTGACTGGTGACAGTCCATGGGGTTGCAGAGTCTGACATGAGTTAACAACTGAGTACTCACACATAACTCTCCCTATGTACATAAATCATCACTTTACTGGCATTTGGAACAACCTAAACTACTCTCCTCTTCAACAGATTCCTCATGGCTCTTTTCACCTCTGTGTTTCTCACTGTGTAAATGATAGGATTTAACATGGGAGTGAGGATTGCAGAGAACATAGTCACCCACTTGTCCACAGGATGAGTGGCCACAGGACGTGTGTAGGTGAACACAGAAGGCAGAAAAAAGAGCACCACTACTGTAAAGTGGGTGCCACGTGTAGAGAGGGTTTTGTGTCATCCTTCAGAGCCATGGGACTTCAGGGAGCTCAGGATGACTATGTAGGAACTGAGTAACATGAAAAAAATGAGCAAGCACATGCCCCCACTGTTAGCTGCCACCACAATCCCAGGTGTGTAGGTGTCACTGCAGGCAAGTTCCAACAGTGAGAAGAAATCACACATGAAGTGGTCAATGACACTGGGACCACAGAAGGTCAAGACCATCAAGAAAAGAATCTGCACGGTGGCATGTAGGATCCCCCCGATCCAGGCCACCACCACCAGGAGCGGGCAGAGCCCCTGTCGCATGATGGTCGTGTAGTACAGAGGTTTGCAGATGGCCACATAGCGGTCGTAGGCCATGACAGTGAGGACGATCACCTCCGATGCTGCCAGGAAGTGTTCTAAAAAGACCTGAGTCATGCATCCTCACCAGGAGATGATTCTCCTTTGGTGAAATAGGTCAACAATCAATTTGGGGATGGTAACAGATGTGAAGGAAGCATCTAATAAGGCCAAGTAAGTGAGAAGGAAGTACATGGGAGCAGAAAGTGTGGGGCTGAGGGAGATGGTGATGACAATGAGCAGGTTGGCCAGCACAGTGAAGAGGAAAGTGAACAGAAAGACAATGAAGAGTATTTTCTGCACATGTGGATTCTGTGTAAGTCCCAGGAGAACAAATTCAGTCACATTGTTGGGAGGCCTGAGGACATCCATTCAGTAAGCAACAGCTTCTTGGGATAAAGAATGATACTCATTAATCATGAAAGGCTTGTGATCTGACTTTCTTAGAACAAAATTGTCACTGAGCAACATGTCCTTGGAGCTTTTGCCCTGTACTCGTTTCAGTTCTTTTTTATTTTCACCATCATATTTTGCATCTCTTTAGACATCTTGTACCTGTCACTTGTAAAACATCAGTAGGGCCGCATTTGGTGTGTAATTTGCCAAGAAAACACTGGGCTGTCTAAGTGAGATTTGGATTCTCCTACGGGTTCCAACTCCTTTGGACTAAGTCACTTCAGTGCCCCATGCTTCCCAAGCCCTACTCTGTCTGTGAGGTAACAAATTGCAATTTTCAGAGGTATCTTGTAAGCTGATAAGTGCTATACACAGGCAAGAGTTATTCTCTCTTCCATGAGAATTTATATTCCAACCCTCAGGTCAAACTGTGGAAAGAAAAAAATAAGGTCAATAAATATCTATCATATGAAGGGAGTTTAGTGAGATGTTTGTAAGTCCTTGGAGACACATGCTCCCTAGTACCTACCAGGACACATAAGCTATTCATCACTTACCACAGTGTCTGGAATGTCTACACTGCCTGAAACCTAAAGGGTAATGAGTAAGGGCTTGGTATTAAATGGCCATTCTTGAAGGGTAAGCATATGTCTGCTTCCCCAAATCATAAACTCAGCAAGAATTCAAGTGTTCTTGCCCTTCAGCTTTGTTTATCTGTAATCTCTCTACTTTATAAGAAACAGATAAACATTTGAAAGGAAGCTACACTCCAGTATAACAGTTTCTGACACACTCCCTAGAGTAACCATGAAAGTATTTAACTGCTTCTATGAAAGTGTACATACTGGATCATTTTTCTTTAAAGATAGTGTGTTTGTTTATTGTTTTTTTTTAATTCTTCAAAATTCTGCTCCACATACAATTTAGCATTGCCATATTCTATAAATTTATAGCTTTAGAAGACTTGGATTAAAACATAAACTTTTGCATAGATATTCAACACATAAGGATCTATCAGGCATAGGAAATCCTTATTTTCAAAGCTCTAACAATAAAAATTACTACAATATTGTAAAGTAATTAGCCATCAACTAATAAAAATAAAGGAAAAAAACAATAAAAATTTAACAAGGAGAACAGAAAAAATACTCTGCTAGATAAATTAGAGTGATACCTAATACACTATACATATAAACATATATATCAATACACCAACTATCAAAACATGTATGTGATCCATTGCTTACTATTAACTCCTATTACAGATTCCTTCACCAAACAAATATTTATTGAACCCTTGCATATTAATACATGTTAATGTATGTTGCTCACATAAAATCATGAAAAGTGATGTTATTGAATTAATTTAATTCCTGAAATTGTATCATCAAGCAGCAGCAGCACATCTATCCATGTCATGCATGAGCTTCCCACTCCTTTATGTTTCTGCTGCATGCATTCTCATGCCTTCTTCTCCTGTCTTCCCACAGCAGCAGTCTCCCATCATTCCTGGTTACAGGATGTGTTACTAATACAATTTGGGGTTATAAATTTGTCAAAGAGAAGAAAAATAAATATAATTAAACATATTCCATACAGCATGTCTTTTCAAAGATAAACAGATAGAAACTTGCATACGTGGGAACACAATGCAGCAGCTTCACTGAACTCCCTTCTTCTTTAGTGGGATCTCCCAGCAGATCAAAGAAGAGATGGTATAAATAAAGTAAGAATCAAACACAGTTCATAGAAATGCTTTATAAACAACCATGAAACAAAATAAATTACTTTTTAAATTTTTCTTTGGCTCCATAATACTTTTTCTAGGAATAAAGGTTAATGTAAAATATTTTAAGAGAAACATCATTATGTACAAATATGTTCAACATAATCATTAACAGTTGTGGACAATTTAGAAAGGGTGTGAAATGTTCCACAGTGGAGAAAAGGATAATTAAAATATAGTAGATCCTTTTGAATAATTTGTAGTTTTTAACAAAGATGCTTTTAAAATTGTGCAATATCATTAAAAATTTATCAATTGTAATATTAAGTGAGGAAAATTTTGGGTGCATATTTTAATTGTATAGCTATTCTAATTTATATCATTGTAGCTAATTATATTATTAGCTCAACTAATTTAAATACATATCAATAAGAAAATATTCTAAAATATTTTTACTTCCAAATTGCTTAGTACTGTAGTCAATTCTACCTTTCTTGATGTTGTGTATGCTTAAGAAGCTTTTAAACCTCAGGTAAATTTGGATGAGGAGTGATTATATAATTTGAAACATACATTTATACCTGAGAATATATGATTATGTGATTTCAAAAAATAATCTCACCTATGAAAATGTCTGACCTAGTGCCATGGCCAGGCCCCAGGCAGCTGTTAGTTCCCCAGGAAAGAAGTAAAGTCATAAGATTAAAAATGTCAGCTATATCGGTGTCTCTTGATTGGACCTTTGGATAAGTCTTAAAAGCACTACCACATATCCTGTTTGTGGGCAAAGTCTATGAAGCTTCTTATGTGCGGCTAATTGGAACCCATGGGTATTTTTCCATCATTAGCAGGTCTTGCTAACAACCCAATTATTTCATAACAACATCAGAGAAGTACTTTTATAGTATTCTTTTTTAATTTTAAACTTCATCTTTAAGTCTATGTGAAAATAAAGTGGAAAGGGTTAGTTACTCAGTAATGTCCGACTCTTTGCGACCCCTTAAACTGTAGCCAATCAGATTCCCCTATCCATGGGATTCTCCAGGCAAGAGTACTAGAGCAGGTTGCCATTTCCTACTCCAGAGGATCTTCCTAACATAAGAACTGATCCCAGGTCTCCTGCATTTGGGCATATTCTTTAAAACATAGCAACAAAAGAAAAACATAGCAACAAGTTGAACACTTATGGACTTGGATATTTGATAGCAAATGAGCTTAAATACAGAGTCTGAGTATTTGATACTTATAAATTAAATGTTTCAATACATTGCTATCAGATTTTTAAATATGTATTATATTATTTTATTTTGGAAAGATGTGGTGTTAGATAGCATCACCTACTCAATGAACATAAATCTGAGCAATCTCCCAGAGACAGTGAAAGACAGGGAAGCCTGGCATGCTGTAGGCAATGGAGTCGCAACGGGTCAGACACAGCTTAGTGACTGAACAACAATTTTATTTTAACTGATCTACCATTCATGGCAACCCACTCCAGTACTCTTGCTGGAAAATCCTATGGACGGAGAGTGTGGTAGGCTCCATGGGGTCGCAAGGAGTCGGACACAACTGAGCGACTTCACTTCACCATTCATGATAGGCTTCTCTGCTGGCTCAGCAGTAAGAAATCTGTCTGCCAGTGCAGGAGACGTGTTCAGTCCTTGGGTTAGGACGATCCCCTGAAAAGGAAATGGCAACCCTTTCCAGTATCTTTGCCTAGGAAATCACATGGACAGAGGAACCTGGAGAGTCCATGAGACAGCAAAGAATAGGACACTACTAAACAACATTAACGACTGTTCATAGTAGCCATAATTTCTAAATATTGCATTTGGTTATATGTTAAGTGATAATTATGAACCTCATTATAAATTTAGTGCTTCATACCAGATAAATGTTATGGTACTTCTTCAAAGTAGTTGTTTCTTCTGTCAATTGCAGAAATAGATGAACACGATAATGATGAAAATAAATCTATCTTTCAATTATATTCAGAGATGGTAAAATGCATTTTTCATTTAAAAGTAATCTTATAATAGCCATATAAGGTATTAAAAGTAGGAAATAATATTCAGAATTTATATTTAAAAACATAAGAAAGGAAATAGGAACACATCTACCATGCAAAAATAAGAAACCAGACCAGTAAACCCTGGGACAGGACAATTATCTTTAAATTATGTTTTTATGACTAAAGTATCGTGATACTCTTATATTGCCACCAACTGTGAGGCACATTATAATTATCTAGTAAAAGAGATAAAACTGACATTAAAATGTTTGGTAGCAAAATTCAATTCAATTCAGGAATACTTTTATTTATTTATTTATTCTATTTTTTTTTCATTTATTTTTATTAGTTGGAGGCTAATTACTTTACAAAGACAGGCAACCGTCCGAGAGAGATACCCCACGTCCAAGGTATGGAACAGCGGCTGTGCTTTGCTGGAGCAGCTGTAAAGAGATACCCCACATCCAAGGTAAGAGAAACCCCGGTAAGACAGTCAGCCAAGAGAGGGCGTCAGAGGACAGACAGACTGAAATCACAATCACAGAAAACTAACCAATCTAATCACATGGACCACAGCCTTGTCTAACTCAATGAAACTAAGCCATGCAGTGTAGGGCCACCCAAGATAGATGGGTCATGGTGGAGAGTTCAGACAAAATGTGGTCCACTGGAGAAAGGAATGACAAACCACTTCAGTATTCTTGCCTTGAGAACCCCATGAACAGTATGAAAAGGCAAAAAGATAGGACACTGAAACATGAAATCCCCAGCTCGGTAGGTGCCCAATATGCTACTGGAGATCAGTGGAGAAATAACTCCAGAAAGAATGAAGGGATGGAGCCAAAGCAAAAACAATACCCAGTTGGGGATGGGACTGGTGATGGAAGCAAGGTCCGATGCTGTACAGAGCAATATTGCATAGGAACCTAAAGTGTTAAGTCCATGAATCAAGGCAAATTGGAAGTGATCAAATAGGAGATGGCAAGAGTGAACGTTGACATTTTAGGAATCAGCGAACTAAAATGGACTGGAATGGGTGAATTTGACTCAGATGACCATTATATCTACTACTGTGCACAAGAATCCCTTAGAAGAAAGGGAACAGACATCATAGTCAACAAGAGTCTGAAATGCAGTATTTGGATGCAATCTAAACAATGACAGAATGATCTCTGTTCATTTCCAACATAAACGATTCAATATCATGGTAATCCAAGTGTATGCTCCGACCAGTAATGCTGAAGAATCTGAAGTTGAATGATTCTATGAAGACCTACAAGACCTTCTAGAACTAACACCCAAAAAAGGTGTCTTTTTCATTACAGGGGACTGGAAAGGAAAAGAAGGAAGTCAAGAAAAATCTTGAATAACAGGCAAATTTGGCCTTGGAGTACAAAATGAAGCATGGCAAAGGCTTATAGAATTTTGCCAAGAGAATGCACTGGTCATAGCAAACACCCTCTTCCCACGTCATAAGAGAAGACTCTACACATGGACATCACCAGGTGTCCAACACCGAAATCAGATTGATTATACGCTTTCCAGCCAAAGATGGAGAAGCTCTATACAGTCAGCAAAAACAAGACCAGGAGCTGACTGTGGCTCAGATAATGAACTCTTTATTGCCAAATTCAGACTTAAATTGAAGAAGGTAGGGAAAACCACCATACCAATCAGGTATGAGCTAAATCAAATCCCTTATGACAATACAGTGGAAGTGAGAAATAGGTTTAAAGGACTAGATCTGATAGACAGAGTGCCTGAAGAACTATGGATGGGGGTTCATGACATTGTACAGGAGACAGGGATCAAGACCATCCCCAAGGAAAAGAAATGCAAAAAGCAAAATGGCTCTCTGAGGAGGCCTTACAATAGCTGTGAAAAGAAGAAAAGTGAAAAGCAAAAGAGAAAAGGAAAGATATTCCCATTTGAGTGCAAAGTTCCAGAGAATAGCAAGGAGAGATAAGAAAGCCTTCCTCAGTGATCAGTGCAAAGAAATAGAGGAAAACAATAGAATGGGAAAGACTAGAGATCTCTTCAAGAAAATTAGAGATACCAAGGGAATATTTCATGCAAAGATGGGCTCAATAAAGGACAGAAATGGTATGCACCTAAAAGAAGCAAAAAATATTAAGAAGAGGTGGGGAGAATACACAGAAGAACTGTACAAAAAAGACCACTGTGACCCAAATAATCATGATGGTGTGATCACTCACATAGATCAAAACATCCTGGGATGTGAAGTCAAGTGGGTCGTAGGAAGCATCACTACGAACAAAGCTAGTGGAGGGTTTCCAGTTGAGCTATTTCAAATCCTAAAATATAATGCTGTGAAAGTGCTGCACTCAATATGCCAGCAAATTTGGAAAGCTCAGCAGTGGCCACAGGACTGGAAAAGGTCAATTTTTATCCCCATCCCTAAGAAAGGCAATGTGAAAGAATGTTCAAACTACCATACAATTGCACTCATCTTACACGCTAGCAAAGTAATGCTCAAAATTCTTCAAACCAGGCTTCAACAATATGTAATACATGAACTTACAGATGCCCAAGCTGACTTTAGAAAAGGGAGAGGAACCAGAGATCATATTGTCAACATCTGCTGGATCATTGAGAAAGCAAGAGAGTTTCAGAAAAACATCTATTTCTGCTTTATTGACTGCAAAAGCCTTTGACGGTGTGGACAACAATAAACTGTGGAAAATTCTGAAAAAGTTGGGAGCACCAGGCCACCTGACCTGCGTCTTGAGAAACCTGTATGCAGGTCAGGAAGCAACAGTTAGAACTGGACATGGAACAACAGACTGGTTCCAAATAGGAAAAGGATACATCAAGGTTGTATATTGTCACACTACTTATTTAACTTATATGCAAAGTTCATCATGAGAAACACTGGGCTGAATGAAGCACAAGCCAGAATCAAGACTTCCAGGAGAAATGTTAATAACCTCAGATATGCAGATGATACTACCCTTATGACAGAAAGTGAAGAGGAACAAAAGAGTCTTTTGATGAAAGTGAAAGAGTGGAATAGTTGGCTTAAAACTCCACATTCAGAAAACTAAGATCATGACATCTGGTCCCATCACTTCATGTCAAATACATAGGGAAACGGTGGAAACAGTGACAGACTTTATTTTATTGGGCTCCAAATCCACAGCAGATGGTGACTGCAGCCACAAAATTAAAAGACGTTTGCTCTTTGGAAGAAAAGTTATGACCAACTAGACAGCATATTAAAAAACAGAGACATTACTTTCCCAACAGAGGTCCATCTAGTCAAGGCTATGTTTTTTCCTGTAGTCATGTATGGGTGTGAGAGTTGGACTATAAAGAAAGCTGAGTGCCGAAGAAGTGATGCTTTTGAACTGTGGTGTTGGAGAAGACTCTTGAGAGTCCCTTGGACTGCAAGGAGACCCATCCAGTCCATCCTAAAGGAAATCAGTCCTGAATATTCATTTGAAGGTCTCATGCTGAAGCTGAAACTCCAATACTATGGCCACCTGATGCAAAGAATTGACTCATTTGAAAATACCCTGATGCTGGGAAAGATTGAACATGGGAGGAGAAGGGGATGACAGAGTATGAGATTGTTAGATGGTATCACCAGCTCAATGGACATGATTTTGAGTGAACTCTGGGAGTTGGTGATGGACAGGTAGGCCTGGTGTGCTGTGGTCCATGGGGTTGCAAAGTGTTGGAGCGACAGTACTGGACTGAACTGAGAAAACCCTTAGCAGAGAAAGAAACACGGGCATTGAAAGCAAAATAATTAAATTAATTTCTCACACTAACAAATACACAAGATTCTGAACATGATACTTATGTTCCTTCCTTTGGATGCTTTCTTTGGGGATTTTTTTTTTAACTTGTTAATAAGATTTTTGAGTCACATCCTGAGAAGTGCTCAATCTCAGACTAATCATGTCCCACTACTGATGTAAAATCTTTCTGAGTATTCAACCAACACCACTATCTCTGTGAACTATGAAGTTTTCCAGCTGGTGAGAATAAACACTATTCCTGGCCCAGTGTTAGCTCCAAGCCCTCTTCTTTGTAATCCAACTGGTTAAATCTTCCTCCAGCCTCAGGGATTTTCCTCAAATGCGAGCACAGATCAGTACTCTGATGAAACTTGAGTGAATGAATAATCTGTCTCTCTCCCACAACCCTCTCTAGACTCCAGAACTATAGCTGTATCCTCTGCAGTATTTTGCTCTCAGAATTTTAGCTGCCTTGGTGTCCTCAGACCCTGAACTTAATCTCTTCAACTCAGAAAGTCTTTTGGGAGTTTTTTGATGTATCCTTCTCTGTACCAAAAAATGAAATATTTTAAAAGTAATAAACAGGGAAACACTTGGAACTCAACTAATTTTCCATCTCTCAGGGATCACTGCCACTTAATTCTTACATGTAGTACCTCAAAAATCATTGTTTTCTATTTTTTTCTGACCTGTTTGCTTGTTTCTTAAAATGTTTACATGTATATTTACAGTACTTTTAATCATAAGTTAAAATAGCTGTAAACAGGCAAAATATCTCTTAATCAAGAACTGTGACACATCCACAAAGTGGAAAGCTAATTAGCAATAAACTGAATAAACTACTGATAAATACAAGGATACATGTAAAGCTCAAATGCATAACACTATGAGAAAAATCCATATTTAAGTGTACAGAATAGGCATAATCCTTATACAGAAAGTGCAGATAACTGAATCAAAATTTTTAGATCCAATAAATAAATCCAACAAATTTTCATGGTAGAAAATCAATCCTGCAAAAATGAATTGCATTTACATATTTAACCATGAAATATATAAAAAGAAAATTAAGAAACTAATTCCATTTAAAATAACATCAGTAAGAATACCATATATAGGAATTAAGCAAATAAAGTAAATTAAACACAAATTAATTTAAAATTGGTAACTGTATAAACTTTTCATTGACTAATTCATGGCATATTATTTATTGGCTCCCTAGTTTAAACATATGCTGTCTTTCAACATTCAGTGTTAAACTAGAAATTATTCAGCTTATTTATCAGCAGAGAATTATTATTAATAAATAGCCTGGACATATAGTTTATTCTTTAATTATAATTGTCACTAGTCTGTTAAAGAAATGGAAGTGAAGTGAAGTGAATTGAAGTCTCTCAGTCGTGTCCAATTCTTTGCGACCCCATGGACTGCAGCCTGCCAGGCTCCTCCATCCATGGGATTTTTCAAGCAAGAATACTGGAGTGGGTTGGCTCATTCCCCCTTCAAAAGAAATGGAAACTATGTATCAAATTTATGAAGACTTACATTCTAAGGAGACTGGCCCTAATGCTAATTTACTAACCTTTTAATGGATAAAACACTAATTTAAAACTTGGTCTGCTTTTTTTTCTTTCCAGAGCTTATTTATAACATTAGTCATTTCAGAATGTCTTAGACTGTAGATTAATGGGTTCAGCATTAATGGGTTCTTAGACTGTAGATTAACTGAGTGTATATGATACACTCAATTATTTTTTAATGGGGAAGCTCTTAGCACGTCTTGCATACATAGAAATACAAGAACAAAGAAGCAGATGACCACAGAGATGTGGGAACCACAGATGTGAAGGACTTTCCGCCTCCCTTCCTGACTCAGGTTCTTCAGAGAGTGCAGGATGACTCCATAGGTGATGAGTAAGAGCAGAAACACAACAGTGAAGATCAGTCCCCCACTGGCCAGCACTAAGAGGCCAATAACACAGGTGTTAGTAAATATGGGTTTCAATAACAGGTGCATGTCACACATAAAGTGATCAATGACATTGGGACCACAGAATGGGAGCCCATAAGCAGTGCTAAGTTGCATTATTGAGTGCAGGGAATCTCCAACACAGGACACTAGCAGCAGTAAAACACATATCCTCTGTCTCATGCACTTACATCTATGAGTTCAAGGTCTCACTGAGAGTTTTAGTCATGACGATGTGCAGGTGGACCACCACTGTCAAAATATAGAAGAGCAAGAGCTAGGCCCAAGAGGACAAAGGAAGATATACTGTTCCTTGGTCTCATCTAGTCTGAATAGGACCTGAGTTCACATAGTAGCAGAAGCTATCTTACAAAACGAAGGGGAAAACTTTTAAATGCATTATAAGTTAACCTTTTTCTTTACCTATTCAACTAAAACAATGTGTTCAGTTCAGTTCACTTCAGTTCAGTCACTCAGTTGTGTCCGACTCTTTGTGATCCCATGAACTGCAGCACACCAAGCCTCCCTGTCCATCACCAACTCCCGGAGTTTATTCAAACTCATGTCCATTGAGTTGGTGATGCCATCTAACCATCTCATCCTCTGTCGTCCCCTTCTCCTCCCATGTTCAATCTTTCCCAGCATCAGGGTCTTTTCAAAAGAGTCAGTTCTTTGCATCAGGTGGCCGAAATATTGGAGTTTCGGGTTCAGCATCAGTCCTTCCAAGGAACACCCAGAACTGATTTCCCTTAAGATGGACTGGTTGGACCTCCAGTCCAAGGGACTCTCAAGAGTCTTCTCCAACACCATAGTTCAAAAGCATCACTTCTTCAGCACTCAGCTTTCTTTATAGTCTAACTCCCATACCCATACATGGCTACTGGAAAAACCATAGCCTTGACTAGATGGACCTTTGTTGGCAAAGTAATGTCTCTGCTTTTTAATATGCTGTCTAGGTTGGTCATAACCTTCCTTCCAAGAGTAAGTGTCTTTTAATTTCATGGTTGCAGTCACCATCTGCAGTGATTTTGGAGCTCAAAAAAATAAAGTCTGTCACTGTTTCCCCATCAATTTGCCATGAAGTGATGGGACCGGATGCCATAATCTTAGTTTTCTGAATGTGGAGTTTTAAGCCAATTTTTTCACTCTCCTCTTTCACTTTCATCAAGAGGCTCTTTAGTTCTTCTTCACTTTCTGCCATAAGGGTGGTGTCATAGGCATATCTGAGCTAATTGATATTTCTCCCAGCAATCTTTATTCCAGTTTGTTCTTCATCCATGATGTATCAATTTGTGTCCAATTTGGTAAAGATATTGTGAGGGCTAAGTCTAAAAAAGCCTGCTTCCCTACCTCCAGTGATACAATGCCTCAAAGAATTCTAGATCAAATTAAAAATAGCTACTTCAATAATATTGAAAAAATACTAAGGGTAAAAGCATAGAGAAAATGTTAGTTGCTTAGTTTTATATGACTCTTTGCAACCTTATTAACTGTAGCCTGCCATGGAATTCCTCTGTCCATGGAATTCTCCAGGTGAGAATACTGAAGTGGGTCCCCATTCCCTTCTCCAGGGGATCTTCCCAGGTCTTGACACAGGGTTCAAACCCTGGTCTCTGACATTGCAAGCAGATTCTTTACTGTCTGAGCCACCAGGGAAGCCTGGCATAGGAATATATCATCTGAACTGTGTAGAAGTATATTATTCAAATGGGAATCAGAGAAGTCTTCTCAAAAAAAGCATTGCTTAGTTTCGATTTAAAGGAGTCTCAACTAAAGCTGTTTGAAAGAATAAATAAAGAAGGCAGAAGAATTTCACAGAAATGTGCACCATTTATAAAGTCACAAAGGTGTATTGAAATACACTTCAAAAAACGTATAAACTTAGCATGAGTAGATCAAGCTGTGACTAGAAGTTCACTGTCTTTGGTTTTCTTGGAACTCATTGAGTCTTCCTTAGGGTCTTTCCTGGATGTTCCCATTTCCTGACCTATAAATACTGATGTCATCCAATGTTATATCTCCAGACTCAACCTCTACCCTTATTTTCAAATTTTGGTATGTAATATCTTCAGTTTTGGACATCTATACTTGAATATCAATTTAGTATGTGTAACACATGGGAAATAGATGGGGAAACAGTGGAAACAGTGTCAGACTTTATTTTGGGGGGCTCCAAAATCACTGCAGATGGTGATTGCAGCCATGAAATTAAGATGCTTACTCCTTGGAAGGAAAGTTATGACCTACTTAGATAGCATATTAAAAAGCAGAGACACTACTTTGCCAACAAAGGTCTATCTAGTCAAGGCTATGGTTTTTCCAGTCTCATGTATGAATGTGAGAGTTGGACTGTGAAGAAAGCTGAGTACTGAAAAATTGATGCTTTTGAACTGTGGTGTTGGAGAAGACTCTTGAGAGTCCCTTGGACTGCAAGAAGATCCAACCAGTCCATCCTAAAGGAGATCAGTCCTTGGTGTTCATTGGAAGGAGTGATGTTGAAGCTGAAGCTCCAATACTTTGGCCACCTCATGCGAAGAGTTGACTCATTGGAAAAGACCCTGATTCTGGGAGGGATTGGGGGTAGGAGGAGAAGGGGACGACAGAGGGTGAGATGGCTGGATGGCATCACCGACTCGATGGACAAGAGTTTGAGTAAACTCTGAGTTTGTGATGGACAGGGAGGCCTGGGGTGCTGTGATTCATGGGGTCGCCAAGAGTCGGACACGACTGAGCGACTGAACTGAACTGAACTGAACACAAAGTTTAAAATTTTTCACAATACAAAAGTTGTACCCTATCTCATTAAATGGTACCACCTTCAATGTTATTGCTCAGACAATAAATTTCACTGTCTTTTTCACTCCCCCATTGATCTCCTATGACTTACTCAAACCTTTAGCAAATCCATCTGTCTCTACTTTTTAAATATATCACAAACTTGATGAATTCTCTACCCCATCTTCTTCGTGGCCATGGCAGAAACCTTCTGCCAGTTATGCCTACTAGTATTCTGACTTCTAACAATCTGTTTTCTTGAAGCAGCCCAACAGTTCTCTTTGATGTTATTCTGATTATATTATTCCACTGCTCCAAACTCCCACATGCTAAGTCACTTCTGTTGTGTCCCACTCTTTGCAACTCTATGGATGGTAGCCCGCCAGGTTCATCTGTCCATGGAATTCCCCAGGCAAGAATACTGGAGTGGGTCACCACACCCTCTTTCAGGGAAGTTTTCCTATCCAGGGATCAAACCCATATTTCTTACATCTCTTGCATTGGTAGGGTTTTTGGTTTTGTTTTGTTTTATTTTTTTTAACTACTAGTGTCACCTGGATTTCAATCATTACTCACAGTTTAATGTATCTCTTTTAACATTTATATTCTAAAGAAGAGGTCCCCATGTTTAATTTGAAGAATCTAAGGCTTAGACGTGAAGTGAAGTGTTAGTCACTCAGTCATGCCCAACTCTTTGCAACCCCATGGACTGCAGTCAACCAGATTCCTTTGTCCATGGGATTTTCCAGGCAAGGATTCTGGAGTGGGTTGCCCTTTCCTTTTCCAGGGGATCTTTCTGATCCAGGGATCGAACCCAGGTCTCATGTTCTGCAGGCAGATTCTTTACCAACTGAACTACATAGGAAGTCCCCTAAGGCTTAGAATATCTCATTAATTTCCTGAATGTCAAACATTTTAAGTGATAAAACCAGAATTGGAATCAAAGTTTCATTTATTTCAAAATAATTTAATTTCTTGTATATTAAAGAAAGTTACACAACTATGGAGCCTGATTCCCAGTAATCACTATTCTCATATTTTGGAGGCATGCTTATAATGTGATTGAAGAGTTTTAAGTTACTCACAAAGACTTAAAATTCTTCCAATTTCCTCCAAGTAATGTATACAAAGAATTTAGTAAAGTAGCAGTAAGAGTCTGGAGAAAAACATACTCTACAATCATCAAACTAAGGGTTATCATTGCTTTCATTACCTATTCTGTCTATGAACATGAACACTGACGTCTTGGCAAAGTACTTTAACTGATCAAAAAGCCAAATAAGTACCTGGCAAGTTTTTTTTTCCTGGCAAGTATTAAGTACTCAACAAATGTTACTTGCTGATATTTTGTCCCTCTATCATGGATATACCAAATTTCTTAGTGTTTTTCTTTTTTTTCCCCCCACATGTTACAAAAAGTGTAATCTTCCATATGCATATAAATCATCATTTTCTTGGCATTGGTGGTGGTTTAGTTGCAAGGTCATGTCGACTTTTGCAATCCCATGGACTGTAGCCCATCAGGTTCCTCTGTCGATGGGATTCTCCAGGTGAGGATACTGGAGTGGGTTGCCATTTCCTTCTCCAGAGGATCTTCCCGACCCAGGTATTGAACCCTGGCCTCCTCCATTGAAGGAAGATTCTTTACCAACTAAACTAAGAGGGAAGCCTCTTGGCATTGTATAAAAACTAATTTAATCTACTCTTGAACAAACTCCTCGTGGTATTTTTTACCTCTGTGTTTCTCACCATGTGTGATAGGCTTTAAAATGGGAGTGAGGATTGTAAAAAACATAGTCACCCACTTGTCCACAGGGTACATGGCCACAGGACATGTGTAGGTGAAAATCAGTTCAGTTCAGTTCAGTTCAGTCGCTCAGTCGTGTCCAACGCTTTGCGACCCCATGAATCGCAGCACGCCAGGCCTCCCTGTCGGTCACAAACGCCTGGAGCTTACTCAAACTCATGTCCATAGAGTCAGTGATGCGATCCAGCCATCTCATCCTCTGTTGTCCCCTTCTCCTCCTGCCCTCAATCCCTCCCAGCATCAGGGTCTTTTCCAAAGAGTCAACTCTTCGCATGAGATGGCCAAAGTATTGGAGCTTCAGCTGAAGCATCAGTCCTTCCAATGAACACCAAGGACTTATGTCCTTCAGGATGGACCGGTTGGCTCTCCTTGAAGACCAAGGGACTCTCAAGAGTCTTCTCCAACACCACAGTTCAAAACCATCAATTTTTTGGCACACAACTTTCTTCACAGTCCAACTCTCACATCCATATATGACCACTGGAAAAACCATAGCCTTGACCAGACGGACCTTTGTTGGCAGAGTAATGTCTCTGCTTTTTTTTTTTTTTTTTCCTTAGATCTGTGTCTTTTATTTATTTTTTTTCAATTTATTTTTATTAGCTGGAGGCTAATTACTTCACAATATTGCAGTGGGTTTTGTCATACATTGACATGAATCAGTCATGGAGTTACATGTATTCCCCATCCCGATCCCCCCTCCCACCTCCCTCTCCACCCAATTCCTCTGGGTCTTCCCAGTGCACCAGGCCCAAGCACTTCTCTCATGCATCCCACCTGGGCTGGTGATCTGTTTCACTATAGATAATATACAAGCTGTTCTCTCGAAACATCCCACCCTCACCTTCTCCCACAGAGTCCAAAAGTCTGTTGTCTCTTTTTCTGTTTTGCATATAGGGTTATCATTACCATCTTTCTAAATTCCATATATATCTGTTAGTATGCTGTAATGTTCTTTATCTTACTGGCTTACTTCACTCTGTATAATGGGCTTCAGTTTCATCCATCTCATTAGGACTGGTTCAAATGAATTTTTTAAATGGCTGAGTAATATTCCATGGTGTATATGTACCACAGCTTCCTTATCCATTCGTCGGCTGATGGGCATCTAGATTGCTTCCATGTCCTGGCTATTATAAACAGTGCTGCGATGAACATTGGGGTGCACGTGTCTCTTTCAGATCTGGTTTCCTCAGTGTGTATGCCCAGAAGTGGTATTGCTGGGTCATGTGGCAGTTCTATTTCCAGTTTTTTAAGAAATCTCCACACTGTTCTCCACAGTGGCTGTACTAGTTTGCATTCCCACCAACAGTGTAAGAGGGTTCCCTTTTCTCCACACCTTCTCCAGCATTTATTGCTTGTATACTTTTGGATAGCAGCCATCCTGACTGGCGTGTAATGGTACCTCATTGTGGTTTTGATTTGCATTTCTCTGATAATGAGTGATGTTGAGCATCTTTTCCTGTGTTTGTTAGCCATTTGTATGTCTTCTTTGGAGAAATGTCTGTTTAGTTCTTTGGCCCATTTTTTGATTGGGTCATTTATTTTTCTGGAATTGAGCTGCAGGTGTTGCTTGTATATTTTTGAGATTAATCCTTTGTCTGTTGCTTCATTTGGTATTATTTTCTCCCAATCTGAGGGCTGTCTTTTCGCCTTACCTATAGTTTCCTTTGTTGTGTAAAAGCTTTTAAGTTTAATTAGGTCCCATTTGTTTATTTTTGCTTTTGTTTCCAATATTCTGGGAGGTGGGTCATAGAGGATCCTGCTGTGATTCATGTCGAAGAGTGTTTTGCCTATGTTCTCCTCTAGGAGTTTTATAATTTCTGGTCTTACATTAGATCTTTAATCCATTTTGAGTTTATTTTTGTGTATGGTGTTAGAAAGTGTTCTAGTTTCATTCTTTTACAAGTGGTTGACCAGTTTTCCCAGCACCACTTGTTAAAGAGGTTGTCTTTTTTCCATTGTATATCCTTGCCTCCTTTGTCGAAGATAAGGTGTCCCTAGGTACGTGGATTTATCTCTGGGCTTTCTATTCTGTTCCATTGATCTATATTTCTCTCTTTGTGCCAATACCATACCCTCTTGATGACTGTGGCTTTGTAATAGAGCCTGAGGTCAGGCAGGTTGATTCCTCCAGTTCCATTCTTCTTTCTCAAGATTACTTTGGCTATTCGAGGTTTTTTTGTATTTCCATACAAATTGTGAAATTATTTGTTCTATTTCTGTGAAAAATCCCGTTGGTAGCTTGATAGGGATTGCATTGAATCTATAGATTGCTTTGGGTAGTATAGCCATTTTGACAATATTGATTCTTCCAATCCATGAACACGGTATATTTCTCCATCTGTTTGTGTCCTCTTTGATTTCTTTCATCAGTGTTTTATGGTTTTCTATGTATAGGTCTTCTGTTTCTTTAGGTAGATATACTCTTAAGTATTTTATTCTTTTTGTTGCAGTAGTGAATGGTATTCTTTCCTTAATTTCTCTGTTTTCTCATTGTTAGTGTATAGGAATGCAAGGGATTTCTGTGTGTTAATTTTATATCCTGCAACTTTACTATATTCATTGATTAGCTCTAGTAATTTTCTGGTAGAGTCTTTAGGGTTTTCTATGTAGAGGATCATGTCATCTGCAAACAGCGAGAGTTTCACTTCTTCTTTTCCTATCTGGATTCCTTTTACTTCTTTTTCTGCTCTGATTGCTGTGGCCAAAACTTCCAACACTATGTTGAATAGTAGTGGTGAGAGTGGGCACCCTTGTCTTGTTCCTGATTTCAGGGGAAATGCTTTCAATTTTTCACCATTGAGGGTGATGTTTGCTGTGGGTTTTTCATATATAACTTTTATTATGTTGAGATATGTTCCTTCTATTCCTGCTTTCTGGAGAGTTTTAATCATAAACAGGTGTTGAATTTTGTCAAAGGCTTTTCTGCATCTATTGAGATAATCATATGGTTTTTATCTTTCAATTTGTTAATGTGGTGTATTACATTGATTGATTTGTGGATATTAAAGAATCCTTGCATTCCTGGGATAAAGCCCATTTGGTCATGGTGTATGATTTTTTTAATATGTTGTTGGATTCTGTTTGCTAGAATTTTGTTCAGGATTTTTGCATCTATGTTATTGCATCAGTGATATTGGCCTGTAGTTTTCTTTTTTTGTGTGGCATCTTTTTTGATTTTTTTTGAATGAGAGATCATTCTTATAGAAAATAATCAAAACTTAGTATTAACTGCTTCATATATACTAGGCATGGTGCAAAGAATTTTATTAAAATAATTTCATTTAACATGTTTAAAACAAGTTACATGTTGTTGGAAGATAGGAAAATTGAGACAGAGAAGGCCAGCAATGTGCCTGTCCTAAGTGCATAGAGTGAGTGAGGAGCAGACCAAAAGATACAATTCAAGACTAACTGATCTCAAATCTTTAAAAATAAAACAATAATTATTTATTTATTTGTGTTTGCTCTGGGCCTTTTGTTGCTGTGCTTGGGCTTTCTCTAGATTCAGAGAACGGAGGCTACTCTCTAGCTGTGGGACATGAGTTTCTCACTGTGGGGGCGTCTTCTGTTGCAGAGCATGGGCTCTAGGCCCAAAGTCTTCAATGCTTGCAGCACGTGGGCTCAGCAGTTGAAGTGTGCAGGCTCTGCACACGTGGGCTTCAGTAACTGCAGCACTCAGGCTCAGTTACTGTGTTTTGCAGGTCCCAGAGCTCTGGCTCAGTAGTTGTGGCACATGGACTCAGCTGTTTCATGGCACGATGGAACCCTTGTCCCCTGCATTACCAGGCAGATTCTTATCCACTGTGCCACCAGGAAAGTCCAAATCCCAAGTCTTGATCTTGGTTTGGACCCCACATTACCTTTCATGTAAAAACTTACCAAATAGTAAGTGGGAGGTTTCTTTAACATCCATCTATCAACAAAGACTTTCAGAAGACTGTTTCTCATGGAGACCATAAGTCATTTGGGAATTTGAAAAATGTCAGTTTCTTCCTCTGAGAATTTCCCATCTCCTCTCTCAGGCAGAATTAAGAATTATACAGGTATTTTCCTTACTCTGATAACTTAGTTAATAAGACATTACTAAACCTGTGCATTTCTAATCTGCCCTAAATTTGTTATTAAAAGGAAATATCATGCATTGAACACTTATTATTGACAATCACTTTTCATATTTAATTTAAAAATAACTACATGAGATGAAAATATTATTCTTATTTCATAAATAGAAAATCTGAGGCTAGAAAATTACTTTCACTTGTCTAGGATGGTGTACCAGTAAGCAATAGAATTAAAAGCCCATTACTGTTGTTTCATTTCTGAGTTATTAGCTGTCTTATTTAAGAGCTCTCAGAAATCCGCAATCTCTGGAAAATGTTGGACATATTTCAACAGAGCAAAATAACTATCCTGGATATCATATTATATTTTAAGTGAGCTTTTTGAGAATTCAAACACATGGGGGCCAAATTTTGGTCTACAAATAAGCAAACAGATAATAAATCTTAGGCACTGAGAAATAATAGTTTATTGTTGTTGTTATTGTTCAATCTTGAAGTTTTGTTGGACTGTTTGTTACCTGTGGACTGTAGCACACCAGGCTCCTGTCCTTCACTATCTCCCAGAGTTTGCTCAAATTCCTGTCCTTAGAATCTAATTATTCTTTATTGTGCAAACAAAGAATCTGAGACTCAGTAAGGAAAGCAACAGTTCTAAAATTGCACATTCTGATACTGGCAGTTTAAAGATAAGAATTCAGGTTACCTAAATCCCAATCTGTTTTATCTTTGCCTTATATGGCATTGCTGATATCCTCACTTGTTAGAGAGTAAGGAGAACAATAGGAATTGTTTTTTGTTTGTCTAACTGATGTATGTAACTACTTCAATGAGCTTCACTGTTTTCCAGTGAGACCTGCCTAGGGAAACGAAGATGTTAAGAGACTATAGGCAAATAAATCCTTTGACTCAATCCCATAGGGCTTTATCATATAAATATAAATCACTTTATATGATGTGTTTTCTCTGTGGCTCAGTCTGTAAAGAATCAGCCTGGAATACAGGAGATGCAGGTTGGATCACTGGGTCAGGAAGAATCTTGAAGAAGGGAATGGCTACCCACTCTGGTATTCTTGTCTGGAAAATTCCATGGACAGAGGAGCCTGGTGGGCTACAGTCCATGAGGTCACAAACAGTCAGACACAACTGAGTGATTAACACTTTTAAAGATTAACAATATGGTATTTTTTAAGTTTCCATTTTCCACACTGATTTAGCATGGCTCTCCATTTGTTGCTAAACCAAAAAATTAATTACACAGGAATGGGATAAGACTTATTCCCTACACTCTCAAATCTCTTTAGGAGCACAAGAATATGGTGCTTCTTTGTGCTAACTGTTTAGGAATGGGAGGTTTCTTTCCCAAAAGCATTCTATTCAGTCTTGTATTATAATGACTTTACTCAAGCATCGGGGACCCAATATGGAAATGTATGCCCTCTAGGACACTCATATGCTACTAGATATTCAGAATTGGTCCAGTGTAAGAGCATCAGGTCAATGTTTTGTCACTTTGGAAATGTTAAGAAACAGAAAATGAAATGGAGTTGGAAGACTAGAAAGGGGAACTCCTAAACCCTGCCACATAGCAGAGCTCAGCAAGAAGAAAGACTCTGCTTTCCTGTCAAGGCCTAATGCAATGAAAAATCATGGGGTCTTTATTTACTAGAGCCCCCTTTCCCTCTCAACTCCCCTTTCCCTTCCATAAAAGCACTGTTCTTCCTTTGTCTTGGGGGTGATTGCACATTTTCCTCCATGTTTGCAGGCCTCAAATTGCAATTTTCCAAAACCCATCTTTGGAGAAATGTTCGTCAGTCTATTTGCTTCACATCAACAACTGTCAGTAGGTTTTCTGACCAGTGGAGGACAGTGCCATTCTGCCACCCAGGAGTGAGTTTTAGTTTATAACCTACTTCAAGTTATCTCCAAAAAGATTTGAGTACTTTTATTTGCTCAGAGCATGATTAACTGGTAAATAGTATCAGATTCCACAGAGAAAGATTAGGTTGAAGGTCTATAGCACCTATATGAGGTGATATTACAGAGGTATTATTTTAAAAAATGCTTGATGTCTCCTTTCTTCAAAAATCTCTGGGTTTGGAGGTGACTTGATGTGGAGCCATGATTTTTCTGAATTGAATTCTGATCATTCAGTACAGATCTCCATTCACTAAACCTAGTGTAAGGTGTACAATAAAGATTGATATATCTACACATATATCATATAAATATATGTACATGTATATATACATATATGTATATAGCAACAGGTTTACCATAGTAATATTAGCTATCACATTCACCATCTCACATAATTATTGTTTGTGTGTATAAGTTGAGAACATTTAAGATCTACTGCTAGCAACTTTCAGCATATAAACAGTATTGTTAATTGTTGTCACCATGCTGTGCATTGGGCTTTCCTCATAGCTCAGTTGGTAAAGAATCCACTGGCAGTGCAGGAGACCCTGCTTTGATTCCTGGGTTGAGAAGATCTGCTGGAGAAGGGATAGGCTACCCACTCCAGTATTCTTGGGCTTCCCTTCTGGCTCAGCTGGTAAAGAATCCACATGCAATGCTGGAGACCTGGGTTCAACCCCTGGGTTGGGAAGATCCCTTGGAGAAGAGAAAGGCTACCCATTTCAGTATTCTGGTCTGGAGAATCCCATGGACTGTATGGTCCATGTGGTTGCAAAGAGTCGGACATGGCTAAGTGGCTTTCACATACACACTATAACCCCAAACATCAGAGTGCCACCTTCATGACTTAGTCATTTCCCAAAGGTCCCCTATCACATACTACCACATTAGAAAGGATTTAAATTATGATTCTAGAGAGAGATGCAGACTTTCATTTTTATAGCAACATCCAAAAGTGGAGGAACAAATTACTTAAGATTTGATAAACCAAATGTTTGCTATTATTCGGTGAATAGTACTGTGTTTGAGAAGACTTTGACAAATACAAGAAATATAAGAAATTTGAATATAAGAACTCTCTCTGTAAAAGGTATAAAAATCATGATATGAGGTTTCTCCTTTAGTGTCATTTACTAGTGGAAAGCATCCATTGCCCCATATCCTTCAGTTCAATTCAGTCGCTCAGTCATGTCCGACTCTTTGTGACCCCATGAACCACAGCACGCCAGGCCTCCCTGTCCATCACCAACTCCCGGAGTTTACTCAAACCCATTTCCATCGGGTCGGTGATGCCATCCAGCCATCTCATCCTCTGTCACCCCCTTCTCCTCCTGCCCCCAATCCCTCCCAGCATCAGGGTCTTTTCCAATGAGTCAACTCTTCACATGAGGTGGCCAAAGTACTTTCAGCTTCAGCATCAGTCCTTCCAATGAACACCAAGGACTTATCTCCTTGAGGATGGACTGGTTGGATCTCCTTGCAGTCCAAGGGACTCTCAAGAGTCTTCTCCAACACCATAGTTCAAAAGCATCAATGTTTCAGTGCTCAGCTTTCTTCACAGTCCAACTCTCACATCCATACATGACCACTGGAAAAACCATAGCCTTGACCAGACAGACCTTTGTTGGCAAAATAATGTCTCTGCTTTTTAATATGCTGTCTAGGTTGGTCATAACTTTCCATCCAAGGAGTAAGCATCTTTTAATTTCATATCCTTAGCCCCACACAAATCCAGAACAATAAGTTTCTTCAATCACATGCTTCTAACCATATTAGAGGCAGTTAATATTCTATTTCAAGACTGTTTTCTGAGAGAGAGGGAGGATTTCATGAACGATGTCTCTGTCAAAGAAAACAATATAGTCTGGTAATAAAACCTGGCAATCAGTGTTAGTGATGTCCTGATGGCTTAGAGGGTAAAGAATTATCCTGCAATGCAGGGGGCACAGGAACCACAGGTTCGATCCCTGGGTCAGGAAGATCCCCTGGAGAAAGAAATTGTATCCCACTCCAGTATTCTTGCCTGCAAAATTCCATGGACAGAAGAGCCGCTGAGCTACAGTCTATGAGGTCACAAAGAGTCGGATATGACTGACCAACTAAGCACATGCCTGTTGGTCTCATAAATGGTTTGGCTGTTTGTGTTAGTCGCTCAGTCGTGTCTGACCCTTTGTGACCCATGGACTGTAGCCTGCCATGCCCCAGATGTCTCTGTCCATGCGATTCTCCAGGCAAGAGTACTGGAAGTGAAGTGAAGTGAAGTTGCTCAGTCGTGTCAGACTCTTTGCGACCCCGTGGATTGTAGCCTACCAGGCTCCTCCGTCCATGGGATTCTCCAGGCAAGAACACTGGAGGGGGTTGCCAAATCTGTGTTCCATTAATAAGAGCAATAAGAATGGCATATATTGTCAGAATCTTTCTCAACAATGATATCACTTGAAACATCTGCTGTCAAGTTCCGTAGTGCATATTTGAAGCTAATGTATGATGAATCATGCTAAAGTTATTCATAAAAACCAGAGCCTGCATCTCTATAGGGGTTATGAAACATTATAAACAAAGAGATGGGGATATTGAAAAATAGTGGAAGTTTTACCAGATATTCTAGAGTATCAGGGAAGGTGAAACAATTATCTTTATTAAAATTTAACTCCTAAAAAAGCTAGTAAACTTCAGGAGATAATGTGATTGCCCAATTGGAAAATAAGTAAGACTTGGTTATTTTTCTGCATGTATACCACATTTATTCATATTATTTTTAGAGCCTCTTTATGATAAATACTGAAACTCTGAAACATTCTTTGACCTTAATATTTTAAGCAACATAAACAAAATAGAATATGAAGAGTATATTACAGATGCAAGAGTAACCTATGTGCCTAAATATTAATATGTGCTGTCTTTGTGTGTAGGACAGTGAACCAATATTTTATGTCATATTTCTTATATTATTTTTTGAAATCTGCAATGAGCCCTATTAATCTTAAAGGGTCACTTTTTAAAGAAAGAAACATGATAAAAATCTTCCACTAATTAAATAAATTTAAAATATTAACTATAGCCTAATTCATCATATAGAAAATAAATCTGTAGTCTCAATAGAGACATTTTGCAACCATAAACTATTCATATTTTCTGAAGAAATTGTGGGAATCATTAAAAAATGTGTTTTGAGCATAATATATCCTTTAACTAAAAATAATGAAAATATTAAAAGTATATTTTGATCATTAAGACTCTTCCCAAATAAATCTGCTCATTATGCTCAACTTATTAAAGATGAGAAGATATTTATTCCAGTTAAATAATCACACATAGCTTTCCTTGGAGGAAAAAATCCTCCATAAAAAATAGATGATTAGTTTTTAAAAGAAGAATAAATTTAAGCAAGGCAGTGAAAGTATGATGCACTGAAAAATATATGACTTGATGAAAAAAATTAAAGACACGAGTAAAGAAACTTCATTTTCATGAACTGGAAGAATAAACATTGGTAAAAGTGGCTAATTTTACCGAACAGTGTGGAAGAGATCAGCTATCCAAGAAAAAATGTAAAATTCACTCATAAGCAGTTCACAGAAAAGGAATACAAATCATTTGAAATGTGCAACCAAAAAAAGCCTAAATTAATGGCATTCTGGCAATAACAGGGAATATCAACATTTTAAATGCATAAAACAGTTGACTCAACAATTCCATTTCCAGGAGCTCATATGAAGAAAACTTCAAAATTTCATTGCAGAATTATTTAAAGTTGAAAAAGACTGGGGAAAACATGAAGAAGGCCAGATGAATTAATTGCAGTGTATTTTTTTTTAAAGAAGTTAAGTAGTAGGAGGAAAGTAGAATGAGTTAGACCTATAGAAACTGGTATCTAAAAATATTCAGGAGGTTGAATAGTAAAAGGCACAATTTATACACTGAAACAGAAATGCATATATATGAAGATACCATGTGTTGTATTTGGAAGTGAAAGTCACTCAGTTGTGTCGAACTCTTTGTAACCCTATGAACTGTAACCTGCCAGGCTCCCCTGTCCATGGAATTCTCCAGGCAAGAATGGTGGAGTGAGTTAACATTGCCTTCTCCAGAGGCTCTTCCCAACCCAGGGATCAAATTTGAGCCTCCTGCATTGTGGGCAGATTCTTCACCTCTGAGCCACAGGAAAACCCAAAATTTATACACTGAAATATAAGCACAAATAAATATATAAAAATGCACTGCATTTGCACAATTTTACTTGAAGAATCCTAGCAACAGAGTGTAATGACTGCACAGGAAGGACTGGGAGAATCTGGTATGGGACGGGGAAAAGTTTAATTCTACGTTACTTCATTGTGTGTGTGTGTGTGTGTGTGTGTGTTTGTGTTTGCCAGCACTTATATTAAGCATCATGTTTCCAATTTTTATTTTAAAAAATTGAAATATATTAACTTTCTTATGGAAGATAAATGAAATTGAATAAAAAGGATATTTTCACAGAACTAAATATTTTAACCAGTACAATAAATAGAATGAAGGCAAAAGTAAGAATACAGTTAAAAATAAAAGAAAAAACAAGAAAGTAGTAAAAGTACAAGCAGACATTGATTTAAAATCAGTAACTTTATAAAATTTCATTGACAAATGCATTACTTGTCATTTATTGACTCCTTACTATAAATGCATCCTACTTTTCCAGGTACAGTGATAAATCAAACAGACTGGTTCCAAATAGGGAAAGGAGTATGTCAAGTCTGTATATTGTCACTCTGCTTATTTAACTTATATGCAGAGTACATCATGAGAAATGCTGGGCTGGAGGAAGCCTAAGCTGCAATCAAGATTGCCAGGAAAAATAGCAATAACCTCAGATATGCATATGAAACCACCCTTATGGCAGAAAGTGAAGAAAAACTAAAGAGCTCCTTAATGAAAATCAAAGAGGAAAGTGAAAAAGTTGGCTTAAAACCCAACATTCAGAAAACTAAGATCATGGCATCTGGTCCCATCACTTCATAGCAAATAGATGGGGAAACAGTGGAAACATTGACAGACTTTCTTTTGTTGGGCTCCAAAATCACTGCAGATGGTGACTGCAGTCATGAAATTAAAATATGCTTGTTCCTTGGGAAAAAACCTATGACCAACTAGACAGCATATTAAAAAGCAGAGACAATATTTTGTCAACAAAGGGCTGTCTAGTCAAAGCTATGGTTTTTCCAGTGGTCATGTATGGATGTGAGAGTTGGACTGTAAAGAAAGCTGAGTGCCAAAGAATGATGCTTCTGAACTGTGGACTGGAGAAGACTCTTGAGGAGTCTTCAAGGCTGCAAGGAGATCCAACCAGTCCATCCTAAAGGAGATCAGTCCTAAATATTCATTGGAAGGACTGATGCTGAAGCTGAAACTCCAATACTTTTGCCACCTGATGTGCAGAACTGACTCATTGGAAAAGACCCTGTTGCTGGGAAAGATTGAAGGCGGGAGGAGAAGGGGATGACAGAGGATAAGATGGTTGGATGGCATCACTGACTCAGTGGACATGAATTTGAGTAATCTCCGGGAGTTGGTGAGGGACAGGCAAGTCTGGTGTGCTGCAGTCCATAGGGTCGCAAAGAGTCAGACACGACTGAGTGACTGAACTGAACTGAATGTATGATGACCAGGTATTCTTTTTTTTGTTTTTTGTCTCTATGAAATGTTTATATAATTGAAATCACATTGAATATATAATTTCACATTATAGTTTCTCATCATAAAATTAGTACCAATTTCTCACATCATTGAACCTCAATGTAAAACATCTTCTTTATCCATTCTTCTGTTGATGGACATTTAGGTTGCTACCATGTCTTCTTTAAATGGATAGAGGAGCATTGCAGATATCTCCCACTTTCTGAAATTTCACCTTAGCCACTTCATTTTTATGAAGATGTATATCAATGCTTAATTTAGCTAATAGAAATATAACTGAAGGGAATTTTTTTGTACCCCCAAAAAATCCATTATCATAATAATATTGGTGGATTTTTTAACTTTTTCAGTTTTTCTCTTTTTTTTAAGTACAGTTAATTTACAATGTTGCATTAGTTTCAAGTGAATAATAATGTGGTTCAGTTATATATATATATATATAGAGAGAGAGAGAGAGACAGACAGAGACAGAGACAGAGAGTCATAAATATATATGTATATGTGTGTATATTTTTTTTTCAGATTTTTTTCCATTATTGGTTACCATTGTTGCAGAAATTTGGCTTCTGGACACTGTTGCCAGATTAAATCTCTGGGACAAAATTTTTGGTAAAGTAGAAAGAAATAGTTTTATTGCTTTGACTGGCAAATGGGACCACAGTGCACTAGTGCCCTCAAGAATGTGTGTCCCCCTTGGAGATGGTAGTGAAGAGTCACAGTGTTTCAGAAGCAGGGCTTGTATAGCTCATGGACTTTCCTCTGATTGGTTAGTGGTGAGGTAAGTGGGAGTCACATCATCGACCGTCTGGTTCTAAAGTCTGCATCTTCTGGGCAGCATGCATTTAGTTTCTTGCACCTGGTAGGAGTTTCAGTGTCTGCAAAGAACATAGCTCAGAATCTTTTATATAGACCTATAACAAGAACTAAAAGTTATTGACTTTGTTTAATGGTGAAACTATTATCATTTTGTTTTTCTTGACTATTTTCCTTTCCTTCTGCATTTTCTTACTTCTCTGATTAAATTTATTCTTTGGCAGAAATTTTCTACAGACAAAAGGACAGTAGTTGACATGGCCAGGAGTCTATTCTCGGAGGCCTCCTAGGGTGCTTCTATGTTACACCAATACCATTTTGAAAGAAAGACCATAATAGTTGGTCTTCTGTAAAAGAGAAGTGGTATAAGTTGAACTTTCAAAATGAGGGGGAAAAATGCAATGCTAAAGTACATGCCTACATGTGAGATAAATCTAGAACATATTGACATCATAGTCTTGAAGGACAAACTAAACCTTTAAGACTGCTGATCGTATCTGTAGACTTACACAAACCATAGGCACTATTTCTCATTTGAAAGAAAATAAGACTGATTTTTAAAGACACAGATTGGAAGTTTACAGCTGAAACTTTTGAAAGGAAGTTGTGTTCATCACAATAGCTTCTCACACATTTTATGGTGGAAGAAAGTATTGTGAGTCAAGTAGATTAGTAAACCTCTCTTGGCTTCAATTTGTTTCTCTGTAAAGTGGGGATAATGATAATGGAACCACTAGTTTATTAAATGTATATATAAACTGAGGTGAATGTACCTGATAGTTAAAGTGTTCATTTAATGTAAATATAAATATTTGTAGGAGGCCTACAGAGCAACAGCTTTGGAACCTAACTATGCTTTTATATTGAGATTTGTAAAAGATGCTTAACTTTTTTCAAATGCTTCTTCAAGTTTTAGTACAGAAAGACAAAATGTTCCCTTTATATTCAAGAAACACTGTGATCCATGAGGTTAAGAAAATAAGAGTATATTGAATAATTTCAAATTTCCTGATTTATTTTTCATTCCAAAGAAGAACTAGAGATAGATTATGAATTATCTGTTTTTCCTGTTGTGGGTGTCTCCCTTTTTGCTTTTGGTAAATTCAAAGTACATTAAGAAAAAACATAAGCTGTGATTCCCACACTCAAATGTCCCTTCCCCATGTATCTGCTAAAGAATTTCTGTCCCCTATTTGCTTTAACACAGACTAAGCAAAAAAGGGAAAAAAAAACATTTTTTTGAGATCAAGATTCTATGAAAAAAGCCAATTTCATCCAAGTAACATATATGAAGAATTTACTAAAGCAGCAGTAAGACTCTGGAGAAAAAACTTATTCTACAGTCACCAAAGCAGGGGCTTATGCTTGTTCTTCCCATTGTCTAGTCTGAATCTATGAACACGAACATTGAAGCCTTGGTAAAGTGCAATAACATGTATGAATATGCCTAAAATATACCTAGTCATTAAATCATCAATAAGTACTAGATTCTAGACATTTATTTTCTGCCAGTGGTTGGCAAATTCTTAGTGTTATTTCACAATTTACAACGGGCACAATCCTCCCTAGGTACACAAATGATCACTTAATTGGCTCATGACTACTCTAAGTTATTCTCTTCTTCAACAAACTCCTCATGGCATTTTTAACCTCTGCATTTCTCACTGTATAAATAATAGGATTTAGCATGGGAGTAAAGATTGCAAAGAACACAGCCACCCACTTGTCTGTACGGTAAGTGGCTACAGGGCGCAAGTGAGTTAATATACAAGGGACAAAAAAGCATACCACTACTGTAAAGTGGGAGCCACACGTAGAGAGCGCTTTGCGCCTGCCTTCAGAGCCGTGGGATTTCAGGGAGCTCAGGATGACTATGTAAGAGACCAATAACATGGAGAAAATAAGCACGCACCTGCCCCCACTGTTAGTTGCCACCACCATTCCGGGTTGGTAGGTGTCACTGCAGGCGAGTTCCATCAGGGAGAAGAAATCACACATGAAGTGGTCAATGACATTGGGACCACAAAAGGTCAAGTCGACCATAAAGAGAATCTGCACAGTGGCATGTAGGATCCCCCCGATCCAGGATACCACCACCAGGAGCTGGCAGAGCCCTTTTCGCATGATGGTTGTGTAGTGCAGAGGTTTGCAAATAGCCGCATAGCGGTCATAGGCCATGGCGATGAGAAGGATGATCTCTGATGCTCCCAGGAAGTGCTCCACAAAGAGCTGAGTCAGGCAGCCACCCCGGGAGATGGTTCTCCTCTGGTGCAGCAGGTCAATGGTCAATTTGGGTGTGCTCACACAGGTGAAGAAGGCATCTAAGAAGGACAAGTGAGTGAGAAAGAAGTACATGGGAGCAGAAAGCGTGGGGCTGAGGGAGATGGTGATGACAATCAGCAAGTTGGCCAGCACAGTGAATAAGAAAATGAACAGAAAGACAATGAAGAGTATTTTCTGTAAGTGTGGATTCTGCGTGAGTCCCAGGAGAACAAATTCAGTCACATTATTGGGCAGTGTAAGGACGTCCATTTAGGAAATAACCGTCTTTCCTGGGCCCCTAATTACCTACAACGGAAAAAAGAGTGATACCTTTTAATCATGAAAGGATTGTGGTCTGAATTTCTAAGAACAAAAATAGTGCAGTCATTTTTAACAGTGGAGCGTGTCCTTGGCACTTTTGTCCCAGTACTTCTTTCAAGTCTTCCTACTTCTTACAGGACGGCTTTTTAGCTTCAGACACCTGTCCCCTGTCAACTGTAAAACATCTATAGGGGCAAGATCTGATGTGCAGTTTACTGAGAAAACACTGGGCTCTCTACATGAGACCTGGATTCTCATTCTGGATCCAACTCCATGTGCTACTCTAAGTCATCTCAGTGCTCCATGACTCCAGCCCTCCTCTATGTCTATCATCTTACAAATTATAATTCCCGGATGTATCTTGTAAGCTGAGAAGTGCTGCCCACAAGTAAGAGTTATTTTCTCTTTCGTGGGTATTTACATTTGAAACTTTGGCTCCAGCAGTGGAAAGGAAGACAATATCAATAAATATCTGTCATAAACTAGATATTTTGGGAAGTGATTATAAGTCCTTGGTGACACCTTCTGTCTGGTCCCTTTCAGAACACACATACTATTCAAGGGTGTTTCCTCACTTATCTCAGTGCCTGGAATAGTGTCTGCAGTGCCTGAAACTTACTAGATGATACTAGATGATGCATAAATACTTTGTGAATTGCCATTTTCCATGGGTAAGAGTATGACTCTTCCCCAGAATGTAAGGGCTTCTCTGGTGACTCAACAGTAAAAAATCCACCTGCAATTCAGGAGACCCGGGTTCAGTCCCAGGGTCAGGAAGATTGCCTGGAGAAAGAAATGGCAACCCCCTGTAGTAATTTTGCCTGGGAAATCCCATGGACAGAGGAGCCTGGCCGGCTACAGTTCATGGGGTCCCAAAAGAGTCAGACATAACTTGGCAACTAAACAACAGCAACCAGACTATAAACCTAAGGGGGACTAGTGCTCTTTTTCTCTTGCTCTGTTTATCATTTTTCTCTACTTGATGAGAAACATAAATAAACATTTGAAAGGCAGTGCTTTCTAGTTTAATAGTTTTTGACACCCTTTATGGGGTAAATATGAAAATAATTCATTGCCTCTGGGAAAGAATATATTATTGGATCATTTTACTTTCAAGATAATTATGGCATTTTTATTGGTATTTTTATTCTGTAAAACTCTGTTCCACATATAATTTAACATAATGATATTCAGTCATATTCAGGCTAGCTTCTCTAGACTTGGACTGAAAAAAAATTTTGCATGAAGTTGTTCAGTACACAAGAATTTTTTTAAGCAAAGGAAATCCTTATTTTCAGAGTTCTAAAAATAAAATTTAATGTAGAGAACAGAACAAAAGAGTCTTCTAGGTAAGACAGATAATTTATTGCACATATAAACATGTACACACAGACTTGGCTTCCCAGGTGGCTCAGTGGTAAAGAATCTGCCTGCCAAAGCAGGAGATGTGTGTTCAATCCCTAGATCAGGAAGATCCCCTAGAGAATGGAAAGGCAACCCACTCCAGTATTCTTGCCTGGGAAATTCCATGGACAGAACACCCTACAGTCACAGATCACAAAGAGTCAGACACACCTTAGTGACTAAACAGCAGTAATACACAGACTAACAGAAACATATATAAAACCTTTTACTTGTGATAAGTACTTATTACAAGTTCACTTATTCAATAAGCATCTATCAGAAGATTAGTGTGCACGTTAATATATATTGTTCACACAGTCATAAAAAGCATCCCTGTTAAATACACTTAACTGCTGAAATTTAATTACCAAAGAGCAGCAAGGCATCCTTCCATGACAAGCATGAGTTTCCCATTCTTTATGTTTCTGCTACGTGCATTCCCATGCCTTCTTCTCCTGTCTTCCCATAGTACCCAACATCATCATTCCTGGTTACAGGATACTTCATACTAAAAGAATAAGAAATCTGGCAGCATAACTTCTCAACAAAAAGAGATGAGAAAATATAAATATAATGAAATATATTCTACAAAAAAATAAGTCTTTCTTTTCCAAGATAAGGGGGTACAGAGGTTTATTGTGCAATCACCTAAATTAAGTCTTAAACATATGTGGACACAAAGTGGACAGTAAACTGCACATCGACTACATTTCCTTATTCTGAGGTGGGATCCCCCAAAAGATCAGAAAATAGTGAAATGACATAAAGCAAGGTTTAGATGCAATTACCTAAAGTTTTTTGAAAATAACTAGGAAGAAGCAGAAATAACTTTTTCACATTTCTTTGTCTCCACAATACTCTTTCTACTAATAAATCCTATAGAAAATATTTTTAGAGAAGAAATATTAATATTTATAAGTATGCTCAACACAGTTATTATGATCAGTGGAAAATTTAGAAATGATATGGATTGTTCCACACTGGAGAAATAGATGATTACAATATAGTGCATCTCTTTAATCAATGTGTAGTTTTTAACAGGTGCTTTTAAAAATTGTGAAATATCATACTAACATTCTGTAAAGTCAAGAAAATTGTAGATGCTCTTTTAAATTGTATAATTATTCTGACTAATTTAATTCTAACTAATTGCAGTATGATTCTAACTAATTTAAAATCATATCAACACAAAGAGGCCCTGAGATGTTTTTACTTCTAAGTTGGTGTTTTGTACTTGAGTCTGTCATTCTTGATGTTTCATATGATGAAAAAGGAGTTTCGGTGTCAGGTGAGGATGAGGGGTAACTATATGATTTGTCAGTTATATTTAATTCTCAGAGTCCATGATTACACAATTTCCTGGGGAAAAAAAAAAGACTCACCTGTGAACGTGTCTGACATAGGTTCTGGCAACAGTTGCTTCACCAAGAAAGAAGTAAAATTGTAAACTAGCAAAATACTAACTAGCCCAGCTACAGTAAGCATACATTCCGATTTATAAGTGGTATCTTTGGATAAGCTCTCAAAGCACTTCTATATATCCTGTTTGGGGCAAATTCTGTACAGTTTCTTAGCTATGGCTAACAGGACCTCAGAGGCATTACATCATCATTAGCAGCTCTGCCAATGATTCAAGTATTTCAGGTAAATTAACACAACAGTGGAGAAGTTCTATAGTACTCATCTTTAATTTTGAACTTTTCCTTGAGTCTACATGAAGGTCAAATGCTATAAGAGGAAAAAACATTTGAATACTTATGAAATTAGGTTTTTGATAACAGATGAGCTTAAAATGGAGATTGAATATTTAGTAATGTATAAGTAAATATTTAGGCAGTCAACTATCTGAGTTTTAAAGTTTTATTATAATATTTAAATTGATCTACAATCCATGCCAGTCATAATTTTTAAATACTGCCTTCAGATTTACTTTGAGTGATCAGTTCTAAGCCCTATTATAATATTGGCACTTCACATCAGGTAAATTTTACAGTAATTTTTCAAAGTAGTTGTTTCTTGTGCCAATTTTGAATTTAGATTGACATGATAATGATGAAAATAATTTACTCTTCAATTGTATTCAGAGATGGTAATTTTTTTTCATTTCAATTTAATTGAGCAACATCCATATGCAATAAAAAAATGGGCAATACTATTGACAGTTTATAACAAGGAAATAGAAGATGGGGGATAAAAAAGCCATTTGCCAAGGGGAAATAAGATGCCTGTTCACTAGATCCTGGACCAGGATCCTTACTGTTAAATTAATATTTTAGGAGTAAACATGTTTATGCTGTAACATGTAAACATTACATGTTTATGCTACCACCAACTGTAAAGCTCAGCATTATTATCTACTGAAAGAAATCAGTACTAACATTTGAAATAATTTTGTAAATGAGTGTAATACAATTTGACTCAGGAATATTCTTCATAGAAGCAGCCTCACTCAACAGGTTCAAATATGCTTCATTAATAAGAAAAATAAATTGGACATAACAGTCAATTGGTTTCAGAGAATCTGGTCATTATGAACAACATGTGTCACACATGAAAAGAGTTTAGGATAACTGAAAACTTGTGACTAAACCTAGTGTGACTCAGTTCAGTTCAGTTCAGGTGCTCAGTCATGTCTGACTCTTTGGGACCCCATGAATCGCAGCATGCCAGGCCTCCCTGTCCATCACCAACTCCCGGAGTTAATTTAAACTCATGCCCATCGAGTCGGTGATGCCATCCAGCCATCTCATCCTCTGTTGCCCCCTTCTCCTCCTGCCCCCAATCCCTCCCAGCATCAGGGTCTTCTCTAATGAGTCAGCTCTTTGCATGAGGTGGCCAAAGTATTGGAGTTTCAGCTTCAGCATCAGTCCTTCCAATGAACACCCAGGACTGATCTCCTTGAGGATGGACTGGTTGGATCTCCTTGCAATCCAACGGACTCTCAAGAGTCTTCTCCAACACCACACTTCAAAAGCATGAATGTTTCGGTGCTCAGCTTTCTTCACAGTCCAACTCTCACATCCATACATGACCACTGGAAAAACCATAGCCTTGACCAGATGGACCTTTGTTGGCAAAGTAATGTCTCTACTATTTAATATGCTATCTAGGTTGGTCATAACTTTCCTTCCAAGGAGTAAGCATCTTTTCATTTCATGGCTGCAAGCACCATCTGAAGTGATTTTGGAGGCCAAAAATATAAAGTCTGACACTGTTTCCACTGTCTCCCCATCGATTTCCCATGAAGTGATGGAACCAGATGCCATGATCTTAGTTTTCTGAATGTTAAGCTTTAAGCCAACTTTTTCACTCTCCTCTTTCACTTTCATCAAGAGGCTTTTTAGTTCCTCTTCACTTTCTGCCATAAGGGTGGTGTCATCTGCATATCTGAGGTTATTGATATTTCTCTCAGCAATCTTGATTCCAACTTGTGCTTCTTCCAGCCCAGCATTTCTCATGATGCACTCTGCATATAAGTTAAATAAGCAGGGTGACAATATACAGGCTTGATGTACTCCTTTTCCTATTTGGAACCAGTCTGTTGTTCCATGTCCAGTTCTAACTGTTGCTTCCTGACCTGCATACAGGTTTCCCAAGAGGTGGGTCAGGTGGTCTGGTATTCCCAACTTTTTCAGAATTTTCCACAATTTATTGTGATCCACACAGTCGAAGGCTTTGGTGTAGTCAATAAAGCAGAAATAGATGTTTTTCTGGAACTCTCTTGTTTTTTCGATGATCCAGCGGATGTTGGCAATTTGGTCTCTGGTTCCTCTGCCTTTTCTAAAACCAACTTGAACATCTGAAAGTTCAGGGTTCACATATTACTGAAGCCTGGCTTGAAGAATTTTGTCATTACTTTACTAGCGTGTGAGATGAGTGCAATTGTGCGGTAGTTTGAGCATTCTTTGGGATTGCCTTTCTTAGGGATTGGAATGAAAACAGGTTTTTTTCCAGTCCTGTGGCCACTGCTGAGTTTTCCAAATTTGCTGGCTTATTGAGTGCAGCACTTTCACAGTATCCTCTTTCAGGATTTGAAATAACTCAACTGGAATTCCATCACATCCACTAGCTTTGTTCATAGTGATGCTTTATAAGGCCCACTTGACTTCACATCCCAGAGTGTCTGGCTCTAGGTGAGTGATCACACCATCGTTATTATCTGGGTCTTGAAGACCTTTTTTGTACAGTTCTTCTGTGTATTCTCGCCACTTCTTCTTAATATCTTCTGCTTCTGTTAGGTCCATACCGTTTCTCTTCTTTATTGAATCCATCTTTGCGTGAAATGTTCCCTTGCTATCTCTAATTTTCTTGAAGGGATCTCTAGTCTTTCCCATTCTGTGGTTTTTCTCTCTTTCTTTGCATTGATCACTGAAGAAGGCTTTCTTATCTCTCCTGGCTCTTCTTTAGAACTCTGCATTCAAATGGGAATATCTTTCCTTTTCTCCTTTGCTTTTCATTTCTCTTCATTTCACAGCTATTTGTAAGGCCTCCTCAGAAAACCATTTTGCCTTTTTGCATTCCTTTTCCATGGGGATGGTCTTGATCCCTGTCTCCTGCATGATGTCACAAACCTCCATACATAGTTCATCAGGCACTCTGTCTATCAGATCTAGTCCCTTAAATTTATTTCTCACTTCCACTGTATAGTCATAAGGGATTTGATTTAGGTCATACCTGACTGGTCTAGTGGTTTTCCCTACTTTCTTCAATTTCAGCCTGAATTTGGCAATAAGAAGTTCATGATCTGAGCCACAGTCAGCTCCCAGTTTTGTTTTTGTTGACTGTATAGAGCTTCTCCATCTTTGGCTGCAAAGAATATAATCAATCTGATTTCAGTGTTGACCATCTGGTGATGTCCATGCGTAGAGCCTTCTCTTGTGTTGTTGGAAGAGGGTGTTTACTATGACCAGTGTGTTCTCTTGGCAAAACTCTATTAGCCTTTGCCCTGCTTTATTCCATACTCCAAGGCCAAATTTGCCTGTTACTCCAGGTGTTTCTTGACTTCCTACTTTTGCATTCCAGTCCCCTATAATGAAAATGACATCTTTTTTGGTGTTAGTTCTAAAAGGTCTTGTAGGTCTTCATAGAACCGTTCAACTTCAGCTTATGCAGCATTACTGGTTGGGGCATAGGCTTAGATTACCATGATATTGAATGGTTTGCCTTGGAAACACAGATCATTCTGTCGTTTTTGAGATTGCATCCAATCACTGCATTTCAGACTCTTTTGTTGACCATAGTGACTTCTCCATTTCTTCTAAGGTATTCCTGCCCACAGTAGTAGATATAATGGTCATCTGAGTCAAATTCACCCATTCCAGTCCATTCGCTGATTCCTAGAATGTCGACATTCACTCGTGCCATCTCCTGTTTGACCACTTCCAATTTGCCTTGATTCATGGACCTAATATTTCAGGTTCCTATAGAATATTGCTCTTTACAGCATCAGACCTTTCTTCTATCACCAGTCCCATCCACAACTGGGTATTGTTTTTGCTTTGGCTCCATCCTTTCATTCTTTCTGGAGCTATTTCTCCACTGATCTCCAGTAGCATATTGGGCACCTACCGACCTGGGGAGTTCCTCTTTCAGTATCCTATCATTTTGCCTTTTCATAGTGTGTATGGGGTTCTCAAGGCAAGAATATTGAAATGGTTTGCCATTCCCTTCTGCAGTGGACCGCATTCTGTCAGACCTCTGCACCATGACCCAACCGTCTTGGGTGGCCCCCATATGGCATGGCTTAGTTTCATTGAGTTAGACAAGACTGTGGTCCTGTGATTAGATTGGCTAGTTTTCTGTGATTATGGTTTTAGTATGTCTGTCCTCTGATGCCCTCTGGCAGCACTTACTGTCTTACTTGGGTTTCTCTTACCTTGGACATGGGGTATCTCTTCACGGCTGCTCTAGCAAAGTGCAGCAGCTGCTCCTTACCTTGGACGAGGGGTACACACCCATATTATTGTGCTATGATATTTGTGATGGCATATGCCAAAGGCAATCTAAATGAAGATTTGAAATAAATAAATAAAGAACTACAAGGGGTATGGATTTTCTTCTGAAGTGTGTTCATGAAAATGTCTTGAACTTGTCTTTCAACTCTGGAATTAAAGCCAGAGTCATATCAGAATTACCATGTACTGACAAAGTCATTGTTCCCAACCTCATAAAGATTAATATCTATTCAAAATGTCCCATTGAGTGATCATCCAGCTTCTGCTTAAATATATACAGTGTGGTTAAAGAGACAACTTTAGAACCTCTATACCTGTCTAGTCCAGCACCCCAGAGCCTAGTCAAGCATGAAAAAGAAAACAAAAAGAGTAGAATTAGTCCTAAATCTGTGAAACCTTTCCATAAAAATAATTTTTCAAAGAGGACTTCCTGAAGCTATACAAGGAAAGTCATTTCTAGAATACAAAATAGAGAACAGAGTGGATAAAAACCCTGGAGAGACAGAAACACAGATTCTCAAACTTGAAGTATAAACCAGAAGGAAAATAGAAGGAATAATGCATAGATTTTATAATCATTGATAAGAAACTAGGTGAGGTATGATATGATATTTGATATTTTCAGAGACTAAGTTTACAAAACCAGGTATCTAACAAATTATTCTTATGGGCAGCTTCATTCATTTAAATACATAGAGAAACATGTTCTAAAAATAATAAAACTTTCAATAGCACAAATCACATTAGTCTACTCCAAAAGACTTTCATTCTGAAAGGACATCTCCTAAGTTGTTTACCAGGAATGGAAAAGATTCTGGAGTTGGACTGTGGTCTCAAAACTCTTCCAGATATACTTCTAATTGAAGTAGAAACAAATACAACAATTTTTGTGCCAATAATCATATTGTCATGGGTAGAATCACAGAATGCAGAAACACAAAATGTACCTCGGTAAACTATTTGCAGAAAGAGGAAAAACTGTTTAAAGAAGATGATAGGGTGTGTGTGTGTGTGTGTGTGTGTGTGTGTGAATCACTCAGTCATGTCTGACTCTTTAAGACTTCATGGAGTGTAGCTCTCCAGGCTCCTCTGTCCGTGGAAATCTCAAGGCAAGAATACTGTAGTGGGTAGCTATTACCTTCTCCATGAGATCTTCCCATCACAGGGACTGAACCCAGGCCTCCTGCATTTCAGGTGGATTCTTTCCCATCTAAACCCTCAAGGAAGTCCTGGTGAAATAAAATTCCTGTATCTTAATCTTGAAGTAGTGTGGCTATGCTCCATTACATCTTCATAACCATAATATGCATGCTAAATATTTTTGCATTATGAAGTCTACAGATTTCTTCAACAGGGCATATGCTACTCGTGTCAATTCAGTTCAGTTCACTTGCTCAGTCTTGTCTTAGTCTTTGTGACCTCATGGACTTCAGCACGCCAGGCCTCCCTGTCCATCGCCAACTCCCAGAGCTTATTCAAACTCATGTCCATTAAGTCAGTGATGTAATCCAAGCATCTCAACCTTTGTTGTCCCCTTCTCCTTCTGCCTTCAACCTTTCCCAGCATCATGGTGTTTTCAAATGAGTAAGTTCCTCTCATCAAGTGGACAAAAGATTGGAGTTTCAGCTTCAACATCAGTCCTTCCAGTGAATATTCAGGACTGATTTCCTTTAGGATGGACTGGTTGGATCTCCTTGCAGTGCAAGAAACTCTCAAGAGTCTTCTACAACACCACCAGGTCAAAAGTATCACTTCTTCAGCACTCAGCTTGCTTTATAGTCCAATTCTCACATCCATATATGACTACTGGAAAAACCATAGCTTTGACTAAATGGACCTTTGTTGGAAAAGTAATGTCTCTGCTTCTTAATATACTGTCTAGGTTGGTCATAACTTTCCTTCCAAGGAGCAAGTTTCTTTTAATTTCATGGCTGCAGTCACCATCTGCATTGATATTAGAGCCCAAAAATATAAAGTCTGTCAGTGTTTCCACTGTTTCCCCATCCATTTGCCATGAAGTGGTGGGACCAGATGTCATGATTTTAGTTTTCTGAATGTTGAGCTTTAAGCCAACTTTTTCACTCTCCTCTTTCAATTTCATCAAGAGGCTCTTTAGTTCTTCATTTTCTTCCATGAGGATGGTGTCATTTGCATATCTGATGTTATTGATATTTCTCCTGGCAGTCTTGATTCCAGCTTGTGCTTCATCCAGCCCAGCGTTTCCCATGACATACTCTGTATATAAGTTAAATAAACAGGGTGACAATATACAGCCTTGACATACTCCTTTTCCTATTTGGAACCCATCTGTTTTTCCATGTCCAGTTTTAAGTATTGCTTCCTGACCTGCATACAAATTTCTCAGGAGGCAGGTCAGGTAGTCTGGTATTTCCATCTCTTTCAGAATTTTCCGGAGTTTGTTGTGGTCCACACAGTCAAAGGCTTTGGCATAGTCAATAAAGCAGAAATGGATGTTTTTCTGGAACTCTCTTGCTTTTTTGATGATCCAATGGACGTTGGCAATTTGATCTCTGGTTCCTCTGCCTTTTCTAAATCCAGCTTAAACATCTAGAAGTTCAGATTCATGTATTGTTGAAGCCTAGCTTGGAGAATTTTGAGCATTACTTTACTAGTGTGTGAGATGAGTGCAATTGTGCAGTAGTTTGAGCATTCTTTGGGATTGCCTTTCTTAGGGATTGGAATGAAAACTGACCTTTTCCAGTCCTGTGGCCACTGCTGAGTTTTCCAAATTTGCTGGCATATTGAGCGCAGCACTTTCACAGCATCATCTTTTAGGATTTGAAATAGCTTAACTGAATTCCATCACCTCCACTAGCTTTGTTCATAGTGATACCTCCTAAGGCCCACTTGACTTCACATTCCAGGATGTCTGGCTCTAGTTTGATAATGACACCATCATGATTATCTGGGTCGTGAGTTTCTTTTTTCGTATAGTTCGGTTGTGTATTCTTGCTACCTCTTTTTAATATCCTCTGCTTCTGTTAGGTCCATACCATTTCTGTCCTTTATTGTGACCATCTTTGCTACTCATGTAGTGGAAGGCTGAATCTTTCTATCAAAAGAAGAAACTATAAACACATCAATGACATATACACAAACTTGTATTTTAGTAGCCAACCTCATTTTGGAAAAGAGCTAAAATTCATTCATAACAAAGTTTTGTTTACCTGAGTAATACTTTCTTTGGGCAATTGAAAAGTAAAGATCCCTGTGTTCTTTTTATATATCTCTTATAAATAATCTTGTAAAGCAGTTTTCAAATAAGACTTCCAATTCAAGGAAATAAGTGTTAAAGCAACTTTCTAATAAGTGAAGTGTTTTCTGTATATATTTGACTATGTATTTTTAAACACACTTTCATTTGCTGGCTCCAAATAATTGTTAAGATAACAGTGTAACTTACTATGGTATATAAACAAAGGGTTTGTCATCAATCAAATACCAGCCCTGAAGGGATTCTGTATAATAAATACATTAGAGGAGATGGAATAAGAGTATTCAGGAAGATGACATGTATTTCATGATCTAGTTATTTAATCTTTCTGATCCTCCACTGTTTTCTTTTTTTTTTTTTTTTTTTCATTTATTTTCACCAGTTGGAGGCTAACCACTTCACAACATTGTAGTAGTTTTTGCCATACATTGACATGAATCAGCCATGGAGTTACATGTATTCCCCATCCCGATCCCCCCTCCCACCTCCTTCTCTACCCAATCCCTCTGGGTCTTCCCAGTGCACCAGGCCCGAGCACTTGTCTCATGCATCCAACCTGGGCTGGTGATCTGTTTCACCATAGATAATATACAAGTTTCAATGCTCTTCTCTTGAAACATCCCACCCTCGCCTTCTCCCACAGAGTCCAGAATTCTGTTCTATACATCCGTGTCTCTTATTCTGTTTTGCATATAGGGTTATCGTTACCATCTTTCTAAATTCCATATATATGTGTTAGTATACTGTATTGGTCTTTATCTTTCTAGGTTACTTCACTTTGTATAATGGGCTACAGTTTCATCCATCTCATTAGAACTGATTCCAATGAATTCTTTTTAATGGCTGAGTGATATTCCATGGTGTATATGTACCATGGCTTCCTTATCCATTCGTCTGCTGATGGGCATCTAGGTTGCTTCCATGTCCTGGCTATTGTAAACAGTGCTGCGATGAACATTGGGGTACACGTGTCTCTTTGAGATCTGGTTTCCTTGGTGTGTATGCCCAGGAGTGGTATTGCTGGGTCATATGGCAGTTCTATTTCCAGTTTTTTAAGAAATCTCCACACTGTTCTCCACAGTGGCTGTACTAGTTTGCATTCCCACCAACAGTGTAAGAGGGTTCCCTTTTCTCCACACCCTTTCCAGCATTTATTGCTTGTAGACTTTTGGATAGCAGCCATCCTGACTGGCGAGTAATGGTGCCTCATTGTGGTTTTGATTTGCATTTCTCTGATAATGAGTGATGTTGAGCATCTTTTCCTGTGTTTGTTAGCCATCTGTATGTCTTCTTTGGAGAAATGTCTGTTTAGTTCTTTGGCCCATTTTTTGATTGGGTCATTTATTTTTCTGGAATTGAGCTGCAGGAGTTGCTTGTATATTTTTGAGATTAATCCTTTGTCTGTTGCTTCGTTTGTTATTGTTTTCTCCCAATCTGAGGGCTGTATTTTCACCTTGCTTATAGTTTCCTTTGTTGTGCAAAAGCTTTTAAGTTTAATTAGGTCCCATTTGTTTATTTTTGCTTTTACTTCCAATATTCTGGGAGGTAGGTCATAGAGGATCCTGGGTCGGAGAGTGTTTTGCCTATGTTCTCCTCTAGGAGTTTTAAGTTTCAGGTCTTACGTTTAGATCTTTAATCCATTTTGAGTTTATCTTTGTGTATGGTGTTAGAAAGTGTTCTAGTTTCATTCTTTTACAAGTGGTTGACCAGTTTTCCCAGCACCACTTGTTAAAGAGGTTGTCCTTTTTTCCATTGTATATCCTTGCCTCCTTTGTCAAAGATAAGGTGTCCATAGGTCCGTGGATTTATCTCTGGGCTTTCTATTCTGTTCCATTGATCTATATTTCTGTCTTTGTGCCAGTACCATACTGTCTTGATGACTGTGGCTTTGTAGTATAGTCTGAAGTCAGGCAGGTTGATTCCTCCAGTTCCATTCTTCTTTCTCAAGATTACTTTGGCTATTCGAGGTTTTTTGTATTTCCATACAAATTGAGAAATTATTTGTTCTAGTTCTGTGAAAAATACTGTTGGTAGCTTGATAGGGATTGCATTGAATCTATAGATTGCTTTGGGTAGTATAGCCATTTTGACAATATTGATTCTTCCAATCCATGAACACGGTATGTTTCTCCATCTGTTTGTGTCCTCTTTGATTTCTTTCATCAGTGTTTTATAGTTTTCTATGTATAGGTCTTTTGTTTCTTTAGGTAGATATACTCCTAAGTATTTTATTCTTTTTGTTGCAGTAGTGAATGGTATTCTTTCCTTCATTTCTCTTTCTGTTTTCTCATTGTTAGTGTATAGGAATGCAAGGGATTTCTGTGTGTTAATTTTATATCCTGCAACTTTACTATATTTGTTGATTAGCTCTAGTAATTTTCTGGTAGAGTCTTTAGGGTTTTCTATGTAGAGGATCATGTCATCTGCAAACAGTGAGAGTTTCACTTCTTCTTTTCCTATCTGGATTCCTTTTACTTCTTTTTCTTCTCTGATTGCTGTGGCCAAAACTTCCAAAACTATGTTGAATAGTAGTGGTGAGAGTGGGCACCCTGGCCTTGTTCCTGATTTCAGGGGAAATGCTTTCAATTTTTCACCATTGAGGGTAATGCTTGCTGTGGGTTTTTCATATATAACTTTTATTATGTTGAGATATGTTCCTTCTATTCCTGCTTTCTGGAGAGTTTTAATCATAAATGAGTGTTGAATTTTGTCAAAGGCTTTCTCTGCATCTATTGAGATAATCATATGGTTTTTATCTTTCAATTTGTTAATGTGGTGTATTACATTGATTGATTTGTGGATGTTAAAGAATCCTTGCATTCCTGGGATGAAGCCCACTTTCATGGTGTATGATTTTTTTAATATGTTGTTGGATTCTGTTTGCTAGAATTTTGTTCAGGATTTTTGCATCTATGTTCATCAGTGATATTGGCCTGTAGTTTTCTTTTTTTGTGGCATCTTTGTCTGGTTTGGGAATTAGGGTGATGGTGGCCTCATAGAATGAGTCTGGAAGTTTACCTTCCTCTGCAATTTTCTGGAAGAGTTTCAGTAAGATAGGTGTTAGCTCTTCTCTAAATTTTTGGTAGAATTCAGCTGTGAAGCCATCTGGTCCTGGGCTTTTGTTTGCTGGGAAATTTCTGATTACAGTTTCGATTTCCTTGCTTGTGATGGGTCTGTTAAGATCTTCTATTTCTTCCTGGTTCAGTTTTGGAAAGTTATACTTTTCTAAGAATTTGTCTATTTCTTCCAAGTTGTCCATTTTGTTGGCATAGAGCTGCTGGTAGTAGTCTCTTATGATCCTTTGTATTTCAGTGTTGTCTGTTGTGATCTCTCCATTTTCATTTCTAATTTTGTTAATTTGGTTCTTCTCTCTTTGTTTCTTAATGAGTCTTGCTAATGGTTTGTCAATTTTGTTTATTTTTTCAAAAAACCAGCTTTTAGCTTTGTTGATTTTTGCTATGGTCTCTTTAGTTTCTTTTGCATTTATTTCTGCCCTAATTTTTAAGATTTCTTTCCTTCTACTAAGTCTGGGGTCGTTCATTTCTTCCTTCTCTAATTGCTTTAGGTGTAGAGTTAGGTTATTTATTTGATTTTTTTCTTGTTTCTTGAGGTAAGCCTGTAATGCTATGAACCTTCCCCTTAGCACTGCTTTTACAGTGTCCCATAGGTTTTGGGTTGTTGTGTTTTCATTTTCATTCATTTCTATGCATGTTTTGATTTCTTTTTTGATTTCTTCTATGATTTGTTGGTTATTCAGAAGCGTGTTATTTAGCCTCCATATGTTTGAATTTTTAATATTTTTTTCCAGTAATTGAGATCTAATCTTACTACACTGTGGTCAGAAAAGATGACTGAAATGATTTCAATTTTTTTGAATTTTCCAAGACCAGGTTTATGGCCCAGGATGTGATCTATTCTGGAGAAGGTTCCATGTGCACTTGAGAAAAAGGTGAAGTTGATTGTTTTGGGGTGAAATGTCCTATAGATACCAGTTAGGTCTAGCTGGTCCATTGTGTCATTGAAGGTTTGTGTTTCCTTGTTAATTTTCTGTTTAGTTGATATGTCCATAGGTGTGAGTGGGGTATTAAAGTCTCCCACTATTATTGTGTTATTGTTAATTTCCCCTTTCATACTAATTAGTATTTACCTTACATATTGTGGTGCTCCTATGTTGGGTGCATATATATTTATAATTGTTATATCTTCTTCTTGGATTGATCCTTTGATCATTATGTAGTGTCCTTCTCTCTTTTCACAGCCTTTATTTTAAAGTATATTTTATCTGATATGAGTATTGCGACTCCTGCTTTCTTTTGGTCTCTGTTTGCGTGAAATATTTTTTTCCAGCCCTTCACTTTTAGTCTGTATGTGTCTCTTGTTTTGAGGTGGGTCTCTTGTAGACAGCATATATGGGGGTCTTGTTTTTGTATCCATTCAGCCAATCTTTGTCTTTTGGTTGGGGCATTCAACCCACTTACATTTAAGGTAATTATTGATAGGTATGGTCCCATTGCCACTTACTTTGTTGTTTTGAGTTCACGTTTATACAACCTTTCTGTGTTTCCTGTCTAGAGAAGATCCTTTAGCATTTGTTGAAGAGCTGGTTTGGTGGTGCTGAATTCGCTCAGCTTTTGCTTGTCTGTAAAGCTTTTGAATTCTCCTTCATATCTGAATGAGATCCTTGCTGGGTACAGTAATCTAGATTGTAGGTTATTCTCTTTCATTACTTGAAGTATGTCCTGCCATCCCCTTCTGGCCTGAAAGGTTTCTATTGATAGATCAGCTGTTATCCTTATGGGAATCCCTTTGTGTGTTATTTGTTGTTTCTCCCTTGCTGCTTTTAATATTTGTTCTTTGTGTTTGATCTTTGTTAATTTGATTAATATGTGTCTTGGGGTGTTTCGCCTTGGGTTTATCCTGTTTGGGACTCTGTGTTTCTTGGATCTGTGTAACTAGTTCCTTCCCCATTTTAGGGAAGTTTTCAGCTATTATCTCCTCGAGTATTTTCTCATGGCCTTTCTTTTTGTCTTCTTCTTCTGGGACTCCTATGATTCGAATGGTGGGGCGTTTCACATTGTCCCAGAGGTCCCTGAGGTTGTCCTCATTTCTTTTGATTCTTTTTTCTTTTTTCCTCTCTGCTTCATTTATTTCCACCATTTTATCTTCTACCTCACTTATCCTATCTTCTGCCTCTGTTATTCTACTCTTGGTTCCCTCCAGAGTGTTTTTTATCTCATTTATTGCATTATTCATTTTTAATTGACTCTTTTTTATTTCTTCTAGGTCCTTATTAAACATTTCTTGCATCTTCTCAATCTTTGTCTCCAGGCTATTTATCTGTAACTCCATTTTGTTTTCAAGATTTTGGATCATTCTTATTATCATTATTCTAAATTCTTTTTCAGGTAGATTCCCTATCTCCTCCTCTTTTGTTTGACTGGTGGGCATTTTTCATGTTCCGTTACCTGTTGAGTATTTCTCTGCCTTTTCATCTTGTTTAGATTGCTGTGTCTGGAGTGGGCTTTCTGTATTCTGGTGGTCTGTGGTTCCTTTTTATTGTGGAGGTTTCACCCAGTGGGTGGGGTTGGACGATTGGCTTGTCAAGGTTTCCTGGTTAGGGAAGCTTGTGTCGGTGTTCTGGTGCGTGGAACTGGATTTCTTCTCTCTGGAGTGCAATGGAGTGTCCAGTAATGAGTTTTGAGATGGGTCTATGTGTTAGGTGTGACTTTGGGCAGCCTGTATTTTGACCCTCAAGGCTATGTTCCTGCGTTGCTGGAGAATTTGCATGGTATGTCTTGCTCTGGAACTTACTGGCTCTTGGGTGGTGGTTGGTTTCAGTATAGGTATGAAGGCTTTTGGATGATCTCTTATTACTTATGTTCTGTGTAGTCAGGAGTTTTCTGGTGTTCTCAGGTTTTGGGCTTAAGTCTCCTGCCTCTGGGTTTCAGTTTTATTCTTCCAGTAGTCTCAAGTTTTCTCCAACTATACAGCACTGATAATAAAACTTCTAGGTTAATGGTGAAAAGATTCTCCACAGTGAGGGACACCTAGAGAGGTTCACAGAGTTACATGAAGAAGAGGAGAGGGAGGAGGGAGATAGAGATGAGCAGGAGGAGAAAAAAGGGGGCTCAAGAGGAGAGAGACAGATCTACACAGTTGTCTGTTTCCAGAGTGTTCTCCGTAGCCCAGACACCCACAAAGATCCACAGAATTGGATTGGGAAGGGAAGGGGAAAGGAGGAAATAGAGGTGTTCTGAGGTAGAAAACAGAGAGTCAAAAGTGGGAGAAAGTAACCAACACACTCCTCAATAAAAATGGGAACTGAATATTGGATTCTTAAATGTCCAAAATTTATATCACATACTGAAAAACAAAGATTAAAAATCTAGAGTAGAGGTTAGACTTTTAAAAATACAATATTAAAAACAAAAGCAAAAACACAGAAAAATTTAGAAATATATATGAATTTCGGTTTAAAAATAAGGCTTCTCTCTCTCTCTTTTTTTTTTTTTTTTCAAGGTTATGGTGAAATGAAAATTAAAATTAGGGGTAATAGAGGAGTAATAGAGGACTTTAAAAGAAAATAAGAGAAAAAAAAGAAAAAAAAGTTTTTCCTAATTAAAAAAATCTTTAAAATATATGAAAATGAAAGTTAAGGAGTAATGGGGGAGTAATAGGGAATTTTGAAAGAAAATAAAAGAGAAAAAATAAAAAAGAAAAGAAGAAAAAGTAAAAATATATCTAGGAATTTCTCTGGAGCTGTTGCAGTCAGTGTGGGTTCGGTTCAGTTTCAGATAGCTCCTTGTTCCAGCTTACACTTCTCCATATCTATAGGCCCCTTCCGGTGTAGACAATGTCACCTACGGGTATTTTAATCTGTTGCACCGGTCCATTCTGAAGCGGTTCCCTTTGTTTATTTGGCTTCTGTTTGCCGTCTCTTCAGTGTCTAATTTCCGCCCTGACAGGCGGGCGAGGTGGTCTCTTGTTCAGGTTCGCTAGTTCAGTCCTGCTGCGGGGAGGGCGGGGCGCTGCAGACAGATATCACTGTGTGGGGGGAGCACTCACCGTGTTCCAGCCACACTGGGTTTGCCCCTGATCACGGGTGTGTGTGCTTTCCCCATCTACGCTGCTCAGGCTCCCGGCTGCTCTATATGGAGCGGGCCCTGCATTGCGTGCGGTTCCAGTTTCCAGGTATTCCACAAAAACGCAGACTCGGTTGCACCTGCGTTTTGTACCTTCCCAGGCCCGAGCAGCTCAGGCAGCCAGGAGCTTGACGGGCGCACTCTCCCCAGGTGCGGAGTGCCTTCTCCCCTCTGCGGTCCCAGCCTCAGTTTCCACCTGCGCCAGTGGGTGCGTGCGCCTTGTGTTTAGCCACGACCCTCCCGGCAGATGTCGACCATCCAGAATCTCAGGAAGTCTTTGGTTAGAAACTGGAGGCTTGTTTGCACTGTGGTAGGGGATGCCATCTCTGGGGCCAAGTTTGCCCCTTTCCCCTCCTCCATGCCTCCAGCAGGGATGGGCCGGTCCACCGCCGGCTAGCTCTTCTCTGGAGTTGCTCAGTCCCTTTGTTCTGTGAATGGCCGGCTGTGTGTTCAGGCCGGTTAATTTTCTCTCTCTCTCTCTCTCTTGCTATCCCACAGTTTAAGTTGCTATCTCACGAAAGCTCCCTCCGATTGCTCTCAGGGCCTTTGGGCCCGGTCCTTATCCTAAGCAATGCCGCCTGCTCCTCTCCTTTCCGCCGTCACTTGCTGGTGGCGGATGCGGGCGTCTGGGGTACTTTTCTGCTGGAAGTTGCTTTTAGGCACGTAGTCTGTGGGCTTTATTTATTTTCCCTCCCAGTTAGGTTGCCTTCTGAGATTCGAAAACTTCCCCCAGACCCGCCAGTGCGAGGGTTTCCTGTTGTTTGGAAACTTCTTCTATTAAGACTCCCTTTCCAGGATGGGTCTCCATCCCTAGCTCTTTTGTCTTTCTTTTTATCTTTTATATTTTGTCCTACCTCCTTTCGAAGACAATGGGCTGCTTTTCTGGGCACCTGATGTCCTCTGCTAGCGATCAGAAGTTGTTTTGTAAAGTTTACTCAGCATTCAATTGTTCTTTTGATGAATTTGTAGGGGAGAAAGTGGTCTCCCTGTCTTATTCCTCTGCCATCTTGGCTCCTCCCTCCTCCCTCCACTGTTTTCTATAAAGTAAGTTCACTAAATTTTAATTTTATGTATTTTTTTCTCATTTGGAAACACTTTAAAATTTAGTCATCGGTTTAAATATAATGCAATTAATTTTCATAATCACTGGCAACTTTACCCAACAGGGCAAGAAATAAAACATAATTTAAATATTAGGACTATCAAGTGTGTGTCAAGAGAGTATTGGCAAGTATCTTCCTTCTATTTTATATTCCACATCATCATTAATGCCGGTAAGCCATACAGGTTTCTGAGTACCAACTACTTAAATCACAGGCACCTTATACAACTCTATAATGAGAAAGGAAAAATAAAACTTCTATGACTAAAAAGGAAGAGGAAGTCTGATGAAATACTGTTTTTGGTGATGTCTTTTGAAGTGTTTGAAAGACTATCACATTTAAATTTAGGAGAATACAGATTTAAATATTACCTCTGCCTACATTGCAGAAGTCCTGTTAGTGTCAGATTAGGGGTTTGGGAATGTCTTTATAGTAATACAAGATGAAAATATAAAGATCATGAAAATATAAAGATTACCTTTGCCTTCTCCAGGAGATCTTCCCAACCCAGGAATTGAACCCAGGTCTCCCTCATTGCAGCAGGATTCTTTACCAACTGAGCTATCAATATCAATAAAACATCAATAAAATATGAACATATAAACATCACGATAGAAATAAAATCTTCATATTGGCTCACTGAAATTGTATTCCAGTTTAATAACATTTTAATGACAGTTTTGCCCTCTATATTCCTTACTGTGTAGATAACAGTATTACTGCTATGATTTTACCCATGGGAAAAGTAGTTACTGGTTGCAGATACATAAATATATAGGTTACAGAAAACATTACAACAACTCTGATGTGGAAGCCACAGGTAGACAAGGCTTTGTGCTCCCCATGAGTCCTCAACATGCACAGGAAAAACACACAGAATATCAATGACATTACAAAAGCATTGACAAGGAGTGCCAACATCGGCAGCAACCAAGAAACCATCAAGGAAAGTGTCAGTGCAGACATGATGTATTCAGGGAAAATGTCACACATGAAATGGTCCATGATGTTGGGGCCACAGAATGGGACCCAGAAAATGACTAGGTTCTGCACAGTCAATTATTGAAAACCCATTGCCCAACACACTTCCACCAGGAGGAAGCATATGTAATGGTTCATGATGGTAACATAATGCAGATATAGCACATACACACTGCAGATGGCCACCTATTGGTCATAGGCTATGGCCACAAAAGGACAATCTCTGAAGCTCCCAAGAAATGTTCAATGAAAAGCTGTGCCATGCAATCCCTGAAGGAGACAGCTTTTGAATCAGAAATCAAATCAACTATCATTTTTGGTATTATGAAAGAGGAATAGCAGGCATCTATAAAGGACCGGAAAGTCAGGAAGAAATTCAACAAGGAGTTCAAAGGCTAGCTGCAGATTATAGTGACCACAGTAAGCAGGTTGCCCATGACAGTAACAATGTAAGTGATAAATAACATGAAAGTAGAATCCTCTGTATCTGAGGATTCTGGGTAAGTCCCATTAGAATGTCTTCAGTCACATTCATCTTGTTTTATTCCATTTCAGTGCTGTTGATGAATTCAGAAGTGGAGAATTGATCTGTAAAGACAAAACTTTTAATAGCAAAGAGATGAGAAATTTATATTTTGGGTTTCCAGGTAAGACCAACACACTTTAATAATACATGGTATTTTTTTTGCTTGGTGTGTAGGTAGAGAAGAAGCATGCTACCTTTTATATTTTATAGGAAGAGTAAACTTTCAAGGACATTTAATTCAGCTTACTACAAGGATGATCAATCAGGTCCTTCTTCCACACCTTCTGATAAGTGGTCCTTGGTTCTTTGCTGGAGGATACCTAGGTCCAGGTGCTCACCAAGTAATAAACTGAGAGCTTCTCAAGCAAGAAAAAATGTTAAAAAACACTTCCTTAAAAGTTAAAATACATTGTACAACAACTGGATGTGATCTAAATACTGTTTATACACAGTCTAATTTACTCCTTTCTTCCATGTAAAAGCACTTAAATAAGTCTGAGATACAGGCCTGTATCTGCTGTCACCTCTTATCAATTATCACTTAAGTCAGAGTCTGACTCACATTGTTGTTCCATAAAATTAGGTGAATAAATTAGGTTGGAAGACTCTCCCTCTGTTTTCCTTTCTCAAGCCAACTCCAAAAATGGTGCTTACTCTCTTTCTTAAAAAGACAAAACAAACAAAAAACAATTAAATAAACTGTTGGGAAAATGGATAGATATATTCCTTTCTCCCACTAGGATCTCTCACTTTCTCCACCCTGAGGAGCCCTTGTCCTTGGTCTGCTTCAACCATCTCCCTTACCTCCTAGCCAAGATGTAGCACTAGCTGAATATTAGTAGTCAGGTGAGAAGAAAATAAGAAATGTCATGGGGTTTACAGTCCTGGTTCCTGTTATGGTTTGTCAGAGGCTGGGAAGCTTTAGCTGAGGCTGCACCTTTTAGATGGACCTTCGGGTTCCTGTGATCTCTCTCCCCTCCATCTCACAGGCCTTATAGCTGGGTCTTCGATGGTACTATATTATCCCTTATCAGTTTCCCCCAATTCTATCCATAACTTAATAGGTTATCATGTTAAACTATTTTCAATTTCCCATTTTAAATATCTTTTTTCTTGTCAGTTTTCCAATGGATATATAAAGTTTGTTTGCAGATGATGACTGTAGTCATGAAATTAAAAGATGCTTATTCCTTGGAAGAATCTCTTTGACAACCCTAAGCAGCATATTAAAAAGCTGTGACACTACTTTGCCAAAAAGGTCCATATAGTTAAAGCTATGGTTTTTCCATTAATCATGTATGAATGTGAGAGTTGGACCATAAAGAAGGCTGAGCAACGAAGAATTGATGCTTTTAAACTGTGGTGTTGGAGAAAACTCTTGAGAATCCCTTGGACTGCAAATAAATCAAACCAGTCAATCCTAAAGGAAATCAATCCTTATTCATTGGAAGGACTGATGCTGAAGCTGAAGCTCCAATACTTTGGCCACCTGATGTGAAGAGCTGACTCATTTGAAAAGACCCTGATGCTGGGAAAGGTTGAAGGCAGGAGGAGAAGGGGACAATAGAAGAGGAGATGGTAGGATGGCATCACTGACTTGATGGACGTGAGTTTGAGCAGGCTCTGGGAGATGGTCAAGAACAGGGAAATTTGGAGTTCTGCAGTTCATGGGGTCTCAAAGAGTTGGACACAGCTGACTGAACAACAACAACAATAAGCTGGAATTTCATCACCTCCACTAGATTTGTTGGCAAGAATTAGGATCCTGAAATCAGTTCCTGAATTTATCGAATTATCTAAAGATCTGTTCCACCAATTCCCCTGGAGCACTGAGTGCCTCACTGAATTCCCCTGAATCCCCCTCAGGGTGTTTTGAAGGTCAGCAGCTATAGCAGCACAGGATCCAATGTCCACAAAGGCAGATGGCAAATGCTCTTTTTGTTGTTCAATCATTGACAAATACACTTGGTGTATTCAGTCAGAATGCCAATTTATAGTTAACAGTGCTGTATCTTCCCTTATTGGTTTCCCTCAACACCATCCATATCTTGATAAACTATTGAAAGGTTGTTGCTGAACAATAAGACACCGGGATTCTTGGCCTCCAGAGGAGACGAATTCACTCCGGGGCCAGAGACGAGGCTGGATCGCTCAGAGCTTTTGTGTAATAAAGTTTTATTCAAGTATAAAGGAGATAGAGAAAGCTTCTGACATAGGCATCAGAAGGGGGCAGAAAGAGTACCCCCCTGCTAGTCTTCAGCTGGATGTTATATAGCCACTAGCAGTCTGTTAATGAAAAGAAAGGAATGTCTTAAAACTCAGAATGGCACCAGATAATTCATCCCAGGCCATGAAACAATTGACTTGAATCTTGTAGAAGGGCAGATTACCATACAAATTGTTTCATTTACATAGATTATGGGAACAATATCTGAGTATAACATACTGGTTTGTCAAGTAGGTTGAGCCATTTGGTGGAACCAACTTGAAGACAGAGTCTGGGGTACATTAACATAGCTTAAGACAAACATTTCCATAAGAAAAATGTATTGGTTAACTCAAGGTTTGAGAATAGTTCGCTTCAGGTAAAACCAGGTGTCATGGTAACACAGTATTTTAAGAGAAACTTCCTTTTAAATTTGTACAGAGAAGGAAAAAAAAATCTCCAGTTTGTTCCCTCCTGCCCCTTAAGAGAGATAAAAATGTCTGGCACTTGCAGCCTATTTCCTCTGTTCGGAGACCTCTGGCCTTCCTACCTGTTACCCTCTCACTATCATTTTAAACTCATTTAATATCCCATTTAAAATATGCTATGTTCTTTTGTGTTTTTCAAAGGAATAAAGGAGTTCGTGTTTTCTTTCTTTGTAAAAATTTAATATGTGAGAAAATATATTCCCTTTAACAAATTTATTTTATTTTTGAAGCATCTGTACTTCTTTTGATAAATAACTGCTAAATAAACTTAACTTTGATCCGGAACAATTATTCTGAAAGACTGATACATAACATAAAGATTACCAGGTGTCTTCATGGAAATCTATGTGTTACTTTTTAACACTGTCATGGAGTTATGTGATTCTATGGAATTCATACCTTATACTGCCTTTAGCTAGTTTGTAAATCACTAAGTTATAGATGAGTGGTAAAAATTCAAATAATTATATTGATAAAAATGCAAGTTAAAAAAAATGCAAGTTAGGGGTTGATATTTGTTTGATTTTCCTTACCATTCCAGTGAAAAACAGTTTTGCATTTATTTTAAATTTATGACACTTCCCTAAGTGAACAATGTAAGAGCAGCTTTTCCTTTTGACTGAAGCAACAGTTAGAACTGGACATGGAACAACAGACTGGTTCCAAATAGGAAAAGGAGTATGTCAAGGCTGTATATTGTCACCCTGCTTATTTAACTTATATGCAGAGTACATCATGAGAAACGCTGGGCTGGAGGAAGCACAAGTTGAAATCAAGATTGCCAGGGGAAATATCAATAACCTCAGATATGCAGATGACACCACCCTTATGGAAGAAAGTGAAGAGGAACTAAAAAGCCTCTGGATGAAAGTGAAAGAGGAGAGTGAAAAAGTTGGCTTAAAGCTCAACATTCAGAAAACTAAGATCATGGCATCTGGTCCCATCACTTCATGGGAAATAGATGGGGAAACAGTGGAAACAGTGTCAGACTTTATTTTTGGGGGCTTCAAAATCACTGAAGATGGTGCTTGCAGCCATGAAATTAAAAGATGCTTACTCCTTGGAAGGAAAGTTATGACCAACCTAGATAGCATATTAAAAAGCAGAGACATTACTTTGCCAAAAAGGTCTGTCTAGTCAAGGCTATGGCTTTTCCAGTGATCATGTATGGATGTGAGAGTTGGACTCTGAAGAAAGCTGAGTGCCAAAGAATTAATGCTTTTGAGCTGTGGTGTTGGAGAGGACTCTTGAGAGTCCCTTGGACTGCAAGAAGATCCAACCAGTACATTCTAAAGGAGACCAGTCCTGGGTGTTCATTGGAAGGACTGATGCTGAAGCTGAAACTCCAATACTTTGGCCACCTCATGCGAAGAGTTGACTCATTGGAAAAGACCCTGATGCTGGTAGGGATTGGGAGCAGGAGGAGAAAGGGACGACAGAGGATGAAATGGCCAGATGGCATCACCGACTCGATGGACATGAGTTTGAGTAAATTCCGGGAGTTGGTGAAGGACAGGGAGACCTGGTGTGCTGCAATTCATGGGGTCACAAAGAGTTGGACAAGACTGAGTGACTGAACTGAACTGAACTGATGACTCTAAGCAAACCTGATAAACTTAGAATGATACTATGGTATCCCATTTGGGGAAAAAAGTAAGACTTGGTTATTTTTCTGCACATGCATCATGTTCAATCAATTTTGTTAATTAACATCCTAAAAATAATTAATATTGCACACTGAAATATTCTTCATCAATTGTATTGTACTAAGACATAGAAACAAAATAATATGTGTAAAGTACCTTGCAGATACAAAAGTAAGTCATCTAAATCAAATATTAATATGGGCTGTCTTTGTGTGAAGAGGAGTAAGCTGAGATGTATATAATACTTCTTAATCTCCTTTTTTCTGAAATCTGTAATACACCTCAATAATTTTGAAAAAGATCACATTATTTAAGAGAAAAGTATGAGGAAAAACTTACACTAAATAAATAAATTAGCAGTATTAACTATGACTTAACTCATTGTGTAGCTTAGCAGCAGCAACTCATCGCGTCAGGGGAGTGTGTAATTTCATTAGTTCTGCCTCACCACAGCAAAGATTGGAAACTGCAGACCAGTGTTATAGCTTGGTTACAGCTCAGAGTTTTATTCAGCAACTAAAGGAAACTACACCCTGGAGGTGTGAGGGCAGGGGGTCCCAAAGGAAAGGACTCAATCTGTCTTAACTTTCTCTTTTTATACATTTTATGCACCAGCCCCCCCACCCTCGCCCCCGCCCCGGCCCAGCCTGCCTTATGCAAATTGCGCTAGCCAAGAAGTGGGTGTGTTTGCTTCACCTAAAGTCCTCACTCCGGTCCTGAAGATTTTCTTTTGTTCCATTTTTGTGGGCTTCTCCCTTTCTTTGTCTTTTAGCCACTGCCATTTCGGACTCCTTTTTCCTATTCTAACTACCTAACAATCATACAGAACATAAATGTATAGTTTTAATAAAGTTATTTTATACCCAAAGCTGTACATATTTTCCAAGGAAATTGTGTAAATCTTAAAAACCTATTTCAAGCAAAATATAAACTTTGAAATAAGAAGTCATTAAAATGTTAAAATTATATTTTGATCATGGGAAATATTCAGATAATAAATCTTTTTATCATGACTAAGTTAATAATACTGAGGAGATATTGACTGCAGTTAAATAACCACACAAGGCTTTCCTGGGAAGAGCAATTCTTCACTGCAAATTGGTCATTCCTTTCCCTGTTGTCTCATGTTCTTTTTCTGATCCAGAGCTTTCCCATGGCATTTTGAATCTCACTGTTTCTCAGAGTATAGATTAGAGGGTTCACCATAGGGGTGATAATGGTATAAAACACAGCCAAGGACTTATCAATGGGTAAGATGGAAGGAGGTCTCACATACAGAAATATACAGGGCACAAAGAAGAGGAGCACCACAGTGATGTGGGAGCCGCAGGTGGACAAGGCTTTGCGCCTGCCTTCCTGACTAATATTCTTCAGGGAGTGCAGAATGACCCCATAGGAGATGAGTAAGAGGGTGAAGAGGACCACACAGATTATGCCATCATTGGCAACCACTATGACAGCAATAATGTGGGTGTCAGTGCAGGCCAGTTTTAACAAAGGGTACATGTCACACATGAAGTGGTCAATAACATTGGGGCCACAGAAGGGAAGGCTGTAGACAAAGTGAATGTTAACTATAGCGTGTAACAGTCCACCAACCCAAGCCAACAGCAGCAGCAGGACACACACTCGCTGACTCATGGTTGTCACATAATGCAAGGGTTTGCAGATGGCCACGTAGCGGTCATAGGCCATGACCACCAGGAGTAAAATCTCAGCACCGCCAAAAAAATGCTCTGTAAAGAGCTGAATCATGCAAGCTTGGAATGAAATGGTTTTCTTCTCATAGAGTAAGTCTATAAATGTGTTTGGGTTAACTGTAGTAGCATAAACAGCATCCATAAATGATAAGTAGCCAAGAAGGATATACATAGGGGCACCCAGGGTTGGGCTGAACACCACAGTCAGGACAATGAGTAGGTTGCCCACCATGGTCACAGTGTAAATGAGCAAGAACAATACAAATAATATTTTCTGACCCTGGTTGCTCTGAGTGAGCCCCAAGAGGACAAACTCAGTCACATTATTCCTTTTTTCCATAGTGTTCTGTGTGTTTTATTTCAGATCTTATGACACAATTATCTATAAAAATAATTGTTACTTATGACTTCCTGAAGTCTTGTGATAATTCTTTTATTCATTCAAAAATATGTCTTGTGATTTATTATTTTCTGGTACTTTCAGATATTGTAATACAATGTTGTGAGTTCCCTGGTTGTCCAGTGGTTAGGATGTGGTGCTTTCACTGCAGTGGCCCGGGATTCAATCCCTGGTTGGAGAACTAAGATCCTACAAGTCACATGGGGCAGCCAAAAAAGAAAAGAAAATACAAGGCTGATTAAAACATATTGCCCGATCACAACAATCTTATAGACCAAGGCAAATGACAAAAGACCATATGTGAGAAAACTACATGGTATTAAATAAATGAGGTAGCACAACTAGCTTACCAACTGGAAGCTAATTAAATTGTACATATAGCTAGTACCTTACACAAAAATAAACATTTATTAAAGGCCTAAAAAAAAATAAAGCAAGATTTACATCATATTTACTTTCCAGTTAATGAAGGAGGTGAGTTTCTACATTCTAGGGTTCAATAATTCTTCTTAACCAATCATTTAAACCCCAAACAGATATATTTGATGATTTCAAAAATGTTTATAAAGATTTAGGAAATAATACCACAATGCCAATGGACAAAATTAATTTGAAAAAGGCTTGACTTCAGAGGATATACACCAAGCAAATATCTAAGATAAGCAAAGTTCTCTAAGAAATTAACTAGCAAATGATTAAAATTTAAAATAAATAAAAATATAACCAATCTATTAAAGGAAGAATATCCCTAAATGGCCAATAAACATGATAGGATGCTGAAGCTCACCTGTGAATGGAAAAGTAGGACTCAAAGTAATAGCTTGCTTACTACAGCATTCCTTGGGTTCTTGAAAGCCACTCAATGAAGGTCTACAAATGTTACTTTACCTTTTAATATTTTAGTGTATTAACAGGCTATGTTTAGAGAGCATATAAATTGAAACTATCATCAGATTTACAAATATATGCCCATGAAAATTCCCCAAATCCTTGTACTTGAAATTAATTTCTAAGAATATTTTTGAGAAGGTAAATTTCTTGGATCATTAAATAAGAAAATATCCAAAAAGGATGGAATAGAATAGAAAGAATCTCCAATATTTTAGTAATCACAAAGAATTCCTAACACAGCTATTTATGAAAATCACAAAGAAGAGCTCTTAAAAGATGAATTCTTACCCCAGCAACATACTCTTGCAAGATAGAAAGACTAAAAGAGAATTTTCTGTCTAAATATACTTCCTGATTACCTGCCTATAAGGAGAGCCTTTAAATGCATGTTCTGGTCTTTGATGCCATCTCCCTTGGCCCTCATGCACTGATGCCTTTTCTGGGAACACAAAGAGCAAGATACATGCAGCATCACTGTATCTTGAACTGGTTCCATGTGACCAACTCTTTCCATGATTATAGGAAATTAATTCATCTCAGTCTTTCAGAAACTTTGCATTTCATGTTGTTGGGATTTTCAAAATTAGCTAATATTAATGCCCTGTTACCTAAAGGACTCTGAATATTGGTATTGAACAGAAACACAACTTTTTCATTGTTGCAGGATTTGTTCTCATAACAAATGTTAAATCAACATTTTGATTTAGCCTTTGATTCTCTCTCAGGGAGAGATAAAATTACAAATTTTGTACAAACTATTTACAATAAAAATTTTGTCATTGGTGTTTATACCAAGGAAAATGAAATAGTGAAATGACCTTTGCAATGTTTTGATTCTTAGTCTCTTACTGACCTGTCTTCATACAGCATTATTAAATTTGGATTTATTAAAGGATAGAGAATAATTTCATATACATACTTTTATTATGATTTGAGACCATCATTTCAATTCCAGAAGAATCCTGTCATGTGATTTCTGCTATAGACAAATACAGTCTGAGGTAAAGGTAAAAGCCTGCCAACACTTTGTCTACATTTAATGGCAGCACATATTATTGAGTCATTCAGTTGGTGTCTCTCCAAGGGAGATTCTCATCTAATTAAATTCTCTGGAACCCTAATCATTGTTTTGAAGTAGACTATCTCCAGAGATGCCACTAGGATTGTCATCATGCAGAACAGAATTTACAGAACCTTATTCTCTGGGGAAAGTCAAGAAAACAACTTGAGGTCATATCACCAAAAGGGAAAAGTTAATTTTGTACACAAATAAAGTATGTAAATCCTTCCTGTTTAAATCATGACCTTCAAAATAGACATATCTGTTTTAAGCTTTGTTTTTGAAGATGATATCTGAACTGATTTCCAGAAACAAGGAATGCTAATTTTAGAAAAGGCCTTTTAAGGTCTAGTTCAAATACAGATAAAGAAGTCCCATTTGATGTTGTTTTTCGGTCACTAAGTTATGTCTGACTCTTTGTAACTCCATGAACTGCAGCACAACAGGCTTCCCTGTCCTTCACTATCTCCCAGAATTTGCTTAAACTCATGTCCCTTGAGTTGGTGATGCCATCCAACCATCTCATCCTCAGTTGCCCCCTTCTCCTCTCATCCTCAATTTTTCCCAGCATCAGGGGCTTTCCCAGTGAGTTGGCTCTTTGCCTCGGGTGGCCAAAGAACTGGAGCTTCTCCTTTCAGTATCAGTCCTTCCAGTTAATATTCAGGGTTGATTTCCATTAGAATTGACTGGCTTGATTTCCTTGTTGTCCAAGGGACTCTCGAGTATCTTCTTCAGCACCACAGTTCAAAAGCATCAGTTCTTCAGTGTTCAACCTTCTTTATGCTTCAACTGTCATATCTACACATGGCTACTGGTAGAACTATAGTCCTGACTACATGGAATTTTGTCAGCAAAGTGTTTGCCTCTGATTTTCAATACTCTGTCTAGGTTTGTCATAACTTTTTTCCCCAAGGAATGGCTGCAGTCACCATTCACAGTGATTTTGGAGCCCAAGTAAATAAAATCTGTCACTGTTTCCATTGTTTCCCCATCTATTTGCCATGAAGTGATGGGACTGGATACCAAGATCATTTTTTGAATGTTGAGTTTTAAGCCAGCTTTTCACTTTCATCAAGAGGATCTTTAGTTCCTCTTCATTTTCTGCCATTAAAGTGGTATCATCTGCAAATCTGAGGTTATTGGTATTTCTGAAATCTTGATTCCAGGTTGGAGTCATCCAGTCAGGCATTTTGCATGATGTACTCAGAATATAAGTTAAATAAGCAGGGTGACAGTATATAGCCTTGATCTACTCCTTTCCCAAGTTTGAACCAATCTGTTGCCTCATGTACAGTTCTAACTGTTGCTTCTTGACCAGCACACAAGTTTTTCACAAAGCAGGTATGGTGATCTGGTATTCCAGTCTCTTTAAGAATTTTTCACAGTTTGTTGTGATCCATACAGTCAAAGGCTTTAATTTAGTCAATGAAGCAGAAGTAGATGTTGTCCTATCGTGTGTCCCATAATCTCATGTAGAAAAAATAATAGAATCCATCTTAGTATCAGTGTAGGGGGAAAAAAGAAAAAAAAGCATATATTGGACTATTCCATTCACCTCAAAGTGCTCAAGGGACATTCACCAAAGTAGAAAATACCCTAGGCCATTACACAAGTTGCAATACACTTTTAAGGAATTAAATAACACATAATTCAAATATACATCATTTAAACCAGAAAGTGATAAAATCTATAGCTTTTTCCAATTATTTACAAGTTTTGCAAAGCAAGCTAAAATTACTAAAACAAGTTAAAATGGCTTTCAACATTTTCAGAGATATATTGGGATTTTTTCTTTTTTTTCTATTTGGATATGAGATGATCAGAAGCATCATCCCATGGAAACTAAAAAACTGCAACAGTTTACAGATTCACTCTTGTTGAGAACAGCCTGATGACTGATTCTCTATTACTAAAATTTAAAGCAGGAACTAAGACATGACAGGACAGAAATGGTAAGCACAAGCTACAGTTAAGTCTCATACTTCAGATATGCAACACACAAATAAGAGTTAATCCAGGTGCAGAGGTTCTCCCAAAGGAACAAAAGGGTCTGAGTCCCACATAGTACTTCTCAATTCAGGGGTCCTATACAGGGAAAATAAACCCCTTACCATATATGACTTTGAAATCAGTGAGGGTTCTTTTGAGAGATCCAAGGGCTTTAGAAAATAGACCCCAGCCTTAAAGGTCACACACAAAAATCACTCAGAGTCCAAGAAAAAATAGAAACCTGAAAGGAGCCTGCATTAGACCAAGATATTGATATTGGACAGTGAGCATCCCTAAGAGGTAGGAGAAATTGAGTCATATAGGAACATGGATGTTGCTTGCTAATATTGTTTCCATTTCAAACATACCTTTTTAAATGATCTACTATTAAAAAAAAAGAAAAGAAAGGGACATAATGTTCTTATTTAAAGTCAGACCAAACTGAAACTCTAGCTGTGCTTCAAATAATACAAATCTACCTCCATATTTTTTCTCCTGGGTCATACTCATAAAATGTTTATTGTCTTATTCATTCCCCATTTTTTTTAATTTATCTCTTTACTTGCTTACTATCTATCTATAACCTCCAGAATCTTATTTCCATACCAAACAACAACAACAACAAAAGACCTTGTTTCTCATATTTAACTTTGCATACCTAGCTCCCATAACTCCCTGGCCTACTGTGGACAGAGAATACTATTCGGTTGATAAACTAAAAAGTTAAAATTTCCTAAAGTGAATTGACCATGGGGACTTTTTTTCTTTTGCCAGTAACAAATGTTAACACTATGTGATAGCAATGGGGGGAAAAACCCCAATGGAAACAGCACCTATTCAGCTCTTCAAGGTGCTCCCTTGTGTGTAAACACAGTATCAAACTCCTCAATGATTGAGTTGCTTGTTTATCCTCTAAATATCTCTTTCACCCAAGTGGCACTTCTTTTGAAATGCAACCATTTGAATTCCATTTCTTGAGCCTATTACATACTTTTCATGATGCCCATGAAGGATAATATATCTTCAGAAAACAGATCATCAGATGACTTTCTCTGACACAAGAGGAATGAAGAGGCTGTAAGTAATCTAGGAAATGGAGGTTAGCAGAGAGCTGAAGGGAAGAAAGTGCCCTGACCCCAAATAAAAAAAAAAGTTCACAATGTGGCCAATGTTCACAATGTTCAGTGTTCACAATGTGGCCAATGATCAGATCTGTGTTTTGATATTTTCATGTCACGACAACAAAGAGTATAATGAAGTGGGAAGAGCAGAAAAAGTTGACTTTAAAAGAATTCCTATTCTTGCTTAACTTTACTGAGTCACAGTTTCCTCTTGTATAAAATGGAGTAAAACTCTCACTACTAATAATTGTTCCTACAATAAGAGAGTTAAAGTATGCAAATAACCTGTCAAAATGAAACTTCCTTGGTGGCACAGTGACTGCACGTCTGTCTGCCAATGTAGGGGACAGAAGTTTGATCCCTGGTTCAGGACGATCTCACATGCCACGGAGCAAATAAGCCTGTGCGCCACAACTACTGAAGTCCACCAACCCTAGAGCCCACACGCTGAAACTACTGAGCCTGCATGCTGCAACCACGGGCTTCAGCACTGGCGCCTACAGCCTATGCTCTGCAACAAGAGAAGTCACGACAATGAGAAGTCCATGCACCAAGGCTAGAGAGTAGCCCCCTTTCACCACAGCTAGAGAAAAACCTGCACACAGGAACAAAAGCCCATTGCAGCCAAAAGTAAATGAATTAATTAATAAAAATAAGAATCTGTCAAGATGTTTGGCTCATAGTTGTCCTTCAGCTATAGTTATCTCACTTCCCTCACTTAATGCCTAGTATTTTCACTGAGTAAAAATTGTGGATTAGGCTAAAGTATCCTTATACTTTGGATAAGGTTGGTAGGTGCCCAATATTCTACTGGGATAGAGCAGAGAAATAGCTACAGAAAGAATGAAGAGGCTAAGACAAAGCAGAAATTATGCCCAGTTGAGGTTGTATCTGGTGGTGAAAGGAAAGTCTGATGCTATAAAAAAACAATATTGCATAGGAATTGGAATGTTAGGTCCATGAAACAAGGCAAATTGGAAGTGGTCAAGCAGGAGATGGCAAGAGTGAACATCAACATTTTAAGAATCAGTGGACTAAAATGGACAGGAAAGGGGGGATTTAATTAAGATGACCATTATATCTGCTACTGTGCACAGGAATCCCCCTTAAAAGGAATGGAGTAGCCCTCATAGTCAGCAATAGAGTCCAAAATGCAGCACATGGTTACAATCTCAAAATGAAAGAATGATCTCAGTTTGTTTCTAAGGCAAAACGTTCAATATCACAGTAATCCAAGTCTATGCCCTGAACTCTAATGCTGAAGAAGCTGAAGTTGAATGATTCTATGAAGACTTAGAAGACCTCCTAGAACTAACACCAAAAACAAACAAACAACAAAAGATGTCCTTTTCATCTTGGGAGACTGGAATACAAAATTTGGAAGCCAAGAGATACCTGGAGTAACAGGCAAGTTTGGCCTTGGAATACAAAATGAAGTAGAGCAAAGACTATCAAGAGTCTTTTTTTTTTTTTTTTTCAAAAGAAAGCACTGGTCTTAGCAAACACACTCTTCCAACAACACAAGAGACTACTCTACACACAGACAACACCAGTGGTCAGTACCGAAATCATATTGATTATATTCTTTGCAGATGAAGATGGAGAAACTCTATAGAATCAGCAAAAATAAGACCAGGAGTTGACTGTGGCTCATATCATCAGTTCCTTATTGCAAAATTTAGGCTCAAATAGAATAAAGTATGGAAACCACTAGACCATTCAGGTATGGTCTAAATCAAATGCCTATGATTATACAGTGGAGGTGATGAATAGATTCAAGGCACTAGATCTGGTAGACAGAGTGCCTAAAGAACTATGGATGGAGGTTTGTAACACTGTACAGGAGGTGATGACCAAAATTATCCCCCAAAGAAAGAAATGCTAGAAGATAAAGTGGGTGTCTGAGGAGGCTTTACAAAAAATTGAGAAAAGAAGAGAGGTGAAAATAAAAAAACAAAGGTTATACCCAACTGAATGCAGAGTTCCAGAGAATAGCAAAGAGAGATAAGAAAGCCTTCTTAAGTGACCAATGAAAAGAAATAGGGGGAAACAATGGAATGGGAAAGACTAGAAATCTCTTTAAGAAAATTGGAGCTACCAAGGGAATACTTCATACAAAGATAGGCACAATAAAGGACAAAAAAGTCAAGGACCTAACAGAAGCAGAAGAGATTAAGAAAAGGTAGCAAGAATACACAGAAGAACTGTACAGAAAAACTCTTACTAACCCAGTTAACCAGGCTTATGAGATCACTCACCTAGAACCAGACACCCTGGTGTGTGAAGTCAAGTGGGCCTTAGGAAGTATTACTAAAAACAAAGCTAGTGGAGGTGATGGAATTCCAGTTGTGCTATTTCAAAGCTTAAAAGATGATGCTGTGAAAGTGCTGCACTCAATATGTCAACAAATTTGGAAAACTCAGCAGTGCCATAGGACAGGAAAGATCAGTTTTCATTCTGATTACAAAGAAAAGCAATGCCAAAGAATGTTTAAATTACCATACGAATGCAATCATTTCACATGCCACCAAGATTATGCTCAAAATCCTTCAAGCTAGGCCTCAGCAGTTCGTGAACCAAGAACTCCCAGGTATACAAACTGGATTTAGAAAAGGCAGAGGAACCAGAGATCAAACTGCCAACATACACTGGATTATAGAAAAATCAAGGAAATTTTTTTAAAAATCTATTTCTGCTTCATTGACTATGCTAAATCCTTTGATAGTGCGTGTCACAACAAACTGTGGAATATTCTTAAAGAGATGGAAGATCTCTTTAAGAATATATACCAGATCATCTACCTGCCTCCTGAGAATCCTGTATGCAGAACAAGAAGCAACAGTTAAACCACACATGGAACAAAGAATTTCTTCAAAATTGGGAAAAGAGTACATCAAGCTGTGTATTGTCACTCTGCTATATAACTTAACGTGCAGAGTACATCATGCAAAATTCCGGGCTGGGTGAATCACAAGGTGGAATCAAGACTGCCGGAATAAATATCAACCACCTCAGATATGCAAATGATACCACTTTAATGGCAGAAAGTGAAGAGGAACTAAAGAATCTCTTGATGAAGGTGAAAGAGGAGAGTGAAAAAACTGGCTTGAAACTGAACATTCAAAAAATGAAGATCATGGCATTCGGTCCTATCACTTCTCGGCAAATAGATGCGGAGAATGTGTAAACTTTCAGATTCCACTTTCTTGGGCTCCAAAATTGATACAGATGGTGGCTGCAGCCCCCATAATAAAAACCCTTTCTCCTTTGAAGAATAGCTATATCAAAACTAGACAGTGTTTTAAAAAGCAGAGACATCTCTTTACCAACAAATGTTCATATAGTCAAATCTATGATTTTTTCCAGTAGTCTTGTCTGGGTGTGAGAGTTGGACCATAAAGAAGGCTGACTGCCAAAGAACTGACACTTACAAACTGTGGTGCTGGAGAAAACTGTTGAAGAGTCCCTTGCACTGAAAGGAGATCAAACCAGTCAATCCTAAAGGAAATCAACCCTGAATATTCATTGAAAGGACTGATGCTGAAGCTGAAGCTCCATCGAATTCAGGTATCCCCCACTGAAGGATTCTTTACCAGCTGAGCCACAAGGGAAGCCCAGGAATACTGGTGTGTGTAGCCTTTCCCTTTTCCAGCAGATCTTCCTGATTCAGAAACTGAGCTGGGGTCTCCTGCATTGTAGGTGGATTCTTTACCAACTGAGCTGTCAGGGAAGCCCATACTTTGGCCACCTGGTGCAAAGAGTTAACTCACTGGAAAAGCCCCTGATCCTGGGAAACACTGAGGGCAAGAGAAGAGGGCGACAGAGGATGAGATGGTTGGATGGCATCACTAACTCAATGAACATGAATTTGAGCAAATTCAGGGAGATAGTAATGGACAGAGAAGCCTAGTGTGCTTCAGTTCATAGGGTCACAAAGAGTTGGACATAACTGAACAACAACAACAATCCTTATACAACAGATCCACATATTGTAGCTCATTGATTCTTATGAAAACATGATTTAATACTATATGTATTTTTTTATTGGGTTGGTTGGTTGGTTTTAATGAATATGAAGTAGTCACATGGCAGTTGGTCTTCAGAAGAGATTCTTGATGATGAATGCAAAGGAACATCTAAACAAGCTTTAAACTTACTCATGATCAAGCAAAACATCATGCAGTCTACCCTTCTTATTTCAGCTCTGACACTTTCCAAGTTTTATGTTGACAATTTATAATTTGTGCCTCAATAATCTTCTAAGCCCTCAACTGAGCCACTGTTATTGCTCCTAAGACATAATCATTGCCTAGACTCCTTCAAACTCTAAGTTTAGTCTTAGATTAGACACTACATTCACTTAAGACTTTTCCCATCCTTAAAACTGCATTCCAACTCAGCTATTTAAAAATACTAAGACTTGATACTGTTAAAGTGCTGTACTCAATATGCCAGCAAATTTGGAAAACTCAGCAGTGGTCACAGGACTGGAAAAGGTCAGTTTTCATTCCAATCCCAAAGAAGGGAAGTGCCAAAAAATAGTTCAAACTACTGTACAATTGTGTTCATTTCACATGTTAGTAAAATTCATGTTAAGAGCTAGTTGTTCAATAGTATCCAACTCTTTGCAGCCCTGTGGACTAGAGCCTATCATGCTCTTCTGTTCATGAAATTCTACAGGCAAGAATATTGGCATGTGTTGCCATCTCTTCTCCACAGGACCTTCCAATCCTGGGATTAAACCCAGGTCTCCTGCATTGGCAGAAGGATTCTTTACATCTGAGCCACTAGGAAAGTCTATGCTAACAAGGTAATGCCCAAAATCCTTCAAGCTAGGCTTAAACAATTTGTGAACCCAGAACTTCCAGGCACTCAAGGTGAATTTAGAGAAGGCAGAGGAATCAGAGATCAAATCGACAACATCAATTGAATCATAGAAAAAACAAGCAAGGGATTGAAAAAATAAATCTACTTATGTTTCATTGACTATGCTAAATACTATGACTGTGTGGATCACAACAAACTGGAAAATTCTGAAAGAGATGAGAATCCCAGAGTACCTACCTTACCTATCTCCTGAGAAATCTGTATGCAGGTCAAGAAGCAACAGTTAGAACTGGAAATGGAAAAATGGACTGGTAAAGCCATTCAAGGCTATATATTGTCATGCTGCTTATTGAACTTCTGTGCAGAGTATATGAAATGCTGGGCTGGATGAATCACAAGCTGGAACCAAGATTTTCAGGAGAAATAACAACAAGCACAGATATGCAGATCATAGCACTCTAATGGCAGAAAGTGAAAAGGAACTAAAGAACCTCTTGATGAGGATAAAAGAGGAGAGTGGAAAAAGCTGGCTTAACATTAAACATTCAAAAGAATAAGATCATGGCCTCTGGTCCCATTAAGTTAAGTTAAGTCGCTCAGTTGTGTCCAACTCTTTGCGACCCCGTGGACTATAGCCTACCAGGCTCCTCCATCCATGGGATTCTCCAGGCAAGAATACGGGAGTGGGTTGCCATTTCCTTCTCCAGGGGATCTTTCCGACCCAGGGATTGAACCCGGGTCTCCCACATTGCAGGCAGACGCTTTAACCTCTGAGCCACCAGGGAAGCCCATTATTTCATGGCAAATAGATGGGGAAAATGTGGGGAAAGTCAGATTTTATTTTCTTGGGTTTCAAAATCACTGCAGCCATGGTGCAGTGCATTCATGATGACTGCTAATGGTGACTGATAATGGTGATTGCAGCCATGAAACTAAATGATGCTTGAAAAGCTATGACAGATCTAGAAGGTGTATTAAAAATCAGAGACATCACTTTGCTGACAAAGGTCCATATAGTCAAAGCTATGGTTTTTCCAGCTGTCATGTATGGATGTGAGATTTCAACCATACAGAAGGCTGAGTGCTGAAGAATTGACACTTGTAAACTGTAGTGCTGGAGAAAACTCTGGAGAGTCCCTTGGACTGAAAAGACATCAAACCAGTCAGTCCTAAAGGAGGAAATCAACCTTTAATATTCATTGGAAGGATTGATGATGAAGCTGAAGCTCCAAAAATTTGGCCACCTGATGCGAAGAGCTGACTCCTTAGAAAAGACCCTGATGCTGGGAATGTTTGAGGGCAGGAGGAGATGGAGATGACAGAGGATGGGATGGTAGGATGGCATCACTGACTCAATGGACATGAGTTTGAACAAACTCTGGGAGATAGTGAAGGACAGAGAAAACTGGCGTACTGCAGCACGTGGGGTCACAAAGAATCAAACACAACTTAGCAACTGAACAGCAACCTCTGAATGACTCTAAATCTCCTCTCTATTAGTCACAAGACAGAATGAACCACATATCATTTCCTCTTGATTTTGTTGAAAGGTTTAATTCTCAGCAAATTCAGACTTAACCTTTTAAATACATTAAGTGCTAATTATATCATTTTCCATGCCTAGATATTGTGAGAAAAGTTCTGTTTCTAATTAATGGGAGATAACCATGAATAACTCTGTAAACACAAGCACCCCTGTACCATGCTCAGACATTACTAAATGTCCAAATTATTCACAAAATAGCTCCAGTTAATCACTATATTTGAGACAATGACATTCATTGAGAAGTAATATGTGTTGGAGTGCTATAGCCAGAGAAGCTTAGACTTATAAAGACTTACTAATAATGTAGAATAATGTAGAATGACTGTGTATTATTTACCTGCATAAAGGAGCACTGCAGGTTTCCCTCGTTTTCAGAAAGTTCACCTTAGACAGTCGGCTTTTACGAAGACCAACACTTGCACTTGTTTTCACTAATGCAAATATATCTAAAGGGGGTTTTTATTTTACAAAAAGAAATCCATTATCATACTAAAGTTGGTGTGTTTCTACAATATTTTTCCATCTTTATTTTATTGAGGTATAGTTAATTTACAACACTATGTTACTTTCCGGTGTACACTAAAGTGGTAAAGTGGTTCATATATATATATAGCCTTTGACTGTGTGGATCACAATAAACTGGGGAAGTTTCTGAAGGAGAAGGGAATACCAGATCACCTCACCTGCCTCTTGAGAAACCTGTATGCAGGTCAGGAAGCAACAGTTAGAACTGGACATGGACCAACAGACTGGTTCCAATAGGAAAAAGTGTATGTCAAGGCTGTATATTGTCCCCCTGCTGATTTAACTTCTATGCAGAGTGCATCATGAGAAACGCTGGGCTGGAAGAAGCACAAGCTGGAATCAAGATTGCCAGGAGAAATATCAATAACCTCAGATATGCAGATGACACCACCCTTATGGCAGAAAGTGAAGAAGAACTAATGGGCCTCTTGATGAAAGTGAAAGAGGAGAGTGAAAAAGTTGGCTTAAAGCTCAACATTCGGAAAACTAAGATCATGGCATCTGGTCTCATCACTTCATGGGAAATAGATGGGGAAACAGTGGAAACAGTGAGAGATTTTATTTGTTTGAGCTCCAAAATCACTGCAGATGGTACTTGCAGCCATGAAATTAAAAGACGCTTACTCCTTGGAAGGAAAGTTATGACCAACCTAGACATCATATTAAAAAGCAGAGACATTACTTTGTCAACAAAGGTCTGTCTAGTCAAGGCTATGGTTTTTCCAATGATCATGTATGGATGTGAGAGTTGGACTATAAAGAAAGCTGAACACCGAAGAATTGATGCTTTTGAACTGTGGTGTTGGAGAAGACTCTTGAGAGTCCCTTGGACTGCAAGGAGACCCAACCAGTCCATCCTGAAGGAGATCAGTCCTGGGTGTTCATTGGAAGGACTGATGTTGAAGCTGAAACTCCAATACTTTGGCCACCTGATGCAAAGAGTTGACTCATTTTAAAAGACCCTGATACTGGGAAAGATAGAGGGCAGGAGGAGAAGGGGATGACAGAGGATGAGATGGTTGGATGACATTACTGACTCAATGGACTTGGGTTTGGGTAGACTCTGGCAATTGGTGATGAACAAGGAAGCCTGGCGTGCTGCGGTTCATGGGGTTGCAAAGAGTCGGACATGAGTGAGCGACTGAACTGAACTGAACTGAGATATGTGTGTGTGTGTGTGTGTGTGTGTGTGTTCTGAAAAAGAACACATATGTGTGTGATTGAGTATGTGTGTTCTTTATCAGGTCATTTTCCATTATAGGTTACCATTACTATAGCAATGCTGGTTGTTTGTAAAAGTAATGTGGCATAACTTGAACTTTCAAAAAAAGAAATAAAAAACAGAAACTTGTACTGCTGAAGTTTATAATGCTACATGTGAGAGAAGCCTGAAACAAATTGGATACCATCTTCATGAAGGACAAAGTGAATCATTAAGACTGCAGGCAGTTTTCTTATCTATAGATCCAAGCATGCTATAGATAATTATGTTTCATTTGTAAGAAACTAAGACTGAGTTTTTAAGCCCTAGATTGGAAGTTTGTAAAGAAGCTGTTGGTTTCCCAGGTGGCCCAGTGGTAAAGAATCCTCCTGCCAAGCTGAAGATGTGGGTTTGATCCCTGGATCGGGAAGATCCCCTGAAGAAGGATATGGCAACCCACTCTAGTATTCTAGCCTGGGAAATCCCATGGATTGGGTTGGCAGGTTGCAGTCCACAGGGTTGCAAAAAGTCAGTCATGATTTAGAGACTAAACAGCAGCAGCTGTTCAACCAAGGAAGTTGAATTCCAGTGTAATAGCTCCTGACCCACTTTATGGGGAAAATACATGTGATTCGAAGCAAGTAAATTACTAAACCGGTCATCTTCAATTTGCTTCTCTGTAAAATGAAAATAATGATAATAGAACCACTGGTTTAGTACATGTATAAATCAACTGAAGTGAATGTGCCTGATAGAGGTTCATCCATGTAAATATACGTATCAGACTTAAAAGAGCTACAGCTTTGGAACTAAACCATAAACTTTTGTCTTGATATTAGTGAAAGATGCTTACCCTTCTTAAAAATTGTTTCTCAAGTCTTGATCTGTAAAATGGAAACATTTTCTTTATATTCAAGAAAATCTGTGAACCATGAGCTTATTTAACAAAATAGAGTAAATTAAGAGTAACTTCAAAATTTATGCTACATTTTTTGCTTTAATAATTATAAATGATGAATTATTATTTCTTCCTTTTGTGGGTGTCACTCATTTGGCTTTAAGTAAATTCATAGTGCAAATAAAAATTCAGATGTTATTCCTTCACTCAACTGTCTCTCCATTGTCTATCTACCTAAGAGTTTCTATCGCTTGTTTTTGTTACCACAGGCTAAGCAAAAATAGGAGTTCTGCCGTCATAGTCCTATGAAAACGCACATTTCATCCAAAGACATATATGAAGAACTTGGTAAAGTACCACTGAGACTTTGGGGAAAAACATATTCTACAATCACCAAACTGGGGGGTTATAGCTATTCTTTCCATTGTGAATTATGAAGGTATGAACATGAACGCTGAAACATTGAGAAAGTACATTAAATCTATCAATATTAAATAAACAACAAATGCTAGTTTCTGGGCCTTTTTTCTTTGTTGTTTTTGTTAATGACATGCAAATTTTAGATTGCATTCAAACTTTGCAACAGGTATAATCCTTCCTAAGTATTTAACTCATCACTTTCTAGGCACCATGAACAGCCTAAGTTGCTCCCCTTGTCAACAAAATTTTCACTGCATTTTCCACCTCTGCATTTCTAACTGTGTATATGATAGGATTTAACATGGGAGTGAGGATTGCAAAGAACACAGCTGCGAACTTGTCCACAGGGTAAGTAGCCACAGGGTGCAGGCAGTTGAATATACAAGGACCAAAAAGAGCACCACTACTATAAAGTGGGAGCCACATGTAGAGAGGGCTTTGCATCATCCTTCAGAGCCATGGGATTTCAGTGAGCTCAGGATGACTATGCAGGAGATGAGGAGCAGGAAAAAAATGAGCAAGGCCATGCCCCCAGTGTTAGCTGCCACCCTGATTCCAAGTGTGTAAGTGTGGCTGCAGGAAAGATGTTTACCCTTCTAAAAAATTGTTCCTCAAGTCTTGATCTGTAAAATGGAAACATTTTCTTTATATTCAAGAAAATCTGTGAACCATAAGCTTATTTCAGGGAGCTCAGTGAGCTCAGGGAGCTCACTGTTAAACTATGTTTTAACAGTGAGAAGAAGTTACACATAAAGTGGTCAATGAGATTTGAGCCACAGAAGGTCAAGTCCATGGAGAAAAGAATCTGCACAGTGGCATGCAGGATCCCTCCAGGTAAGGCCACCACCACCAGGAGCTGGCAAAGCCCGTGTCACATGATGGTCGTGTAGTGCAGAGGCTTGCAAACGGCCACATAGCGGTCATAGGCCATGACAGTGAGGACGATGACCTCTGATCCTCCCAGGAAGTGCTCCACAAAGAGCTGAGTCAGACAGCCACCCCAGGAGATGGTTCTCCTCTGGTACAGCGGGTCAGTGATCATTTTAGGGGTGGTGACGGATGTGAAGGAGGCATCTATGAAGGACAAGTGAGTGAGAAAGAAGTACATGGGAGCAAAAAGTGTGGGGCTGAGGGAGATGGTGATGACAATGAGCAGGTTGGCCAGCATCGTAAACAGGAAAATGAACAGAAAGACAATGAAGAGTATTTTCTGCAAATGTTGATTCGTTGTGAATCCCAAGAGAACAAATTCAGTCACATTGTTGGGAGGCATGGAGACAACCATTTAGGAAGTAACACCTTCCTGGGGACTTAGTCACCTACAAGGAATAAAGAACAATACTTATTAATCATGAATGAACTTAGCCTGAATTTCTTAGGGAAAAAAAAAATACTGTAGCCACTGTAACTGTTGAGCTTGTCCTTGGCACTTTGCTTCTGTGTTTCTTTCAAATCTTTCTTACTTTCTCCATGATGCTTTCTAGCTCTTCAGACAAATAGCATTAGTCACCTGTAAAATAGCTATGGGGCAACATTTGGTGTGTAATTTACTAAGAAAACACTGAGTTACCTACATGAGATCTGGGGTCCCATTCTGCTTCCAACTCCATTTGACTCTGCAAAGTCATGTTTACATCTCATGCTTTTGAGAACTCCTTTCTGTCTATGAGATTACAAATTGCAATTTTCAGATACATACTATGTTTAGACTTGCCTCAAATAGGTAAGAATTATTCCTTCTTCCATGACAATTTACATTTGAACTCTCAGCTCTATATGTGAAAGGAAAGACACTATCAATAAATACCTAGAATAAGTAGAAGTTTTAGGAGAAGTTGTATAAGCCACTGGAGACACACTTTACCTGGTACCAACCAGAACACCTAGTAGTTGGCATGATGCAGTGTCTGAAACCTATTAGGTGACGAGCAAATGCTTGATGAATTGCCATTTGTCATGGGTAAAGTATGCCTGCTTCCTGAGACCATAAACCTGGGAGAAAGTCAAGTGTTCTTTCTCTCCTGCTCTGTTTATCATTACTCTGTACTTTAGGAGAAACCAAAATAAATGTTTGAAAGGAAGCTGCACTCCACTTTTATAGTTTCTAACACATGATATGGGGTAATTATGAAAATATTTAATTGCCTCTTGGAAATAGTGTGTTACTGGGTCACTTTACTGTCAAGATAATGAAGACATTTTTAATTTATTTTTTTTATGTTCCACATACAATTTAACATAGACATATTCAGTAAATTTATAGCTTCTATACACATGAATTAAAAAAATACTTTTGCATTTATGTTGCAGAATAAGAAGATCTTTCTATCAAAAAAATCTTTATTTCCAAAATTTAAAATAAAAATTTAATGTGGAGAATAGAAGGAAATAATCTGTCAGCTTAGACAAAGATAGATAATTTACTGAATGTGTATCCATATATACACAGCCTAACACAAACACATTTATGATTTATTATTATCAACAGCTACTACAAGTTCACTTATTCAACACATACTTATTGGACACTTACTACGTATATTAATGTATCTTTGTTCACACGGAGTCATAGAAAGTGTCTCCTATCAGTGTCTTTACTTCCTGAAATCTCATTACCAAACAGCAGCAGAGCAGCCAGGATAGATATGAGCTTCCCACTCCTTTCTGTTTCTGCTACACCTGTCCTCGTGTCCTTCTCCATCTTCCCACAGCATCCATCATCCATCATTCCTGTTTACAAGACACCATGTTACTAACAAAGTGAGAAATCTGAGGACATAATGTTCCCAAAGAAAAAATAAAATATAAATACAATAATATGTATTCTGCAAGCAGTACTTCCTTTCCCAAATAAATGGATAAAGACCTTTATTATTCATTATCCAAAATGAAAATTTTATACCTATGAGGAAAGAAAGTGAAGCAGCTTCATTTCATTCTCTACTTCTGATGTGGATTCCCCTAACAGACCAGAAATTGATATAGTGCATATAAAATAAGAATTATAACTATAAATGTGTTTTAGATAATTGATATGAAGAAATAAATATTACTGCTTCATTTTCTTTGGTTCCACAGTATACTTTCTAGGAATAATATCTTTAAAAGAAAAAGATCATTATTTACAACTGTGTCTGACACAATTATTAAGTGGAAATTTTAGAAATGTCAGGGAATGTTCAACACTGGAGAAATGAATGATTAACATGTAGTGTATTTCCTGATTAATGTGCAGCTTTTAATAGAGGTGTTTTTAAAAATTATGCAATATGATAGGTACTTTCTCTAATGAGGAAAAAATTGCATACCCAAATTTTAACTTTGTAATTATTCTGACTAATTTGAGTCTAGTTTGTGTACAAACTAATTTAAAATTATACCAATAAAAAGAGTACAAAACAGTCTTACTTCTAAATTAGTAATATTACACATGAGTTTGTCTCTCTTGATGTATATACAGATTTAAATAACAGATGAGGGTGATAGGATCCATTTAAACCTGAGAGTCAATGATTATACAATTTCCTGGAAAAGAAATTCTCACCTATGAAAGCGTCTGACATAGGTCCATGATCCTGATCCCAGGCAGCTGTTAGTTCAGAAAGAATGAAACCAAATTAGAAGATTTAAAAGTACCAACTAGTTCAGTTACAATAATCGTCTCCACTGACTTATAAAGGGGACCTTTGCATAAGCCTTGAAAGTACCACCACGTACCCTGTTTGCTGGCGAATCCTGTGAAATTTCTTAGTTGTGGCTAATAGGGCCTCAAGGGTATTTCACCATCATTATTGGACCTTGCCAAAAGCCCAATTATTTTATGTAAGTTAACCAAACATCAGAGAACTTTTGTAGAATTCATATTTAATTTTGAAGTCTTCCTTGAGTCTACATGAAGACAAAATCCAATGACAACATGGAAAAAATAATTTAGGTATATGACAACATATAAACTTAATATGAGAGCTTCCCCAGTGATTCAGTGGTAAAAGAATCTGCCTGCCAGTGCAAGAGACACAGGTTTGATCCCTGAGCCAAGAAGATCCCCTGGAGAAGGGAATGGCAACTCATTCCAGTATTCGTGCCTGCAGAATCCCGTGGACAGGGGAGCCTGAGGTCCCACGGCCCGTGGGGTCACAAAAGAGTCGGACACAACTTAGGGACTGAACAACAACAACAGCATTCACAGTGTGGTAAATGCAGTCACCCTGTACCATGCCCCTGCATCACCGTATGATCAAACTATGGAAGAAAAAGCTCGAGTTAATAGAGTTTGAGAAAGTGACATATCTGAGAAACAACATGAGTTAGAATATTGCAGTTAAAGAAATTTTGATTTATATGAATGATGACTAGGTATTCTTTACATGGGTAGTGGAGCATTGCAAGTATCTCCCACTTTTGAAATTTCACCTTAGACACTTCATTTATGAAGACGTATATCAGTGCTTAATTTAACTAACAGAAATATACCTGAAGAGAATTTTTTCCTTTTACCAAAGGAAAAAAAAAAAACTATTATCATAATAGTATTGGTGGATTTCTAATTTTTTCTATTTTTCTTTTTGTAAGTACAGATAATTCACAATTATTCACAATAATTCAGTTCCTTTCAGTTCAGTCACTCAGTCATGTCTGACTCTTTGCAACCCCATGAATTGCAGCACGCCAGGCCTCCCTGTCCATCACCAACTCCCGGAGTCTACACAAACCCATGTCCATCGAGTTGGTGATGCCATCCAACCAGCTCATCCTCTGTCGTCCCCTTCTCCTCCTGCCCCCAATCCCTACCAGCATCAGGGTCTTCTCCAATGAGTCAACTCTTCGCGTGAGGTGGCCAAAGTATTGGAGTTTCAGCTTCAGCATCAGTCCTTCCAATGAACACCCAGGACTGATCTCCTTGTAGTCCAAGGGGCTCTCAAAAGTCTTCTCCAACACCACAGTTCAAAACCATCAATTCTTTGGTGCTCAGCTTTCTTTATAGTCCAACTCTCACATCCATACTCTCACATCCATATATGACCACTGGAAAAACCATAGCCTTGACTAGACGGACCTTTGTTGGCAAAGGAATGTCTCTGCTTTTTAATATGCTGTCTAGGTTGGTCATAAGTTTCTAATGAAGAAGTTGTAGTCTTATGTAGTGATTATAGGAAAACAAATAGGGTTCTATGTCAGAAATAAGAAGGAGAATTCTACAATGGATCCTTTAATCAGAGAAGACCTTTCCTAAAAGGTGAAACTTTGGCTGAGATGTAAATAAGAATGGTTATCACTGAAATCACAGTTACAGTCAAATTAAGTAAAAATTAATTGAGTTAAATGATTTCACTTCATAGATGACCTGGTCTATGTGTAGAAAAATTCAAAAAATTTAACAGGAATTTTAATAGCAGTACTTTTTTTTTTTTAAACTTTTTGGCAGTGGCAGTCTAGAGGAATAATGAGAAATGTATTTTGCTGTTTTATTTTGTTATTTTATTTTTTAACTTTTGGCCCCACTTCATGGCACGTATGATCATAATTCCATGACTAGGGATTGAACATGTGCCACCTGCAGTGGAAGCATGAAACTAGCTTATCACTTTAGGACAAATGAGTAGTCCCATTACCACTTTGGGACTTCCCTGATGGCCCAAAGATTAAGGCTGTGTTTTCAGTCTTAACAGAACAGAAATTTGAACCCCTGATCAGAAAACTAAGATCCCACAAAATGCCAGGAGTGTACAAAAACAATCATTCAAAAAAATTTTTAAATAATAAAAAAATATATATTTAAAAGACTACAACAATAAAATGTTCTTAATAACCAGCACATATGAGCACTTGGTTGTATGACAGTTTATACATATAAGAGTTTATATTTTATTTGATCTTGAAAATATTGCCATTATTTCCCATTTATCAAAACTTGAGAAAGCCATATTTTACCCAAATTTACATTATAAGTGGCAAAGCTAGGATTTGATCTCAGAGAAATCTTCCTCAAAAAAACTATGCTTTTGACCATTAATGTATACTAAAACTTTTCACTTATTCCTAAAAAGTGTCCAGGAAATATATCATATATAAAAATCCCACTAAAATAGAAAACTGCAAAATCAAGGTTCTTGAAGTGAATGACTGGTTAAGATTACAAGAAAAATGAGCTTTTGATACCAAGTCTAAATTTGTGTTTCTTGTCCTGTGTCAGGCCAACAAATTGAGATAAAATTGTTAGGGTAAGGGGTGGCAAATTTCTTCAGAAAGCTGGTAGAGTGAGGATATGGTAGACTAGTGTTCAAAAGGACCATCTCGCCTGGGTTTGGGTGCTAGCTTCCTTATAGAATAAAAATAGAGAGGTGAAGGAGTAAAGTACAAAAGGTGATGTGTGTGTGCTTAGTCACTCGGTCATGCCTGACTTTTTATGACCCCAGGAGCTGCAGTCTGCCAGGCTCCACCGAACATGGGGATTCCCTAGGCAAGAATATTGGAGTGGGTTGCCATGCTCTCCTTCAGGAGATCATCCCAACCCAGGGATCAGACCCAGGTCTCCTACATTGCACAATCCTAATGATGGATTCTTTACCATCTGAGCCACCAGGGAAGCCAAAAAGGTGATAAGTTGATGCAAATATTTCCTGGTTCTGGCCAGACCACAGAGGATATGCATTATTTTCTTCTTTCCTGCAGTCATTCCCAGGGGGGACTGGTCAGAATGTTTTCTTGAGCTAAATAAATGTAATTTTTCTTAGTGTTTAGGCATAGGAAGCAGCATTCCCAGAGATGGACCATTTCTTTTGTATTCTATTAGCTACAGGCAACATCTCTTTAGTGATTCACTTGTAGCAATAGTAATAGAATACAAAGGTTAAAGTAAAAGAAACAGATCCAATATGGAGCCATATTTGTTCTTTCCCATTACAGTTACATTGATTTTAGTGTATCTATATAAAGAAGTAAAGCAATAACCAGGAATGACTCAGCCATAAAAAGGGACAAAATTGGGTCATTTATAGAGACATGGATGAACCTAGAGATTGTCACACATAGTGAAGTACGTCAGAAAGAGAAATGCAAATATTGTATAATAATGTATATATGTAGAATCTGTAAGAAAAAAATTGATAGAAATGATCTTGTTTACAAAACAGAAATAGACACCCAGAAGTAGAGAACAAACATGGATACTAAGCAGGAAGGCAGGTGTAGAATGAATTGTGATATTGAGACTGATATATATATATATATATATATAGTATTGATGTTATGGGTAGAATAATAAAATAGGTAACTAACGAGAACCTACTGCATAGCTTAGGGGACCCTACTCAATTCTCTGTGGTGACCTAAATGAGAAGAAACGCGAAGAAGACCAGAGCTATGTGTATGCACAGGTGATGCCCTTCGCGGTACAGCAGAAAGGAGCACAGCTCTGTAAAGCAACTGCGCGTGCGCGTGTGCTAAGTTGTTTCAATCGTGTCCAACTCTTTGCGACACTATGGACTGTATACTGCAATAAAAATTTTAAAAAAGAATGTTTTTAGATTTACAGAAAAACTGGGAACGTATTTCAGAAAATTTCTATATATTCCACACAATTAAAATTCTTATATTGCTAATGGTACAATTGTTACAAATTAATAAGCCAGTATTTATACATAAAAATAAAGCAGTATGAGGAAACTGAGAATTAGTTAGGTCTATATGACTGGTATGAAAAGATATTCAGAAGGCTGAGTAGTGCAAAGGAAAATTTATACCCAGAGACACAAACACACACACACACATATATATAAATACACTTGTAGTTTCAAAATATTAGTTGAATCTCAGAAACTGAGTGACTTCATTAGGAAGTACTGGGGAACATGTTTTGAGGTGTGTATGAGGTTTATTCTACTTTCTTTTGCCTGGATTCTATATTTTGTATTTAAAAGTATTCATCTTATTGTCAATTTTGATTTAAAAATAAAATACTACACTAAAAAATTCATGTGTAAAGCAAATGAAATAGAAAAAAGAATGGTCCATATAGCATTAAGATGTTAACTAGTATAATAATAAGAATGAGGTAAAGTATGAGAATTCAACTTAAAACCAAGAATGAAAAAGTAATGAAAGTAAATGCAGAAGTTAATTGAAAATTAGTGTGCTCTTTAAAAATTTCCTTGACTAATTCATTAAATTCTATATATTGATGTCCCACTGAATGTATTCCACCTCTTTAAGTGCAGTCATAAATAGACATGATAGAGTGTACATTTTAGCAGGGAAACTATCATTATTTATTAAAATATAGTTTATTCTATAATTTAATTATTATAAACCCTTTAGAAAAAAGGAAAGCTTGCTTCACATTTATAAAGACTTCAACATTCCAAATAAATTGGTCTTAAGGCTAAAGTAGTTTCTTTCTGATGAATAACACACTTAGTTAATACTTGATCTCACTGTGTTTCTCCAGAGTTTCCTCATAGCATTAGTCATCTCAGAATTTCTTAGACTGTAGATTAATGGGTTCAGCATGGGGGTTATGACTGTGTAAAACACGCTCAATGATTTGTCAAAGGGGAAGGTCTTAGCAGGTCTTGAATACATGAAAATACAGGGGACAAAGAAGCAGAAAACCACAGTGATGTGGGAACCACAGGTGTGGAAAGCTTTCCGCCTCCCTTCCTGACTCAGGTTCTTCAGAGAGTGCAGGATGACTCCATAGGAGACGAGTAAGAGCAGAAAAACCACAGCAGAGCTCAGTCCTCCATTGGCCACCACCAAGATGCCAATGGCATGGGTGTCATTACAGACAAGTTCCAATAAGGGGTACATGTCACACATGTAGTGATCAATGACATTGGGGCCACAGAATGGGAGCCCATAAACACTGCTAAGTTGAATTACTGAGTGTAGACAACCTCCAACACAGGACACCACCAGAAGTACAACACACACCCTCTGCCTCATGATGACCAAGTAATGCAAGGGCTTACAGATGGCCACATATCGGTCATAGGCCATCACCAGCAGAAGGGCAACCTCTGATCCTCCAAAAAGGTGCTCAGTAAAGAGCTGTGTCATACAAAATTGGAAGGATGTTGTATTTACCCCAAAGAACAAGTCTGAAATCAATCTGGGGGAAATGGAAGAAGAGTAAATTAAATCTATAAATGACAAGCTAGCAAGAAAAAAATACATAGGTGAATTCAAGGTCCTACTGAAAGTTATTGTCACAACAATGAGCAAGTTACCCATCACAGTCAAAATGTAGACCAGCAAGAACATAACAAAAAGGACTTTCTGTTCCTTTGGATTCTGTATGAGGCCCAGGAAGACAAAGTAAGTTACATTGCTCCTTGGCTCCATCTAATCTGGATGGAAGCAATTTACCTGCAAAACAAGGGAGAACACTTTTAAATGCATTTTATTTATTTATTTGTTATTTTTTTCACTTGTCCCTATTTCCTTCACTCATTTTAAAAAATACATATATTTATTTTTCAATTGAAAGATAATTGATCTACAGAATTTTGTTTCCTGTCAAAACTCAACATGTATTTTAAATTAATCTTTTTATTAATCCATTCAATTAAAACAATGTATATGGAGTTTCTGTGTCCAATGAATCACAAGCATTATAATTACCAACTTGAATAAGGCATAGTTCCCTATCTTCAGTGACAGGACACATAACAAAGGATCAAACAATTCCAGGCCAATGCATTAAAGGCCATTACAGAATATTCATACAATGCTAAAAGTCACAATGTCGGATTATGTCAATCAATCTGGAATAAGGGAAGACTTCCGGGAGGAAGTAATGCTTTGACTGAGCTTTCAAGGAAAAATGAAAGAACAAGAAAAGATGAAAGGGGAATTCCATTGAAAGATATCCCATTTATGAAATTCCAAATGTGTACCACTGAGCCCCACATAATATAATTTACATGTTCAGTGAGAGCAGATCAAACTTTAGGTATAAAGTCAATACCCTGGGTTGTCTCAAAACTCACTTGGGGTCTTTAGTAAGGTATTCCTCTTTTTTTCCTGAGCAGTAAATACTGAAACAGTGTAATTTTGTGTCTCCAGCCTGTATGCGTTCACTTATTTTGAATCTTGTATATGTAACACCTCCGATTTTGGACATCTCTAGTTGGATGTCAATTTGGTATTTTTACAAGAAATTTTTTTTTCAATAAAAAGCTGTTCCTCATCTCATTAAATGACATGACCTTAAATATTTTGCTCAGACCAAAAAAAAAAAAAAATCTCAGAGTGTTTTTCACTCGCTTACTGATCTCATATGACTTTTTCAGAGCTTTACCAAATCCTTTAGTCTCTAATTTCAAAATGTATCACAAATTTAATCCTTCCCTACCCTCATTTCCTTCCTGGCCCAGTGCAATTGCCTCTTGCCAATTATGTCCTCTTTCAGTCTCACCTCTAACAATTTGTTCTCCTGCAGCAGTCCAAGTGATTTTCTTTAAATTGTGTTCTGGTTCTAGTGGTAAAGAACCCACCTGCTAATGCAGGAGACATGAGAAGAGGGTTCAGCCCCAGGGTCGGGAAGACCCCCTGGAGGAGGGTATGGCAACTCACTTCAGTATTCTTGCCTGGAGAATCCCATGGACAGACGACCCTAGCAGGCTACAGTCCATACAGTCACACAGAGTCGGACACAACTGAAAAGACTTAGCATGCATGAATGCATATCACTCAACTGCTCAAAACAACCACGATGGATTCCAATCATGCACTCACCATTTACTATATCGCACTTAGTATTACTGTCTCAATAATGGTATTTCTCACATTTTATTTGAAGTAATTTCCCCAAGGACACACATTTTATTTGATAAAACTAGAACTGGAATTGAAGTTTGACTTACTTCAGAATGGCTTACTTTTTGACAAAATATAGTCACACAACTGTGAAGCCTGAATTTCACTATTTATTTAAGTCTCACCTTGTGGAGAAATGTTCACAATCTGAAAGAAGATGTATTAACTCACTCATGAAGCCTTGGAAATCTTTTCATCCAGTATGACAACAGAGGTCAAAAGACTGCTTGAGGATATTTTTCCTTCATTCAGCTCTCCATTTATTTCTTCCATGGACTTGTCTGATTATTCAGAAGATTTCCATTTTCACTGTACATTATTTAAATAAATTGCACAGAGTTCACAAAAAAGAAAGAAAAAAAGTTTACCATGCTAGGATAATTTAACAAAAATAATTGCAAAACTTATATTTTCATAGGAAGACAGGAACTAGCCTTTTCCCAGGGAAATTGATCTCAAGTAAGTTCTTTTCCTACTTATTTTAGTATAGAAAAATTCCACTCAATTATTTAGTCCTTTTCATTCAATCAAGTTGCTTTGATAAAGCTCAGTTCAGTTCAGCTCTGTTGTATCCAACACTTTGAGACCCCATGGTCGGACTAGTTGAAAGTTGAATTGATATGTTGACATGCTATTTTCTTGTGCTGCTTTTCTTTCTTTCTTTCTGTTAATGAATTGCTTTAAGCTTAACAAAGAACATACTGAAAATGTATATAAGTTCTTTAAAAAAATCATCATATTTCCCAATAGGGTCAAAAAATCACTGGACATTTTATCTCTTCTGATTTCATTTATCATTGTCTTAGAATTGGCATGTGTCCAAGACTGATTCTTGCTTAATTAAATTCACTGGGATTTTCCACTACATTTCAAAGCAACATGTATGTAAAGATACTACTAAATCACATCACAGAATTAGGGTTAAAAATATACCACAGGGGAAAAAAATAGCTCTATAAAGTGTGGATCATAATAAACTGTGGAAAATTCTGAAAGAGATGGGAATACCAGACCACCTGACCTGCCTCTTGAGAAACCTGTATGCAGGTCAGGAAGCAACAGTTAGAACTGAACATGGAACAACAGACTGGTTCCAAATAGGAAAAGGAATACGTCAAGGCTGTATATTGTCACCCTGCTTATTTAACTTATATGCAGAGTACATCATGAGAAACACTGGGCTGAAAGAAGCCCAAGCTGGAATCAAGATTGCTCGGAGAAATATCAATAACCTCAGATATGCAGATATGCAGAGATATACACCACCCTTATGGCAGAAAGTGAAGAGGAACTAAAGAGCCTCTTGATGAAAGTGAAAGAGGAGAGTGAAAAAGTTGACTTAAAGCTCAACATTCAGAAAACTAAGATCAATGGCATCTGGTCCCATCACTTCATGGCAAATAGATGGGGAGACAGTGGAAACAGTGTCAGACTTTATTTTTTTGGGCTCCAAAATCACTTCAGATGGTGATTGCAGCCATGAAATTAAAAGATGCTTACTCCTTGGAAGGAAAGTTATGACCAACTTAGATAGCATATTTAAAAGGAGAGACATTACTTTGCCAACTAAGGTCCATCTGGTCAAGGCTATGGTTTTTCCAGTGGTCATGTATGGATGTGAGAGTTGGACTCTGAAAAGCTGAGCACTGAAAAATTGATGCTTTTGAACTGTGGTGTTGGAGAAGACTCTTGAGAGTCCCCTGGACTGCAAGGAGATCCAACCAGTCCATCCTGAAGGAGATCAGTCCTGGGTGTTCATTGGAAGGACTGATGCTGAAGCTGAAACTCCAATACTTTGGCCACCTCATGCGAAGAGTTGACTCATTGGAAAAGACCCTAATGCTGGTAGGGACTGGGGGCAGGAGGAGAAGGGGACGACGGAGGGTGAGATGGCTGGATGGCATCACCGATTCGATGGGCATGAGTTTGAGTAAACTTCGGGAGTTGGTGATGGACAGGGAGACCTGGCGTACTGCGATTCATGGGGTCGCAAAGAGTCGGACATGACTGAGCGACTGAACTGAACTGAACTGAACCATTTTTAGACTGTTTCCAAATAAGAACAAAATATCAGCCCAATAATTTTGTTCCAGTGAAGATTAATTTATCAAGTGTCTCCACAATTTTCATAGCAAGTTTATCATTCTTTTTATTTCATACTCACTTTATCCTGCCTTGACATTTGTTACACATAAAATGTTATCACTAATTTGGATATAATATTTATATTTTTGTCAAATTATTTTTCACAATTTTATAAAAAGATAGCTATTTTATACCAGGAACTGTGTTATGGGTGAGGACACAACAATTGATAAACAGGAGGCAAACCATGTAAAAGTTCCTTCCCACATACACCTTATATTTTCATACTTGAGTCAGACAGTGAAGAAGGAGTCAATTTAATAAATTAGTTGTAGTCTTAAAGCCACAGTCATCAAGACAGTATGGTACTGGCACAAACACAGAAATATAGATCAATGGAACAGAATAGAAAGCCCAGAGATAAATCCACAAACCTATGGACACATTATCTTCGACAAAGGAGGCAAGGATATACAATGGAAAAAAGACAACCTCTTTAACAAGTGGTGCTGGGAAAACTGGTTAACTACTTGTAAAAGAATGAAACTAGAACACTTTCTAACACCATAAACAAAAATAAACTCAAAATGGATTAAAGATCTAAATGTAAGACCAGAAACTATAAAACTCCTAGAGGAGAATATAGGCAAAACACTCTCTGACATGAATCACAGCAGGATCCTCTATGACCCACCTCCCAGAATATTGGAAATAAAAGCAAAAATAAACAAATGGGACCTAATGAAACTTAAAAGCTTTTACACTACAAAGGAAACTATAAGTAAGGTGAAAAGACAGCCCTCAGATTGGGAGAAAATAATAGCAAATGAAGCAACAGACAAAGGATTAATCTCAAAAATATACAAGCAACTCCTGCAGCTCAACTCCAGAAAAATAAATGACCCAATCAAAAAATGGGCCAAAGAACTAAACAGACATTTCTCCAAAGAAGACATACAGATAGCTAACAAACACATGAAAAGATGCTCAACATCACTCATTATTAGAGAAATGCAAATCAAAACCACAATGAGGTACCATTACACGCCAGTCAGGATGGCTGTTATCCAAAAGTCTACAAGCAATAAATGCTGGAGAGGGTGTGGAGAAATGGGAACCCTCTTACACTGTTGGTGGGAATGCAAACTAGTACAGCTGCTATGGAAAACAGTGCGGAGATTTCTTAAAAAACTGGAAATAGAACTGCCGTATGACCCAGCAATCCCACTTCTGGGCATACACACTGAGGAAACCAGATCTGAAAGAGACACGTGCACCCCAATGTTCATCGCAGCACTGTTTATAATAGCCAGGACATGGAAGCAACCTAGATGCCCATCAGCAGATGAATGGATAAGAAAGCTATGGTACATATACACCATGGAATATTACTCAGCCATTAAAAAGAATTCATTTGAATCAGTCCTAATGAGATGGATGAAACTGGAGCCCATTATACAGAGTGAAGTAAGCCAGTAAGATAAAGAACATTACAGCATACTAACAGATATATATGGAATTTAGAAAGATGGTAATGATAACCCTATATGCAAAACAGATAAAGAGGCACAGATGTACAGAACAGAATTTTGGACTCTGTGGAAGAAGGTGAGGGTGGGATGTTTCGAGAGAACAGCATGTATATTATCTATAGGGAAACAGATCACCAGCCCGGGTGGGATATTTCGAGAGAACAGCATGTATATTATCTATAGGGAAACAGATCACCAGCCCAGGTGGGATGCATGAGACAAGTGCTCGGGCCTGGTGCACTGGGAAGACCCAGAGGAATCGGGCAGAGAGGGAGGTGGGAGCGGGGATCGGGATGGGGAACACATGTAACTCCATGGCTGATTCATGTCAATGTATGACAAAACCCACTGCAATGTTGTGAAGTAATTAGCCTCCAACTAATAAAAATAAATGAAAAAAATTTTTTTAATTAAAAAAATTAATTAGTTGTAGTCTTATGCAATGTTTATAAGAAAACAAATTGGGTTGTGATAGAAATAAGAGGGAGAATTCTACTGTGGATACTGTAATTAGAGAAGACCTTTCTTAAAAGGTGATGCTTAAGCTGAGATCTAAATGATAAAACTGGCTAGCATTGGAAGCACCATTACAGATAGTCAAATTAACTAAATATTAAGTTAAATTATCTCATTCCAGAGATGACCTGGGCTATGTGTAGAAAAAAATTCTAAAAATTGAACAGAACTTTTTACTGCAGTCTTAAGTTTTAAAGGAGTATTTAGAGTGTACACTTTTGTCTTGTTTCATATTTTAATGAGAAAGCTTTCAACTTTTGAAAGTTGAGTAAAATATGAGCTGTGGTTCTGTCAGATACAGCCTTAATTATGTTTGGTACTTTCCTTCTATACTCAATTTGTTGGGTTGTTGTTTTTTTTTTTTTTTTTTATGAAAGGATGTTGACTTTCCATACTACCAATGAAAAATGCAATGGTTCTGAGGTCAGGAAAGAGGTGGCACCATTTTAGTTTAACCAACAACAACATGATTAGCATCAACAGTACAGCATCTCCTTGAGCATTCCTGTCCTTTTCAGGTGTGCTCCTGCAAGTTGTTAACTGTAGCTCAGATTGGAATCTGTAAACCAAACCATCCAAAGATTCTTTAAGCCATTTAACTGGATAGAATAAGTTATTTCTTCTTAACCTAGATGGACATAATTCAGTGCCTTCAGATGAGAACTTTCACATGTACCAGACCTAAAACTCTCCATGTTGTCATCACTTTTAGTGGAATGTCATCGATTTCAGAAGCATTCCAGTTCATAAGAGCCTCCCCACTTTTTCGTGTGTTTTTTTTTTTTTTTTTGGCAGAGCAGTTACTTCTAAGAGGGTTAATTAGAGATGATGGTTATTCATTCAGTAAATATTAATTAAGCATTAATTTGGGCTTCCCTGGTGGATTCTGGGCCAAATTCTCTTCTAGCTCAGGATATGTGATACTGAACAAAACAGACACCCTACTCTGCTTCTGAACTTCCTATATTTGGAGTCTTTACATATATTGCTGCTGCTGCTGCTAAGTCACTTCAGTCGTGTCCGACTCTGTGTGATCCCATAGATGGCAGCCCACCAGGCTCCCCCGTCCCTGGGATTCTCCAGGCAAGAACACTGGAGTGGGTTGCCATTTCCTTCTCCAATGCATGAAAGTGAAAAGTGAAAGTGAAGTCACTCAGTCGTGTCCGACTCAGCCACCGCATGGACCACAGCCTACCAGGCTCCTCCATCCATGGGATTTTCCAGGCAAGAGTACTGGAGTGGGGTGCCATTGCCTTCTCTGACATATACTACTAGCATGTTATAATGAACTCATGTTCATAGCAAAATAATGTTTTGACATATCACACACGTGTTGTTAGGTGACTCAGACTTAGAGCTGTGGTACTTCAATTTTTGAAAGTACAGGGCCAGTTTATTAAAGAAAGAATAAGAAAAGAAATTCAGGTAAGGCCAAAGATATAAAGGACCATTAGAAGCAAGAATGCATACAAGGCCAGTCAGCTTTCACAGTGTTCTTCCTGGCTGAGAGAGAGAAATTATGCACAAACTTTCCTAAAATTAGATTAATTAATGAATTCATATATATATATATATATATGTATATGTATATACACACATACACACATACATAATAATCTCAAAAATGACAGAATGATCTCTGTTCAATTCCAAGGCAAACCATTCAATATCATGGTAATCCAAGCCTATGCCCCAAACAGTAACGCTGAAGAAGCTGAAGTTGAACAGTTCTATAAAGACCTACAAGACCTTTTAGAACTAACACCAAAAAAAGATGTCCTTTTCATTATAGGGGACTGGAATGCAAAAGTAAGAAGTCAAGAAACACCTGGAGTAACAGGCAAATTTGGCCTTGGAGTATGGAATGAAGCAGGGCAAAGCCTTATAGAGTTTCGCCAAGAAAACACACTGGTCATAGCAAACACCCTCTTCCAACAACACAAGAGAAGACTCTACACATGGACATCACCAGATGGTCAACACCAAAACCGTATTGATTATATTCCTTGCAGCCAAAGATGGAGAAGTTCTATACAGTCAGCAAAAACAAGACCAGGAGCTGACTGTGGCTCAGATCATGAACTCCATATTGGCAAATTCAGACTTAAATAGAAGAAAGTAGGGAAAACCACTAGACCATTCAGGTATGACCTAAATCAAATTCCTTATGATTAAACAGTAGAAGTGAGAAAAAGATTTAAGGGAATAGACCTGATAGAGTGCCTCATGAACTATGGACGGAGGCTCGTGACATTGTACAGGAGACAGGGAATAAGACCATCTTCATGGAAAAGAAATGCAAAAAAGCAAAATGGTAGTCTGAGGAGGCTTTACAAATAGCTGTGAAAAGGAGAGAAGCGAAAAGTAAAGGAGAAAAGGAAAGATATTCCCATTTGAATGCAGAGTTCCAAAGAATAGCCAGGAGAGATAGACAAAGCCTTTCTCAGCAATCAGTGCAAAGAAACAGAGGAAAACAACAGAATGGGAAAGACTAGAGATCTCTTCAAGAAAATTAGAGATACCAAGGGAACATTTCATGCAAAGATGGGCTCAATAAAGGACAGATATGGTATGGACCTAACAGAAGCAGAAGATATTAAGAAGAGGTGGCAAGAATACACAGAAAAACTGTACAAAAAAGATCTTCATGACCCAGATAATCACGATGCTGTGATCACTCACCTAGAGCCAGACATCCTAGAATGTGAAGTCAAGTGGGCCTTAGGAAGCATCACTACGAACAAAGCTAGTGGAGGTGATAGAATTCCAGTTGAGCTATTTCAAATTGTGAAAGGCGATGCTGTGAAAGTGCTGCACTCAATATGCCAGCAAATTTGGAAAACTCAGCAGTGGCCACAGGACTGGAAAAGGTCAGTTTTCATTCCAATCCCTAAGAAAGGCAATGCCAAAGAATGCTCAAACTACCACATAATTGCACTCGTCTCACAAGCTAGTAAAGTAATGCTCAAAATTCTCCAAGCCAAGCTTCAGCAATACATGAACCGTGAACGTCCAGATGTTCAAGGTGGTTTTAGAAAAGGCAGAGGAACCAGAGATCAAATTTGCCAACACCCACTGGATCATCAAAAAAGCAAGAGAGTTCCAGAAAAATATCTATTTCTGCTTTATCGACTATGCCAAAGCATTTGACTGTGTAGATCACAATAAACTGTGGGAAATTCTGAAAGAGATGGGAATTCCAGACCATCTGAACTGCCTTTTGAGAAACCTGTATGCAGGTCAGGAAGCAATAGTTAGAACTGGACATGGAACAACAGACTGGTTCCAAATAGGAAAAGGAGTATGTCAAGGCTGTATATTGTCACCCTGCTTATTTAACTTATATGCAGAGTACATCATGAGAAACACTGGGCTGGAGGAAGCACAAGCTGGAATCAAGATTGCTGGGAGAAATATCAATAACCTCAGATATGCAGATGACACCACCTTATGGCAGAAAGTGAAGAAGAACTAAAAAGCCTCTTGATGAAAGAGGAGAGTGAAAAAGTTGACTTAAAGCTCAACATTCAGAAAACTAAGATCAATGGCATCTGGTCCCATCACCTCATGGGAAATAGATGGGGAGACAGTGGAAACAGTGTCAGACTTTATATTTTTGGCCTCCAAAATCACTGCAGATGGTGATTTCAGCCATGAAATTAAAAGACGCTTACTCCTTGGAAGGAAAGTTATAACCAACCTAGATAGCATATTTAAAAGCAGAGACATTACTTTTCCAACAAAGGACCGTCTAGTTAAGGCTATGGTTTTTCCAGTGGTCATGTATGGATGTGAGAGTTGGACTGTGAAGAAGGCTGAGTGCCGAAAAATTGATGCTTTTGAACTGTGGTGTTGGAGAAGACTTTTGAGAGTCCCTTGGACTGCAAGGAGATCCAACCAGTCCATTCTAAAGGAGATCAGTCCTGGGTGTTCATTGGAAGGACTGATGATGAAGCTGAAACTCAAATACTTTGGCCGCCTGATGGGAAGTGTTGAGTCATTGGAAAAAGACCCTAATGCTGGTAAGGATAGGGGTCAGGCGGAAAATGGGACGACAGAGGATGAGATGGCTGGATCGCATCATCAACTCGATGGACATGGGTTTGAGTAGACTCTGGGAGTTTGTGATGGACAGGGAGGCCTGGCATGCTGCGATTTGGGGGTCACAAAGACTTGGACATGACTGAGTGACTGAACTTACTGACTGATACATATATATATGTATATATATGCATATATTATGTATATGTATATATTATATATATGTATATGTTATATATATATATATATATATATATATATATACTTATAAACAGAAACACACACACACATATATATTTTTGGTGGTTCAGTCACTAAGTCATGTCCATCTCTTGCGACCCCATGGACTGTAGACTGCCAGGATCCTCTGTCCATGGGATTTCCCAGGCAAGGATACTGAAGTGTGTTGCCATTTCCTTCTCCAGAGGATCTTCCCTACCCAGGATTGAACACAGGTCTCCTGCATTGCAAGGGGATTCTTTACCAACTGAGCCACCATGGAAGCTGTATATATGTGTGTGTGTGTGTGTGTATATATATATATATATGTATATATGTTATACATTTATTAGTTTAACACTCTAGGCTAGGTGAGTAGTTCTATTACAATTTAAAGGACTTTATTGTTGGCAATAAAGTGTTCAAAATAACTAACATTAATGAGCACTTAAGTTCAGCTCCTAAAGAATCTGCCTGCAATGCAGGAGACCTAGGTTTGATCCCTGGGTTGGGAAGATCCCCTGAAGAAGGAAAAGGCTATTCATTCCAGTATTCTGATCTAGAGAATTCCAAGGTCACAAAGAGTCAGACATGACTGAGCAACTTTCACTTTCTTTTCCCTTTCAGTTTTCTAAGAACTTATTTGGATTATTTTCTTTGATCTTGAAAATGTCTTCATTATTCCCCTTTTAATAAAAAAGAAGAAAGGCATATTTTTCCAAAGTTTACATTGTTAGTGGCAAAGCTAAGATTTGATCTTAGAAGAATCTTTCTCAAAAAGACTATGCTCTCAACCATTAGAATATACTAAAAGCTACCACCCATTCCTTAAAAATGCACATGAAATATATTAAACATAAAATCCCTACCAACAAAAGAAAAAACTATAAAAAGTGGGCTCTTAAAGTGAATGACTGGTTGAGATTATAATCAAAATGAGTTTTTGTCATTGTGTCCAAGTGTGTACTGCTTGCCGCACATCAGGCCAATAAATGGAGAGACAAGTTGTTAGGGCAAGAAAGGGGAACTTTATTCAGAAAGCTAGTCAAGAGAGGATACAGTGGACTGGTGTTTGAAAGTATCATTGTCCATGGGTTTGAGTGCTAGTTTCTTTATAGAACAAAAATGGAATGAGCAAAAATGAAGGAAAAAAATTTTAAGAGGAAGTAAGTTGATGCAAATATTTTCTACTTCTGGCCATACTCCAGAGGGCACATGTTAATTTCTTATTTCCTGCAGTCACTCAGCAGTGGGCCTGGTCAGGATGTTTATTATTTTAATATTCATGCATGGAAGGCAGTTTCCCTAAGATAAGCCATTTCTTTTACATTCTTTAAGCTATAGGCAACATCCCTTTAGTGATTAACTTGTACCAATAGTAATAAAATACAAAGTTTAAAGTAAAAGAAAAAGACCCAGTAGGAGTCATATTTGTTCTTTTCTATTTCACAGACATCAATTCTAGTGCATCTTTGTTGCTCAGTCACTCAGTCATGTCTGACTCCTTGTGACCCCATGAACTGCAATGCCCCAGGCCTTCCTGTCCCTTACCATCTCCCAGTTTGCTCAAACTCATGTCATATCCAGTTTATAAAGACTGTATCTTTATAAAGAAGTAGAGTAAGAGCCAGGAATGACACAGCTATAGAAAGGAACAAAACTGGGTCATTTATAGAGACATGGGTGGACCTAGAGACTGTCAGACAGAGTGAAGTACATCAGAAAGATAAATGCAAATGCTGTATAATAACACAAATATGCATAATCTGAATAAATTGATACATATGATCTTCTTTACAAAGCACAAATAGAGACTCAGATGTAGGAAACATATAGATGCCAAGGGAGAAATGCAGACAAGGGATGAATTGTGAGATTGGGATTAACATAGAGTATTGACACTATGTATAAAATAGGTAACTAATGAGAATTTGCTGCATAGCGTAGGGAGCCTTACTCACTGCTCTGTGGTGACCAAAACAGGAAAAAAAATTTTTTTTTAAGAGGGGATATATGTATACCTATATCTGATTCAGTTTGCTATACAGTAGAAAATAGCACAACATTGTAGATCAACTATGTTGCTGTTTAGTCACTTAGTTGTGTCACTTAGTTGCACTGTTTAGTCACTTAGTTGCAAAAATGCAACCTCCTGAACTGTAGGCTATTAGGTTCCTTTGTTCATAGAATTATTCAGGCAAAAATACTGGAGTGGTTTCCTGTTTTCTTCTCCAGGGGATTGTCCCTACCCAGGGATTGAACCCATGTCTCCTGCATTGGCAGAAGGATTCTTTATCACTAAGCCACCACAAATAAAAATTTTAAAAAAGAAAATTCTTTTAGATTTACAGAAAAATTGAGAACATATTTCAGAGAATTTCTATTTATTCCGCACAATCAGCATCATATATTATCATGGTACATTTTTTACAAATTAATAAGCCAATATTTCTACATTAAAAAAAGTAAAGCAGTATGAGAAAATTGACAATTACTTAGGTCTGTATGGACTAGTAGGGCTTCCCAGGTGGTGCTAGTGGTAAAGAATCTGCCTGCCAGTGCGGGAGACATAAGAGACAGGGTTCGATCCCTGGGTTGGGAAGATCCCTTGAAGAAAGTTATGGCAACCCATACCAGTATTCTTGCCTGAAGAATCCTGTGGAGGAGGAGCCTGGAGGGCTACCATCCTCAGGGTGGCAAAAAGTCAGACATGACTGAAATAGCTTAGCCCTCGTGCACACATATGGCCTGATATTTAAAGATCTTCAGAAGGCTAAGTAGTGCAAAGTTTATACACAGTGGCATCAACACAAACATATATGAAAACACACTTGTATTTGCAAAGATTACTAGTTGAATCTCAGAAACAAAGTGACTGCATCTGGGAGAAGATGGGGACACTGATTTGGGATATGTATGAGGTTTATTCTACTCTCGTTTTTCATGGATTCTTTATTTAATATTTGTAATTATTTGTCATATTTTTTATTTTTATTTTAAAAAATGTTACAATAAAAAGTTAAGTGGTAAAGCAAATGAAATTGAATAAAGAACATGGTCCATAGAGCATTAAACAATTCAACTATTATAATCATTAGAATGAAGGTAAAAGATAAGAATCTGACTTTAAGAATGAGAAAGTACTGAAAGTAAACCAAGAGGTTAGTTAAAAATCAGTGTATTCTATAAAAATTTCATTGGCTAACATATTACCTTATTTATTGATGCCTTAACTGTAAAAGTATTCCACCTCTTCAGGTGCAATGATTAAATCAGATAAACCAGATAGAGAGGTTACATGCTAGCAGAGAAACTGTCATTGTTTATGAACAAGCAGTTCAGTTTTAATTATTATAAATCCGTTGGAAAGAAGAAAATCTTGCATCACATTTATAAAGATTTTCCATTACAAAGAAATTGGCCCTAAAGCTAAATTAGTTTCTTCATTATAGATATTGTACTTATTTAATATCTGATCTGATTTTTTTCTCCAGAGCTTCTTCATAGCATTAGTCATCTCAGAATTTCTTAGACTGTAGATTAATGGGTTCAGCATGGAGGTTATGATTGTGAAAAACACACTCAATGATTTGTCAATGGGGAAGGTCTTAGCAGGTCTTACATACATAAAAATACAGGGAACAAAGAAGCAGACAACAACAGTGATATGGGAACCACAGGTCTGGAGGGCTTTCTGCCTCCCTTCCTGACTCAGGTTCTTCAAAGAGTGCAAGATGACTGCATAGGAGATGAGTAAGAGCAGAAAAACAAGAGTGCAGATCAGTCCTCCATTGGCCAACACTAAGATGCCAATGATACAAGTGTCAGTACAGACGAGTTCCAACAAGGGGATATCACACAAAAAGTGATCAATGACATTGGGGCCACAGAATGGGAGCCCATAAATAGTGCTAAGCTGAATTACTGAGTATAGAAAACCTCCCACCCATGATACTACCAGCAACGCAACACACACCCTTTGCCTCATAATAACCAAATAATGGAAGGGCTTACAGATGGCCACATAGCGGTCATTGGCCATCACCAGCAGAAGGAAGACTTCTGATCCACCAAAAATGTGCTCTATAAACAGTTGACTCATGCAGGCTTCAAAAGATATGGTATTTTCTCCAAAGAACAAATCTGAAATCAATTAGGTGTCATAGAAGATGAATAAGCAACATCCATAATTGATAAGCTAGCAAGAGAAAAGTACATCGGTGAGTTCAGGGTCTTACTGACAGTTACAGTCACGATAATGAGCAGGTTGCCCACCATAGTCAAAATGTAGAAGAGCAAGAACATAACAAAAAAGACTTCTGTTCCTTTGGATTCTGCGTGAAGCCCAGGAGGACAAAGTAAGTTACATTGTTCCTTGGTTCCATCTAGTCTGGACAGGAGCTGAGTTTACATATTAGAAACTGTATACCTACAAAATAAGGGTGAGATTTTTTAAGTGCATTATAAATTAATTACTTTATGTATCCATGCAATTACCACAATGTGTATGGAGCACCTATTTTTCTCCATTGTTTCAGAAAATGTGATCACCAAAGTGGATGTCTTACTGTCCTACTCATTGATATGATACATAATGAGGCATTAAACAATTCTAGACCAGAGATGCCTTATAAGAATATTCACAGGATGCTAAAAGTCACAGGTTTCCCTGGTGGCTCAGATGGTAAAGAATCTCCCTGCAATGTGGGAGACCTGGGTTCAATCCCTGGGTCAGGAAGATCCCCTGAAGTAGGAAATGGTAACCCACCCCAGTATTCTTGCCTGAAGAATTCCATGGACAGAGGAATCCATGGGGTCACAGATTTGGATACAACCAAGTGACTAACACTACTACTACTTAGAGTCATGTGTAGAGATACAGCAAACTTGATTCAGAGAATATTTCCTGGGGGGGGGAAAAAAAAACATTTCAACTGAGTTTTTGGTTTTTTCATACAGTAAATAAATTTTATTTTTCTGTTCTGAGATGACATTGCCAACAGTCACAGATTTGCATATGATACAGTTACATATTGGCTATTTACAATTTACAGTAGTATTTTTTCCTCTGAAAAATATAAGTGCAAAAGCTAAGTAAACAATGAGATACTGCCATTTGGATTTATCATATGTCAGAGCTTAAAGAACTAGTCTTTAGCAAATATTCAACAAATCAATCTGGATAATCAACTGAGTTTCAAAGGAAAGATGATAGAACAAGAAAAGATGGAAAGGGAATTCCATAAAAAGGTAAAACATTTCTAAAGTTCTGAAATTGTAATACTAAATACCCATATAAGCTCTCAGTAATATACACATTCAGAGTGAGCAGCTCAACTATGAATAGAAGGTCACTTCTAGTCTATTCACTGCCCTGTATTGCCACAGAACTCACTGAGACTTTTCTTAGGGTCTGTAGTTACTATTCTTCTTTTTTTCTGACCAATAAATAGTGAAGCAGTCAAATTTGAGTTTCCAGTCCATAAAGTGAAGTCGCTCATTCGTGTCCAACTCTTTGTGACCCCGTGGACTGTAACCCACCAGGCCCCTTCGTCCATAGAATTTTCTAGGCAAGAGTACTGGAGTGGGTTGCCATTTCCTTCTCCAGGGGATCTTCCCAACCCAGGGGTCGAACCTGGGTCTCCTGCTTTACCATCTGAGCCACCAGGGAAATCCAGTCCATATCTCTAACCAAATTCCCAGACTTGTATAGGCAGCATTTTTGGACCTCTTCAGTTGGATATCAGTTTAGTATTTATAAAACAAATGTTGAATTTTATACAATAAAAAGTTGTCTCCCATGTCATGGCATAGTCCCACCTTTGATGTAATTGTTCAGGAAAAAAAAAAAACAGTATCTTTCACTCTCTTTTGGCTCTCATATTACTTATTGATACTTTTAACTAAATCCTACTGTTTCTATTTTTAAAATATAACACAAATTTGGTCATTTCCTGTCCCCCGTTTCCTTCTTTGCCCACTGCCATAGCTTTCCAAATCTCTCCACTTTTATTCTGGCCTTCAATTTGTTCTCTGGAAGTAGTCCAAATTTTACTCTTTAAATCTTGTTTTGATCATATTACTCAACTGCTCTAAACTCTAACAGTGGATTCCAATCAATCACTCACAGTTTAATGTATCACATTTAACATTTTCAGTTAAAAGAACTGTAACCACCATTTTGGGCTTACCTGGAGGCTCAGAGGTAAAGAACTCACTTTTCAAAGCAGGAGATGGAGGTTCAGTCCATGGGTTGGGAAAATCCCCTAGAAGAGTTAATGGCAACCCACTCTAGTATTCTTGCCTGAGAAATCCCATGAACAGAGGAACCTGGCAGTGTACAGACCATGAGGTAGCAAAAAGAGTTGAACACAGCTTAGCACTAAACAACAACGACAATGACCATTTTATAGTCTAAGAAAATGAGGTTCAGAGCATCTAGCTAACTTTCCCAAAGTCAAGCAGCTTTAAGTGATAAAAGTAGAACTGGAACCTAATTTTGATTTATTTCAAAATGATTAAATTTCTTACATAATAAAGTCACACTATTGTGAAGACTGGTTCCCACCATTTCCTATCAGTCTTACCTTGTGGAGACTTGCTCACAATCTGAAGAAAGCTTTTTTATGTTGCTCATAAAAACCTGGAATTCTTCTTTCTTCTAGTATTACAACAGAGAGTGAAAGCCTGCATTATTACTTGAGGAAATATTTTATTACATTCAGCTCTTTATTAATATTCTTCATGAAATCTTCTGATTATTCAGAAGACATTTTAATTGAATTGTAGATTGTTTAAGAGAAATACCATGGCAACTACAAAAAACAAAGGTTTACCATGTTTAAATAATTTATTGAAAAGACCATCAAGCTCTATGTTTACAAAGGAAGATAGCAACTAGCCATTTCCCAGGAAAATTTATCGTAAGTAACTTACTTCCTTACTACCTTCAAAAAAAAAAGGGCATTCAAGTGTTTAGTCCTTCTCAATCAGTTCTGTTGGTGTGGCCAGACTAGTTGATTTGAGATTTTGAGATACATTCCTGTGCTGTTTTCTCTCTCTCTCTCTCTCTCTCGATATTTTCATATCCACATTTTCAGTTCTTTAAGAAGTCCCTTCTAAAAACGTTCTATCAGTTTTTTAAAAGATATTATCTTTTTTCCCACTAGAGGTAAAGATCACTGGACATTTTATCCCTTCTAGTGACATTTATTTTTTTCCCCCATTTATTTTTATTAGTTGGAGGCTAATTACTTTACAATATTTTTTTTCAATTTTTTTTTTAATTTTTTTATTAGTTGGAGGCTAATTACTTCACAACATTTCAGTGGGTTTTGTCATACATTGATATGAATCAGCCATAGATTTACACTTATTCCCCATCCCGATCCCCCCTCCCACCTCCCTCTCCACCCGATTCCTCTGGGTCTTCCCAGTGTACCAGGCCCGAGCACTTGTCTCATGCATCCCACCTGGGCTGGTGATCTGTTTCACCATAGATAGTATACATGCTGTTCTTTTGAAACATCCCACCCTCACCTTCTCCCACAGAGTCCAAAAGTCTGTTCTGTATTTCTGTGTCTCTTTTTCTGTTTTGCATATAGGGTTATCGTTACCATCTTTCTAGATTCCATATACATGTGTTAGTATGCTGTAATGTTCTTTATCTTTCTGGCTTACTTCACTCTGTATAAGGGGCTCCAGTTTCATCCATCTCATTACGACTGGTTCAAATGAATTCTTTTTGACGGCTGAGTAATATTCCATGGTGTATATGTACCACAGCTTCCTTATCCATTCATCTGCTGATGGGCATCTGGTTGCTTCCATGTCCTGGCTATTATAAACAGTGCTGCAATGAACATTGGGGTGCACATGTCTCTTTCAGATCTGGTTTCCTCGGTGTGTATGCCCAGGAGTGGGATTGCTGGGTCATATGGCAGGTCCATTTCCAGTTTTTTAAGGAATCTCCACACTGTTTTCCATAGTGGCTGTACTAGTTTGCATTCCCACCAACAGTGTAAGAGGGTTCCCTTTTCTCCACACCCTCTCCAGCATTTATTGCTTGTAGACTTTTGGATAGCAGCCATCCTGACTGGCGTGTAATGGTACCTCATTGTGGTTTTGACTTGCATTTCTCTAATAATGAGTGATGTTGAGCATCTTTTCATGTGTTTGTTAGCCATCTGTATGTCTTCTTTGGAGAAATGTCTGTTTAGTTCTCTGGCCCATTTTTTGATTGGGTCATTTATTTTTCTGGAATTGAGCTGCAGGAGTTGCTTGTATATTTTTGAGATTAATCCTTTGTCTGTTTCTTCATTTGCTATTATTTTCTCCCAATCTGACGGCTGTCTTTTCACCTTACTTATAGTTTCCTTTGTAGTACAAAAGCTTTTAAGTTTCATTAGATCCCATTTGTTTAGTTTTGCTTTTATTTCCAATATTCTGGGATGTGGGTCATAGAGGATCTTGCTGTGATTTATGTCGGAGAGTGTTTTGCCTATGTTCTCCTCTAGGAGTTTTATAGTTTCTGGTCTTACATTTAGATCTTTAATCCATTTTGAGTTTATTTTTGTGTATGGTGTTAGAAAGTGTTGTAGTTTCATTCTTTTACAAGTGGTTGACCAGTTTTCCCAGCACCACTTGTTAAAGAGGTTGTCTTTTTTCCATTGTATATCCTTGCCTCCTTTGTCAAAGATAAGGTGTCCATAGGTTCGTGGATTTATCTCTGGGCTTTCTATTCTGTTCCATTGATCTATATTTCTGTCTTTGTGCCAGTACCATACTGTCTTGATGACTGTGGCTTTGTAGTAGAGTCTGAAGTCAGGCAGGTTGATTCCTCCAGTTCCATTCTTCTTTCTCAAGATTACTTTGGCTATTCGAGGTTTTTTGTATTTCCATACAAATTGTGAAATTCTTTGGTCTAGTTCTGTGAAAAATACCGTTGGTAGCTTGATAGGGATTGCATTGAATCTATAGATTGCTTTGGGTAGAATAGCCATTTTGACAATATTGATTCTTCCAATCCATGAACACGGTATGTTTCTCCATCTGTTTGTGTCCTCTTTGATTTCTTTCATCAGTGTTTTATAGTTTTCTATGTATAGGTCTTTTGTTTCTTTAGGTAGATATACTCCTAAGTATTTTATGCTTTTTGTTGCAATGGTGAATGGTATTGTTTCCTTAATTTCTCTTTCTGTTTTTTCATTGTTAGTATATAGGAATGCAAGGGATTTCTGTGTGTTAATTTTATATCCTGCAACTTTACTATATTCATTGATTAGTTCTAGTAATTTTCTGGTAGAGTCTTTAGGGTTTTCTATGTAGAGGATCATGTCATCTGCAAACAGCGAGAGTTTCACTTCTTCTTTTCCTATCTGGATTCCTTTTACTTATTTTTCTGCTCTGATTGCTGTGGCCAAAACTTCCAACACTATGTTGAACAGTAGTGGTGAGAGTGGGCACCCTTGTCTTGTTCCTGATTTCAGGGGAAATGCCTTCAATTTTTCACCATTGAGGGTGATGCTTGCTGTGGGTTTGTCATATATAGCTTTTATTATGTTGAGGTATGTTCCTTCTATTCCTGCTTTTTGGAGAGTTTTAATCATAAATGAGTGTTGAATTTTGTCAAAGGCTTTCTCTGCATCTATTGAGATAATCATATGGTTTTTATCTTTCAATTTGTTAATGTGGTGTATTACATTGATTGATTTGCGGATATTGAAGAATCCTTGCATTCCTGGGATAAAGCCCACTTGGTCGTGGTGTATGATTTTTTTAATATGTTGTTGGATTCTGTTTGCTAGAATTTTGTTAAGGATTTTTGCATCTGTGTTCATCAGTGATATTGGCCTGTAGTTTTCTTTTTTTGTGGCATCTTTGTCTGGCTTTGGAATTAGGGTGATGGTGGCCTCATAGAATGAGTTTGGAAGCTTACCTTCGTCTGCAATTTTCTGGAAGAGTTTGAGTAAGGTAGGTGTTAGCTCTTCTCTGAATTTTTGGTAGAATTCAGCTGTGAAGCCATCTGGTCCTGGGCTTTTGTTTGCTGGGAGATTTCTGATTACAGTTTCGATTTCCTTGCTTGTGATGGCTCTGTTAAGATCTTCTATTTCTTCCTGGTTCAGTTTTGGAAAGTTATACTTTTCTAAGAATTTGTCCATTTCATCCAAGTTGTCCATTTTATTGGCATAGAGCTGCTGGTACTAGTCTCTTATGATCCTTTGTATTTCAGTGTTGTCTGTTGTGATCTCTCCATTTTCATTTCTAATTTTGTTAATTTGGTTCTCCTCTCTTTGTTTCTTAATGAGTCTTGCTAATGGTTTGTCAATTTTGTTTATCTTTTCAAAAAACCAGCTTTTAGCTTTGTTGATTTTTGCTATGGTCTCTTTAGTTTCTATTGCATTTATTTCTGCCTTAATTTTTAAGATTTCTTTCCTTCTGCTAACCCTGGGGTTCTTAATTTCTTCCTTCTCTAATTGCTTTAGGTGTAGAGTTAGGTTATTTATTTGACTTTTTTCTTGTTTCTTGATGTAAGCCTGTAATGCTATGAACCTTCCCCTTAGCACTGCTTTTACAGTGCCCCATAGGTTTTGGGTTGTTGTGTTTTCATTTTCATTCATTTCTATACATATTTTGATTTCTTTTTTGATTTCTTCTATGATTTGTTGGTTATTCAGAAGCGTGTTATTTAGCCTCCATATGTTTGAATTTTTAACAATTTTTTTCCTGTAATTGAGATCTAATCTTACTGCAATGTGGTCAGAAAAGATGACTGGAATGATTTCAATTTTTTTGAATTTTCCAAGACTAGATGTATGGCCTTGGATGTGATCTATTCTGGAGAAGGTTCCGTGTGCACTTGAGAAAAAGGTGAAGTTGATTGTTTTGGGGTGAAATGTCCTATAGATATCAATTAGGTCTAGCTGGTCCATTGTGTCATTTAAAGTTTGTGTTTCCTTGTTAATTTTCTGTTTAGTTGATCTATCCATAGTTGTGAGTGGGGTATTAAAGTCTCCCACTATTATTGTGTTACTATTAATTTCCTCTTTCATACTCGTTAGTGTTTGCCGTACATATTGCGGTGCTCCTATGTTGGGTGCATATATATTTATAATTGTTATATCTTCTTCTTGGATTGATCCTTTGATCATTATGTAGTGTCGTTCTTTGTCTCTTTTCACAGCTTTTATTTGAAAGTCTATTTTACCTGATATGAGTATTGCGACTCCTGCTTTCTTTTGGTCTCCGTTTGCGTGAAATATTTTTTTCCAGCCCTTCACTTTCAGTCTGTATGTGTCTCTTGTTTTGAGGTGGGTCTCTTGTAGACAGCATATATGGGGGTCTTGTTTTTGTATCCATTCAGCCAATCTTTGTCTTTTGGTTGGGGCATTCAACCCATTTACATTTAAGGTAATTATTGATAGGTGTGGTCCCGTTGCCATTTACTTTGTTGTTTTGGGTTCACGTTTATACACGTTTCTACCTTTCTGCATTTCCTGTCTAGAGAAGATCCTTTAGCATTTGTTGAAGAGCTGGTTTGGTGGTGCTGAATTCTCTCAGCTTTTGCTTATCTGTAAAGCTTTTGAGTTCTCCTTCATATCTGAATGAGATCCTTGCTGGATACAGTAATCTAGGTTGTAGGTTATTCTCTTTCATTACTTTCAGTACGTCCTGCCATTCCCTTCTGGCCTGAAGGGTTTCTATTGATAGATCAGCTGTTATCCTTATGGGAATCCCTTTGTGTGTTATTTGTTGTTTTTCCCTTGCTGCTTTTAATATTTGTTCTTTGTGTTTGATCTTTGTTAGTTTGATTAATATGTGTCTTGGGGTGTTTCGCCTTGGGTTTATCCTGTTTGGGACTCTCTGGGTTTCTTGGACTTGGGTGGCTATTTCCTTCCCCATTTTAGGGAAGTTTTCAGCTATTATCTCCTCGAGTATTTTCTCATGGCCTTTCTTTTTGTCTTCTTCTTCTTGGACTCCTATGATTCAAATGTTGGGGCATTTCACATTGTCCCAGAGGTCCCTGAGGTTGTCCTCATTTCTTTTGATCCTTTTTTCTTTTTTCCTCTCTGCTTCATTTATTTCCACCATTTTATCTTCTACCTCACTTATCCTATCTTCTGCCTCCGTTATTCTACTCTTGGTTCCCTCCAAAGTGTTTTTGATCTCATTCATTGCATTGTTCATTTTTAATTGACTCTTTTTTATTTCTTCTAGGTCTTTATTAAACAATTATTGTATCTTTTCAATCTTTGTCTCCAGGCTATTTATCTGTAACTCCATTTTGTTTTCAAGATTTTGGATCATTTTTATTATCATTATTCTAAATTCTTTTTCAGGTAGATTCCCTATCTCCTCCTCTTTTGTTTGACTTGCTGGGCATTTTTCATGTTCCTTTACCTGTTGGGTATTTCTTTGCCTTTTCATCTTGTTTAGATTGCTGTGTCTGGAGTGGACTTTCTGTATTCTGGAGGTCTGTGGTTCCTTTTTATTGTGGAGGATTTACCCAGTGGGTGGGGTTAGACGATTGGCTTGTCAAGGTTTCCTGGTTAGGGAAGCTTGCGTCAGTGTACTGGTGCATGGAACTTGATTTCTTCTTTTTGGAGAGCAATGGAGTGCCCAGTAATGAGTTTTGAGATGGGTCTATGTGTTAGGTGTGACCTTGGGCAGCCTGTATGTTGACATTCGGGGCTATGTTCCTGTGTTGCTGGAGAATTTGCGTGGTATGTTTTGCTCTAAAACTTACTGGCTCTTGGGTGGTGGTTGGTTTCAGTGTAGGTATGGAGGCTTTTGGACGGCCACTTATTACTTAAAGTTCCATGTAGTCAGGAGTTTTCTGGTGTTCTCAGGTTTTGGGCGTAAGTCTCCTGCCTCTGGATTTCAGTTTTATTCTTCCTGTAGTCTCAGGACTTCTCCAACTATACAGCCCTGATAAGAAAACTTCTAGGTTAATGGCTAAAAGATTCTCCCCCGTTAGGGACACCCAGAGAGGTTCACAGAGTTACATGAAGAAGAGGAGAGGGAGGAGGGAGATAGAGATGAGCAGGAGGAGAAAAAGGGGGACTCAAGAGGAGAGAGACAGATCTACGCAGCTGTCTGTTCCCAGAGTGTTCTCCGTATCTCAGACACCTACAAGGATTCACAGAATTGGATTGGGAAGAGAAGGGGAAAGGAGGAAATAGATGTGTTCTGAGGCAGAAAACAGAGAGTCAAGATTGGGAGAGAATAATCTTCGGTTTAAAGATAGGGCTTCTCTTTTTTTTTTTTGTAAGGTTATAGTGTAGTGAAGATGAAAATGAAGAGTAGTAGAGGAGTACTAGAGGACTTTAAAAGAAATAAGAGAAAAAGAAAAATAGAAAATAAAAGAGAAAACGGAAAGAAAAAAAAAGAAGAAAAAAGAAAAAAAAAACAAAAAAAAAGAAAGAAAGAAAAAAAAATTTTTTCCCCCTAATTAAAAAAATCGTAAAAATCTATGAAAATGAAAGTTAAGGAGTAATGGGGGAGTAATAGGGAATTTTAAAGGAAAATAAAAGAGAAAAAATAAAAAAGAAAAGATATAAAAAGAAAAAAAAATTTTTTTTCCTTACTTAGAAAAAAAAAAAGTAAAAATATATCTAGGAATTTCTCTGGAGCCGTTGCGGTCAGTGTGGGTTCGGCTCAGTTTCAGATAGCTCCTCGTTCCAGCTTACACTTCTCGATATCTACAGGGCCCTTCCGGTGAAGTCGGTGCTTTCTAGAGGGATTTTAATCTGTTGCACTAGTCCCTTCTGAAGCGGTTCCCTTTGTTTATTTGACTTCTGTTTGCCGGTCTCTTCAGAGCCTCATTTCCGCCCTGACACAGGCGGGCAGAGGTGGACTCTTATTCAGGTAGCTAGTTCCGTTGCGCTGCTGGGAGGGGCTGACGCTGCGGGGGCGGGCTGGCGCTGTGGGGACGGGCTGACGCTGCTTTCTCCGTCTGCGCTGCTCAGGCTCCCGGCTGTTCTATATGGAGCGCGCCCCGCGCTGCGCGAGGTTCCAGCCCTCGGGTGCTCCACAAAAGCGCGGAAGGAAAAGCTGTGCCTGCTCTCAGTGCCTTCCCCGTCAGAGCGGTCCAGGCAGTGAGCGGCTTGATGGGCGCGCTATCCCCAGGTGTGGCGCAGTCACTCCCTTCCGCGGACCCAGTCTCAGTTTCCGCTGGCGCCAGTCGGGTGCGCGGGCCTTCCGCCCTCCGCGTCCCCAGCCCCAGTCCCCGCCCGCGCCGGTCGGGTGCCTGCGCCCTGTGTCTCGCCGCGACCTTCCCCTCCCCCCTGCCTCCTGCCTCCGGCGGGGCTGGGCCGGTCCGCAGCCTGCGACCTCTTCTCGGGACTTTCTCCGTCCCTTTGTTCTGCGAACCGCCGGCAGTGTGTTCTGGCCGGTTAATTTTCTCTCTCTCTCTCGGTCTCCCACAGTTCAAGTTGGCACCTCACAGAAGCTCCCTCCGATTGTCCTCAGGGCACTCAGGCCCGGACCCTAGCCCAAGCAAGGCCACCTAAGACTCCCTTCCCGGGACGGGTCTCCGTCCTTAGCTCTTTTGTCTCACTTTTTATCTTTTATATTTTGTCCTACCTCCTTTCGAAGACAATGGTCTGCTTTTCTGGGCGCCTCATGACATCAGCTAGCGATCAGAAGTTGTTTTGTGAAGTTTGCTCTGCATTCAGTTATTCTTTTGATGAATTTGTAGGAGAGAAAGTGGTCTCCCGGTCCTACTCCTCCACCATCTTGGCTCCTCCCTGACTTTACAATATTGTAGTGGTTTTTGTCATACATTTACATGAATCAGCCATGGAGTTACATGTATTCCCCATCCCGATCCCCCCTCCCACCTCCCTCTCCACCCGATTCCTCTGGGTCTTCCCAGTGCACCAGGCCCGAGCACTTGTCTCATGCATCCCACCTGGGCTGCTGATCTGTTTCACCCTAGATAATATACATGTTTCAATGCTGTTCTCTCAAAACATCCCACCCTCGCCTTCTCCCACAGAGTCCCAAAGTCTGTTCTGTACATCTGTGTCTCTTTTTTTGTTTTGCATATAAGGTTATCATTACCATCTTTCTAAATTCCATATATATGTGTTAGTATACTGTAATGTTCTTTATCTTTCTGGCTTACTTCACTCTGTATAATGGGCTCCAGTTTCATCCATCTCATTAGAACTGATTCAAATGAATTCTTTTTAATGGCTGAGTAATATTCCATGGTGTATATGTACCACAGCTTCCTTATTCATTCGTCTGCTGATGGGCATCTGGGTTGCTTCCATGTCCTGGCTACTATAAACAGTGCTGCGATGAACACTGAGGTGTACGTATCTCTTTCAGATCTGGTTTCCTCGGTGTGTATGCCCAGAAGTGGGATTGCTGGGTCATATGGCAGTTCTATTTCCAGTTTTTTAAGAAATCTCCACACTGTTCTCCATAGTGGCTGTACTAGTTTGCATTCCCACCAACAGTGTAAGAGAGTTCCCTTTTCTCCACACCCTCTCCAGCATTTATTGCTTGTAGACTTTTGGATAGCAGCCGCTCTGACTGGTGTGTAATGGTACCTCACTGAGGTTTTGATTTGCATTTCTCTGATAATGAGTGGTCTTGAGCATCTTTTCATGTGTTTGTTAGCCATCTGTATGTCTTCTTTGGAGAAATGTCTGTTTAGTTCTTTGGCCCATTGTTTGATTGGGTCATTTATTTTTCTGGAATTGAGCTGCAGGAGTTGCTTGTATATTTTTGAGATTAATCCTTTGTCTGTTGCTTCATTTGCTATTGTTTTCTCCCATTCTGAGGGCTGTCTTTTCATCTTGCTTATAGTTTCCTTTGTTGTGCAAAAACTTTTAAGTTTAATTAGGTCCCATTTGTTTATTTTTGCTTTTATTTCCAATATTCTGGGAGATGGGTCATAGAGGATCCTGCTATGGTACTGGCACAAAGACAGAAATATAGATCAATGGAACAGAATAGAAAGCCCAGAGATAAATCCACGAACCTATGGACACCTTATCTTTGACAAAGAAGGCAAGAATATACAATGGAAAAAAGACAACCTCTTTAACAAGTGGTGCTGGGAAAACTGGTCAACCGCTTGTAAAAGAATGAAACTAGAACACTTTCTAACACCATACACAAAAATAAACTCAAAATGGATTAAAGATCTAAATGTAAGACCAGAAATTATAAAACTCCTAGAAGAGAACATAGGCAAAACACTCTCTGGCATAAATCACATCAGGATCCTCTATGACATTTATTATTAAGTCTTAGAATTGGAAAATGTCCAAGACTGATTCTTGCTTAATTAAATTCACTGGGATTTTCTACTACATTTTAAAAGTACACCTGTATTTAAAGATACTACTAAGCCAAATAACAGAATTAAGTTCACAATGATGGAGGAAAAAATTAACTTTAGCACCGTTTTAAGGCTACTGCCAACCAGGAACAAAATACCAACCCAATCATTTTGCCCCAGTGAATATTAGCTCATCATGTATTTCTTCATTTGCCCTAGCACATTTTTCTTTTCTTTTACTTACTACTCAATTTACTCTACCCTACATTTGGCTAAACATACAAAATTTTTATCAACATTTGAGATATAATAACTAGGTATGTATCCATTTTAAGAAAAAAAAATTAAGCATGTTAGTTGCTCAGTCATATCTGACTCTGTGACCCCATGAACATGTCAGTTTCCTCTGTCAGGTTCCTGTGAGCCTTCCAGGCTCCTCTATCCATGGAATTCTCAAGGCAATAATGTTGGAGTGGTAGTCATTCCCATCTCCAGGGGTTCTTCTTGACACAGGGATCAAACCCTGGTCTCCTGCATTGCAGGCAGACTCCTTACCATAAATTGAAAGGGAAAAAAAAAGATATCTATCTCTTATATCTAAATTGGTGATGCTGCTGCTGCTAAGTCGCTTCAGTCATGTCCAACTCTGTGCGACCCCAGAGATGGCAGCCCACCAGGCTCCCCCATCCCTGAGATTCTGCAGGCAAGAACAGTGGAGTGGGTTGCCATTTCCTTCTCCAAAGCATGAAAGTGAAAAGTGAAAGTGAAGTTGCTCAGTCGTATCCGACTCTTAGCAACCCCATGGACTGCAACCTACCAGGCTCCTCAGTCCATGGGACTCTCCAGGCAAAAGGACTGGAGTGGGTTGCCATTGCCATCTCCAAAACTGGTGATGAAAAATATACAAAACATATTTTATCACCAATTTAGATGTAAGAACTAGATATTTATTGAATTATTTTACTTTTAAATTTTATGTGCTTATTTTATTCCATGAATGATACTACAGGTGAGGACACAGCATTTAATTTTAAAAAAAAAGGAAAATTCCTTTCTGCATGGAACTTGTATTCTTATAACAGAATCATACAATAAAGAGACAGTTTAATAAAGTAGATACAGACTTATTCAATGCTTCTCAGACAATAAATAGTGTACCATGGCAGAATAAGTGGGAAATATCTACTATGGTTAATGTAATCAGAGACGATCTTTCTTAAAAGATGATGTTTACACTGAGATCCAAAGGGTAGGAAGTGGCTACCACTGGACGCATACAGGCAGTCAAATTAAATAAATGTTAATTAAGTAAAATTAGCCCATTTCCTAGGTGACCTGGTCTGTACATAAGAAACTCTACAAATTTGACAGGAATTTTTGTTGCAGTACCATGTTACAAAGAAGTGGTGAGAAGGTGAGAGTGTGCACTCATTTTTGGGAGGCAGCCACACTGCCTAGCTTGTGGGGGCCAACTCCCTGCAGGATCTTAGTTCCCTGACCAGGGATTGAACCTGGGTCACAGCAGTGAAAGATCCAGTCCTACCCCTGGACCACCAGCGAATTCCCAAGGGTGTAGACTCTTGTCTTGATCCAATTTTTATTGGAAAAGCTTTCAACCTTTCGATGCTGAGTAAGTTTTCAGCTGTGGGTTGCTCATATACAGCCTTTATTTTGTTCAGTTTTGTTCCTTCTATACCCAATTTGTTCATAGCTTATTTTTTACCATGAAAGGATGTGAATTTCTATTCTATTAGTGAACAACACAAAACGGAAATTAAGAAAACAATTCCGTTTAGAATAGCATCAGAAAGAGTAAAGAATTAAGCAAGGAGGCACAGTTTTGTACACTGAAAACTACAAAAAGTTGCTGAAACATTATGGAATACACAAACAACTGAAAAAATTCATAAACTCAAATATTTAATATTATTAAGATATCAATACAACCTACAGTGATCTACAACTTCAGTGCAATTCCAATAAAAATCCCAAAAATATTTAGTACAGAAGTGAAAAAAAATCTAAAATTTAAATGAAATCTCATAGTATTACAAATAGACAAAACAATTATTGTTTAGTCACTAAGTCATGTCCAACTCTCTCTGACACCACAGACTGCAGCATGCCAGGCTCCTCTGTCCTCCACTGTCTCCCAGGATTTGTCCAAATTCATGTCCATTGAGTTGGTGATGCTCTCTAACCATCTCATCCTCTGCACCTCCACTCCTCCTTTTGCCTTCAATCTTTTCCAGCATCAGAGTCTTTTCCAATGAGTCAGTTCTTCATCAGATGACTAAACTATTGGAGCTTCAGTTTCAGCACCAATACTCCCAATGAATATTCAGGGTTGATTTCCTTTAGAATTGACTGGTTTGTTATCCTTGCTGTCCAAGGGACTATCAAGAGTCTTCTCCAGCACCACAGTTCAAAAGCACCAGTTTTTTTGGCTCCCAGCCTTCTATTTGGTCTAACTCTCACATCTGTACATGACTACTGGGGAAACGATTGCTTTGACTATATGGATTTTTGTCAGCAAAGTGATGTCTCTGCTTTTTAATACACTATCTAGTTTTTTCCTAGCATTCCTTTCTAGGAGCAAGCCAAAACAATAATATTTCCTTATTCTAAAATGCACTATAAGCTATGATAATCAAAACAGTGTGGTGTCAGCACAGAGACAGAGATAAAGGGGAAGTGGTCATCATTCTGGAGTTGGAAGTCCCTAAGCACATGACCTCCTTCAGGTACATCAAAATTACAGCTCTTTACAGTGCAACTGTTGATGACAATGAAGTAAACACCAACAGAAAAGATCCCTGTTTATAGAATTTAAATAAGGAGGCTAACAATATGCAGCCTTGTCATTCTCCTTTCCAGCTTTGAACCAGTCCATTGTTCCATGTTTAGTTCTAACTGTTGCTTTTTGACCTGTATACAGGTTTCTACCAAGGGAACATTTCATGCAAAGATGGGCTCAATAAAGGTCAGAAATGGTATGGACCTAACAGAAGCAGAAGATATTAAGAAGAGGTGGCAAGAATACACAGAGAAACTGTACAAAAAAGATCTTCAAGACCCAGATAATCACAATGGTGTGATCACTCACCTAGAGCCAGACATCCTGGAATGTGAAGTCAAGAGGGCCTTAGGAAGCATCACTACAAACAAAGCTAGTGGAGGTGATGGAACTCTAGTTGAGCTATTTCAAATCCTGAAAGATGATGCTGTGAAAGTGCTGCATTCAATATGCCAACAAATTTGGAAGACTCAGCAGTGGCCACAGGACTGGAAAAGGTCAATTTTCATTCCAATCCCAAAGGAAAGCAATGCCAAAGAATGCTCAAACTACCACACAATTGCACTCATCTCACAAGCTAGTAAAGTAATGTTCAAAATTCTTGAAGCCAGCCTTCAGCAATATGTGAACCATGAACTTCCATATGTTCAAGCTGGTTTTAGAAAAGGCAGAGGAACCAGAGATCAAATTACTAACACCCACTGGATCATCAAAAAAGCAAGAGAGTTCCAGAAAAATATCTATTTCTGCTTTATCGACTATGCCAAAGCCTTTGACTGTGTGGATCACAATAAACTGTGGAAAATTCTGAAGGAGATGGGAATACCAGACCACCTGACCCACCTCGTGAGAAACCTGTATGCAGGTCAGGAAGCAACAGTTAGAACTGAACATGGAACAACAGAGTGGTTCCAAATAGGAAAAGGAGTACATCAAGCGTGTATATTGTCACCCTGCTTATTTAACTTATATGCAGAGTACATCATGAGAAACGCTGGGCTGGAAGAAGCACAAGCTGGAATCAAGATTGCTGGGAGAAATATCAATAACCTCAGATATGCAGATGACACCACCCTTATGGCAGAAAGTGAAGAGGAACTAAAAAGCCTCTTGATGAAAGAGGAGAGTGAAAAAGTTGACTTAAAGCTCAACATTCAGAAAACTAAGATCATGGCATCTGGTCCCATCACTTCATGGGAAATAGATGGGGAAACAGTGGAAACAGTGGCTATAACTTTATTTTGGGGGCTCCAAAATCACTGCATATGGTGATTGCAGTCATGAAATTAAAAGACGCTTACTCCTTGGAAGGAAAGTTATGACCAACCTAGATGGCATATTAAAAAGCAGAGACATTACTTTGCAAACAAAGGTCCATCTAGTCAAAACTATGGTTTTTCCAGTGGTCATGTATGGATGTGAGAGTTGGACTATAAAGAGAGCTGAGAGCTGAACAATTTATGCTTTTGAACTGTGGTGTTGGAGAAGACTCTTGAGAGTCCCTTGGACTGCAAGGTGATCCATCCAGTCCATCCTAAAAGAGATCAATCCTGGGTGTTCATTGGAAGGACTGATGCTGAGGCTGAAACTCCAATACTTTGGCCACCTGATGTGAACACCTGACTCATTTGAAAAGACCCTGATGCTTGGACAGGGAAGCTTGGCATGCTGTGGTTCATGGGGTTGCAAAGAGTCAGATACAACTGAGTGATATGAACTGAACTGAACTGAACAGGTTTCTAAGCATACAGATAAAAAGAAAATGAAAAGAAAGGAAAATGTTAGGTGCTCAGTCATGTCTGACTTTTTGCAACCCCATGGACTACCACCCACCAAGCTCGTCTGTCCTTGGAATTCTAAAGACAAGAATACAGAAATGGCTTGTCTTTCACTTCTCCAGGTGATCTTCTTGACCCAGGGATTGAACCTGAGTCCCCTGCATTGCAAGAGATTTCTTTACCATAAGGTGGTCTGGTGTCTCCGTCTCTTTAAGAATTTTCCACAGTTTGTTGTGATCCATAGTGTCAAAGGCTTTACCATAACTAATGAAGCTCAAGTAGATGTTTCCCTCGAACTCCCTTGCTTTCTTCATGATCCAAGGAATGCTGGCAATTTGATTTCTGGTTCCTTTGGCTTTTATAAACCCAGATTTTACATTTGAAATTTCTCAGTTCATGTACTGCTGAAGCCAACCTTGAAGGATTTTGATCATAACCTTGCTAGCATGAGAAATGAGCATAATTATATAGTAGTTAGAACATTTGTTGGCAATGTTGGAAAGAAAACTGACCTTCTACGAGCACTGTTGAGTTATCCAAATTTGCTGGCATACTGAATGCAACATTTTAATAGCATCATCTTTTAGGATTTTAAATAGCCAGCTGATGTTTTGTCACCTCTACTAGCTTTGTTCATAGTAATGAACCCATGTGACTTCACACACCAAGATATATGGCTCTAGGTGAGTGACCACACCACTGTGGTTATCTAGGTCGTGAATATCTTTTTTGTATAGCTCATCTGTGTATTCTTGCTGCTTCTTCTTAATCTTTTCTGCTTCTGTTAGGTCCTTACCACTTCTGTTATTTATTGTGCCCATCTTTTTATGAAATATTTCTTTGATATCTCTGATTTTCTTGAAGAGATCTCTAGGCTCTCCTAGGCTTTCCACCTAGGCTTTCCTATTCTATTGTTTTCCTCTGTTTCTTTGCATTGTTCATTTAAGAAGGCCTTCTTGTCTCTCCTTGCTATTCTCTGGAACTCTGCATTCATTTGGGTAATTTTTTTTTCCATTCTCCCATACTTTTCACTTCTCTTCTTTCCTCAGCTATTTGTCAAGTGTTCTCAGACAATTGCTTTGCCTTCTTGCATTTGCATCTTATGATGAGGACAGAGGACGAAATGCTTAGATAGCATCCCCAACTCAATGAAAGTTAATTTAAGCAAACTCTGGGAATCAGTGAAGGACAGGGAAGACTGGCGTGCTGCAGTTCCTGGGGTTGCAGAATCAGACATGACTTAGCAACTGAACAACAACACCATACTCACATAAATAATGTATTGAAGAGTGACTTTCCCCACAGCCTTACTGTTATTAAATATTGTCATTATTGAGTATATTAACCAAACAGTGAGGTAAAAAATCATCTTATGTTAATTTGCTTTCATTTAATCATTCATTCATGGAATTTTATTGATAGCATAAATAATGCATGTATTATTGGCTTCCAAATAAAATTAAATTAAATGTAATATAATGCATATATAGAGATGCATAATCTATAATATATGCCAATTAAGCTAATAAGAGTAATATATGATTTAAGTACATACTATGTATCAGAAATTTTGCTAATACTCTATACCATTTTAAATTAAATGAGAATTTAATCCTCAAAATTAGCTACAATAAGATAATTTCAAGGCTGATATAATAGAGCAAAATTATTAATTTGCTTAATACTATAAATGATAAAACCTGGATTTGATCCAAGAAGTCAGTTTTACAGCCAATAGATTTTTCTTATGTCTGAATTTCTCATGGAGCTAAATGATTTATTCAGTAAAATCCTGGATAACAGCAAAGTGATAGAAATGTATGTAGAATGAGCCTCTGTGTCAGTTTTAAGGAGCATTAGTGCCCTGTGTTCCTCAGAAATCCTCTGCCTGGAACACAGGCATCAGCAAAAGACTATGTCTCTAATGAAGGACTTTAAAAGGGTTATATCTGATGGTAAGTCTTCCCAAGCTACTTGTTTTGCATGAAAGATGAGTGGAGATACAATTACCTACAGTAACACTTTCTCTGGATGAAAATTACTATCATTTTGTAGATATATAAACTGCTTTTGGAATGCTTCCATAGGGAGGGGACTTAGATCCTAAACAACCTTTCTTGGTTTCACCACCCCCTCCCTGAGCAAATCATCAATATCATCCTCAGCACCAACACAAACACCATCCCTGTGGGCAGAACTGCTCACAAATACATATATATGTTGCATTTTTGTCTGTATGTGTGATACAAATTATTGGGCCCATTAAATAATTAACATTATTAACTCATCAAAACAGAAAGAAAAACACTACCAAAAGTCTTCCTCAAAGGTGAGTAGCAGAAAAATAAAGTTAAAGAAAATTATTATAAGTGGAAAGCAGAAATACACATAATAATACACATATAGTCACACACATAGAAAACTGCATGGAAAAAGGAAAACATAAAATTTGTCTAAAACTCTTCTCTACATACTAGATGCTCCTGTTCCTCCTTTTCTAAGAAATGTTTCTGAAACACACTTTCATTCACTTATCTCATGATCTGGATTGTAAGTCAAGATAAAAATTGTTGATTACTCAAGACTCTTCCTCTTGAGGCTTTAATGTGTTTATACAGACAAAACAGGTGAACTGCTGACACTTTTTAAATATACTTGTCGCCTTATATAAGTGATTCGGTTATTTCAATGATTTCAAATTAGTAGTTCGAATTAATAAAAGCACGTTTAATACTTAAATAAGTTGTTAAAGCTGCCTCCTCAAAAACTCAATCTCGTGTTACCTCATGTTGCTGCTGCTGCTGCTGAGTCGCTTCAGTCGTGTCCAACTCTGTGCGACCCCAGAGACAGCAGCCCACCAGGCTCCCCCATCCCTGGGGTTCTCCAGGCAAGAACACTGGAGTGGGGTGCCATTGCCTTCTCCAATGCATGAAAGGGAAAAAGGGAAAGTGAAGTTGCTCAGTTGTGTCCAACTCTTAGCAACCCCATGGACTGCAGCCCACCAGGCTCCTCCATCCATGGGGCTTTCCAGGCAAGAGCACTGGAGTGGGGTGCCATTGCCTTCTCCTACCAAATGTTAGTGACCTCTAAAAGACAATCACCTGTGGTCCCAGTAAGTAGAATGCACAGATTGTACAAGTAGATATTCTGGGATCATGTCAGGACAGCCAAAACCATTGTCCCATCTAGGATGTGCTAAAGAAAACTTTTCTCCAGGAATCATGACACATTAGTTTCATCATAGCAAATCCAAGCATGGAGGCAAGTAAATCAGAACCACACTTGAAGAAAAACATCTGATCAACTAATAAGGAATCATTTTGATAGTAGCAGTGGTTCTAATGATTTTGCGGAAATATTTTAAAAAGGTGGTCTAAATAGCCAAGGACTTATATAGGTAGACACTCTTGTGGATGGTAGAGGAATTCAAATTTCATCTAAATAGGAAAGATCATCAGAAAGACAGCCAGCTAAGCTGTTTACAAAATTATGGAAATAAGCCTGTCACTTAGGTATATTTGAGTTTAGTTTGTAAACACTTTATAGTCCACATCTTAGAAGATATAGCATCATTGAGATGTTCTTCTTTGGGTAATCTACCTGGGCTAAAAGAGATCAAAGTGCTATTTTCAAATGGCACAGGATTTCAAAATGTGTAGACTTTCATCATTTCAACTGCATCCCTTCGAGGTTGTTTCTACTGACTGAGGCACTAGCCACCATACCCGTGAGTTCCCATCCACTCCTGCAATGATCCCTTTTTCCCAGGGGCAGAGCTTCCCTGGACCCAGGCCAAGCTGGTGCTCCACACGTACAAAGCTAGATCATGTTATAATAATAACCATTTATTTCTTCAACAGGTAAGCTCTCTTCTTGAATGTAAGAAAGCCCACACAATGATTCATTTGCCTGATAATATAGATGAAGAAAAGTTAATAAGACTTATTCTTGGTCACCTAATTAGTACCAGGACTGAATTTTTCTATCATGTAGCCTGGTGCTCTCTATTCTTTCAATATTATTATTAACACTGTGTCACATCTAACTACAGGACAGTTGCCTTTATAAAGGATTTGAAAATGTACCTCAGTTTTGAAAAATAATAACTACATTCTTTCTCAATGCATGCATCATGCTAAGTCGTTTCAGTCCTGACCAACTTTTTGAGGCCGTGGGGACTGCAGTGGCCCAGCTCATTTGCTCATGGGATTCTCCAGGCAAGAATACTGGTGTGGGTCTCCATGCCCTCCTGCAGGGGATCTCCCTGACCCACAGATCGAACCCACGTCGCCTATGTCTCTTGCATTGGCAGGCATGTTCTTTACCACTAGGGCCACCTGGGAAACTCTTCTCAGTACATAATGGTTAGTATTATCAAGTGACATACTTTCAATTTAGAAATAGTGAGGGTTACAGCCTTCATTCTTTTTCTAACTTCATTTGTAGTAAATATCAATTTACAACACATTTCACAACAGATTACAACTTGTCCTTTAATGTAGTTGGCCACTTAATGAAATCTCCTGAGAAGGAAGAGCATCTGAATTTTACTGAATACGATTCTTGAAGGTGATGGGTCATGTTCTGTTTGGATGATCTTTACTATCTTCTTAAGGTTACCCCATGATCTTACCTAGTGGCTTGGATATAAGTTAGTGATTTTTTTTTCTTTCACTATTCATCTCAGATGTGCTTTCTTAGAAATTTTGTTCCTTAATTTTCTCTGCCTTGAAAAGAGTAATACCACAGATATACCAGTTATTTGTGTGATTTGTGTATATCTGTGCATTATAACGAAAAATTGTAAGAAATATTCATCTCCCAAGGAGTTAGTTTTGCTTTGTTAGGTGAGATATTTCCCCCATTTCAAATGCATGTTTTAAAATAACCTACTTATTTTTCAAAAGGAAGATGTATAATGTAGTTATTTAAACTTGGATCAAACTGAAAATCTGTCTTTGCTTCAAACAACTACACAAATAGATTTATCTAATTCTTCTCTCTGGCATCACCCTCTTATAAATAATTTTTTTTAATCTTACCCATTACTAGCAAAATTATACTTTTAGTTTAGGTGTTTACTTGCTTATTACCTTTCTGCTCCACATTGGAACTTTAGTCCCATAAAAAAGAACTCTTTTGTGTGTGTATTTAAAGTTGTATACCAGCTCCCATAAGTCTCTGGCCCAGTGTAGGCACCATATATGTATATGTATATATATATACATATGTATATATATGTATACATATATATACATATATATAACATATATGTATATGTATAACTATATATATAGTTATATATATATACTGGGAAAAGTGGCTCTATGTTCTACTCTGTTCAGTGCAGGTAATTCCTGCACTGAATAGAGTAGAACATAGAGCCACTTTGTCCAGTAATAATTGTGTACACTACAGAATAGCATTGGGAGAGCTCTATGGAAATGCACCTATTTAGTTCTTCAAGGTGCTACCTTATGCTCAGAATATCAATTTCCTCAGTGACTGAGCTGCTCATTTTTCCTTTAAATTTCTTTTAAATTCTCTTTCACCCAAGTGTCATGTCCTTTGAAATTCAAACATTTTAATTTCATTTCCTGAGCCTATTTCATCTCATTTATCATGATGCCCATGAAGGGAATATATCTGCAGAAAAAAATCATTAGATGGCTTTTCATTAACACAAGAAGAGTCTGCAGAGTATAAGTAACCTGGGAAATGAAGGTAAACAGGGAGAGGAAGGGAAGAAAGTGCCTCCCATTGAGAATAATGTCTCAGTGACACTCTTCACAATGTGGCCAATGATCAGATATGTGTTTAGCTATTTTTCACTTCATGATATCAAGGACTATTGATAAGTGAGAAGAGTAGAGGAACCAAAGACTAAAAGACCTGATAATGATGTCTAACTTCATTGAATCACATTTTCCTCCTGTATAAAATGGAGTGAAGACCTCTCTAATAATCCTTGCTGCTACATGAATAAAGTATGTAAAGAACCTATCAAAATGTATGCATCATAATTGCCTCAAACAGTAGTACACTCATTCCACTCACTTAATGCCTAATATTTTTATGGAATTAAAAGTTTAGATTAAACCAAAATATCCTTACATAACAGATCCAAACATTGCTTATGTCATTAATTTTTTTTTAAGTATCAGAAATAAGCAGGTGACAGTTGGTTCTTAGGGGAGATTCTTGGTGATAGTGCAAAGGATCATCTAAACAAGTGTTAAACTTACAAACCATCAAGACTCTATCCACTAAGAATGGCAGACTGCCTTTCATTTCCTCCTTCAGTTCTTATACCTTGAAAGATTGCTGTTGGCAATTAATAATTTATGCATCATTAATCTTCTCGCCCTTCCATTGAGTCCCAGGTATAGCCTCTAGGATGCAATCACTGGCCTGAGTTTCCCTCTCCAAATCCTCTGTTTGGTCTTAGCATAGAAACCACACTTACTCAGTGTTTTTCCCATCCTTACCCGCAGGGAACTACCCTCCCTTCTCTAAAAATCATTAGACAAAATGAACCACATAGCATTTAGTCGAGATTCTGTTGAAACGTTTCATTCTCATCAGCAATTACAAACTGAATAATTTTAATAGGTTAAGTACTGATGATATGTTTTAGACCTAGACTTTGTTGGGAAATGTTTGGTTTCTTATGAACTGTAGACATTCCTGCACAACTTAGTAAACACAGTCACACCAGTATGATGCTCTGGTATTACAGTATGTGTAAATTAGGGGAAAAAATAGTTCCAGTTGATCATTGGATTTGAGAAAGTGATATTTCTGAGAAGTAACAGAAGTAACATTTGCTACAAGTGTTGTAGTCAGAGAACTTAGATTTATGAGCTATGTAACATAGGATGACTTTGTATCCTTCACATGCATAGAAGAGCATTGCAACCTTGCAGTAGTTCATCTTAGCTATTTTATTTTTATGATGGACAATTTAAATACTGGGAAAAATCTGAAAGAAATTTTTAGTTTTTTAAATGGGAAATTTTAGGTTAACATATATCACATCATTATTGATATCATTATATATTAATAATAATATTTAATATGGTATATTATTAAATATTTATTAATGGAAAATCTGAAAGAAATGTTTAGTTTTATAAAAAAGGAATCCTTTGCCATACTATCAACTTTTAGTGCTATATTTGAGACATTTGTTACAAGGCTGCAGCAATTTCAACATGATTTTCTTAAAGGACAAATTGGATAATTAAAACTACAGGTAAGTTTCTTATCTGTATACCTAAACATAGTATGGACTACTGTGTTTCATTTGCATGAAAGCAAAACTAAATTTTAAAGACTTTGGTCAGAAGTTCATAGCTGAAACTTTTTTGTGTGTGTGTACTTTTTTCCATTTATTTTTATTAGTTGGAGGCTAATTACTTTACGATATTGTAGTGGGTTTTGCCATACATTGACATGAATCAGCCATGGATTTACATGTGTTCCCCATCCCAATCCCCCCTCCCACATCCCTCTCCACCCGATTTCTCTGGGTCTTCCCAGTGCACCAGCCCTGACCATTTGTCTCATGCATCCAACCTGGGCTGGTGATCTGTTTCACCCTTGATAGTATACTTGTTTCAATGCTGTTCTCTCAGAACATCCCACCCTCACCTTCTCCCACAGAGTCCAAAAGTCTGTTCTGTATTTCTGTGTCTCTTTTTCTGTTTTGCATATAGGGTTATCGTTACCATCTTTCTAAATTCCATATATATGTGTTAGTATGCTGTAATGTTCTTTATCTTTCTGGCTTACTTCACTCTGTATAAGGGGCTCCAGTTTCATCCATCTCATTAGGACTGGTTCAAATGAATTCTTTTTAATGGCTGAGTAATATTCCATGGTGTATATGTACCACAGCTTCCTTATCCATTCATCTGCTGATGGGCATCTAGGTTGCTTCCAAGTCCTGGCAATTATAAATAGTGCTGCGATGAACATTGGGGTGCACGTGTCTCTTTCAGATCTGGTTTCCTCAGTGTGTATGCCCAGAAGTGGGATTGCTGGGTCATATGGCAGTTCTATTTCCAGTTTTTTAAGGAATCTCCACACTGTTCTCCATAGCGGCTGTACTAGTTTGCATTCCCACCAACAGTGTAAGAGGGTTCCCTTTTCTCCACACTCTCTCCAGCATTTATTGCTTGTAGACTTTTAGATAGCAGCCATCCTGACTGGCGTGTAATGGTACCTCATTGAGGTTTTGATTTGCATTTCTCTGATAATGAGTGATGTTGATCATCTTTTCATGTGTTTGTTAGCCATCTGTATGTCTTCTTTGGAGAAATGTCTGTTTAGATCTTTGGCCCATTTTTTGATTGGGTCATTTATTTTTCTGGAATTGAGCTGCAAGAGTTGCTTGTATATTTTTTAGATTAATCCTTTGTTTCTTCATTTGCTATTATTTTTTCCCATTCTGAAGGCTGTCTTTTCACCTTGCTTATAGTTTCCTTTCTTGTGCAAAAGCTTTTAAGCTTCATTAGGTCCCATTTGTTTATTTTTGCTTTTATTTCCAATATTCTGGGAGGTGGGTCATAGAGGATCTTGCTGTGATTTATGTCAGAGAGTGTCTTGCCTATGTTCTCCTCTAGGAGTTTTATAGTTTCTGGTCTTACATTTAGATCTTTAATCCATTTTGAGTTTATTTTTGTGTATGGTGTTAGAAAGTGTTCTAGTTTCATTCTTTTACAAGTGGATGACCAGTTTTCCCAGCACCACTTGTTAAAGAGATTGTCTTTTTTCCATTGTATATTCTTGCCTCCTTTGTGGAAGATAAGGTATCTGTAGGTACATGGATTTATCTCTGGACTTTCTATTCTGTTCCATTGATCTATATTTCTGTCTTTGTGCCAATACCATACTGTCTTGATGACTGTGGTTTGTAGTAGAGCCTGAAGTCAGGCAGGTTGATTCCTCCAGTTCCATTCTTCTTTCTCAAGATTGCTTTGACTACTCAAGGTTTTTTGTATTTCCATACAAATTGTGAAATTATTTGTTCTAGTTCTGTGAAGAATATCGTAGGGATTGCATTGAATCTATAGATTGCTTTGGGTAGAATAGCCATTTTGACAATATTGATTCTTCCAATCCATGAACATGGTATATTTCTCCATCTATTTGTGTCCTCTTTGATTTCTTTCATCAGTGTTTTAAAATTTTCTATGTATAGGTCTTTTGATTTTTTAGGTAGATATACTCCTAAGTATTTTATTCTTTTTGTTGCAATGGTGAATGGTATTGTTTCCTTAAATTCTCTTTTTGTTTTCTCATTGTTAGTGTATAGGAATACAAGGGATTTCTGTGTGTTAGTTTTATATCCTGCAACTTTACTATATTCATTGATTAGCTCTAGTAATTTTCTGGTAGAGTCTTTAGGGTTTTCCATTTAGAGGATCATGTCATCTGCAAACAGTGAGAGTTTTACTTCTTCTTTTCCTATCTGGATTCCTTTTACTTCTTTTTCTGCTCTGATTGCTGTGGCCAAAACTTCCAACACTATGTTGAATAGTAGCGATGAGATTGGGTACCCTTGTCTTGTTCCTGATTTTAAGGGAAATGCTTTCAATTTTTCACCATTGAGGGTAATGTTTGCTGTGGGTTTGTCATATATAGCTTTTATTATGTTGAGATATGTTCCTTCTATTCCTGCTTTCTGGAGAGTTTTTATCATAAATGGATGTTGAATTTTGTCAAAAGCTTTTTCTGCATCTATTGAGATAATCATATGGTTTTTATCTTTCAATTTGTTAATGTGGTGTATTACATTGATTGATTTGTGGATATTAAAGAATCCTTGCATTCCTGGGATAAAGCCCACTTGGTATGATATATGATCTTTTTAATATGTTGTTGGATTCTGTTTGCTAGAATTTTGTTAAGGATTTTTTCATCTATGTTCATCAGTGATATTGGCCTGTAGTTTTCTTTTTTTGTGGCATCTTTGTCTGGTTTTGGAATTAGGGTGATGGTGGCCTCATAGAATGAGTTTGGAAGTTTACCTTCTTCTGCAATTTTCTGGAAGAGTTTGAGTAAGATAGGTGTTAGCTCTTCTCTAAATTTTTGGTAGAATTCAGCTGTGAAGCCATCTGGTCCTGGGCTTTTGTTTGCTGGGAGATTTCTGATTACAGTTTCGATTTCCTTGCTTGTGATGGCTCTGTTAAGATCTTCTATTTCTTCCTGGTTCAGTTTTGGAAAGTTATACTTTTCTAAGAATTTGTCCATTTCATGCAAGTTTTCCATTTTATTGGCATAGAGCTGCTGGTAGTAGTCTCTTATGATCCTTTGTATTTCAGAGTTGTCTGTTGGGACCTCTCTATTTTCACCTCTAATTTTGTTGATTTGGTTCTTCTCCCTTTGTTTCTTAATGAGTCTGGCTAATGATTTGTCAATTTTGTTTATCTTTTCAAAAAACCAGCTTTTAGCTTTGTTGATTTTTGCTATGGTCTCTTTGGTTTCTTTTGCATTTATTTCTGCCCTAATTTTTAAGGTTTCTTTCCTTCTGCTAACCCTGGGGTTCTTCATTTCTTCCTTCTCTAATTGCTTTAGGTGTAGAGTTAGGTTATTTATTTGGCTTTTTTCTTGTTTCTTGATGTAAGCCTGTAATGCTATGAACCTTCCCCTTAGCACTGCTTTTACAGTGTCCCATAGGTTTTGGGTTGCTGTGTTTTCATTTTCATTCATTTCTATGCATATTTTGATTTCTTTTTTGATTTCTTCTATGATTTCTTGGTTATTCAGAAGCGTGTTATTTAACCTCCATATGTTTGAATTTTTAATAGTTTTTTTTTTCCTATAATTGAGATCTAATCTTACTGCAATGTGGTCAGAAAAGATGACTGGAATGATTTCAATTTTTTTAATTTACCAAGGCTAGATGTATGGCCTTGGATGTGATCTATTCTGGAGAAGGTTCTGTGTGCACTTGAGAAAAAGGTGAAGTTGATTGTTTTGGGGTGAATTGTCCTATAGATATCAATTAGGTCTAGCTAGACCATTGTGTCATTTAAAGTTTGTGTTCCCTTGTTAATTTTCTGTTTAGTTGATATGTCCATAGGTGTGAGTGGGGTATTAAAGTCTCCCACTATTATTGTGTTATTGTTATTTCCCCTTTCATACTCGTTAGTATTTACCTTACATATTGTGGTGCTCCTATGTTGGGTGCATATATATTTATAATTGTTATATCTTCTTGGATTGATCCTTTGATCATTATGTAGTGTCCTTCTTTGTCTCTTTTCACATCCTTTATTTGAAAGTCTATTTTACCTGATATGAGTATTCCGACTCCTGCTTTCTTTTGGTCTCCGTTTGCGTGAAATATTTTTTCCCAGCCCTTCACTTTCAGTCTGTATGTCTCCCTTGTTTTGAGGTGGGCCTCTTGTAGACAGCATATATAGGGGTCTTGTTTTTGTATCCATTCAGCCAATCTTTGTCTTTTGGTTGGGGCATTCAACCCACTTACATTTAAGGTAATTATTGATAGGTATTGTCCCATTGCCACTTACTTTGTTGTTTTGGGTTTGCGTTCATACAACCTTTCTGTGTTTCCTGTCTAGAGAAGATCCTTTAGCATTTGTTGAAGAGCTGGTTTGGTGGTGCTGAATTCTCTCAGCTTTTGCTTGTCTGTAAAGCTTTTGAATTCTTCTTCATATCTGAATGAGATCCTTGCTGGGCACAGTAATATGGGTCATAGGTTATTCTCTTTCATTTCTTTAAGTATGTCCTGCCATTCCCTTCTGGCCTGAAGGGTCTATTGATAGATCAGCTGTTATCCTTATGGGAATCCCTTTGTGTGTTATTTGTTGTTTCTCCCTTGCTGCTTTTAATATTTGTTCTTTGTGTTTGATCTTTGTTAATTTGATTAATATGTGTCTTGGGGTGTTTTGCCTTGGGTTTATCCTGTTTGGGACTCTCTGGGTTTCTTGGATCTGTGTAACTATTTCCTTCCCATTTTAGGGAAGTTTTCAGCTATTATCTCCTCGAGTATTTTCTCATGGCCTTTCTTTTTGTCTTCTTCTTCTGGAACTCCTATGATTCGAATGTTGGGGCGTTTCACATTGTCCCAGAGGTCCCTGAGGTTGTCCTCATTTCTTTTGATTCTTTTTTCTTTTTTTCTCTCTGCTTCACTTATTTCCACCATTTTATGTTCTACCTCACATATCCTATCTTCTGTCTCCATTATTCTACCCTTGGTTCCCTCCAGAGTGTTTTTTATCTCATTTATTGCATTATTCATTTTTAATTGACTCTTTTTATTTCTTCTAGGTCCTTGTTAAACATTTCTTGCATCTTCTCAATCCTTGTCTCCAGGCTATTTATCTGTAACTCCATTTTGTTTTCAAGACTTTGGATCATTTTTATTGTCATTATTCTAAATTCTTTTTCAGGTAGATTCCCTATCTCCTCCTCTTTTGTTTGGCTTGGTGGGCATTTTTCATGTTCCTTTACCTGCTGGGTATTTCTCTGCCTTTTCATCTTGTTTAGATTGCTGTGTTTGGATTGGCCTTTCTGTATTCTGGTGGTCTGTGGTTCCTTTTTATTGTGGAGGTTTCTCCCAGTGGGTGGGGTTGGACGATTGGCTTGTCAAGGTTTCCTGGTCAGGGAAGCTTGTGTTGGTGTTCTGGTGCATGGAACTGGATTTCTTCTCTCTGGAGTGCAATGGAGTGTCCAGTAGTGAGTTTTGAGATGGGTTTATGGATTTGGTGTGACTTTAGGCAGCCTGTATATTGACGCTCAGGGCTATGTTCCTGCATTGCTGGAGAATTTGCGTGGTATGTCTTGCTCTGGAACTTATTGGCTCTTGGGTGGTGGTTGGTTTCAGTGTAGGTATGGAGGCTTTTGGATGATCTCTTATTACTTAATGTTCCCTGTAGACAGGAGTTCTCTGGTGTTCTCAGGTTTTGGGCTTAAGTCTTCTGCCTCTGGATTTCAGTCTTATTCTTCCAGTAGCCTCAAGACTTCTCCACCTCTACAGCACTGATAATAAAACTTCTAGGTTAATGGTGAAAAGATTCTCCACAGTGAGGGACACCCAGAGAAGTTCAGAGTTACATGAAGAAGAGGAGAGGGAGGAAGGAGATAGAGATGAGCAGGAGGAGAAAAAGGGGGACTCAAGAGGAGAGAGACAGATCTACACAGTACTCTCTTCCCTAAGTGTTCTCCGTAGACCAGAACACCCACAGAGATTCACAGAATTGGACTGAGAAGAAAAGGGGGGAGAAAATAGAGGTGATCTGGGGGAGAAAAAGGAGAGTCAAAAGGGGGAGAGAGTAGTCATCACACTCCTGAGTAAAAATGGGTACTGAATATTGGATTCTTAAATGTCCAAAATTTATATCACATACTGAAAAACAAAGATTAAAAATCTAGAGGTTTGACTCTTAGAAATACAATATTAAAAACAAAACAAAAACACAAAAAAATTAAGAAATATATATGAAGTTCGCTTTAAAAATAGGGTTTTGTTTGTTTTTTTTTTGCAAGGTTATAGTGAAATGAAAATGAAAAGTAAGGGGTAATAGAGGAGTAATAGAGGACTTTAAAAGAAAATGAAAGAAAATTTTTTTAAAAAATAAAAATAAATTTTTAATTAAAAAATAGTAAGAATATATGAAAATGAAATTAAGAAGTAATAGAGGGATAATAGAGGACTTTAAAAGAAAATAAAAAGATTAAAATTTTTTAATTAAAAAAGTAAAAATATATGAAAATTAAAATTAACGAGTAATAGTGGAGTAATAGGAGATTTTAAAAGAAAGTAAAAGAAAATGAAAATGAAGGAGTTATAGAGGAGTAATAGGGAATTTTAAAAGAAAATCAAAGAAAAATTAAAAAATAAAAATAAAAAAAGAAAAGAATTTTTTTGTTTTTTTTTGTTGTTGTTGTTAAAAAAAAAAAAAAAGGTAAAAATATATCTAGGAATTTCTCTGGAGCTGTTGTGGGCAGTGTGGGTTCGGTTCAGTTTCAGATAGCTCCTTGTTCCAGCTTACACTTCTCAATATCTATAGACCCCTTCCGGCGTAGTCGGTGTTAACTACAGGTATTTTAATCTGTTGCCCCTGTCACTTCTGAAGCACTTCCCTTTGTTTACTTGGCTTCTGTTTTCTGGTCTCTTCAGTGTCTAATTTCCACCCTGACACAAGCGAGTAGAGGTGGTCTCTTGTTTAGGTTCGTTTGTTCTGTGGGGAGGGAGGGGCCCTGCAGACAAATGTCACTGGCCTGTGTGAGGGGCACTCGCAGTGTTCCGGCCACATGGGGTTTGCCCCCGCTCGGGCATGTGTGCTTTCCCCATCTACACTGCTCAGGCTCCAGGCTGCTCTATAGGGAGCGGGCCCTGCGTTGCGTGTCGTTCCAGTTTTCGGGTACTCCACAGAAGCGCAGACTCGGTTGGGCCTGCCTTTTGTGCCTTCCCCGGCCCAAGCAGCTCAGGCAGCCAAGAGCTTGACCAGCACACTTTCCTCAGGTGCAGTGTGCCTTCTCCCCTCCGGGGTCCCAGCCTCAGTTTCCATGCATGCCAGTGGGGTGCGCCTTGTGTCTGTTCTGGGCAGCTCGTCTCTAGCCGCGACCCTCCCGGCGGATGTCAACCATCCAGAATCTCAGGGAGTCTTTGGTTAGAAACTGGAAGCCTGTTTGCAGTTTGGTAGGGCATGCCGTCTCTGGGGCCACATTTGCCCCTTTCCCCTCCCCCCTGCCTCCAGCGGGGGATGGGCTGGTCCGCAGCCGGCTAGCTCTTCTCTGGAATTGCTCAGTCCTTCCTTTGTTCCTAAGCCAACGGCTCCTCTCCATTCCGTCCCCACTTGCTGGTGGCGGATACGAGCGTCAGAAGTACTTTCCTGCTGGGAGTTGCTTTTAGGCAAGTAATCTGTGGGTTTTATTTCTTTTTCCTCCCAGTTAGGTTGCCCTCCGAGATTTGAAAACTTCCCCCAGACGCGTCAGTGAGAGGGTTTCCTGGTGTTTGGAAACTTCCTCTATTACGACTCCCTTCCCGGGATGGGTCTCCATCCCTAACTCTTACGTCTCTCTTTTTATCTTCTGTATTTTGTCCTACCTCCTTTCGAAGACAATGGGCTGCTTTTCTGGGCACCTGATGTCCTCTGCTAGCGATCAGAAGTTGTTTTGTGGAGTTTGCTCAGCGTTCAAATGTTCTTTTGATGAATTTGTAGGGGAGAAATTGGTCTCCCTGTCCTATTCCTCCACCATCTTCTGATGTTATTCTTAACACTAATTATTTTTAATCCTAATTTAAATATGCATCAATAGGAAAAAAGGAAAATATCTTTATTTCTATAATGGTAGTATTGTAGTTGAGTCTACCTTTCTTGATATTTTGCATACTAAAGAAGGGTGCCAATTTTCAGTTAAGTGTGGATAAGGCATGATTATATGATTTGCAAAACCCATTTAAACCTGAGTTTATATATTTTCCTGAAAATAAAAATCTCACCTATAAACTTGTGTGATATAGGTCCATGGCCAGAGCCCCAGGCAGCTGTTAGTTCATAAACAAAGAAGTTATATAATTAAAACTGTCTGTAAGTGTCTTCGTTTATTTATAAATTGTACCTTTCTGTAACGTCTGTCTGTTGGCTCTTAAAAGTACAATCAGATGTTCTATTTGTAGGTAAATTTTGTGAAGTTTCTTAACTCTGGCTAATTGGACCCCAAGGGTATTTCATCATCCTTAGCATACCGTGCCAACAATTCAGTTATTTCATATAAATTAAATGGACTTTGGAGGATAACTTTTTTTAGTACTCATCTTTAATTTTGAACTTCTCCTTAGGTCTACATGAAAACAAAACACTATGACAAGAGAACATAATAAGTTAACCATTCATGAATTTAGGCACTTGACAACAAATGAGATTAATACAGAGTCTGAATATCACTGTTATATAAATTAGTCACTTAAGTGGATAACTATCTGATGTAAATTTTTTTTCATGATAATACTTAGTATTTTCCACCTATCTACCATTCATGCAAATCATAATTTTTACTATTGTTTTCAGATATACCTTAAGTGACAGTACAAACTTTATAACAGTATTTGCCACAAAGAGTTGGGCATGACTTAGCAACTGAGCAACAGCAACGATAATATTGGCACTTCAAAACAAATAAAGCTTACAATACTTTTTCAAAATGGCTATATCTTTAATTTATTCTGGAATTAGATTAATGTGAAACTGATGAAAACAAGTCTATCAAATTATACTCAGAGATGGTAGGACACATATATTTCAGTCATTTAAATTTACCTCATAATAGTCCTACAAAGAAGGGGGGGAAAAGCATAATAAGTCCTACTAAATAGAAAAAAAATAGCCACAATTAATAGCAAGGAAATACAAGACACAGAATCAAAACACCATTTGCAAATTCATAAGAAGAAGCCAGGGCACTAAATGCAGGGACAGGATTTCTTTAAATTACTGTTTTTCAACCTAAGTGTCATGAGAAGCTCAGGTTGCCACCTCATGTAGGGTCTATCACAATTATCTACTAAAATAAATACCAATATTTGATATTATATTGAAAATGTATTTATTTCAATTTAATTGAGAAATTTTCTTACATAGAAACACACACTATGTTCAAATATGGTTGTATTAATAGAGGAAAAATAGGTTGTACTTAACTTTTAATTGGCTCCAGAATATGTGTCACTGTGAGCAGCATATGTCATGAAGGAAAAGAAAACTGAAACCACATGATTAAACCTAGTTTCGCTAAACACTCCAATATTATAGGGCAGTAATAATTTGAGTGATAGCAGATAGCAAAGACAGTCTGAATGAGGATTTGAGACTATCTAACAAACTATAGAAGTATGGATTTTTCTGAATGTCACTCTGGAATGAAAGACAGAATCCTATCAGAAAAACAGCATGTACTGACAAGGGCATCAATTCCAAGCTCATAAAGATTGAACTCCATTCACTATGCTCATTGAGTGGCCATTCAACTTTTACTTAAGTAGCTATGGTACAGTGCAAAGAGATTGCTTTACAACTCCTATACCTGTCTAGTCCAGCTGTCTAAGCCCTAGAGTTGCACCAAAATGGAAACAGAGTTAGGTCTAAATCAGTGAAGAGTGTCCTTTGAAATATATTTTTTTAAAGGAGGTCCTGGAGCTATACCAGGAAAATGTGGTTTCAGATTACAAATCCAAGGACAGAATGGTTGAAAAACACTAAGAAAGAGCCACACAGATTCTCAAGATTGAAGGCTAAAATAGAATGAAAGCAGAAGAAACTATATATGAATATTCTCATAGTTAATTGTAAAATAGTCGAGGTGTGGTTTGCCTTTTGATAGTTTCAGAGACTAATTTCACAAAAACCAGGCACCCGCCAAATTGTTCTTATGGGCAGTGTTGCGCATTTCCATGGGTAGAGAAACAGAATACCAAAGGCAGAAGGCACTCCAAAGTAGAGCTCATATCACGTTAGTCCAATCCCAAGATATTTTAATCACAGAAAGCATCTCCTAAACTGTTCAGAAATGGAACAGTTTGGGGAAGTATATTGTAGTCTCATAATTCTTCCAATTTTACTTCTAAATGAAGTAGAAGCAACTATGTTTATGGCAGTATCATACTGGCTTGGTCAGAATCACAGAAATTGGAAACAGTTTCCATTTACTTAAGTAAACTACTTGTAAAAATAGGGATGACTCATTTAAAGTTACAGAAGATGATGACATAACGTGAAATAAAATTCATATCTCCTCATCCTAAAGATAGCATTCTTACTCTCCATCATAATTTTATAGCAATAACATTTCCTAAAGATTGCTGCACTATAGTGTTGAGTGATTTTGTTTTTTCAATAAAACACATGGACCCTTGAAATTGCAGGCAGGATCTTTCTGTCAAAAGAGAAAATGATAAACACATCTATGACATATACACACATTTTTATTTTGAATCAGACTTCATTTATGAAATATTCATATTTAAAAACAAAGTCTTATAATTTATTTGAGTTGTTTAGCTGAGAAATATTTTCTTTTGTCAACAGTGGACTAACGATTCCTGTTTTATTTTTGTATATCCCACTTAAATGATCTCTTAAAGCAGTTTTCAACAAAGATTCCAGATTCAAGGGGCTAAGTGTTAAGCCAACATTCTAATAGTGAATGTTTTCACAGATCTATTTTACTATGTGCCTTTGAAAAATACCTGCACTTAGTTGCTACTAACAGTTGATAATTTAATAATGGGTCACTTCCTTGACATGCAATCAAAAATATTTTTATATTCTAAACCATAATCAAATACCAGCTCCAAGGAATTCTATATAATGTAAAGTTTATAGGATGTGGAGTAACAGTATTTGGGTTTAAATCTGACTTACCTGTTGTATGGTCTAGTTATTTAACTTTTCTAATCTTCCATTGTTTCTGTAAAATAAGAACAGTAACTTTTAATTTTGTAATGTCCTTCTGACCATTTGAGAACACTCAAATTATTCACATCAGTTTAAATGGAGGACAATTTTTTTTTAGAAGAACTGACAACTTCTTCTCAATGGACTAATAAACCCAACACAATTTTAAATGTTGGGTATGTTGCATGTATGTCAAGAGAGTATTGGCAGGGGTCTTCTTTATACTTTATATTCCACATCAACCTAGAACCAGCAGGCCACATAGCTTTCTGAGTGCCAACTTCTTATATACACAGGCACATTATATAACTCTGTAATCAGAAAGGAAAACATTTCGATTACTACAAAACAAGTGAGGTTTTAATGCAATGCTGTCTTTTATTCCAATATCATTTGAAGTGGTTGGAAGAGTATCACAATTGGACTTAGAATAATAAAGATGCAAACACTAACTCTGTCTCTAACAATGGGCAAATTACTTAACTTTTTTGAATTTCAATGTTCTTCATTTGAAATATAAGAAGAAGAAGAAGAATAACATCTATCTCACAAATATGCTGTTAGTGCCTGGTGAGGTATGCGAGTGTTTCATAGTAATAAAATATGAAAATGTAAAGATTGTGATAGAAATAAAATCCTCTGACACTGCTCAGAGAATTCAAGTTCTTGGTAGTACAGGGTTGTGTCTGAAGTTACACCCACAGTGGCCACCTACTTTTACTATGATGGATGAGCCATAGCTTTTTATTTGATCATAAAGGCTCTTTTAAATTGGTTGTGCTGGAACTTTTCTTAAAAACCTCAGTCTCAGCTTCTAAAAGGCCTCTTTCTCAGGGCCAGGAAAGCCATGTCAAGTGCCTGTCACAGATTTCATGTTACAAATTTAGGTGAATTCCTCCCGTTTTCAGGCCCTGAAATATCACCAGTTAGTCCATGGCCTTCCAGATTTACCTGATAAAGCTGATAGGAACCTAAGAACTTCTATTTCCTGAATGGATGACTTGAGAGAGAAAATAATAAATGTTCTAATTTTATTTACAAAGGTATAATTTACCAAGTTATTGCAAATCATTATTTGTTTAAGGAGAAAGTTTCCTCACATCTAAAACAAATGTTAAGTCAGTAATATTTCAGACAGACCAAAAAAATACAACCGTATTTATCAGTTTATTCAATTCTATGTGATTCATATATGTAATATCTAGAATATCTCTACTAATATTTGTCCATGCTGCATAATCTGCAGAATTTATTATTTATTTGACAATACTTCCTTTGTAATTTAATATACCAAATAATCCTAGTTGGTTTAATATTAATATTTATCTCCAACATCACTCAGGGATCCTCTGAAGCATTCCAGATTTAAGGAGTCAAGAGAGCTTTCATTAGAATTTGATAGGAAGTTTATTAAAAATATCAAGAAGTTTTAAACCACTTGTTCAGATAGAATCAGGTGAATATTTATTCACTTAATCAAAGTGACAAAATATTTCGAAAGCAAATACAATTCACTTAAAGGCAAGAAAGTTCACATAAGCTTTATCAAAAGCCACATCAAAGTAAACTTGTTCTCTTTATCAAGAATAACCAAATTGAATCCTACACCTGCCTGTTTTAATAACAAAATTCCTTTACCCAATTAAATTTAATCTATTCTCAATCCTCCCATACACAAAACTCCTTTTTCAGGGTTCACTTTCTAAAAACCTTTCATAAGTTTTTGAATCCATAATAGTTTGTTCCTTAATATTACTTCAAGAAAACCATTTTTGAGGAAAAAAATCTACCTTTTGGGGGGGATATAAGGCATATATGGGACTTCCCTGGTAGCTCAGCTGGTAAAGAATCCACCTGCAATGCAGGAGATCTAGATTTGATTCCTTGGTTGAGAAGATCCCCTAAGAAGGGCTAGGGTACCCACTCCAGTGTTCTTGGATTTCCCTGGTGGTTCAGATGGCACAGAATCCTCCTCTGGTGTGGGAGATCTGGGTTCAGTCTCTGGGTTGGGAAGATCCCCTGAAGGAGGGCATGGCAACCCAGACTAGTGTTTCTGCCTGGAGAATCTCCATGAACAGAGGAGCCAGGTGGACTGCAGTCAGTGGGGTTACAAAGAGTCAGACACAACTGAGTGACTAAGCAAAGTACAGCACAATGCATATATATGTGTGTGTGTGTGTGTGTGTGTGTGTGTGTGCATATATACTATCTATATATAATATTTTCTTTATGTCTTCATCCATCTGTGGATATTTTGGTTGATTTTATGTTGATCATGGATGTTTGAATACCTCTTCAGAATCCTGGTATCATATTTTTGAATATTTACATGACCATTGAATTGCTGAATTGTACAGTAGTTTTGCTTTTAATATCTTCAGAAACCTCCATAATGTTCTCCATAGTCACTGAACAAATTTATAGTCCCACCAATAGTATAGTAGGCTTCCATTTTCACTATATCCTCATCAAAGCCTTTTGTTGGTGAATATTTTCTATGCCATCCTTACAGGTGTGAGGTGATGATTCATTTGGGTTTTGATTGCATTTCCCTGTTGATTAGCAGTATGAGCACTTTCCAATTTCCTTTTGGCAATTTCTATGTCTTCTTTCAAAGAATATTCAGTTTCTTTGTCCATGTTTAAGTTTGGTTATTTGCAGGGGGGTTCTTGCTATTTAGTTGTAGAAGTTTCTTATATATTTTATTTATTAACTCATTATGAGAGTCATGTGCTGTGTGTGTATATCCTCTTCAGTCATGTCTGACTTGTGGACTGCAGACCGCTAGGCTCCTCTGTTCATGGGATTCTCAAAGGCAATAATACTGAAGTGGGTTTCCATGCCCTCCTCCAAAGGATTTTTCCAACCCAGGGATTGAACCTGAGTCTTCTGCATCTCCTGCACTGCAGGCGGATTCTTCACTGCTGAGCAACTGGAGAAACCCATGAGATACATAATTTGCCAATGTTTTCTCCCATCCCATAGGTTACCTTTTCATTTTGCTGATTGTTTCTTTTGATGAGTAAAAGCAGTCTGAATGTAGAACTTGGGTTCCTGAACTTCAAACTGATGTCATGATGGGAAGAGAGTTAATTGACCCAATAGTTAATTTTTTTAATTAAGGTTAAATTTTGTGTGTTAATTTTATATCCTGCAACTTTACTATATTCATTGATTAGCTCTAGTAATTTTCTGGAAGAGTCTTTAGGGTTTTCTATGTAGAGGATCATGTCATCTGCAAACAGAGAGAGTTTCACTTCTTCTTTTCCTATCTGGATTCCTTTTACTTCTTTTTCTGCTCTGATTGCTGTGGCCAAAACTTCCAACACTATGTTGAATAGTAGTGGTGAGAGTGGGCACCCTTGCCTTGTTCCTGATTTCAGGGGAAATGCTTTCAATTTTTCACCATTGAGGGTGATTCTTGCTGTGGGTTTGTCATATATAGCTTTTATGCAGGATATAAAATTAACACACAGAAATCCCTTGCATTCCTATATACTAACAATGAAAAAACAGAAAGAGAAATTAAGGAAACAATACCATTCACCATTGCAACAAAAAGAATAAAATACTTAGGAGTATATCTACCTAAAAAATCAAAAGACCTATACATAGAAAACTATAAAACACTGATGAAAGAAATCAAAGAGGACACAAACAGATGGAGAAACATACCGTGTTCATGGATTGGAAGAATCAATATTGTCAAAATGGCTATTCTACCCAAAGCAATCTATAGATTCAATGCAATCCCTATCAAGCTACCAACAGTATTTTTCACAGAACTAGACCAAAGAATTTCACAATTTGTATGGAAATACAAAAAACCTCGAATAGCCAAAGTAATCTTGAGAAAGAAGAATGGAACTGGAGGAATCAACCTGCCTGACTTCAGACTCTACTACAAAGCCACAGTCATCAAGACAGTATGGTACTGGCACAAAGACAGAAATATAGATCAATGGAACAGAATAGAAAGCCCAGAGATAAATCCATGGACCTATGGACACCTTATCTTTGACAAAGGAGGCAAGGATATACAATGGAAAAAAGACAACCTCTTTAACAAGTGGTGCTGGGAAAACTGGTCAACCACTTGTAAAAGAATGAAACTAGAACACTTTCTAACACCATACACAAAAATAAACTCAAAATGGATCAAAGATCTAAATGTAAGACCAGAAACTACAAAACTCCTAGAGGAGAACATAGGCAAAACACTCTCTGATATAAATCACAGCAAGATCCTCTATGACCCACCTCCCAGAATATTGGAAATAAAAGCAAAAATAAACAAATGGGACCTAATTAAACTTAAAAGCTTTTGCACTACAAAGGAAACTATAAGTAAGGTGAAAAGACAGCCCTCAGATTGGGAGAAAATAATAGCAAATGAAGAAACAGACAAAGGATTAATCTCAAAAATATACAAGCAACTCCTGAAGCTCAATTCCAGAAAAATAAATGACCCAATCAAAAAATGGGCCAAAGAACTAAACAGACATTTCTCCAAAGAAGACATACAGATGGCTAACAAACACATGAAAAGACGCTCAACATCACTCATTATTAGAGAAATGTAAATCAAAAGCACAATGAGGTACCATTACACGCCAGTCAGGATGGCTGCTATCCAAAAGTCTACAAGCAATAAATGCTGGAGAGGGTGTGGGGAAAAGGGAACCCTCTTACACTGTTGGTGGGAATGCAAACTAGTACAGCCACTGTGGAGAACAGTGTGGATATTTCTTTAAAAACTGGAAATAGAACTGCCATACGACCCAGCAATCCCACTTCTGGGCATACACACTGAGGAAACCAGATCTGAAAGAGACACGTGTACCCCAATGTTCATCGCAGCACTGTTTATAATAGCCAAGACATGGAAGCAACCTAGATGTCCATCAGCAGACAAATGGATAAGGAAGCTGTGGTACATATACACCATGGAATATTACTCAGCCATTAAAAAGAATTCATTTGAACCAGTCCTAATGAGATGGATGAAACTGGAGCCCATTATACAGAGTGAAGTAAGCCAGAAAGATAAAGAACATTACAGCATACTAACACATATATATGGAATTTAGAAAGATGGTAATGATAACCCTATATGCAAAACAGAAAAAGAGACACAGAAGTACAGAACAGACTTTTGAACTCTGTGGGAGAAGGTGAGGGTGGGAAGTTTCAAAAGAACAGCATGTATACTATCTACGGTGAAACAGATCACCAGCCCAGGTGGGATGCATGAGACAAGTGCTTGGGCCTGGTGCGCTGGGAAGACCCAGAGGAATCGGGTGGAGAGGGAGGTGGGAGGGGGGATCGGGATGGGGAATACGTGTAAATCTATGGCTGATTCATGTCAATGTATGACAAAACCCACTGAAATGTTGTGAAATAATTAGCCTCCAACTAATTAAAAAAAATAAAATAAAATAAAAAATTTAAAAAAAAAAGAAATTAAAAAAAAAGGTTAAATTTTATAAATGTATTGAAAGAGTATGGAATTTTCCAAGAATGTGTGATAGAATAAATAAAAAAGTAAAAGAATATTAAAATAACATTTTATAATAAACACTCATAACTAAAACATAAATAACATAAATATTTAAAGCAAACATCAAAGAAGAGTAAATATTTGTAGCAAATATATACATATATTTAATGTAAAAAGCATTCATCAAAATTCATTAGTAGTAATTCTTAATAGATGAAGAATTCAAGTAACTGACAATCTCTGCAGAGTGAAACTTACTGTCTATATGTTGTGCAAGAAACTGAGAGCACACAGACAATTAAGCAACTTTCTTTGACTTCAGTGTGATTACAGACCGGTAATCACAGACAATTAACAAAGACTTTTAAATCTTCACAGGAAATAACTACACAAAGTTGAAAATTAACTAAGTTTCTCTCTCTTGGGCCATTTGGGCAGCACACCAGAATACCACTGGAGGGTTTAAACAATGAACATTTATTTTTCAGAGGTTTTCTGTCTTGGAAGTCAAATATTAAACTTCTAGCAGATTCCATGTCTGGTAGGTTTCCTCCTGAGTTGATAGTCACCTTTTTCCTGTCTTCACATGGCTGAAAGACCAAGTGAGTTCTTGGGGGTCTCTTTATAAGGTTATTGATTCCATTCATGAGAACCACAACTTTATGATCTAGTCATTTCCTAGGGTCCACCTCCAAGTACCACCACATTATAAAGAAGTTAACTTATGATTTTGGAGAAAGGACACAAATTTCCAGTCTATCAGTTCAGTTCAGTCGCTCAGTCATGTCCGACTCTTTGCAACTCTATGAATAGCAGCACACCAGGCCTCCCTGTCCATCACAAACTCCCGGAGTTTACTCAAACCCATGCCCATCAAGTCAGTGATGCCATCCAGCCATCTCATCCTCTGTCGTCCCCTTCTCCTCCTGCCCCCAATCCCTCCCAGCATCAGGTCTTTTCCAATGAGTCAACTCTTCGCATGAGGTGGCCAAAGTAGTGGAGTTTCAGCTTCAACATCAGTCCTTCCAATGAACACCCAAGACTGATCTCCTTTAGGATGGACTGGTTGGATCTCCTTGCAGTCCAAGGGCCTCTCAAGAGTCTTCTCCAAAACCACAGTTCAAAACCATCAATGTTTCGGTGCTCAGCTTTCTTCACAGTCCAACTCTCACATCCATACATGACCACTGGAAAAGCCATAGCCTTGGCCAGACGGACCTTTGTTGGCAAAGTAATGTCTCTACTTTTTAATATGTTATCTAGGTTGGTCATAACTTTCCTTCCAAGGAGTAAGTGTCTTTTAATTTCATGGCTGCAATCACCATCTGCAGTGATTTTGGAGCCCCCAAAAAATGAAGTCTGACACTGTTTCCACTGTCTCCCCATCTATTTCCCATGAAGTGATGGGACCAGATGCCATGATCTTAGTTTTCTGAATGATGAGCTTTAAGCCAACTTTTTCAGTCTCCTCTTTCACTTTCATCAAGAGGCTTTTCAGTTCCTCTTCACTTTCTGCCATAAGGGTGGTGTCATCTGCATATCTGAGGTTATTGATATTTCTCCTGGCAATCTTGATTCCAGCTTGTGCTTCTTTCAGCCCAGCGTTTCTCATGATGTACTCTGCATATAAGTTAAATAAGCAGGGTGACAATATACAGCCTTGACGTACTCCTTTTCTTATTTGGAACCAGTCTGTTGTTCCATGTCCAGTTCTAACTGTTGCTTCCTGACCTGCATACAGGTTTCTCAGGAGGCAGGTCAGGTGGTCTGGTATTCCCATCTCTTTCAGAATTTTCCACAGTTTATTGTGATCCACACAGTCAAAGGCTTTGGCATAATCAATAAAGCAGAAATAGATGTTTTTCTGGAATGCTCTTGCTTTTTTGATGATCCAGCGGATGTTGGCAATTTGATCTCTGGTTCCTCTGCCTTGTCTAAAACCAGCTTGAATATCTGGAAGTTCACGATTCACGTATTGCTGAAGCCTGGCTTGGAGAATTTTAAGCATTACTTTACTCGCCTGTGAGATGAGTGCAATTGTGTGGTAGTTTGAGCATTCTTTGGCGTTGCCTTTCTTAGGGATTGGAATGAAAACTGACCTTTTCCAGTCCTGTGGCCACTGCTGAGTTGCCCAAATTTGCTGGCATATTGAGTGCAGCACTTTCACAGCATCATCTTTCAGGATTTGAAATAGCTCAACTGGAATTCCATCACATCCACTAGCTTTGTTCATAGTGATGCTTTCTAAGGCCCACCTGACTTCACATTCCAGGATGTCTGGCTCTAGGTGAGTGATCACACCATTGTGATTATCTGGGTCATGAAGATCTTTTTTTGTACAGTTCTTCTGTGTATTCTTGCCACCTCTTCTTAATATCTTCTGCTTCTGTTAGGTCCATACCATTTCTGTCCTTTATCGAACCCATCTTAGCGTGAAATGTTCCCTTGGTATCTCTAATTTTCTTGAGGAGATCTCTAGTCTTTCCCATTCTGTTGTTTTCCTCCATTTCTTTGCATTGATTGCTGAGGAAGGCTTTCTTATCTCTCCGTGCTATTCTTTGGAACTCTGCATTCAAATGGGAATATCTTTCCTTTTCTCCTTTGCTTTTTGCTTCTCTTCTTTTCACAGCTATTTGTAAGGCCTCCTCAGACAACCATTTTGCCTTTTTGCATTTCTTTTCCATGGGGATGGTCTTGATCCCTGTCTCCTGTACAATGTCACGAACCTCCGTCCACAGATCATCAGGCTCTCTGTCTATCAGACCTAGTCCTTAAATCTATTTCTCACTTCCACTGTATAATCATAAGGGATATGATTTAGGTCATACTTGAATGGTATAGTGGTTTTCCCTACTTTCTTCAATTTAAGTCTAAATTTGGCAATAACGAGTTCATGATCTGGCCACAGTCAGCTCCCAGTCTTGTTTTTGCTGACTGTATACAGCTTCTCCATCTTTGGCTGCAAAGAATATAATCAATACGATTTTGGTGTCAACCATCTGGTGATGTCCATGTGTAGAGTCTTCTCTTGTGTTGTTGGAAGAGGGTGTTTGCTATGACCAGTGTGTTCTCTTGGCAAAACTCTATTAGCCTTTGCCCTGCTTCATTCTGTACTCCAAGGCCAAATTTGCCTGTTACTCCAGGTGTTTCTTGACTTCCTACTTTTGCATTCCAGTCCCCTATAATGAGAAGGACATCTTTTTTGGGTGTTAGTTCTAAAAGGTCTTGTAGGTCTTCGTAGAACCGTCCAACTTCAGCTTCTTCAGTGTTACTAGCTTGGATTACCGTGATATTGAATGGTTTGCCTTGGAAACGAACAGAGATCATTCTGTCGTTTTTGAGATTGCATCCAAGTACTGCATTTGGGAGAGCCCACCAGACCATCCTAAAAGAGATCAGTCCTGGATGTTCATTGGAAGGACTGATACTGAAGCTGAAACTCCAGTGCTTTGGCCACCTCATGCGAAGAGTTGATTCATTGGAAAAGACCCTGATGCTGGGAGGGATTGGGGGCAGGAGGAAAAGGGGACAACAGAGGATGAGATGGCTGGATGGCATCACCAACTCGATGGGCATGAGTTTGAGTAAACTCCGGGAGTTGGTGATGGACAGGGAGGCCTGGCGTGCTGCAATTCATGGGGTCGCAAAGAGTCAGACACGACTGAGTGACTAAACTGACTGATTGACTGCATTTTGGTCTCTTTTGTTGACCATGATGGCTACTCCATTTCTTCTAATGGATTCCAGCCCACAGTAGTAGATATAATGGTCATCTGAGTTAAATTCACCCATTCCAGTCCATTTTAGTTCGCTGATTCCTAGAATGTCGACATTCACTCTCGCCATCTCCTGTTTGACTACTTCCAATTTGCCTTGATTCATGGACCTAACATTCCAGGTTCCTATGCAGTATTGCTCTTTATAGCATCGGACCTTGCTTCTGTCACCAGTCCCATCCACAACTGGGTATTGTTTTTGCTTTGGCTCCATCCCTTCATTCTTTCTGGAGTTATTTCTCCACTGATCTCCTTTAGCATATTGGTAATATTAGCGTCTTACCCAAGTAAGACGGTAGGTGTTGCACGAGGGCATCAGAGGGCAGACAGACTGAAACCACAATCACAGACAACTAGCCAATCTGATCACAGGACCACAGTCGTGTCTAACTCAGTGAAACTAAGCCATGCCGTGTGGGGCCACTCAAGACGCTTGGGTCATGGTGGAGAGGCCTGACAGAATGTGGCCACTGGAGAAGGGAATGGCAAACCACTTCAGAATTCTTGCCTTGAGAACCCCATGAACAGTAGGAAAAGGCAAATTGATAGGATACTGAAAGAAGAACTACCCAGGTCGGTAGGTGCCCAATATACTAATTTTAGTAAAGTTCCTTTGAACTCTAACTAACCTTAGGGTGTTTCAAAGGGCCCCTGAGGGACCCACGTAGGGAGATATTAAACTAATCAGTTTTATTTGGTACGTTAAACTGTAAGGGAAGTTTAACATAAATAAGTTTAACAATTATTACTGAATAAATAATAAACTCTAAATTATATGGTAAATGGTACTGATATTCTAGAGATTATATGGAGTCCCTAAGTATCTGATATGTCCTGATAAAATATTATTGGTCATAATTTTGTTGTAGCCATGCGTCCTGGGAAACAAACTCACTCAGAAGGACAATGCCGATAGTGGAGTGCAGTTTATTATACCAGCGGGCCCAAGGCGGAGTCTGCTCTTAGCCAAGGACCCCAACCAGTTTTTGTAAAAATCTTATATACCCTAAGTTTTCATGCTCAAACCCACCTCCCCAAATTCTCTGAAACTAGTCTGAACAAAAGAAAAGGAAGATACAATCAAAGTTAACCCGTGATTTGTATGCCTTAATCCTATGCCTTAACCCTAGGTAGTTAACAGTGGACAATTATCAATAGGCCTGTGGTCAAAACCCAATAAGCGTAATAGAATTTGTGATTCTATTTGGTTACACGGATAATTAGGGTATTCTTTTAGGCGATGGAGAGTCTAGGTACAAGCCCTGGGGCTCTTCCATCCGGGGCTGGGGGGGAGGGGTGGTCTGGTTTTCCAGTCATTTCCATAGATACTGGGCACGTAGCTCAAACGCCACCGTGGCCCAAGATGGAGTCCTGCTTTCAAGATGGAGCCTGTTCTGTTGCCTCCTTCAATTTTAGTTATGAAGGTGTTGTGTGTCACAGCAGAGATGAGATGTAAACTTGCCTTCTGTAAGTATTAATTTTAGTTATGAAGGTGTTGTGTGTCACAGCAGAGATGAGATTTAAACTTGCCTTCTGTAAGTATTAATTTTAGTTATGAAGGTGTTGTGTGTCACAGCAGTGATGAGATTTAAACTTACCTTCTTTAAGTATTAATTTTAGTTATGAAGGTGTTGTGTGTCACAGCAGTGATGAGATTTAAACTTACCTTCTGTAAGTATTAATTTTAGTTATGAAGGTGTTGTGTGTCACAGCAATGATGAGATATAAACTTACCTTCTTTAAGTATTAATTTTAGTTATGAAGGTGTTTTATGTCACAGCAGAGATGAGATATAAACTTGCCTTCTGTAAGTCTTTTGTTAATTTTAGTTATGAAGATGTTTTATGTCACAGCAATGATGAGATCTAAACTTTCTTAAGTCTTTTGTTAATATACACAGTGATAGCTTCACTCTAAGGCCTTAGCAAAATGTTTCCTCTTCAAGATTTATGAAAAGGACTTTACAAGTTTCTGACTTTCAGAACATAATACTGATTTGAGTAAAAAAAAAAAAAAAAAACTGAAGAATTACATTGAAAAACCTGAGGACTTCATAAAACTGTTAACAAAAAGGATTAGTTACATAGAACTGAGTAAACTGGTAAGTATGGTTGTAATTTTATGGTTTCTATCTGAAAGAATTATTGGTTTCAATCTGTGTTTTCCAGGTGTAAGAAAAACTTCTCCTTCAATTAACTATGACTTGCAATAAATAGTTTCATAGATTTATGCCTTTTGGAACATTTATCTTTTCCTCTGTACCTGGTTGATCCTGCCAGTAACATATGCTTGTTTCAAAGATTAAGCTGTGCATAAGTGTGCACTGGCAGTACAATGAAACTGCAGATAGCTCATTAAATCAGTTATGGCTCCTTTGGCCACTCTATTATTATAACTGGATTATAACTAGTTATACTAATCATTAGTCAAATTTGTTTTTTGTTTTCAAATCATGCTTTGTGTCTATGCTGCTGCTCTATGTCATTGTCTGCATTACTTATATCCTGTCTAATTTGTAAGACTGTTGTCTCTTACAGTAACCAGTGTATAAATCAGGCCTCCAACAAACCTTCTATTACTAAACATTTTAGAAGAAACAGTTGTAATAGTGTGGTTCTAGATATGGGAAGAAGCCTGAGGGAAAACGTCTCCTGGATTATAGTTAGACAGAATCCAGAGAATTTAATTATTGATCGGGTCTGGTCCAAAACTTATCACCTGGAGTGAAAAAATCAAGAATTTTTTTACTGCACTGGGATGAGCCTACCAGTACCTTGGGACAGAATTTGATCATGAAACATTTCCCAGTAATGGTCATTCATGAGCTAGAGAGGAAAGCCTGAGAAATGGAATCAGCAATTGCAGCCATTCAGTATGAGCTAGTGTGTCCTTGTTGCAAAAACCAATAATCGAGAAACCAAGCACCACAATCCGAGAGTTGGAGAACTCAGGTTTATTATGCCAGCGGGCCCAGAGGAGTTAACACTCCAAGCTCTGAGACCCGAACAAGGGGCTTGCAGAGCTTTAATAAACAAACTATAGTGGGCAACAATAGCTGTTAATCAGTTCAGTCCAGTCTCTCAGTCGTGTCCAACTCTGCGACCCCATGAACTGCAGCACGCCAGGGTTCCCTGTCCATCACCAACTCCCAGAGCTTACTCAAACTCATGTCCATCAAGTCAGTGATGCCATCCAACCATCTCATCCTCTGTTGTCCCCTTCTCCTCCCGCCTTCAATCTTTCCCAGCATCAGGGTCTTTTCCAATGAGTCAGTTCTTCACATCAGGTGGCCAAAGTATTGGAGTTTCAGCATCAGTCCTTCCAATGAATATTCCGGACTGATTTCCTTTAGAATGGAGTCATTGGATCTCCTTGCAGTCCAAGAGACTCTCAAGAGTCTTCTCCAACACCACAGTTCAAAACCATCAATTCTTCGGCGCTCAGCTTTATAGCCCAACTCTCACATCCATACATGACCACTGGAAAAACCATAGCTTTGACTAGACAGACCTTTGTTGGTAAAGTAATATCTCTGCTTTTTAATATGCTATCTAGGTTGGTCATAACTTTCCTTCCAAGGAGCAAGCATCTTAATTTTATGGCTGCAGTCATCATCTGCAGTGATTTTGGAGCCCAAAAAAAGAGTCTGTCACTGTTTCCAGTGTTTCCCCATCTATTTACCATGAAGTGATGGGACCAGATGCCATGATCTTAGTTTTCTGAATGTTGAGCTTTAAGTCAACTTTTTCACTCTCCTCTTTCACTTTCATCAAGAGGCTCTTTAGTTCTTCACTTTCTGCCATAAGGGTGGTGTCATCTGCATATCTGAGGTTATTGATATTTCTCCTGGCAATCTTGATTCCAGCTTGTGCTTCTTCCAGCCCAGCATTTCTCATGATGTACTCTGCATATAAGTTAAATAAGCAGGGTGGCAATATACAGCCTTGACGTACTCCTTTTCTTATTTGGAACCAGTCTGTTGTTCCATGTCCAGTTCTAACTGTTGCTTCCTGACCTGCATACAGGTTTCTCAGGAGGCAGGTCAGGTGGTCTGGTATTCCCATCTCTTTCAGAATTTTCCACAGTTTATTGTGATCCACATAGTTGAAGGCTTTTGCATAGGCAATAAAGCAGAAATAGATGTTTTTCTGGAACGCTCTTGCTTTTTCGATGATCCAGCGGATGTTGGCAATTTGATCTCTGGTTCCTCTGCCTTTTCTAAATCCAGCTTGAACATCTATCTGGAAGTTCATGGTTCACATATTGTTGGAGCCTGGCTTGGAGAATTTTGAACATAACTTTCCCATGAATAGAAAAGTGCTAAATTTTTTAACTTGAGAGACTGCCTTTATGTTTGAAGTTAAATATTTCTAAGTCTACAAGTGTAAAGTAGGAACTTTTCCAAGAGGAACAAAGGAAAACAAGTCTCAACATTTAAAAACACCAGCACTGATGACAGGCACTCCCATCTGACAAGCAAAATGGCCCCCCTTCTCCCACAAGATGGTGGGATGGCCACTGAAAGTTTCCTCACTTCCCCCCTCATCTCTGATCCATAAAAGAACCTGGCAATCAGGCCCTGACAAGACGGTTATTTCGAGGCACGAGCCTGCCGTCTTCTTGGCCAGCGGGCTCCTCTATTAAAGTCTCTACCTTGCCTCAACCCCAGTTCATTGGCCTGTCTTGCAGTGAGTAGAGCAAGCCAGGACTCAGTAAAAGTTGTGCTGCCCTGTATGTTGGGTGTGCGCCTTTTCATCTGTGGTTTTCTCGGCATATAGGCCAAGGTGTGGGGATGTCAGATCCTAGTTTTGATCTCTCTCAGAGTTTTTTCTTCAGGCATTCAGAGACTGTCCATTATGCTGACTGTTGCCAGTGTATATTCCCACAGATAGTTTAGGGGCATTCTTTTTCCTCCAGGCTCCCACCTGCGTTTATTGTTTGTAGATTTGTGCTGATGGTGATTGTGACTGATGGGATTTATTTCCCATTGTTTTGACTGGCATTCAGGCAGGAATTCAGGATCCTTAGTTAGCATCTTGTCCTGTTGTGAAGGTTGGGTTTTTTTTTCCCTTAAAGGGTGTCAGGACACTTTAACTTTGACAACTGGGTTCCTGAAACTCGGATGTCTTTGGAATTTATTTCCCCAAAACACACCCCCAAGACATTTCCTGAGGGCATCTGTAATTAACAGATGTAACTCACCCTTGTGAACTGAGGTGCCAGCGAACCCGAGTTTTAGTTACAAAAACTGTCCACAAGGTGGCAACAGTGTTCAGTCTACCTTTAGTTCCTGGGATAAGCGGAAACAAAGTGAAGTCGCTCAGTCATGTCCAAGCCTTTGGGATCCCAAGGACTGTAGTCTACCAGGCTTCTCAGTCCGTGGGATTTTCCAGGCAAGAGTACTGGAGTGGGGTGCCATTTCCTTCTCCAGGGGATCTTCCTGACCCAGGGATCGAACCCAACTCTCCTGCATTGTAGGCAGACGCTTTACCCTCTGAGCCGCCAGGTTAAGCTGAGCCTTCCCTTATGGCTCAACAGGTGAAGAATCTGCCTGCAATGCAGGAGACCTGGATTCCATCCCTGGGTTGGGAAGATCCCTCCGGAAAGGGAAAGGCTACCCACTCCAGTATTCTGCCCCAGAGAATTCTATAGACTAGTCCTTGGGGTGGTAAAGAGTCCGACTGAGCGACTTTCACTTTCACTTTAGGGAAAGCTGTGGCAGAAAGAGAAGAGGAACTAAAGAGCCTCTTGATGAAAGAGAGTGAAAAAGCTCGCTTAAAACTCAACGTTCAAAAATTAAGATCGGAGGAGCCAAGATGGCGGAGGAGTAGGACCGGGAGACCACTTTCTCTCCTACAAATTCATCAAAAGAATAACCGAATGCAGAGCAAACTTCACAAAACAACTTCTGATCGCTAGCTGAGGTCATCAGGCGCCCAGAAAAGCAGACCATTGTCTTCGAAAGGAGGTAGGACAAAATATAAAAGATAAAAAGTGAGACAAAAGAGCTAAGGACGGAGACCCGTCCCGGGAAGGGAGTCTTAGGCGGCCTTGCTTGGGCTAGGGTCCGGGCCTGAGTGCCCTGAGGACAATCGGGGGGAGCTTCTGTGAGGTGCCAACTTGAACTGTGGGAGACCAAAGGAGAGAGAGAAAATTGACCGGCCGGAACACACTGCCGGCCGTTCGCAGAACAAAGGGACGGGGAAAGTCCCGAGAAGAGCTCGCAGGCTGCGGACCGGCCCAGCCCCGCCGGAGGCAGGAGGCAGGGGGGAGGGGAAGGTCGCGGCGAGACACAGGGCGCAGGCACCCGACCGGCGCGGGGCGGGGACTGGGGCTGGGGACGCGGAGGGCGGAAGGCGCGCGCACCCGCCTGGCGCCAGCGGAAACTGAGACTGGGTCCGCGGAAGGGAGTGACTGCGCCACACCTGGGGATAGCGCGCCCACCAAGCCCCTGGCTGCCTGGACCGCTCTGACGGGGAAGGCACAGAGAGCAGGCGCAGCTTTTCCTTCCGCGCTTTTGTGTAACACCCGAGGGCTGGAACCTCGCGCAGCGCGGGGCGCGCTCCATATAGAACAGCCGTGAGCCTGAGCAGCGCAGACGGAGAAAGCAGCGTCAGCCCCTTCCGGCATCGCCAGCCCGCCCCCGCAGGGCCAGCCCCTCCCCGCAGCGTCAGCCCCGCCCCCGCAGGGCCAGCCCCTCCCCGCAGCGTCAGCCCCGCCCCGCAGCGCCAGCCCCGCCCCGCAGCGTCAGCCCCTCCCAGCAGCGCAACGGAACTAGCTACCTGAATAAGAGTCCGCCTCCGGCCGCCTGTGTCAGGGCGGAAATGAGCCTCTGAAGAGACCGGCAAACAGAAGCCAAATAAACAAAGGGAACCGCTTCAGAAGGGACTGGTGCAACAGATTAAAATCCCTGAAGAAAACACCGACTTCACCCGAAGGGCCCTGTAGATATCGAGAAGTGCAAGCTGGAACGAGGAGCTATCTGAAACTGAGCCGAACCCACACTGACCGCAACAGCTCCAGAGAAATTCCTAGACATATTTTTACTTTTTTTTTTATTTTTCTGTTTTTTCTAAGTAAGGAAAAAAAAAAAAATTTTTTTTTCTTTTTATATTTTTCTTTTTTCTTTTTTCTCTTTTATTTTCCTTTAAAATTCCCTATTACTCCCCCATTACTCCTTAACTTTCATTTTCATAGATTTTTACGATTTTTTTAATTAGGGGAAAAAAAAAATTTTTTTTTTCTTTCTTTTTTTTTTTTTTCTTTTTCTTTTTTTTTTCTTCTCCTTTTTCTTCTTTTTTTTTCTTTCCTTTTTCTCTTCTATTTTCTATTTTTCTTTTTCTCTTATTTCTTTTAAAGTCCTCTAGTACTCCTCTACTACTCTTCATTTTCATCTTCACTACACTATAAACTTACAAAAAAAAAAAAAAAAGAGAAGGCCTATCTTAAAACCGAAGATTATTCCCTCCCAATCTTGACTCTCTGTTTTCTACCTCAGAACACCTCTATTTCCTCTTTTCCCCTTCTCTTCCCCATCCAATTCTGTGAATCCTTGTAGGTGTCTGAGATACGAGAACACTCTGGGAACAGACAGCTGCGTAGATCTGTCTCTCTCCTCTTGAGTCCCCCTTTTTCTCCTCCTACTCATCTCTATCTCCCTCCTCCCTTTTCTCCTGTTCATGTAATTCTGTGAACCTCTCTGGGTGTCCCTAACGGGGGAGAATCTTTTCGCCATTAACCTAGAAGTTTAATTATCAGAGCTGTATAGTTGGAGAAGTCCTGAGACTACAGGAAGAATAAAACTGAAATCCAGAGGCAGGAAACTTAAGCCCAAAACCTGAGAACACCAGAAAACTCCTGACTACATGGAACTTTAAGTGATAAGTGACCGTCCAAAAGCCTCCATACCTACACTGAAACCAACCACCACCCAAGAGCCAATAAGTTTTAGAGCAAGACATACCACACAAATTCTCCAGCAACACAGGAACATAGCCCTGAATGTCAACATACAGGCTACCCAAGGTCACACCTAACACATAGACCCAACTCAAAACTCATTACTGGGCACTCCATTGCTCTCCAAAGAGAAGAAATCAAGTTCCACGCACCAGTACACTGACGCAAGCTTCCCTAACCAGGAAACCTTGACAAGCCAAACGTCCAACCCCACCCACTGGGTAAATCCTCCACAATAAAAAGGAACCACAGACCTCCAGAATACAGAAAGTCCACTCCAGACACAGCAATCTAAACAAGATGAAAAGGCAAAGAAATACCCAACAGGTAAAGGAACAAGAAAAATGCCCACCAAGTCAAACAAAAGAGGAGGAGATAGGGAATCTACCTGAAAAAGAATTTAGAATAATGATAATAAAAATGATCCAAAATCTTGAAAACAAAATGGAGTTACAGATAAATAGCTTGGAAACAAAGATTGAAAAGATACAAGAATTGTTTAATAAAGACCTAGAAGAAATAAAAAAGAGTCAATTAAAAATGAATAATGCAATGAATGAGATCAAAAACACTTTGGAGGGAACCAAGAGTAGAATAACGGAGGCAGAAGATAGGATAAGTGAGATAGAAGATAAAATGGTGGAAATAAATGAAGCAGAGAGGAAAAAAGAAAAAAGGATCAAAAGAAATGAGGACAACCTCAGGGACCTCTGGGACAATGTGAAACGCCCCAACATTCGAATCATAGGAGTTCCAGAAGAAGAAGACAAAAAGAAAGGCCATGAGAAAATACTCGAGGAGATAATAGCTGAAAACTTCCCTAAAATGGGGAAGGAAATAGCCACCCAAGTCCAAGAAACCCAGAGAGTTCCAAACAGGATAAACCCAAGGCGAAACACCCCAAGACACATATTAATCAAACTAACAAAGATCAAACACAAAGAACAAATATTAAAAGCAGCAAGGGAAAAACAACAAATAACACACAAAGGGATTCCCATAAGGATAACAGCTGATCTATCAATAGAAACCCTCCAGGCCAGAAGGGAATGGCAGGACGTCCTGAAAGTAATGAAAGAGAATAACCTACAACCTAGATTACTGTATCCAGCAAGGATCTCATTCAGATATGAAGGAGAACTCAAAAGCTTTACAGATAAGCAAAAGCTGAGAGGATTCAGCACTACCAAACCAGCTCTTCAACAAATGCTAAAGGATCTTCTCTAGACACGAAATGCAGAAAGGTTGTATAAACGTGAACCCAAAACAACAAAGTAAATGGCAACGGGACCACACCTATCAATAATTACCTTAAATGTAAATGGGTTGAATGCCCCAACCAAAAGACAAAGATTGGCTGAATGGATACAAAAACAAGACCCCTATATATGCTGTCTACAAGAGACCCACCTCAAAACAAGAGACACATACAGACTGAAAGTGAAGGGCTGGAAAAAAATATTTCATGCAAACGGAGACCAAAAGAAAGCAGGAGTCGCAATACTCATATCAGATAAAATAGACTTTCAAATAAAAGCTGTGAAAAGAGACAAAGAAGGACACTACATAATGATCAAAGGATCAATCCAAGAAGAAGATATAACAATTATAAATATATATGCACCCAACATAGGAGCACCGCAATATGTACGGCAAACACTAACGAGTATGAAAGAGGAAATTAATAGTAACACAATAATAGTGGGAGACTTTAATACCCCACTCACAACTATGGATAGATCAACTAAACAGAAAATTAACAAGGAAACACAAACTTTAAATGACACAATGGACCAGCTAGACCTAATTGATATCTATAGGACATTTCACCCCAAAACAATCAACTTCACCTTTTTCTCAAGTGCACACGGAACCTTCTCCAGAATAGATCACATCCTGGGCCATAAATCTGGTCTTGGAAAATTCAAAAAAATTGAAATCATTCCAGTCATCTTTTCTGACCACAGTGCAGTAAGATTAGATCTCAATTACAGGAAAAAAATTGTTAAAAATTCAAACACATGGAGGCTAAATAACACACTTCTGAATAACCAACAAATCATAAAAGAAATCAAAAAAGAAATCAAAATATGTATAGAAATGAATGAAAATGAAAACACAACAACCCAAAACCTATGGGACACTGTAAAAGCAGTGCTAAGGGGAAAGTTCATAGCATTACAGGCTTACATCAAGAAACAAGAAAAAAGTCAAATAAATAACCTAACTCTACACCTAAAGCAATTAGAGAAGGAAGAAATGAAGAACCCCAGGGTTAGCAGAAGGAAAGAAATCTTAAAAATCAGGGCAGAAATAAATGCAAAAGAAACTAAAGAGACCATAGCAAAAATCAACAAAGCTAAAAGCTGGTTTTTTGAAAAAATAAACAAAATTGACAAACCATTAGCAAGACTCATTAAGAAGCAAAGAGAGAAGAACCAAATTAACAAAATTAGAAATGAAAATGGAGAGATCACAACAGACAACACTGAAATACAAAGGATCATAAGAGACTACTACCAGCAGCTCTATGCCAATAAAATGGACAACTTGGATGAAATGGACAAATTCTTAGAAAAGTATAACTTTCCAAAACTGAACCAGGAAGAAATAGAAGATCTTAACAGACCCATCACAGGCAAGGAAATCGAAACTGTAATCAAAAATCTTCCAGCAAACAAAAGCCCAGGACCAGATGGCTTCACAGCTGAATTCTACCAAACATTTAGAGAAGAGATAACACCTACCTTACTCAAACTCTTCCAGAAAATTGCAGAAGAAGGTAAACTTCCAAACTCATTCTATGAGGCCACCATCACCCTAATTCCAAAACCAGACAAAGATGCCACAAAAAAAGAAAACTACAGGCCAATATCACTGATGAACATAGATGCAAAAATCCTTAACAAAATTCTAGCAAACAGAATCCAACAACATATTAAAAAAATCATACACCACGACCAAGTGGGCTTTATCCCAGGAATGCAAGGATTCTTCAATATCCGCAAATCAATCAACGTAATACACCACATTAACAAATTGAAAGATAAAAACCATATGATTATCTCAATAGATGCAGAGAAAGCCTTTGACAAAATTCAACACTCATTTATGATTAAAACTCTCCAAAAAGCAGGAATAGAAGGAACATACCTCAACATTATAAAAGCCATATATGACAAACCCACAGCAAGCATCACCCTCAATGGTGAAAAATTGAAAGCATTCCCCCTGAAATCAGGAACAAGACAAGGGTGCCCACTGTCACCACTACTGTTCAACATAGTGTTGGAAGTTCTGGCCACAGCAATCAGAGCAGAAAAAGAAGTAAAAGGAATCCAGATAGGAAAAGAAGAAGTGAAACTCTCACTGTTTGCAGATGACATGATCCTCTACATAGAAAACCCTAAAGACTCTACCAGAAAATTACTAGAACTAATCAATGAATATAGTAAAGTTGCAGGATATAAAATTAACACACAGAAATCCCTTGCATTCCTATATACTAACAATGAAAAAACAGAAAGAGAAATTAAGGAAACAATACCATTCACCATTGCAACAAAAAGAATAAAATACTTAGGAGTATATCTACCTAAAGAAACAAAAGACCTATACATAGAAAACTATAAAACACTGATGAAAGAAATCAAAGAGGACACAAACAGATGGAGAAACATACCGTGTTCATGGATTGGAAGAATCAATATTGTCAAAATGGCTATTCTACCCAAAGCAATCTATAGATTCAATGCAATCCCTATCAAGCTACCAACGGTATTTTTCACAGAACTAGACCAAAGAATTTCACAATTTGTATGGAAATACAAAAAACCTCGAATAGCCAAAGTAATCTTGAGAAAGAAGAATGGAACTGGAGGAATCAACCTGCCTGACTTCAGACTCTACTACAAAGCCACAGTCATCAAGACAGTATGGTACTGGCACAAAGACAGAAATATAGATCAATGGAACAGAATAGAAAGCCCAGAGATAAATCCACGAACCTATGGACACCTTATCTTTGACAAAGGAGGCAAGGATATACAATGGAAAAAAGACAACCTCTTTAACAAGTGGTGCTGGGAAAACTGGTCAACCACTTGTAAAAGAATGAAACTAGAACACTTTCTAACACCATACACAAAAATAAACTCAAAATGGATTAAAGATCTAAATGTAAGACCAGAAACTATAAAACTCCTAGAGGAGAACATAGGCAAAACACTCTCTGACATAAATCACAGCAAGATCCTCTATGACCCACCTCCCAGAATATTGGAAATAAAAGCAAAACTAAACAAATGGGATCTAATGAAACTTAAAAGCTTTTGCACTACAAAGGAAACTATAAGTAAGGTGAAAAGACAGCCCTCAGATTGGGAGAAAATAATAGCAAATGAAGAAACAGACAAAGGATTAATCTCAAAAATATACAAGCAACTCCTGAAGCTCAATTCCAGAAAAATAAATGACCCAATCAAAAAATGGGCCAAAGAACTAAACAGACATTTCTCCAAAGAAGACATACAGATGGCTAACAAACACATGAAAAGGTGCTCAACATCACTCATTATTAGAGAAATGCAAATCAAAACCACAATGAGGTACCATTACACGCCAGTCAGGATGGCTGCTATCCAAAAGACTACAAGCAATAAATGCTGGAGAGGGTGTGGAGAAAAGGGAACCCTCTTACACTGTTGGTGGGAATGCAAACTAGTACAGCCACTATGGAAAACAGTGTGGAGATTCCTTAAAAAACTGGAAATAGAACTGCCATATGACCCAGCAATCCCACTTTTGGGCATACACACTGAGGAAACCAGATCTGAAAGAGACACGTGCACCCCAATGTTCATTGCAGCACTGTTTATAATAGCCAGGACATGGAAGCAACCTAGATGCCCATCAGCAGATGAATGGATAAGGAAGCTGTGGTACATATACACCATGGAATATTACTCAGCTGTCAAAAAGAATTCATTTGAATCAGTCCTAATGAGATGGATGAAACTGGAGCCCATTATACAGAGTGAAGTAAGCCAGAAAGATAAAGAACATTACAGCATACTAACACATATATATGGAATTTAGAAAGATGGTAATGATAACCCTATATGCAAAACAGAAAAAGAGACACAGAAATACAGAACAGACTTTTGAACTCTGTGGGAGAATGTGAGGGTGGGATGTTTCAAAAGAACAGCATGTGTACTATCTATGGTGAAACAGATCACCAGCCCAGGTGGGATGCATGAGACAAGTGCTCGGGCCTGGTGCACTGGGAAGACCCAGAGGAGTCGGGTGAAGAGGGAGGTGGGAGGGGGGATCGGGATGGGGAATAAGTGTAAATCTATGGCTGATTCATATCAATGTATGACAAAACCCACTGAAATGTTGTGAAGTAATTAGCCTCCAACTAATAAAAAAATTAAAAAAAATTAAAAAAAAAAAATTAAGATCATGGCATCTGGTCCCATCACTTCATGGCAAAAAGAAGGGGAAACAATGGAAACCGCGGCAGACTTTATTTTTGAGGGCTCCAAAATCACTGCCGATAGTGATTGCAGCCATAAACTGAAAAGATGCTTGTTCCTTGGAAGAAAAGCTATGACGAACCTAGACAGCATATTAAAAAGCAGAGATATTACTTTACCAACAAAGGTCTGTCTAGTCAAAGCTATGGTTTTTCCAGTAGTTATGTATGGATGTGAGATTTGGGCTATAAAGAAAGCTGAGCACCCAAGAATTGATGCCTTTGAACTGTGGTGTTGGAGAAGACTCTTGAGAATCCCCTGGACTGCAAGGAGATCAAACCAGTCAATCCTAAAGGCAGTCAACCCTGAATATTCATTGGAAGGACTGATGCTGAAACTCCAATACTTTGGACACCTGATGCAAAGAACTGTCTCCTTAGAAAAGACCCTGATGCTGGGAAAGATTGAAGGCAGGAGGAAAAGGAGATGACACAGGATGAGATGGCTGGATGGCATCACCGACTGGATGGTTTGAGCAAGCTCAAAGGAGTTGGGGGTGGACAGGGAAGCCGGGTGTGCTGCAGTCCGTGAGGTCGCAAAGTGCTGGACACGACTGAGCGACTGAACTGAACTGAACAACAGAAGGATACAATATTTTTATGGAATCCACTTTATTGAAATATTACCACAATGTGAGCTTTTTGTTGGTTTTGGAGATGAATTGCTTGTGGGTATCTTGGTTTGCAAATATTTCTTTGCATTCCAAGTTGCCTTCTTCATTCCTCAAGGTTTCCTTTATCGGACACCTGCTTTGAAATTGAAGTAGGTCGCATTTTCCTGGTTTTGGTTTATTTCCCTTTGCTCTAGGAAATGGATTCCAAAGCACCTTTCAATGATGTCATCCAAACCCAAAAAGACCTTGTAGCTTGTAGCCTACGTGTCCTGCCTGTTTTCCTTAAGACTTTCATAGAATCCCTCCCAACCTTTAGATGAGTGTTCTAACTTCATTCTCGTTTTCTTTGTTTTAATAAGCCTCACACAATCCTTCATAGTGTCTCTTACCAATTCTGTTGCCAGCATCTGGGGAGGAATATTCCCTTTTCTCCACGCCTTTTCCATCAGTGTTTGTCAGGTTTCTGACAATGGCCATTCTGAGTGCTCTGAGGTGATTCCTTCCCGTGGTTTTTTTTTTGTTTTTTTTTTTTTCCTTTTTTTTATTTTATTATTATTATTTTTTTTCCAGTGGCTTTGTCATACATTGATATGAATCAGCCATGGATTTACATGTATTCCCAATCCCGATCCCCCCTCCCACCTCCCTCTCCACCCGATTCCTCTGGGTCTTCCCAGTGCACCATGCCGGAGTACTTGTCTCATGCATCCCACCTGGGCTGGTGATCTGTTTCACCATAGATAGTATACATGCTGTTCTTTTGAAATATCCCACCCTCACCTTCTCCCACAGAGTTCAAAAGTCTCTTCTATATTTCTGTGTCTCTTTTTCTGTTTTGCATATAGGGTTATCGTTATCACCTTTCTAAATTCCATATATATGTGTTAGTATGCTGTAATGTTCTTTATCTTTCTGGCTTACTTCACTCTGTATAATGGGCTCCAGCTTCATCCATCTCATCAGAACTGGTTCAAATGAATTCTTTTTAATGGCTGGGTAATATTCCATGGTGTATATGTACCATAGCTTCCTTATCCATTCATCTGCTGATGGGCATCTAGGTTGCTTCCATGTCCTGGCTATTATAAACAGTGCTGTGATGAACATTGGGGTGCACGTGTCTCTTTCAGATCTGGTTTCCTCAGTGTGTATGCCCAGAAGTGGGATTGCTGGGTCATATGGCAGTTCTATTTCCAGTTTTTTAAGAAATCTCCACACTGTTTTCCATAGCGGCTGTACTAGTTTGCATTCCCACCAACAGTGTAAGAGGGTTCCCTTTTCTCCACACCCTCTCCAGCATTTATTGCTTGTAGACTTTTGGATAGCAGCCAGCCTGACTGGCGTGTAATGGTACCTCATTGTGGTTTAGATTTGCATTTCTCTAATAATGAGTAATGTTGAGCATCTTTTCATGTGTTTGTTAGCCATCTGTATGTCTTCTTTGGAGAAATGTCTGTTTAGTTCTTTGGCCCATTTTTTGATTGGGTCATTTATTTTTCTGGAATTGAGCTTCAGGAGTTGCTTGTATATTTTTGAGATTAATCCTTTGTCTGTTTCTTCATTTGCTATTATTTTCTCCCAATCTGAGGGCTGTCTTTTCACCTTACTTATAGTTTCCTTTGTAGTGCAAAAGCTTTTAAGTTTCATTAGATCCCATTTGTTTAGTTTTGCTTTTATTTCCAATATTCTGGGAGGTGGGTCATAGAGGATCTTGCTGTGATCTATGTCGGAGAGTGTTTTGCCTATGTTCTCCTCTAGGAGTTTTATAGTTTCTGGTCTGACATTTAGATCTTTGATCCATTTTGAGTTTATTTTTGTGTATGGTGTTAGAAAGTGTTCTAGTTTCATTCTTTTACAAGTGGTTGACCAGTTTTCCCAGCACCACTTGTTAAAGAGGTTGTCTTTTTTCCATTGTATATCCTTGCCTCCTTTGTCAAAGATAAGGTGTCCATAGGTCCGTGGATTTATCTCTGGGCTTTCTATTCTGCTCCATTGATCTATATTTCTGTCTTTGTGCCAGTACCATACTGTCTTGATGACTGTGGCTTTGTAGTAGAGTCTGAAGTCAGGCAGGTTGATTCCTCCAGTTCCATTCTTCTTTCTCAGGATTACTTTGGCTATTCGAGGTTTTTTGTATTTCCATACAAATTGTGAAATTCTTTGGTCTAGTTCTGTGAAAAGTACCGTTGGTAGCTTGATAGGGATTGCATTGACTCTATACACTGCTTTGGGTAGAATAGCCATTTTGACAATATTGATTCTTCCAATCCATGAACACGGTATGTTTCTCCATCTGTTTGTGTCCTCTTTGATTTCTTTCATCAGTGTTTTATAGTTTTCTATGTATAGGTCTTTTGTTTCTTTAGGTAGATATACTCCTAAGTATTTTATGCTTTTTGTTGCAATGGTGAATGGTATTGTTTCCTTAATTTCTCTTTCTGTTTTTTCATTGTTAGTATATAGGAATGCAAGGGATTTCTGTGTGTTAATTTTGTATGCTGCAACTTTACTATATTCATTGATTAGCTCTAGTAATTTTCTGGTAGAGTCTTTAGGGTTTTCTATGTAGAGGATCATGTCATCTGCAAGCAGCAAGAGTTTCACTTCTTCTTTTCCTATCTGGATTCCTTTTACTTCTTTTTCTGCTCTGATTGCTGTGGCCAAAACTTCCAACACTATGTTGAATAGTAGTGGTGAGAGTGGGCACCCTTGTCTTGTTCCTGATTTCAGGGGAAATGCCTTCAATTTTTCACCATTGAGGGTGATGCTTGCTGTGGGTTTGTCATATATAGCTTTTATAATGTTGAGGTATGTTCCTTCTATTCCTGCTTTTTGGAGAGTTTTAATCATAAATGAGTGTTGAATTTTGTCAAAGGCTTTCTCTGCATCTATTGAGATAATCATATGGTTTTTATCTTTCAATTTGTTAATGTGGTGTATTACATTGATTGATTTGCGGATATTAAAGAATCCTTGCATTCCTGGGATAAAGCCCACTTGGTCGTGGTGTATGATTTTTTTAATATGTTGTTGGATTCTGTTTGCTAGAATTTTGTTAAGGATTTTTGCATCTGTGTTCATCAGTGATATTGGCCTGTAGTTTTCTTGTTTTGTGGCATCTTTGTCTGGTTTTGGAATTAGGGTGATGGTGGCCTCATAGAATGAGTTTGGAAGCTTACCTTCGTCTGCAATTTTCTGGAAGAGTTTGAGTAAGATAGGTGTTAGCTCTTCTCTAAATTTTTGGTAGAATTCAGCTGTGAAGCCATCTGGTCCTGGGCTTTTGTTTGCTGGAAGATTTTTGATTACAGTTTCGATTTCCTTGCTTGTGATGGCTCTGTTAAGATCTTCTATTTCTTCCTGGTTCAGTTTTGGAAAGTTATACTTTTCTAAGAATTTGTCCATTTCATCCAAGTTGTCCATTTTATTGGCATAGAGCTGCTGGTAGTAGTCTCTTATGATCCTTTGTATTTCAGTGTTGTCTGTTGTGATCTCTCCATTTTCATTTCTAATTTTGTTAATTTGGTTTTTCTCTCTTTGCTTCTTAATGAGTCTTGCTAATGGTTTGTCAATTTTGTTTATCTTTTCAAAAAACCAGCTTTTAGCTTTGTTGATTTTTGCTATGGTCTCTTTAGTTTCTTTTGCATTTATTTCTGCCCTGATTTTTAAGATTTCTTTCCTTCTGCTAACCCTGGGGTTCTTCATTTCTTCCTTCTCTAATTGCTTTAGGTGTAGAGTTAGGTTATTTATTTGGTTTTTTTCTTGTTTCTTGATGTAAGCCTGTAATGCTATGAACCTTCCCCTTAGCACTGCTTTTACAGTGTCCCATAGGTTTTGGGTTGTTGTGTTTTCATTTTCATTCATTTCTATACATATTTTGATTTCTTTTTTGATTTCTTCTATGATTTGTTGGTTATTCAGAAGCGTGTTATTTAGCCTCCATATGTTTGAAGTTTTAACAATTTTTTTCCTGTAATTGAGATCTAATCTTACTGCACTGTGGTCAGAAAAGATGACTGGAATGATTTCAATTTTTTTGAATTTTCCAAGACCAGATTTATGGCCCAGGATGTGATCTATTCTGGAGAAGGTTCCGTGTGCACTTGAGAAAAAGGTGAAGTTGATTGTTTTGGGGTGAAATGTCCTATAGATATCAATTAGGTCTAGCTGGTCCATTGTGTCATTGAAGGTTTGTGTTTCCTTGTTAATTTTCTGTTTAGTTGATCTATCCATAGTTGTGAGTGGGGTATTAAAGTCTCCCACTATTATTGTGTTACTATTAATTTCCTCTTTCATACTCGTTAGTGTTTGCCGTACATATTGCGGTGCTCCTATGTTGGGTGCATATATATTTATAATTGTTATATCTTCTTCTTGGATTGATCCTTTGATCATTATGTAGTGTCCTTCTTTGTCTCTTTTCACATCCTTTATTTGAAAGTCTATTTTATCTGATATGAGTATTGCGACTCCTGCTGTCTTTTGGTCTCTGTTTGCATGAAATATTTTTTTCCAGCCCTTCACTTTTAGTCTGTATGTGTCTCTTGTTTTGAGGTGGGTCTCTTGTAGACAGCATATATAGGGGTCTTGTTTTTGTATCCATTCAGCCAATCTTTGTCTTTTGGTTGGGGCATTCAACCCATTTACATTTAAGGTAATTATTGATAGGTGTGGTCCCGTTGCCATTTACTTTGTTGTTTTGGGTTCACGTTTATACAACCTTTCTGCATTTCGTGTCTAGAGAAGATCCTTTAGCATTTGTTGAAGAGCTGGTTTGGTGGTGCTGAATTCTCTCAGCTTTTGCTTATCTGTAAAGCTTTTGAATTCTCCTTCATATCTGAATGAGATCCTTGCTGGATACAGTAATCTAGGTTGTAGGTTATTCTCTTTCATTACTTTCAGTACGTCCTGCCATTCCCTTCTGGCCTGGAGGGTTTCTATTGATAGATCAGCTGTTATCCTTATGGGAATCCCTTTGTGTATTATTTGTTGTTTTTCCCTTGCTGCTTTTAATATTTGTTCTTTGTGTTTGATCTTTGTTAATTTGATTAATATGTGTCTTGGGGTGTTTCGCCTTGGGTTTATCCTGTTTGGGACTCTCTGGGTTTCTTGGACTTGGGTGGCTATTTCCTTCCCCATTTTAGGGAAGTTTTCAGCTATTATCTCCTCGAGTATTTTCTCATGGCCTTTCTTTTTGTCTTCTTCTTCTGGAACTCCTATGATTCGAATGTTGGGGCGTTTCACAGTGTCCCAGAGGTCCCTGAGGTTGTCCTCATTTCTTTTGATCCTTTTTTCTTTTTTCCTCTCTGCTTCATTTATTTCCACCATTTTATCTTCTACCTCACTTATCCTATCTTCTGCCTCCGTTATTCTACTCTTGGTTCCCTCCAAAGTGTTTTTGATCTCATTCATTGCATTATTCATTTTTAATTGAGTCTTTTTTATTTCTTCTAGGTCTTTATTAAACAGTTCTTGAATCTTTTCAATCTTTGTTTCCAGGCTATTTATCTGTAACTCCATTTTGTTTTCAAGATTTTGGATCATTTTTATTATCATTATTCTAAATTCTTTTTCAGGTAGATTCCCTATCTCCTCCTCTTTTGTTTGACTTGCTGGGCATTTTTCATGTTCCTTTACCTGTTGGGTATTTCTTTGCCTTTTCATCTTGTTTAGATTGCTGTATCTGGAGTGGGCTTTCTGTATTCTGGAGGTCTGTGGTTCCTTTTTGTTGTGGAGGATTAACCCAGTGGGTGGGGTTAGACGATTGGCTTGTCAAGATTTCCTGGTTAGGGAAGCGTGCGTCAGTGTACTGGTGCGTGGAACTTGATTTCTTCTCTTTGGAGAGCAATGGAGTGCCCAGTAATGAGTTTTGAGATGGGTCTATGTGTTAGGTGTGACCTTGGGCAGCCTGTATGTTGATGTTCAGGGCTATGTTCCTGCATTGCTGGAGAATTTGCGTGGTATGTCTTGCTCTAAAACTTATTGGCTCTTGGGTGGTGGTTGGTTTCAGTGTAGGTATGAAGGCTTTTGGACAGTCACTTATTACTTAAAGTTCCATGTAGTCAGGAGTTTTCTGGTGTTCTCAGGTTTTGGGCTTAAGTCTCCTGCCTCTGGATTTCAGTTTTATTCTTCCTGTAGTCTCAGGACTTCTCCAGCTATACAGCCCTGATAAGAAAACTTCTAGGTTAATGGCTAAAAGATTCTCCCCCGTTAGGGACACCCAGAGAGGTTCACCGAGTTACATGAAGAAGAGGAGAGGGAGGAGGGAGATAGAGATGAGCAGGAGGAGAAAAAGGGGGACTCAAGAGGAGAGAGACAGATCTACGCAGCTGTCTGTTCCCAGAGTGTTCTCCGTAGCCCAGTCACCTACAAAGATTCACAGAATTGGATTGGGACGAGAAGGGGAAAGGAGAAAATAGAGGTGTCCTGAGGTAGAAAACAGAGAGTCAAGATTGGGAGATAATAATCTTCGGTTTAAAAATAGGGCTTCTCTTCTTTTTTTTTTTTTTTTTTTTTGTAAGGTTATAGTGTATTGAAAATGAAAATTAAGGAGTAGTAGAGGAGTACTAGAGGACTTTAAAAGAAATAAGAGAAAAAGAAAAATAGAAAATAGAAGAGAAAAAGGAAAGAAAAAAAAGAAAAAAGAAAGAAAAAGGAAAAAAAAAGAAAGAAAAAAAAAATTTTTTTTTTCCCCTAATTAAAAAATCGTAAAAGTCTATGGAAATGAAAGTTAAGGAGTAATGGGGGAGTAATAGGTGATTTTAAAGGAAAATAAAAGAGAAAAAAGAAAAAAAAAAGAGAAAAAAGTAAAATTATATCTAGGAGTTTCTCTGGAGCTGTTGCGGTCAGTGTGGGTTCGGCTCAGTTTCAGATAGCTCCTCTTTCCAGCTTACGCTTCTCGATATCTACAGGCCCCTTCCGGTGTAGTCAATGTTTCCTAGAGGGATTTTAATCTGTTGCACCAGTCCCTTCTGAAGCGGTTCCCTTTGTTTATTTGGCTTCTGTTTGCCGGTCTCTTCAGAGCCTCATTTCCGCCCTGACACCGGCGGGCGGAGGTGGACTCTTATTCAGGTAGCTAGTTCCGTTGCGCTGCTGGGAGGGGCTGACGCTGCGGGGATGGGCTGGCGCTGCAGGGCGGGGCTGACGCTGTGGGGAGGGGCTGGCCCTGCGGGGGCGGGCTGGCGCTGCTTTCTCCGTCTGCGCTGCTCAGGCTCCCGGCTGTTCTATATGGAGCGCGGCCCGCGCTGCGCGAGGTTCCAGCCCTCGGGTGTTCCACAAAAGCGGAGCGAAAAGCTGTGCCTGCTCTCTGTGCCTTCCCCGTCAGAGCGGTCCAGGCAGCCAGGGGCTTGGTGGGCGCACTCTCCCCAGGTGTGGCGCCCTCACTCCCTTCCACGGACCCAGTCTCAGTTTCCGCTGGCGCCAGTCGGGTGCGCGCGCCTTCCGCCCTCCGCGTCCCCAGCCCCAGTCCCCGCCCGCGCCGGTCGGGTGCCTGCGCCCTGTGTCTCGCAGCCACCTTCCCGTCCCCCCTGCCTCCTGCCTCCGGCGGGGCTGGGCCAGTCCGCAGCCTGCGAGCTCCTCTCTGGACCCTCTTGGTCTCTTTGTTCTGCGAACGGCCGGCAGTGTGTTCCGGCCGGTTAATTTACTCTCTCTCTTTTGGTCTCCCACAGTTCAAGTTGGCACCTCACAGAAGCTCCCCCCGATTGTCCTCAGGGCACTCAGGCCCGGACCCTACCCCAAGCAATGCCGCCTAAGAGTTCCCGGGACGGATCTCCGTCCTTAGCTCTTTTGTCTCACTTTTTATCTTTTATATTTTGTCCTACCTCCTTTCGAAGACAATGGGCTGCTTTTCTGGGCGCCTGATGACCTCAGCTAGCGATCAGAAGTTGTTTCGCGAAGTTTGCTCTGTGTTCAGTTATTCTTTTGATGAATTTGTAGGAGAGAAAGTGGTCTCCTCGTCCTACTCCTCCGCCATCTTGGCTTCATTTACATTCCGTTTCTTATTCTGCCACTGAATCAATAAATATTTCTATTCAGTCTGGAGTGGCTGCCTCTCTCTCTCCTTGCCCTCCTTGTGCTGCGGTCCGCTTTAGATTTCACCTGGGAAGCTGCCCCTTCCTGTGGTTTTGATTCGTATTTCTCATGTTTAGCGAAACCGACCTCCTCTCGTGTGCTTTCTTTTCAAGGATGAGCTCCTCGTACCCCTTGATGCAGCGTCCTGTACCTTGGCCCTGTTTTAAGTTCTTTTCTGATGACCACCCCTAGGCCGTTTGGTGAGATCAGCTGCTTTTGACTTCCAGACCCTTTGGCCTTGAGAATACCCAATGCCCATCAGCACAGCTTTTCAAGCTGTTGTTACAGAAAATGGCCACAAGACAGCAGCATTACCCAGTCCCACACATTTTCGCCCAAACCCTGTCTTTTTAGTGTGATTTTACATCGGAATAGATGTGACTTCTGATTTTATGTGTTTCAGGAGTACAGAAACTTGATACATTCATGGATGAGCATTTATCTATTCTCTCCCAAGTTCTTGTTCCCATCTAGGTGATTTCAGGGTGTTCAGTAAACTTCCACCTGCTATTCAGCAGGTCGTTTTTGGATCATCCATTGGATACATATATGTGTGCATACGTTAATTCAAATCTGTTCACTTACCTCCCCTGGACCAAAGACTGAGGGCTCCTGCAGAGGGCAAGAGGCACTCTAGGAACGTCACGGGGTCACACTGCCTGCCACATCCTCCCAGGACCCTGAGCCCCAAAACAGCCTGGGACTCAAGCCTGCCCAGTCTCCAGAGAGATTATACCAGCCAAGGTAGCCATGGGATAAGGGGAATAGAGTCAGCAAGTATTTCTGTATTTATTGTGTTTATCCAGTTATTTAAACTTGAGTGTATAGGTGAATTACAAGGCAGTGGGTGGTTTTTTGTTTTTGTTTTTGTTTATTCATAGTCACTTGATTCACTCACACACTGATGTGTACATGCAGTATTTCAGGGACTGGTCCTGTATAGATTATGACAGAAAGTGGAGTATCATTCCTAGTGTTATGGAGTAGGTCCTTGGGGCTTATTTTCTAAATAGTAGTGTGCACATGTCAGAAAAGTAGCTTATTTCTATGTGCCCAATACCTTTCTTCTCTGCTAACTGTAAGAGAGATGAGTTTTTTCTAAGTCTGTGAACTGTTTATCTTGGCTCGAAGAGCTCCTATGTATCCAGTTATAGATTCCACCTACAAGAGAGATCATATTCTATTTGTCACTCCCTGTCTCTTACTGCACTTGGTATGATCATCTCTACCTCTGGCCTGTGCCTGGACATGGCATTGTCTCATTCTTCCTTGTGGCTGATTCACATACCATTATGTATATAGAACCCAGCAACTCGAGCAATCCTCTGGGGGCCTGGGTGCAGCTGCCCAGCGCTGTTAAGCTGGGAATGGCCCTCAGTACCCGGATGCACTTTTAACTGTAGCAAAACATGTGATCTCTTCAGCTCAGAGCATCCGAGAGGGGCTGGATGGGACTAACCACCCAGATATCCTCAGCCCCCTTCAGGACCAAGTCCAGAGGTTTGACATGGCTAAAAGACAGACTTATTTCATTCTCCTCAGCCTCTAGGTCAGCACAATTACTGGACTGAAACACCAAACAGAGCCTGGACTGGGGAAAAGTGACCCAGGTTCCTTTTATTCATCTAGAGACCATATTTTTTGCCCCTCGATTCTTAACACCAGTCCACAGAGTGGAGGTTGCCCACTCCCTGACATCAGCAGCACCATCTTTGATGATGCAAGCAGGAGCCATCAGTGAAGGGCCTCAGCTCCCACCATCCAGTAGGAATGGGATGGAGCTGTGGATGCAGCTCAAGAGGCCCTGGCTGGCAAGGGACCACTGGGGTCAGAGAGGATGACTGGCCTCCAAGAACTCCCATCACCAGCATCTTCTACCATTGCCCTGGGAAAGGAGAGAGAACATTTCACAACTGCTAGAACTGATAGGCTTCTGGAAGTGACTCTCCCAGGGTCTGGGAAAAGCAGAGAAACTGGGCAAGGTCTGATAGCCACAGCCAGTGACGTGTTCTCTGTGTCAACTGTTGTTTTGCAACAACCCTGATCTTCAAGAGACGTAACAGTGCTCGTGAACCTTCAGCAGAATATAGCCTCAGTGGTTCAACTACCAGTCAAAAGTGGGCCCGTGGATTTGGGAAAGAAGGATTCTGTCTCAACTGGGCATCCAGAAGCAAGTTTACAAGCGTAAGTCAGACTGGAGGAGGCGGAGACCCATGCCAAACAGCTTTTGGACAAAGTCCTGGCCTCTGATGGTTTCCAGGCCCCCAGCTTATGGGAGGAAAGCATCAAGGACGGGTGTCTTCTGTGGTCAGTGGCCGTCCAACACCTGCTCCAGGGCCCAGAGAGGCTCAGTAGGAGACAAGGCCTGTTCCTCTGGCCCCTGAGACAGGCTGTGAAGGACCGGCAGGGGCTACAAGAAGGACTGGCTCAGGCAGCAGACATTTCTCAAAGGCTACAAAAGGCTGCCAGGCTCTCTGGCCTCCTGTGTGCAGATGAGCAGGTCAAGGGCAAGACCTGCTTCCCGTGGGGGAAGTTCATGTGCTCACAGATACTCTGGTGAATGTGGCTCAGATCTTGGCTTTCTCCCCCAGGCCATCTCCCAGCCTGGACACATGCTTTGAACTTCTCTGCCTGGAGCTCACCCTGCAAGCCAGGGTCCTGACCGGCCACCTCAGCAGCATTAACGCAGACTATGAACATGCCCTCTGAGATGCCCTCTGGCCAAAGCTCTCTGTCTGCAGAGACCCCCAGACCCAGCCAGAAAGCTCTCTGAAAAGAACGGTGTCTGGTATCTAAGCTGTTCAGGGAATTGTGGCAGGAGGCCAGGAGTCGGGGCCCTGCCAGGAAGACCTGCTTATGACTCTGGAGGACATCCTCATCCTCACCAAGGAGGTGGCCCAGCAGGTCCCCGTGCTCCAAGGACACCCAGAGGACTGGTTTCAGCAAGAGTGGGCAGCCCAGGCCCACCATGCTGTGTCCCAGCTCTGGGCCTGGACAGGCGGCCACACCAAGGCCTGGAGATTCCTGGCCCAGTGCTGGAAGCCCAGTGATGAACAAGACCCCATCCAGGTCCATTTCTACCACAGGCCAGGTGTGTCCGGAGGCGCTGAAGCCAGCAGTGTAGACTCTCAGGGAGCAGCACCAAGAGACACCACGGAGAGCTCTGCGGGGACCTGCGCTGCCCTTCCAGTCATCGCCAGCAGTTACAGAGCTGGGCACAGCAGGAAGGTCAACACATCTTCTCATCTCCCACCTCAGCCTTCGTTCCAGTCACCAAAACCTCCTGTGCTGTGTGCTATGCTGAGTCGCCTCAGTCGTGTCCAACACTTTGTGACCCCATGGACTGGAGCCCGCCAGGCCTCTCTGCCCATGGGATCTCCCAGGCAAGAGTACTGGAGTGGGTGGCCATTTCCTGCTCCAGGGGATTTTCCTAACTCAGGGATCGAACCCGTGTCTCTTATGTCTCCTCCATTGACAGGTGGGTTCTTTACCACTAGCACCACCTGGGAAGCCCCCCAAGTCCCCTGTCAAGTTCCAGAAAAAGCTCTCTTGGTGCCCAAGTGTGTAATTCACACCTGGAAGGCACACAGTCTTTGAGAATCCAAGATCAGGAACCAGATCATGGTCTAGGCTGCATCTGCCTCTCCCACCTCTGAGTTCTGAGATCTCAGAGGAGCTTCTTAGCTCTTCTGGAAGATTCTAGTCTAGAAAATGGGCACATTGATACTTTCCCGGTGGAGGGCTGATAAAAGCATCCCTGTAAACACTTGCCCTGGCCTGGCACATGGTTAGTGCCCTGTGGTATGGCCTAGAACAAGCGACTTGCGTGCAGTTTTTCCCACAGCCTCCAGGCTTGCCTGGTGGCTCAGACAGTAAAGAAAACACCTGCAGTGCAGCAGACCTGGGCTGGGTCCCTGGGTCAGGGATATCAACTGGAGAAGGGAATGGCAACCCTCTCCAGAATTCCTGCCTGGCAAATCCCACGGACAGAGGAGTCCCTGGGGTCACAAAGAGCCAGACATGACGAGTGACTAACACTTCCATTTTGCACAAGGGGGGGCCCCACTAGCTGTGACTGACAGCACTCCTCCTGTGGATCCCGACGCTAAGCGCCACCTTGACCTGCATGCTCTTACCTGTCTGCTCCCATAGGGTTCTTTGGTTTGCAAGTGGCAGGAATCCAGCTTGAATCCTCATAGGCAAACAGAAGCACTCGCTGAAAGCCTGCTGGGTCTGCTGAACACTTCCATGCATGGCCATTCCCTTCTGTGGCAGCAGACCGTGCCGGGCAGTGTGGAGCCCAGACATTCGATTCACCCTCACCAACACGGCAGGCGCCGTAGGTCGGCAGTGTCCACCTGAGAAGTTCCCAGGCAGACATGCTCAGCCCCTCATGCTAGACACAGCCTGACCTGCCCCCTTCCTGACCTCGTACTTGGCTGCACAGACGCCCCCACACCTTTCCCTGGGCTTTCTCCCAAGATAAAGCTGACCAGACCATGTGTTTCTCCACCCAATTATTCTCTACTTCATTTTTCTCATGAAAATGTCATTACGGTGCGCATGGCCCTACTCCCAGACCAGCTGGGAGGGTGGCAGGCACAGTTCCCTCACAGCCCACACCTCTTTGCTCACTCCAACTGTCTTCTCAGCTCTCCTGATCCACAGCTCCTGGTCTCACGAATTCAGACATCCTGTAGGCTCCTCCTGATCTGTTTTTCTGTTGAGTCTTTTTTCTGAATTTAATATTTACATAAATGTCTTTATTGGAGTATAGTTGCTTTACAATATTGTGTTAGTTTCTACTTAAAGCCAAGTGAATCAGCTATACATATATCCCCTCTTTTTCAGATCTCCTTCCTACTTAGGTCACCACAGAGCATTGAGTAGGGTTCTCTGTGCTATACAGCAGGTTCTCATTAGTCATCTATTTCATAGATAGTATCAGTAGTGCTGGGCTGGGGAAAGCATCATTCTCCTGCATTTTGTGAGGTGCAATCATGAATTTGTTGTTGTTCAGTCGCTCAGTTGCGTCTGACTCTTTTGTGATTTCATGGACTGTAGCCAGACTGCTCTGTCCATGGGATTTCCCAGGCAAGAATACTGGAGTGGGCTGCCATTTCCTTCTCCAGGAGATCTTCCTTACCCAGAGATCAAACTGACACCTGCATTGGCAGGCGGATTCTTTACCACTGAACCACCTGGGAAGCCCATCGATTTTATACATAGTATCAGTAGTATATATGGCAATCCAAATCTCCCAGTTCCGCCCACTCCTGCTTTCCTTATGTTTGTTCTCTATGTCTGTATCTCTATTTCTACTTTGTGACTAAGATCATCTGTTCCATTTTTCTAGACCCCACATGTATGGGTTAATGTTCAATATCTGTTTTTCTCTTTCTGGCTTACTTCACTCTATATGATAGTCTCTAACTCCATCCACATCTCTGCAAATGACCCAACTTAGTTCCTTTTTAGAATCTGCCTGCAATGCAGGAGACCAGGGTTTGACTCCTGGGTCGGGAAGATCCCCTGAAGAAGGAAATAGCAACCCACTTCAGTGCTCTTGCCTGGAAAATCCCATGGACAGAAGAGCCTGGCAGGATACAATCCTTGGGTCGCAAGAGTTGGACACAACTTAGCAACTACACCACCAGCACCAGTATTCCACTACATACATAAACCACATCTTCTTTATCCGTCCCTCTGTGTCACTGACTTCACTGATAACACGTTCTGTTTCTCTGAGTTCACCCGACACAATCCCCCTCTCATCACAGCCTCCGACACAAGCAATTCCCAGAACTGACCTCCCAGGTTGGCCAGCGTCCGACAGCGAGAAGAGCAGGCTCACTCGGCCCCTGTTACTGCCCCTGTCCTCTCTCCTGTTGCAGGCTGCTTTCCCCAGGGTGAAGAGCAAGGCCTCACACGCCACACACACACACACACACACACACACACGCGCGCTCAGTGCATTGGAGACAGGGGGACAGAGGTCCTGTCTGGAGAGCTACCCCTGGGAGGATGGCAACCGGAGAATGGAGGGTCACCATCCTTAAATTTCTGCTCCCCTAGCCACTAGAGGGGGTCACAGATGCCCTCCACATGGCCCAGAGTATCACTTCAAACAGGGAGCCCCTGAGGCCTTGGAAATGAGCTCGTGCATCTTCTAGACACTTGTCACAACCCAGAAATTATTTTTTCCTTTTTAATTTATTTGGCCGTGCCAGGTCTTAGTTGCAGCACACAAGATCTTTAATGGCGGTGTGTGGAATCGCAGTTCCTCGACCAGGTACTGAACCTGGGCCCCTGCGCTGGAAGTGCAGAGACTCAGCCACTGGACTGCCGGGAGAGTTCCTAACCTGGAAATCCCTTATTCCAGCTGTGGGCTCTCCAACAGAGTCCTCGCCTTCTTCACTCACCCGCAGCCTGGAGACACTTTTGTTTTGGATGCCTACTGTCCCTGAGAGTCGACTATGAGACATGAGTCGAATATTTCGTTTCCTATCCCTTAGCTCAAGGCCCACGAAATCGCATACTTGCCATTTTTGCCCTTGCTTTTAGTCACGGTGGTTGACTCTTAGTTGCCTTCTCTCCTTTCTCTTTGTGTCACCTACTCTGGGACCCCATCTGGGCAGCCTGCTGGCCCTCAGTGTATAGGTCTGTCTCCAGGAAGGGCTCTAGCTTGCCCCTCCCAGCATTCAGGGGCACCCCAATCTGTCTAAAACAAGGTCAACAGTTTTCAGAGGGTGGGGAATTATTGAAGACGAAACACAAAAAAAGCCAGGTGACTTCCCAGTATGCACTGGCACAGAAAGTCTAAACTGTTAGCCACGCAAGTTCCAGGACTTCATCTTACTCATCTTTAGATCCTCAAGACAAGCACGGTGTTTGGGGCATCACAGGTGCACAGTGAGTGATTTAGATTGCTTGTTAAGATGCTAGAAAAGCCGAGAAGTGCTGGCAACATTCAAATTTGGGGTGAAATGGTCATGGGAAGGATGGAGCAAATATGCTAAATATGTCCTGAAAGGAGTGTGGTCTTGAGTTGAGCTTCAAAGAAAGTTGGTATGTGCATTTTCCAGGAAGGATAGGAAAGACATTCCAGGCAATAATAGCTCCAAATAGCTCTGGTTTGCAAGTGCCTGTGAGTCTGAGGGTGGCGGGGTGGCAGGGGCAGCGGTGTGCATACCTGTGCTCATCTTTGCTCTCAATGTAGAAATTAATACTTAATCGTCAGAGAGGAAAACAGTCTATAGTTAATCCATCCCTATGGATACCCTGCACTGCCTCTAGCCATCCACCCACCTAGCTGGTTGCTCTTCTCAGCCTCTGGACAACTTCTGAGTTGAACCTGAGTGATCAGGACTCTCCCACCATGCTTGGCAGCTGTTGCCTCTGCTTGCTCCAGGGCCAAGCTTGGGGACCCGCGTCCCAGGCGGGTCACCTAGATCCCAGCCTCCATGGTCTCCTGACTCACATATGTCCCCTCGTCTGTTACACGGCAAAAGCTCACATAAACACCCACCTGAGCTCTACAGCTAGAGCCAATGAATGCAACTCACCCAACTCTTCCTTGGGCCATTGGTCTCCTGGTTCTGCATTGTTAGCCCAGTGACCTTCCTGCATGCTTGGCAGTGAGAAGAGCATGATGAAGACTGAACAGAGTGGCCAACAAGTTGGGGGTGAAGGGGGCGTACGCCTGGAGCAGTTACCCTTTGAGTTCCATTCTCCTCCTGCTGAAATATTTGCTACATATACAGCCTCAGATCAATGGAATCATGAATGTGTATCTCCCAATTTAAATAGAATTTGCTATCACACTAGCACTTCTCCGACAATTACACTGTGGCCCTCCTGAGGTACTAGTGTGCTATGATGGGCTCTTGCAGGAGAAGCTGGGGCACAGGAAGGCCGAGGTTTTTTCCACCCCTATTCTCCTTCCCACCTGCATCCAGGAGCTCAGGATCTGGTGGCTGAGGCCGAGGGATGATCAAAGCCACTCGCTTTTGGATTTACCTTCCCTGGTGGCTCAGCGGTAAAGAACCCACCTGCCAATGCAGGAGATGCAAGTTCAATCCCTGGGTTGGGAAGATCCCCTGGAGAAGGGCATGGCAACCCACTCCAGTATTCTTATCTGGGTAATCCCACGGACAGAGCAGCCTGGTGGGCTACAGTCCATGGTCCCAAAGAGTTGGACACAGCTGAGGGACTAACATTTTACCTTCAAGTGCAGAACATCTCATCTCAATTCCAGAGTCTGGAAAAGGCTTAGGGGAGGCCCCACTTAGCATCCAAAAAAGAATAACACAGTCTCTTCCACTTCTGGGAGTTTTTCTCACTAGAAAATAACAAGCAAGTTAATAGGGGAAAATAATTATTCATATCAGAACTGTAAAATCCTATCACATAGAATAAGTGACAGGAAACTATCCCAAAGTTGGGACATTCAAGGGTTCCTGAATTTCTTCAAGAAGGTAGAGATTCTCCTTTCTCCCAGGCCTGAAAATTCACTGAGGGGAAGAAAACGTGATAGTTTTAACTATAGTTTTAACTATACTGGGATTCAGTCTGCTGGGTGGCAGTTGATGCAGATTCCAGATGCATGGAGCACAGAATTAATAGGGATTCACTGTTTCTTCTTCTCAGTATTTTCCTAAGTATTTGGAGGAGACTGTCAAGAGCCACTGGCATGTGGGGATCAGGATACCCTCTTGATTCCCACTCTTAAAAATGGTGGAGAAGCAGACTTCCCTGGTGGTCCAGGGCTTAAGAATCCACCTACCAATGCAGGGGTCATGGGTTCCATCCCTGGCCTGGGAAGATCCCACATGCCAAGGGGCAATTAAGTCAGTGCCCCACTGACTGAGCCTCAGAGCCCCAGAGCCCTGGGCTCTGCAACAAGAGAGGCCACCGCAACGAGAAGCCCACACACTGAGCAGAGAGTAGCCCCTGCTCTTCACAAACAGAGAAAGCCTGAGCACAGCAACAAAGACCCAGCACTGCCAAAAAGTAAAATAACTTTTAAAAACGATTAAAAGGCCATTAACACCCCCACTGCAGTCCAAAGGTCTGAGCGCCTGGAACGTCCTCAGTCCCACCCTGTCCTCTCTACAGCAGCAGCAGAGTGGCACCCCCGGCTGCCCAGCCTGGCTGCAGGCAGAAACGGACCCACCTCTTCCAGAGGACGGCCACAACCAACAGTGGAAACAGAATCACCCAGATCACCCAGGAGATGGCCAAAGAGGCGCTCCTGGTGGCTCAGAGTCTGAGGGGGAGAGGATGCACCTCAGTACTTGACCTTCAGCGGGTGACGGGAGGACGGGGCACTCCTGGGGAGACAGGAGTCCCAGCTGCGGCCCCACAGGAGCCAGGACAGCCAGGCAGCTCCCAGGAAAGGGGGGCGGGCCGTGCTCAGGCTGTGGGGCACATAGCACTTTTAGATGCCTTCTTCTCTATCTGGGGGTATCATAGAGCTCCCCTCATTTCTCTCTTCCCTCCTCCTGTGGGCTCATTACTAAGACACTGTCTTGGTTCATCAGGGAAGATGATTTGCCAGGAGTTGCAACTTAGTAAAGTCAAGGACTCTTTCATATCCCAGAGGATGAACTGAAGGGACCATTTATGTCTATAAACATTTCCCCAACATAGTGGTAACAGGGCTGCAGGCTTCTGAAGGATGGCCATTCAGCCCAGCACATCCTGGAGGCCAGGGGCTGCTTTCCACCGGCCAACTTCAACCACAAGTCAGCTACTGTCATTCTCTTTAGCCCGCTCCCCCTTTATAAACGTTTTATCCTGTATTGGGGTACAGCTGTTAACAATGTTGTGATAGCTTCAGGTGGACAGCAAAGGGACTCAGTCATACATATACAAGTATTCATTTCCCCAAAAAAGGGCTTCTCAGGTGGCATTAGTGGTAAAGAACCAATCTGCTGATGCAGGAGACACAAAAGATGCAGGTTTGATCTCTGGGCCAGGAAGACCCTCTGGAGGAGGGCATGGCACCCCACTCCCATGGATAGAAGAGCATGGTGGGCTACAGTCCATTGGACCACAAAGAGTCAGACATGACTGAAGTGACTTAGCATGCACACACATTCTCCCCAAACTCCCCTCCCGTCCAGGCCACCACATAACCCTGAGCAGAGCTCCCGTGCTGCCCAGCAGGTCCTTGTTGGCTATCCACTTTAAATATAGCAGTGTGTGCCTGTCCATCCCAAACTCCCTCACTATCCCTTCTCTCCATCCTTTCCCACCGCCTGCAGCCGTAAGTTCATTCTGTAAGTCTGTGAGTCTCTTTCTGCTTTGTAAGTCAGTCCATTTGTATCCTTTCTTTTTAAATTCCACATGTAAGGCATGTCATATGATATTTCTCCTTCTCAGGCTGACTTACTTCAGTGTGATGGTCTTTAGGTTCATCCGTGTTGCTGCAAATGTCTTTAGCCCTTTTCTTGATTCAGTGTAGTTAAGCATCGTTTACCATCAACCCACCAACACTGAAAAAAAAAAAGTCCATTTACTGAATGTGAGCACTAGAAGGGAAGAGATAGGATGGCATCAAGAGCCATTTAGAAAATGCCTCCCAGCACAGGTCTGCCAGGTTAACTAGTGGTCCCAAAGCCACGGCTAGGCCCAAGGGGTAGAGGAGGGGGCACCTCCAGACTAGGTGACTGCAAAGTGAAACCCAGCAGCTCCCATCCCAGCCTCACCACCACAGACACTGCCCTCATCTTTCTCCAAACTCCTGTCCACCTCGGTTAGTTTCTCTTCTACCCTGAAGGCATTAGGTCAGAAGTGACAGCTGACAGCTTTCCAGCCCCACCCACTCCTCCTTCTCCTTGAGCTCCAAAAGGGCAAGTCAACAAAAAACCCCAGGCATGGTCCCCTTTGGTGCCAGCTGGACATTCAGACCACACAAGCCCTGACTGAGCGTGGAGACCCTCACCCTGGGCCCATCCCCTGCCCACAGCAAAGCCAGGTCAGTCTCCTCTCCTTGTTCTCTCAAGCCTTGTCAGGCTGGTTAGGAGCCTGCCCTTCTCACTCTCCCCTCAAACCTTCATCATCTGTGTAACAAGGCTTTTTTATACCTTCGTGCTTCATGTTTGGCATCATCCAAACCAAATTCTCAGAGGAAGGGTCCATCCTGTCTTTACAGAGTGGCTAAAACAGGACCTCTAACATTTCAAACTACATCTACTTTCCTATGGCCGCTTATCTGCTCATCCCAGACAAGCAGCTGAAGTTTTGGTTCGAGCTTCACATTTGCTGGAATAGCCCATCTTTTATCTGTATTAGTTGCCTCAACATTTACCGTTATGTTTAAGATCTTTGTTAAAACCTTTTTAGAAGTATTTATTTACTTATTTTATTTATGTGGGATCTTTTGTTGCCGGTGCAGGGATTCTAGCTGTGGGCCATGGGCTCCGGAGCGCAAGGACCCAGTCACTGCTGCAGCGCATGGGCTTAGCTGCCCTGAGCCATGTGCGATCTTGGTTCCCCCACCAGGGATCAAACCTTCATCCCCTGCATTACAAGGCAGATTCTTAATCCCTGGACCACCAGGGAAGTGCCTAAGATTTTATTTGAATAAAGTGTTCTGTTGTTGTTGTTGTTTTTTAAGAAGATAAAGAAAGGAAACTGCTGATATTGTCCAAATTTCTCTTTTCAAGTGAAGAAAAATAAGGTCCAAAATGATCAAAATTTCGAATCAGGTAGGAGGTGGCTTCTGTCACCAACACATTATTTATCAATTCCCAGCTTTACGCATCACTGCTGTTCTTTGCCCCTCTGGTCAAGCCAAGATCTCCTTCGAGCTGCGTTTTCTCCACACCTGGCCTTTCTCAGGGGTCTCACTTCTGCCCTGGGCCTGCTGAGAGCTATCCCTGAGCTCACATAGGCCACAGGTCCTGTGGAGAAAGTCCAGATCAAGACCAGGGGGCTCGGCCAGGCTCCCTTCAGCAGCTCCCCAAGGACAGACGGGCCTGAACCACCTCATTCTGTGGTTTTCAGGAGAATAAGCTTCTTATTAACCCAGAGTGACTGGTCTTAAAGCCTGTGGCACAAGTTCAGGAGATCATGGTTTTAGACCAAATGCAATATTGGATTGGCCAAGAAGTTCGTTCGGGTTTTCCCAAAACATCCTGTGGATGTTCACCAATGAACAACCCAGTGTGTTCATTCTGGGGCTGAAGCCAGTTGTGCCAAGTGAGTGTTGGATGTTTACATTTGTCACCGATTTCTCAGGGAAGACCTGTGAAGGTGTTTACCTGCATTCGTGCTAAGTCACTTCCGTTGTGTCCGACTCTTTGCAACCCCTGGACTGTAGCCCACCAGCCTCCTCTCTCCATGGGTTTTTTCAGGCAAGAATGCTGGAAATGGGTTGTCATTTCCTCCTCCATTTATGGAGAATAACCTCAATTTAAAAAAAAATATGTATGATAAAGGTAGGTGGTGGACTGGCAATCAGAACTCTCTGCCCATACTGTCCTCCTACACACGTTGAAACTCATGTAGGAAGATAGCATTTGGTGGTGTCTTATCTCTGCGTGTGTGTGAGCGCTAAGTCACTTCCATCCTGTCTAACTCTGTGTGATTCCATGGACTGTAGCCCACCAGGCTCCCCTGTCTATGGGATTCTCCAGGTAAGAATACTAGAGTGGGTTGTCACACCCTCCTCCAGGGGATCTTCCCCACCCAAGGATCGAACCCACACCTCTGCCTACTTCTAATTCTTTCCCTTCTTTTGGTACAGACCAAAGATCAGCTCATTGCCTCTGCTAGAAAAATTGCAACTTTGGGGCAGAACTTCGCCAAACTTATCCATATCGTTGCTAAGAACTGTGTAGACCACAGATGTCCCCAGGAGCTCCTGTGTGTGGTAGACCAGATTGAGACAATGAGCAGCCAGCTCCAGATCTTCTCCAGATAGAAAATGGCTCTGGGGAGGGGACTGCCCAGGCTGATTAGGGTAAGGGAATAGTGGCCCTGGGGAGTATAAGAGCTCCATAAAGAAGATGGTTGAGGGTGTGAGCTTGGGATCAATTGGTTTGCATGTTTAAGTGCACTTGTAGCCAAGTGGTTTACTACTTCTGAAAGTGTTAGTTGCTCAGTCATGTCTGACTCTTTCCAACCCCATGGACTGTATAGCCCGTCAGGCTCCTCTGTCCATGGGATTCTCCAGGCAAGAATACTGGAGTAGGTGACTATTCCCTTCTCCAGGAGATCTTCCTGACCCAGGGATTGAACCTGTGTGTCCCGCATTGCAGGCAGATTCTTTACTGTCTGAGCCACCTTGGCTAATGTAGAACATCAGAAATACAGAAAATAAAAAGGTGTGATTAACACAGGTATATTAATCAAGCTCTCAGTACTCTAAAGGATCCGGAAGTCCTGAGATTTTTGCCAAAGCTAGTCACTTATGTTTCACGACACCTTCATTTTCTTTTTAATTTTTTACTGAGATATAGTTGATTTACAATTTTGTGTGAGTTTCAGGTGTGCAGCAGTGACCCAGTCACATCCATCTATCTCTGTCATATTCTTTTCCACCACTGGTCATCACAAGATATTGAGCACAGCTCCTTGTTATATAGTAGGTCCTGTTGTTTATATATTTTATAGATAGCATCTTCATTTTCATTGCTGAAAAATCACTTGTCTCACTAAATTTAGTTACACTCAGTTTAAAGCAAATATCACTGAAGTGTGTAATTCAATTAAGAAATAACAGTCTGGGACTTCCCTGGTGATTCAGTGGTTAAGAGTCCGTGCTCACAATGCAGGGGGCCCTGGTTGGCAAGTTAGACCCTGCATGCTACAACACAGAGCCCACGGGCACCAACTAAGATCTGGCACAGTCAAATACATTTAAAAAAGCAAACACATGAAAAGATGCTCAACATCACTCATTATCAGAGAAATACAAATCAAAACCACAATGAGGTACCACTACACACCAGTCAAGATGGCTGCTATCCAAAAGTCTAAAAACAATAAATGCTGGAGAGGGTGTGGAGAAAAGGGAACCCTCTTACACTGTTGGTGGGAATGCAAACTAGTACAGCCACTATGGAGAACAGTGTGGAGATTCCTTAAAAAACTGGAAATAGAACTGCCATATGACCCAGCAATCCCACTCCCGGGCATACACACTGAGGAAACCAGATCTGAAAGAGACACATGTACCCCAGTGTTCATCGCAACACTGTCTATAATAGCAAGGACACGGAAGCAACCTAGATGCCCATCAGCAGACAAATGGATAAGAAAGCTATGGTACATATGCACAATGGAATATTACTCAGCCATTAAAAAGAATTCATTTGAATCAGTTCTAATGAGATGGATGAAACTGGAGCCCATTATACAGAGTGAAGTAAGCCAGAAAGACAAATACCAATACAGTATACTAATGCATATATATGGAATTTAGAAAGATGGTAACGATAACCCTATGTGCAAGACAGAAAAAGAGACACAGATGTACAGAACAGACTTTTGGACTCTGTGGGAGAAGGCGAGGGTGGGATGTTCTGAGAGAACAGCATTGAAACATGTATATTATCTATAGTGAAACAGATCACCAGCTCAGGTTGGATGCATGAGACAAGTGCTCAGGGCTGGTGCACCGGGAAGACCCAGAGGGATGGGATGGGGAGAGAGGTGGGAGGGGGGATCGGGATGGGGAACACAGGTAAATCCATGGCTGATTCATGTCAATGTATGGCAAAAACCACTACAATATTGTAAAGTAATTAGCCTCCAACTAATAAATGAAAAAAAAAAAATAGAACCACCATGCTTATCTTTGATTACAACTTTTACTTTAAGTCCTGAATGCAATTCTAACAAAATTTCTTGTTCACTTTCATTACATATGGATGTTGGCATTTATTCTTCACATTCTCTTCAGTTATTTTCATTAAAAATACTTCTTAGCAGACACACAGATATAGAAAATAAACTAATGGTTACCAATGGGGAGAGGGAAGGAGGTAAGGGCAATATAAGGGTAGGGGAGTAGAGGTACAAACTATTATGTATAAAATAAACTATGGGACTCTAGCCAATGTTTTATAATAACTATAAATGGAGTATAACCTTTAAAAATTATAAATCACTCTACTGTACACCTGTAACATAATATTGTGCATCAACTATACTTGAACAAAAACAAAAAAATACTTCTTGTTAACTTCAAGATATTATGAGTCATACATTTTTTAGTGTCAAAATAAAAATGTGATGTTAAAATATTAAATTATACCTTTAGAACTTTCTCTGAATAGTGCCCACCAAGGCATCCTAGTCTCCTGAAGAGGCTTCACTTTGTAAATTCTGGTATTTATTTGAGATTATGCCTCTTACCTGGTGTCATGTTAACACCTTTCCTCCTGCCAACTCCCAAGTGTAGAAGCCTCCCTGACAAGAAGCAAGTCCTCCGAAGAGCTCCTGGTGGAAAATGCACAGCAGCTCCTCTGTGCTGTCTCTAAGCCTATGAGGGCTACAGAAGCCGCAAGTCTTTAGGAAGGTGAACGTTGGCATAGAGTACACACTCATGGGACCATGACTCAGCTCACAGGCTGAGAGGAACATGGTAAATTGCAGCATTCACTAGGAAACTCTACCAGCTTCCTAGCTACTAAATTCAACTTCATTTCTGACCGAAACCTGTGACCTGATTTCCTGTGTGCTTTAGTTTGGCTAATTTCTATCAACCTACCTTCAGTTTCACTGACTTTTTCTTCAGCTGTGTCCAGTCTACTGATGAGTTATCAAAGCATTCTTCCATTTGTTGCCATCTACTTTTTTTCATTTTAGCATTTCCATTTAATTATTTCTAGTAGTTTTGTGTCTCTGCTAAAATTCTCCATCTGTTTATGCATTTTGTCTACTTTTTCTGCCTAAGTCATTAATATATCAATCCTGTGAAAAGGACTTCCAACTTGTTCCACTGAAGTCATTAATACATTAATCATAGTTATTTTTAATTTCCTATCTGATGGTTTCAACATGTGGCTTATATCTGAGTCTGATTTTTTTTATTGCTTTGTCTCTTTTTTTGTACCAATTAAAATTAAAGAGTACATAAAATAGACAGTGAAAAGCATTTGAAAAATGTGTTTGAACTACAATTTCCAGAATTTCTTGACTATAAAGAAGGCTGACAGAAAAGCTCAGGACTGGTCATGTGGATCCGTGTCTGTCCTGCCAGCAAGCCAGCACGGCCACAGCCACAGACTCCCACTGATCCAGCAGCATCACCCAGGGCAGGGCCAGACCCCAAGGTCCAGTGCCCAGACCATCTGAGCGCAGAACCTGCGAGTGAGGCTGCATGCCTGCAGTGTGCACCTGCATCCTGACTCTGCTTAGGCTGCTGGCCAAAGACCATGGATTGTTTGCATAAAGCAGAATGAATAAAGCAAGATCCAGAATGAGGCAGAATTTGGGTCATAGAGAGAATGTTTTTTAATTGACTGCTGTCCCAGAACATTCTATTATGATAGACAAGATCCTTTGCTCTGTTGTGCTGCTGCGTTAAGAATGAGTGGGCTCCGATTCAGAGGACCTCTCCAGTCGTGATTCCTTGCTCTCCATTAAATTAGGTCTAGAATATCAGAAAACCAGCCCCAACATCACTCCGAAGAATGGCCCAGGCACTCCAATCGGCCAACACCAGGAAAGAGTACACAGCGTCTCCTAGTACTTAACCATCTTTCTCTCCTCCAGGGTTTCAGACAAACTTCCCCAGACCCAGAGGAACCGGAAGTTGCTGCCTTCTGCGTGCAGTGGAGAAGAAAACTGCTAAGGCACAGACTTCAAGAAACCTCAAACCTGGTCTGTGATGAGCTGGGCCTGTGAAAAACCAGCACTAAAGGGCCCCTGACACTCACAGCCCTGGTTTAAAAAGCATTGAAAAAGCTGAATGATATTCTCCAGCTTGTGTGCACTGGCCCCAGGACTCCAGGAGCCCCTGGGAAGTGCCTCTTAGGCCAAATCAGCCTGTAGGGACACAGGGTGACTGGGGGGTTGCGCGGGTGCAGGGTGGCCAGGACCAGGCCTTGAGCAGACCTGTCCAGACAGCACTTTCGGTTAAGGGGACAGCTCTGGGTTCCTGGTGAGACTGCTGTCCTCCTGGGAAGGATATTTAGCTTTCTGGGTTCAAAAGGAACCTCAAATGTAGATTGTGAAGGGATGTAGGAAAAAACATTCAGGCCCCATTATCTGAAGCCTTTAAGAAACTTCAATGTGAGAACAGCCACAGTATGTTCTTTCGGGACCAGGAACTAAAAGATGTATGGATTAGCTTGGCAGTCAGTCAGAGCACACCTAGCTTGAGTAACTTGGCAGTGTTCAGATTCCCAAGGGGTGGGAAAACTGAAGATGTGTTGCTTTAGAACAGGAGGCAAGAGCTGCGAATCTGAAGGCCCTGAGCTGTGATCTGGTGAATGTGGGTTTAGCATTTGGGGCAGAGAGGAGGAGCAGGGTGTTATGGTTTTGGACAGCCAGTGGGTATTTTCCAATTCTCAGCGTCTTTCACAAAACCTGTTTGGTAAAGGAGGGAGGAAAAGGAGAGTGAGGAGCCCAGCGACCTTCACCCCAGGGGCTGAGCCGCGCAGGCCAGGGGTGCAGAACCGAGTCTGGAGCAGGGGACCACAGACAGGGACTGCGGACGCGGAAGCAGGGGCGCCCTGGGGGCTGAGGTCCTGCTTGTCTGTGGGACACCATGCCAGCCTCTTAGAGTCTGGTGCTGCCCACAGGGAGGAGGGCTAACACTAGATGAGGCTTAATTTCCCATAATCCAGTGGGATCATGGCTCAGATTTACAGTATATAAAGTGATTTCTTTCCATTAAAAAAAAAATACAATATGTTGAGTTTTGCCTTATATACACCCATTCAACCATCACCGCAGTCAGGATAATGAAAATATTTGTTGTTTGCTCAGTCATGTCTGACTCTTTTGCAACCCCGTGGACTATAGCCCACCAGGCTCCTCTGTCCATGGGATTCTCCAGGCAAGAATACTGGAGTGGGATGCCATTTCCTTCTCCAGGGGATCTTCCTGACCCAGGGATCAAAGGCAGGTCTCCTGCATTGGCAGGCGGATTCTTTACCGCTGAACCACCGAGGAAGCTCTACTGAATATATCCATAACCCCAGAAATGTCCTTATTCTCTCCTACCCCTCAGTGTCCCCCCTCAGTGTCCCTATAATGACGGGTCTGCCTTGTCACTTAAAGATGAGATGGACTGTGCTGTGCTGTGCCGAGTCACTTCAGCTGTGTCCGACTCTGCGACTCCATGGATTGTAGCCCGTCAGGCTCCTCTGTCCATGAAATTCTCCAGGCAAGAATGCTGGGGTGGGTAGCCATTCCCTTCTCCAGGGGACATTCCTGACCCAGGGACTGAAGCTGTGTCTCCTGCACTGCAGGCAGACTCTTTCATCTGAGCCACCAGAGAAGTCACCAAGAAACTATGAGAACTGACACATGAATTCAGTCATTTGCAGAATACAAAATTAATATAACAGAAATTTGCTGCATTTTCATACACTAACAACAATATATCTGATAAAGGGCTAATATCCAAAATCTACAAAGAACTTAAACAACTCAACATAAAAAAAAATTAAAATGGACAGAGGACCTGAACAGACATTTTTCCAAAGAAGACATATAGATGGCCAACAAGCACGCAAAAAGATGTTCAATATCACTAACTGTCAGGCAAATGCAACTCAAAACCACAAGGATATATATCACCTCCCACCTCTCAAATGGCTATTATCAAAAATAACCAAAACAACAAATAAGTGTTGCTGAGGATGTGGTGAAAAGGGAACATTCATGCACTGTCAGTGGGAGTGAAAGCTGGTACAGCCACTATGGAAAACAATATGGAGGTTCTTCAAAAAATTAAAAATAGAACTAGCAAATGTCCAGCAATTACACTTCTAGGTATTTTTCCAAAGAAAACAAAAACACCAATTTGCAAAGCTATATGCAGCCCTATGTTCACTGCAGTACTACTTACAACAGGCAGATATGGAAGCAACCTAAGTGTCTATTAACAAATGAATGAATAAATATACACACACAATGGAGTATTACTCAGTCATAAAAAAAGAATGAAATCTTGCCATTTGCAACAACATGGATGGACCCAGAAGGTATTATGCTAAGGGATATAAGTCAGATAGAGAAAGACAAACACATACAGTTTCATTTATACATGGAGTCTAAAAAAAAAAAAAACAGACAAATAAACAAAACAAACTGAAAGCAGACTCTCGTAGTTACGGAGAACAAATGGGTGAGGACCAGAGGGGAGGGGTGAGGAGATGAGCGAACCAGGTGAGGGGGTCAAGAGGCATAAATTTCTACTGTAAAATAAGTAAACCACAGAGACTTAATGTGCATGATAAGGGATACAGTCCGTAACACTGTGATAACTTTGTATGGTGACAGGTGGACACTAGCCTTACTGTGGTCATCGTTTTGTAACGTATGAAGAAATCGAATCACTACATTGTACATCTGAAACTAATACAATATTATAAATCAATTATACTTCAATTAAAAAGATTAGTTTGCAGTATATAGGACTTGTGTAAAAATAGATTCATACGGTAGGTGTCCTTTTTCCCCCTCAGGCTTCTTTCATTCAACATAACTATTTTGAGATATCCATAATACAATGTATATCATGATTCATTCTTTTTCATTGCCTAGTAGTATTTCATTATATGGATATAGGACAATTTTTCTATCCACTCACCTGTTGATGGACATTTGTATTGCTTACAGTTTAGAGCTGTAACAAATAAACCTTCTATGCTTTCATTTCTTCAGGAAAATTTCTAATAGTTGAATAGTTGGATAGTAGTGTAAGTGAAACAGAAACAGAAACAGCAGTTTATTTAGGTCACTTCTCTCATTCCTGATACTGGTCATTTGTCTTCGCTCTTCTTTCCCTGATAAGTCTATATAGAGATTTATCAATTTTATCTTTTTATATAACCAGTTTTTGATTTAGCTGACTTGGTCTAAGATTCATTCTCTATTTCATGAATTCCTTCTTTGATATTTCTTTTCTTCTGGTAACTTCTGTTTTAATTTTCTCTTCTTTTTCAAGTTTATGAATGTCAATGGTAAGATCATTGTTTTCTGGCATTCTTTTCTAATATAGGCTTTTACTGCTATAGATTTCTAAGCTCTATTTTTGCTTCATCCCACCAATTTTTATTTTTTTCCTTTCTCATTATACACTCTAATTTTCTTTTAAAATTGTTTGCTGACTCATGGATTATTTGGAACTGTACTTACTTAGTTTCAAAATATTTGTGTGTGGGGGGTGGAATTTCCAAAGATTTACTTTGTGGTCAAGAAGCATACTTTATAGTTCATAATCCTTTTAAATTTATTGAGCCTTGTGTTGTGGTCTGGATTATAGTCTATCATGACAAGTGTTCTACGTACACTAGAAAAGGAAGTACATTATGCTATTGTTAGTTGGAGTGCTCTATAAAAACCAGTTAGGTCAACTTGACTGACACTGTTGCTCAAGTCTTTGAGGTCCTTAGATTTCCCTTCTACCTGTTCTATCAATTTTTAAAGTAGGATATTGAAATTTGCAATTGTAATTGTGAATTTTCTATGTTATAGTTCTATCAGAGTTGCTTCTTTTATTTTTAAAGGTGCATAAACATTTATATCACTTTGATGAATTAAATCTTTCATCATTAATAAAGCAATCTCTTCATTCCTGGAAATATTATTTGCTCTAAAATTAACTTTGGTTTTTAAAATATTTCCTAAGCCTTTATTTATGAATTCGTGGGATACAATTTTAATAATTTTTTAAATATCTTTGTCTCTACAAATTCTTATATCTGTGTCAGTTCCTGATTGCTTTCAATAGATTTCATTTGCCTCCTGACTTTGGGCAATATTTCCTGATTCTTTGCATGCCTGGTGACTTTTTACTGTGTGCCAGACACTTGTCTTGGTTTGCTGGCTATTTCTGTGTTCCTATAAATATTCTTGAATTGGTTCTGGGAGATAGTTACTTGGAAACAGTTTCCTATTTTCTGTCTTGCTTTTAAGATTTGTTAAGTGGGATGAGAGTAGGGTTCAGTCTAAGGTGAAACAGTTCCTTCTGAGGCAGGGCCCTTCTGTGTACTCTGTCCAACACTTTGTGAATCATGAGGTTTTCCATTCTGTCTGGTGAGAACAGGTGCTTTTCTTGGCCCTGTACTAGCCCTAGACACAATTCTCTCCAACCTTTTCAGCTCCTGGCAGTTTTCTCACAAGTATACACTCATCAGTACTCCCTGAAACCTTTGCAGATCCCCCAAAGTTCTGTGCAGCTTTCTCCTCTCCAGTACTCTGTTCTGCAAAATCCTGTGGTTTCCCAGGTCTTTCAGCTTTGTCTTACCTAAGAAAGCTGCCAGACTCTTCCTGGCACTTCCTGTTTCTTTCCATGTCTGGTAATAGTGATTGGATGCCAGGCATTGTGACTTTTAACTTGAATATGTGCTGGGGGGTTTCATATCCCTGTAAGTATTCTTGAACTCTCGGATGCAGTTAATTTATCTATAAACAGTCTGGTTCTTTCAAGTCTTAATTTTAAGCCTTTTTTTTTTTTTTTTTTTTTTGGATAGGATCAATGCTATATTTCTTCTAGGATTTATTTTGCCTCACTACTGAAGCAGTGTTTTTCTGAGTGCCTTATCCAATATCACTTTACTTACATGATTTATCCATTCTGGATGAAGGCAAGAAACCTCTGTGGTAAGCTCTGGGGAATGTCTCCTCTCATCCTCTTCATGACCTCAGGAAAGTTTTCTCATACATATGTGTTGATGAGTACATAGCTGAAGACGTGTGGCTTTCTGAGCTTTCTCTCTGTGTATCTCTCATCTTCTCATTCTCTGCCCTACAGACTAGAGCTCCATTGTGTTCCTTGGACTCCCAACTCGGTCTTCTCATGCTGAGACCTCTGGTTTCTCCCTGGATTCCCCCTCAGCTTACCACAGCTTGGAAACTCTCCAGGAATTAAGCTGGCTTAGTCAAGGGCTCATCTTTTTTGTTTTTCCTGTTAAGAATCGTTGCCCTAGAGAGTGGGACAAATTGAGAGAGTAGCATTGACATATATACACTACCATGTGTAAAATAGCTAGCTAGTGGGAAGCTGCCGTATTACACAGGCAGCTCAACCTGGTGTTCTGTGACAACCTAGAGGGATGGGATGGGCTGGGGGTGGGTGGGGAGCGCAAGAGGGAGGGGACATATGCATATTTATGGCTGATCCATGTTGTTGTGCAGCAGAAACCAACACAGTATTGTAAAGTGATTGTGCTATGCTTAGTTGCTCACTCATGTCCGACTCTTTGCAACCCCATGGACTGTAGCCCACCAGGCTCCTCTGTCCATGGGGATTCTCCAGGCAAGAATACTGGAGTGGGTTGCCATTCTCTTCTCCAGGGGATCTTTTTAAAAACCCAAGGATCAAACCCAGGTCTCCTGCATTGCAGGCAGATTCTTGACCATCTGAGCCCATAAAGTTAGTATCCTCCAATTAAAAAACAAAAATCATTGTCCTATGCTGCCTAATATCCAATATCTGAAGACCAATGTTTTGTATATTTTGTTCAGTCTTGGCCAGCAGAAGTACTTACTCTCTCTTTTTGGACTACCTTCCCTTTGGTTTATGTTCAATTCTCTTTTCTTGGGTAACATTCACTGGACTTTCTCCTTCCAGTTACAACTACGTTTCTATAAGTAGATTTAATCTATCTTTGCAGTTTTATTACCATCCATAAAGTCTTCAAAAATCTGGCTTAGTTTTTCATCTTTTTCCAACTTGTCAGATGAAAAGTGATCTCAGAATTCAGTCTCTTAAGAGTTCTTGACCCATGCAAACCTAATGATTACTCCCTTCTTGACACTCCGTTCTCCATTGGCCTCCTTTCTGCAGTTTTCATCTTTGTGGTTTATGACTTTTGACTCCCTTTTGCTTCATGCCACCTGCACTGCTTATCTCTTCCATGCTGTTGCCATTTTAACCACTCTGATTGGCAACTTTATTCATGCCTCCTTTTGGCTTCAAATCCTTCAGTGACCTTAACTGCATATGAGATACAGTCCAAAACCCTTTGCAGGACTTACCAGACTTGCCATGAAATATCTATGTTATCTACTCTCCATGCCTCCCAGACAGACAGACACACCATTCCACTTAATTTCCATCTGTGCTCTAGCCTTATGAGACCAGTAAGAAAAAGTCACTTGTAGCCATCTGAATAGATATTTCTATTTCATACTTCCATGTTTTTGCTCTCACCCTTTCCTCTTCATGAAGTGTCCTGCTCCCTGCTCCAATCCATCTAACAAACTGATATTTATTTTACAGAAATCAGATTAACTGTATCCTTTTCTATTAGGCATTTTTTAAAAAGATACACAACATTTTAATGGGCTTCCCTGGTGGCTCAGCTGGTAAAGAATCCGCATGCAATGCAGGAGACCTGGGTTCAATCCCTGGGTTGGGAAGATCCCCTAGAGAAGAGAAAGGTTACCCAGACCAGTATTCTGGCCTGGAGAATTCCATGAACTGTATAGTCCCTGGGGTCGCAAAGAGTCAGACATGACTGAGCGACTTCCACTTCACTTCACTTCAACATTTTAATACAGTAGTGTTAAGAATCAAAATGAATGCAAAAATGCATGATGAAAAAGACATCAACATTTTTAATAAAGACAGGATCAGACTCCACCCTTGCATAGCCCTGACTACTTGTGTCACTCCAATCCTGGCCCTTGTCCCAAAAAACTTTATTTACAAGACTAGGTGACCACTGTAGCTACCAGTTTCTTTCTTGATGACGGCTGCTTTTGCTAAGTGCCAACTGGGCAACCACAAAATGTAGGAATGTAGGAGGCATTTCTCTAACCCAGACACACATTAACGACCCTACTCAAATCAACAAGCCCCTCCTGTATGCTTCCTTTTCCTACACCAATTCCTCCAAATTCTCAACAATATCTGTGAGAAAACATGTTTGATCTCATTCTGGCCTCCTTCTCCACCTTCAGCTTTTCACACCCTTTTCTCTCTTACTCTGATCCAACCACACTAGCCTCATTTCACTTCCTCAGATACAGAAGTCCTGCCTCAGGGTCTTTGCACAAGCTGTTACCATTCCTTAGGATGTATCTCTCCCTGGCCCACTCAGACATCAGATTTCAGTTTAGAAATCACCTTAAACGTACATATAAAATTTACTTATTTGGCTGTCTTGGTGTTAGTTGTGGCATGCAGGACTTTCTGTTAACCCTGATGGGCTTTTCTCTAGTTGTACTGCATGAGCTTGTGTGTGTGCTCAGCAGTGTAGTGCACGGGCTTAGCTGCCGCACAGCGCGTGGGGTCTTAATTACCCAGCCAGGGATCAAACCCACTTTCCCTGCATTGGCAGATGGGTTCTCAACCAATGCACCACGATTCAGTTCAGTTCAGTCACTCAGTCGTGTCTGACTCTTTGGGACCCCATGGACTGCAGCACCCCAGGCTTCCCTGTCCATCACCAATTCCCAGAGTTTGCTCAAATTCATATCCATCAAGTCGGTAATGCCATTCAACCATCTCATTCTCTGTCATCCCCTTCTCCTGCCTTCAATCTTGCCCACCATCAGGGTCTTTTCCAATGAGTCAGTTCTTCGCATCAGGTGGCCAAAGTATTGGAGTGAACAGTTTCAGTGTCAGTTCTTCCAATGAATATTGAGGACTAATTTCCTTTAGGATGGACTGGTTGGATCTCCTTGCAGTCCAAGGGACTCTCAAGAGTCTTCTCAACACCACAGTTCAAAAGCATCAATTCTTCGGTGCTCAGCTTTCTTTATGGTCCAGCTCTCACATTCACACATGACTACTAGAAAAAACAGAACTTGGACTAGACAGACCTTTGTCAGTAATGTCTCTTCTTTTCAATATAATGTCTAGGTTGGGCACAGCTTTCCATGCAAAGAGCAAGCATCTTTTAATTTCATGGCTGCAGTCACCATCTGCAGTAATTTTAGAGCCCAAGAAAATAAAGTCTGTCACTATTTCCATTGTTTCCCCATCTATTTGTCATGAAGTGATGGGATCAGATGCCATGATCTTTGTTTTTTGAATGTTGAATTTTAAGCCACATTTTTCACACTCCTCTTTTATCAAGAGGCTCTTTAGTTCCTCCTCGCTTTCTGTGGTGTCGTCTGTGTATCTGAAGTTATTGATATTTCTCCCGGGAATCTTGATTCCAGTTTGTGCTTCATCCAGGCCAGCATTTCGCATGATGTACTTGGCATAGAAGTTAAATAAGTAGGGTGACAATATACAGCCTTGACATACTCCTTTCCCAATTTGGAATGAATCTGTTGTTCCATGTCCAGTTCTAACCGTTGCTTCTTGACCTGCACACAGGTTTCTCAGGAGGCAGATAAGGTGGTCTGGTATTGCCATCTCTTTAAGAATTTTCCAGTTTGTTGTGATCTGCATAGTCAAAGGCTGTGGCGTAGTCAATAAAGCAGAAGTAGATGTTTTTCTGGAATTGTCTAGCTTTTTCAATGATCCAACGGATGTTGACAATTTTACCTCTGGTTCCTTGCCTTTTCTAAATCCAGCTTGAACATCTGGAAGTTCACTGTTGAAGCCTGGCTTAGAGAATTTTCAGCATTACTTTGCTAGCATGTGAGGTGAGTGCAACTGTACGGTAGTTTGAGCATTCTTTGGCATTGCCTTTCTTTGGGATTGGAATGAAAACTGACCTTTCCAGTCCTGTGGCCACTGCTGAGTTTTCCAAATTTGCTGGCATATTGACTGCAGCTCTTTCCCAGCACATCATCTTTTAGGATTTGAAATAGCTCAACTGGAATTCCATCACCTCCACTAGCTTTGCTTGTAGTGAAGCTTCCTAAGGCCCACTTGACTTCTCATTCCAGGATGTCTGACTCTAGGTGGCTGATCACACCATGATGGTTATCTGAGTCATGAAGATCTTTTTAGTATAGTTCTTCTGTGTATTCTTGCCACCTCTTCTTAATACCTTCTGCTTCTGTTAGGTCCCTACCATTTCTGTCCTTTACTGTGCTCACCTTTGCATGAAATGTTCCCTTGGTATCTCTAATTTTCTTGAAGAGATCTCTAGTCTTTCCCATTCTATTACTTTCTTCTGTTTCTTTGTGTTGATCACTGAGGTAGGCTTTCTTATCATTTCACCACTAAACGTGGCACGAGGCTGAGGCACTCAGCATTTCCTGAAGATGCATGTGGAACGGCTGCTGGTACTTGGTATTCCATCTATGTCATGGATTCAACACGGTGTCCAGATGGCAGTCTGCAGCAGACAAACTCTCCATCTAGCCCAAGCAATGGTTTTTCTGGTAGTCACATACACATGTCAGAGTTGGACCATAAAGAAGGCTAAGCACCAAAGTATCAATGCTTTCGAACTGTGGTGCTGGAGAACACTCTTGAGAGTCCCTTGGACTGCAAGGAGATCAAATCAGTCAATCCTAAAGGAATTCAACCCTGCCTGTGCATTAGAAGTACTGAAGCTGAAGTTCCAATACTTTAGCCCTGATGTGAAGAGCTGACTCACTGGAAAAGACCCTGATGCTGGGAAAGATTGAAGGCAGAAAGAGAAGGGGGCAACAGAGGATGAGACAGTTGGATGGCATCAGTGATTCAATGTACATGAACTTGGGCAAACTCTGGGAGAGGGTGTGGGACAGGGAAGCCTGGCACGCTTCAGTCCATGGGGTCGCAAAGAGTTGGACATGACTTGGCAACTGGACAACAACAACGAATCTACTTGATTCCCTTAATTCAGAGAGGGAGCCCTTGGCCATTGAACATGTTAGAACAGAAGTCAGAAAATATCTTTTAATGATGTTTCCTGGCCTTTGAGGCAAGTGTGACTAGCCACTTCTTTGTTGCTCCTGCTCTGGAGGGAGGAATGACCAGTTTACTCTCTGAGAAAACAATGAAATCCTATTTAGACCCTCAATTCAGTTCAATTCAGTCACTCAGTCGTGTCAGACTCTTTGTGACCCCATGGACTGCAGCACACCAGGCCTCCCTGTCCATCACCAACTCCGAGTTTACCCAAACTCATGTCCATTGAGTCGGTGATGCCATCCAACCATCTCATCCTATGTCACCCCCTTCTCCTCCAGCCTTCAATCTTTCCCAGCATCAGGGTCTTTTCAAATGAGTCAGCTCTTCATATCAGGTGGCGAAGTATTGGAGTTTCAGCTTCAACATCAGTCCTTCCAGTGAACACCCAGGATTGATCTCCTTTACAATGGACTGGTTGGATCTCCTTGCTGTCCAAGGGACTTTCAAGAATCTTCTCCAACGCCACAGTTCAAAAGCATCAATTCTTTGGCACTCAGCTTTCTTTATAGTCCAACTCTCACATCCATACATGATGGATGGAAAAACCATAGCCTTGGAAAACCATAGCCTTGACTAGATAGACCTTTGTTGGCAAAGTAATGTCTCTGCTTTTTAATATGCTGTCCAGGTTAGTCATAACTTTTCTTCCAAGGAGTAAGCGTCTTTTCATTTCATGGCTGCAATCACCATCTGTGGTGATTTTGGAGCCCCAAAAGACAAAATCTACCACTGTTTCCACTGTTTCCCCATCTGTTTGCCATTAAGTGATGGGACCAGATGCCATGATCTTAGTTTTCTGAATGTTGACCTTTAAGCCAACTTGTTCATTCCCCTCTTTCACTTTCAGCAAGAGGCTCTTTAGTTTTTCTTCACTTTCTGCCATAAGGGTGGTGTCATCTGCATATCTGAGGTTATTGATATTTCTCCTGGCAATCTTGATTCCAGCTTGTGCTTCTTCCAGCCCAGCGTTTCTAATGATGTACTCTGCATATAAGTTAAATAAGCAGGGTGACAATATACAGCCTTGACGTACTCTTTTTCCTATTTGGAACCAGTCTGTAGTTCCATGTCCAATTCTAATTGTTGCTTCCTGACCTGTATACAGGTTTCTCAAGAGGCAGGTCAGGTGGTCTGGTATTCCCATCTCTTTCAGAATTTTCCACAGTTTACTGTGACCCACACAGTCAAAGGCTTTGGCATAATCAATAAAGCAGAAATAGATGTTTTTCTGGAACGCTCTTGCTTTTTCAATGATCCAGCTGAAGTTGGCAATTTGATCTCTGGTTCCTCTGCCTCTTTTAAAACCAGCTTGAACATCTGGAAGTTCATGGTTCACGTATTGCTGAAGCCTAGCTTGGAGAATTTTGAGCATTACTTTACTAACGTGTGAGATGAGTGCAACTGTGCGGTAGTTTGAGCATTCTTTGGCATTGCCTTTCTTTGGGATTGGAATGAAAACTGACCTTTCCAGTCCTGTGGCCACTGCTGAGTTTTCCAAATTTGCTGGCATATTGAGTGCAGCACTTTCCCAGCACATCATCTTTTAGGATTTGAAATAGCTCAACTGAAATTCCATCACATCCACTAGCTTTGTTCGTAGTGAAGCTTCCTAAGGCCCACTTGACTTCTCATTCTAGGATGTCTGGCTCTAGGTGAGTGATCACACCATTGTGATTATCTGGGTCATGAAGATCTTTTTTGTACAGTTTTTCTGTGTATTCTTGTCACCTCTTCTTAATATCTTCTGCTTCTGTTAGGTCCATACCATTTCTGTCCTTTATTGAGCCCATCTTTGCATGAAATGTTCCCTTGGTATCTCTAATTTTCTTGAAGAGATCTCTTGTCTTAACCCATTCTGTTGTTTTCCTCTTATTTCTTTGCATTGATGGCTGAGGAAGGCTTTCTTATCTCTCCATGCTATTCTTTGGAACACTGCAGTCAAATTCTCTTTTGCTTTCCAAAAGCTTCTCTTCTTTTCACAGCTATTTTCACCCTAAAGAGTTCTTTTTCTACTCTGAGCATTATATTTGCTAGCAATCTCTCAGATTCAGATCTTTTTAACAGAAAATTAAATTAAGCTAGTGTAAGAGACACTTCCTTACATAGGAGAGGGCCTTAAATGCTGTTAATCTGTGTGATTAAGTAAAGTACAATCTCTGTGCACCAAGGATAAACTGAAGGATGGCTTACTGCTATGTTCTTCCAGGAAGGCCTGGAGGCTTTCCATTTAGAAACTCTCATGAGAACATGGATCCCGGACAGTCCACCTTTAACTACTGAATATTTATTAATATTAAAGCAAAGAAATGCACTGTGAGACAGATATTATTAGAAATATTTTTATTTAAAGTCAGACAATAGAAAGATGTCACAGAAGAAAACTACAGAAACTTGCAACAACAGAATGCAACTTGGAAAAGTTACTAGTAAATGAGAAGGGGGAAAATAAGATATTTCCAATGTTACCAAGGAATTTGTTATTCCTGGTGTAGAATAATTTATCAGTTCAGCAAAGTATACCCTTTGCTGGTATCTTTTGAGCAGACAACAGATTAATGATTTAGTTAATCTACTAAATTAATAGCTACTGAAATCCTCCAAAGTGAAACAGTCAAGAAAGCATTTCCCCAACAATTGAGATATGTGGGGAATTGAAATAATAACTGTAGGAAGTTTTTTTTTAATTAAAAAACACTACTTCATACCAAATAGGTTTAATCTGGATTTTAGCTTACAGATGGTGCTTATAAATCTCATAGGAAAAGGGTGACCAGGGGTGGACATGGCGCCACCCCTCACCAAACACACACTACATCCTTGGACACAAATGCCATCAATGCCCTCACCATGGGCAAGCACAGCAGCCTAGAAATGACAAAAAATGAAATGACCTGGGCACTGGAACCCGGGATTGATACTGAGCCCTTTCTGAATCCTTGGTGGGGGAGCAGTGGGTTTAAGATAAGAAACATAAAAATGTTTTTTAAACTTTGGCAAGTAAGTATAGAAATGACTACTTCTTGATTGTCACTTTTAAAGGAAATATTCTACCTCAGGAAAAGATATTCTCCTATCTTATTTGACTTCTCTCTCAAATATTTGGAGGGCAAATTCCTATAAAATAGAGGTGGACTAAAACCTCTTATCTGCAATAATTAATTTAATTTGTCACCTTCTCTATTTAAAAAGTATATAAAATGAGAAAATAATAATAAAAAGCATATAAAATGTAGAGTCTATCATTAGTGACAAGTCCCCAAGACCGTGCTTGTAATGGAAGTTTGGAATAGAGTCTATCATTAATGACAAATCTCCAAGACCTTACTTGTAATGGAAGTTTGGAAACAACGTGATTAATTTTTTAAAAATTGGGCCTCTATGTATGTAATTCCTTTACAATAATCTATATATCAGATTCCTGACAAAATAATATTACCTAATGCAAATTTCATCACTCCTCTCAACCTTAACACCCTCATAAGTACTCTAAAATTAGTAGAGTACTGAGCCAAGGAGCAAGGAGCTTGATAGTTTACAAGGTTTATTTTTTTTCTAAAATGCTATAACTAGCTATATAATAACCTTTTTCTCATAAATTCTAAGTTTAAAAAACAAGAGAGTCAATGATAAACCAAGCTATAATATATTATTTCAAGAACTCACAGTCATTGGGACAAACAGATTTTCTTTTTGCCCACAATGATTTTCCCAACTGTAACACATGACTGTTGTATTCCAAAGGGTAATGAAGGTCAAAACACAAGACTCAAATTTATTCATAGTGTTAGAATAAAATGCTATTGGAAATTCACTAGGTTAGGCATATCTTCATAATTCTGGTTGGATTTTCAGGAGAATCGGAAGGGGAAAATTAGAGAAACATTTTAAAATGAAAACATGAGACTCTAGTATGCAGTTCTTTCAAAGTACAGAAAGAATCCTTCACAGATCTATGGCGATAAATTATTGATCTAGTCAAGCTTCCAAAATGAAGTAGTTAAATCATCTTGTAAAGCTTGGAGGACTCTTAGAATCATGAATTATTGTAGAAACATGTAACTCTTAATAAAAGCTGCCATAACCCTTCGTTCACATTGTTTGGGTGGGTGGTGGGAAGAAGAGACAAGAAAAGAGAAGGCTGGTGCCCTGTGTCTAATGAAAGAGGCATAATTTAGGACCATACTCTTTCTAATACAATCCAGAAGTCCGCCACATCTATTGTGGCAGATGAAGGCACCTGCAAAATCCAAACTCGGATGGACGCTGGGAAGCAACCAAGAAGCAGTTAACAAACACCTACCGTGTGCACAGAACTGGGCTTGTTCCCACGGGGAAACAGGAGAACAAGGAGACGCAGATGCATTCAGCCTCCAGAAGCATAAATTCTAAGACATACTTTTCATTTCTTATTTTTTTTTTCATTTCTTATTTTAAAATCAGAAATTCTCAATGTTATGTTGGCATTAACTTAAAGTCCTTTCTTAGGTCTGTATCCTTTCCATGAAAGCCAGGCTAAATTTGGGTTTTGTTAAAACTGGTAGGTCCTGCTGATAAATAACATACTCAGAAACAAAACCCCAGCAGTACAGAACTGGTAACTACTGAAGCTGGTTCTGCAAATCACAGTAAGTTACTTGGGGAAGAAGGCATTACATAAACACGAAGTCGTAACACATAAGTGAGGAAAACAACTTCAAACACTCAGACACTCTTCAGTTACATTTTGTCAAGGCTTACACTTCCTAAACTAAGCCTTATTTAAACTAAGCAAATTTACTAATGATTACTAAACTTTGAACATAATATTATCAAGTGCTCCCAAACCATTTCTGAAGAGATGATTATAACTCTTCATCCTAGAAATTCCCAGAAAGCCCGATACTGAAGGAGGCAGGGGCACTATCAGTGGACTGCTTGACTGCAGATCAGCCCTCCAAGGTACGGCCTTTCACACAGACAGCCCCTGCGAGGCACAGTCCTCAGCCCAGAAGAGTGAACTCAGGGAGAGTGTCTCTATCACGAGACTCTGTGCTGTGCAAATGGAAATATATTGACAAGCCCTAACATCCAGGTCGCTAGGAATTTCCAAAATTCAAGATGCCATTAACCAAAGGAAAAATGCATTTTTTCCCAACAAGTGATCACTAAGAAAGATCTCAATGTCGCAAGGTTGCAGAAATACATATTAAGAGGTGGGAGTAAATATCCTCATTGTTTCTAAAAGCCAACAGCCCCCCCATTGAGTTGGCCACTTCACCCACACCACACATGCTATGACTTAAGCAAACACATCAGTCACAAAACACAAAGTCATAACACGTAAGTGAGGAAAGCACAACGCAGACCGTCACAGGATTTTCACCTTCTGTCAACATCCAACCTGTCTGAAGTGAGCACAGATGTCAGACCCTGAACAGACACTACAAGCCCACAGAGCTCTAAAGCAGAAAAGTCCTGTGACTTTCTGATACACAAAATGTTCAAGGAAACTGCTAACTTGATGGGTTAATACTCTCTGAAACAACTTCTCAGGCAATTCTACTGTGTCTCACTATCATCTGAAACTTCACAGAATTGATGAACCACACAAACCGTATTATGTTATTTTGGAAACTGTACAACTTAATGCAAACCCAGTGGGAATGTAACGATTATGTGTGTGAAAGTCATAAATCAATTTTATATTTACAAGTACTTTAAAATAATAATTCATTCACTCCTTACATCCAATCTGTGAACAGTCAAAATCATACCCATTTCACAGATAACAAACTAGACACTGAGATAAAACACCTATAAATCAGTTCAGAACAAGGATATGAATTCACTGTCATAAACCTCTAACCATCATAAGTTCTTTCCTCCCTCTCTCTCTTCTAATTAATTCAGCAAGTAGCTTATATGAACATTCATAAAGGATTTTTTTACTAATCAATTATCCTTCAACTTGCTTCCAAAGGACAGCAAGTCAGAAAATACTTTCTATAATAGCTGTAAATTTCGTTTTTTAACCATAAAATGTTATCTAGAACCATTTTAGGCAACAATGTAACCAAAGTATAAATAGTAGGAACTCACATTCCCTTGAACAACTGTCCTTCCACTTAGAACACAATGAACTTCTGAGGTAGACAGGCAGAGTTCTTGTTCACTTAACTGCAACCTCATTTCAGCATGGAATCAGAGCAAGAAAAGCAAAAAGTGAAGAAGGGAATAGGAAAGATATACATTAGTATTAAGCCATGTGCTGAGCTTTAGGTTCCCACATAAATATTTTGCTGTATATTTTAAAAATCACTTCTCAACTGCTGATTTCCTCTACTTCCATCACCTTTTACAATGAAATGCTCCTTTTAAATTACCTATTGGAGCTGTTACTAGCAAACACTGTCAGATACCTCTAGTTGAAGATATTAATATATACACTTAGCCTGAGACTTAAGTGTAATACTTAGTTTTAGTTATAAATAATATATGTATAAAGTAAGTAGGGTTGCCATTATTTATATACTGCAATAAATATACAAGAATGAATACAAATTATTTTTCATAAAAGTACAATTTCTAATCCATTGAGGAGGTTTCCAAACTATGAGGACATTAAATACATTAAAACACCAAGCAGTCTCCTCTGTTATAGAATGCCAGTCAGATGAGATCTGAAAGAGAGTCTTTATTGATAGCCATATACAGTTGACTATACCATCTCTGTGATTTTTCGCTATTTAAGAAAAAATATAGAACCTGCACACTTAAAACATTATCAATGCAATAAATCACTACAGACACACTGGATCTTTTAAAATTTTGTTTAAAACTGCCAAAGTCATGATGAATACAATTATTGCAGCTACACAATTTGAAAAAGTAATATAAATTATGCTGCTAAAGACAAAAGACATCAGAATGCATAAACATCATAACATAACAGCAATAACTCATAACTATTATTATGAAAAATTAAATTTAAAAAGGTATGTTAGAGAATTTGGAAATTTTTTACTTTAGCAAAACATTCTATTTATATATCTCCAACTTCTATGATACAGTATACCATAAAATACATTTAAAAGATAATGACATTCAAATGCTTCATTTACACAAATAATATTGCCAGTAATAATAAAAGTGATGCCCTTAAACATGAACTGCTCTGCTAATAATGATTAAAAAAATGTTTTCTTTACTTCATTTAAAATTTAAGCTAGCAGTTAGCATTACATATTAGTCAGTTCTGTGTTGACAAATTGAGAGGATCCTAGTCAAAATACTGTTTCTGAAAAGTAATGTACATTATATTGCTTGAAACTAACAACCATATAAAAGTGGTGATCATTTATCTAAACACTGATTATGAAAGACAAGTGGCATATATTCAGGCAGAGTGTTGAGTTCATGATGGTTTATTTACAATAAAAGTACTTTTACTGAAACTAACATGATATATAGGCTTCTATGTCAATGACTACAGTCTCTTAAAATTATAAAAATACTATATAAAATACCACAGGCTTTGGAGGATATAAGTTCGTGTGGTTCTGATACTAGCAGCTGAAAAGTGTTTATAATTTAAAAATAAATAAACTATAGAGGTATAACAGTTACAAAACAGCAGGGGACTGCAACAGTCAGGAGAGAGAAAAGAACTGCTTGGTTACACAACAGCTAACAAAATGGTGAAGCTGTTGGGTCAAAAGTTTTAAAAACCTCCTTCAGAGATTTGTCATCTGTTTCTTTGCTGGGATCATCACCAGGGGTGGGGCTCACCTGTCCCAGATGCTTCGACTGCCTGGGATCGCTGTACTGGGGTCTGATTAAGCCTGTTAATGCCTGAATGGGAAGGCTGTGCACTGCTGGAACCTGAGCGGTACCGGAACTCTGGCGAACATCTGTCTGTGGGTCAGCTGGGCGGTCAACAGGGACATCCACATTCGGAGCGATTTTCTGTGGTAGGATTGCTTCTCCGGGAGGAGGCTCATTTTTGTCACTACATTTTAAACTCCCGCTTTTTTTCTGGTTCTCTGCATTTTCTGTTGCTAGCTCTGATGTAGAGGATGAACCTTGTTCCCTGGGGTCATACAAACTAATACCGCTAAGGACTGAACCCGGAGTGCCCAGGGGAAGGCCAGCTGAAGATGAGAGTTTGGGGGCATATGGAGGTAAAGCCCCAGGACCAGAACTGCCAGGTGCCGCCCCTGAGGGCTGTGATGAGCCTGGGTGTGACCTGGCCCCTGAAGGAGGGGCAGTCTTTGACATATGGGGGTCCTTCATAACTGCTTGATGAGGCTCTGTATTGTGCAGTCTGTGAAGTCTAGGATCAAAATTTTTTTGTAACCTAGGATCTCCTAATTTACTTCCTGAACTATGTGAGTCTCCAAATTGGTCTGGGTAGCCTTCTCTGTTTGCTGTGTTAATTTTGACTTTGGCTGCTAGTTTTGTATCAGTGGGCACTGTATTTTGACGAAGATCACTTTTTGTATTCCATAACCTACTGAGCCTCTGGTCAGCTATAAGAGGGGGCAGAGGTAAATTGATTGAAGAGACTGGATCAGGTTTAGGTAAAGGAACTGGTAGTAAGTCTTCTGGAGCCCAGACGATGTGTTTGGCAAAGTTGGGTTTGGTTAGGGTAATATCCATTTTAATGTGACTAAACTGTCTCAGTTGTGACCTTGGGTCCTGCAGCATCACACCAGGGGAAGAATCCAGAGGTATTAAGAAAGCCTTTTCTCTCAGTTCTCTTTCTGTATCTTCATCGTCATCATCACCTCTTTTGTGTCTGATGTTAGGACCGGTGTTGCCATGATGTGAATCAAACTTGGCTCCACCAGCAGAAGAACTGACATGACCGCTTCCATTCCCTCTTAATTTCCTTGGATCCCATGCAAGTCTGAGATCCAGTGGGGCAGACTCAGAAGATTTTCTAATGTCTTGCCTTGAGATAGTCCTAAGTCTAGGGTCGACGACTTGGTTTCCCTTATTCTTCTCTCTAGCAAGTCTTGGGTCAGTAGGAGTGCCAAGTTCTGTGGAAGGCTGCTGCTGACTCCTCAAAGTCTCTGTTTGTTTCTGTAATGTTCTCAGTATTGACTTCACACTGCTCCCTTCTTCCTCTTCACTACTGGAGTACCAGTTAACTGTTTCATCTAAATGCAGACAAATACTATTATAAAGAGTGAAGCATTCATATTTGGCTTTAATTAAGATTAAAAAACACATAGACTATTTCTGAAATAAGGGTAGTTTAACTTCAAGACAATGCATCATAGAAATGACAGAGTTTCAACACTGGAACAAGATAAGATGTGATATAACAACCAACAGTTCAGTCACTGCACTCTATAAAGAAAGAAGTATGGCATCAGAACATGTAAAATGTCCTTCCAGTCAAAGCAGAGTCTGGACCTTTCATTCCAGCTGGCCAAAGGGAACTCAGAAATGTGTGGTAAGACAGGGCTGAGGGAAAAGGGAAAATACTCTAAAACAGAAATGCCAAAATGTGTTGGCTCTCTTTAATTCAAGCAACCTCTTAAATTTCATACCTCTGGATTTATCAGGTAACAAGGGAGAGCTATTAAAAAAAAAAAAAAAAAAAAAACCTGGAAAGCAAAACACTAACAACGATGGTTAAGAAAGCAAAGGGAACTGAGCATATATGGGCCCCAGGCTTTTCTGTCATATATTTTTAAATGTTTGACCTTGTGAATATATTACTCAAACACTAAATTAAAAGCAACAAATAAAACTAACACCCTAAAATTTACATACTTTAACTTTATGAGAACTTTGGGCCTTACTCTTAAAGCCTATGTAACTTCAGTGTGAGCCATAATGTTAAGAAGCTTAACCGTCAGAGGTCTTCTCTCTAGTAGAGAAGGAAATAAAAACTGACGCCTCAGGAGAGTGGGTCTCCTTCCTCTCCATTAAAACATACATAGATTATCTCTGAATTAGCCATGTACGTGTATATATGTACACATGTACACACACACATTTATGTATATCATAGAATACCTTGAATCAATAGAACAGCACACATATTCTCACTTTTATCTCACTGCTCACTGATGCGTTTCTGTCACATGGAAATTTAGCATTACACAGTTAGTTTGAACGAAGAATGCTTACAGAACAAGCACTCCTATTTAGGGGAGGATGTGGCTTTAAAATAGTATACACTGTATCACAATGGCAAAAACTTTAATTCATACCTCAGTGTCCAAAAAAACTACTTCTAGACACTGGATCTCTCTTTTTTCTCTCTGATCTCCAGAAAGTCTAGAGCTAGACCTGTGGTTCCCTTTCAACTGTTGTAGTCATTTTAAACATTTCTGTGTAGGAGTTTCACTCCTCATAGAATTTGGTACTTAATCCAAATCCGATCCAAAGGTAAGGTGCTATTTAATTTTCACTTTAATTTCATTTAATTTTAATTTTCACTTTAATTTTCATTTTATTTCACATAAAATAAACATATTTTATAAGCAGTCTTAAATTCTTTTTGGAATAAGAATGAACATGGAGCAGAAAGAAAGTAGAACAGCAGAGAGGTGAGTGGAAAGCAGGTATTAGACAGAAAATGATTAAAAGGTTTCTATCAGCTTTCTATCAAAGGACAAATAAATTCACAAAGGCAATAAAATTTGTAAGAATGAACACAAACACAAAAAAATCTGTTTAAGATGTTTTCTGATTCTGAGAAAACAAGCCTTATAAAACATTATCAATTTTATAGTATTATATATAAAATTTTATATCATTTAGAAAAGTTTTAATTTTCTTCTTTATGAAAATATAAGGCTTTGTTACACTTTAAAGAAAGATTACCATTAAAATGATTATTTCTTAAAATTAGCACCTAAAGGAGTAAGTATAAATTATACAGGAAATTAACTTATTGGAAATTCCTCATTTCCCTGTCATGTTAAATAAATGAAGGTTTAAAACTATCTTCTTTGCAAATGTAACAATGTTTATATAATAACTTGTGGCTACTAGTGTTATCCAGTTTTACACAGTCATTCATAAATTTCATGTTTTGCTCATTTTTGGCCATGCCTCGCAGCATGTGAACTTCCCTGACCCCTGCAGTGGAAGTATGGATTCTTAACCACTGGACCACAAGGGAAGTCCTTAATTTCATGTTTAAGAGTGGCCAAACATATCAATTTATTAACTCATAATAACAACTGGTTGATTTCAAGTTTTCTCGCCTTAACTGCATTAACTAATTGCTGTATACTTATCAGCAATACTAAGGGAAATTTAAAATATAATCTTTTATATTAAAAATAATATCCTTTAATAGTATAGCAGAACCTGAAGGAAACAGCCTCTGCCCATAAAAATCTAATAACCAAATTATTTTGAACTTGAGTTACAAGTTAAAATCCCTAAACTCAAGGCTATCTTGTTTCTGCTCTATTTCTCTTCAAAAACAAAGCTTAATAGCAAGTCTGCTTTCAAGGCCTCACACTCCAGTCTGATTTATTGCTTCAGATCAAACCCTTTGCAATTAATTACTAATGCATCAATGGCACTGGAAATGACCATCAATCCCAAGAAGACAGTAGCTATAAGACAGCTGGAAATAGAACAGGTAGACCCAAACAGATACAATACTATCATGACGCCTGACACACCTTCTTCCTTGCTTGGTGCCCTCTGAGGTTGGGTGCTGCTTGGCTCTTCGTCGTCTTGGTATTTCTGAGTAAGTCTAACAAACAGAGCTCTCTGCACAGCAGGGAGGAGGCCCAGCGCAGGCAGGGGGCCACGGCCCGTCACGTTACCGCTGCTGTCCGACCCACTCCCGCAGTCAGGTGAGCCTGGAACAACTGGAGCCTGGTGCTGGGCAAAGTCGCCGTGCCACGCCCCGTCTACACACACAGCACAAAAAGACAAGACACTGACTGAGCGCACAACTCCAGGAGACAAGCACCACGATGCCTTGTGAGAAACTGAGTTACAATAATGTCCTATTTGATTATCAGATTACTATGTGACAGCAAGCACTGTTTAAAGTTATCTCAAGGTCTATTGTTACAAATATTCGGTTAAATTTAAAACACATTTTAATATTTCAATTTCATCATATTTTCCTTTATTTAAAATACACATGCCTTTCATGTTGCTAAAGAAACACAGGACTCCAGATATTTTAAGTTAGAAATGAGTTATTTAGAAAGGTAAACTTACCACCAGAGTTACTGGGTGGCTGAAAATTATGGACAGCATGCTGTGAATAGTAATGATCATAAAATTCAGCAGGGTTTTGTAAGGACTCATAGCTGGTACCGAGCTGCCTTTCACCAGGCGGGTGCGATGAGCCTGGAGAGCAGTGATTCTCTCGAGGCACTCTCATCACGTGTTCTGGAAAGCCCGGGCAGTGGTAAGCAGCACTCACACTTGGTGGTGTCAAAGGTGTATCCGGCTGACCAAGTACCCCGGCCTGACCGCGAGGGCCCACAGTTCCTTGGGGGGGAGGCAGCAAAGGTGGGCTCTGTGGCACTGGTGGGCCAGGACAGTGTCCGGGGGAGCCGGGGTGCATCACAGGACTGTTGTGTCCCTGAGACATGTTAGGGCCAGGACCTGGACTTGACCCAGAACTATAGACATGTTGAGGACGTGGGCTGCTTTCCTGAAATTGTGGTCCTGGTGGCGAGGCACTGTTATAAAATGCTGGTGGCCTGTGGACAAAAGAATAATATTTCTTAGTACAAAGAAGAGGCAACCAAGAACATTACATCTCTAAATAGATATTGGACCTTTGCTGACAAAGGTCCATCTACTCAAGGCTATGGTTTTTCCAGTAGTCATGTATGGATGTGAGAGTTGGACCATAAAGAAAGCTGAGCACCATAGAACTGATGCCTTCGAACTGTGGTGCTGGAGAAGACTCTTGAGAGTCCCTTGAACAGCAAGGAGATCAAACCAATCAATCCTAAAGGAGATAAACCCTGAATATTCATTGGAAGGAATGAAAAATTTAACTTACTTCTTTCCGATTTTATGTGCTAAATCCACAGTAGGTTTTACAACTATTTCAAAAAGAGATGGAATTTTCTTAAAATCATCAGAGAGATCTGTCTGAAAACCATCTTCAGGATCAGAAAAGGGAAAATGCTCCAGTGGGGTTGGCAGAAGTCCAACTCCTGGAGGTGGTTTGGGAAGAGGAGTTATGCCATGCTTTCTAAGTTCTTCTAATTCTCTTTCGTCTTCATTTGCAGCTTCTTCAGTATTCAACACCTAAGGATAATTGGCCAAGATTTACTATTTCAAAACAAGCTTTCTTCCTCACATTTAAAACTGTGAAGACTTGAATAAACTAGTTTTGTTAACAGAAAAATATAATACTAAATTTGAAATAGATCAGAGATAGTGAACTAATTTTTTATAAAGAATATGAGGTTCAAAGAGGTAAAGGATATTTCTCAAAGTAAGTTAGCTTTTTTAGAGGTCACATTTTGTGGTTCCCAAAGGCAGAGGGTAGGAGGAGTAGGAACTGGATGAAGGTACTAAAAAGGTACAAACTTCAAGTTATAAGATAAGTAAGTACTAGGGATGTGAGGCACAACATGGCAAATATAATTAACAGCACTGTACCGTTATACACAAAATCTGTTAAGGGTGTTAAGTCCTAACAGTTCTCAACACAGAAAAAAAATCTTTTCTGTTTCTTTAATTTTGTATCTATTTGAGATAATGGATGTTTGCTAAGCTTGCGATAATTTCATGATGTATGTAAGTTGAATCATTATGTTGTACACCTTATTCAGTGTTGTATACCAATTATATCTAAATAAAACTGGAAAATAAATGACATTTGAACAAAAGCTCAACCAATAAAAATAAAATTTATGATGGACTGGTTGAAAAAATTTGTGATGGATTGTTTTTTAATGGCAGAACAATGATAAGAACAAAAGATTCTGGGTTTTTTTTTAAGGTTAAGGCAACTATATTATTTGCTATCATTAATAACTAAAGAACTGTAATAGGTGCCACTAACTGAGCTTTTACTATTTACTAGGAGTGGCACGAAGTGTTTCCTGTACATCACAATTGAATCTTATAAGAACAAAATATTCTTAATTCTTAGTCCAATATTCCTGCTTTTCTAACATACTACATTAACAGAATAAAACATAAAATAATAAGTCCTTGCTTTCTCAGCAAGAAAGTGAAGTCGCTCAGTTCTGTCCGACTCTTTGTGACCCCATGGATTGTAACCTGCCAGACTCCTCTGTCCATGAATTCTCTAGGCATAAAATAACTTATAAAACATAATTAAAGTCTAATGAATCTGTAATCAAGGTGCAAAAATATTACTCACTTTGTCCAAAAGTTTCTTTGTTTCTTTAGTCAGATCATCATGTGAAAATTTACAGTTGTCTCCTTGGTAACATTTTGCTCCACTGTGATAGAACTTACATGGAAATTCATGTAAATAAAAATATTAAGGAACAGACCAAGTAAAATCAAACTCTCATATTTTTAAAACAAAAAATACAACTGTGAAATCAATACAACTTTATTACCATATATTATACTAAATTTTCAACAGTAACAGATTATTTAATTTTTAAGAGTAAATATTTTAAATGTGCTGTGGCAGATCATTCAAAAATTTTAAGTCTCTCCTACTCTATTAGAACTACAAAACAAGTTTTTTAAGAGCTTAATTTTTTTATTTTAAAAAACTTGACTGTACAAACTCTATTATTTTTTGTCAGTGATAGATATTTATGTCTTCTATAACAGTAGAGTTAGTAATGTGGGTAATTAACAGAGACTTCCTTAAAAAGAGCTCTCGATCAAGATTTACAAATCATCTCCCAAATTACCATTGTAAATAAATTATGTCTAAAATTTAGTGAAAAATCTAGCTGCTTTCACCACTGATGAAGAGAGTCATGTTAAGATTTCAACAGTTTGTTGAGAGTACCATGAGCGGAAAATGTTACATATAAACAGAACTTGGATAATCAGCTAACTCCACTAATAACGTATTTATTTATATTTATACTGGCTGCCCTGGGTCCTCACTGTTGTGTGCAGGCTCCTCTAGCTGTGACTGGGGGCACAGGCTTCCCACTGCGCTGGCCTCTCCTGTTGCTGAGCGCGGGCTCCAGGCTGTGCAGACTTCAGCACTTGCAAAGCATGGGGCGCAGTAACTGTGGCATGCGGGCTTAGCTGCCCCGCAGCCTGTGGGATCTTCCTGGACCAGGGATTGAACCTGTGTCCCCTGCTTTGGCTGGGGGATTCTTTTTTGTTAGTTACATCAATTTCATTTTTTCAACTGGAGGATAATTGGTTTACAGAACTGTGTTAGTTTCTGCCATACATGAGCATGAATCAGCCATAGGTACACAGTACGCCCCTTCCCTCTTGAGCCTCTCTCCCCCTCCCTCCCCATCGCACCCTCTCGGTCGTCACAGAGCCCCAGGTTTGAGCTCCCTGTGTCACACAGCAAATTCCCACTGGCTATCTGTTTTACACATCATAACGCATATGTTTCTGTGTTATTCTTTCAACTGTCCCTCCCTCTCCTTCCCCTGCTGCGTTTACAATCCGTTCTCTATGTCTGTGTCTCCACTGCCTTGTAAATAGGTTCATCAGTACCGTCTTTCTAGATTCAACAAACATACATATTTGTGTTTCTCTTTCTGATTTACTTTACTCAGTATTCATCCACCTCACTAGAACTGATTCGAATGACTCCTTGTTATGGCTGAGTGATATTCCACTGCGTATACGTACCACAGCCTCGTTATCCACTCATCTGTTGATGGACATCGGAGCTGCCTTCATGCCCTGGCTATTGTAAGTAGTGCTGCCATGGACACTGAGGTCTCTCCAATAACCATTTTTTAAAAGTTGAAGTATAGTTAATTTATAATGTTGTGTAAGTTTCAGGTATACAGCAAAGTGATTCAGTTATACATATATACATCTACTCTCTTTCAAGAAAACAATTTTTTAAAGTAAAAATGGCTATAGCTATTTATAATGGCTATAGTGTAATTTAATTATGTAAACTCTGTTACTTTACACAATAAAACAAAATACAGAACAAATAAATTTTGAGCAAATGTTTATATCTATGAAGAAAATAAAGGGGTCTGATATGTCATGTTAAAGTTAAATATCCCAACAATCAAAACCACAGGCTAATCTTAAAAATTTGGAGACAAAGAGCTAAACAAAATATTAAATCTAGAAGTATAGTGAAAAATATACCATTTCAGCTGGTATATGTTCCGGGAATTTCTGAGTAGTTTTTGGAAATTTATTACTGAAATCATCACACTGATAAGGTCGAGAAAGAAAAATCATGTGATTACCTTAGCAGATACAAAAGACAACTGAAAAAATTCAAGATTTTTTAATATTACAACCTCTTAGTAAAATAAGGATATATACTAGATGTTGTTGTTTAGTCTCTAAGTCATGCTCAACTCTTTGCAACCCCATGGACTGTAGCCTGCTATGCTCCTCTGTCCATGGAATTTCCCAGGCAAGAATACTGGAGTGGGTTGCCATTTCCTTCTCCAGGAGATCTTCCTGACAGAGGGATCGAACCCGAGTCTCCTGTTTGGCAGGCATATTCTTTACTACTGAGACACCTAGGAAGTCAAAGGATTTACATACTTAACCTGATTTTTTTAAAAATCAATCTTAAAATTGCCAATCTTAAAATTGCCAAAGCAAAAGGGCATTACCTTTGAAACATGCTTTATGCTCCACAATTCCTATCATTTAACATTTTTCTGGAAATGTAGCCAATACTATTAAAATTGTCTGGCATAGTCATCTCTGGCATGACTATGGAGAAAAATATAAGAATAGATGGGAAGAATTCAGAAACAGTTCAATAAGGTGTCTGGTTACAGATGGCTAACAAACACATGAAAAGGTGCTCAACATCACTCATTATTAGAGAAATGCAAATCAAAACCACAATGAGGTACCATTACACACCAGTCAGGATGGCTGCTATCCAAAAGTCTACAAGCAATAAATGCTGGAGAGGCTGTGGAGAAAAGGGAACCCTCTCACACTGTTGGTGGGAATGCAAACTAGTACAGCCACTATGGAAAACAGTGTGGAGATTCCTTAAAAAACTGGAAATAGAACTGCCATATGACCCAGCAATACCACTTCTGGGCATACACACTGAGGAAACCAGATCTGAAAGAGACATGTGCACCCCAATGTTCATCGCAGCACTGTTTATAATAGCCAGGACATGGAAGCAACCTAGATGCCCATCAGCAGATGAATGGATAAGGAAGCTGTGGTACATATACACCATGGAATTTTACTCAGCCGTCAAAAAGAATTCATTTGAACCAGTCCTAATGAGATGGATGAAACTGGAGCCCCTTATACAGAGTGAAGTAAGCCAGAAAGATAAAGAACATTACAGCATACTAACACATATATATGGAATTTAGAAAGATGGTAACGATAACCCTATATGCAAAACAGAAAAAGAGACACAGAAATACAGAACAGACTTTTGAACTCTGTGGGAGAAGGTGAGGGTGGGATGTTTCAAAAGAACAGCATGTATACTATCTATGGTGAAACAGATCACCAGCCCAGGTGGGATGCATGAGACAGGTGCTCCGGCCTGGTGCACTGGGAAGACCCAGAGGAATCGGGTGGAGAGGGAGGTGGGAGGGGGGATCGGGATGGGGAATACGTGTAAATCTATGGCTGATTCATATCAATGTATGACAAAACCCACTGAAATGTTGTGAAGTAATTAGCCTCCAACTAATAAAAAAATTAAAAAAAAAAGTCAAAAGAAGCATAATATTTTATGCACAATAAAATTATATGAAATTTAAAAAAAAAAAAGAAAAGAAATACATCAAATCTCAAAAAAAAAACTTGTTTGAATAAGACAAATTTATTATAACATTTTTACACAAAAGGAGTATTTGCCCTTAGTGAGTATCAAACATACTATTGCACAGCAGAATGGTCAGACAGCACAATGTATAATGGTATAGTACAGAAACAAAACTATGCTCGCTGAAAACTTAGCATATGGGCAGTGACCTTTTAAATCTGTGAAGAGGAGACAACGAACTAACCATTTGGAAAATAATAAGGTCTTTACTGAAGAAAATGCTTTATATATATATATATTTAAATTAATTTATTTTTAACTGAAGGATAATTGCTTTACAAATTGGTTTTCATACATCAACACAAATCATATATACATATGGACTATATACAGTGAAATGCCACATGGGTAGAGGCAGGAATACAATTTAAATGCATCAGAAGTAGGGAAGAATATATCGGGTAGTACTTACCATTAGGTGGTAAGATTTGACAAGACTTGAATTTTATAATTTCCAACAATAATTTATTACTTATGAACCCAAGTAAATAATAATTAAGTCACAGAATAAATATGTTGTCAACTCCTTCACAAAGCACAGCCTCTTGAAATACTTACAAATATTATTTAAAGTACATTTATTTCAGATTTTTTTTTTCCAAAGGGAAGTTATTTCATTTCCCTAAAGAAAAAAACTCAATTGACCTTCTGAAGTGCAAAGGCTGAAGAGATCTGGTTTACATAATGTGCCATTTTAAATTTAAAACCAAACTAGGATTTCCAGATTGTACTTATCATTTTTAAAGCCTCAATGACACTTGAAAACTGCAATATTTTGGTTAACGTTTTTAATAAAGGATATTATGCATATAAATGCAGTTCTCTCCTTTGGTACAATATCCTTGTAAATAAAATTTGCAAATCTCTTTCCTCTTCTCCAACTCTGCATCATGATCAAATTTACATTGATCTCCCTGTTCACAAAAAAAGAAAAGAAGAGAAAAAAAGAAACCACTGAGTTGAATTTTCTCTGTGGTGTTTCATGGTAGAACCATGGTCGTATCTCCAGTCTTTAAATAGTGAGCCTACAGTAATTCAAACAGTCCCTTAGAGTTCTCGCCCAGGACAGTGGATGTGGCTTTGGGTGGAGAGGCCAAACGGTGAGCACGACCTCAGAGGACACTGCTTGGCTCACCATTTCTGGCTGAGCTAGACCATTTCAGTGAGTCTGCGGACTCACTTAACCTCTTGGTTTGACCATGAGTAAAATGAGAATAACAACAGTAACTGAACTTCACTGCATCATTGTAAACATGAAAACATTCAATATTAGTAAGCCACTTTGAACAGTACTTGCCACATAGGATCATGTGTCAGTAAAGTAAAATCTGATTTCAACAAGCTATATTATTGTCCCAGAATATAATTATATGAGTTCTGATATACAGTATTCAATGCAAGATCCATTTTGAAGAACTAGTTTTATTCCAACTATGAGAAAACACTCACCACCCCCAAAAATGACCTTAAATTTTAAAGATTTCAGAAGTTAAAATGATCATGTGTCAGTAAAATAAAATCTGATTTCAACAAGCTATATTATTGTCCCAGAATATAATTATATGAGTTCTGATATACAGTATTCAATGCAAGATCCATTTTGAAGAACTAGTTTTATTCCAACTATGAGAAAACACTCACCACCCCCAAAAATGACCTTAAATTTTAAAGATTTCAGAAGTTAAAATGATTTATGATACCCCTATAAATGTACCTTAATACATCTCCCTTCCAGAAAGTATTTGCAGATTTGTTTTCCTTTATGTTCCACTGTATGTTGATTAATAAATTCCTGAGTCATAATCTTCCATTTTTTCCCTGGTTTACTATACTGCAAGAAAAAAATTTACTTAAATAAAACATATGAAGTATTAAAAAGACATTAAAATTCATACTCAAATGAATCTAGAAAGCAGTACACATTGATTATTAAAAGTGGTGACGATGGAACATTATGATGCTATTTATTTATCTGGAGAGAGGCGATGCATGCAAGCATGCTTTCAGAAAACTGCTTGCTGATACTGGTAGTTGCAAAGAACCCTATCTCTAATTTAATGAAGACATATAACTACATTTTTCAAAATAAAACTGTGAAAACTTTAAACTTAACAATACTCAGTTTTGGCAAAGACACAATAAAATACGCACTTTCATGTATAGTTGATAGAAAACTTAAAATATAGATATTGTTTGACACAAAATTTGTACTTTTCAGCACAAAATTCTGAAGGAATTATCAGGAAGCCACATGAAGATTTATTCACAAAAATAACCATTGCAGAATTATTTACAGGTAAAACAAACAAAATCTAGAAATACTCTACACATCTGAAACTAGAAGAAAAATAAAACACATTATGGTACATTTAGAATATTATAAAGTCATTTAAAAAATCATGAGATGGAAAGACAAATCTGGGGACACAAAATGTTCACAATACCTTACCAAGCGAAAAAGTGATCTGAGTTTATAATAATAAAGACAAAGGAAAAAACAACTAAAAGAATATACCCCTACCTTTAAGAGTGTGTATCTCTAGATGAATTTCTACAGTTATACATTGCTTGCATGTGTGGTTATTTTGTACTTTCGTTAGGGAAAAAAACTGAGGATATATTACCTTTAACTTTTAAATTTAAGAAAATTAAGAAAAACGAGTATATGATAGGAAACCTCACAGCCCTGCTTGCTTTCCTTAGTTCTCCTCAGGCCCCTATTCAACTTTTGCTGCAAGTATAAGAAGGCTGAATAACAAGACAGTATGAGCTCTATAAAACAGACTGCTTTTCAAGCTCCTAGCAGGCACAGTGCCTTGCACACTGTAGGAGGTTCATAACGATTTACTTTTCTGAATTGATATAAGTTTTCCCTTTTCCCTCAATTTGCAAGATGATGAAGAACAAAGCACAATCTACTGAAATCTCTCATAGCAAACACCTGACAAAATAGGTAAAGTTAAATCTGATTCTCAGCGCTCACAACTGATGAATGATATAATTCACCAGATTTCTGGGGGAAAAAAAAGTATCAGAATACCAGGAAAACATAATCTTCAAATTTCTTTTTAAAAAGTATATATAGGGGAGGAGCCAAGATGGCGGAGGAGTAGGACGGGGAGACCCCTTTCTCTCCTACAAATTCATCAAAAGAATAACTGAACGCAGAGCAAACTTCACAGAACAACTTCTGATCGCTAGCTGAGGTCATCAGGCGCCCAGAAAAGCAGCCCATTGTCTTCGAAAGGAGGTAGGACAAAATATAAAAGATAAAAAGTGAGACAAAAGAGCTGAGGACGGAGATTCGTCCGGGAAGGGAGTCTTGGGCGGCCTTGCTTGGGGTAGGGTCCGGGCCTGAGTGCCCTGAGGACAATCGGATGGAGCTTCTGTGAGGTGCCAACTTGAACTGTGGGAGACCGAGAGAGAGAGTACATTAACCAGCCCGAACACACTGCCGGCCGTTCGCAGAACAAAGAGACCGAGAAAGTCCAGAGAAGAGCTCGCAGGCTGCGGACCGGCCCAGCCCCGCCGGAGGCAGGAGGCAGGGGGGAGGGGAAGGTCGCGGCGAGACACAGGGCGCAGGCACCCGACCGGCGCGGGCAGGGACTGGGGCTGGGGACGCGGAGGGCGGAAGGCGCGCGCACCCGACTGGCACCAGCGGAAACTGAGACTGGGTCCGCGGAAGAGAGTGGGCCCGCCACACCTGGGGAGAGTGCGCCCACCAAGCCCCTGGCTGCCTGGACCGCTCTGACGGGGAAGACACAGAGAGCAGGCGCAGCTTTTCGCTCCGCGCTTTTGTGGAACACCCGAGGGCTGGAACCTCGCGCAGCGCGGGGCGCGCTCCATATAGAACAGCCGGGAGCCTGAGCAGCGCAGACGGAGAAAGCGGCGTCAACCCCTCCCGGCAGCGCCAGCTCGTCCCCGCGGCGCAAGCCCGTCCCCACAGCGCCAGCCCCTCCCCACAGCGCCAGCCCCTCCCCGCAGAGCGACGGAACTAGCTACCTGAATAAGAGTCCACCTCCGCCCGTCTGTGTCAGGGCGGAAATGAGGCTCTGAAGAGACCGGCAAACAGAAGTCAAATAAACAAAGGGAACCGCTTCAGAAGGGACTGGTGCAACAGATTAAAATCCCTCTAGGAAACACCGACTACACCGTAAGGGGCCTGTAGATACCGAGAAGTGTAAGCTGGAACGAGGAGCTATCTGAAACTGAGCCGAACCCACACTGACCGCAACAGCTCCAGAGAAACTCCTAGATATAATTTTACTTTTTTCTCTTTTTTTTTTTCTTTTTTTTATTTTTTATTTTTTCTCTTTTATTTTCCTTTTAAATCCCCTATTACTCCCCCATTACTCCTTAACTTTCATTTTCATAGATTTTTATGATTTTTTTAATTAGGGGGAAAAAAATTTTTTTTTTCTTTTTTCTTCTTTTTTTTTTTTTCTTTCCTTTTTCTCTTCTATTTTCTATTTTTCTTTTCCTCTTATTTCTTTTAAAGTCCTCTAGTACTCCTCTACTACTCCTTAATTTTCATTTTCAACACACTATAACCTTACAAAAAAAAAAAAAAAAGAAGAGAAGCCCTATTTTAAAACCGAAGATTATTCTCTCCCAATCTTGACTCTCTGTTTTCTACCTCAGAACACCTCTATTTCCTCCTTTCCCCTTCTCTTCCCAATCCAATTCTGTGAATCTTTGTAGGTGACTGGGCTACGGAGAACACTCTGGGAACAGACAGCTGCGTAGATCTGTCTCTCTCCTCTTGAGTCCCCCTTTTTCTCCTCCTGCTCATCTCTATCTCCCTCCTCCCTCTCCTCTTCTTCATGTAACTCTGTGAACCTCTCTGGGTATGCCTAACAGGGGAGAATCTTTTCGCCATTAACCTAGAAGTTTTCTTATCAGGGCTGTATAGCTGGAGAAGTCCTGAGACTACAGGAAGAATAAAACTGAAATCCAGAGGCAGGAGACTTAAGCCCAAAACCTGAGAACACCAGAAAACTCCTGACTACATGGAACTTTAAGTAATAAGTGGCCGTCCAAAAGCCTCCATACCTACACTGAAAGCAACCACCACCCAAGAGCCAATAAGTTTTAGAGCAAGACATACCACGCAAATTCTCCAGCAACGCAGGAACATAGCCCTGAACGTCAACATACAGGCTGCCCAAGGTCACACCTAACACATAGACCCATCTCAAAACTCATTACTGGGCACTCCATTGCTCTCCAAAGAGAAGAAATCAAGTTCCACGCACCAGTACACTGACGCAAGCTTCCCTAACCAGGAAACCTTGACAAGCCAATCGTCTAACCCCACCCACTGGGTAAATCTTCCACAATAAAAAGGAACCACAGACCTCCAGAATACAGAAAGCCCACTCCAGACACAGCAATCTAAACAAGATGAAAAGGCAGAGAAATACCCAACAGGTAAAGGAACATGAAAAATGCCCACCAAGTCAAACAAAAGAGGAGGAGATAGGGAATCTACCTGAAAAAGAATTTAGAATAATGATAATAAAAATGATCCAAAATCTTGAAAACAAAATGAAGTTACAGATAAATAGCCTGGAAACAAAAATTGAAAAGATACAAGAAATGTTTAATAAAGACCTAGAAGAAATAAAAAAGACTCAATTAAAAATGAATAATGCAATGAATGAGATCAAAAACACTTTGGAGGGAACCAAGAGTAGACTAACGGAAGCAGAAGATAGGATAAGTGAGATAGAAGATAAAATGGTGGAAATAAATGAAGCAGAGAGGAAAAAAGAAAAAAGGATCAAAAGAAATGAGGACAACCTCAGGGACCTCTGGGACACTGTGAAACGCCCCAACATTCGAATCATAGGAGTCCCAGAAGAAGAAGACAAAAAGAAAGGCCATGAGAAAATACTCGAGGAGATAATAGCTGAAAACTTCCCTAAAATGGGAAGGAAATAGTTACACAGATCCAAGAAACCCAGAGAGTCCCAAACAGGACAAACCCAAGGCAAAACACCCCAAGACACATATTAATCAAATTAACAAAGATCAAACACAAAGAACAAATATTAAAAGCAGCAAGGGAGAAACAACAAATAACACACAAAGGGATTCCCATAAGGATAACAGCTGATCTATCAATAGAAACCCTCCAGGCCAGAAGGGAATGGCAGGACGTACTGAAAGTAATGAAAGAGAATAACCTACAATCTAGATTACTGTATCCAGCAAGGATCTCATTCAGATATGAAGGAGAACTCAAAAGCTTTACAGATAAGCAAAAGCTGAGAGAATTCAGCACCACCAAACCAGCTCTTCAACAAATGCTAAAGGATCTTCTCTAGACACGAAATGCAGAAAGGTTGTATAAACGTGAACCCAAAACAACAAAGTAAATGGCAACGGGACCACACCTATCAATAATTACCCTAAATGTAAATGGGTTGAATGCCCCAACCAAAAGACAAAGATTGGCTGAATGGATACAAAAACAAGACCCCTATATATGCTGTCTACAAGAGACCCACCTCAAAACAAGAGACACATACAGACTGAAAGTGAAGGGCTGGAAAAAAATATTTCATGCAAACGGAGACCAAAAGAAAGCAGGAGTCGCAATACTCATATCAGATAAAATAGACTTTCAAATAAAGGATGTGAAAAGAGACAAAGAAGGACACTACATAATGATCAAAGGATCAATCCAAGAAGAAGATATAACAATTATAAATATATATGCACCCAACATAGGAGCACCGCAATATGTACGGCAAACACTAACGAGTATGAAAGAGGAAATTAATAGTAACACAATAATAGTGGGAGACTTTAATACCCCACTCACAACTATGGATAGATCAACTAAACAGAAAATTAACAAGGAAACACAAACCTTCAATGACACAATGGACCAGCTAGACCTAATTGATATCTATAGGACATTTCACCCCAAAACAATCAACTTCACCTTTTTCTCAAGTGCACACGGAACCTTCTCCAGAATAGATCACATCCTGGGCCATAAATCTGGTCTTGGAAAATTCAAAAAAATTGAAATCATTCCAGTCATCTTTTCTGACCACAGTGCAGTAAGATTAGATCTCAATTACAGGAAAAAAATTGTTAAAAATTCAAACATATGGAGGCTAAATAACACGCTTCTGAATAACCAACAAATCATAGAAGAAATCAAAAAAGAAATCAAAATATGTATAGAAATGAATGAAAATGAAAACACAACAACCCAAAACCTATGGGACACTGTAAAAGCAGTGCTTAGGGGAAGGTTCATAGCATTACAGGCTTATATCAAGAAACAAGAAAAAAACCAAATAAATAACCTAACTCTACACCTAAAGCAATTAGAGAAGGAAGAAATGAAGAACCCCAGGGTTAGCAGAAGGAAAGAAATCTTAAAAATCAGGGCAGAAATAAATGCAAAAGAAACTAAAGAGACCATAGCAAAAATCAACAAAGCTAAAAGCTGGTTTTTTGAAAAAATAAACAAAATTGACAAACCATTAGCAAGACTCATTAAGAAGCAAAGAGAGAAGAACCAAATTAACAAAATTAGAAATGAAAATGGAGAGATCACAACAGACAACACTGAAATACAAAGGATCATAAGAGACTACTACCAGCAGCTCTATGCCAATAAAATGGACAACCTGGATGAAATGGACAAATTCTTAGAAAAGTATAACCTTCCAAAACTGAACCAGGAAGAAATAGAAGATCTTAACAGACCCATCACAAGCAAGGAAATCGAAACTGTAATCAAAAATCTTCCAGCAAACAAAAGCCCAGGACCAGATGGCTTCACAGCTGAATTCTACCAAAAATTTAGAGAAGAGCTAACACCTATCTTACTCAAACTCTTCCAGAAAATTGCAGACGAAGGTAAGCTTCCAAACTCATTCTATGAGGCCACCATCACCCTTATTCCAAAACCAGACAAAGATGCCACAAAAAAAGAAAACTACAGACCAATATCACTGATGAACATAGATGCAAAAATCCTTAACAAAATTATAGCAAACAGAATCCAACAACATATTAAAAAAAGCATACACCACGACCAAGTGGGCTTTATCCCAGGAATGCAAGGATTCTTTAATATCTGCAAGTCAATCAATGTAATACACCACATTAACAAATTGAAAGATAAAAACCATATGATTATCTCAATAGATGCAGAGAAAGCCTTTGACAAAATTCAACACTCATTTATGATTAAAACTCTCCAAAAAGCAGGAATAGAAGGAACATACCTCAACATAATAAAAGCTATATATGACAAACCCACAGCAAGCATCACCCTCAATGGTGAAAAATTGAAAGCATTTCCCCTGAAATCAGGAACAAGACAAGGGTGCCCACTCTCACCACTACTATTCAACATAGTGTTGGAAGTTTTGGCCACAGCAATCAGAGCAGAAAAAGAAGTAAAAGGAATCCAGATAGGAAAAGAAGAAATGAAACTCTCACTGTTTGCAGATGACATGATCCTCTACATAGAAAACCCTAAAGACTCTACCAGAAAATTACTAGAACTAATCAATGAATATAGTAAAGTTGCAGGATATAAAATCAACACACAGAAATCCCTTGCATTCCTATATACTAACAATGAAAAAAACAGAAAGAGAAATTAAGGAAACAATACCATTCACCATTGCAACAAAAAGCATAAAATACTTAGGAGTATATCTACCTAAAGAAACAAAAGACCTATACATAGAAAACTATAAAACACTGATGAAAGAAATCAAAGAGGACACAAACAGATGGAGAAACATACCGTGTTCATGGATTGGAAGAATCAATATTGTCAAAATGGCTATTCTACCCAAAGCAATCTATAGAGTCAATGCAATCCCTATCAAGCTACCAACGGTATTTTTCACAGAACTAGAACAAATAATTTCACAATTTGTATGGAAATACAAAAAACCTCGAATAGCCAAAGTAATCTTGAGAAAGAAGAATGGAACTGGAGGAATCAACCTGCCTGACTTCAGACTCTACTACAAAGCCACAGTCATCAAGACAGTATGGTACTGGCACAAAGACAGAAATATAGATCAATGGAACAGAATAGAAAGCCCAGAGATAAATCCACGAACCTATGGACACCTTATCTTTGACAAAGGAGGCAAGGATATACAATGGAAAAAAGACAACCTCTTTAACAAGTGGTGCTGGGAAAACTGGTCAACCACTTGTAAAAGAATGAAACTAGAACACTTTCTAACACCATACACAAAAATAAACTCAAAATGGATTAAAGATCTAAATGTAAGACCAGAAACTATAAAACTCCTAGAGGAGAACATAGGCAAAACACTCTCCGACATAAATCACAGCAAGATCCTCTATGACCCACCTCCCAGAATATTGGAAATAAAAGCAAAACTAAACAAATGGGACCTAATGAAACTTAAAAGCTTTTGCACTACAAAGGAAACTATAAGTAAGGTGAAAAGACAGCCCTCAGATTGGGAGAAAATAATAGCAAATGAAGAAACAAAGGATTAATCTCAAAAATATACAAGCAACTCCTGAAGCTCAATTCCAGAAAAATAAATGACCCAATTCAAAAATGGGCCAAAGAACTAAACAGACATTTCTCCAAAGAAGACATACAGATGGCTAACAAACACATGAAAAGATGCTCAACATCACTCATTATTAGAGAAATGCAAATCTAAACCACAATGAGGTACCATTACACGCCAGTCAGGATGGCTGCTATCCAAAAGTCTACAAGCAATAAATGCTGGAGAGGGTGTGGAGAAAAGGGAACCCTCTTACACTGTTGGTGGGAATGCAAGCTAGTACAGCCGCTATGGAAAACAGTGTGGAGATTTCTTAAAAAACTGGAAATAGAACTGCCATATGACCCAGCAATCCCGCTCCTGGGCATACACACTGAGGAAACCAGATCTGAAAGAGACACGTGCACCCCAATGTTCATTGCAGCACTGTTTATAATAGCCAGGACATGGAAGCAACCTAGATGCCCATCAGCAGATGAATGGATAAGGAAGCTGTGGTACATATACACCATGGAATATTACTCAGCCGTCAAAAAGAATTCATTTGAACCAGTCCTAATGAGATGGATGAAACTGGAGCCCCTTATACAGAGTGAAGTAAGCCAGAAAGATAAAGAATATTACAGCATACTAACGCATATATATGGAATTTAGAAAGATGGTAATGATAACCCTATATGCAAAACAGAAAAAGAGACACAGAAATACAGAACAGACTATTGAACTATGTGGGAGAATGTGAGGGTGGGATATTTCAAAAGAACAGCATGTATACTATCTATGGTGAAACAGATCCCCAGCCCAGGTGGGATGCATGAGACAAGTGCTCGGGCCTGGTGCACTGGGAAGACCCAGAGGAATCGGGTGGAGAGGGAGGTGGGAGGGGGGATCGGGATGGGGAATACGTGTAAATCTATGGCTGATTCATATCAATGTATGACAAAACCCACCGAAATGTTGTGAAGTAATTAGCCTCCAACTAATAAAAAATTAAAAAAAAAAAAAGAAAAAAAAAGAAAAAAAGAAAAAGTATATATAGATACACACATATACACATATATACATGTATATACATGCATACACACACGCATGCATCCCATGAAAACGCAAAGAAACGTTATACTCCACTCTGATAGGATCGTTTTAAATGTCTTCAGTTCAGTTCAGTCGCTCAGTCATGTCTGACTCTTTGCGACCCCATGGACCGCAGCACGCCAGGCCTCCCTGTCCATCACCAACTCCCAGAGTCCACCTAAACCCATGTCCATTGAGTCGGTGATGCCACCAACCATCTCATCCTCTGTTGTCCCCTTCTCCTCCTGCCCTCAATCTTTCCCAACAATCTTTCCCAACATCAGGGCCTTTTCAAATGAGTCAGCTCTTCACATCAGGTGGTCAAAGTATGGGAGTTTCAGCTTCAGCATCAGTCCTTCCAATGAACACCCAGGACTGATCTCCTTTAGGATGGACTGGTTGGATCTCCTTGCAGTCCAAGGGACTCTCAAGAGTCTTCTCCAACACCACAGTTCAAGAGCATCAATTCTTCAGCGCTCAGCTTTCTTTATATTCCAACTCTCACATCCATACATGCCCATGTAAAAACCATAGCCTTGACTAGATGGACCTTTGTTAACAAAGTAATGTCTCTGCTTTTTAATATGCTGTCTAGGTTAGTCATAACTTTCTTTCCAAGGAGTAAGTGTCTTTTCATTTCATGATTGCAGTCACCATCTGCAGTGATTTTGGAGCCCAAAAAAATAAAGTCTGACACTGTTTCCACTGTTTCCCCATCTGTTGCCACGAAGTGACGGGACCAGATGCCATGATCTTAGTTTGCTGAATATTGAGCTTTAAGCCAACTTTTTGCTCTTTAGTTCTTCTTTGCTTTCTGTTATAAGGGTGGTGTCATCTGCATATCTAAGGTTATTGATATTTCTCCCGGCAATCTTGGTTCCAGCTTGTGCTTCTTCCAGCCCAGCGTTTCTCAGGATGTACTTTGCATAGAAGTTAAATAAGCAGGGTGACAACATACAGCCTTGATGTACTCCTTTTCCTATCTGGACCCAGTCTGTTGTTCCATGTCCAGTTCTAACTGTTGCTTCCTGACCTGCATACAGGTTTCTCAAGAGGCAGGTCAGGTGGTCTGGTATTCCCATCTCTTTCAGAATTTTCCACAGTTTATTGTGATCCACATAGTCAAAGGCTTTAGCATAGTCAATAAAGCAGAAATACATGTCTTAAACCTATGTAAATTTTATTTACAAACATTTTCTATTTCCATAGGAAGCTTCCATTAGCCTCTTATCCTTATCCATCAGGGAGCAGACAGAATGAAAATCACAATCACAGAAAACTAACCAAAATGATCACATGGACCACAGCCTTGTCTAACTTGATGAAACTACAAGTCATGACATGTAGGGCCTCCGAAGATGGATGGGTCATGGTGGAGAGTTCTGTCAAAACGTGGTCCACTGGAGGAGGGAATGGCAAACTCTTTCAGTATTCCTGCCTTGAGAACCCCATGAACAGTATGAAAAGGCAAAAATATGACACCAAAAGATGAACTCACCAGGTCGGCAGGTGCCCAATATGCTCCTGGAGAAGAATGGAGAAATAACTTCAAAAAGAATGAGGCAACGGAGCCAAAGCAAAAACAGTGCTCATTTGTGGATGTGACTGGTGATGGAAGTAAAGTCTGATGCTGTAAAGAACAATATTGCATAGGAACCTGGAATGTTAGGTCCATGAATCAAGGTAAATTGGAAGTGGTCAAACAGGCAACGGCAAGAGTGAACATTGACATTTTAGGAATCAGTGAACTAAAATGGACTGGAATGGGTGAATTTAATTGAGATGACCATTATAACTACAACTGTGGCCAAAGATCCCTTACAAGAAAAGGAGTAGCCCTTGTAGTCAAAAAAAAAAAAAAAAGAGTCTGAAATGCAGTACTTGGATGCAGTCTCAAAACCAACAGAATTATCTCTGTTTGTTTCCAAGGTAGACCATTCAATATCACAGTAATCCAAGTCTATGCCCCAAACACTAATGCTGAAGAAGCTGAAGTAGAATGGTTCTATGAAGACCTACAAGACCTTCTAGAACTACCACCAAAAAAAAAGCTGTCCTTTTCACTATAGGGGACTGGAATGCAAAAGTAGTAAGTCAAGAGATGCAGGCAAGTTTGCAAAGCCTTAGAGTACAAAATGAAGCAGGGCAAAGGCTAATAGAGTTTTGCCAAGACAATGCACTGGTCATAGCAAACACCCTCTTCCAACAAAGAGAAGACTCTACACACGGACATCACCAGATGGTCAATACTGAAATCAGACTGATTATATTGTTTGCAGCCAAAGATAGAGAAGCTCTATACAGTCAGCAAAAACAAGACCAGGAGCCGATGGTGGCTCAGATCATGAACTCCTTATTGCCAAATTCAGACTTTAATTGAAGAAAGTAGGGAAAACCACTAGAACATTCAGGTATGACCTAAATCAAATCCCTTATGACTATACAGTGGAAGTGAAAAATAGATTCAAGGCATTAGATCTGACAGAGTGTCTGAAGAACTATGGATGGAGGTTCGTGACACTGTACAGGAGGCAGTCATAAAGCCCATCCCCAAAAAAAGAAATGCAAAAAGGCAAAATAGTTGCCTGAGAAGGTCTTACAAATACCAGAGAAAAGAAGAGAAGCTAAAGGCAAAGGAGAAAAGGAGAGATATACCCATCTGATTGCAAAGTTCCAAAGAATAGCTAGGAGAGGTAAAAAAGCTGTCCTCAGCGATCAATGCAGAAAAATAGAGGAAAACAATGGAATGGGAAAGACTAGAGATCTCTTAAAGAAAATTAGAGATACCAAGGGAACATTTCATGCAAAGATGGGCTCAATAAAGGTCAGAAACAGTATGGACCTAACAGAAGCGTAAGATATGAAGAAGAGGTGGCAAGAATACACAGAAGAAGAACTATACAAAAAAGATCTTCATGACCCAGATAACCATGATGGCGTGATCACTCACCTAGAGCCACACATCCTAGAGTGTGAAGTCAAGTGGGCCTTAGGAAGCATCACTACGAACAAAGCAAGTGGAGGTGATGGAATTCCAGTTGAGCTATTTCAAATCCTAAAAGATGATGCTGTGAAAGTGCTGCACTCAATATGTCAGCAAATTTAGAAAACTCAGCAGTGGCCACAGGACTGGAAAGGTCAGTTTTCATTCCAGTCCCAAAGAAGGGCAATGCCAAAAATGTTCAAACTACTGCACAATTACACACTTCTCACATGCTAGCAAAGTAATGCTCAAAATTCTTCAAGCCAGGCTTCAACTGTACGTGAACCATGAACTTCCAGATGTTTAAGCTGCATTTAGAAAAGGCAAAGGAACCAGAGATCAAATTGCCAACATCCACTGGATCATCAAATAAGCTACAGAGTTCCAAGAAAACATCTACCTCTGCTTTATTGACTATGTCAAAGCCTTTGACTGTGTGGATCACAACAAACTGTGGAAAATTCTTAAAGAGCTGGGAATACCAGACCACCTCACCTGCCTCCTGAGAAATGTGTATGCAGGTAAGGAAAAAACAGAACTAGACATGGAAAAACAGACTGGTTCCAAATTGGGAAAGGAGTATGTCAAGGCTATATATTGTCACCCTGCTTATTTAACTTCTATGCAGAGTACATCATGAGAAACACTGGGCTGAATGAAGCTGGAATCAAGATTGTCGGGAGGAATATCAATAACCTCAGATACGCAGATGACACTACCCTTATGGCAGAAAGAGAAGAGGAATAAAGAGTCTCTTGATGAAAGTGACAGAGGAGAGTGAAAAAGCTGGATTAAAACTCAACATTTAAAAAACCAAGATCACAGGATCCGGTCCCATCACTTCATGGCAAACAGATAGGGAAACAATGGAAATAGTGACAGACTTTATTTTTGGGGGCCCCAAAATCACTGCAGATGGTGACTGCAGCCATGAAATTAAAGGACGCTTGCTCCTTGAAGAAAAGCTATGACCAACCTGCAGCTGCTGCTAAGTCGCTTCAGCCGTGTCTTACTCTGTGCGCCCCACAGACGGCAGCCCACCAGGCTCCGCCGTCCCGGGGATTCTCCAGGCAAGAACACTGCAGTGGGTTGCCATTGCCTTCTCCAATGCTTGAAAGTGAAAAGTGAAAGTCAAGCCGGTCAGTTGTGTCCAACTCTTAGTGACCCCATGGACTGCAGCCTACCAGGCCCCTCCATCCATGGGATTTTCCAGGCAAGAGTACTGGAGTGGGTTGCCACTGCCTTCTCCAATGACCAACCTAAACAGCATATTAAAAAGCAGAGACCTTGCTTTGCCGACAAAGGTCTGTCTAGTCAAAGCTATGGTTTTGCCAGTAGTCATGTATGAATGTGAGATTTGGACCATAAAGAAAGCTGAGCCCTCTTGAGAGTCCCATGAACAGCAAGGAGATCCAACCAGTTAATCCTCAAGGAAAGTAGTCCTGAATAATCACTGGAAGGACTGATGCTGAAGCTGAAACTCCCAATTCTTTGGCAACCTGATGTGAAGAACTGACTCATTTGAAAAGACCCTGATGCTGGGAAAGATTGAAGGCAGGAGGAAAAGGGGATGACAGAGGAATAGATGGTTGGATGGCATCACCAACTTGATGGACATGAGTTTGAGCAAGCTCCAGGAGTTGATGATGGACAGGGAATCCTGGCATGCTGCAGTAAGTGGGGTCACAAAGAGTCAGGCATGACTGAGCAACTGAACTGAAAAATTTTATAAACATTTTCTATTTCTAGGCTCACTTAGAACAAGTAGATATAAATGACCAGTTCACATATCCCTTCTTAACAAGAATTGTGGCTGTAATGAAATAGGCAGCCAAAGAGAGCACCATGCGAAGTCAAAGAGCCAACTTGAGGAATATAACTCTGAAATCAAAAAGTAAAAATAGTAGGTAATGACCGCTCCCCCCCCCCCAATAAAACCCACTGAAAAATGTACCAAGTTGTACTCTGTAGCCCAGCAGGTTCCTCTGTCCATGAGATTCTCCAGGCAAGTATACTGGAGTGGGTTGCTGTGCCCTCCTTCAGGGGATCTTCCCGACCCAGGGGTCAAACCCAGGTCTCTTATGTCTACCTGCACTGCCGGGTACATTCTTCACCAGTAGTGGCAACTGGGAACCCCTTTAGTCGCTCAATCATGTTTGACTCTTTGTGACCCATGGACTATGGTCAGCTAGGCTCCCCTGTCTATGGGATATCCCAGGCAAGAATACTGGAGTGGGTTGCCATTTCCTTCTCCAGCCATCTTCCCGACCCAGGGACAGTACCCGTGTCTCCTGCTTGACAGGCAGATTCTTTAGGAAAGGGAAAATGTCCTAAATAGGATAAATGCACAAGAAAGAATTTATTCTGATTTTCTATTACAAGATTAAGAAATTTTTTAGTTGCAGGCTAGATCTGGAAACATCTAAAATGTCAGTGCTTGAAGGGGCCATTAGAGTTAATTTAACACTGTACTGTAATATTACAGGTTACGCAAACTGAAGCTCAGAGATAGGCAGTAACTCACTCAAAACCATACTTTCTCGGAAGCTAATTTTTTCTTCACATATAGGGTATAAGTACCGAATATAGGAGAAGGTTTACTCAGAAAGTATTCAGATTAATCTGGTCCAGTGAAAGCAGCACATCCTAGACAACCACAGGTGCCTAGAGATGGAGAAGCAGGTTATAGTTTCCCAGAAATTCTAAGCTTATTTGCACAGAATAGTGAGTTAAGAATTAAGAGTGAATGTTCTCATTACCAGAGAAATGCAAATCAAAACCACAACGAGGTACCATTACACACCAGTCAGGACGGCTGCTATCCAAAAGTCTACAAGCAATAAATGCTGGAGAGGGTGTGGAGAAAAGGGAACCCTCTCACACTGTTGGTGGGAATGCAAACTAGTACAGCCGCTATGGAAAACAGTGTGGAGATTCCTTAAAAAACTGGAAATAGAACTGCCATATGACCCAGCAATCCCACTCCTGGGCATACACAGCGAGGAAACCAGAATTGAAAGAGACAACGTGCACCCCAATGTTCATTGCAGCACTGTTTATAATAGCCAGGACATGGAAGCAACCCACATGCCCATCAGCAGACGAATGGATAAGGAAGCTGTGGTACATATACACCATGGAATATTACTCAGCCGTTAAAAAGAATTCATTTGAACCAGTTCTAATGAGATGGATGAAACTGGAGCCCCTTATACAGAGTGAAGTAAGCCAGAAAGATAAAGAACATTACAGCATACTAACACATATATATGGAATTTAGAAAGATGGTAACGACAACCCTATATGCAAAACAGAAAAAGAGACACAGAAGTACAGAACAGACTTTTGAACTCTGTGGGAGAAGATGAGGGTGGGATGTTGCGAAAGAACAGCATGTATATTATCTATGGTGAAACAGATCCCCAGCCCAGGTGGGATGCATGAGACAAGTGCTCGGGCCTGGTGCACTGGGAAGACCCAGAGGAATCGGGTGGAGAGGGAGGTAGGAGGGGGGATCGGGATGGAGAATGCGTGTAAATCTATGGCTGGTTCGTGTTAATGTATGACAAAACCCACTGAAAAAATAAATAAATTAATTAATTAATTTAAAAAAAAAAAAGAATACATTTGAATCAGTTCTAATGAGATGGATGAAACTGGAGCCCATTATACAGACTGAAGTAAGCCAGAAAGATAAAGATCAATACAGTATACTAATGCATATATATGGAATTTAAAAAGATGGTAGTGATAACCCTACATGCAAAACAGAAAAAGAGACACAGATGTACAGAACAGACTTTTGGACTCTGTGGGAGAAGGTGAGGGTGGGATGTTCTGAGAGAATAGCATTGAAACAAGTATACTATCAAGGGTGAAGCAGATCACCAGCCCAGGTTGGATGCATGAGACAAGTGCTCGGGCCTGGTGCACTGGGAAGACCCAGAGGGATGGGGTGGGGAGGGAGGTGGGAAGAGGGATCGGGATGGGGAACACATGTAAATCCATGGCTGATTCATGTCAATGTATGGCAAAAACCACTACAATACTGTAAAGTAATTAGCCTCCAACTAATGAAAATAAATGAAAAAAAAATTGGATGAAAAGTAAAAAAAATAAATAAATCTTTAAAAAAAAAGAATTAAGAGTAAATGTTTGTAGGTGTGTGGGGGGAAAGAAAGAGTTCATGGTCAAGTAAATTTTGGAAATGATGGGTTGAACAAAGTCAAACAGACTTCTTTCTGCCTAATCTGCTCAGAGCCTTTAAACATTCATGTTGACTGAGAATCACCAGGAGTAGAGTAGTATGTGCTGGGTTTCACAAGTTTATTTGGTCCTAAACTTTTTTTTTAAGGTCACACTTGTTAGCAACTCCCTAAACAGTATACTAAGGAGTATATATTAAAAAATCTTTGCCTGTTATCTTTAAACCCAGAGATTAGAAAACTGAGCATTTTCCAATTTCAATGTTACTATCCCTTTTCTATCAATCAGGGTTATAGCTATTCCTAACTCACCAGTGCTCTGCATAATTCAATCAAATCTTACTGGAACAATGGCAGAATACAGAAATTGGATCACTCTTTGCGACCCCGTGGACTTTAGCCTACCAGGCTCCTCCCTCCACGGGATTCTCCAGGCAAGAGTACTGGAGTGGGTTGCCATTTCCTTCTCCAGGGGCTCTTCCCAACTCAAGGTTCGAACCCGGGTCTCTCACATTCCAGGCAGATGCTTTAACCTATGAGCCACCAGAGAAGCCCACAATCTAGAAAGTCACTACAAGGTTGAAATGTATTTGTTCAGAGTTCAATTCAATTCAACATACATACATTCAGTCTCTACTATACACATGGTTCATAAGTTGATCTTTCCAAACATTAATACCTCCTTTCTTCTCTTTTAAGGATTTCAATTCTAATAAGTAAGAGAATTTACCACTGTTTCACTTCTTGGTCCTGCCACATATTGAGCTATCAAGCATTTTATTGCCATTTGCATCTAGGGAAGATGACCCCTAGGAAGGAAAAGTAAAACAGAGAACCTACAGAACAAAAATTTTTGCTTTCAGATATATCAATTTTATTTTGAAGTGCTTTCGAACTTAGCAATTTTATTTCAATGTCACCTAAATGTGCATCTGTACACTAGTATCATAACTAAGTAAAACAAAACTTTTTTTGGAATTCATCTATATTCATTTGATCTGAACTGGAAATTTTTCATTTACTAGGAAAGTAGCATTAAAATCACAATGCTTTCTTTGCAGCCAAGTAAGTTAAAAGGTAGAATCCTAAATATATATAAATTCTCATTACCTCATGATAGTCATCAGTTCCTGAAAACACATTTGGCCCTTTGTTGACCCTTCCGCCACGGTCTTTGCGTTTGATTTTTTTCAGCAAACCTCGTCCACGAGCAACATTAAAACTTTTAACCCTCTGCTCAGTACCTACAAAAGTTAAAATGTACTCTAGATATTATAAATAAAACAGCACAACCACCTACTAGTTTACAGAGAATAGCATATTTTAAATAGTTTACAATGTATAATGCATTCTTTTTTCCCTCTAGATTCAATGAAAAAAACTAATTCCATCTTTACATTTTACTTTAAGGTACTGTTTCTTATTGTTTTGTTTCTCAAGTGATGTTAGCAACATAAGGAAGGCAAGGTACATGGCTGGAGAATTCAAATCTAGTTTTATCCTTCTCAATTCTCCTTAGAATACACAATTAAGGAGGTTTTCTGTTTTTTAAGAGAATTAAATATTACATTCCTCTCTAAGGAAGACAATGAAGTATCAGTGATTAATTTGTAGCAAATTGTTTCTACTGATAATTTTGGATATCACATATACTGCCAAGCAAAATTTATACTTATCTTTTACTTTTGAAAAACTTGATGTTTAAAAGTATCTAAACAGATACTTAAATTACAAAAATTATATATTAGGGTAGTAAGTTACAATACAAAGTGATTTCTCATTTTACCAAAGTCATATTGAACTACTAAGTTTTGCAATGATCTTCAATCTACAAAACAGCCAATAAATGCATGAAAAAAAATTTCACTTCATTAAAAGAAATTAAAAATTAACATACCAATTTTCACCTCAAAGAATAACAGTGGTAGGGATTTGGAGAAACTGGCATTTTTGCACATTGGCAGAAGTGTTATAAATTGCTATATCACCTTTTTGGATATCAGCTTGGTATATGGGTCAAAAATCTTCAAATGCACCTATGCCTTTTGACTCAATTCTATATGTCAGCATTTATTATTAGGAAAAAAATGTTTGCCAAGATGAGATATATGTATAAATATGCAGGGTTAATCACAGAATTTTTAAAAAAAGGGTGCAACTTAAACCTCAAATAATTACTAACATATTTAGCAATTTAATAGATAAATTACAGTGCATCTATTAGAATGCAGGCATTAGAATCTACTCATTAACGTAAGAATGACAGAAATACAATTCACAATTAAAGGGAAAAAAAAACAAGTTTTAACAGTGTATAGTTTTTTGGTAAAAATAATTCTCAAAACTTCTAGAAGAACGTTTGCCGAAAATATTAATAGTAATTGTCCCTGAGTGTAGAGATTCAAATTGTTTTTATCTTTGATCTTTGCTGCGTTATCATTTTTTACACATAGAAAAAGTTTTCTGCATTTGACCATATATTACTTTCTTAATTCTGGGGGAAAAAATGAAATTCAGAATAAAATGCAATAAAATGTCAATTCATTAACAGAACGAAAAGAAGGAGTCTGAAAGGAAAAACCCCAGGGAGGAATGGATGAACAAGGACTCCACATTCTCTTTACTCCCCAAGTGGAATGATCCCGGACACCACGATGCCTGGACTCCAGGAACAAACGTACTAATTACAATAGCACATGCATAGACAAATTCCTTCCTCTTTAGTTCAACAAAGCCTCGGTTCACATTTTTCAAAGGAATTTTGCTAAGAAGTCAAGAAAAAATAAAGCCATAAAAATAACCAAATTTACTCATAATGGATTCTTTTTTTCAGTGCTAATTAAAAGTAGTTTGTAGGGTTTGGGTTTCCCTGCTTCACCTCAGCCTCATCTTGCTCCAGTTTTCTTGAAGCAGATGTGCTAACTAGACAATTTTTAAGGCTGATTTGACCCTTATGTGACCCATAATTTCTATGGAATCTTGTCCTGGTTTCCCCGGGGATGATGTACCTCAATATAACAGATGAATAGGTTATCTTCCAGAAATTTCTTTAGATTTTGTTCTTATTTCTGATTCAGAAAAATGTGTATAGTCCTTGGTTGGGTGGATGAAAATATGTGCATGTATGCACTTCCATTTACCACACCACTCTGCTTGACTCCCCTCATTCAAACTGTAGTTAATTTATATTGTTAAGTTAATCCATTATGTTCCCATTGTTCCCATTATGGCTTGCAATTGTAATTCTTTTATTTTTTGTATGGCTATTGATTGTGAAAACTGATAAACATCTTTCACTCTTGTGATTATGTAACTATTACTCACTTAATACCACTGTATCATGATTGGTCAACAGAAAAATAATATAAGTCCATATCACCCAAACTAGGATCTAACAGAAAAACCTGTAATCACTTTTTAAATTCCAGATGCATATCAGAGTTATCTTGAAACTTTTTGAAAATACAAATGCTCAGGTATTGATTTTTTTCTCCAGAGCTCCAGATAAGTTTCTAATGAGCAGTCATGACCCAGAGGGATGGGATGGAGAGGGAGGCAGGAGCGGGGATCGGGATGGGGGACACATGTAAATCCATGGCTGATTCATGTCAATGTACGGCAAAAACCACTACAATATTGTAAAGTAATTAGCCTCCAACTAATAAAAATAAATGGGGGAAAAATAAATAAATAAATAAGTTCTGTTTTGCTATTGAAAAATAAATAAATAAATAAATAAAAACGATGCTTTTGAACTGTGGTGTTGGAGAAGACTCTTGAGAGTCCCTTGGACTGCAAGGAGATCCAACCAGTCAATCTTAAAGGAAGTCAGTCCTGAATACTCACTGGAAGGACTGATGGTGAAGCTGAAACTCCAATACTTTGGCCACCTGATGTGAAGAACCAACTCACTGTGAAAGACCCTGATGCTTGGAAAGATTGAAGGCGGGAGGAGACGGGGACGACAGCTGAGATGGTTGGATGGCATCACCCATGCGACAGACATGAGTTTGAGTAGGCTCTGGGAGTTGGTGATGGACAGGGAGGCCTGGCATGCTGCAGTCCTCCTCTTTGGGGTCGCAAAGAGTTGGACACAACTGAGCGACTGAACTGACTAAACTGGACTATATGATGATCTTTTATTTTTATCTAGTTTGTTTCACTTTTTCTATTTCATATTCAGTGCTCCCATTTAATTTAGTTTATGTTTTCCAATTTCTTGATCTCTTCTTTTTTATTATTATTTTTTGATGTTCTTTCTCAAGACTTTATCAAGTATAGTAGAAAAGTTTTTGTGTACATATGTATAAACATGTATAATACATATATTTTAGAAAAATTATGAATTTTTACCTAACAAAAAAAATTATGACATTTTGATTCCACTTGTTTGGCTTAGTATGAATAGAATGCTAGATTCCTAATTAAAAAATAGATACACAACAACAAAGGTTTACTGTATAGCATAGGGAATTATAATCAGTATCTTGTAATAACCTATGATGAAAAATAATTTCAAAAATAGTATTTGTGTATTTGTATAACTGAATTATCTTGCTGTGTACCTGCAACATTTTAAGTCAACTATACTTCAATAAAATACATATATTTTTAAAAAGTCTATAGCATTGAGTATATTTAAACAGCAAAGATGATCACTACATTTTAAACTCTAATAAAAGAAGGGCTTTCCAGGATTCTGTCTTTATAGGGTCTAAAATATAAAGTAATACAAGGTAATAGTTGAAAAGGATAGGTAATTTTTTTTCAGTATACTGACACCATATAGAAGAGAGGGGAAAAGGCATAACAGGAAAGTTGTTCTGCATTGTATATACTTTAAAAATATTAGAAAATCTATTAAATGCAAATTTTAAGATATCATGCAGATTGAAATATCTGTAGATTTTTGTCCTCAAGGTCTACAAAATAAAGAAAAACAAATTCAGGAACCACAGGAATAAACTGACCATAACAAAGGGCTAAGAAATTTAAGTTTTTACTTCATAGTTACCTGTTTATCTTTAATAAAGTTTTCATAGTCAAAACCAGACAATTTCAAACTTACCTTGCTGAATTCCTTTCAATCTTTGTTTTTTCCCTGGTTCTTTAGAAAAAGATGATCCTAAAGAAGTATTCGAGGTTTCTTTAGCTTGCCTGTATTGTTTCAGCTGACTGGCAAAATCTTCCTCTGTTTCCTGACTGTAGCTACCAAAGTTGTCATCACTGTAGGTACTGTACTCATCATACTCTTTACTTCTAAATTTTCTGTTATGTTGACTCTTCTTTGATGCCATGTAGCTTCCTGATACATGTCCATGCTAAGTGAAAATGAATGACCACTGTCAGGATTCTTCAGTTACACACAGAGGAGTTGATAGTAGCACAGGACATCTTCCCCCACCCCCGCCCCGAGAAAGCTGGGAGAAAGAAGAGGGAAAGCGTTGTTTTGTCTGTGGTTAGAATTTATCTATGGAACTATTTAAAACTAAGTTCAAAAAGCTAAATGGTACTCTGATGTTATTAAACATTGTAATGTTTATAAAACCTTGCTGGTGAGTCCGTCTTGTTCACCTTGTTTTCCATGTCCATGTCTTACATTTCTCATGCTCCATACCTCAATATTTGTATCCACAAGAGTACTTTAAAATCCGTATCAACATACACAAATTCCTTCTCCAAAAAACCCAAGAGGTCTTTTTAAAAATAGAAAAAAATAGTAAAATAGCTTGGACAAAGAGTAGAAAATATACGTCTCCTTAGGATTGAAAAATTCCCAAATGACATGTTTAAGCACATTATATTTAATAAAAAATATGTAAGGTCAAATTTGTAAAAAGAAAATGTTTGTATATGAGATTTAATAGGAAAAAAATAGAGATGTCCCTAATAATGAAAAACATCTAATGAATAAATTGCTCATTAGAAACTATTTATTGCACTTATCCATTATGAATTTTATTGCTTTTTATTAAAGCATGTAAAAATAAAAAATACATTGTAGTCCTAGAAGTTTATTTAGTGATAGTATTCAAGTACTTCTCTAATCACTGAAATATTTTCATTACTTCTATCATATCTTATCAATCTTTTTATAAGAAAGCAAGAAAAAAATTGCACATAATTACAACTTGAGGATCTAGAAAAAGTCAGACCATGACTCATTTTCAGTGTAGTATATTTTAAATGATATAAAGTACTACCCTGGCAGAATACCAACGTGAGACTGTGTTTTTAACAAAATACAGAGAAATATTAAGTCCTTTCTAGTAATTATAAAATAGAGAAAAAGTATATAACTGAAGCAATCAAGAAAATCAATTAACATTGATTTTGAATTTTGAAGACATTGTATTAGATTTCCAACATTCTTAAAGCAACATTTTTAAAGTTTATCAACTGTTCTCAGTCTAGCACTTCAGAAATTAAGAAGGGGATTTAGGATTATGGCCAAAAGGCAGTGTTTCTTACATTTTTTAAAAAGCCACTACTAAAACAAAAAATAATTGCTTTGCTTAAGCTGAAGATTAATTCATTGAATGATACTTACATTTCCTTTTATTAAAAATGTGATTATATTAATTCTTCAATGATATATTTCAATGCTTAATGACTAAAGATTACTGTTAACAGGCAATTATGAATTTTTCTCTAGAAATTAGATGCTTTCCACAAAAGCTTTTAAGCGTTAATATTAATCCAGTTCTCTTGATTTTTCACAGCCTTTACAAAAATAATCTCCATAATTCCTACTTTTTCAAGCAGAATTACCCCTAAACTTTCAATTCATCCCTCCCTTGATTTCCCGACTGCAAATAGTCCTACTATCCCTCTAATGATGCAAATCTCCCGTCTCAGGGCTGCTTCTGCAGAGACAGACTCTAATGGGCCTGCTGCAGTGCTTGGTGTTTACAGCCGGGCACCACCCAAGCTCTCCTGGAAGCGCTAAACGCACTGAGGGGTTACAGAGCAGCCCCGGGTCTCTAGAAGAGAAGCTCCTCGCGCTTCACAAGCTCCTCATCTGGAATGGACAAAATGTACTCACCAGCAAGGATCTAGCAAGTATTTTTAAAAGCCCTCCTAAAGATAAAAGAAACGAAAAAGACTATAAATTCTACCAAAAGATATAGTTTCTCCAATCACTTTGCTTATTGATTATTAGGCAATATACCTGCTAGAATGTCTGTGGGGGCAGATTTGGTTTCTGTAATACAGGCTATCATTATAAACATGAAATAAGAGTACAGGAGACCCTGAACAAGGATGAGGAAAAAGGAAAACATATTAAGTCCTTCAATTTCATAGTTAGATGCTAATACTACATTCTATTATTGCCTTTTAGAGTAAAAGTTTCATATAGTACCTACTTGTTATCTCATTAAATGAGATTTTTAGGATATACTTTCTAATCTCAGTGAGTCAACCCTAAAGCTTATGTGAAGGAAATGATCCTGAACTTTCTTTTCTAATGCCAGATTAGGTAATTTAATTCAGATCAGCCCTTCTCCTAAAAAAAATGCAGAAACGGTAGACAAAGTATTTTTTTTCAAACCACTGGAGACATCAGAGAGCTAACAAATTAGTGAAGGATTTCTGGACCATTATTCATGGAATAGATGAAAATCCCCAGAATTGAGCAGTACTTGGAGCTGTCTTTGCTCTGAAAGCACTAGCCCATCATCAAAAATCATCTGACAGGTTCAACAATACTTTTGACTATCCTTTTAACCTTTGGGAACAAAAGAAGTCCAGATTCTGGAAAAAGTGGAAACCTTCGTAATCCCCAGCTGCAAAAACTCAGAAAGTCTGGGGTTTTTAAGGTATATGCACACTGACCTGAATACTCCTCAGTACCCCTGAGAGCGCCAGGATCTTTCCAGTATAAAGTAATATTTATACTGAAGTCTTGCTCATACAATGCAATATACTTAAGGAAGATATAAAGTATATCATGTTTTAATTTTTTTTCTGTTTAAAACACACCAAATAACATTTGCACTTGAAAAGGCAGATGGCACAAAATTCATATATTGAAGCCCTAACCCTCAATACCTCAACATGTGACAGTGTTTGGAGAAAGGGACTTTATTTTTCTTTTTCTTTTTTTTGGGGAGGGAAAGGGACTTTAAAGTGGTGATTAACTTGCCATGAAGATGTTAGGCTGAGTCCTGACCCAACTTGATTGCTCTCTAAGAGGAAACATGAACACACAGAGGAACCAAGGGCCCACGTGCACAGAGGGATGACCACACGAGGACAAAGCAGCAAGGAGGTCTACAAGCCTGCAAGCCTACAAGCCAAGGAGGAAAGCCAAACAGATCCTTCCTTTGCGGCCCTCAGAGAAAACCAACCCTGCCAGCACCTCAATCCTGGACTCAGATCTAGTCTCTGGACTGTGAGAAAAGTAAATTTCTGCTGTTTAAGCCACCAGTCTGTGGTATGTTGTTATGGCAGCCCTAGCAAACAAATACATGATGTATTCATTATGTTCAAAGATTTGAAATTGTAGCAGATTTTATAGAATATTTTTATAGAATATTTTTTTAAATATCAGAAAGCAAAGAATGAAATTGAAAGCTTAACTTTTCTCTTTAAAAGGCAGTAATTCAAAAAATATCATTTCACAGCTATTAAGAAGGCTCTTGGGCTTTCCAGGCGGCTCAGTGGTAAAGAATCCACCTGCAATGCAGGAGATGCGGATTCAGTCTGTGGGTTGAGAAGGTCCCTTGGAGGAGGAAATGGCAATCTGCTCCAGTATTCCTGCCAGAAAAATCCCATGGACAGAGAAGCCTGGTGGGCTATAGTTCATGGGGTTGCAAAGGATCAGACACAACTTAGCAACTGCACACACACGCACAAGAGGGCTCTTATCCAAAACAAAACAAACAAACAAAAAACAGAAAATAACAAGTTTGACAAGGATGTGGAGCAATTAGAAAAGTCTCAAGTATTTGTTGGTAGAAATGTAACACGGTGCAGCCTTTGTGGGAAACAATTGGTAGTTCCTCAGGAAGTTGAATGCAGAAATAACATATCATCAAGCAATTTCACTCCTAGGTCTACACCCCCAAAGACTTGACAGCAGAGTCTCAAAGAGATGCCTATACACCCACATTCATAGCAGCATTATTAACAATAGGCAAAAGGTGGAAGCAACCCAAGTAACCATCAATAGAAGAATAAATTAACACAATGTGGTATATATCTATAATGGAATATTATCCAGCTTCAAAAAGGAAGGAAATTCTGATACATACTATTGCAACATAGATGGACTTGAAAAAAATTACACTAAGTAAAAAAAGTCAGACACAAAAGGACAGTGTATGAAGTACCCAGAAAGACAAATTCACAGAGACAGAAAGAGTAGTGGTTACCAGGAGTGGGGGAGGCAGCAATGAGACTTTACTGTTTGGCAGACACTGCTTCTTTTTAGGATGACAAAAATGTTCTGGAAACAGATAGATGTGATCGTTGCAAAACACGGTAAATACACTTAATGTCACTGAGTAACTGTCTATTTTAAAATGATGAAAATAGTGAGTTTTTCCAAAGAAGATATACGAGTGGTCAACAGACACGTGAAAAGATGCTCAATAGCACTATCACTAATCATCAGGGAAATGCAAATCAAAACCACAAGGATATATCACCTCACACCTGGCAGACTGGCCATCATCAATAAGATAAGAAATAACAGGTATTGGTGAAAATGTGGAGGAAAGGGAACACTTGTACACTGTTGGTGGGAATGTAAATTGGTGCAGCCACTACAGAAAACAGTACGAAGGTTTCTCAAAATATTAAAAAATAGAACTATCATATGAAAAAAACAAAAAACTATCATATGATCCAGCATTCCACTTCTGGATATTTTACCAGAGAAAATAAAAACATTAATTTGAAAAGATAAATGCACCCCTATGTTCACTGCTGCATTATTTACAGTGGCCAAGATATGGAAACGACCTAAGTGTTCATTAATGGATGAATGGATAAAGATATGTAGCACATATACAACAGAATATTACTCAACCATAAAAAAGAATGAAACCTTGCCATGTGCAACAACATGGATGGACCTAGAGGGCATCATGTTAAGTGAAATAAGTGAAAGTCTGGTAACCAGACTTGTCATGGTATAATTTTGTAATGTACAGAAATAATGAATGCTATTATTATAATACATTGTGTACCTGGAACTAACATAGTGTTGTAGGTCAATTCTACTTCAATTTTTAGAGAAAGAAAAATAGTTAAAACTGTACAATTTTATGCTATGCATATTTTATGACAATAAAAATAAAGAAATACCTGAGAAAATGGAATGTCATAATCTCTGTAGAAACCAGATCTTTTTCTGTGGGCAGTTTCTGTATGTTCGACCTCTGAATCAAGGCTATAGTCTGAACTATCATCACTGGATGGAGAATTATGCTAAAAGAAGGAAAAACCAAAACTGTTACATTTACAAAAGGAAGAAAATTTAACTAGTAACTGAATAAGCTTGTTTCAACCAGAGGGGCCAAACCAATAGATGATATTATCCTAGTAGGTTCTGAAGTATTAACTGAAAAATTCTTGCTCCAAAGACCACCTCCACCCCAACTTCTCTAAAATTTTCTGAAGAAAAGTACATACTCCTCTTCTGTCAGAGATTTTATGGCAGTATTTTCTCCATCATCCCTTTGGCCCAAGGACTTCAAACAGAAAATACTGTACCTCTATATGCTCTAAAGGGATCTTAAATTTAAGTTAATCTTAAAGGAAATAAAATTGGTTCCTCATTCCCAAAAAGGTCCTAGAACATGAATTGAGTATGAATTATTATTTTTTTACCTAAAATGGCTTTAGAGTTCTTAATCTATTGTATAAGTACCCTAAATCTAAAAGATACCAAAACATTCCAAATTATAAATATAAAATAAATCCAATCCACAAAATTGAACAAAGATGAAATGCAAACCACAAGTAATTGATAGATTGACAAATATCATGAATAAGTTTTTTCAAGTATGAATGCAATTTCATTCATTCAGATCACCAAATCTCCTCCATCTAGTCAAAATAATTACCTTCCCAGGTTGAGCATCCTCTTCAAAAATATTTTTTAAAGTTCTTATCAACAAAGACACTGGCTCTGTATTTTATCGTCCTTGAATTTCCAGCATCAAGGTCTAGAACAAACTCAGTAAAAATGTGCCAAACTAAATTGAGCTCTTGATACTTTGACAGAAGGATCTGTTTTCCTCTATAGCGTTCTTAAATGCTTACTTAAGATGACTAACTGTTTTCCTCTACATTGTTCTCAAATGTTCTTGGGTTTAGTTTTGTGGTGCTGTTCTGTGTCTGTTGATTTGATAGGTGATATGAAGATCTTTTTATAATTATGCTATGAAACACTTCAAGCTTAACTATCTAATCTTTTTGGGTAAGATTTGAAATAAATATTATTGATTTAAAAGTCAAATTTGCTGTGTTACTAGCAGAAGTCAGCTCTGGCTCAAAAGAACACTTTTCATTTGAAGAACACTAAGACGACTCGCCTAAGAAGAAGTTCAAACAAGGGCCTTGCTTTAGGAAGAGCCATCAGAAAAGAGAAGATTCTGCTGAAAGAAGAAGATTCTTCAGGCTATCCCCCCAAAATGAGTCTAGAATACAGATTTAAGAAGCCATTAGGCAGGCTACTATAAAAAGAAAAAAGAAAACATACCATGTGGCTCATATATAATAATAAGCAGGAATAATTATTAACCTGAAATTAGCAACTGGACTACATTAAAAATAGCTAGAAATAGAAGAGAGTAATTAAAATTATTACATTTTTAAGTGAAAAGGATAGTGTACTTTGTATTTCAGAATTTCTGTGTTTCTTTTTTTGGGGTATTGTTTAGTATCTGTTTAGTGTTTGAAAGTGCTCCTTTAATTCTGTTATTTTACTTATAATACACTGGTGGATTATTTCTTTCAATCCACGTGGTTACTAAGTACTAAAGTTCAAGTCTAAATGATTACGTTTTCTGTGGAACTCTTTAACAACATGACACCACATCGTGGTGAGTAAAGAGGGCAAAAGACAGATAGTCAGAACTAATTAACAGGACGGCCACTTAGTGAACCCTTCAAATATTCAGTGACACAAAGAATTGAGAGACCTCAGTGACTTCCCTGAACACGGCAGCCTTTTCACACCTTTTTGCTTTAGTATTCTTTGTGTCTCTTCGGTCAAACAACTAATTCCTACCTGTTCTTCAAAATCTACCACAAATGAGGAAAACAGTTTTCTCTTTCACTGTCTATTTTTCCATGTACCAGTATCACACTGCTTTAATGACAGAGGTGTTAATGTGCTTTAATATGTTAGGGTCACGCCACATATTCCTCCTTTGGGGGTTTTCCTATCTATTCTTGGATGGTAGTTTGAAAGGTAAAGTCCAAAATTACTCCTGTCCTCAAGAGATAAAGATTAATTCTTCTCCCCGTGAGGGAGGCCTAAACTTAGGAGCTTGTTTCTAGTCAACAGAACTTGTCCAAAGTGCTTAGGTTAGGAAGACTGTAGCTGTCGTCGCGGGTGCTCTCACTTGCTCTCACTGTTGGCTCACTTGCTCTGGAGGAAGTGAGCCAAACCATGAGGACGCTGCTGTGACAGGTAAAGAGGTTCACACGGGGAGGAGCTGAGGCTGCCAAGAGCCTCACGACTGGACTTGGAAGAGGAAATGACTGCAACCTCACAAGAAGTGCTGAGCCAGAATCACCAAGTTAAGACATACCCACGTTTCTGACCCACGGAAACAGAGAGGCAAACTTTCATTGTTTTAAGCTTCTAAGTTTGGAGCAGTCTGTGCAGCAATAGTTAGCTAATACAGATTCTGGAAATGTGGTGCTGCCAGTACAAACATCTAAAAGGCAGGACTGGTTTTGGAATCAGGCAAGGAATAGATACTGGAATGACATTAAGGAAGCACTAGTCAAAGCCTCAGTTCAGTTCAGTTCAGTTCAGTTCAGTCACTCAGTCGTGTCCGACTCTTTGCGACCCCATGAAACGCAGCACGCCAGGCCTCCCTGTCCATCACCAACTCCCGGAGTTTACTCAAACTCCTGTCCATCGAGTCGGTGATGCCATCCAGCCATCTCATCCTCTGTCGTTCCCTTCTCCTCCTGCCCCCAATCCCTCCCAGCATCAGGGTCTTTTTCAATGAGTCAACTCTTCTCATGAGGTGGCCAAAGTATTGGAGTTTCAGCTTCAGCATCAGTCCTTCCAATGAACATCCAGGACTGATCTCCTTTAGTATGGACTGGTTGGCTCTCCTTGCAGTCCAAGGGACTCTCAAGAGTCTTCTCCAACTGGACATGGACCAACAGACTGGTTCCAAATCGGAAAAGAAGTACGTCAAGGCTGTATATTGTCACCCTGCTTATTTAACCTATATGCAGAGTACATCATGAGAAACGCTGGGCTAGAAGAAGCACAAGCTGGAATCAAGATTGCTGGGAGAAATATCAATAACCTCAGATATGCAGATGACACCACCTTTATGGCCAAAAGTGAAGAGGAACTAAAAAGCCTCTTGATGAAAGTGAAAGAGGAGAGTGAAAAAGTTGGCTTAAAGCTCAACATTCAGAAAACTAAGATCATGGCATCCAGTCCCACTTCATGGGAAATAGATGCGGAAACAATGGAAACAGTGTCAGACTTTATTTTTTTGGGCTCCAAAATCACTGCAGATGGTGATTGCAGCCATGAAATTAAAAGACGCTTACTCCTTGGAAGGAAAGTTATGACCAACCTACACAGCATATTAAAAAGTAGAGACATTACTTTGCCAACAAAGGTCCGTCTGGTCAAGGCTATTGTTTTTCCAGTGGTCATGTATGGATGTGAGAGTGAAAGCCTAGATCACCCTTAATGATCATTAGTAAAATTTTGAACTTTGGGGTAACTTAAAGGAAAGAGAGAGATATCTTATTAAAAGTGGAGGGGTTTCCCTGGTGGCACAGGGGTTTGACCCCTGGTCTGGGAAGACTCCACATGCTATAGGGCAACTAAGCCGGAGTGCTACAAGTACTGAGCCTGTGCTCTGGAGCCTGGGGGCCACGACTGCTGAGACCGCGCACTCCGGAGCCTGTGCTCCACGAGAGAAGCCACTGCGATGAGAAGCCTGTGTCCTGCAGCCCCGGCCACCACTTGCCAGAACTACAGAAGGCCCACGCAGCCGCAGACCCTGCACCGTCAGAAGTAAATAAAGGAGTGGCAAAAGGGAGATCTTCCTTCTACAGTGGCAGAAATCTAGCAACATCGTTACATTCAGTAAAATGGAAAGTAGAAAATAAGCTAATGAACTAGTTAAGATTTTCAAGCAAAATGTTGAAAGTACCTCTCTATGAGGGAAGATGGATAACTTAAAGGAAGAACTGTTAAAAAGGAACCAGGGCATGATGGTTTTAAAAGTTCTTAGCCTCAAAATATCTAACTTTGTTTTTGCATCTCCTTTTTCTTGACTAGTTTGGCCAATAATTTATATATCTTGCTGATCTTTTTTTGTAAAACTGACTTTACATTTTAATTTGTTAAATTCTGCTTGTAACTTTAAGTTCTTCCTTTTTGTTTCTCTCTTTGCGGTTTTCTAGATTTTAATACCATAATAATTTTTCTTCAGATAATTTTTTAGCTATCCTTCCTATGTCAAAGTTTTATCATTATATTCCTGAAATTCTGCAGTTTTAATCTGTGTTCAAAGGCATTTCTGGTTTCTGACTTTGTTATTAATGTCTTACTTTATTGCATTGTGGTTTGAGATTGCTCTTTATATTATTTCTACTCTACTGAATTAACTGGAGTTTGTTGCCTATGACATGGCCTGGTTTTTTTTTTCCCATGGTCTGTTTTTATGAGTATTCCAAGTATACTTGAGAGGAAGATATATTCTCAGGATTCAGAGCTTAATATATATTTATAATATTTCTCTAATATCCTTATCATCTCTTCATCCATTTGATTGATATCTTTGGGATAAGAGAGGTTACTAGTGCATCTCCTGTTATTACTATTCCTATTTCTTCTCACAGTTCCTATAGTTCCTACTTTATGAAAATTGATGTTTAAGGGAATATAAAATATTAACAACATAGCTTCATTGTGAATCATAATCCTTAACATTATACAATGCCCTTCTTTGTTTCTTTCAATGCCTTTTTAAAAAAATTTGTTTCTAGTTGGAGAATAAGTGCTTTACAATATTGTGTGGCTTCTGCCATACAACGTGAATCAACCATTAAGTATACATGTGTCTCCTCCCTCTTGAATCCCTCCCCTACCCACCTCAACACGGCACTCTGTTCAATGGCTTTTTGACCTAAATTTGACTCTTCTTTTGCCACACCCCTACAGCAGGCAGGATCTTGGTTTTCAGACCAGGGATCAAACCCATGCTCCCTGTATTGGAAGCATGGAGTCTTAACCACTGGACCGCCGGGGAAGTTCCTTGACTTTTTCATATATCGACACTGTGACTTCTGCCTTCTCTTTCTTTGCATTTGCCTGGTATTTCTTTACCCACTTTTTTTTTTTTTTTTTTAAGGCTTACACACATCAGTTCTTTATTGAAGAGGTGGTCCAGACCTATTTATATGTTCCAGACCTAATACATATGCCAAAGGGGAGCATGACAATGTATGTAATAGCCCTGTTCCTTTCCAAATATTTACTGAAAATATACATTATACTAACCTTTAAGGTCACAATGTAGGAAATCTTAGTAGTGGCCCTTAAAACTAAGAGTATTTCCTGCACAGTTATGCAAAATCTACCATTTAGTTCCTGTTATGCAGCATATTCATGTACATCTAGAAAAATATGGCTAAAGGGCTGAGCAACAAAAATGGTAGACATCTTTGATTTTTAAAAACGTTTTATGGAAGTGTAATATACATGCAGAAAAACACACATATCTTGAGTGCACTGAACACTCAGATAGTCAGCACCCGGATTTAGAAACCAATTATCACCAGCACCAGATAAATACTCCTTGTCATAAGTCTTTGCTGAAGCTGACTGCTATCCTGATTTCTAACTGCATAGACAAGTTTTGCCTGTTCTTATACTTTGTATGGATGGGATCATAGTCTGTTTGCTTTTGTGTCTGGATTTCTTCACTCAGCATTAGATGTGAAACTGTTTTACCTGTTCTTTACCCATTTTTAAAAATCTTTCTCTTTTACATAGCTAAGAGTTAGATTTTGCATTGTTGGGGAGTGTATCTTGTGGTATTTGGAAGATTATATTTTTGTTTCAATTACTTCTTTCAGACTGCCCTTTTCCAATAACCTGAGTCCCTATCCTTTCTTTGCATATTATTTGTTTACTAGAAGAACTAGTGTGGAAATGAGGCAGTAACCTCTTCTTCTCTTTCCTCTCTTTCATTCTCAGGATAATAATTTGAAGTATATTTTAAAACTCTCAGTTAATAACTATAAGGCTACCAATAAAGTTATCTTGCTTACCATATATTCTTCTGCTTTTCCTGACACCTTCTATAGCCGTAATGTTTTGATACATAATATTCTGCCCTGCTTATGTTCATTATTTATTTTTAGTTTTACAGACAAATAGGTAGTGTATATAGATCACTCTTGCTTTATCGCTCAGTCATTCTGGATATCTGAACTTGTTCTCTAGCAGATTTTATGCGAAGGTTTATGACACTATTTCCTGATTTCTATTATATACAGTTTTTCTGAGGACATTATATTTGAAATTTGGTATGTACCTGGATATAAAATGCTTGGCTCATATTTTATTCAAATATGTTGCCCCATGATCTTCTGGCACAAAATAGTGACATCAAAAATTTTTTATAAATCTGGTTTTCCTTTCTTAGTAAGTGACTTGGTCTTTTTGCCTAAATGATCAAAGGATCCCCCTGCAAATTCTACTGATGCTATCTGATCATAGTTTGCATTATTTTCGTAATTTTTAAAAATCATTTTAAAATATTAGGTTAAGTTTTTCATGCTTTGGGGGCACTCTTTCTTTTCTGGAAGAATGTTATTCTCTCCATTTTCCTTTTTTTTTTTTTTTAATAATAGTAACTTATATGGAATGTGATCATGGTCCAATCTTGTTGCTCAGGTATCAAAGGAAGAACGGACCAGGAAAACTGTCCCAGCTTCACTCTCATGTTGTTAGCATGAAGCATGAAAAAATATGGCTGCGTATGTTCTGAGATAAGCCACCCCTGCTCTCTAACCCATTTTTCTTTCCTTAGCCCTATTATTCTCGTCCTCTCAAGCTAGATTCTACTCCCAGCAGCTATCTCTTCAGGGTGGGACTCCGTTCTAGAAGAAATTTAGTTGATCAGCATTATGAGCTCATCAGACCCAGACCATTCCAGCACCATCCAATTTTACCTGGTCACCTTATACTCACACGTGAACTGGAAACTAATACAGTCCCCTCTCAGTTTCCATTGATGTTTCTCAGTTTGGCCAACAGGCTCTCCACATTCACTGGGGACTCTCTGAGATGAATACCTGTTGGTAATCTGTTTTCTGGAAGGTTCTTTACCTTTTCTCTGCTTCATTTCACACAGCTGCTGATCCTACTCTAGTCTTGGTCTGTGGTTTGGCCTTATCCTTTTGTATTTCTGAGGTCTGTGGAGGTAACTTGTTACTTCATTTTCCAGTAGATGTTGCCAATGCCTTCTTGGTTTTGCCATCCTAACTGCTCTGTTTTTATGGGGGAAATTCAGGGAGTTTAGAAAAATCACCCCACCACTACTGCCAACTTCAGTTCTCTGTCAGTATAAGGTCTCTCTGCTCAGCCCCGACCCACACCATGCTGTGTCCAGCACTCAGCTCTTCTCTGGGTAGCATTTGGCCTTCAGTTGTTTCACACCTCTCTCCTCCTCGTTTCAGTGTAAGCTCTGTAACAGCAGAGACTGTTTCACTCATTACTGTAACCCCCAGCATACAGCACGAAGATTTCCACAGCAAGCGTGTAGTAATACTTATGAATGAATAAACAAATGAGTAAACAAGGCCGGTGCTGACAATCTACATCTGTGGAGAATGAAATTTTCTTTCCTCAAGCTTTCAGTATTCTTGCACACAATCTTCTATCAATTTAAAAGGTTTATTCTAATTTGTATTAAAACTACCTTATTTTTAAATCTTTAAGATATTTCATATTATCTTTACATTCAGAGAATCTATTAAGCACATAAATCAAAAGATCTAATTCATATATTTTATAAGAAAATAGGCAATGATTTATACTTTCTAATTTTCAGTGTAGTGTTTTACATTTCATAAAAATTTACCAAAGAAACAAAAAATAGATTCTAACTAACCTTATGCTTCTCACGTTTTCTCCTTTTGGACTTTTTCTTCTCTTTTTCTTTCTTGTGTTTTTTCCTTGATTTTCGGTAGGCTTTCTCATTTTTCTGCTTTTCGTCCTCTTTTGCTTCCTGTTCCTGTGTTTCTTCAAATCCTGCATCATCTATTTCACCATCTTCTAATTCACCATCTTCTCTGTAAAAGGCAATGAAAATGTCAATTTTCAAATGTTAACTCGAAAGGGAATATTATAGAAACATTTCCAAATGAAAGGAAAGGTGAGTCAAGATTTTAAGTTATACTCAGTAAGATCAGGGATTGGCCAATTTTCTATAAAGGGTTAGATAGTAAATATTTCAAATCTGCAGGCGACATATAGCTTCTGTTGCAAATCCTCCTTTTTTAAAAACACCCTTCAAGAATGTAAGCAGCAATTTCAGCAGCTATAGTTTGCCAAACTTTTAGATTAAAAGCATTGACTCTCACCAAACAAATGAATGATTGCATAATGCAATACTGTCCAAAAGTAACACTGCAATAATTATTAGGTTGGTGCAAAAGCAATTGCGGTTTTGCATTGTTGAAATTTGCCATTTGATATTGGAATACATTCTTAAGTAAATGTGGCTGTTATACATAATTTTAATGTGCATTTCTCACTTTATGTTTCTTTGCTAATGACTTATTGCTGCTTATTTTATATTTATTTCAGACTATGGAAATGATGTTAGACAAAAAGCAAATTTGAGTGATTTTCTTCTTTTAGTTCAAAATGGGTCATAAAGCAGCGGAGAAAAGTCGCAACATCAACAATGCATTTGGACCATGAACTGCTAATGAACGTACATGAAGTGATGGTTCAAGAAGTTTTGCAAAGACGAGACCCTCAAAGATGAAGAGCATGGCCATTGGAAGTTGACTATGACCAACTGTGAGCAACCGTTGAAGCTGATTCTCTTAAAACTAATCAAGAAGTTGCCGAAGAACTCAACATAGACCACTGTATGGTCATTTGGCATTTGAAGTAAGTTGGAAAAGTGAAAAAGCTTGATAAGTGGGTGACTCAAATTAAAAGAAAATTATCGTTTTGAAGTATCATCTTCTCTTATTGTATGCAACAACAAACCATTTAAGTGTATTTTATATTACAATCGGCAACCAACCAGTTTCATGGCTGGACCGAGAAGAAACTCCAAAGCATTTCCCAAAGCCAAACTTGCACCAAAAAAAAAAATGTGATGGTCACTGTTTGGTGGTCTACTACAGCTTTCTGAATCAGGGCAAAACCATTATATCTGAGAAGTATGCTCAGCAAATCGATGAGATGCACTGAAAACTGCAACACCTGCAGACGGAGAATGGGCCCAACTCTTCTCAGTGACAATGCCCAAACTGACTGCATGTCACACAACCAGCACTCCTAAAGTTAAATGAACTGGGCTATGAAGTTATGCCTCATCTGCCATATTCACCTGACCTCTCACCAACTGACTACCACTTCTTCAAGCACCTAGACAACTTTTTCCAGGGAAAATACCCACAACCAGCAGGATGCAGAAAATGCTTTCTAAGAGTTCATCAAATGCTGAAGCATGGATTTCTATGCTAAAGGAATAAGCAAACTCATTTCTCGTTGGCAAAAACATGTTGACTGTAATGGTTCCCTTTTTAATAAAGATGTGTTGAGTCCACTTATAATGATTTAAAAATCACGGTCCGAAACTGCAATTACATTTGCACCAACCAAATACCATCTACTAAGCTACCATAAAAAAGAAAAGGAAGGACAGAAGGGAGAAATTAAAATACTTTAGGAAGCAAACATTCTAACTACCGGAAGGAATTTTTAATTTATTGGCCCACAGACAGCTATGTATATTAGTTCTCATCATAAGAGTAAACTTTAGTAAGAAAACAAATTTTAATAGTAGATAAGTAATAAAACCTGAACCACAAAAGCAGAATACCTCAACTTGAATCTGTAAAAGATATTCACAGCAAAAGCAAAAATCTACAAATTTTTATATTATGACATTTTTATAGTTATAGAAGCCCAAATGTTCAATAACAACATTTTAAAATGCAAATTAATCAACTGACCTACATGGAAGACGTGTGTGTGCTTACTCAGTCACCTCTGACTATTTGCAACCCCAGGGACTGTAGCCCGCCAGGCTCCTCTGTCCATGGAATTCTCCAGGCAAGAACACTGGAAATTGCCATTTCCTTCTCCAGGGGATCCTCCTAACCTAGGAATCGAACTCACCTCTATGGCTCCTGCTTGCAGGCAGATTCTTTATCGCTGAGACACCGGGAAGCCCTCTATTTTAGGTACTCCCCAACAATTCTCAGTTGTTTATATCTGCACTCTATATATATTATATTTGAATGACTCGCTTACTGTTTGGTGAAAGCAAAGTATGTGACTGTGTCTTTCATAGCTATATCTCTAGGCTCTGGCACAGTGTCCTTCTGTTTACTGAATGGAAAATATCCATAACCCTTGCCATTTTAGAACAGGCACAAAATATCACCCTAAGATGATTGCGAAGTCAGTGTTATTCTTCCCCAGTTTCTATCATAAAATCAGAGGTATATGTCTAATTTAGGTTGATGTGAAAATTTCATGTGAGACAGGTTCAGCATACTGGCTATTTTAAAAGTTTTGAGCTTTTATAATACTATAATATCTTATAGCCTAAGAAAAATGAGTGCATATATTCACCAAAGGACAAATATAAGAAAGTTTTTAACAGTTTTAGTCATAATGGTAGAAAATTGTAAACCCAAATCTCCATGAACAAGCGAATGGATAAATAGTGCTTTACTTATATAATGGAATACCATAAAGCAAAGAAAAACTTAACTATTGCACCACTAAACACAACATGATGAATCTTGCAGACATAAGCACAAGAAGCTATACCGAAGAGACTATTGTGTGATTCCATTTACATACACTTCAAGAACAGGCAAAACTAATCTATGGTGATGTAAGTTAGAATAGTAATTACCTCTTGGAGGCTTAGAACTAACAAAAAAAAAAGACTACCAAGGAGCTGTTTAGTATGTTAAAATATTCTCTATAGATGGGTACAGTGATTACTACATACATACGTGTAAAAATTCATCAAGTCTGAAAAATTCATTTAAGAACTGTGTATTTTACTGTCTGTATGTAAAATTCTAAATGCAAATAATAAAACCTAGAGGTGTGCATCCTTTCTTTTACCACTAGTCTCAACCAGCTTAAGCTCCTTAAAGTGTAAGACCTTTTATATCTTAAAACCACTCGTTCATATTTAGAATTCTGACTAGAGCTATTGAAAGTATTGAAGAAAGCAGGGAAGAAGGTAGGGAAAACCACCAGACCATTCAGGTATGACCTAAATCAAATCCCTTATGATTATACAGTGGCAATGAAAAATAGTTTCAAGAAATTAGATCTGATAGACAGAGTGCCTGAAGAACTATGGATGGAGGTTCATGACATTGTATAGGAGGCAGTGATCAAGACCACCCCAAAGAAAAAGAAATGCAAAAAGGCAAAATGGTTGTCTGAGGAGGTCTTACAAATACCTGAGAAAAGAAGAGAAGCTAAAGGCAAAGGAGAAAAGGAGAGATACACCCATCTGAATTCAGAGTTCCAAAGAATAGCAAGGAGAGGTAAGAAAGCCTTCCTCAGTGATCAATGCAGAGAAATAGAGGAAAACAATAGCATGGGAAAGACTAGAGATCTCTTCAAGAAAATTAGAGATACCAAGGGAACGTTTCATGCCAAGATGGGCACAATAAAGGTCAGAAACAGTACAGACCTAACAGAAGCATAAGATATGAAGAAGAGGTGGCAAGAATACACAGAAGAACTATACAAAAAAGATCTTCATGACCCAGATAACCATGATGGTGTGATCACTCACCTAGAGCCAGACATCCTGGTATGCCAAGTCAAGTAGACCTTAGGAAGCATCACTACGAACAAAGCTAGTGGAAATGATGGAATTCCAGTTGAGATATTTCAAATCCTAAAAGATGATGTGCTGTGAAAATGCTGCACTCAATATGTCAGCAAATTTGGAAAACTCAGTAGTGGCCACAGGACTGGAAAGGTCGGTCTTCATTCCAATCCCAAAGAAAGGCAATGTCAAAAATGTTCAAACTACCACAAAATTACACTCATCTCATACGCTAGCAAAGTAATGCTCAAAATTCTTCAAGCCAGGCTTCAACTGTACGTGAACCATGAACTTCCAGATGTTTAAGCTGGATTTAGAAAAGGCAAAGGAACCAGAGATTAAATTGCCGACATCCGTTGGATCATCGAAAAAGCTAGAGTTCCAGAAAAACATCTACCTCTGCTTTATTGACTATGCCAAAGCCTTTGACTGAATCACAACAAACTGTGGAAAATTGTTAAAGAGATGGGAATACCGGACCACGTGACCTGGCTCCTGAGAAATCTATATGCAGGTCAGGAAAAAACAGAACTAGACATGGAACAGACTGGTTCCAAATTGGGGAAGGAGTATGTCAAGGCTGTATATTGTCACCCTGCTTATTTAACTTATATGCAGAGTACATCAAGAGAAATCCTGGACTGGATGAAGCACAAGGTGGAATCAAGATTTCTGGGAGAAGTATCAGTAACCTCAGACATGCAGATGACACCACCCTGATGGCAGAAAACGAAGAAGAACTAAAGGGCCTCTTAATGAAATTGAAAGAGGAGAGTGAAAAAGTTGGCTTAAAACTCAACATTCAGAAAACTAAGATCATGGCATCTGGTCCCATCACTTCATGGCAAATAGATAGGGAAACAGCGCAAAGCAGTGACAGACTTTATTTTGGGGGGCTCCAAAATCACTGCAGATGGTGACTGCAGCCATGAAATTAAAGGATGCTTGCTCCTTGATGAAAAGCTATGACCAACCTATACAGTTTATTAAAAGGCAGAGACATTACTTTGTCAACAAAGGTCCGTCTAGTCAAAGCTGTGGTTTTTCCAGTAGTCATGCATGGATGTGAGAGTTGGACTATAAAGAAAGCTGAGAACCGAAGAGTTGATGCTTTTGAACTGTGGTGTTGGAGAAGACTCTTGAAAGTCCCTTGGACTGCAAGGAGATCCAACAAGTCCATCCTAAAGGAAATCAGTCCTGAATACTCACTGGAAGGACTGATGTTGAAGCTGAAACTCCAATATTTTGGCCACCTGATGTGAAGAAGTGACTCATTTTAAAAGACCCTGATGCTGGGAAAGATTGAAGGTAGGAGAAGGGGATGACAGAGCATGAGATGGTTGGATGGCATCACCGACTCAATGGACATGAGTTTGAGTAAGCTCCGGGAGCTGGTGATGGACAGGGAGGCCTGGCATGCTGCAGTCCATGGGGTCGCGAAGAGTCGGACACGACTGAGCGACTGAACTGAACTGAAATGAAAGGTTCCTGCAACTAAGCAGACACACGCACAAAGGATCCTGTTACAAGCTACAGGTTAGAAACTAAGTCTTCTGGAAGAAACACAAAAGCCTCAATAAAAGAGTATACAAGTACTCTGGAGGGATGATATGATAAAGATATTGCTCATAAACACAGCTTCTTGGGATAAGCTGTTCACAACAAAAGAGACATTTTTCAGAGTAGACAACTTGACAGAAGTAGACTGTTTATCCTATAACCAAGAGAACACAAATTCTAGACGCTTGAAAACTATTGCCTGCAGCACTTTTCCTGCGTCGTTCTAATTCATTCTGTCACCTCCTCCCTCACCATGGACAACAACGCAGGGAAACTGCTCTGCACCAGTGACCCCCTGACCACCGTACATGTCTCCACAAAGGCCACACAGGCAAGGCTTAATCACAGGCTGACATAAGCCTCAGCAGACGCCCTGTGGTCCTCCCAAGTATGAAAAGGAAAGTGCTGCTGCAAGGCTATTTCTCACCTGCCTCCTTACTTGAGGGGAGGCTGCTGTAAGGCAATTTCTCATCCTCCTTCCCTGGTTTCAGTGAGGGCTTAGATGTTCCACCTTGCCCACCTCTTAGCATACAGCTGTAGACTAAGAAACTGCAAAGCTGCACTACAGAAACTGCTCCTCAGTGACACAGTGCCCTGTCACCCACATTATCCACGCGTCTCTGTCCTCTTCAGTTTCAGCGTTACCCTGTTAGACAAGGGAGGTGAGGAGCTGACCCCATGCTACCTGGCATGTGTCGTCTATGTATGAAATAAGCTGTCTGAATCTTACTTGCTGAAGCTGTAGCAGGTGTCACAGAAAACTTACTTGAGTCTGGGATTTGCCTGTGCCTACACTGTTTCCTTCAACCTGTATAGCTTACACATGATCCTCTAATGATTAAGCTTTAACCTAAATCCCTACCTTAACCTCCAAAACTAGCTAATTTTCCCTTAGAGAAAATACTGGTTGGCTATACTGGTGTCATGGAAGAGCTCCCTGACCTCAGTTTTTGTGATTTTTTTTGTTTGTTTATAAACGGTTAAGGTCCCAAACTGGACCTTGAACATTTAAAAAATGTTTTAAACATTTAAAAAAACTAGATGGTTTATCTCATGTGTTCCAGAAAAAGTTCCTCCTTACAAATTACCAGTGGTAAAATCTGGATATCTACAAACCTTCAAAATAACTTCTATGCTTATCCTTTACCCAGTACATTCTTACATCCTCTAGAATATATTTGGCTTGCAGAAACTAGCTTATTCCTTTATGACTATCTACAGCCATGACAATTTTCACTTGGTTTGTTTTTATCTCCAAGTCAGTTAGCACTTAGTCAGTCTCAACCAAAATACAAATTCCTTAAGGAATGGGACTTTATACAAACATATGGGCAAAATTACATATTTTAATTAGCCTAATATCCTTCATAGTCATATGGCAACCTTTGCAAACTTGGTTTAATTCTATATATGTTATCTGTACTCCAGAGATAACTGAGAATTCCTTCCTTTTGTTATAAGTAACTGCTCTTTTGTTTTTAAAACTATATGTGGTCCTTCTAATCTTTACTTCCCGAATCAACAACATGCTTTATCATATTTACTACATCAAAACCTCACTTGCAGGACTTCCCTTGTGGTCCAGTGGTTAGACTGCACTTCCTGCAAGGAGCACAGGATCGATCCCTGGTTGGGGAACTAAGATCTCACATGCCAGAGTAGCCAAAAAAAGAAAGAAAGAACCTAACTTGTATATATAAATACAAATATATTTGTAGATAACTGCATAGCCCTGAATTTCTTCCTGGGAAGCCAAGAAAAATATATAATATATAGCTAGCACTTCCTGCTTCTCATGGAATAATTCCATAGGGGAAGTTGATCAATCTATACTCAAACTAAAAGACAACTTGGCTGTCAAAAGTGGACTCAGAAGTGAGTTTTATCATCTGAACTGCTGGTCAAGAGACGCATCTTTGGGCATCATTCTAAAGCACCTTTCAGTCTCTCCTTATGACAGTCATGGCTATTCTTACTCTTCTTTCAGTGCCTTGTCTCCGGAGACAGATGTGCCACTGCACAGCTGTTATTTCATCAGATGGTACAAAAATTAATTTTTATAACAGAAGGAAAACAAAGGAATTCAGTTAAACCAAGGCAGAGTTCCCACAAAGATCATAACCTACACAGCAAGAAACATGTAACTTGCTGTTTATCTGAGTAGGAGTAAGGGGAGATTTTTGTTAAAACTTTGCCAAGCTCCCAGCATGTATATACAGAAAAGCTAAACTGTATGCCCCTGAGCCTAACAGATACTTCCATAACCTTCCTAAGACATCTTCATAAAGTAATGCCTGTGCTTTTGTGACATAAGGAGAAAAAAAATCAAAAGAACTTCCATTTCCCAAATGAACCAATTAGAACTTAATACCCAGAATTCCTCCCAATGTGTAATAAACATTTTATATCCCCCTTTATCCCTTCCACTTTCAGCATGGAGAGACACACTGAACTTGTTTCCTACCCAGCAAGTGGATTAACAGATTAATTTCTCTTTTTAAATAAAGCTCTAATTAAAAAATTTAAAAAAATAAAAAAAGAATTTTAAACACTTAGGGGAAAAAAAGAGAAATTCTCCTCTGAGTCCTTAAAAAGACAATATCATTGGATACAATAGGCAGTACTTGATGCAATGGACACTATCCTAAATAGTGTCCATACAACCAATACAACAGTTTATCATTTACAGCATACCCCAATTTGAACCAAGGTCATACTGCCAAAGTTCAACTGAGAGAAAGCAATTATGAGAGGAAATAAAGTAATAGTGTCCAAGTGTTCAAGCACACAACCATCTGATGTTCTGATTTAAGCCAGGGATGACAACTACAACATCTATAGCAACAATTCTCAAAAACTATATATTTAGAAGAATCTTTTTCCAAAGAAGACATACAGATGGCTAACAAACACATGAAAAGATGCTCAACATCACTCATTATCAGAGAAATGCAAATCAAAACCACAATGAGGTACCATTACACGCCAGTCAGGATGACTGCCATCCAAAAGTCTACAAGCAATAAATGCTGGAGAGGGTGTGGAGAAAAGGGAGCCCTCTTACACTGTTGGTGGGAATGCAAACTAGTACAGCCACTGTGGAGAACAGTGCGGAGATTCCTTAAAAAACAGGAAATAAAACTGCCATGTGACCCAGCAATCCCACTCCTGGGCATACACACCAAGGAAACCAGATCTGAAAGAGACATGTGCACCCCAATGTTCATCACAGCACTGTTTATAATTGCCAGGACATGGAAGTAACATAGATGCCCATCAACAGACGAATGGATAAGAAAGCTATGGTATATATACACAATGGAATATTACTCAGCCATTAGAAAGAATACATTTGAATCAGTTCTAATGAGATGGATGAAACTGGAGCCCATTATACAGAGTGAAGTAAGCCAGAAAGATAAACACCAATACAGTATAGTAACACATATATATGGGATTTAGAAAGATGGTAACGATAACCCTATATGCAAGACAGAAAAAGAGACACAGACGTATAGAACAGACTTTTGGACTCTATGGGAGAAGGCGAGGGTGGGATGATCTGAGAGAACACCATCAAAACATGTATATTATCAAGTGTGAAACAGATCACCAGCTCTGGTTGGATGCATCAGACAAGTGCTCGGGGCTAGTACACTGGGAAGACCCAGAGGGATGGGATGGGGAGGGAGGTGGAAGGGGGGATCAGGATGGGGAACACATGTAAATCCATGGCTGATTCATGTCAATGTATGGCAAAAACCACTACAATATTGTAAAGTAATTAGCCTCCAACTAATAAAAATAAATGGAAAAAAAATCTTTTGTCCTCCTAGCAAAAAAAAAAAAAGCACCATTCATTCATTCAACATATTTATTCACTGCTAATTGGGGATACAGTGGTAAACAAAAAAGATACGCTTTTCCTCTCTCATGAAGCTTTCAATCTAGCGATTGGGGAGCCAGACATCAATCAAAGAATCACACAAATAAACATAATAGCCAGATATTAACATGAAGGAGATAAAAGTGCTACCAGTAGACACAATAGGAGGAAATCCCTGAGGGAGCCATGAATGAATTGAAAGGAAGAGTCAGCCTAGGAGATAAAGGGTACGGGAGGGTCTCTGGCTGACAAAGAAAACAGGATAAGCAACATTTCCTTGTAGAACTAAGATAGGAAGGGAGACAAAGCCAGTGTCCCTGGGTCATAGAGGAAAGGGCGGAAGCTGGTTCATCACACTGGAGTGATGGGGTAGCACTAGATCATGCAGGGCTTTGACCATGTTTGGAGTTTATCCTAGAGAAATGAAAACACACTTGGAAGTGCTTCTAGGAAAGGAGGCAATGTAACTAGATTTCTACTCTGAAATATACATTTAATTGAGAGTGAAAAACAGATCTAGAGGAGAGACAAAACAGGTGCAGGAAGAGCAGGATGCCACTGTGACAATCCAGCATAAGTCCAAAAGAAGATTGGAACACATACGGGAATTCTAACACTAGATGCATTCCACTCAGGTATACTCACAATTACTAATGGGAATGCTGTTTCTCCAACAGTCTTGAGGCGAAAAAAAAAAAAAAATCACTGAAAACTACTCATATAGAGAAATGAATAGATTATTATCCTTCAGGCAATCCTCTGTGAATATTACAAACATTCCCATACATTACATACCTTCAAAATGTCATCTCAGGGAGGGAAGTGGGAGGGAGGTGCAGGATGGGGAACACATGTAAATCCATGGCTGATTCATGTCAGTGTATGGCAAAAACCACTACAATATTGTAGAGTAATTAGCCTCCAACTAATAAAAATAAATGGGAAAAAAAGTAAAATAAAATAAAATATCATCTCATTATTGCTGAGCCCATTCCTTTGAACAGGATCAAGATTTCCCTTAAATATAGTAAAGGATATGAATAAATAATATGCTTATCTTCTCTGTCACAGCAGCACATAATCCCCATCAGTTAAGCCTTAAATTATCCAGAGAAGACATAATTATCCAATGCAGTAATGACTATATCGGTAACATAATAAAGAAACATCTAAATTCAAGCAACTGCCCAGTATAAATTTATACTGTGTATAGTACCATTTTACAGAGCATACCACCAAGTCATTAAATTTAAAAACCTGAGCAAAGAAAAGGAGTCCTTAGAGGGAGACTTATGCTTTTATTTAAATATATTTTCAGGAAATAATAAAGATTAAAAACAAACAGACTCTACATTCAACTAAAGAACTAAAAAAGGGGAAAACTGAAAAGAATAAGAAGAGCGAAAATAATGAGGACAGAAATCAAAATAGAGAAGAAAAACAATAGAAAATTCAAATAAAGCCTTCTTTAGTCCTGCAGTCTTTCAAATCTAGATATGAACAAACAGAAAATGTAAATGATTCCATTTTAGCTGTAATAAGTTAACTTTGTTTCCCCTAAAGGCCAAAATATTGCTTAGAACCAGAACGCTTAAAAAGCTTGGGGCTATCAGAGTATAATGGATACATGACTTAAACAAATAAAACTATCTCTCAGCAATTTTTAGTCTACACTTTCTATCATCTAATTATTTCACTATTTGCCTATCTTGAATTCCAGCTGTGTTCATAACAAACTAATATTAATTCTGAAGTAGAATAACATCTCAATCCTGCCTATCTTGAATTCCAGCTGTGTTCATAACAAACTAATATTAATTCTGAAGTAGAATAACATCTCAATCCAAATTTGTAGGAAAAAATAAAATTTTTATATCATCATGTATAATACGATAGTTAACAACCACCGAGCACTTACTAGGCTGCCAGGCATGCTGGATCCGTTCACTTCACCTTCGTGTTAACTCTCTAAAGTTGACCCTTAACAACATGTGATGTGACCGTCTGCACACAATTTACAGTCAGCCCTCTATATCAGAGGTTCCTTGAAACCTCAAGGTTCACAACTGCAGATTCAACCAACCTAGGTTTGCGTAGTAGTCAGTCTTTATTATTGAAAAAAAAGTAAAAATGTACCCTCACAGTTCAAACCAGGTTTGTTTAAGGTTCAATTGTAACTATTGTTATCCCCACATGAAGAAAGGAGACAAAGAGCTTAACTAACTGTTAATATTAAGTTGGCCAAAAGATTTGTTTGGTTTTTTAGGTATGATGGCTCTAGTAATGCTGAGTTGTCATTAACTTCATGAGAAACAGTTTCCTTGGACTGCATTGTGACAACTGCATTGTGACAACTGACATATCAGCATGCATTAAAAAAAATCAACACTGGTGAATTTTTGTGTAGCCACTTTAATATAGAAGAAAAAAAAGCAGCATTTTGGCATACTATGCTTTATTATTTTAAGAAAAGTAAAAATGCAAGTGAAACACAAAAAAAGGATTTATGCAGTGGATGGAGAAGGTGCTGTGATTCAGCGAACATGCCAAAAGTGGTTTACTAAGTTTCATGCTGGAGATTTCTTGCTGGACAATGTGTCATGGTCAGGCAGACCAGTTGAAGTTGATGATGATCAAATCAAGACATTAACTGAGAACAATCAACGTTATACTATGCAGAAGATAAATTTACATACCGAAAACATCCAAATCAAGTACTGAAAACCATTTGTGCCAGCTAGGTTATGCTAATCACTTTGATATTTGAGTTACACATAAGTTAAGCAAAAAACACCTTTTTGACTGTATTTCTATTTGTGATTCTCTACTTAAACATAATGAAAATATTCCATTTTTAAAACAAACTGTAATAGGCAATGACAAATGGATACTGTACAACAATATGGAACAGAAGAGATCATGGGGCAAGCAAAATAAACTACTACAACCACATCAAAGGCCGGTCTTCATTCAAAGATGATGATGGTGTATATATGGTAGGATTGGGAGCCCTCTGTTATGAGCTCCTTCCGGAAAACGAAATACTTAATTCCAAAAAGTACTGCTTCCAATTCGACCAACTGAAAGCAGCATTTGGCATGAAATGTCCAGAATTAGTCAACAGAAAATGCATAATCTTCCATCAGGATACCGCGAGACCACGTTTCTTTGATGACCAGGCAAAAACTGTTAACAGCTTGGCTGGGAAATTCTGATTCATCAGCCACATTCACCAGACACAGCACCTCGAATTTCCATTTATCTTTGTCTTTACAAAATTCTCTTAACGGAAAAAATTTACCCTGACTATAAAAGGCACCTAGAACAGTTCTTTCCTCAAGAAATTAAAAACTTTTGGGAAGATGGAATTCTGAAGTCACCTGAAAAATGACAAGGACTCCCAAGTAGCACAGTGGTAACGAATATGCCGGCCAACCCACAAGATGCAAGAGACGTAGGTTTGATCCCTGGGTTGGGAAGATTCTCTGGAGTTGGAAGTGACAACCCACTCCAGTATTCTTGCCTGGAAAATTCCATGGACAGAAGAGCCTGGTGGGCGACGGTCCACAGGGTTGCAAAGAGTTGGACACGACTGAGTGACTAAGCACGGCACAGCACAGTGGAACAAAACAGTGAATACGTTGTACAACAAAGTTCTTGGTGAAAATGAAAAATGTGTTTTTTATTTTACTTAAAAACTGAAGGAGCTTTTTGGCCGGCCCAACAGATGACAGAACTAGAATCCAGTCTAAGCCATCTGTTTCCCAGATAATATACCAGTTAGTATCTTTCTTAACTTTGTTGTGATAATAGCTACAAATAATGCATAGCATATGAAGGTGTTTACTGTAAAATTCTTTCAACATTTTTGTATGCTTGAAATTTTTCATACTAAATTTTAGGAAAAAGAAACTTTATCAATACATGATTTAGGTGGTGTTTTAAGATATGATACAGAGAGACTATTGAGGTCCAGAAGTTGCATTTCTGATATATAAAAGTAAATGTGCTATATTCCAATAAAAATTAACTAAAAAACCAGTAAACATGAGTTACTTCAATTCCACAGGCGTTATTTTAATGTTTGTCAGGAAACAGAGCCACCATGCTATACCAGTTGGAGTGACAGAACAGAGCTTGGAGTTATGAGATGCTATAGGGTTTTCTTTTTATTGAATATTATGTTTTTAAGTGCTCTAAAGGTAACAGTAAAAAAACAAATTTATTGAAAAGATTTTTAAAAAGAGGTAAAAAGACTTGATCAAATCATAAGCGCTGGAAAATGGTCTCCCTATTTCATTTCAGGGTCCTCAGCAAGTTGTTAAAAGGGGTGCAGTTCAGGTAACAGCCTACTAAGTGAAATCCTCCACATCAAAGTCACAAGAGGGGAAGAAAAGAGAGAGATGCTGGGAAAAAAGATAACTGCTATGTTATTACCAAGGTTACACATTCAATTAAAACAAGAAGGGGCCCAGCACCAACATCCAGAAATGAACATGAAATACTTAAGGTAGTTGGCTTTGACCCAAACCAAAATCAAACAAACAAAAACCTCTCTTATTTAACGAGGACCCAGGACTCTGGCAAAGAGAGATCACCTGAACCTGGAAATTAAATTAGGAGTGTTAAACAAGAAAAATAACCAACAACAGACTTCTTAAAAGGACAATTGAATGCTTTAAATCTGTGGCATGTTAAAACCAAATACTCTAACAAACAAACAAAAAAAAAAATCATAGTAGTGGAGAAGAAAAGCTCTAGAGCCAGAAGGATGTGGGTTCAAATTCTGCTTCTCAGTTATACACTAGGTATATGAATTTGAACAAATTATCTCAACCCCTAATATTCGTTTCCTCATCATTGACTCAATTGACCTGAGTTTGAGCAAACTCCAAAAGACAGTGAAGGACAAGGAAGCCTAGCATGCTGCAATCCATGGGGTCACAAAGAATCAGACACCACTGAGTGACTGAACATCATCTACAAACTGGGATTAATCAGTTTACCACCAGAGTTAAGGATTAAGTGAGATAAAGTTAGGTAATGACTTACCATTGTACCTTTTAGACAGCCCTCAACACAAGTTCCATTTCTTCTGTGATCTACTTGAAATACAGGCATATGAATAAAATGGGTATGCTAGACTACAGGTACTTCCACACAAACTGGGAAGGGTTATAAATCCCTGGAGCATGGATCCTAAGGGGACATTTCTTTTATTTTCCTTCAGAGAATAACAATGAAACACTATCCGAAACAAGCAAAAGGGGAAAGGAATCTAAGATAGACCAAGTTTTAAGTCTGTTCCTGAGGGTATTTCTATAATACTTATCCTATCATTAAGCAATAGGTAGCAACAACAGTCTGTGAGAAAGCTTCCGTATTTCCAAAGTCTGAATTCAACAAGATACAAGATGGAGTAGAATACCTAGTATTCAAAGAGATAATGACGACAATACATGTTCATGCTAAGCAACCAAAAAAGAGTTAAATCAGTAACAGTCTGAGTAAGACAGGAAGGCATGCCATGTATTTTTTTAAGAGTTTTGTCAAAAAAAAAAGGGGGGGGTTCCTTCAAAAAAATTCACAAATTTGGTTTCCTATAAAATCTTTATTAATCCTTAATTCCCTACCCACATCCAGTGCCAGCCAGAAAAGGTACTGCAGTGTATTAATCTATGGAATTAAAATTTTTAACCCATCCTTAAACTTGTATAACTAATATCCTGAGACAAAAACACACCATTCCTCAAACATCCTTTATGCCATGAGCAGAGACTATTACATCATTAAAACTGAATTAGCTTACCATAGTTTTTTTTGAGACTGCATTTTTTTAATTCCCCTTTTTTTTTTTTGGCCTTGTCTCGCAACTTCCAGTATCTCAGTTCCCCAACCAGGGATTGAACCTAGGCCACAACAGTGAAAGCCTAGAATCCTAACCACTAGGCCTCTCTCTAAAATTTCTTTTTATATTTCATTTCTTATCTTGGCTACTTCACTAAGCTAAAATTCACTTAACTTTCATTCCCTTTCAGTTTACCCTTTCTCTAATGTAGATCAGAGAAGCTACAGATTCAACAGAAACAAATCTCAGCAAATAAAATACCCTTAGAATTGGAGCGCCAGAAAACAATTTTCTCAGCATCATGTCAAAACAAAAAATTGAAGAAATTTGGATGAATCTGTAAGATGACCTAGGTAAAACTGCCTATGACCCAATAATATCCAAAAAGGGTACCTGGTATGTAATTGTCCAATATCCCAAATTGATTGATAACCAGATTAACTATAGTATGGCGTACCAGGGCTCTGGGATTTGGTGAGTGTGGTGGGATCAGACTTTTTTTAAACCCAAAATTAGGCTTTACCTGAAGTATTTTTTCTTCTCTCTCCTTGCTCTTCTTTGGAACTCTGCATTCAAATGGGTGTATCTTTCATTTTCTCCTTTGCCTTTCGCTTCTCTTCTTTTCATAGCTGTTTGTAAGGCCTCCTCAGACAATCATTTTGCCTTTTTGCATTTCTTGGGTATGGTCTTGATCACTGCCTCCTGTACAATGTCACGAACCTTCATCCACAGTTCTTCAGGCACTCTACCAGATCTAATCCCTTGAATCTACTTGTCACTTACGCTGTATAGGCATAAGGGATTTGATTTAGGTCATACCTGAATGGAGTAGTGGTTTTCCCTATTTCTTCAATTTAAGTCTGAATTTGGCAATAAGGAGTTCATGATCTGAGCCACCATCAGCTCCCAGTCTTGTTTTTGCTGACTGTATAGGGCTTCTCCAGTGCTCAATGAGGAAAGCCTCCCTCAGTGATCAATGCAAAGAAATAGAGGAAAACAATAGAATGGGAAAGACTAGAGATCTCTTCAAAAGAAAATTACCAAGGGAACATTTCATGCAAAGATGGGCACAATAAAGGACACAAATTGTACAGACCTAACAGAAGATATTAAGAAGAGGTGGCAAGAATACACAGAAGAAGTATACAAAAAAAGATCTTCAAGAACCAGATAATCACGATAGTGAGATCACTCACCTAGAGCCAGACATCCTGGAGTGTGAAGTCAAGTAGGCCTTAGGAAGCATCACTACGAACAAAGCTAGTGGAAATGATGGAATTCCAGTTCAGCTTTTTCAAATCCTAAAAGATGATGCTGTGAAAGTGCTGCACTCAATATGCCAGCAAATTTGGAAAACTCAGTAGTGGCCACAGGACTGAAAAGGTCAGTTTTCATTCCAATCCCAAAGAATTCTCAAACTACCGCACAACTGCACTCATCTCACATGCTAGCAAAGTAATGCTCAAAATTCTTCACTCCAGGCTTCAACAGTACATGAACCATGAACTTCCAGATGTTCAAGCTGGTTTTAGAAAAGGCAAAGGAACCAGAGATCAAATTGCCAACATCCGCTGGATCATAGAAAAAGCTAGAGTTCCAGGAAAACATCTACTTCTGCTTTATTGACTATGCCAAAGCCTTTGACTGTGTGGACCACAACAAACTGTGGAAAATTCTTAAAGAGATGGGAATACCGGACCACCTGACCCTCCTTATGAGAAATCTGCATGCAGGCCAAGAAGCAACAGTTAGAACTAGACATGGAACAGACTGGTTCCAAACTGGGAAAGGAGTACGTCAAGGCTGTATATTGTCACCCTGCTTATTTAACTGATATGCAGAGTACATCACAAGAAATGCTGGGCTGGATGAAACACAAGCTGGAATCAAGATTGCTGGGAGAAATATCAGTAACCTCAGATATGCAGATGACACCACCCTGATGGCAGAAAGCAAAGAACTCAAGAGCCTCTTGATGAAAGTTTCTGAAAGAGGAGAGTGAAAAAGTTGGCTTAAAACTCAATATTCAGAAAACTAAGATCATGGCATCTGGTCCCATCACTTCATGGCAAACAGATGGGGAAACAGTGGAAATAGTGACAGACTTTATTTTGAGGGGCTCCAAAATCACTGCAGATGGTGACTGCAGCCATGAAATTAAAAGACGCTTGCTCCTTGGAAGAAAAGTTATGACTAACCTAGACAGCTTATTAAAAAGCACAGACAAAAAAAATTAAAAATAAAAAGCAGAGACATTACTTTGCCAACAAAGGTCCATCTAGTCAAAGCTATGGTTTTTCTAGTAGTCATGTATGGATGTGAGAGTTGGACTATAAAGAAAGCTGAGTGCCAAAGAAATGATGCTTTTAAACTGTGGTGTTGGAAAAGACTCTTGGAGTCCCTTGGACAGCAAGGAGATCCAACCAGTCCATCCTAAAGGAAATCAGTCCTGAATACTCACTGGAAGGACTGATGTTGAAGCTGAAACTCCAATACTTTGGCCACCTGATGAGAAGAACTGACTCATTTGAAAAGACCCTGATGCTGGGAAAGATTGAAGGCGGGAGGAGAAGGGGATGACACAGGATGAGATGGTTGGATGGTCATCACCGACTCAACAGATGAGTTCGAGTAAACTCCGGGAGTTGGTGATGGACAGGTAGGCCTGGCGTGCTGCAGTCCATGGGGTCGCAAAGAGACACGACTGAACAACTGAAGTATTTTTTAGCTAAAGCACATTGCTCCATTCTGCCGTGGCCTGCTTCAAGTTAGTTCTCATACCCGTGAATATGACATGACAGGGATTATGGGATCATTAATGTACTAACATACAAGGTCATATACAAATATTAAAAGGCCATGTCAATTGAATTTACTCTTAATATCTGAATATTCATTTTTCAAGGTAAGAAGGTGTTTTAGGTATAGTTTATAATGAGAATCTCCTTGTGTGCTTTATCCACTGACATTTTATCAATTAGATAAAGTACAAATGTACATTAATGCAAGAGGAAAATGTCACAATTAATGATGATTATGAAACCCATTTTATGTACAAAAGAAATTAATTTTCAAAGTCAAATAGAAAAAATAGGATAATAATATTGTAAGAGTGAGTTAGCTGTTGACTTTAGGAAAAATATTACATCTTTTTGAACTGACAATTATAAAAATTTAAATGAAAACTGCAGAGTAGAACAAAAGGGGCTTCCCTTGTGGCTCAGAAGATAAAGAATCTGCCTACATTGCGGGAAACCCAGGTTCGCTCCCTGGGTCAGGAAGATCCCCTGGAGAAGCGCAAGGCTACCTACTACAGTAGTCTTGCCTGGAGAATTCCACAGAGGAGCTTGGCAGGCTACAGTTCATGTGACTGCAGAGTTGGACATGACTGAGCAACTAACACTTTCGCTTCCTTTCACTATATCAAAATTCTAACTTTGTTCAATTATTCAACATAGTAATATCCATAACATTCAACAGAATGACTTCTAAGCACGGTGTTTAATTTTTAGTTATTTAATCCCATAAACCTTTCAATAAAAATATCCCATTTGGGGATTCATATCTTTTGTGGATGAAACAAAAACGGGATGTTAACTTTGCTACCTCATAATTTCATGAGGAGAAAAAACTCCAGTTATATGCAACATAATCAATCATGTTTGCCCCAGTTAAATATATATATATAAAAGAAAATGTTAGAGGAAAATAAAGCTCCCTCAACTATATTGTATTCCACTAATCTCAGTTGAAAATGATCCTCTATTCACTATTGCGTGCATTACAATAGCAGTCACAGGAGCAACCTAACAACAGGCAGTGCTGAAAGTGACTGTTACTGTACTCTCATGTCCTATTTCAAAAGAGAGATCACCAAAATTTCTAATAACAAATTATAATAATTTAAGGGACAATATTTCAGATTTATCCACATATTCCTAAAGTTTAATCTATGGCTTCAGCCCTGCTGCTGCTAAGTCGCTTCAGTCGTGTCCGACTCTGTGCGACCCCATAGACGGCAGCCCACCAGGCTCCCCCTTCGCTGGGATTCTCCAGGCAAGAACACTGGAGTGGGTTGACATTTCCTTCTCCAATGCAGGAAAGTGAAAAGTGAAAGTGAAGCCGCTCAGTCATGTCCGACTCTTAGCGACCCCATGGACTGCAGCCTACCGGGCTCCTCCGTCCATGGGATTTTCTAGGCAAGAGTACTGGAGTGGGTCGCCATTGCCTTCCCCAGGCTTCAGCCCTAGCTTTAGTCAGATACTAGTTTTCGCACTTGAACATTTAGCAACAGAAAAAATAAATAATGTGTGTACGTGCATTTATACTGTCAAATATGTAGGTATTTCTAACTTACATGCATTATTCTACTTCTTTTTCATTTGCTTGCACAAAACATAATTTTAAAACAGACTCCCAAGTACTCCAGGAGTACAGAAGCCAACCCGCAACTTCCTTTATAGGCCACAGAGGTTATAAAGAACTTAACCCCAGACACAAGCACCAGCAATCTAACATTTTACTGTTAGCTGCCAGTATCCAAGCAAAGAGGTGTTGGTTCTTCTGACCGCTTATGAATCTTCAATTAATTCCCAAATCTTTAATTAATTCCCTTAACAGTTTGAAACTTGTGTTTTCTAAAGTTAAAAATGTACAAGTTAGTTCATTTAACTGATTTCATAATCTCTTTAAAAATAAGGCGAAAAAACAGTATTCTTTATAAACTCCATTTTTAAAATGTAGAAAAACCCTTAGTTATGGAAGATGAATTTATAATGAACTCAGATGAAAATTATCCATTAATACCTCAAAACAAAAACCCTTTTAAGTGTCCCAAACCCAACCCAGCATCTGATATTAGATTTCCTATCTTTATAAGAAAATGGAGGCAGCACAAAGAGTAGTGAGCGGAAAGCTATGAGACACAGGTTGTGCTTCTCATGCAGCTGCTCAGTCACGTGGCCAAGTTCTGTATCCTCTAAACCTGTTTCCTAAATTATAAAATGAAGACATTAATATATGTTCTGTCTATACAGTCCAAATGAGTGTTCATTATGAACAGCAATATATGTATAAGATTGAGTATCATGAGTCCTAAATCTAGGTTTTTTATTTTTGTAACACTTTCATAAACAGATTGTTATTTTTATGTAGTTTTATAATTTTAATGATTAACTTGGGACTCCTTTTGTCTAATAGCTAACTGGCATTCTTTTATATATATACATATTTTCTTGTGATGAAGATGTCTATTCAACAACAAAAGAGCAGGCTCTGGAGTCAGATTATTTGAGCTCCCAGTGATTTAGTCTGCTTATTTGGGATATTTACCAATCTCTTGTTATCTGTTTCCTCATTTGTAAAAAGAGGGACTACTCCTCAAGGTTGTTGTGAAGATTAAATTCATGAAAAGCACACAGAACAGAATCTGTCACACAGTAAGCACCAAATAAATGCTGGCCACTGTTAATATTTTTGAGCATGAATTAACATCCCCACATCTAATGTGCTCTGAGACTCATCAATTTCTGAATCTGAAAACCTATAGCTGGGCCACAGTGTTATACACCTCCAGGGGGCATCTGTGCACAAAAAAATATCCCGGCAGCCCCAGACTGAAGGACGGACCTGGCAAATTCAAAGGCACCCACCCACCTCTTAAGTTTTGCGGCGGTTAGACCGCCAGTCTTTTCTGGTGAACACTTCGCTGCATAACAAGGTCGCAAACGCAGATCTCTCAAGCGGCCAGGCAGCTCACCAACTGAGGAAAGCAGACCTCGTGTGCCGAGTATGAGTGATGCGACTATGCAGGGTGGAGAACAAGAGTCAAGCCTAACGAAATTTATCTCCAGTTCTGTCAACTCTTAAAAATGTCTCATGAATGTTGCCTTTTATCTGCTTTCTCATTGCCAATGATTTTGATCAGGTCTTCATTGACCAATTCCTGAATTTCCACATTTTCATAGTAGCTTTGCCTTCTTTCTTCTTTCATGCTACACATCCATCCATCAGCAGATCCTATTGGTTCTACCTCCAAACCATACCAAAATCCAACCATTTTCACCTCCCTGGCATCACTGCAGCAGCTTCTTTTTTTTTTTAACCATTCCTTTACCACAGTGCTACCCTGTCCCTCTCTGCTCAAATCCTCTAGTGACCCCCAAACTATTTAGAGGGATGTCGAAGTTTCTTACAATGGTTTACAAGGCCCCACACAACTGCCCTTTTTGCCCATCTAGCTTTGTCTCTTATTACCCATGCTCAAGGGCTTCCCTGGTGGCTCAGTGGTAAAGAATCTGACTGCAAGGCAGGAGACCCAGGTTCGATCCCTGGGTCAAGAAGATCCCCTGGAGGAGGGCATAGCAACTCACTGCAGTATTCTTGGCTGAAGAATTCCATGTACAGAGGAGCCTGGTGGGCTACAGTCCAAGGGGTTGCAAAGAGCTGGACACAACCAATTCAGCACGTATGCACAACCCTTGCTCAAAATGTCTCTAGCCACAATGCTCCCTTGATTTTTCCTTAATTACATGAAGCTCATTCCTGGCTCCAATCTCTGTTCCCTTTATCGGGAGGGTTCTTCCCCGAGATGTACTACACTTGGATGCTTTAATTTGAAGGCTCTGCTCAAATGCTTCTTTTTTATTAAGTGCTTCCCTAAATACTCTATTTAAAATAGAAATATCCTTCCTAAATGCAAAAGATGCCCCATCTCCCTTTCTGCTTATCTAACACATTTGTTTTTCCATGTTTAGTGTCCTTCTCTGTCTCCAAAGAAAATGTAAGCTCCACTAGGTAAAGAATTTTTTCTTTACTGCTGCTGTCCAGAATAATACATATTAAATACACGGTGCTTAATATTTAATAAGAATGACTGAGAGCTACCTAACTTCTCCTTCTACTGATCTCCCCTTCCATACTTTCTTCTATCCCCCAGGTATCGTATCATCTGATCCTTTTCCTGCTTACAAAGCTTTGATGAGATCTTTACATCCTTGATGATCTGACTCCTAATCATTTCATCCTTTTCCTCATTCCCCAAAGTATGTTGTACACATTTCACATACTAACACTTTTACCATCCCCGACCCTACCATGACATTTCATTTCTTCAAGCTTCTCTTGTATTTCTGCCTCCGCTTAGCCAAACTTTTACTCATCCTCCAGACCCAGGTATTTCGTGCCTCCTGAAGCCCCATCTATGCCACCACTGCACTCAGTCTATACCTCCATTCTGGTGCTAAAAATAACTACGTATTTATCAATCTGTTTCTCCTACTAGATTATAAGATCCTGAAGAGCAAGATCAGTGATACTACATTCAGATTTTTTCCCACCAATGCTTAACACTATATTTGGCATAGAAGTCTTTTCAATGAAAATTTAATGAACAAAATTTAAAAGTGAATTAAACAATTCATGAGGGGCTAGAAGAAAAATGTCTTCATAAAAGTCAAAGTGCTTTCCAACATCAAACCTGAATATGATGTATACCTTGAGTGTTTTACATTTGCTAAAGAAAAACTCACTTTGACAGTTTTGATGGTAAATTAGTAGATTCGGGAATCAAAAATAATAATAGTGTTTCAGTTTTGCAAGATGAAGAGTTCTGGAAATTGGCTGTACCACAATGTGAATATACTTAACACTACTGAACAGTACACTTAAAAATGGTTAAGACGGTAAGTTTTATGTTGTATTTTTAACACAATTAAAAATAAACAGAAGAGAGAGGAGGAATTGGATGAAGGCAGGTATAAGATAAATAAGTACTAAGGCTGTTATGTAGGAAATGGCAACTCACTACAGTATTCCTGCCTGGGAAACCCCAGCGGAGCCTGACAGGCCACAGTCCATGGGGTCATAACAAGTCAGATACGACCGAATGACTGAGCATCCATGCACACGCACAGGGATGTAATGGACAATAAATATAAGTAACACTGCTGTATGTTATATAGGAAAGTTAAGGGTAAACTCTAAGAGTAAACTCAGAAGGAAAAGAACATTTTTTTTCTATTTCTTTAACTTTGTATTTATATGATGGATGGTCACTGAACTTACTGCCATAATAACTTCATCATGTATATACAATCAAATCATTACGCTATGCTGCTTAAACTTATAGTGCTGTATGTCAATCACACTCAATAAAACTGGAAGAATATATAAATTAATTAATTGCCTGCTGAGGGGAGACATTTACTCCAGTAAACATATTGGCAAACCAGATGATGTGTAGGGCATCAAAGTGAATTGCAATGTAAGAAAGTGAAGTTGCTCAGTCGTGTCCGACTCTTTGCGACCCCATGGACTGTAGCCCACCAGGCTCCTCCCTCCATGGGATTCTCCAGGCAAGAATACTGGAGTGGGTTGCCATTTCCTTCTCAAGAATGTAAGAAAAGGCATCTTCAATTTTTTTTAATTAAAATTACTGACAAAGTAGAAGGGAGTTTGGAAGTAATTCAGTTCAACCACCTTATTTCACAAACAAGAAAAATAATCATGGAAAAGAAAAGAGCATTAACCAAGCTAGAGGAAAAACTAGGGTCAAAACCAAGGTTTTGTTCAGAATACAGGGCTGTCTTAAATATACCACATTACAATCCCAAACAATTCAAGAACTAAAGGCTAGAATTTATTGGATTAATTCCCCATGCTTAACTTAATGAAGAGTTAAAAATAACATTGCAGGTAGGAGTTTATAGTCCTGAATTCTCACCAGGGCTCTATCTGTGGGATCTCAGACAAATCACTGAGCATTGCAATACTGTACTACCTCATGGGATTAATGTGAGAATCAAAGGAAAGCCCAGTTACAAAAGAAAAGTGTAACCATCTTCACCCTCATCCCTTCACACTCTCTGATGTCAGGTTTCAATCTCTATGTGAGGGAGGGAAAGGAACAGTTAATATAAACTAGTACAGTTCTGACTAGCTGGAGTTTTGCTATTCTGGGTTTACACGAGGAGGAAGGAAGGGAGGGAGAAAATGGGAAGGTGGGAAGATTGTTCCTAATGGGCAAAGAATAACCCCCTTCCAAAGGAAAATACTGGGAATCCCTGGTGGCTCAGCAGTGAAGAAATCTGCCTGCAATGCAGGAGACGCAGGCTGGATCCCTGAGTCAGGAAGATCCCCTGGAGCAGGAAATGGCAACCCAGTCTTCTTGTCTGGAGAACCCATGGACAGAGGAGCCTGGCGGCCTACAGTTCATAGGGTCGCAGTCAGACACAACCCAGCACGAGAACAAAGGAAAGTATATTACCCATACCTCCTATCAACTAAAGACTCTCAGATGCACAAGCTTTCATAGAATTCATGTTAAAATTATCTTTTTTCCCAGTGTAGGGCCTATAAAACTTTTTACCTTTAGCATATTTCAAAAAATTATGTAAGTTACTTGGGTGTATATTTTATCTTTCCTTCTCAACGGCAGATGTGTCAGCAGGGACTCACAGTATTAAGCCTTTAAGAGTTATTTCTGAGTAGTTTTGATTAGGTCAACATTCAGCTGAAATATAAAGATAGGCACCTGGAGTTGTGATTAAAAGAACTGGATCAAAGGGAAGACCTGAATGCAAAGAGAGACAAGAACTTTATCTCCTTTGTCTTGCCCAACTCCTTCTCAACCTCTATGATTTAATTCTAAGCAGACATCCTCTACTAACAGTCTACAGAGCCACAAGTTTATTTATAGGTATTTTTATATTCATAACACTTTATAAAAATACAATGTTTTCACTCCAGGAATGAAATTATTTAAAGGAAAGTACAAATGGGTATTTTTTAGTAAGTTAACTCACTGGGCAAACAAATTTTATGTAAAATGTTTACCATATAAAACAATTTTTTAAAAGAAAAAAATTGCACATTCTGTGAATTTCCACTTACACGTAGCATCTCATGTAAACTATCATAGAATATTTTAATTTGTATAATTATAGCAATTGAAAATGAAAATCACAGACTTAACATTTTTCCTGCACTCAGACAATATACCTTAATTTTCAAAATATCAGAAAAAGAACATCCTTGAGACAAAAGCCAAGCTCCAAATACCAGAATTCATATATCTTTTCCAAACTAACTTACGGAAATTTTTACTACAGTATAAAGTAACTATAACATGGAAACAGAGAATATTTGGGGATTCCACAGATTAGCCCATTTTTTCCCACAAATTTCTTAAGTACTACCCAGGGAGCTTATAAAAACTGCAGATTACCACAATCCTTCCCTAGAGATTCTGATTCAGTTGCTCTGGACAGGACAAAAATTTTTATTTCTCAAAGTGATTCTGAAGATTAGCTAAGATTAATATTGATCTCATAGACTGGTTTTCAATTTGATACATACTACACCTACCTGAGGAGCTTTAAGAAATCTTAAAGCTCAGACCAATGGAAATGACTTCAATACTTTTTAAAAAGCTCCCCAGAGAAGGATGAGAACCTCTAACCCCTCTGCACAATTAAGAAACTAAGCTTGCTCAAGTTCACAAAGCTAATGATAGCAAAGTTGGGAGTTAGAACCATTTCTCCCAACTGCTAGCCCACTTTGTTTTCAGATAGTTATTCTTCATACAGGTTGACCAAAAAAGGTGTGAAAAAGAAAAATCTATCTTCTTGCCTCGGAAAAACACTGTCACTTAACAAATGGATAAATTAAAACTGAGCTAATCTTACTGCTTCAGAAATCACCAGAAAATAGTTTTCTTAATCCTAATATAAAGCAATTAAAAAAAAAAAAAGACTACACTACTACTTAATCTTTAGTTCCTACTACTAACCTGGTTACATATATCTTACAAAGAACTGTTTAAAATTTAATTTTTAACTTCTGATTCAGTAATTTATTTTTTTGATTCGTATTTTAAAACAAATTATTTTTAAACTCTGGCATCACAGGTCCTTACTAGCAAATTAAATCAAGATCTGTAAATTTGGCAACATGACTTCTTCCGCATGTAAAATACATAACTCTACATATTAAAGCTGCTCTGTGAACTAACAGAGAACAGCGTTCCTTCTTCCACACACAAGAATGAATTTTAGGCTGCATTAGCAAAACTCCCATCATCGGTTTGTCCACAGATCCTCGGAGTGGAAAACTTCTCAAAGTATTAGTTAACCCCTTTCAAGAATTTTCTCATTTTAGTAACAGGATAATGGAAAATAATTGTGAAAAATGTGTCAAGTGCAAGCTTACCTGCCCATAACTTTTCTAAGAGCATTTTGACTTTCTAAAAATTACATGTTTACTTGACTTGCTTTCTGGTGACCTACATTGATTATTACAGCACCAAAACTGTTAAAATAACATTTTTATCCCTCTCAAGGTTGTCAGATGTTTTGATATTTCAAACTTCAGGAATGTCTGTGATTTCTGCTTTTAGATTTAAAAGTGTTTGGTATACTTTACCAAAAGCAGGTCACATTACTCCACAGGTAAAATTTCAGCAATTTGTATAGAGCCTAGAGTACAATGTACACTTTTGATTAATTCGTTCGCAAAGGAGTAATTTGCCAGGTTCTGGATCTTTTAAATATTCTAAACAAGAATCAGATGCAATGGATTTTGTTCCAGCAGTTTTAATGAATGAAAGTACACCCTTTCTTTTTTATTAAGTTGGACAGCAAAAGAAATTAAAAACCTAACCAAAAGTTAAGTACGCTATTTAAAATATGTAAACACCCCCCAAACCGTTCCTTGGAACCAAGAATGGGCCTCTTAAGTCATAGTAAAAACTAAAAAAAAAAACCAAAATCTCAGATAAATGTTCAAATGATACATAGTATTTAGAAAATCGGGCTAGACTGGACGATCCATGGAGCTCGCACAGTAGAAGAAAACTGTGCTACAAGAGCAGGTTTGCAAAATCTGAACTATTTTGTATTAAACGTCTGAAACTCGCCATGTCCGACTGCGAGAGATAAGCCTGTAACAGATACACGGCTTTAGGGATTGCTTAAAATTTTTCCTAAAAAGAGACCAAAAAAAAAAAAAAACCAAGCATGTTTATTTTCAGGAGCTAGGGTCGAAGTCAAAAGAAATCACCAGTTACTGACAATTCTTGACGGGTCCTCGTTGCGCAGGGAGGCCGGACCCCGCACCGGGTGCCGCCTCCTCCGAGCGCGGGCTGGACCGCAGCCCCGAGCCGCGCGCAGCAGCCGCCCGGCGCCGCCGCCGAGCCCGCCCGGGGGCGGGGGGCTCGCACGTGCGACCGGGGGCGGGGCCGGCCGGGAAGGCCCCCGCGCGGGAAGGCGGGCGCGGCCGGGCCGGCCTCCCCGCGGCCGCGAGCCCGGGCTTTCCGTCCGGGCGCATGTCACGGGAACGGATGGAGCCACACAGAGACGTCTAAGTCATGCAGGAGGCGCGCGGCCCCGGCCCGCTCCCGCCGCCCCAGACCCCTCCTCTCCGCCGACAGAAAGACAGACAAGAAGGGTTCCCGACCTGTCGTGCCCTGCATGTTCAGAGTCTGTCATGTTTGGTCAAGAACGGGGCGGGGCTGGAGGGCAGGTCTGCGAGGCCGGCGGCGGCGGGGCGCGGGGAGAATCCCTGCGCCTCCTGCGGGTACCTGTCCCCGGCCGCCGCCGGGAGGTGACGAAGTGGTAAAAACTCACGGTTACTAGTGAGCGACACAGACACAGACTTTCCAGTCTATTAACAACCACGCCAGAGAGGTGGGGCTCTAACTGCCAACACTGGGCCACGGCCCCGCGCTGCCGGCGCTGCCGCTTTAGTCTCTATTCGCCGCCGGTGGCTGAGGCTTGGGAGCGGGCGGGCGGCGCGCAGCGACGCGGGGATTTGGACAGTGGCCGTAACGGTGATTTCTCCTCACCAACATGGCGGCACCCGAGACAGGCGGCTCGATAAAATGGCGCCTGCCGCAACACCTAGCCCGGGACTAAAGGGCAGGAGAGATTCCTCCGCGTGCCGCGGCCCTTGCCCAGCCCGCCGGGGCCGAGCGCGCCGGCCATTGGAGGACTCATCCCGTCAATCACCTTCGAGAGCGAACTCTCCCGCTTCCCCAGCGAAGTGGCGGAGGAGGCAGTCTCTTATGGCGGGGCCGGGCGGCGCCTGGAGTAGTCAGGCCGGGGGAGGCGTCCCGGAGGAACCGCTGTCCTTCCGCGCCTCCCGGGCCGTTCCGCAGCGATTCGCGGTTTTCTCTGCGAGACTTCGCCTGCAGAAGACGGGGAGTTACAGACGTGCCCTACAAACGGGCCCCATAAAGCCATTATCAGCCGTAGGCTAATAACACGCGGCTGCCGAGTCGTCATTAAAAAAAGAAAAACCTTCGTTGCTAAGTAATGGGGAAATGTACTTTCTCCTTCAGGGTTGTAATGAATATCTCTTCTGGTACAACAACAACGATTCCTGGGTCGGAAAGATCCCCTGGAGAAGGGCATGGCACCCACTCCAGTGTTCTTGCCTGGAGAACCCCATGGGCAGAGGAGCCTGGCCGGCAGAGTCTGACAACCAGAACACAACCGCAACAACGTTTAATATGCAGAATCAAAAGGAAAGACGAAATTTAAATAAAAAATAATCATTTTTTGAGGAAAAAAATAGCTTGACATGTAGCTTTTTCTGATATTTAATTCTAAATTTACCTCTCCGGTTATTAGTTAATAATGACAGAACTGTCGCTAAAAGAATCAAAACCATTACTATTTCATATGCAAAACACATACGAATAGTTTATAAATAAAACAGCTATCATATTTCTTTACACTTATGAACGGACAGTTCATGAAATTCTCTAGGCCAGAATACTGGAGTGTGCAGCCTTTCCCTTCAGGGGATCTTCCCAACCCAGAAATCCAACTGGGGTCTCCTGAATTGCAGGGGGATTCTTTACCAACTGAGCTATCAGGGAAGTCCCCATCTTTAGAAAAGGAATTTTTAAATGACCACATTTTGGCCTAATTAGTGTGCTACTTAGTTTTGAGGGAATGTCCTTGGTTTTTTTTACTAACATGATGGATTGATAGGTCCTCTCAGATATCTGACTTCCTTTGGGTTAAATGTGTTTTGTAATGCACTTAGAACTAATTGCAATTAGATTTTAAAATTTGAAATGTGAATGTACATATTGAAAAATAAATCACATTTCTTTTTTTCTAAATTGAATGAAGCCATGATCAGGAGTTGTACTGGTGGGTTATTCTGCAGGCCCTCCCCACCTTTGGATGTGATACGTTTCTAGGAATCTTTCAAAAGCAGATACATTTTGTCTGGAGTAACAATAATTAGCATTGTAGAGTTACATTAGAATCTGTTTGAGTGCTCAGTCCCTCAGTCCTGTCTGACTCTTCTGTGACCCCATGGACTCTAGCCCACCAGGCTCATCTGTCCATGGAATTCTCCAGGCAAGAATACTGGAGTGGGTTGCCATGCCTTCTCCAGAGGATCTTCATCTTTTCCAGGGATTAACCCCTTGTCTCTTGGGTCTCCTGCATTGGCAGGCAAATTCATTACCACTGGCCGGGCTGGAAATCCCTTAGAATCTCTACTTTGTCTCTATTCTAGCGTTGTTACTTAGGTCTTGTGCTGTGCTGTGCTTAGTCTCTCAGTCATGTCCAATTCTGTGTGACCCCATGAGCTGTAGCCTGCCAGGCTCCTCTGTCCATGGGGTTTCTCCAGGAAGAATACTGGAGTGGGTTGCTATGCCGTCCTCCAGGTGCTCTTCCTGACCCAGGGATGGAACCCAGGTCTCCTGCATTGCAGGTAGATGCCTTGCCATCTTAGATCTTACTGTGGCTAAAGGGAGTGACCATGTGGGTGGTAGGCAGCGTAGGAAGCATGCTCCTTTAAGCTATGTGGAATCTAGAGGTGCTCAGCGATGTCAGATAAAGTATTTAAGTTGAAGGCTAAACCAAGCTCAGCTTTCCTTCCTCTTTTTTTTAAAAAGTGTTTATTCATGGCTGTGCTGGGGTCTTCGTTGCTGCGCAGGCTTTTCTCTAGTCGCGGTGAGTGGGAGCTACTTTCTGACCCCTGTTCCTTTGGTTCTCCCACAATATAAGTGTGTCTTTCTCAGGGACCTAAAAGCCATTCATTTGAAATGTAATCATCAGGAAAATAAGCCTCTGCTACCGAGTCTCTGTAGGAAGAGAGGTCTAACCTCCATCATGGCCAGCAGGCAGATACAGCTAGATTAAAAGAATTGACACTGCCCAACCCAATCACTGTAGATGGTGACTGCAGCCGTGGAACTAAAAGACACTTGCTCCTTGGAAGAAAAGTTATGACTAACCTAGACAGCATATTAAAAAGCAGAGACATTACTTTGCCAACGAAGGTCCATCTAGTCAAGGGTATGGTTTTTCCGGTAGCCATGTATGGATGTTAGAGTTGGACTAGAAAGACAGCTGAGCGCCGAAGAATTGATGCTTTTGAACTGTGGTGTTGGAGAAGACTCTTGAGAGTCCCTTGGACAGCAAGGAGATCCAACCAGTCCATCCTGAAGGAGATCAGTCCTGGGTGTTCATTGGAAGGACTGATGCTGAAGCTAAAACTCTTAATACTTTGGCCACCTGATGTGAAGAGCTGACTTATTTGAAAAGACCCTGATGCTGGGAAAGATTGAGGGTAGGAGAAGAAGGGGACGACAGAGGATGAGATGGTTGGATGGCATCACCGACTCAATGGACATGAGTTTAAGTAAGCTCCGGGAGTTGGTGATAGACAAGGAGGCCTGGCGTGCTGCAGTCCATAGGGTCGCAAAGAGTCAGACACAACTGAGGGACTGAACTGAACCCTTGGTAATTTTGCACTTTTCCCTTGCCCCTGCTGCTGCCATTTAGTTTTGTTTTTTTTTTTTTTTTAAAAAAAAAAACAGCTTTCTGGATGGGTAAAGTATAGACTATAAAATCCACCCATTCTTAAATGTACAATTAAGTGATTTTCAGTAAATTTACCAAGTTGTGCAGCCATTTCGAGCATTCAGTTTTAGAACATTCCATCAACCCAAGTGCCTATGTACTGTCTTGCCACCCCTGCCCCCAGGCAGACACTACTCTACTTTCTGTCTCCACAAATTTACCTTTTCTAAACATTCAATCTAAATTGAATTATACAATATATGTTTCTTCATCCTACATTCTTCGTTTAACGTGCCCAATCCCTTCTGCACAAGTTGAAATGGAGCTCATTTCTTTCCTCTCTGGTCAGTAGTTACTGAATAAAATCTGTTTTCACTGCTTTAACTAGTATCTGGCTTTATTTTTTACAATAATGCCCATCACCACTACACACACACACACACACACACACACACAGACGAAAATGGTAATTGACTTAAAGGGGTCAATATTTTGCCAAATAAAGACTTTAACAAACCTTATTATGGTTATTTTGTAAAGGAAAGTACATTTTAACACCAAGAATATGTTTAACTTTAAGAAAAATTCAGTTTGTCTTTGTTTTGCCCCAGGGCAGTAAGAACAAGCTCTGTAAACCATATTCCCAATTATGGCAAAAATTTCAGTTGTCTAATGTGACCTGGGCTTTCCAAGTGCTCAGTGGTAAAGAATCTGCCTGCCAATACAAGAGACCTGGGTTTGATCCCTAGGTTTGGAAGATTCCCTGGAGGAGGAAATGGCAACCCACTCCAGTATTCTTGCCTTGAGAATCCCATGGATAGAGGAGCCTGGCGGGCTACAGTTCATGGGGTTGCAAAAGATTCAGACACGACTTAAGATTCCATAACAAAAATGATGTGACTGAAAGAGACTGGTCAACCTTGGACAAAAATAATCTCCGAGGTGATCATTCTAGGTGGAGGATTAGGGGGCCTTTTCCTCAATCTTCCTGTGAGCTTGTAAAGTTCCTAACTGTTTGTGGGGCTCAAGGTAATGGTGGGGGGGACCCCATTACAACTATGATTTTTGCCTATCTAGCAGGATGGGGACTTCACGTTAGAGTTAATTTGGGGGTGGGGAGATTCCCTATACAGTACACTTTGAGGTTAGAAATAAATACCTGTTTTATTCACATTCTTTGGAAATTTTCCCAAAAGAAAAAACCCCCAAGCACCTGGATATCAGCCCGAGCTTTGCAGAAGTGCTTTCAAAATGTTGCTTCCAAATGAGAAGAAGATACTGATGCACATGGCAGTCTCCGTCTTCTCTGGTTCATGCTCTCTGACAGCCTCAGATGGTAAAGGTTGGGATCGGTCCATAGTACACTTCAGGTGTATGTTTCAAAGGTAGAATTCAGAAGTCGCTAACTCATATTAGAGGAGTTCCCTGGTGGCCCAGTGATTAGGACTCTGCTTTCACTGCCAAGAACAAGGGTTCAACCCCTTGTCAGGGGACTAAGATCACCATGCTCCACAGGGCGGCCAAAAAAAAAAAGTCATTTCAGAATATCAGATCATCCTTACACCTGCTTAACTATTTTTGTTGTTTAGTCACTAAGTCATGTGACCCCCATGGCCTGTAGCCCACCAGGCTCCTCTATCCATGGATTTCCCAGGCAAGAATACTGGAGGGGGTTGCCATTTCCTTCTGCCATTTCAGATCTTTCTGACCTGAGGATAGAACCCTCATCTGCTGCACTGGCAGGCAGATTCTTTACTGCTGAGCCACCAGGGAAGCCTGTTCCTTAAATACTTTTCTCCAAATTCTTTATTATTATTCTGCAAAGATAAAGAACTCAATGGCAGCTCTCAACAGTTATGAAAGCATTTTCTGATGAAAAAAAACCCCAAAATAGTCTTTATTTTAAGATATCACTTATGTTTATCTGCACTAGAAATGTGATGTTTATTTTTCCAGTAGTGAAAGTATGTACTGAGCTCTATCTATCCCCACCCTCAGCATCTTAACCTTGGGAGCATTGATTCACTCATTTGTTTATTCAGGAAAGATTTATGATCGTGATGCTTCACATATCATGCTATCTTCTGAGCAGAGTTATAGATACACTACCTGGGATGTCTATTCTCATGGAGCTTAGAGTCTAATAATGTGTACTTGTGAAGCCTGCACTTATCAAAATGCTAAGTGGGGTCAAGGATACCTACTCAGTTGAAATTGAACTTGATTGCATGTAATGAAAACTCAACTATACGGCTTAACTAAAAACAGATTTTAAGTTTCTTTAATAACGAGATAGCTGTTAGTAGGGGTCCAAGACTAAACACAGGCTCTGGTTAGCTTCTTGCTCTGCAATTCAGTCTGAAGTTTCCATCCTTAACTTCTTGCTCAACTACCATGTGATCTAGGCCATGGTCTGCATAATATCTGTCTTTAAAATTTGTTGATGCTTTATATACATGATTAATTTTTATAAATATTCCCTGTGTGCTTAAGAAAATAAAATTTTCTCATTGTTGGATGCAGAACTTTAATACCTGTCCATTAGGTCTAGTCTATTAACTTCAAAATGTTTATCAGCTATATCCTTGCCAATTTTTCTCTGTCCACTTAATAAATCAATCAAGTAAAAGATGTTAAAATTCCTTACTATGATGTTGGGGTTACCAGTTCTTCTACTTCATATACTATAAGGATATTTTATTAGGTACATAGACATTGTTTTCCTAGTTAATTATTGAGTAACATTCCATCAAGCCATCTAAGTTTCGGACACATTTACTTCTTTTTCTGTGGCTACTTTAAAACTTTTCTCTGCTTTTCTGCAGTTTTATTGTGATGTGGCTGGGTGTAAATTTCATTTAGTTATCTCGCTTGGTATTTGTTGAGTGATGTATACACATTTCTTGATGTATAGATTGATGTGTTTCATCAATTCTTAAAAATGTTAGCCTTTTCTCTTGAAATATTTCATCCACCTTTTTCTCTTTCTCTTCTTGTCTTGTGGTTAAAGTTAATTATATTTTGACATTTTGACTTATTGTTTTTATTTCTAATAGTCTCTTTTGTAGATTCCTTTCTTAAAGGAGGAGTATCTCGGGATAATTTCTTCTGACTTGTCTTCTGGTTCACCCACTTTCCCCTTCAGTCCTGTCTAGTTTTCTACAAAAGGCCATCTTATTAACCAAGTTTCTCTCAGAGAAGCAGAATCACTAGGAGACAGATTTACAGGCAATTGACCATATGCAATTGTAGGAGCTGTTAAAAATAATCTGTGTAAAGCTTTTCTCTGAGCCTAGAACTTAGGATCTTCAAGGCAAGGACTAAGGAAGGGGAGCTGGATGTAAAGAGGGAGAGTAGAAATGAGCTAGAATCCCTAGGAGACAAACCAGAACCTGTCTTCATCTCTTACCACACCCAACTTTTGTGATGTGGGTGCTCTGAAGAAAAACCTTGTGTCCTTTATCTTGAAGTTAAACATACCTTGCCCAGAATTTGGAGAAGCTGAAGGAAGATCTGTGGGAAGGTGGGTCAGCTAAAGGTCTGGTTGTTGCCACATAGCAAGAAGGTGAACTAGCAGGTAAATGATAATGTGCATGTATTGCACCAACATCTGTCACCCCGTCACTGACTTTCTTAACATAAAGACAATATGACTGCTATATGACGTCCACCTTCCGAATTTTGTGCAAAATCTCTCTTATAGCCCACTCTAACTGGAAATATGCAAGAATAGGAATCCTGCACAACATATAGCAGCCCAGCCAAGACAACACACTACAGAATCACCAAAACACTTTTCAACTAGGCACCCACGTGTACCTCTTTCACTGGTACTTGACTTCCATCCAGAATAAAGACAATAGCGGGGACTTCCTTGGTGGTCCAGTGGTTAAGAATCCGCTGTCTTCCAGTGCAACGAACACAGGTTTGATCCCTGGTCGGGGAACTAGGAGTAGGAAATGGCAACCCGCTCACTCATTGGCAACCCGAAACATGGACAGAGGAGCCTGGTGGGCTACAGTCCATGGGGTTGAATAAAGTCTGACACAACTGAGCGACTGAACATGAATGGATAGATGGGAAACTAAGATTCCCCCATGCCATGGGGCAACTAAGCCTGCCTGCCACAGCTACCGAGCCCTCACATCACTACTAGAGAGAAGCCCAGGTGCCACAGCAAAGACCCAGTATGGCCAAAAAGAGAAAAGACAAGAGCAAAATCATGCTTTGACCTACTATAGTCCTATTACACCATGTTCAGCCAAGAACATGTTAACCCTCTTCCCTAAAAAAGATAAAAATCTCTTTTCTTTCTGTGGGTTATGTTTATTCTTCTAATTTTTCTTTTAGTTCAGTCACACTCCTCTTTTCATATCAAATAAGTTGAGTAAGGAGATATAAAGTTAACTACTATTAAAACATTATGTGTTAGTAGGGAAATGGGAGGGGGAAGATTTCATATATTTTTTATAATTATATTTATAATTATATTTCACATTTATGTGTACACATGCACATTTATCCCTGGAGAAAGAACTAGCAACCACTCCAGTATTATCGCCTGGAGAATTCCATGGACAGAGGAGCCTGGCGGGCTACCGTTCATGGGGTCACAAAGAGTCGGACACAGCTGAGCGACTAACACTATACACATTTATATGACATTGAGGATGAAATATCCATAACCATTACAACCATTTTTGCTACTGGTCACGCGGTTGTGTTGTTTAATAACTACTTTCTCCCTTTACTTTTTGTTACATTCCCTTTGCCCTGAGCTGTTCTTGGCTCCTTCTTGGTGAATAACTCAGATCTTCATCCCTAAAGGGTTTGGGCCATTAATAATACTGCTTATGGGTTTTTGTTTTCTACTAACTTTAATAATAGGACATAGAATTAATTAGAATACCTCCAAGAATTCTCCTGAGTTTCTTTAACCTCATTGTACAAACAGGATGACTAGATCATTACAATTAATCACCCCAGCCAGTATAATAAGCTCTTTATCTGTTGATTCACTGGCCTAAGAAGTTCTAAGTGGCCAAATGGCTGACTCAAGTTTAATTACTCTATCATCATGTCCCTTGAGGAAGCCTTCCTGCTTTGGGAATTAATCACTCTAGACCAGTGGTTCTCAACATGGGGATGATTTGCCTTCCAGAGGACATTTGGTGATGTCTGGACACATTTTTGTTTGCACAGCTGTGGAAGGAGTGCTACTGGCATCTACTGGGGAGAGGCCAGGCATGTTGCTAAACACCTTATTATGCACAAGACTGTTCCTCACAACAAGGGATTTATTACCCAGTGCAAAATTCCCTATACAGTACATTATAAACCTGTGACTTACCTATTTTTGAACTGGAAGTTTGTACGTCTTTTTCCTTCCCTTACTTCACTCCCTTCCCCTCTGGCAACCACCTATTTGTTCTTTGTATCTATGAGTCTGTTTCTGTTTTGTTATGTTTGTTCATTTCTTTTGTTTTTATAGTTTCCACATATAAGTAAAACCAGGTGGTATTTGTCTTTCTCTGTCTAACACTTCATTTAGTGTGATACTTTTAGGCCCATCTATGTTGCTGCAAATGGCATTTCTTCATTCTTTTTAATGACTGAGTAGTATTCCATTGTATATGTACCCCATCTTCTTTTTTTTTTTTAATGTTTCTTTTTTTTTCCATTTATTTTTATTAGTTGGAGGCTAATTACTTTACAATATTGTAGTGGTTTTTGCCATACATTGACATGAATCAGCCATGGATTTACATGTGTTCCCCATCCCGATCCCCTCTCCCGCCTCCCTCCCCATCCCATCCCTCTGGGTCTTCCCAGTGCACCAGCCCTGAGCACTTGTCTCATGCATCCAACCTGGGCTGGTGATCTGCTTCACCCTTGATAGTATACTTGTTTCAATGCTATTCTCTCAGAACATCCTACCCTCACCTTCTCCCACAGAGTCCAAAAGTCTGTTCTGTACATCTGTGTCTCTTTTTCTGTTTTGCATATAGGGTTATCGTTACGATCTTTTTAAATTCCATATATATGCATTAGTATACTGCATTGGTCTTTATCTTTCTGGCTTACTTCACTCTGTATAATGGGCTCCAGTTTCATTCATCTCATTAGAACTGATTTAAATGAATTCTTTTTAATGGCTGAGTAATATTCCATGGTGTATATGTACCACAGCTTCCTTATCCATTTGTCTGCTGATGGGCATCTAGGTTGCTTCCATGTCCTGGCTATTATAAACAGTGCTGTGATGAACATTGGGGTGCATGTGTCTCTTTCAGATCTGGTTTCCTCGGTGTGTATGCCCAGGAGTGGGATTGCTGGGTCATATGGCAGTTCTATTTCCAGTTTTTTAAGAAATCTCCACACTGTTCTCCACAGTGGCTGTACTAGTTTGCATTCCCACCAACAGTGTAAGAGGGTTCCCTTTTCTCCACACCCTCTCCAGCATTTATTGCTTGTAGACTTTTGGATAGCAGTCATCCTGACTGGCGTGTAATGGTACCTCATTGTGGTTTTGATTTGCATTTCTCTGATAATGAGTGATGTTGAGCATCTTTTCATGTGTTTGTTAGCCATCTGTATGTCTTCTTTGGAGAAATGTCTGTTTAGTTCTTTGGCCCATTTTTTGATTGGGTCATTTATTTTTCTGGAATTGAGCTGCAGGAGTTGCTTGTATATTTTTGAGATTAATCCTTTGCCTTTTGCTTCATTTGCTATTATTTTCTCCCATTCTGAAGGCTGTCTTTTCACCTTGCTTATAGTTTCCTTTGTTGTGCAAAAGCTTTTAAGTTTAATTAGGTTCCATTTGTTTATTTTTGCTTTTATTTCCAATATTCTGGGAGGTTACCCCATCTTCTTTATCCATCCATCTGTCATTGGATATTTAAGTTGCTTCCATGTCTTGGCTATTGTAAGTAGTGCCACTATGAACATAGGGGTGCGTGTATCTTTTCAAATTAGAGCTTTCATCTTTTCCAAATATCTTCCCCGGAGTGGTATTTCTGGATCATAGGGTAACTCTAGTTTTAGCTTTTAAGGGACCTCCATCATGTTTTTCATAGTGTGGCATGCTATTTTTGCTGCACACTATTAGTTAGTCTTAACTCAGATTAAGGAGGATTAAATAGGAAATGAAATACAGTCCATCTCTGGATGGGAGGAGCAGAAAAGTCATATTGTAAAGGATGCAGATATAGGGAAAGGTGGAGAATGGGGGCTGTTGGGGGATATCGACCTACCACAAACATATGTAGCCTTTTATAGTCTTTATCTGAAAAAACTAGTATCTGATACCTTTTCAGGTCAGTTTTTCCTGTTTCCTGATTTTGCTAATTTCTTTTTGGCCATGCCCTGAGGCATGTGGGATCTTAGTTCCCCCACCAGAGATCGAACCCACACCCCCTGCATTGGAAGCTTGGAGTCTTAATCACTGGACTGCCAGGGAAGTCCCTTATCTATCATTTTAATTTCCTTTTGCCGCCTGATTATCTTTTGCTATACACTGGACATTTTATGTGAAAAAGTATGCATGGTAATACTTTGAGTTTTGTAATAGCAGCCCTTTCCTCCAATGAAAGGTTACCACCTTAATTCAATTTTCCCCTTAGTAACGCTTCATGTGTAAAAGAAGGTGACTGCCAACAGCATGACCAACAGGGGAAGGTACAACTTCCCTGGGAAAATGTCTGGCTTCAGAGAACTTCCCTTGGCTTGTCTGTGAAGTAGACCCTGATTTGGGCCAGGAGTCAAACAGTCCTTCCCTAAAAGAAGAAGCAAGCAAGGCTATCGTAGGGTGGGCCAATCTACCTTTTGAGAGTTCTTTTTCAAGATTAACCTTATACTGGCATCATATTAAGCAAAACTAAAAAATTCCCAGTTCCCTGTTTTTCAAGTGTGCTTTATTTTCCTGACTTGATACATTTCTGTCTGCATATGATGCCCGTTTACCTCTAACTTCATCTATTCCAGTGGAAATTACCTCAAGACAAAGCTCAAATAATACCCCTTTCCAGAAGTCTTCCCAACCAATGTGCTTTTTTCTCTTCTGTATCCTCTTAGCACTTAATACCCACCCCCTTTTCCCCCTCCAACTAACCCTGGGCATCTTCATTTCACAAAAGCCCCCTATCAACAGTCTTTTTAAAATAGACTTTGTTTTAGAGCAGTTTTAGGTCTACACAAAAACTAGGAAGTACAAATTGCCCTTGCCCCCCAACATGGTTTACCCCATTCTTTACATCTTAGGTTAGTGTGGTACATTTGTTACACCTGATGAACCAATACCAATACATCAACATCCATAGTTTACATTGGATTCACTCTGTGTTGTATTCAATGGGACAAATATACAATAGTATGTGTCCCTCATCACTGTGAACAGAATAGTTTCACTACCCTAAAAATCTGCTGTGCTCTACCTAATCATTCTTCCTTCCCTACCCCACCCCCAGCCCCACCCTTGACAATTGCTGATTCCAAATAATTGACCAAAAATCCTGGAACTAACAAACAATTAAAGCAAAGTTGCAGCAATACAAGGTTAATATACAAAAGTCAATTGCTTTCATACATACTAGTCATGAATAAATGAAATCTGAAATTAAAAAAGTTACATGAAGACCAAAAAAAAAAAAAAAAACCTCAGGTATAAATCTAACAAAATATGTACATGAATCTGTATGAGGAAAGCTACAAACCTCTGATGAAAGAAAATTAAATAAATGGGCATTCTTTCATTTTTTTTAATTTTAAAAGCCAACTCTCCACTTGTTGAGAATCAGTGACCAGCAGAACAGAGGGGCAACCATTCATTATAGCCTTTGATGGACTTGGGCTGGCTACATAAGACCCCTCCCCCTTTCAAATCAGAGATTCAGAAACTCCTTCCTTCTCAATGATGGTTAACAAAAAATTCTTCAAAACAAAGGTAGCCCCACAGATATGCGGTTACAAATGAAAAGCTCAGGGCCCCAATCCCTGTCTGCTGCAGCAAGAAAAGGTGCCAAAATAAAATATAAATAAGTGTTTAGTATATGTAGTTCCTAAATATTGCATGGGATGTGCTTGAGTTCGTGCTTAGTCGCTGAGTCGTGTCTGACTGACTCTTTGTGACCCTATGGACTGTAACCCGCCAGGCTCCTCTGTCCATGGTATTCTCCAGGCAAGAATATTGGAGTGGGTTGCCATTCCCTTCTTCAGAGGATCTTCCTGACCCAAGGATCGAACCCAGGTGGCCTACATTGCAGGGGGATTCTTTACTGTCCGAGCCACCAAGGAAGTCTGCTGTAGAATCTACCAGTCACAAAATCTGTCCACAGCTGTTTACTCAAGTGTGGAAGGTAACAGTATATTCCTTAGAGGGCTGTTTTGAGGATGAGGTGATCGAAAATGTGAACTGATGCTTGGTACAAAGTGAGTACTCAAATAAATATCAGCTAGAAGCGCGCAAGCGATTTTGCCTCTCCTACCATCTTGCTAGGGCTTCTCCTTTGCCCTTGGACGTGGGGTATCTCGTTAAAGTCGCTCCAGCGCCATACAGTCACAGCTCCAGCTGGGAATACCAGACCACCTGACCTGCCTCCTGAGAAATATGTATGCGGGCCAAGAAGCAACAGTTAGAACTGGACATGGAACAACTAGTTCCTAATCAGGAAAGGAGTACATCAAGGCTGTATATTGTCACCCTGCTTATTTAACTTATATGCAGAGTACATCATGAGAAACGCTGGGCTGGGAGAAGCACAAGCTGGAATCAAGATTGCCGGGAGAAATATCAATAACCTCAGGTATGCAGAAGATACCACCCTGATGGCAGAAAGTGAAGAAGAACTAAAAAGCCTCTCGATGAAAGTGAAAGAGGACAGTGAAAAAGTTGGCTTAAAACTCAACATTCAGAAAACTAAGATCATGGCATCTGGTCCCATTGCTTCATGGTAAACAGAAGGGAAAACAATGGAAATAGTGATAGACTTTATTTTGGGGGGCTCCAAAATCCCTGCAGATGGTGACTGCAGCCATGAAATTAAAAGACGCTTGCTCCTTGGAAGAAAAGTTATGACCAACCTAGACAGCATATTAAAAAGCAGAGACATTGCTTTGCCAACAAAGGTCTGTCTAGTCAAAGCTATGGTTTTTCCAGTAGTCATGTACAAATGGGAGAGTTGAACTATAAAGAAAGCGGAGCGCTGAAGAATTGATGCTTTTGAACTGTGGTATTGGAGAAGACCCTTGAGAGTCCCTTGGACAGCAAGGAGACCCAACCAGTCCATCCTAAAGGAAATCAGTCCTGAATATTCATTGGAAGGACTGATGCTGAAGCTGAAACTCCAATACTTTGGACACCTGAGGGGAAGAACTGACTGCTTTGAAAAGACCCTGATGCTGGGAAAGATTGAGGGCAGGAGGAAAAGGGGACAACAGAGGATGAGATGGCTGGATGGCTTCACTCACTCAATGGACATGTGTTTGAGTAAACTCCGGGAGCTGGTGATGGGCAGGGAGGCCTGGTGTGCCGCGGTTCACGGGATCGCAAAGAGTTGGACACGGCTGAGCAACTGAACTGACGGAGGAGCGCGCACGCATAATTGGTATCATTCCTTAGAAACACTGTGACTTCGGTCGAACAGTTTACACCAACGTAGAGTCAGTCTCAAGGGCTAAGTTTTAAAATTCTACTAACGATTTGAGATAACGTATTAAAAAACTGTTAGTACAGGTAACTGAACAGAATGAGCACAGCGCCTGCGCAGAGCGGCGGGGGCGGGGAGGGCCGGCTTGCGCAGCGCGAGATTGAACGGCGCATGCGCGGTGTGACCTACGGGCGGCGAGCAGCGTGGTGTGGGACCTCCTCGCGCCGGGCTTGTTTCTTTGTAGCTCCCCTGCGCCGGCGCCGAAGAGAATGATGGACTTTGAGAATCTTTTCTCCAAACCCCCAAACCCGGCTCTTGGCAAGAAGTCCGCCACGGATTCTGACCAAAGGTGACGTCTAGTCTTTTCATGCTTTGAACGCAGGGGCTGCAGCCGGGTTCCGCCTCTTAGTTGCTCCGGGAGTCCGCGGGGGCGGCGCCGTGAGGTCCGGCGTGGAGCGCGTGGGTCGACCCGGCGCCCAGAGGTCGTTCGGGGGCAGGAGTTAAAGCCGGGGTTGGGTCCCGATTCGCAGACCGCCGCGGCCAGAGGCGCGGGGAACCTGGGCCCGGGGAGCGGCGGGGTTCAGGCGGCGAGCGGGGTGGGGGCGGGGGAGGTTCAGGATGCTCCCCTTTCTTCGCGCCCAGGTCTCTCTGGCTGGGAGGGAGCCCGCCTGCGGTCCCAGTAGCCTTCCAGACCGTCAGCTCCCGGAGGGACAGAGATCATTTGTGGTTCTCACTACACGTGCTGGGCGTTCTTCGGTAGAAAAAAATGAGTCGTGAAGGATAAACAGCGAGTAGTCATTGAAAAAGCCTAAGTGAAGTGAAGTTGCTCAGTCGTGTCCGACTCTTTGCGACCCCATGGACTGTAGCCCACCAGGCTCCTCAGTTCATGGAGTTTTCCAGGCAAGAGTACTGGAGTGGGTTGCCATTTCCTTCTCCAGGTGATCTTCCCAACCCAAGGATCGAACCTGGGTCTCCCGCACTGCAGGCAGACGCTTTAACATCTGAGCTACCAGGGAAGCCCGAAAAAGCCTAAAGACCAAAATAAAGCAGCGAACTCCATTGGGGTGTATTATTTCCTTTATGTTTAAAGAGGTAGAGACTGCCATGAAGAAAGTGAAAGCTGGGTAGTGGGTAAGGGAGGATGAGATGGTAGGGAAGATGTAGGTCTTTTAAAGAAGGTAGTTAAGGAATGTTTACTAATAACATTGATGAGGAATATTTGAGTAGGGGCAGGAAGGAGGCGAGAGAGGTTGATCATATAGTGGGAAGAGTATTCATGTAAAGGTCCTGAGCTGGAGTAGGCTTGCTGTGATGGAAGCAGAGTGGCCAGAATGACAGCTGCAGTGGTGAGGAAGAAAGGTGGGACTGGAAGAGAAGAACCTGAGAGGTATTGGAATGGAGGGCGGATGGGGAGGGACAGATTGTGTAGGGACTTGCAGTTACCATGGTGAGAACTTTGGCTTTTACCTTGAGTGAGGTGAGAGGTAAGTATAGGAGGGTTTTTAGCTGAGACCTACACATTAGCAGGACCATCTGGTTGTTGAGAGTAGACTGCAGTGGCCAGGAGTAGCTGGGATCCTAGAGTTCGTAGCAAGAAGTGGTCAGGTCTGGGGCGTCTCTGGTGATCCAGTGGTTAGGAGTCTGCCTTGTAATGTGTGGGAAACCGGTTCAATCCCTGGTCAAGGAAGATCCCACATGCCCCAGAGCAACTATCTGTGCACCACAATTACTGAAGCCTTTGTGTCCTTCAGCCCATGCTCCGCAGCCGGAGAAGTCACTGCAGTGAGATCCCGGAGCTCCAAAACTAGAGAAAGCATATGCTGTAGCAAGGAAGACCCAGCAAAGCCAAAAATAATTAAAAATAAATAAAAAAATTTTTAAAGTCGCTCAGTTATGTCCAACTCTTTGAAACCCCATGGACTGTAGCCCGCCAGGCTCCGCTGTCCATGGAATTTTCCAGGTAAGAATACTGGAGTGGGTTGCCACTTCCTTCTCCAGGATCTTCCTTGACACAGGGATTGAACCCGGGGTCTCCTGCATTGTCAGGTGAATTCTTTACTACTGAGCAGTTGGGGCGAAGCTCAATAAAGGGCACATGGCTAGATTTTTTTTTTTAAAGTGATCAGGTAAGGATGTATTTTGAAGACTGGATGGGGAATATGAGAGAGGAATTAAGGTCGACTTCAAGATTTATGGTTTGTATCATTAGGTTAGAGTTGCTGTTTTAAGATTGCAGGGGGATTGTATCAAGAGTTCAATTTTGGATATAAGATTTTGTCTAGTAGATACTTCGGGCTTCCCTGGTGGCTCACATGGTAAAAAATCTGCCTGCAATGCAGGAAACCCGTGTTCAGTCCCTGGGGCAGGAAGATCCCCTGGAGAAGGGAATGGCTACCCACTCCAGTATTTTTGCCTGGAGAATCCCGTAGACAGAGGAGCCTGGTGAGCTACAATCCATGGGGTCGTAAAGAGTCGGGCCTGACTGAGTGACTAACACTGCTACTCCTAGTAAGTATTTTAATTGCCTCTTCTTTTTTCTTTTGGCCAAGTGACATTCAAGATCTGAATTCCTTGACCAGACCAGGGATGGAACCCGTGCCCCCCACAGAGGCAGTGTGAAGTCTTAACCACTGGACTGCCAGGAAAGTCCCTAGTAGACGTTTTGAATAGGAAGTTGGTTCTGCCTGCCTGAACTCAAATCTCAGTTCTGCTCTGCTAGATTTCTGATATGTTTTGTAAACATTCCGTATTCAGTTTTCTTACCTGTAAAATGGGCTTTTTAACAGTAGTATGTATGTGGAGGGCTGTTGTGGTGTGTCTAATGTGCATGAAACAGCAGCCGGCACAGAGTAGGCATAAAGCGCGTCAGATGCTTTGCCTAAGGAGAGTTTGCTTCCTAAAAAAGACAGTTCATGACTAGAAACTACACCAGTGCTAGTCCACAGCATTTGGTTTGTTGGCTCTCGTAACAATGGCCTTGGGCCCTCATGTGATGGATGTGACGCAGGACAGATGAGTGTAGTAACTGTTGGACTGGATGAAACTAACGTCCCAGCTCCTCCTGTAACTCTGAAAGAAGTGCAGAGTCACTATTCCCAGTTCTGTGCTGGCAGTACTTTCTACTTGCAGCATGTTCTTTTGAAATTGTCTAGTCTTTGCCCTTGTAACTCAGACCTTAAGCTTTTATCACATGGTCACTACTTGGCTTCAGCCCCCTGTGTCTATGTGTGTGTTAATCGCTTAGTCATGTCTGATTCCTTGCAACCCCATGGACTGTAGCCCACTAGTCTTCCTCTGTCCATGGAGTTCTCCAGGCAAGAATACTGGAGTGGGTTGCCATTCCCTTCTCCACTCTGTGTCTACAGCATCTACCATTATTTAGGTTTACCTGTATATTTTATTGGCCTCTTTGTTTCTTATAGTTCCCATTTTCATCTTTCTTAGGTTTGTTTTTAGTTTTGTTGGAATATCCTCTAGTAGTCATCTAAGACGGTCTCTGCTTGTTCATCTTCTCAGTTCTAGTGACCCTGAGAACAACTTTTCTTTCTTTTTTTAAAAAATATATTCTTAGCCATGCCATACAGCATATGGGATCATAGTTCCCCAGCCAGGGATCCAACTGCATTGAAAGCAGAGTCTTAACCACCAGACCGCTGGGGAAGTCCCAACAACATTCCTTTTTGATCTTCTCGCTTGAATATAAGTTTGGCTCTCTTCTGACCTCAGAAGGTACCCTGAATTCTACCTGAAATATTCTTCTCCCTGACATTCTTCTTTGTTTTCAATTCTTACATATCTTTTAGGTTCAGAAAACCTTTGGTCCCCATGCTAAGTCACTTCAGTCATGTCTGACTCTGTGTGACCCTATAGATGGCAGCCCATTAGGCTCTGCCATCCCTGGGATTCTCCAGGCAAAAACACTGGAGTGGGTTGCCATTTCCTTCTCCAATGCATGAAAGTGAAAAGTGAAAGTGAAGTCGCTCAGTTGTATATGATTGTTAGCAACCCCATGAACCGCAGCCTACCAGGCTCCTCCATGGGATTTTCCAGGCAAGAGTACTGGAGTGGGGTGCCATTGCCTTCTCAGTCGGTCCCCATATCTTAGGTTTAAAAATGTTCCTCATATATACACCAGTTCTTTTTTTTTTCCATTTATTTTTATTAGTTGGAGGCTAATTACTTTACAATATTGTAGTGGTTTTTGCCATACATTGACATGAATCAGCCATGGATTTACATGTGTTCCCCATCCTGATCCCCCCTCCCACCTCCCTCTCCACCTGATCCCTCTGGGTCTTCCCAGTGCACCAGGCCCGAGCACTTGTCTCATGCATCCAACCTCGGCTGGCAATCTGTTTCACACTTGATAATATACATGTTTCAATGCAATTCTCTCAGATCATCCCACCCTCGCCTTCTCCTAGAGTCCAAAAGTCTGTTCTATACATCTGTGTCTTTTTTTCTGTCCTGCATATAGGGTTATCATTACCATCTTTTTAAATTCCATATATATGCATTAGTATACTGTATTGGTCTTTATCTTTCTGGCTTACTTCACTCTGTATAATGGGCTCCAGTTTCATCCATCTCATTAGAACTGATTCAAATGTATTCTTTTTAATGGCTGAGTAATATTCCATTGTATACACCAGTTATTATCACCCCATATCGAAAGGTCTTTCTTTCTTTCTCCCAAGTAGATAGAAAGTTCTCAGAAAGTTCTCAGACCTTGGGAACAAGGTCTTTTTCATTGTTATATCCCAGGATTTAAGACCCAGAGCCTGGTATATGGTGGATTCTCAGTATTTTTTGAAAGAATAGATGATTTATTTAGCTGCTAATAGTTGACTATTAAGGTTATGTAATTTAAAGTTTAAGCTTTGCAGTTTACTCATAAACGTATGTTGACATTTACTGCTTATCATAATATTGTACATTGCCCTGAAATATTTGGAGTAGAATCTGATTTTGGAATTTCTTTGAGGGCAGGTTGAAGGTAAACCAAAGCAGTGGATGTTAATGCTGTGGTATGAGCCCTTTTCAGGTTGAAAACCCTTTTGTGTTATTTGGTATTTTTGCTATAGAATCAGTGGTGAAATAGATGATACAGAAATTGAAGAAACACAAGAAGAGAAAATAAAATGGAAAGTAAAACTGGAATGTGAGCAAATTCCCAAAAAAGTAAGACTAAGTTGGTGTATTGAAAAAAACAGACAGGAAAGGGTGTGAGAAATTAATCAGAGATTCTGTTTGTCTCATTTTAGTCAGCATTTGAGACAAGGTTACTTATATCAAAGGGAAACTGGTTACACTTTTTAAAGAATTAATCATTTAAGAACTTTTTTGTCATTTAACATGAACTGATTTTAGTGCATTGCTTTTACTTTTGTTTTCTGTATCTCTGAAGTGGTTGTAAACAATTTCAAAAGCTTCTTTCTTTTCAAATTAAAGTTTTGATCTGCTACCTTAGCTAGCCTTAGTGACTTACAGCTTAAAAATTGTATTAGTTTGCTAGGACTGCCATAACAAAGTACCACATACTGAGTGGTGACTTAAACAACAGAAATTTATTGTCTTATGGTTCTTGAGGTTGGAAGTCCAAGACCAAGCTGTTAGGAGGGTTGGTTCCTTCATAAGGCTGTGAGGAAGAGTTGGTTCCGTGCCTCTCCCCTAGCTTCTGGTTGGCTTGCTGGTAGTCTTTGGTCCCCCTTGGCTTGGCTTCCAGAAGCATCATCTTGATTTTTACCTTCATGCTCCGAAAGGCTTTCTCCCTGTGTGAATAGGTCTATGTCTAAATTCCCCTCTTTTATAAAGACACAAGACATATTGGATTAAAGCCTATCCTAATGACCTCATCTTTAATTATACATATAATGACCCTATTTCCAAATGTGGTCATGTTCTAAGGTACTGGGCGGTTAGGACTTCAATTTGGGGAGGACACAGCCAACCCACAGCAAAGCCAATATCTGCTTCTCTCTTGCTTTTTCTCTTTTGGAACTTTTGTTACTGTGAACTTTAACACACTACAAAAGAATGAGTTCAAATTGGCGGTGAGATCTGCAAGACACACATGGCCTTTAATATGATACTGTTATACTCAGCTTTATATAAGGATACAGGGCTGAAAGTTCAGCATTTTCATCTCAGAAAGCCTCTCAGCTACCCAAGTACATAACTTCTTTTGCCCTTTGGGGCATATATGGCTGCTGTAGACAAGAGCCCTAATTGAAACTGAGAAATGATAGCTTGAATTTCCCAGACCTTTTCACTACTTAAAAAAAAATTTTTTTTTGGACTTCCTTGGTGGTGCAATGGATAAGAATTCGCCCACCAAGGCAGAGGACACAGGTTCGATCCCTCCTCAAGGAAGATTCCATATGCTGCAGAGCAACTAAGGCTGTGTTCCACAGCCGCTGAGCCTGTGCTGTAGAGCCGGGGAGCTGCAGCTACTGAGCCCCTGCTCCACAACAGGAGAAGCCACTGCACTGAGAAGCCTAAAACTAGAGAAAGGCCTGTGTGGCAACGAAGACACAGCACAGCAAAAAAAGCAAAACACCTCTTTGTGCACCGCCACTACTGCACCCACGCGCTAGAGCCCACAAGCCACCAGCCGCTGCAGTGAGACGCGCACGTGCCGCAGATGACCCCCACGCGCCGCAGATGACCCCCACGCGCCGCAGATGACCCACACGCGCCGCAGATGACCCCCCGGCGCCGCAGATGACCCTCACGCGCCGCAGATGACCCCCACGCGCCGCAGATGACCCCCACGCGCCGCAGATGACCCCCACGCCCCGCAGATGACCCCCACGCGCCGCAGATGACCCCCACGCGCAGCAGATGACCCCCACGCGCCGCAGATGACCCCCACGCCCCGCAGATGACCCCCACGCGCCGCAGATGACCCCCACGTGCGCAGATGACCCCCACGCGCCGCAGATGACCCCCACGCCCCGCAGATGACCCCCACGCGCCGCAGATGACCCCCACGCGCCGCAGATGACCCCCACGCCCCGCAGATGACCCCCACGTGCGCAGATGACCCCCACGTGCCGCAGATGACCCCCACGCGCCGCAGATGACCCCCACGCGCCGCAGATGACCCCCACGCGCCGCAGATGACCCCCACGCGCCGCAGATGACCCCCACGCCCCGCAGATGACCCCCACGCGCCGCAGATGACCCCCACGCGCCGCAGATGACCCCCACGCGCAGCAGATGACCCCCACGCGCCGCAGATGACCCCCACGCCCCGCAGATGACCCCCACGCGCTGCAGATGACCCCCACGCGCCGCAGATGACCCCCACGCGCCGCAGATGACCCCCACGCGCCGCAGATGACCCCCACGCGCTGCAGATGACCCCCACGCGCCGCAGATGACCCCCACGCCCCGCAGATGACCCCCACGTGCGCAGATGACCCCCACGCGCCGCAGATGACCCCCCGGCGCCGCAGATGACCCTCACGCGCCGCAGCTGGAGAGAGCCTGCGCACAGCAGTGAAGACCCAGCACAGCCAAAATAAGTAAATCATATTACTTAAAAAATTTTAGTATTAATCACATAAGGCCACTTAAAGGTCCCCACTACATATATAACCCCATACAGGATACAGGCAGATACAAACTTCTATGGTTATCTTAAGGAGTTTCTCAGAAACAATACTGTGAGAATGTAGACACCTGGATTAGTTGTAACTAGGCTTACTTCAGGCCAGGCTCTTTCCTTACAAGTGTATAAAATGTAAGTGTATCACAGTTAATTAAAAAGTGAACTCAAGTAAACATTGAGTCCAAGAAAGCTCTACCCACAGCGCTTCTCATGCCTCCTTTTCTCAGTCGTGTTCCTTTTTTTCCTTCCAGAGATGAGTCCTATCCCAACTTGTGTACTAATCACTTGCTTCTTCTTTGCAGTTTTCCTGCTAATGCTGTCCTCAAGAGTGCCGTTTTCTTGTGGCTGTTTTTTCACTTGATAGAATAGTGTTGTATGTGTCCTTTTTGTTGTATGTGTCCTTTTTCTTAACGTTATATTTTTGAGACTCATAGTATGCATAATGTATACTTACAGAATATGCATAGTGCACACAAGTGGTGTGTGCATTTGTTCATCTTCTTCACTGCGTAGCACTCCATCATTGGAGTATACTGGTTGCTGACGTTTGGCCTCACTTCCAGCTTTGGAGGCTGTGACCGGCGCTGCTCCATCTCAGTCGCCTCCTGCTGTACTTCGCCTCTGCATTACCTTGGAGTAGCACCGCTGGGTCTTAGAGGATGAGCATCTTTCCCTTTGCCATGATGCCAAGCTGTATTCCAAAGTCATTCTACTGATTTTTATTGCCAAAGGTGGTATATGAGAGTCTGTATTTCTACACAGATATCTCCACACTTCCTTAAATTTTGCCCTCTGGTGAGATACCTTCATTGTCATTTAGTTTGCATTTTATTGATTACTGTTAAGATGGAGCATCTTAAAAAAAAAAAAAAGATGGAGCATCTTTTCATATTTGTCCAATTTCGATTTCCCTTTTTTGTGTGTCAGCTTAAGTCTTTTTGCTTTTTTTTCTTTTTCCTTTATTCTGGATATAGGGGATTGTTTTTCCCCCTGCCCTGTGTGGATTATGTGTTGCAAGTATCAGCTCATATTGTAGCTTTTTTCCCAAGTTAATAGCAATTTTTGATAACAGGTTAAAATGATTTTAGTGTATTCAAGTTTATTCATCTTTTCTTCATAGTTAATGCTTTATGTGTTTTTTTTTTTACGTCTTCTGAGATAATAAAAATATTCCCATACAGTGTGATCTAAAAGTTTTGTTGTTTTTCCTTTTCCATTTAAGTTTATAATCACAATTAATTTTTGTGTTTAAAAAATTTTTTTGTGTTTACTATGAGGTAGAGGGGACAGATTGTGGATTACTTTTTTTTCCATTATCCTACCCAGTTGTTCCAACACCATTCACTGGGGGAAAAGGTGGTTCTTTTCCCCCCATGAATCTTCAGTGTCACTGTTGTCAAAAATCAAGTGTTTGGGAAAAAAACGTGCTTGTGTTCTGATGGATCCATTTCTAGAGTCTCTGTTCTCATCCGCTGGTGTATGTGTCTGCACCTCCCCTCGAGGCCTCCTTGCATTGATCAGTGTAGCTCAGTGATGATGGTTTGGGTGTCAGGCAGGCACGTCGTCGCACACTGTTTTCTTCTTCAGCTGTCTCGGCTGTTCTCAGCCCTTCGTATTTCCATATAACGTTTAGAAATAGTTTACCAAGTTCCACAGAAAACCCTGGTGGGACTTTCACTTGGGAATGCATTGAGACTGTAGATCATTTGGGAGAGAATTGGCATCTTTAGAGTATTGGATTGTCCAGTCTTTAGGTCCTTTTTTAATTGTCTTAGCAGTGTTTTATAAATTTCTTTGTAGATATATTATATACCTTTTGTTAGATTTAATGCTGGGTGTCTGATTAGGCTTTTGTGAATTACGTCTTTTTTTTTTTAAGCACGATTTCTAACTTATTTTCATTTAGCTGGCATGCTCTGTTATATAGGGAATGCCTGGGATAAAGCTTTTGAGTTCTTGTGACCGTTTCTGAAAATACTGACTTTATCCACATAGCTGATAGGTATTTTGGCTGAAATAGAATTAAGCTTGAGGTTATTCGCCCCATTTTCTTCTGCTGTCCTTGTCGCCAGTGTGACGTCTTGCCAGTCTGGTTCTAGTCATTTTGTAAGCATCCTGTTCTGGGAGCTTTTAGATTCTTCTCTTTATTCTCAGTATTGTTAGAGACTATGAATCTTCTCATTCATTGTGCTTAAGTATTTGGTGAGACTATTCATACCCTTCATACACAGGGAATGTGTTTTATTTTTATTCTTTGTCTTTTATCTTTATATTCTAAGAAACTTCCTCTTTATCTTCATTTCATGAGTCATAATTTAATGATTCAAGGGTTCTTTCTTGTTCTGCTGTCTTGTTATAACTTTCTAGCATTTAAAGAAAAAATACCATCTTGATATCTTTGTGTATTTGTTTAAAAATTTTGTGTTCTTTTCTTTTCCTGGAATTGTATTTCTTCTTCTGGGCCTGGTTTTCTTTTTCCTGCTTTTTTGTTTTCTGCTCTCGATCTCATTTGCTTTGCTCTCAGACTTCTCACTGCAGTGGCCTCTGTTCAGAGCGTGGGCTCTGGAGCACAGGTCGACAGTTGTGGCTACGGGCCTAGTTGCTCTGTAGCGCGTAGGATCTTCCTGGATCAGGGATTCAGCCTGTGTCTCCGGCACTGTCTTCACCACTGAGCCACCAGGGAAGCCCTGCTTTTGTTTTTCTTTGTGTCCTTTGAATTAAGAAAGGTCTGGAAAGTCGATGAAAGTCCTTTGCTGGTCTCTTGGTGAGTCTCCATAGGCATTTCTTCTCAATGGGAAGCCTGATTGGGCGCTTGATACCTGAGTGGGCTGTGCGCATCTGTAGGCTTCCAGCAGCATAGTCGTTCTTAACCCTTTATCTGCCATGTATCCCCTTTGGCAGTCTGGCAAAGCTCTTGGGCCCCTTCTCAGAAAAATATTTTTAAGTGAATGAAATAAAATATGTTGGGTTATAATGGAAGTTTATTCTATTGAAACACAGTTATCAAAATATTAAGAAATGAGGTAAGAGTAATATATTCTTTGTTCATGTACTAAATAATTAGATCCAGCAGTAGGTCTCATTATTGTGTTGTAGGTCTAAATATTATGTTGACAGAGTGATGAACATAAAACATAACTTTGAGATCTGCGGTAAGTATAATGTGTAAAAGTCCCTGTGATTTCTTAGTACTCATATAAGAAGACTTGGCACTTATCAGACATTTTAATAAATTTCTTTAGAGAATACCCTCTCTTTTGCATGGGGTAAATTTTTGTTTGATTATATTCTGGGTTGAGAGGGGGTGGTCAGAGATAATTTGTTACAATAGCTTTTTTTTTTTAATGTAGCATTTTAGTTCATTCTTGTTTATAGCCCTATTTCTCACACTGCAACCTAAGCCCAACCTCCAAATTATACCTTGCTTTATGTTTGTCAAAAATTTGCCAGGAATTTGTTGAACCCTTCTTAATTCCTTCCTGACGAATTGTACTTCATTTTCCCGCTCCCTATGCACACACTCTTTTGAGACTATTAATTTTTACATTTCTATACTTTTATTTCTGTGGAATTTCAGGAGGCCATACTAGTTCTATAAACCATTCTGAATCAAGCACAAGAAAATCTTTTACTTAAAAGAGGAGAAAAATACTTCAGACTTTCTTATGAAACGGGGATAAGTTGTAATATTGTGTTCTTACAGTTTCTAAGTTATATACAGAACAACAGACATCAGAGCAGTGAGTTTATAGCAGCTGCATGAGGACATATTTAAGCAATCCTTGTGTTAATATGTTGTGTATCTCAGTGCCCTCTGAAAAGAATCATGTCCATTAGAAATGCTTCTCTAATGTATGGGCTTCCCTGGTGGCTCAGATGGTAAAGAACGCACCTGCGAATGCCAGAGATACATAAGAGACGTTGGTTCAATCCCTGGGTCAGGAGGATCCCCTGGAGGAGGGCATGGCAACCCACTCCAGTATTCTTGCCTGGAGAATCCCATGGACAGAGGAGCACATTGGGCTACAGTCCATGGGGTGGCAGAGAGTCGAACGCGACTGAGTGAAGAGCACTCTCACTTTCCCTAATGTATAATGAGGCGGCATAGCTGATGATTGTCCTGGCTTTATAATGTTACCAAGTCATCTCCTCTCTTCATTTAACACAAGTAAGTCACTTCTGTTGCTGCTTGTAGAGAAAAGGGCTGCTTCGGGACTGCAGGCCCGTGGGTCTTGGAGGGTGGGGTGAGGTGGGGGACATGTGACAGCGCTCACCTGGGTCCTTGCAATGCTTTGATTCAGATGCACTGACTGGAGCCCCATGGTTGTGCTAAACTTCATGTCCACTGTTGCTCGCTGAATGACTCTTTTCGGTTCTCCCTGTGCCTGCTTCCCTGGTGGCTCAGAGGGTAAAGCATCTGCCTGCAATGTGGGGGGCCTGGGTTCAATCCCTGGGTTAAGAAGATCCCCTGGAGAAGGAAATGGTAACCCAGTCCAGTATTCCTGCCTGGAGAATCCCATGGATGGAGGAGCCTGCTGGGCTACAGTCCACAGGGTCGCAAAGGGTCAGACATGACTGAGTGACTTCACTTTCTTAGCCTGCTAAATTATGTGAAAGGCTGAAACCAAGGTAAATTTAGTTCTCCTCACAGCCCCACCCATCAACAGATATTTGGATTAAAGACGAACTGAGCATGGCCCTGCCCATCAGAACAAGACCCAGATTCCCCCAGAGTCGGTCTCTCCCATCAGGAAACTTCCACAAGCCTCTTTTCCTTATCCATCAGAGAGCAGACAGAAATGAAAACCACAATCACAGAAAACTAACCAAACTGATCACATGGATCACAGCCTTGTCTAACTCAGTGAAACTATGAGCCATGCCGTGTAGGGCCACCCAAGGTCATGGTGGAGAGGTCTGATAGAATGTGGTCCACTGGAGAAGGGAATGGCAAACCACTTCAGTATTCTTGCCTTGAGAACCCCATGAACAGTATGAAAAGGCAAAAAAGACACTGAAAGATGAACTCCCCAGGTCGGTAGGTGCCCAATATGCTACTGGAGAAGAGTGGAGAAATAACTCCAGAAAGAATGAGGGGACAGAGCCAAAGTGAAAACAACACGAAGTTGTGGATGTGACTGGTGATGGAAGTAAAACCTGATGCTTTAAAGAAAATATTGCATAGGAACCTGGAATATTAGGTCCATAAATCAAGGTAAATTGGAAGTGGTCACACAGGAGATGGCAAGAGTGAGTATTGACATTTTAGGAATTGGTGAGTTTAATTCAGATGACCATCATATCTAGTACTGTGAGCAAGAATCCCTCAGAAGAAATGGAGTAGCCCTCATAGTCAACAGAAGAGCCCAAAATGCGTTCAGCACAGTCGCTCAGTCGTGCCCGACGCTTTGTGGGACCCTGTAGGCTGCAGCACGCCAGGCTGCCCTGTCCATCACCAACTCCCGCAGTATACACAAACTTGATGGACTGGTTGGATCTCCTTGAAGTCTTTCAAGAGTCTTCTCCACACCACAGTTCAAAAGCATCAATTCTTCTCTGCTCAGCTTACTTTATAGTCCAACTCTCACATCCATACATGACCACTGGAAAAACCATAGCCTTGACTAGATGGACCTTTGTTGGCAGAGTAATGTCTCTGCTTTTTAATATGCTGTCTAGGTTGGTCATAACTTTTCTTCCAAGGAGTAAGTGTCTTTTAATTTCATGGCTGCAGTCACTATCTGCAGTGATTTTGGAGCCCAATAAAATAAAGTCAGCCACTGTTTCCCCGTCTGTTTGCCATGAAGTGATGAGACCAGATGCCATGATCTTAGTTTTATGAATGTTGAGTTTTAAGCCAACTTTCTCACTCTCCTCTTTCACTTTCATCAAGAGGTTCTTTAGTTCTTCTTCACTTTCTGCCATAAGGGTGATGTCATCTGCATATCTAAGATTGTTGATATTTCTCCCGGCAATCTTGATTCCACGTTGTGCTTCCTCCAGCCCAGCATTTCTCATGATGTACTCTGCATATAAGTTAAATAAGCAGGGTGACAATATACAGCCTTGATGAACTCCTTTTCCTATTTGGAACCAGTCTGTTGTTCCATGTCTAGTTGTAACTGGTGCTTCCTGACCTGCATACATATTTCTCAAGAGGCAGGTCAGGTGGTCTGGTATTCCCATCTCTTTCAGAATTTTCCAGTTTATTGTGATAAACTTGCAATCTCAAAAATGACAGAATGAGATCTGTTAGTTTCCAAGGCAAACCATTCAATATCACAGTAATCCAAGTCTATGCCCCAACCACTAATGCCAAAGAAGCTGAAGTTCAATGGTTTTATGAACACCTACAAGACCTTCTAGAACTAACATCCAAAAAAGATGTCCTTTCATCATAGGGGACTGGAATGCAAAAGTAGGAAGTCAAGAGATACCTGGAGTAACAGGCAAGTTTGGCCTTGGAGTACAAAATGAAGCAGGGCAAAGGCTAACAGAGTTTTGCCAAGACAGTGCACTGGTCATAGCAAACACCCTCTTCCAACAACACAAGAGAAGACTCTACACACAGACATCACCAGATGGTCAATACTGAAATCAAACTGATTATATTCTTTGCAGCCAAAGATAGAGAGTCTCTATACAGTCAGCAAAAACAAGACCAGGAGCTGATGGTGGCTCAGATCATGAACTCCTTTATTGCAAAATCAGACTTGAAGAAAGTAGGGAAAACCACTAGACCATTCAGGTATGACCTAAATCAAATCCCTTACAATTAGACAGTGGACATGATAATAGATTCAAGGGATTAGATTTGATAGAGTGCCTGAAGAACTATGGATGGAGGTTTGTGACATTGTACAGGAGGCTGTGATCAAGACCATCTCCAAGAAGAAGAAATGCAAAAAAAAAAGGCAAAATGGTTGCCTGAGACCTTACAAATAGCTGAGAAAAGAAGAAAAGTAAAAGGCAAAGGAGAAAAGGAAAGATACACCCATCTGAATGCAGAGTTCCAAAGAATGGCAAGGAGAGATAAGAAAGCCTTCCTCAGTGATCAATGCAGAGAAATAGAGGAAATCAGTAGAATGGGAAAGACTAGAGATCTCTTCAAGAAAATTAGAGATACCAAGGGAACGTTTCATGTCAAGATGGGCACAATAAAGATCAGAAACAGTATAGACCTAACAGAAGCATAAGATATGAAGAAGAGGTGGCAAGAATACACAGAAGAACTATACAAAAAAGATCTTCATGACCCAGATAACCATGATGGTGTGATCACTCACCTAGAGTCACACATCCTGGAATGCCAAGTCAAGAAGGCCTTAGGAAGCATCACTATGAACAAAGCTAGTGGAGGTGATGGAATTCCAGTTGAGCTATTTCAAATCCTAAAAGATGATTCTGTGAAAGTGCTGCACTCAATACGCCAGCAAATTTGGAAAACTCAGCAGTGGCCACAGGACTGGAAAAGGTCATTTTTCATTCCAGTCCCAAAGAAAGGCCATGCCAAAGAATGTTCAAACTACCGCACAGTTGCACTCATCTCACACGCTCGTAAAGTAATGCTCAAAATTCTCCAAGCCAGGCTTCAACAGTACGTGAACTATGAACTTCCAGATGTTCAAGCTGGATTGAAAAAAGGCAGAGGAACCAGATATCAAATTGCCAACATCCATTGGAGCATAGAAAACGCAGGAGAATTCCCGAAAAACATCTATTTCTGCTTTATTTACTATGCCACAGCCTTTGACCATGTGGATCACAATAAACTGGGGAGAATTCTTAAAAGAGATGGGAATACCAGACCACCTTACCTGCCTCCTGTGCAGGTCAAGAAGCAACAGAACCAGACGTGGAACAACGGAGTGGTTCCAAATTGGGAGAGGAGTACGTCAAGGCTATATGTTTTCACCCTGCTTATTTAACTTATATGCAGAGTAGTACATCATGCAAAATGCTGGGCTGTGTGAAACACAGGCTGGAATCAAGTTTGCTGGGAGAAATGCCAATAACCTCAGATATGCAGATGACACCACCCTTATGGCAGAAAGAGAAGAGGAACTAAATAGCCTCCTGGTGAAAGTGAAAAAGCTGGCTTAATACTCAGCATTCAGAAAACAAAGATCGTGGCATCTGGTCCCATCACTCATGGCAAATAGATGGGGAAACAATGGAAACAGAGACTATTTTCTTGGGCTCTAAAATCACTGCAGATGGTGACTGCAGCCACGGAATTAAAAGATACTTGCTCCTTGGAAGAAAAATCATGACAAACCTAGACAGCATATTAATAAACAGAGTCATTTCTTTGCCAACAAAGGTCCATCTAGTCAAAGCTGTGGTCTTCCCAGTAGTCATGCATGGATGTGAGAGTTAGAGCATAAAGAAAGCTGAGTGCCGAAGAATTGATTCTTTTAAACTGTGGTGTTGGAGAAGACTCTTGAGAGTCCCTTGTACCACAAGAAGATCCAACCAGTCCTTCCTAGAGGAGATCCATCCTGGGTGTTCATTGGAAGGACTGATTCTGAAGCTGAAAGTCCAATACTTTGGCCACCTGATGCAGAGCTGACTCATTGAAGAAGATGGTGATGCTAGGCAGGATTGAAGGCAGAAGGAGAAGGGGATGACAGAGGGTGAGATTGTTGGATGACATCACGGACTCGATGGACATGTTTTGAGCAAGCTCCAGGAGTTGGTGATGGACAGGAAAGCCTGGCGTGCTGCAGTCCTTGGTGTTGCAAAGAGTCGGACACAACTGAGCAACTGAACTGAACTTGACAACTGGGCTTTTTACAAATAAACTGTTTAATTGAAACATATCATCCATACCGGTTGTAATAATAAATCTTGATTAACCCTGGTGTCTCCAAGTATAGACACCCGTGTAACCTGTCCTTGGGAGTGTTTCTACGCCGAGTGCTGGAAGGTGTCTGCTGCTTGGGCTGCTTGGTGGTTTCTTGTCATCATTGCTGCCGCATCCCCTGCCACCAGTGTTCTGGGTTAACGGGAGGAAGTAGACTTTGGTAGCTGGCGTAGTGGATTTCCAGTTGGGCCATTTTAGTTTACTTGCACTTGATGACGAGTTACTGAATTAAACCATGTGAAAGGATAGTCAATGCAAAAGGAGAAATAAAATGTGGACTATAATACTGTAGTTCTTTAATAGCAAATAATTCAGTTGTGGGGCTTTAGTCTTTCAATCTAGTAAAGTACACCCAGTGAACAGATTGAGTCTTCCCTCAAAACATCTTTTAAGTATGGATGCATGTGTTTTGTTTTTTTTTTTAATTCCAGAAAATTTCATATGCATACAAGCAGAAAGAATAGCATATGAAACTCTTGTGTTCCCATCAGTCAACTTCAACAACGATCAGTTCACAGTCTTTATTTCTCCTTCTTGGCCAGATTGTTTCAAATCATGCTAGGTTTTTAAATTTGAAAATTTAATTTTTACTTAGTTTAGGCACTCTGGAAGCTCTACATCTCCAAAAAATTTGCAACATAGGAAATCAAGAAGTAAGGACTATGATGCATATAGTGATGATGACATATGCAGTCAGGAGCCAGAAGATAATTTCGCTAAGGAGCTTCAGCAGTACATACAAGCTAAAGAGTTGGCAAGTGTCACTCAGTCCTTACTGTGTCCAGAAGCATCTGTGAAGAAAGAGACAGCAAAGGGGACCCAGAAAGGTAAGGGTCAAACTGTTTGAACATTTAAAGTTACCTGGAGGCGTAGTCATCGTTGTCCATGGATGGAATTGGGGGTGGGGTCTGCATTTTATCTCATGATAAGATCAGATTTTCTTGGATCTTGACACCAAATGTGAGCTGGTCACTTGGTGTACAAATGCTCAGTTTGCAAGAGGAGTGGAGAGTGCAGCAGAGTTTTCAAAGGATGACCACTTTGGGACTCCCCTGGTGGTCCAGTAGCTAAGACTCTGAACTCCCAATACAGGGTGCCCAGGTTCGATCCTTGGTCAGGGAACTAGATCCTATATGTGGCACCTAAAAATCCCCTGTGCACAACAAAGACCTGTAAGGCCATACAAATAAATAAATAATTTTCAAAGGAAAAAAAAAAAGCAGAGGACACGACAACTTTGCAGTGCTAGATCCCTGGCCTCAGAGTATGTGAAGGACAGGAAATACCTTCTCGGGTTGCTTTCCTTTGAAGAAGAATAGACTGGGATAATAGTGTATGAGACTAAACTCAGGAATATATTCCTTTTTATAAATATTTATTTTATTTATTTATGTTTGGCTGCATCAAGTGTTAGTTGCTTCGTGGCATGTGGGATCTTAGTTCCATGACCAAGGGTCAGACCCATGTGCCCCACATTGCAAGGCAGACTCTTAACCACTGGACCACCAGGGAAGTCCCCCAGGAATATATTCTTTTAGATTACTAAAATTAAGCCACAGATATGACAATAAGGGACAATTGTAAGTAAAATTCTTAATCCTCTCCTTTTTTTCCCTGTTCAAATGTTTTTCTATTTAAAATGGATCTATAGATCAACTTAATCTATATAAAGTGTTTTCAGTGAATAATCTGGTAGCCATATATGAGGTCCTTTGAAGCTTTTACTATGGTGGCACTATAGCAATTCCTAATGAGATCCATCGTACTTTGAACACTTAAAAAGAATCTGGGCTGGTGGCTCGCAAGAATGATTTTGTTAATTATCTTGCTTTTTTTCCTGGCAATGCCTTATATATTTTCACAAGGAATGAATTTGGGATCTAGAGTATATTAATCCCATAGCTGCTGGAAAGACAGGTCCACATCATCCCAGTTTTTACTTTTTGAATAGTGGAGAACTTCTGCATTATTATAGAATATCCCTCTTAAGAGTAAATTGCTAGTGTCATTTTATATTGTCTTTAAGTTAAATTTTTGTTGTTGTTGTTTTTAGCTGTTAAGCGAAAAAATAAAAACCTTAAAGCTGCTCACAAGAATGGTAAAAGGAAGAAACTGAAGCGAGAGGGGCCTGGCCCTGGAGACAGAGGAGATGCTGCCCTGAGGAGCAGTGGCACACAGGGCCAGGTATGAGAGTCCACGTGTGTCGGAAGGCCCTGGTGGGGTCGCCTCACCCGCAGCGGGTCCCCACGTGCTTCCTTCTCCCTGTCAGGCTCCCTTCCTCACACTCAAGGCTTAGTGTCGTACCTGCCGCCCCTGAATACATGCACACAAGCCCCTGATTTCTGAGCGCTGTGCTGTCTGTGACTGTGGAAGAACAGATGTGGGAAGCAGGGAAAAGAGAAGATAGCCACGTGTGCATGTGTGCTCAGTCGTGTCCAGCTCTTTGCGACCCCGTGGACTGCAGCCCGCCAGGCTCCTCTGTCCATGGGATTTCCCAGGCAAAAATACTGGGCTGGGTGCCATTTCCTTCTCCAGGGAATCTTCCCAACGCAGGGACTGAACCCACATCTTGTGTGTTTCCTACACTGGCAGGTGGATTCTTTACCACTACGCCACCTGGGAAGCCCAAACCACTGGACTGCCAGGAACGTCCCTAGATAGCTGTGAGGGCATTCCAAAGGCCGTTGGTCTATTGGTTTTTGACTCCCCCTGGAAATTAAAAATGAATATTTTTGAGACACCCCCTACCAGATACCAGACCCCCCACCCCCTGTGGTGTTTTTATTTTGCTCTCTAGAAGTTCTTCTTGTTCTGCAGATGTAATCACAGTAGAGCAGTAAGTGACTCCTTTGGACTCTACTTTTCTGAGGGCTTCTGAGCTGGATGGCAGCCATTTGTGAAGCTTGGTTCAGGACACAAGAGTTAGAGCTTGGTAAAATATTAGAAACACCAAGTATTATAGACTGAAATGTATTTATATAAAATTTGTTTTACAAAAGACGAGTGTGAAGCCATAGGGTTTAGGTGACTAACTGTGGTCACCCAGGGCCAGGCAGGGCTGGACTCAGGCGGTGTTCCCTTTCCTTTGGTTTGGATTGACCCAAGCGATTATTCCACCATAACTGACAGCTCTTCTACATGAGGAACACATTGTAAACATGTTTGTTAGAATTTAACCACACGGTCAAATAAAACCGAGAGTTAAAACTGGCATACTTGTTAGGCACCTGGTTTTGATAGTGCTGAGTGGAGTTTTGACATTGTTACAGAGCAGCTCACGTAAGCATACAGTCAGCTCCCTTTGTACTTGTGGAATTCCTAAGGCCTTACGGAGGAACACCACACGTAGGTGCTGTAAGTTGTACCACAAGTTAACATGCTGAAAGTTTATTTCTAAATAAAATTCCCCTTTCGTTTTTATATGAAAGTCCCCTTTTGTTTTCATACCTTTATCATCATCTTTGAGGGTCTGTTTCTAATTATGTGTATTAATTTGAGCTCATCAGTATACTCAGCTCACACCTAGTGAGCCTGTCATTGAAATGAAAGATTATACTACTTTCGGTTTACCTTTTGATTTTGAGGTTTGTCCCCAGTGTTCTAAAGAGCCTTGTTCTTAGACTTCACTGTTTATCACAATGAGTGGAACTTACCTTTTAAAAATTTTTTAATTTTTTAAGTGAGGGCATGTACATTACAATCTTCAGGTGGTGCAGTAAGAAAGAATTGGTAGGTAAAGAACGCACCTACCAATTCAGGAGCTGCAGGAAACTCAGGTTCAGTCCCTGGGTGGGGAAGACCCCGTGGAGGAAGAAATGGCAGCCCACTCCAGTACTCTTGCCTGGAGAGTCCCATGGACAGAGGAGCCTGGCGGGCTGCAGTCCATGGGGTCGCAAAGAGCCGGACATGGTTAGCATGCAGTCAAGATACAATAAAAATTCAGATTGCACAAACACTAATGTTCAGTGATGGAATGATACTGAAACTGACATTCATTCATTTGTTTCAAATGATGTGCAAAAATCCAGGTCTTACCTGAAGGGCAATTCAGAAGAATTACTTTTTAGTGTTTTAAAAGGTGGGTTAAGATAATTTTGTACAATGGAATAAAATGTTTAATCTCCTATTTCTCACATTTAGTTTTTTGTTTTTGTTTTCATAGAATGGGAAACCTAAAGAGCAGCAGCAGCCTGTGAGAATGAGTCAGGGGTTCATCAACCAACATACGGTGCAACGCCAGGGAAAGCAAATTTGTAAATATTTTCTTGAAAGGAAGTGTATTAAGGTATAGTGTAAGCAAAAGTACATTAAGATGTAAGGTATAGCAAAAACGTTCTAAAACTAGCTCCTGTTTCTGTTAGACACTCCAAAAGCATACTTGTATAATTTTAGAACTGTTTTCTTTCTGGAAAGGTTTCAAGTAGAAAATTTTACTGAAATATTCTTTTGTATTTAAGAAAGTAGTAATGTAATTCCACAGTGATAAGAGAACAGACTGTGTATGATTTTAATACCTTTAGACCATGAAATTTTTGTACCTTGTTTTATGTCTCTGAAAATAGATAATTTTTTTTAAATGCTTTGTGTTAAAAATGCTAAGGACTTGATAAATGGCAAGCCAATATATGTAATACAATGCGGTTACAATAGCTCTTTAAAAATCAGACTATACTGCTTCTAACTAAGGCTTTGTTTTCTTCTGGAATCATTTGCTTATTCAGAATTAAGTAGGAATTATAATGGCTTAACTGTGAGAAATGGCTTTTCCTTGTTTCTTCCTTTGGCCCAGGGAGATCAATGTAAATTTGATCATGATGCAGAGATAGAGAAGAAAAAGGAAATGTGTAAGTTTTACGTACAAGGATATTGTACCAGAGGGGAAAACTGCCTATATTTGCATAATATCCTTTATCACAAGATACAGTAACTTTACTTTTCATAAATGTTTACATGAATGTAAAATTTTGAATGAAACCAATGTTTTAACCATGGCAAAATTATATTATCTAAGCTCAGCTTGGTATTGAAGTGATTAAATTGTTCACAGATTCCCTCCCCCACCCCCCTGCCCCAAGAAAGAGTCTTTAGAAGTTCTCTCAAATGTACGTCCTCTCTAACTGGGTAGTGTAACAGGGTCATGAGACCTTTCTTTCTAGGTCCCAGAAAAACTTTCTCAGAATTTCTGCTGTGACATCCATGAATTGAATCTATATTTATGAAATCTACTTCATAAAAGAGGCAGGAATCGCATAGTTTGGGAGTACTTCTTTTCTGTTATACTCTGTGCTGTACAGAGATTAATTGTCCCTTAATTGAAGAGTAACCCTTAGTAACTCTTGAGTATAAATATAAATTGGTCCAGACATACTGTGAAAACATGGAACATAGCATTTTAGGATAACTGCATGTTTGGTTACCACAAAAGTTGTTTTCCTTTAAGACATTCAATATAAGGAATCTCAAACCCTAACTTGAGAAATTTTTCCTGGAAAATAATATCAGAGTTGTATATATGGATCCCATTTTAAACAAGCCTAATATATGAAGGATCCAGATTTGCAAGACACATCATTGTTATTGACTTTAATTCCCTTACCTCAAAAGAATGCTTTAAAAATAGTCAAATTTCTCAAAGTACTTAAAATGCACCTCTTTCATCTTATCAGTGAAACATACCTGTAGTTTAAGAATGATTATGAGGGAGAAATTTGTCCTGTGATAGCCAGTAAACTTCATGTATATAATCATCCTAAAGTTCATTTTCTTATAACCCAGTTAATAATTTATTTTCTCATACTTTATTTTATTAAGAATGGATTTTTTTATTTCTAATTCATTAATTTATTTGGCTGTCCTGGATCTTAGTAGCAACACGTGGGATCTTTAGCATGTGGGCTCTAGTTCCCTGACCAGGGATCGAACCTGGGACCTCTGCATCGGGAGTGCTGAGTCTCAGCCACTGGCCCACCAGGGAAGTCCTGTCGTCTCATATTTTACATAGAGAATTTAATGTTTCTACTAGTGGAAAAGAACTTCATGTAGGAAAAATAAAGTTATTAGATTAATAATAAGCTATTTTAGCAGCATTAAAATTTTTTTCTTCCTTAACATTTGAGTTACATGAATATCCTTGCAAGTTTTACCATACAGGAGCAAAATGTTATCAGGGAGAATATTGCAAGTTTTCACATGCTCCATTGACTGATGAGACACAAGAGCTGTTGGCTAAAGTAAGTACAATTTTAATTTTTGTTTTTCTTTTTTAAAGAATACGTTTGAACCTAAGGGTGGGAATTTAAAAAGACATTTATTTAAGCAGAGTGCTTCATGGGTTAGCATATGGGTTATATTAGGACTGATAATTTAACAACTTACTTCAGTATAGAAAATTATTATTCATTTGTATGTTTTTCCTTGTAGCTTAAAGGAAAATTTATACTTGTTGCTGGTATAAATTGGAATGTTCTTAAAAACTTCAGTGTATTTAGCGACCTTAGTAGCTAAGTCAACCAATGGAAAACAAAGCAAATAGGAGAAATAGTACTTCTGATATACTCTTTGAAGGAAAGTTAAGAATCATTGGTTGATAAATATTTTAGAGTTACATCAAAGCATACTCAAGTGATTATTTCAAAGTTTTACTCAAAAGCTCTTTCAGATTGTAAGAAAAGATAGATGAAAAATAATAGTCATTTATGTCCTTTCATTTCCATGTGTGAGTTGGAGGAAATCTCTTCAAAATTAAATTGAAATGTGAGTGAAAAGAAAAGATTCTTTTGAAACCAAACTATTTAATCTTGCGGCAAAAACTCCCTTGAGCATATGCAAATATTGAAAAGTCAAAGGTCCTCATTTCTGGATGCTTTCAGTTTTGAAATAGGAAGAGTTATCCTAGAATTACAAATTATACCAAATATTTGGTGGTTTATTACCATGAAGCATATATAGGAAAAAATGATGTATGTAGAAGTCATTTTCCAATTCCCCTTCTAGTAAATATTATTAGGTGATTGCCAGGATTAATGATGTAGGAATCTTTAGAAAATTACAAAAAGAAAAAAAGAAAATTACCAGAGTATGATGATGTACCTGAATTAGATAGTATGTGAAAATGATTGTGTGAATTTTTTTCCCTCTATATTAGATTTTGGATCCTGAAAGGAAGTCATCGTGAAAATAAAATAGATGAAAAAGGTAAAATTAAAATTTAGCACTTTTTTTTCCCCCTCTGAAATGTCTCTAGGAATTGGCAGGGGAACATATATTTTCTCAAATAGAAGTCTTTTTCTCGCTCCTATCCCACTTAAAAAAATTATAAAATATTTGATACATCTAAGTAGATATATATGTGGGTAACTGTGGATCTACTTCCCACTCTGGATTTGTCACTATCTTTTTGTATTTTTATTCTCTTGTTTTATTCTTTGTAGATTTACAAAACGTGTAAGGTTAACAATATTATGCTTGGGTTTGGATATTATTTTAAACAGTATCATATTAGACATTTATTGGTGACTTGCTATTTTTACTCATTATGCTTCTAAGATTCATTCATGTACATGCATGCAACTGTCATTCATTTGTACTCTTGTATAGCATTTTTTTCTGTGAGTATATTACAGTTTATTTAGACATTCTACTGTTGATGGACATTGAGGTTATTTTCATTTTTAAAATACAAACTCTAAATAACTGTTTTACCTGTCTTCTGATGGAAATGTGTGTGAGTTGTCCTGAGTATGAATCAGGAAGTAGAATTGTTGTATCATCTTAAAACTTAAGATAATTGTGTATACTTTCGGCTGATTCACATTGTGGTACAGCAGAAACCAATACAACATTGTAAAGCAATTTTTCTCCAATTAAAAAAAAAACTTAGGTTAATGCCAGTCTTTTCTAAAGTAGCTCTTACAGTTTTTATTCCCACCAACTGTGTAAAAGAAATTCCATTGCTCCACCTTCAGAAATGGTATGAACCTGACAGAAGCAGAAGATATTAAGAGGAGGTGGCAAGAATACACAGAAGAACTGTACCGAAAAGATCTTCACAATCCAGATAATCACGATGGTGTGATCACTCACCTAGAGCCAGACATCCTGGAATGTGAAGTCAGGTGGGCCTTAGGAAGCATCACTACGAACAAAGCTAGTGGAGGTGATGGAATTCCAGTTGAGCTATTTCAAATCCTGAAAGACGATGCTGTGAAAGTGCTGCACTCAATATGCCAGCACATTTGGAAAACTCAGCAGTGGCCACAGGACTGGAAAAGGTCAGTTTTCATTCCAATCCCAAAGAAAGGCAATGCCAAAGAATATTCAAACTACCGCACAATTGCACTCATCTCACACGCTAGTAAAGTAATGCTCAAAATTCTCCAAGCCAGGCTGCAGCAATATGTGAACCGTAAACTTCCAGTTGTTCAAGCTGGTTTTAGAAAAGGCAGAAGAACCAGAGATCAAATTGCCAACATGCTATGGATCATCGAAAAAGCAAGAGCATACCAGGAAAACATCTGTTTCTGCTTTATTGACTATGCCAAAGCCTTTGACTGTGTGGATCACAATAAACTGTGGAAAATTCTGAAAGAGATGGGAATACCAGACCACCTGACCTGCCTCTTGAGAAACTTGTACGCAGGTCAGGAAGCAACAGTTAGAACTGGACATGGAACAACACACTGGGTCCAGATAGGAAAAGGAGTACGTCAAGGCTGTATATTGTCACCCTGCTTATTTAACTTACATGCAGAGTACATCATGAGAAACACTGGGCTGGAAGAAGCACAAACTGGAATCAAGATTGCCAGGAGAAATATCAATAACCTCAGATATGCAGATGACACCACCCTTATGGCAGAGAGTGAAGAAGAGCTAAAGAGCTTCTTGATGAAAGTGAAAGAGGAGAGTGAAAAAGTTGGCTTAAAGTTCAACATTCAGAAAACTAAGATCATGGCATCTGGTCCCTTCACTTCATGGGAAATAGATGGGGAAACAGTGGAAACAGTGACAGACTTTGTCTTTCGGGGCTCCAGAATCACCGCAGGTGGTGATTGCAGCCGTGAAATGAAAAGACACTTACTCCTTGGAAGAAAAGTTATGACCAACCTAGATAGCATATTAAAAAGCAGAGACATTACTTTGCCAACAAAGGTCCGTCTGGTCAAGGCTATGGTTTTTCCAGTGGCAATGTATGGATGTGAGAGTTGGACTGTGAAGAAAGCTGAGCGCCAAAGAATTGATGCTTTTGAACTGTGGTTTTGGAGAAGACTCTTGAGAGTCCCTTGGACTGCAAGGAGATCCAACCAGTCCGTCCTGAAGGAGATCAGTCCTTTTTGGAAGGACTGATGCTGAAGCTGAAACTCCAGTACTTTGGCCACCTGATGCAAAGAGCTGAGTCATTTGAAAAGATCCTGATGCTAGGAAAGATTGAGGGCAGGAGGAGGAGGGGACGACAGGATGAGATGGCTGGATGGCATCACCGACTCTGTGGACATGAGTTTGGGTGAACTCTGGGAGTTGGTGATGGACAGGGAGGCCTGGCGTGCTGTGGTTCATGGGGTCACAAAGAGTCAGACATGACTGAGCGACTGAACTGAACTGACCTTCAGCAATGCTTTAATTATCAGGATTTTAAATTTTTGACCAATTTACTGGATGTAGAAATGGTGTCATGTAGCTTTATTTTCATAAAGTTGTACATCTTTTCTTATGCTTACTAGCTTTTGAGCTTCAGCTTTGGTGAAATGCTGTTAATCTCTTTTGCCTGTATTTGTATATTGGACTGATTTCACGAAAAAGAGAGTGGCTATGGGTATAGGGAAAATGGAAGAATTAAGGCCAATTGATTTTTTTTTTTAACAGGGTGTGATAAAGACTTGATTTTCTTTTTTCCCCATACAGAAAACCAGTCTCCCAGAACCATTCAACAGAAAAGACTGCTTTTCCCCACTGATTTGTAATAGCCTCTATGTTGTATATTGAGTTTCTTCAAATGGAGGTCTATTTCTGGGACCTCTGTCTGCTCCTTTTGTCTGTTTCTCTAATACTCTACTGCTTTAATTACTGGAGCTTTACTGGATTTTGCTGTAGTTTGATAGAGAATCTGTTCTCAGTGTAGGAGAGGAGAGACGTGGGCTTGATCGCTGGTTGGGAGGATCCCCTGGAGTAGGAAATGGCATCCTGCTCCAGTATTCTTGGCTGGAAAATTCCATTTACAGAGAAGTCTGGTGGGCTACAGTCCATGGAGTGGCAATGAGTCCAACATGATTGAGCACCACACCACATGGTTTGATAATTTTTCTAATGTTCTTCAGGAGCATCTTGATGATTTTGGACTCTTTTACTTTGTTAGTTTAGTTCAGTTTTTTTTAATAGCTTTAGAGGTCGGGTGTGTGGCTAGGTTGATCATTTTTACCAGCTGATGTGTGTGTTTGTTTTTTTTTTTTTTTTTGTCTTGGTCTTTTTGGCTACACTGTGTGACATTGGGATCTTAGTTCCCCAACCAGGGATCAAACCTGTGCCCCCTGCATTGGAAGCGCAGGGTCTTAACCACTGGACCACCAGGGAAATCCCCAGCTAATGTGGTTTTTGTGTTTTCTTCTGTAGCTTCGTATGGATGAAGAGTGCTTGTGTCTGTCTATGCCCGTTGAAGACTGTTCAAGACTTGATTTGGAGTGGTTTACAAGATTCCTGGTGTAGAGCGCCCCCTTGTGTCATTACATTGAAGTGCACCTCTTCTGTGGACAGTGCAGAGGGATAGAATGGTGTCTAAAAAGTGAAGGATTGGTCTCCACCAAGGTGGTTCCAGGCATTGAAACAGAGGAGTGTATATGACAGAGATGCCAGGTGGTGGACAGATGTTACAGTAGTAGCTTGCAGAGGTCTCTTCTGAGTGATTGCATGTTCTCAATAAAATAGGAAGCAAGGTTAGACTGAGTAAGGATGGATGAAGAGGTATAGGAGTTTGAAGAGAGAAAACCATCAGGTTTCTCATAGAAGACTTCCGGATAGTAGACGGTAGATACACAGCTCTTTTCATGTCACTAAACACATTCACATGTTGTTAATGGTTGCTCATAGTTTTGTTTTAAATTATGGTTTGATGATGTTTTAAAACCCATTTCCTGTTGTTGGACAAAAAAGTTGTTTCCAGTTTCCTACTATTATAAATAAAATGGAACAGTGTCTCTTGCTATACCATTCTTTTTTTTTTTTTTAAATAGAAATTCCACTGATGACATTTCATTCCCTGGCTGCCTCACAGCCTCTCGCGCTCTGCTGCCCTCGCTCAGGGGGCACGGCATGTCCCCGCGGAAGCCTGGGCCAGGCCGGGCTGGAGCTTGCAGGCCACGGGGGTGCTGATCGCCAGCGGGCAGAGCGGGCGGGGAGCACACCGCGGGGCGAAGGCCGGGGCTTCTCCTGTACCGTTCTTAAGCCTGGAGTTCCTAAATCTTTTGTCGATAAGACAGAAGAATGGATATCTTTCTCATTGGTTCATAAACTGCAATAGAATGTAAAGTTTAGGAGTGTGGTGATATCTTAATATTCAAATACAGAATTTTTCAAGCACAAATAATAAGCTTCTAGGCATGTACTTTTGTTTAGTAGTACTGATGATGATTAGAAAAATACAATGAAACTGAAACTATCATCATCACATATAATAGGATCACTAACTGTGTACAGTAGAGGCCAGCATCAGTGGCACTTCTTAGCAAAGCCGTGTTTGAAAATATGAGTCAGAATTATTTTGGTTGTAACCTAGCCCCATAAAAGCCGGAAAGGAAATTGAATATACTCAAGCAGAGGTGTATCAGACAAGACCTGGGAAAGGAAGAAACAAGGATGATCCTGGGCCCTTAGCATGGGGAGTCTGTGAGCTGAGAGCAAGTCGTCTCTCAGCATCCATGGCTGTGATGGGGAAGAGGGAAAGAGAATGCGCTGGAATCGTCCATAGGAAGCCACATGGGAGAGACGCTGAGTCGGTGCTTTAACAAGGTTCGTTATAAGAACCTTCTATAATTTAATGACATTGTTCAGGGGAGTGGTTATGTTACCTATAGAACTGATACTTTATATCTTCCTTAAAGATCACACACAATTGAAAGGAATTCAAGATCTTGTCTTGGGCAGTGGTAGAAGGTACATTTTATGGCCAACCTGTATGTAAGCTAACACTGGCTACTGTACAGTAAGCTAACATTAGCACATACTTAGCATGTGCAGACGCTGGGCTAGTTTATTCAATACTGTTTGACTTTTTATAATTTAAGCCTCAAAACCTTTGGAGGTGGATAATGGGATCCATTACTTAGAAAAGAAATAAAAATATTTACCTTATATTTTCTCTTCATGAGCTTTGAAAATACTTGTATTTAATCTTCTATGACAGTTTTTAACAATTTTTTCCTTATGTAAAGTTTAAATACACATATAAAGTTTATGTATACAAAAAAAGTATTTGTTTTCCAAGAGGCAGTACCCACCTCACCTGTGAACTTAGAAGACCAAGCAGAGGTTGAAGGGACTGAGAGGGAAATTTAAATAGCTACAACTATTATTATTTTGAAGAGGCCAGCATCTCTGTGTCAGGGAACTCCCTTGCCTTGTGGCATTAAGTCAGCTTGAAGGAGAAACGCATTCTCAGATGTGCCCTGCACCCAAGCCAGCCCTTAGGCAGTGGGTCACGTGCTACGTGGGTCCTTGGAGCCATCCTGCGCACCCAGGCCAGCCCTTAGGTGGTGGGTCACGTGTTACGTGGGTCATTGGAGCCATTTTCAGCTGATCTCCAGCCTCCAGTGTCCCCTTGCTTCTCTGCAGTTCACTCTCTCTTCCTCAGTTAGAGCAGGTTTTCCAAGGTACTGCCTCAGTCAGGCCTCTGCTCTGTTCTGCCTTGAACCAGGGTCTGTCTGTCTGCCAGTTTCAAGCACTCTGAAGCCTGGGCATTACCAGGCCGCAGTGCCTCTGCTGCTCCCCGTGGTTTCCTCCTGTGAATTATTGATAAATCTCACCCTTGAGGCACTTGCAAGCAAGTACGTGTATAATAAAACCATAGCCATAGATCTTCATGACTCAGGTATCGAACCCAGGTCTCCTGTGTTGCAGGCAGATTCTTTACCATCAGAGCCACCAGGAAGGCCCATAATAATACCATAGTTTTAAAAAAAAAAATCTGAACCAGGGGAAATATAATCAAAAAAGTTTTAATGGGGAAAGCTGTACATGGATTTACACGTCATTACATGTCATTACACTGCATGCTTATGGCTGTATTAAATGTATCTTTTGGGGGGGGGCAGGTTACACACCATGCAGCACTTTAGTTCCCTGACCAGGAATCAAACCAGTGCCCCCTGAAGTAGGGGCATGAAATCTTACCCACTAGATCACCAGGACAACCCTATCACTGATCTTTTTTTAGAGCCCAAACAAAAACGATGAAGTGATTATCTGTTTACCTTTTATTTTCAGGAAGGAGATAAGATATAAAACCTAACTGTTCTAATAATAGTTTCGTAAAAACAGTTCTTACATAGGTCTTCATTATGGAAATCGCTGAGTGGAATGTGAACAAATTTCTCATTTCTAAGATTCTTTGTGACGTTTCATAGAACTTTTTTGTGGTCAGTTACTAAAAGACACATGACAGCAAAACTCAGTGTTTGTCAGCTGGTGAGAGAATATAAGTCAAGTATGTAGCCTTCCAGCCATGAAATTAAAAGATGCTTGCTCCTTGGAAGAAAAGCTATGACAAACCTAGACAGCATATTAAAAAGCAGTGACATCCCTTTGCTGGCCAACGTCCATATAGTCAAAGCTGTGGTTTTTCCTGTAATCATGTACGGATGTGAGAGTTGGACCATAAAGAAGGCTAAGTGCCGAAGAATTGAAGCTTTTGAACTGTGGTGCTGGCCAAGACTCTTTAAGAGTCCCTTGGACTGCAGGGAGATCCAACCAGTCTATCCTAAAGGAGATCAGTCCTGGGTGTTCATTGGAAGGACTGATGCTGAAGCTGAAGCTCCAATGCTTTGGCCACCTGATGTGAAGAGCCGACTCATTGGAAAAGACCCTGATGCTGGGAAAGATTGAAGGCAGGAAGAGAAGGGGATGACAGAGGATGAGATGGTTGGATGGCATCACAGACTCCATGGACATGAGTTTCAACAAACTCAGGTAGATAGTAAAGGACAGGGAATCCTGGCGTGCTGCAGTCCATAGGGTCACAAAGAGTTGGACATGACTTAGTAACTGAACGACTATGTAGTCTTCTAGTGTGTTAACTTGACCCAATTGTAGAATTTCAGTAAATCAGGTGCAAAAGTGTTGAATTACCTGCCCCCCGGTCTTAATAGGATTCCTGACATCCAGCACGGTTACCTCAGTTCACTGAGTAGTTTTATTAAATATAACCATTCAGGGGTTAAAAAAATACTGATGCGTGGGGCCCACTCCAGGCAGAGATTGTGATTTTGGAGTTTTGGAGGGAAAGCCTGGGATGTGTGAACCTGAGGGTTTTTAAGTAGCTGTCAGATGACTCAACAGCATAGCCAAGGTTGAATACTACTGGTCTCAACAACTAATGGAAAAGTCATTCTTGCCATTAGTGGGCTTAAGCTTGAAATACAAATTCAGGTCCTCTGCTGCACTCCTGGAAAAGCGAACATTTCTTGAGATACATGGTAAGGAACTGGATGTTGCCATGTCTAAACAGACACCCAGAATGGATGCAGCTGTCTTAAGACCTCAAGGGGAGCCGACTAGCCAGTGGAAGATGACAGAGAAGAGAGTTGGGAAGAACCTGGGTCCTTGAGAACAACTGAGCCATGGAATTCATGACCCTTAAGAGAGGAGACAGCCAGCATTCAGATCTCATGTTATGCCACGTGAAATCATATATTCTCTTTAGACCATTTTGATTTAGGCTTTATGTTACCTGCAGTCAAAGGCAAGCTAATCCACGTGACCCAAAAATAAACTATTTGTTGATCCAGAGGCCACGAGTCCTCACACACCGCTGTCCTCACCTAGACTCTTCACTGCGCCAGCTCCTGTAGGCGGCACAAGAAGAAACAGTAAGAAACAAGAGTGCTGTCTTTCACAATCAACCTCTCTGAAATTGGGATGTACTTTACAGCTGATGGAATATCACATTTTCATTGACCATTTTTTTTTTTCTTACTGGTACATTAAAAATGGTGGCTTTTATTAAGTTACTGACATTTCAGTTTGGAAATGGGGGAGACAGTATTCTAAGGTGGCTCCCAAAACTTTTGACCCAAGTGAAAACAGCCTGCATAACCCTCTCCCTTTGAGTGTGAGTAGGACGGATTTCCCTGCCATAGTTAACTTACACGTCAAAAGTAAGTGGTTTTTACCTTTGGTGTAATTAAGGTCTCCGATCAGTTGGTTCTGAGTTCATCGAAAGGAAGGTGATTCCAAGTGGGCTGTAACTAATCAGATGAATCCTTTAAAAGGCTAGGCCCTTCCCTGGTGGTCCTGGTGGTAAAGAACCTGCCTGCTAATACAGGAGACGTAAGAGGCATGGGTTCAATCCCTGGGTCAGGAAGATCCCCTGGAGGAGGGCATGACAGCCCACTCCAGTATTCTTGCCTGGAGAACCCCATGGAAGAGGAGTCTGGCAGGCTACAGTCCATGGGGTCACAGAGAGCTGGACACAGCAGCATGCATGCACCATCTATGCCTGGTCTTGGGACTGCACACTGGATTTCAGCTGTCATTTTGGGAGCTCTCGATCTTCAAGGCTGCTGGGGGGAGAAGAGTGAGATTAGGGCAAGTCATTGCCACAAGACATTTTACCCAGATTCAGCTATTTTTTCTTTTTTTGGCTGTGCCGTATGACATGTGGGATCTTAGTTCCCCAACCAGTGATCGAACCTATATCTCCTGCATTGGAAGCACGGAGTCTCAACTACCAGACTTCTGGGGAAGTCCTTTCAGCTATTTTCTTGAGTAAAATTCTCTTTGAATTGTTGTAAGCCTTTAATTTCCAGAATTCTGAAAAAAAAATTTAATTTTCACTGTTTTGGTCATTGTCCTCTCATACTTTTTATGAAGCAGTAGATTTCAGAGATCCTTTGTCTGTCCTTTCAGAACTGATGACAACACTTCACTTTTAAGTATTGTTTGACATCTTTTTTCCCCCATGTCTGCACTTTAGAAATGCTTATCTTTGCCGGGTATGAAGACTGCAGGTGTCCCATCTTCCAGTCTTTATTTCAGAGTCCCCCTTTCCTGCCTGGCGGTACAGGAGCTCATCTTTCCAGCCTGATGTTCCTCATTTCTGAGTGGGTGAGGCCTTCACTCCTGCTCCAGATATTTAAACTGCCTTTTTCAGGGGTTCCACAGAAGTGGCCTTATTTACCATTCACACAAGTCTTAAGTAAATACAAGTTTTGAATCCCAGCTGTATCCTGCACAAAAATATTTTAAATTTATTTGCCTGGATGTGTTGCTTGGCAGGTAAGCTTGTTACATAATAACATAAACTGGACTTAATCTTGGACTTCCTGAATAAATTCGTGATTCAGCCCATATCTGCTGACACACCAGCCTTTCTGTGCACCCGAGGACTATAAGCCAATTTCAACTTCCTCATGTCGCGGAGCTGAGTTTGGTGAATCCAGATCCAACAGAAACGCTCCTTTTTCAGCCAAAGACATATGAAATGGTCACTTCGGCGTGAAAAGAAGGAAAACCTGGTCCCAGTGAATTCCTGATTGTCTCAGGGGCTGAATGGCTGTCCTTGTGTGGCCGTGAAGGGTTCTATGTTCTCCCCAAGCTGTGGAGGTGATGTGAGCTGCCCCTCAGGAAACAGAAAGCTGCCCAGCCTCCTGCAAGACTACCAGCAGCTCTGCTGTGCTGAGTTCTTGGGGATGTGCCCTCCAGCTAAATCTGCACCTAAAAAAAAAAAGAGGTAGAAGTGACCTTGACTTTTGGATGGGATATGCAGGCCCCTCCAGGTGGGGGACTAGAGACCAAGATGGGGAAGGGGGCACCCGGGAACAGGCGGGGAGGCAGCTGCTCCCCGTGGCCTCGGTTCTGGCAGATCTCAGCAAGAGGGCTTCCCTGGTGGCTCAGTGGCAAAGAATCTGCTTGCCAATGCAGGAGGCGTGGGTTCAGTCCTGACCCAGGGAGATCCCACAGGCCATGGAGCAACTAAGCCCATGCGCCACCACTACTGAGCCTGTGCTCTAGAGAAGCCCAAGCACCCTAGAGCCTGCGCTCTGCAACAAGAGAAGCCACCACAATGAAAAATCTGCACTCCACAATCAGAGTGTAGCCCCCGCTCACTGCATCCAAAGAAAAGCTCGTGCAGCAATGGAGACCCAGCATGGCCAAAAATGAATAAATTAAAAAAAAACCCAGAAACTCACAAGGTACCGTGGCTGCAACAAGATTGAGCTGCACGAAGGACCCTCTCCTCTGAGGCCTCACCCAAATTTTCTCTGGTGTCGGGGTGCCCTCCCTGATATTCTGAAATTGGCACATATTGACTTAGCTGCCCCAAGGCATGTGGGATCTTCCCAGACCAGGGATCGAATCTGTGTCCCCCACATTTGCAGGTGGATCCTTAACCACTGGACCATCAGGGAAGCCCAACAGAGTTCTTGAGTCAGTCCTGGGGTGGGGCAGAGTTTGTCAAGTACAGAGTTGCTGGACAAGCTGGTGATCTGGTCCCTGGGAATGAGCAGGTGCTGGAAGTTTATACTTAGGCAGTTTGTGATGCTCACATCTGAATGGGTGCAGTTTCTGGGTAGTGTAAGTCCCGGAGCAGCCTGTTTTGAAAAGCCACAGAGGCTGTGGCTTCTGTTTCCATTCTCGGTTTCCCCACAAGGCTGGCTGACAGCCAGGCAGTTTTTCTCTCTTACCAAGGAGAAACTGTGGCGAATGAGAGGTGGACCAGTCCTAGGAAGTGACCTGTCTGCAGCCAGTAGGTGCTGTGTGCAGTGATGCCCGTGGACTTGGCGAGGTTGTTTCTCAGATTCAAGGAAGGCCCTGACTTTCCAGGAACCCTCTGCAGAATTCCCATCCATTTGTCTTTTGATTCACACACACATATATATATTGGCCATGCCCCACTTTATGGGGGATCTTAGTTCTCTGACTAGGGCTCTAACCTGTCTCCCCCACACTGGAAGCATGGAGTTGCTGAGTCTTAACCACTGGGCCACTAGGGAAGTCCCTCTCACTTTTGATCAAGATTATAAATTGTGTTCCCCTTCTGTGTGTATCAGAGGAAAAGGAAATGCAGGCCTTGCAGTCCAGTTTTTAGGGCAGAACCCAACTTGATCTGTCCTTCACTTGCTCCATGAAGTCCCCTGACATGAGTGACAGCACTTTCGTTCACTGTAGACCACAGAGGAAGGGGTTTCTGAGACTGTACTGTAAGGGGAAGGGCTTCTTCGCCTTCTGCTGCAGGAATCTTTTTTTTTTAATAACTTTATTTATTTACTTGCAGTTGTGCTGGGTCTTCGTAGCTGCACAGGCTTTTCACTAGCTGTGGTGCACAAGCACAACTTCTCTTGTTGTTGAGCATGAGCTCTAGGGCATGTGGGCTTCAGCAGTTGCAGCTCCTGGTCTCTAGAGCCCAGGCTCAGTAATTGTGGCCCGCAGGCTTAGTTGCTCTGTGACGGCGGATCTCCCCCGATCAAGGATTGAACCCATGTCCCCTGCATTGGCAGGCAGATTCTTTACCACTGAGCCACCAGAGAGGTCCTTCTGTAGGAATCTTGCTGGAGAGATGGTGGGGGTGGGGGGGCGGGTAGGGACTGTGGGGAAGGGGGTGGTGAGGGTTCGGAGAGGAAGTATTTGGTCCTGCAGACCCTGAGGGGAGAATGGTTTTGATTTCGTGTCCAGTCTTCTAGCCTAATAATCCAGGGTTGAGATTAAGAGTCCAAATTCCTTCCATATCCCTAGAGTCAATGAATTTATGAAATATGCTGATTGGGCTGCTTGTTTCAGCTCTGACTGCTGAAATAAGTAGAATTATGTCACTGCTAGTTATAAAATCAACCAAATTCTCTTTTGTAAAAAGAAAAAAGGCAACAGTGTTTTGAAATTAGCCTCCTGAATGTCCTCAGCATGACTCTGCATTCACTGCAAAATGGTCTTCTCTGACTCTCAGTTTAGCAGGAATTACATGAAGAAGGTGATTGTTTTTATCACCTTTTTTTAAAAAAAGGAATTTCATCTTGGTACCGTGGACTCCAGACACCTGAGGGCTTTCTTTTTTTTTTTAAGATTTTAAAATTTATTTTATTTGTGACTGTGGTGGGTCTTCACTGCTGCATGCAGGCTTTCTCTAATTGCAGCAAGCAGGGGGCTACTGTCTGTTGAAGTGTGCAGAGTCTTCCTTGCAGTTTCCTCCATGTTGCTGGGAAACCTACCCCAAACTTTGAGACCTACCATTCTAGCCCAGTTTTGCAATGTAAGATATCACTTGTGCGTGTGGTTTTTCTGTTTGGTGTAAAGCAGGTATAAGGAGTGGAGTGCATGCCACCCTTCAACCCATAGCGTGATCTCATTGTCAGTGATGGAGGGATTCCTCCTTATTTTTTTCTCACTTTGCATTGGCAGGATGGTTATGCTGGAGTAACAACTCTAAAATCTCTGTGGGACTTCCCTGGTGGTACAGTGGATAGGAATCCGCCTGCCAATGCACGGGACACGGGTTTGGTTTCGGGTCTGGGAAGATCCCACATGCAGCAGAGCAACTGCTGAGCTCGCATGCCTAGAGCCTGTGATCTGCAGCAAGTGAAGCCACCACTGGCCGCAACTAGAGGAAACTGGCATATAGCAACGGAGACCCAATGCGACCAAAAATAGATAAATAAAATTTAAAATAAACTCTCTGTGGCTTGGGGCCATGTTTTGCTCATGCCACACACTTTATGTGCCAGCAGTTCACATTCGCTGTCGGGGGGCCTCCACCTGAGTGGAGATGCCATCTCGGAGGGGGAAGAACGCTGTAATACTGAGACCCAGCCGCAAGGGGGCAGAAGTGCACAGAGGTGGGCGAATAGGAGCCTGTGCCTGTTGTGTGCTCATCTGTGTCCGACTCTGAGACCCCAGGCACTGTGGCCCGCCAGGCTCCTCTGTTCATGGGATTTTCCAGGCACGAATACTGGAGTGGGTTGCCATTTCCTTCTCCAGAGGATCTTCCTGACCCAGGGATCGAATCCGTGTCTCCTGCGTTGGCAGGTGGATTCTTTACCACTGCACCACCAGGGAAACCGGCCCTAGACATACCAAGGCGAAAATGCACAAAGACAAGCAGGTATTGCTGAAGGATTTTAACTGCAACGGACTAGATACAAGCCAAATGTCAATCAAGGGTGACTGGCTGAATAAATAATCATATGTCTTCATAAAGCAGCATTTTATAGAAGAACATTCTATCTGGTTCTATGGATTCATATTCAATATATCATTAAGGGGGAAAAAACCAAGATCAGGGAAAGTTAAATAAATTAGTATACTATCATTTATCATGTGTTTATATGTTTTTAAATGGAAGGGTAAAATGGAAAAAACTTGATTATCTGTGATAGAAGGAAGAAATAGGGTGAATGGGACGATGTTAGGATATAGACTTCTTTGACTACAGCTCATTTTGTGGATTTGACTTTATAACCATGTAAATAGTTTACACAAATTTTTAAAAATTAAAATGAAAAAGATCTAAAAATGGAAGCAAAACAAAGTGAATAATCCTAACCCTGATTCAAGCTTGGGCCATAACCACAGAGAGAGGTTATTTATTCCAAGTTATTTGATTGTACATCCTCAATATCATAAACCCTAAGGACAAAAAAAAAAAACTGCAAAAGAAAAATCTTAACTTTTTCAGTAATTTTTTCATGATAATTTTGGCATTGTTATCCTGAGGGTTTTAAAAGCCCCTGATGCTGGGAAAGACTGAGGGTAGAAGGAGAAGAGTGTGTCAGAGGATGGCACCACCAAATCAATGGACATAAACTTGGGCAAACTCTGGGAGATGGTGAGGGACTGGGAAGCCTGGCGGGCTGCAGTCCATGGGTCGCAAAGAGTCAGACAGGACTGAGTGACTGAACAACAACATATTATTTTGGTCATTTCTGAGAAGGAGGTCTTCAGAATGACAGAAAGAAGAGCAGATGTAAGATCAACGAAGCTACATTAAAAACCCTGCAGTCTTGAGTTGAATTGGAAGTATCAGTATAAACTAATGTAGAGTTTCTTCTTTAAAAAAATGGATAGTACCTATTTCCCAGCTCTATTCACTAAAACCGGGAAACAATGACTAAACCACTACCAATGAGCTCTCCTTACACTCAGATTTTGATCTAATGACCATGCCCCACTGAAAGAACATGGATGGATCCCTTGGCGGGGCGGGAGGGGAAATGAATGACTTCAGGCTGGAGAGTAAAATAAATGAGACAAGCTTGAAACATCTTGTTATGCAAGATAACTACAAAATTACCAAAGACCAGTGTGTGTGTTAGTCCTTCAGTCCTGTCTGACTCTCTGATCCCATGGACTGTGGCCCGCTAGGCTCCTCTCTCCATGCGATTCTCCAGGCAAGAATACTGGAGTGGATTAGACCAGTAGAGTCATGTCAAAAACAATGTCAACTTGAAGTAGTTCCCAAAAGCCAAATGGGACAATTTGAGTGACAGTAAAGATAATAACATCTATAGATTGAAGCATATATCAAATATGTCTAAGCCATGAGTTCATAATGTAGCCAATAAGAAAACAACACTCACTGGAAAGCTTAGAAAGACGCCAGGGAACCACTTTGGAAACTGACAAGGGGGGAAAAGTCAAAAATTCATCGTCTTGGGCTTCCCTGGCAGTGCAGTGTTTAAGACTGCTTCCACTGCAGGGGACGCGGGTTTGATTTCCTGGTTGGGGAAGTTCTGCATGCCTTGAGGTGCAGCCAAATAAAAAAGGAAGAAAAAGAAAAGGGGAAAAAAACATTAAGAAAATTCTATCCAATCTTTCCTGTACAAACCAAGCCTCAGGGTAGCCAAATAACCAAAGAAAGGAAGTTTCTCCTTAGAAGGTATGCCACTAATAAACGAAGGAACAATAGCACTAGAATATTATTTGCAACTCCTAAGGAAGTAGTGAATCTATGCAGTAATCATCCAGAGCTGCTGACATCAGAAAAGAGAGGCAACCAGAGATAATACAGCTCCCACTGGAAATACCTGTCATCACCAATAGAGCAGTCCTGTGACAATAAACCTAGATGCACTCTTAATTGAATTTCTAGCTATAACTACTGACATATAAAAAATGGAGAGGACAGAAAAGTCAAAGTGTAAGTCGCTCAGTCACATCTGACTCTTTGTAACCCCATGGACTGTAGCGCACCAGGCTCGTCTGTCCAGGGGATTCTCCAGGCAAGAATACTGAAGTCAGTAGCCATTCCCTTCTCCAGGGGACCTTCCCAACTCAGGGATTGAACCCGGGTCTCCTGCATTGGAAGCAGCTTCTTTACTGTCTGAGCCAGCAGAGAAGAGAGGACAGAGGGCCATGTTAAAAGAAGCTACAGAGACACACTCAAGAAAACCTAGACCGTGAGGAATGCTCGGGACAAAGGACCCAGTACTCTGGGTGTTGGTTTGCTTTTAACACAACAGGGGTTTGGGAGTTGTTGCTTGTTTTTGGCCGTGCTGTGTCCTCGTTGCGGCACTGGATCTGATCTCGAGTTGCAGTGCGTGGGAGCTCCTCCTCGTTGCAGCGTACGGCTCCTCACTGCACGTGGCTTCTTGCGGGCAGCACGCTTGTGGGCTCTGGGTGTGCGGGCCTCAGCAGCTGCAGCACGCAGTCTCAGTAACTGTGGCTCCCGGGCTCCAGAGCGCAGGCTCAATAGCTGTGACTCACGGACCTAGTTGGTCTGAGGCATGTGGCATCTTCCTGGACCAGGGATCAAACCTGTGTCTTCTACACTGGCAGGTGGATTCTTTACCACTGAGCCGCCAGGGAAGCCTCAGTGCCCTCTCTGTCTTTTAACAGGATTCCAAGTTATTCCAATACATGCTAAAGTTTGAGAACCACTGCTATGGATTAGAGAGTTAAGAAGTTAACCAGCAAATTACAGAGAATGTACCTAATTCAAACAAACAAACAAAAAATATGATGAGCCACTCAGAAACGTGAACAATGACTAAATATTAAAGGTGTTATGGAATTATTGCTGATTTTTTAGATTGGATTGTGATCCAGGTCATGGGGTTTTTTTAAGTTCATATGGTTATACATAAGAACATTTAGATATACATGCTGAAATATTTACTGATGAAATGTGAAGTCCATGATCTGCTTCAAAATTGTCATGGCATGGGGTGAGAGCAGAGATGAAACAAGATTGGCTGTGAGACTATTGTTCAAGCTGCTGATTTGGACATGGGGTTTATTCTATTATCTGTACTTTTGTCTATGTTTGCAACGGTGTCTAATAAAAAGCTTTAGAAGCGCCCAGTCAAATAATATGAAACTGTATTACTATAGTATGTGAAAAGGGCTGCAAATTAATACCTGTTCTTAGGTTAGTCACTTAGTCATGTCCAACTCTTTGTGACCCCATGGACTGTAGCCCGCCACAGTCCTCTGTCCATAGGATTTCCCAGGCAAGAATGCTGGAGTGGGTTGCCATTTCCTTCTCCGGGGGGGACCATCCCCACCCAGGGATCGAACCCAGGTCTCCTACGTTGCAGGCAGATTTTGGCCATCTGAGCCACCAGGGAAACCTCCTAGCTATTCTGACCTAGCGCAGATTGGAGCAATGAATGGAAGGGAGAAACTGGTTTCCATAGGGGAAAGCTGAGGGAGGCGAAGAGCAGGATGTCACCTGGGGAGGAAGGTCCAGGCATAATTCACAAGACAGTGGGTGCAGGCAGGCATTAATAGGTAGGCGCTGGGGCTCAGCATGGCACTTCATAAATGGGAAACAGGTTTGATGATGGTGGGTTGTGATGATGGAAATTTTTGGCTTAGATCTGGCCTGTGTCATCACCCTACAGAAGTTAGGGAGGGCATCTGCTCTGTAGTCCCCCAAATCACTCCTTACCTGCTGGGAGGCAAGAAGCTTGCCCTTTGGCACCACTCACCCTCCCCCCAGCAGGAAGGGAGGTCCACACACCTGTCACATTGTACTCTCAGGAGCACGGCCACACCTTGGTCCCTCCCACCTGGTGTCCCAGGGACCGGGCGACGGGTAGGCGTCTGACCCATCACAGCACTATTTGGAGACACAAAACCATGGATGACAGTTTTCTTTTTTAGTCTTTTTATTTTTTGGCCACAGGGCACATGGAATCTTAGCTCCCCAACCAGGGATTGAGCCCATACTTCCTGCACTGGAAGTGTGGAGCCTTAATCACTGGACCACCAGAGAAGTACTCTTTTTTTTTTTTTTCCTGGAATGATAGGTTTTTTTCCTTTTGAACTTTTTATTTTGTGTTGGGGTGTAGCCAATTAACAATGCTGTGATAGTTCCAGGTGAACAGTCAAGGGACTCAGCCATATGTATATATGTATTCATCCTCCCCTAAGCTCCCTCCCACTTGGATGACAGTTTTAATAACGACCTGTAACAACACAGGGAAGCAGATTTGCAGGCCCTAAATTCTGTTGCTGGAGAAATCACAGCTGATCCTAGAAGAGTCAGAAGGAACTCTCGACTGTTTCACTCTCTGATGTAGTACAAACAGAGGCGTCCTAGGAGCCACCTTGGTGAAGGGCTTGGTCACTGAACTGGCAACACACTCCGTCAGGCGCCACCTCACAGCAAGGGCAATACAAAGCGTTTTCCAATAGGACACCCGAGATGAAATCTCCCCTGGATGAACGCGATTTCCCGATGACTCAGCTAGCATCTAAGCTGTCTTTTGAACTATCACCCACCCCCACCCCCAACTCCCAGCACCAGAGAGAGTGTTCGAAACTCAGTCACTGGAGGGTGTCACCACTGGGCTCCTCCATCAGGAGTAGAAGGCCCTGGAATCAATGGTTTGCAATGCATGTGCGCTCAGTCGTGTCCAACTCTGTGACCCCAGGGACTGTAGACCACCAGCCTCTGTCCATGAGATTCTCCAGGCGAGAATCTGCTTGGGGGGTGTTGCCATTTCCTTCTCCAGGGGATCTTCCCAACCTAGGGATGGAACCCATGTCTCTTTTGTCTCACTGGCCGGCAGATTTTTTCCCAGCTGAGCAACCAGGGAAGCCGGGACCCAACGACGACTCAAGTGTTTTCTTAAACTCTCCATGGGCAGATGTTGCCTTACCAATCTCCCACATAGCCAAGCCAAATTCCTATTGATGGAGCAATCCTACATCACTTCTGTGTTTTCTTTTTCATTTGATTATCCCAGTTTATTCCAGCCTAGACAGGAGAGGACTGGGTACCCCCTCCTGGGAAGAACTGGGCTAGCGCATGGTCAGGGAGAGGCCAGATGGACAGGGACGAGCAACAGATTTTATTTTTTCAGTTATAATACCAGGTTATGTTTTGAGATATGGTTTCTCAAAAGGGAATTCATTCAGGCAGAATCTGCACATGAACTCTGGCTCCTTGGTCCGGAAGAATCTGCGTGGGGGTCCAGGCCCTGACAGGGCTCTCTGGTGAGAAGGCCAGCCATGGGACACAAAGGGAAGTGCAGACAGAAGAGCGTGCCGAGTCGTGGCAGGAACCCGCCCCCACGCCACAAGTACAGGGGCATGATTCACCCTCAGCATGTCCGGAACCCCTGCAATAATGAGGCCTGACTCTAACAACAGAAGGCTGGACCGTCATCTCAGACCCAGGCCATAAGCTCCTCCCTCCCCAGCTAGTTCAAACTTACAATGCCACTCATGCATCATTTTGACAAGCTGCCCATTCCCCTGTTAAAAAGAAAACAAAGATTTGAGAAAGTGCATCATCTAATGGCAGGCCTTAAAGCAGAAAAACATATGATGGCAATAGTTTGGGCTTTGGTTTGCACTTCAGCATCATGGGACAGCGTGCGGTGCTGCCCTGGGAAGCCACGGGGACAGGCAGGTGGGGAGACATGTCTGCTGCAGCCCAAGCCCGCAGCTATGTCTCTGCGGAAGAGAAACAAGCCCAGGCTCCTACACCCCGTGACCCCAGGACCCCCTCAGAAGTCATAAGGGGACACAAAGATGGTGACCTTGGACACGTGGCTGGCCTGGAAAGAGCGGTCCAGGTATTCAGACATGTCGACATCCACCTCCAGCGTCTGAGGCCCCTCCAAGGTCTGGACCAGAATCAGCTCCCCAGTCTGGCGGTCTGAGCGCTGCATCACGAAGTGGCCGCGGCTGTTACCGCCCACGATCCCGAAGCGCAGGCTGTTGGGCCCTGGCCGACCAGGGGCTGAGGCTGTGGCCATGCGGAAGAGCGTGATGGGCGTCTTTAGGTTGGAGGGCAGAGACAGGTAGTGGAAGGAGATTGTCTTGGGCATGTGGCGGCAGGGCCTGCTGTCCATGGGGCAGGGGTTCCGCTCACACTGGCTGGAACAGAGAGGCAAAACGTAGGGGATGCTCAGCCTTGGGGAAAGTCAGCAGTGGCTGCTCTGACCGGGCTGGTCTGTCCCACCTGCCTTCCTAAAGAGGCACCAGAGTGACCCCTCCAGCCATGCGTTCCTTGACCTGGGCACTCCAGAACCACAGGCCAGTGAGCGTGGCTGGTATCAGGCCAGGAAAAGGTGCTTCCCTGACCCAGCTGTCCATGTATGTCTGGGTGTGCATGTATGTTTATATATGCTATTACTACCATTTACATACTATGCTATTACTACTATAATATGCTATGACTACTAGTATATGCTATTACTACTGTTTCCGACTCTCTGCAACCCTCTGGACTGTAGCCTGCCAGGCTCCTCTGTCCATGAAATTCTCCAAGCCAGAACTGGAGTGGGTAGCCATTCCCTTCTCCAAGGGATCTTCCCAACCCAGGGATCGAACTCATATCTCCTGCATTGCAGGCGGATTCTTTACCGTCTGAGCCACCAGGGAAGCCCTTTTTCTTTCACCGTTTCTGTAGAAAAATAAAGCCGGGGAAGATTCAATAATGATGGTGCTAGCATTCAAACCAGGTGCCCCTTCTAACGTGCTGAGACCCCAGCAGTTAGCTGGTGACATCCTAGAGTGTGGTTCTCCACATGTGGTGAGCTTACTAAACACCCAGTGTTCTTTCTTTTTGACAGTGTCCCATGGCTTAAGAGATCTTAGCTTCCCCCACCAGGGATTGAACCCGGGCCACAGCTGGGAAAGCGCTGAGTCCAAACTGCTGAACCAACAGGGAATTCCCCCAGGGTTCATTCTTAAGCAGGACACTCTGCCTTCCTTAGGTATGTGGAGTCAAGGTCCTGTGAAAATGCTTTGATAGTTGTTGTTTTTTGTGTTTTTTTCTTCACCTCATTCAACACAAGCGTGAGTGCTAAGTTGATTCAGTTGTGTCTGACTCTTTGCGACCCCGGGGACTGTAGCCTGCTAGGCTCCTCTGTCCATGGAATTCTGCAGGCAAGAATACTGGACTGAGTTGTCATGCCCTCCTCCAGGGGATCTTCCAGACCCAGGGATCGAGCCCATGTCTCTTAAGTCTCCTGCATTGGCAGGTGGGTTCTTTACCACTAGCGCCATCCAACACGAGAGAGATGCAATTTAGCGATTCTGGTGACTCAGATCAGCCCCATTAAGGAGGTCACACAGCACTTCGCTGTTCATCAGGGAGGTCTGCCAAGGCCTGACATGTGGTCCCTCCTCCCTTCACTATGTGACACTGGAGGAAGACCCTGGTGTCTTCACTCTCGGTGAGTAACTGCCACCAACTTTCTTGATGCTTCTAACCTGCTGTAACCCCCACAGCTATTCGAGGAGCTGCTTCACTGGGTCAGTGCATTCTAAAGACAATGCTAAGGCCCTTGTGATCTTTCTCTCAGAGAAAATACATGTCTTTGTGATAGTTGCAGTTATTCTCTTTAAAAGCCTGTCTTCACCTTTTGAAGAAAAAAGAAAAAGTCTGTGAGGGGCTGAGGTTACTAGAAATCAAAACTCCTAACAGCAGCAGAAAAGAAGAGAGATATAATGCAAGGTGTACAGGTACCCTGTGAACACAGGAAATGATCCTCTTCCAAATCTGTGTACCATACATACCTCCTGGCAGCCCCACCACTGCCCTCTGCCCCCCAGTGGCCTCCCTGTCCTCAGGGGAGCACTCAGGAACATCATTCCTACCACCCAGGGCAGCATCACATTCAATGCAAACCCGCAAAGCAGAGAGATGGAAGCTCCAAGAAGCCAGACAGCGCCGTGCCTTTCATCAGACGTACCTGTACCTTCTCCCAAGAACATCTAGGAAGAATGCAGCCCAACCCTGGGGAGGCCTGGGTGAAGGGTGAAGGCACGCAGCTGAGGGTGGCCCTAGTCATACTCACAACGGAGATGTCTTCACATAGCTCACGTTGCTGCTGCCCTCGGGGCACTCCGGGCTGACGCACTGGAAGCCTCCGCCCGTGTTGATGCACACAGTCCCCCGGGGGCACACAGGCTGTGGGCTCACACATTCATCAACATCTGAAATACCAGACGAGGGCAGGGCGGGGTAAATGGGAGCCTGGGATCAACATATGCACAATCCTGTCCAAACAGCAGACAACTAGTAAGAGCCTTCTGCGCGGCACAGGGAGCGCTCCTCAGTACTCGGTCATGATCTACCCGGGAAAAGAACCTAAAAAAGAGCTGCTCTTCAGTCACCAAGTCATGTCTCTGTGACCCCACGGACTGCAGCACGCCAGGCTTCCCTGTTCTTCACTATCTCCCTGAGTTTGCTCAAACTCATGTCTATTGAGTTTGTGACGCCATCCACCATCTCATCCTCTGTTGTCCCCTTCTCCTCCTGCCTTCAGTCTTTCCCAGGTTCAGGGTCTTTTCCAACGAGTCAGCTCTTTGCATCAGGTGGCCAAAGTATTGGAGCTTTAGCTTCAGCATCAGTCCTTCCAATGAATATTCAGGGTTGGTTTCCTTTAGGATTGACTGGTTTGATCTCCTTGCTGTCCAAAGGACTCTCAAGTGTCTTCTCTAACACCACAGTTGGAAAACATCAATTCTTTGGCACTCAGCCTTCTTTATGGTTCTACTCTCACATCTGTACATGACCACTGGAAAAACCATAGCTTTGACTCTCCGAACCTTTGTCTGCAAAGTGATGTCTCTGCTTTTTGATATAGTGTCTAGGTTTGTCATAGCTTTTTTTCCAAGAAGCAAGTGTCTTTTAATTTCATGGCTGTGGTCACCATCCGCAGTGATTTTGGAGCCCTAGAAAATAAATTTGCCATTGTTTCCCCTTTTTCTTCTTCTATTTGCCATGAAGTGATGGGACAGAAGGCCGTGATCCTAGTTTTTTGGATGTTGAGTTTCAAGTCAGCTTTTAGACATATATGTATAACTAAATCACTTTGCTGTACAGTAGAAACTAACATAACATTATAAAAATAATTTGCTTTACAATGTTATTAAAGCAACTAAACTCCAATAAAAATTAAAAATAAAATAAAATCCATGGATGTAAAAAACAAAGAAGAAATAGTAGGCACCCAGTGAGGGAGAAGATCTCCTGCCACCCCTCCATCACTGATGAGCCCACATGAATGGAAAAAGCAGGCACTGCAAAAGGTGCTCCACACGCAGTGAACTTTCCAAGATGTCCAACGCTGGTTCTTGTAACTGGAAGCCCGGTCGTTCTTAACTGTTAGAAATCTAGGTTTGATGGCAGATCCCATCCTCCCCCTCCGGACATGACAGGCTACAGGGGCACTGGAGGGCACGAATGAGTGTCACTAGTCACAACACTTCTCTCAACCTGCCTCCCCCTCAGTTAGCGAGACATGGAATCTGCCCTCCATGGCTAATATCATGCCCTTTATATGTTCTCTGTTCTTTACATATTCAATGAGCTCCTGGCCTGGAGGCTAGGTTTCTTTTCAAACCCTACACAATCCTACAGGGGCCTTCTATCATAGGATAGAAGGAAAGGTGGAGAGATGATGGATAGATGGACGGATGATAGATGGATGGATGATGGATGAATGAATGATGAATGGGTGGACCATGGAAGAATGATGGCTATCTGGATGCCTTCTTTCTCTAGTCCCAGGTTACCACTCCTCTGAGCCCAGCCATGGGGCCCCACTAGGACGTCACTGGGAGTCTCCCTTTTCGCTTGGGTTGCATGTCAGGGTAGAGGAGCCCTCTGCCCTCCCCTCCTCCCCCTGTCATTCCGAGCCACAGTCTGGGACCACCTTCCTCTGCAGCAGCCTCACTCACCCTCACAGCTCTTTCCATCAGCCAGAGTCCGGTATCCACTGGGGCAGACACAGCGGTAGGAGCCGGGGGTGTTCACGCAGGCGTGCATGCAGAGCCGGGGGCGCCCCTCCTGTCCATAGAGCTCGCATTCGTTCACATCTGGGGACAGAAGTGCCCAGTATGACCCCAGGAGCCACCAGTGGGCGGCCACCAGCCGTGACCCAGGATGGCTACTGCGTCACCATCGCTGGCAACTGTGGCTAACGGGCGGGGTCTTCAGTGGCCGCCAAGCCCGATCCCCTGCAGAGGACTCAGAAGGGAAGCAGGAGTGCTCCCCGTTCTCCCAAGCCAAGGACCTGGAGGGCCGAAGGGAGGAGGCGAGGGAGCTGATACGGGGACCCAGGGCCGCTCCTCTAAGACTGATGACTGCCCGGGCAGACCCTATGAGGCTGCCAAGTCCAACCTGGCAAGTACCTTGCTCCCCAGGGAGCAAAGCGTGGGGCGGCGGACCCAGACTTCCGCCCTGGTTCCCCGCCCCACCTTAATCCTTCTCATCTTTGGGAACGGGTGTAAAACGGCTTCTGTGGCTGTAAAATGAGGCCATTAGCAACAACTAGGCAACTCTTAAGTTGGAACCGCTGGTTTGAGTCGTTTTCAGATGGAAGTCTGATAATCAGGAAGTGGGCCAGTCAGTAAGACTAAGCAGAGAGGGGCCCAGAGAATGAGCCCAAGCCCCTGCACAGCTCTGGGGACAGGGACGGGGTATGGTGAAGGGCTGTCATTCTAGCTGCGCGCTGCCACCTGCCTTGCAATCCTGGCCGGGAGGGAGCGCCTCTTCTAGACGAGCGCGCATGACTAAGGGTAGATCGGGGACCCCTGGATGCTTTCTCTAGTCTGGTTTTCTCAGAACCGCCCCCGAGGTCTACGCGCTAGCTGTGTCCTAGCAGCCATCAGGTCCACACCTACTTACCTAAGCAGCAAGGTGCGGGGCTTTCTGAGACCACGCCCAGGAAGCCACCCGCCCACTCGCACCTACACCTGGGCGCGGCGCACCCCCGGGAGGGCGGCAAGTAGGAGCCCCTCTCCCCACGACCCCCGCGTCCCCTCCCGGGAACGAGCCCGCGCCTACCCTGGCAGACGCTGTCGGCGGCCGCGCCGCTCAGGTGGAATCCGGCTTCGCAGCTGCAGTGCTGCGTCCGCTCCACCTGCGCGCATCGCGGCGCGCGGCTGAAGGCGGCGTCCGCGGCCTCGCTGCCCTCGGGGGCTGCTGCGGGGAGAAGACATCCTCAAGGCCGGGCCTGGCGCACCTGGGCCTGACCTTGGGGGGGGAGGGGTCCCGAGATCGGGGCGCGGCCCCTTCTCAGAGCTTCCTCTGGAGTAGGGAGAGGAAAGACGCAGGATTAACCGAAACTCAGCCGGTGATCCAGCGCCCACACCAAAGGCGCAGAAGACAAGCGGAGGCGCCCGAAAAGAACGATGCACGCGAGACAACTGCACCCAGAGGACCGCAGTGAGGTGAAATCCGCGTTTCACTTTCAAAGGCTGAAAGCACCAGGACCCTAGCAGTGACCACTGGAGTTTAAAACTATGGAGTTTATCGAAATAATGACACTTGCAGCCAGCCACATGGATGGCCCTAGAGATTGTCATTCTGAGTGAGATCAAAGACAGACATCATATGATCTCACTCATTTGTGGAACCTAAAACCAATGGTACAAGTGAACCTGTTCACAAAACAGAAATAGAGTCAGAGCTGCAGGAAACAAACGTATGCTGCTTAGCAAGGGGTCAGGAGGGGAGGGGCAAACTGGGAGAACCGGGATTGGCTGTTCACCCTACGCTACTATATATAGTAGTTACATGTGTATGTGGACATGTATGTTTCCCTGCTGGCTCAGTGGTAAAGAATCCACCTGCCAATGCAAGAGATATGGGTTCAATCCCAGGGTCAGGAAAATCCCCTGGAGAAGGATTCTCTCCTGGAGAACTCCATAGACAGAGAAGCCTGGCAGGCTACAGTCCGTGGGGCCGCAAAAGAGTTGGACACAACTGAGTGACTAAGCAATAACATAAACAACTATATATATATATATAATATATTGGGCTTCCCCGGTGGCTCAGACAGTAAAGAGTCTGCCTGCAGTGCAGGAGACCCAAGTTCATTCCCTGGGTTGGGAAGATCCCCTGGAGAAGGAAATGGCAACCCTCTCCAGTATTTTTGCCTGGAATATCCCATGGATAGGGGAGCCTGGCAGACTATAGTCCATGGGGTCACAAACAGTCAGACACCACTGAGCAAACATGTCAATCCATATAATATATATATTTTAGAAAAGAATCTAAAAAAGAGTGGATATATGTATATGTATACCTGATTCACTTTGCTGTAGAGCAGAAACTAAATCAACTATACCCCAATAAATATTAATTTTAAAACACTTAAAAAACATCTATGGAGAGACTTCCCTGTCAGTCCAGTGGTTAAGACTCTATACTTCCCATGCAGAGGGTGCAGGTTTGAAACCACGCTGCATGGCATGGCTAAAAAGTAAAAATTCGAAAAAAAAAAAATCTATATAGCTAAAAACACTACCTTTTTTTCTGGGTTCTTTTTTTTTGTGTGTTTTTAAAATATTTTCCTAAAGTGTTGAAGGTTTTTGTTTGTTTCAACCAAGAATATAAATCAATGTTCTAATCAGTAAAAAAAAAAAAAAAAAATGTTGATTTTTGAAAGCTTTCAAAGGATTTCAGACTCTCCATGGTTAGAGGGATTGGTGTAAATGTTATCTGATGCACAAGAGGACACTTAGTCATCCCACTGGAGCCATCAAATTCATCCAGACAGAGAACAGCATGATTGCTGGGGAGATGGGAAGAAGTTGTTTCATGGGCACAGAGTTTCAATTTTGCAAGGTGAAAAAAGTTCTAGAGGTGGATGGTGGTGATGGTGAACATAGTTAATGCCATTGAACCACACACTTAAAATGGTAAATTTTGTTATAGATATTTTACAATGTGAACAAAAACAGTGAATGTGTTTTTTGTTTTTTTTTTAAAGTAATCAAACAGAGGCTCCCCCTGGGAGCCAGAAAGACAGGGGCAGAGCTGATGAGAAGGAAGGCTGTAGGCTGGGGGACCAGGTGAGCAAAAAGAAAGGGGTGTGCTGGGCTGTTGCTCACATTGTTCACGGGGATCCTGTGAGGACATAAACTAGCTTCAGATGTGCCTGCTCGTTCCCTCCTTCCACTTCCTCACAGAGATTCCTGTCCTGGGAATAATTTCTATATTACCTGTGCCCTGGACCTGAGGATCCAGGAGCCTGAGGATCTGTGCCCTGGAGCCTGAAGGTTCCAACAGTGGACGCCCAGACAGCTGGGGCTTAGCTCCAGTGTCCAGGATCAGCACAGTTGGGTTGAAATGTAGCTATTTCTTTCTCCTTCCTGGTACTAAGTAGAAGGAGGAGTGGGGCTGTTTCCACGTAGGGCAACTCCAAGGACAGGCAGTGTCAGGGGACCTCAGGCTCTCCCTGAGAAAGCACCCAGAAGGGTGACTCAGCTAAACGGAATCAAGACACAGTAAGCAGCAAATCTCTGGGGACAAAACTTAAACTGGACCTTGAGCTGGGTCCAATGGAAAGATATCAAGTATTGACAAAGCTTGTTCTCTGCTAACCACCAATTCCTCCCCCTATACTGAGATTCCACTCAGAAGACAACCACACAGACATCCCAGGCTTTCCTGGCAGAGGAACAGGACATCTTCAGGGTTTAACTTTCTTATATGAGAAATGTTGGCTCAGGGAATCCCCTGGTGGTCCAGTGGTTAGGACTCAGCTTTCACTGCCGTGGGCATGGGTTCAATTCAATCCTTGGTCGGGGAAGTAAGATCCTACAAGCTACACATAGGGGAAGCCAAAAACAGAAAGATGGTTGCAGCATAGCATGGCACCACCCCCCATGTCCCACAGACTCCTTATCATCAGATCTTCTTTGCCCCTGCAAAAACAGCCACCATGTGGCACCTAGACCTCTGGCTACAGAAATGCTGGGACTCAAATGTCGACCATAACCTCGTCACCGGTCGAACATCTAGTTTACCCAGCTCTGAAAATACTATATCGGTAACTATGAACTTTGCAGGAAGCATTTGCAGGAGAAGCTGTTCTGCTGATGTGCAGGGGAAAGTCAACCACGTGAAGCTTCCTAGCTTCTCACGCCAAGTTCCAAATCTGGAGGGGTTTAGGGTGGGACTCAGTCCTTCCACTTGCATCTTCTTCCATGTGTGTGTGTGTGTGTGCTCAGTCATGTCTGACTCTTTGCAACCTCATGGACTGTAGCCCGCCAGGCTCTTCTGTCCATGGAATTCTCCAAGCAAGAACACTGGAGTGGGTTGCCATTTCCTCCTCCAGGGGCTCTTCCCGACCCAGGGACTGAACCCACTTCTCCTGCATTAGCGGGTAGATTCTTTACCACTGAGCCACCTGGGAAGAACCAAAACTCTGGTTCCACAAGTTAACTAAGCGCCATCCCAAATAACCATCTCAGGGAACCAGAGGGATCTATGATGTAAACCAGAGAGAACATCCCATTGGTCTGCCTTTGCTGACCTGTGACTAGGGTCCTCCCTTCTCGATAACAGACTGTCCTCCCCGGCCCCATACCTGCTACGTACCAGTCTGGGCCTGATGCTGACAGCGGCTCCCGGTCCTTCCAGGAGGACAAATGCATTTGTACTGGTTGACACCTTCCACACACGTGCCACCATTCTGACAAGGCTGGCTGGAGCATTCACTGATATCTAGGAAAACAAATAAATTTCAGATATAGGCATGAGTTCTCATTCTAAAACAAAACACAAAGCTGGGGTCACTTTCTTTTCATGACATGATGACTCCAGCTTGTGACCACTCCCCACCCCACTCTGTCCTTGCCTTGGCCCCTTCCAGCAAGAACAAGAGCTGGGAGGGAGCCAGTGGGGCTGAGATGTAGCCCACCATGCATGCAATAAGCCACTGACCCTGGCACACACTATGCCTACCTGGAGCTCTGCCTGCGAGAGTTGCCCATCTTTCAGCCCGGGTCCACCCAGAGCCGCCATTTCATAATTTGCAGCATAGACACTGCAGCTGGGCGGAAGGAACCAGCGTTGTCCTGGGCCCACACTGCCTTTGGGGAGAGTTAACTGCTTCTCATCTCCGCCCCTATCAGCCAGTGCCCAGGTAGAACCCTCTTTGAAAAGGAACTCAATTCAAGGGGTTATAAGAGGGAGAGATGGCCCATAAGAATGGTCAGAGATGGAGAAAAATAACTCTTTCCAAATTCTTACCCTGTGGGAATAGGGAGGAGTTAACCTTGACGCTTAATTTTCCCTTTTCCTGAAAAGGAAAACGTTCCTTGTTTATACACACAACAGTCCTGTGAAAAATGTATGAAAGTGAAAGTGAAACTCAGTCATGTCCAGCTCTTTGTGACCCCGTGGACTATACAGTCCATGGAATTCTCCAGGCCAGAATACTGGAGTCAGTAACCTTTCCCTTCTCCAGGGGATCTTCCCAACCCAGGGATCAAACCCAGGTCTCCTGCATCGCAGGCAGATTCTTTACCAGCTGAACCATAAGGGAAGCCCAAGAATATTGGAGTGGGTAGCCTATCCCTTCTCCAGTGGATTTTCCTGACCCAGGAATTAAATCAGGGCCTCCTGCATTGCAGGCGGATTCTTTACCAACTGAGCTATCGGAGAGATATATTAAACATGTTCAACAATTTAATAGGCTTAGTGAATTCCCTGGCAGTCCAGTGGTTAAGATTCTGTGCTTTCACTGCTGAGGGTCCAGGTTCAATTCCTGATTAGGAAACTAAGATCCTGCAAGCTGCATAGAGCAGCCATAAAATAAAATAAATATGTAATAGGTTTAATAGGCTTTAATAGATTCTTCTCTGTGTGGTAGATTATGGGTAATTTTTCTTTGTTTACTGACAATTATTTTATTTGTTGTTGTTCAGTCGATAAGTCGTGTCCAACTCTTTGCGACCCTGTAGACTGCAGAATGCCAGGCTTCCTTGTCCTTTACTATCTCCCAGAGTTTGCTCAGACTCATGTCCTTTGAGTCGGTGATGCCATCCAACCATCTCATTCTCTGTCACCCCCTTCTCCTCCTTTCCCAGCATCAGGGTTTTTTCCAATGAGTCGGCTCTTCCCACAGGGTTGCCAAAGCATTGGAGCTTCAGCATCAGTCCTTCCAATGAATATTCAGGGTTGATTTCCTTAGGATTGACTGGTTTGAGCTCCTTGCTGTCCAAGGGACTCTCAAGAGTCTTCTCCAGCACCACAGTTCAAAAGCATATTTTTAACAATCTTCCATTTTTCCACAGTGAACATTTCTAAATTTTCTAATGAGGAAAAAATGATTTTTTAAAACCCTCAGGCCACATCCGCTTGCTCTGAGTTCCTTAAGCCCAGTTTTAGTGCACAGGCCATTTCCACCAAAGAGGAACAATCTGTCAGTTCACTGACCTGACCACAGCATCTTGGGAAAGAAATTGGAAGCACTTCCTTGTTGGCCTCAGAGCATCCTTTCCTGCTGTGTCTATCAGGAGGCAGAAAAAGGTGCTTTGCTCCTGATGAGAACAACAGCCTTCCTGTGGGTGGGTTGGCAGGGACACTGGCTTCCCTTAGCCTCCTTGTAATTGGGAAGTTATGCAGACAATTACATGGATTCTGTTCATTGTGAAAGGACCCAGACCATCCGAAATGCTGCTTCTCCCTAGGGAAGGAGCCATTCCAATTTCTCTGTAAGCTCAGCCTGGGGAGGGGAACCTCAGCTTCCTGCCTCCGCCCACTGCCCCCCCACCCCGCCCATATGTTCTCTCTGCTGATGACCGGTTTTCAGGAATGTGTCTGAAACAACACAAACGCCCCAGAGCATGGGATTCCTGTTTCTGCCATCTTGCTCCCCAGCATAGTCTGAAAGTCACCAGGCTGAGAGCCAAAGAGTGTGAACCTGAGAATCTTTCAGTTTGGCCCCGTGGGGGGTGGGGACCAGCAGCAGCCTGGCTGTACCTGGCTGGTGCGGGTGTGGATAGGGTGGGGTGGGGTGGAGTTGTTGACGTGATAGAGGAATGAAGAGATGCCCCATGACCCTGTGTGCTAGCGCTGCCTGGATCTTGTCACCCAGGATTTTCATTGCTTAGAAATGAAAATTTCTCCATTCAGACTCTCATTTCTTATCTTGATACACTGTCAGGCATTCCATGGCCCGGTGCCCAGTTCTGGCACACCCTCTGTATCCTGACTGAAGTAGAGCTGTCATCGCATTCAAGTCTGTCCAAGCTGTGGCATTTGGTTGAGTGCATGGCGACTTCAGAACTGTAAAGAGGGCCGACTTAAATAGACATTTCTCTGAAGAAGACACAGATGGCCTACAGGAAACTGAAAAGATGCTTGACATCACTAGTTATCAGAGAAACGCAAACCAAAACTACAGTGAGGTACCACTTCACACAGGTCGGAACAGCCATCATCAAGAAGTCTACAAATAGCAAATGCTGGAGAGGGTGTGGAGAAAAGGGAGCCCTCCTACCCTGCTGGTAGGAATGTAAGCTGGTTCAGCCACTATGGAGACCAGTGTGGAGACTCTTCAAAAAACTAAAAATAGAACTACCGTATGATCCAATAAACCCACTCCTGGGCATATATCCAGAAAAGATGGAAACTCTAATTCAAAAAGATACATACACCCCAGTGTTCATAGTGGCACTATAGCATCCATCGACAGACGAATGGATAAAGAAGATGTGGTACGTGTATACAGCGGAATATTATTCAACTGTAAAGAAGAATGAAATATGGCCAGTTGCAGCAACGTGGATGGACCTAGAGATTATCATACTAAATGACGTCAGACAGAGAAAAACACCATATGATATCACTTACATGTGGAATCTAACAGAATTATACGGATCAACTCATTTACAAAACAGACACAGGCTCACAGACATAGAAAACAAAATTATGGTTACTAAAGGGGAAAGGAGGGATAAATCAGGAGCATGGGATTAACAGATACCAGTTAGTATACAGGGCTTCCCTGGGGGCTCAGACGGTAAAGAATCAGCCTGCAATGCAGGAGACCTGGGTTCAATCCCTGGGTCAGGAAGATCCCCTGGAGAATGAAATGGCAACCCACTCTAGTACTCTCGCCTGGAGAATCCCATGAATAGACGAGCCTGGCGGGCTACAGTCCAGTTAGTATATATAAAATAGATAAACAACAAGGTCCTGTGGTACACCACAGGGAACTCTACCCAATATCTTATTTTAACTGACAACAGAAAAGAGTCTGAAAACTTTCAGATTCCAAATCACTTCGCCGCACACCTGAAACTAAGACAATATTATAAATCAACTACATTCAATTTATAAAAGAGAGGACACTCACAGAGGCTGTGGAGAGGCTGGCAAGCCAGAAGCGTGGATTATGATTCTCTTTTAATCTGTTTACTGAGCACTTGCTATTTTCCCAGAACTGAGCTAAATGTTCCACATCCATGATCTGATTTTTTCTTTTTTCTTTTTGTTTCCTGTGTTTTGTCATCTTGCTTCAAATTTTCCATTTCTTCAATCACCTCATTTCTAAGGTTTTCTGATTTTTATTTATGTTGTCCTTTCATAGTTTTTATATTTTTAAAATTTCTTTCCACTTGTCCAGAAGTACTAGGTCATAGTTTTCATCTTTTGTATGGGCATGTCTTTCTGGGATTTCTTCATTGACTATAGAGGGTTTACTTTGTTTTCTTATAATAATTTGGACAGGATTTGGCAACAGTCCTTTTCCGTTACTCATATTTAGGGGAAATAAGTTTTCCCATATAGCTTTTCTAACTTTCTGACTATTCATTGGAAGGACTGATGCTGAAGCTGAAGCTGAAGTTCCAATATTTTGGCCACCTGATGTGAAGAGCCAACTTATTGGGAAAGACTCCGATGCTGGAAAAGATTGAGGGCAGGAGGAGAAGAGGGTGACAGAGGATGAGATGGTTGGGTAGAATCACTGAGGCAATGGACATGAGTTTGAGCAAACTCAGGGAGATAGTAAAGGACAAGGAAGCCTGGTGTGCTGCAGCCCATGGGGTTGCAAAGAGCTGGATATGACTCAGCAACTGAACACCACCTTCCTGACAGCCTCTCCCGTTAGTTGTTTTCTAAGGCAGCTCTTGCCTTCTCCACTCCACTCTGTCCTCTCCTCTCTCTTTCATCTGGACCATCTCTTTCATTTGCACCAACTTTCCTTGTTGGACTTCACTGGATTCTCCGCCCATTAGAGAATGGACCTTGAAAGGTCTTGGGAAGTTCAAGAGATCCTTGGGGCAAGACTGTTCCAGCCACTGAAACTTCCTGTTGCAAAGATAAACCCCACATCTGAGACAACTAACCCAGGAATGCCAGTACTGATCCATATCCCAATACAATTATTGGGTTTTCAAGAAAAAGGAAAAGCATTCTTTGGGCATCCTTATGATAGCAGTAACAGTTAAAACAGGAGATGTGGGAGAATTTATTTAAGATAGTCAAGAAAATAAAATGTGAGGCAGGTGTTTTATGTCCAATTGAACAGTCATTGTTGGTAATGCTGCGTATGTTTTGAAAGTGTGAGAACTCAGGAACTGCCCTGTGAGTTCCTCCTGAGAAGTCTACTGAACAGAGGTCACGGTGAAGAGGGTGGTGATGCTCCCCAAGGCTCAGCATCACAAAAAGAGACGATGGACCACAGGGACTTCTTGGCAGAAGTATGTACTGCCGTCCTGCCCAAACGATTGAAAAATCTCACCGGAATCTGATCAAGCCTCTGCAGTAAGCTACCAGTTTAAAAGAAATACAGAGATCAAAAACCTACAAACTTCCAGTCATAAGTACTAGGCATGTAATGTACAATATGAAGATTATGGTTAACACTGCTATGTAGTATATTTGAAAGTTGTTAAGGGACTAAATCCCAAGGGAAAAAAAACTATTTTTTTTTTTTTGTATTTGTATGAGATGATGGACATTAACTGAACTTACTGTGGTTATCTTTTCACAGTATATGAAAATCAAGCCATTATGCGGTATACCTTAAACTTACACAGTGCTATATGTCATTTTATTTCAGTGAAGTTGGACCCCAAAAAAGAGAGATGCAGATCATGTTAAATAACCTCACAGGGATGCAGTGAGCAAAATAAAGGTTGTGGGAGGCTTCCCAGGTGGTCCAGTGGTTAAGAATCCACCTGTCAATGCAGGGGACACGGGCTTGATTCTAGTCCGGGAAGATCCTACATGCCACAAGCAGCTAAGCCTGTGCACCTAGAGCCCATGGTCTGCAACAAGAGAAGCTGCCGCAGTGAGAAGCCTGCGCACTGCAACTAGGGAGTGACCCCTGCTCGCTGCAACTAGAGAAAGTCTGAGTGCAGCCACGAAGACCCAGTGCAACTGAAAAATAAATAAATAAATTTTTAAGAATTCAAGGTTGTGGGAAACAACACATTTTCTTCAACAGATAAACTTCAAAGGAATGGCAGACAGAAAGAAGGAGCAGTCTTCTTCAAGACGACTATGGATTAAAAAGGTGTAGGAGACATAGCAACCAACTGTGGTGTACAGAACTTATTTGCACTCTGGCTCGAAGTGTTAAAAATATGAGAAGCAGTTGCAGAAATGTTTACCCTGACTAGAAATTTTAAGATATTAAAGGATTTGCTGTGTTGATAATTACTGGACTATGAGTACATGATGACCATTAAACTATTCTTTCTACTTTTGTGTATTTGAATTTTTCCATAATGGAAAATGTATTAAGATTGCTTGTCTTAATGAATGGATAAAGAAGATATGGTATATGGTATATATGTGTGTGTGTGTGTGTGTGTATGTGTGTGTATATATATATATATATGCTGTGCAGTGCTAAGCTGCTTCAAATTGTGTCTGACTCTTTGTGACCCTATGGACTGTAGCCTGTCAGGCTCCTCTGTCCCTGGGATTCTCCAGGGAAGAATACTATAATGGGTTGCCATGCCCTCCTCCAGGTGATCTTCCTGACCCAGGGATCAAACCTGCATCTCCTCATCTCCTGCTAGTGGGTTCTTTATCGCTAGTGCCATCTGGGAAGCCCATATATATATATATATATATACACACACAATGTATACATGTATACACACATATACAACAGAATACTGAAAGTAAGTGAAAAGTGTGTATATGTATACATACAATGGAATAGTGTGTGTGTGTGTGTGTGTTCAGTTCAGTTCAGTTCAGTCACTCAGTCATGTCTGACTCTTTGCAACCCCATGAACCGCAGCATGCCAGGCCTCCCTGTCCATCACCAACCCCCAGACTTTACCCAAACCCATGTTCATTGAGTCGGTGATGCCATCCAGCCATCTCATCCTCTGCCGTCCCCTTCTCCTCCTGCCCTCAATCTTTCCCAGCATCAGGGTCTTCTCAAATGAGTCAGCTCTTCACATCAGGTGGCCATAGTATTGGAGTTTCAGCTTCAGCATCAGTCCTTCCAATGAACACCCAGGACTGACCTCCTTTAGGATGGACTGGTTGGATCTCCTTGCAGTCCAAGGGACTCTCAAGAGTCTTCTCCAACACCACAGTCAAAAGCATCAATTCTTCAGTGCTCAGCTTTCTTTGTAGTCCAACTCTCATATCCATATATGACCACTGGAAAAACCATAGCCTTGACTAGATGGACCTTTGTTGGCAAAGTAATGCCAACATTACTTATGCTGTCTAGGTTGGTCATAACTTTCTTTCCAAGGAGTAAGCATCTTTTAATTTCATGGCTGCAATCACCATCTGCAGTGATTTTGGAGCTCCCAAAAATAAAGTCAGCCACTGTTTGCACTGTTTCCCCATCTATTTGCCATGAAGTGATGGGACCGGATGCCATGATCTTAGTTTTCTGAATACTGAGTTTTAAGCCAACTTTTTCACTCTCCTCTTTCACTTTCATCAAGAGGCCCTTAGTTCTTCACTTTCTGCCATGAGGGTGGTGTCATCTGCATATCGGAGGTTATTGATATTTCTCCCGGCAATCTTGATTCCAGCTTGTGCTTCTTCCAGCCCAGCGTTTCTCATGATGTGCTCTGCATATAAGTTAAATAAGCAGGGTGACAATCTACAGCCTTGACATACTCCTTTTCCTATTTGGAACCAGTCTGTAGTTCCATGTCCAGTTCTAACTGTTGCTTCCTGACTTGCATACAGGTTTCTCAAGAGGCAGGTCAGGTGGTCTAGTATTCCCATCTCCTTCAGAATTTTCCACAGTTTATTGTGATCCACACAGTCAAAAGCTTTAGCATACTCAATAAAGCAGAAATAGATGTTTTTCTGGAACTCTCTTGCTTTTTCGATGATCCAGCAGATGTTGGCAATTTGATCTCTGGTTCTTCTGCCTTTTCTAAAACCAGCTTGAACATCTGGAAGTTCACGGTTCACGTATTACTAAAGCCTGGCTTGGAGAATTTTGAGCATCACTTTACTGAAGTGTGAGATGAGTGCAATTGTGCAGTAGCTTGAGCATTCGTTGGCATTGCCTTTCTTTGGGATTGGAATGAAAACTGACCTTTTCCAGTCCTGTGGCCACTGCTGAGTTTTCCAAATTTGTGTGTGTGTGTGTGTGTGTGTGTGTGTGTGTATTCTACTCAGATAAAAGTCAGAAGGAAATTGTTTTAAAATATAATCCACCATTCATTCATTCAATCATTCAAGCATTTGATAAATCAGCCAGCCAGTTGGTTTCACAGTAACCAAATATCAAGGGGCTACTTTATCAAAGGCAGCTATTTCAGATGTTGTTTAAAGGTCTCTGAGGAAAGCCTCATGATCCAAAAGTAAGTGAACCAAAGCTTTGCTCTATTCTGACTTCAAGATAACCTTTCAGATACCAAATCTGGTGCACCGCAATTTCTGCAGTCTCCCTGCGGCTTGCCTCTGCAGGCTCTGCCTGCCTCCTCCACCCTCCTTTGTCTGGATTCTGAGCTGCTTCTTTTCTCTCTCTGCCCTCTCCTCTGGGTGCTCTGATCACTGTCCTGGATTTAAGCACCACATGGGAGTGCTCAGTCGCTAAGTTGTGTCTGACTCTTGTGCGACCCCATGGGACTGTAATCCACAGGCTCCTAGTCAATGGGATTTCCCAGGCAAGAATACAGGAGCAGGTTGCCATTTCCTTCCCCAGTGATCTTCCTGGACCAGGGATCCAACCCACATCTTCTGCATTGGCCGGCGGATTCTTAACCACTGAGCCACCAGGGGACCCCGTTTAAATGGGCTCCATCATCACACTAATATAATTACTCCAAACTGCATCTCTGCGACCCTCCTTTGCCCTTGACTCCAGATTTTACATCCAACTGTTCACTTGGCTCTATTGGGAAAGGAAGTCGCTGGCCCCCCACTGGGCCTGCCACCTGCCCTCAACATGAGATGAAGCATTCCTAGGGCCTGTGCTGGGTTTACCACCTCATGTGGCCGTATATTTCCCTTCTTCCTGCTCCACAAGTGCTGTTCAGTTCTGCTGAAGTTGTATGCTGATGGCTGCCAGGCTCACCTGAAGCTCCAGTGTTTCAGATTCCTTGGTGAAGTGGGGAATCCTTCCACTGCACATGAGCAAGCTGCCCTGGGCAATCGCTGCTGAGAGACCTGCCCAACCTGGGGGATGGACGCCCTTGGCTGGAACTGATCTTGCACTGTCCAGAAGCATGGGGACAGCGCTGCTTCATCCAGGGCCCAACCGCCTTGTATTTTCCTTGGTGACTCCGATATTAAGATGCAGTGGGCAGAAGTGCTTAATGCCTCCCTGGGACTGCTAACCAGGGCACGGTGCTGGGTGTGATGGTCTCTGTGGGTTGAATGAATGGATCTCCGCTGCAATGTCACACAGACACCTTAATGTAACCAAAATGGTATTCTGATTAACGACCCACACACAGGTTTTAAAAAAGAAAACATCCCCACCATTTACATCCCCTTCAACAGGAAAAAGAATGAAATAATGCCATTTGCAGCAACATGGATGCACCAAGAGATGATCATACTAAGTGAAGTCAGTCACACAAAGACAAATATTACATGATAACACTTAATGTGGAATCTAACTAAATATTAATAACACAAGTCAACTCACCAAAACAGAAACTGACTCAGACATCGAAAACAAAATTATGGTTACCAAAGGGGAGCGCTGTGGGGGCGGCGAACGAGCTTGGAATTGGCAGATACAAACTACTAAACACGGGCACCTCCAGTGGCTCAGGGGTAAAGAACCCGCCTGCCAGTGCAGGAGACGCAGGTTCGATCCCTGGGTCAAGAAGATCCCCTGGAGAAGGAAGTGGCAACCCACTCCAGAATTCTTGTCTGGGAAATCCCATGAACAGAGGAGCCTGGCAGGTTACAGTCCATGGGGTCGCAAAGAGTTGGGCATGACTCAAGAGACTAAACAAGAACAACTGCTACTATATATATATATATAAAATAAACAACAAAAATTTACTGTGTAGCACAGGAAACTCTATTCATTATCTTATAATAACCTACAATGGAAAAGAATCTGAAGCAGTACATCATACTATTATAAATCAACTATAGTGAAATAAAAACAAGAACAACCAAAAGTAAACCTACATCTGTTGCTGGGTCTTCGTTGTTTCTGTCCATGGCGCCATGCACTCTGTCACCCAAGATGGAGTCTGGGAACCTTGCCTTCTTTTCCTGTTCACATCCCTAGTGGGATAAGTTCCATGAGGCCGTCTCCCAGTTCACTTTCAATTTTCCCTGTCCCCTGTTCAATCTGGCCCCTGAACCTGCTAAGAGCCGCCTAAGTGGTTTCCCAGCGTCCATCTCTCCTAGTCATCTCCAGTTCACGTGCCCATTCAATCAGTACAGTCTTCTTCTTAAACCTGGCTTATTTTCTCAGAACTACAACCCCCACCACCCACCCAGTCCTCAGGACTATAAGAGCTGGCTCAGGAATCTCTCTACCCAACCTCACACGTTCGCAGCTCACACGCTGCTCCAGCAACAAGGTTCTATGTTTTAGGCTGTCATTTCCTCAAACATGCCCAATTCTTCCCTTCCTAAGCCTTTGCATGTGTTCCTCCCTCTTTCTGGAATGGCATCCTTCCCATGCCACCCACTGATGCCCATCTTTACCTGGATGGATCCTGCTCATCCTTTCAATCCCAGCATCCTTGTCACTGCCTCAGAGAGGCCCTCAGCTGCCCTCGCCCCATAGGAGGTTTTATTCCCAGTCCCTTGCTGTTGTCGCCAAGTTATGTCTCTTTGGCTCTTTGCAACCCTGTGGACTGCAGCACCCCAGGCTTCCCTGTCCTTCACTGTGTCCAAGAGTTTGCTCAAACTCATGTCCATTGAGTCAGTGATGCCATCCAACCATCTCATCCTCTGTCGTCCCCTTCTCCTTCTGCCCTCAGTCTTTTCCAGCATCAGGGTCTTTTCCTGATGAGTTGGTTCTTCACATCAGGTGGCCAAAGTATTGGAGCTTCAACTTCAGCATCAGTCCTTCCAATGAATATTCAGGGTTGATGTCAGTCCTTTCAAAGCACTGCCCACAAATGCTGATCTGTTTACTTTTGTGCTCAGTGACCTCTGAGCCCTACTCACACTCCAAGTTGGGCAGGATCTGTTAGATTCAGCGTTGAATCCCTAACATGATGCTTGGTGCACAGCTGGTACCCAGTGAGAACTGGTTGAATGAATGAAGGTTTAAAAAGAGGAGGATGGGGATGAAAAAAATGAATTTTTTCCCAGCATGGTGGACAAGGGTGTGTATTCCTCTCGTGCTGTTTTTTGGTCACCCATTATTGTCAGAGGGACAAGGTCTGTGGTTATGATTTCCTCAGTTCATGAAGCTTCAAATCTTAAAAATATGCTCTTCTGACTAAGAGGGGAAACAGGGAACTAATCCAGGAAGCTAAATGGCTGCTTTCCATTCTGGAGCTCTGGAGCCTACCTCTGCATTTTTAATATGTAATTATGTGTCATCTCCTCTCATGCCAAGTTGAGTTCATCACCTTCCTTCAAGCAGTTGACTGGATGGGGGGCGGGGGACAATTATTAAAGCACTCCCAAATTTTTCAGCGACACTGAGGTTTGGCATCTTGAGATTAGTTCCCTGTAAGTAAGAAGATGATCTCCGCACTGTGGTCACACACAGAGTGACTGCAAGACTCCTGAGAAGGTAAACAAAGTGGACAAGCAGAGCCACTGGTGGGAGTCTAGGGCCACTCTGAGGTGGGGAGAAGGGGCCACTGGATTGTTGAACTCCAGCCTGTGTCCTGTCCCCCCGTCAATGCTGTCCCACCAAATAGCAGGTAGAAGCACTATTTCTCCTTTTTGACAGGCTTGGGTGGCACCCTTTTGAGGCTTTTACTGGAAATAGCATCCATGAGACAAACTCCTGCATAGAACAGAAGTGTCAGTCGGGCACCGTCCACTCTCTCGGGAAAGGGTCATGTCCAGCGGCTGATGGGGCACCTTGGTCGTGACACCAGTGTTTCTGTTTCATCACCACCCAAGGGGGAGCTCCATGTCCAGTTTACACTTAAACCATAAGATAAAAGTGTTAGTTGCTCAGTTGTGTCCGACTTTTCGTGACCCCATGGACTGTAGCCCACCAGGCTCCTCTGTCTGTGGAACTCTGCAGGCAAGAGCACTGAAGTGGGTCCCATTCCCTTCTCCAAGGGATCTTCCTGACCCAGGGATCAAACCCAGGTCTCCTCCATTGCAGGTGGACTCTTTACCATCTAAGCCACCAGGGAAGCATACAAGATGGAAAACATCCCTCTAAGATCTCAGCATGGACTCCTGCCACCTCACTCCCTGAGCCAGTTCGCAGGCTTTTAGATAATAAATGTGGCCCTCGTAGAAGTCCAGGATGGGCTGCCGCAAGCCATCCTCAGGCATGGGGGTCAGGGAAGAAGGACTGGTGGTTAGGGAGGAGGCTGGGAAGATAGGGGAGACCAAGAACACACGGCAAGTCTGCAATGAGCTGGGAAGCTCAAGGTGGAGAATGAGAAGCACCATGTTGGACAATGGGAAAGGCCAGCAGACTTGCTGGCCACGCTTGGCAGTGGTCCTCCAGGGAAGATGACCTCCACATCTCAGGAGAGGGGCCTGCTCAGTGGGACTGGGTACCCTGATGTTTGTCACGGCTGCCTCAGCCTTCCCAAAACATCAGTGCAGGTGGAGGTGAGCATACCTAGTATGTCTCACCTGGTCATATCCTACTGCTGGCTTATAGCTTGCGGTCCTGATTGGCGAGGGTCCAATTGCATCAGTGCTTCAAAATGTTCAATATCCTTCCTGCTTCTGGCAGTGGCAAAAACCAGCGTTGTTAGTGTTTTTTAAAATTCAGTTAACATCACAATCACATGAAAAATGCGGATTTCCCAAGTCCTATCCATAAAGATCTCATCCAACTCAGTAGACCTGTTGGGGCATCAGAACTTATGTTTTATAAGCTTTCTGGGTGATTCTGGAGCACCTGAAAGTTTGGGATCCACAGCACACAGGCCATGATACAGTAAGACTCCATTTTCCACTAAGGGGGTCGGTCCTGCTGCAGTGAGGTGAGGTGCTAATATATAATTAATAGGTGTAAGCTCAGGAGGGCAGCTGGCAGACACACCCAGGATCCTCTGAGAAGGCACTATTTACAACAGCTAGGCCATGGAAGCAACCTAGATGCCCATCGACAAATGAATGGATAAAGAGGCTGTGGTACATATATACAATGGAATATTACTCAGCCATAAAAAAGAATTTGAGTCAGTTCTAGTGAGGTGGATGAATCTAGAGCCTGTTATACAGACTGAAGTAAATCAGAAAGAGAAAAACAAATTTCATACATTAATGCACATATACATTAATATATATGCATAATATATGACGCATACTCACACTAAGATGACATTGGGCTTCTCTGGGCCCCAACTTTGTCAAACAACAATGGATTCCTCTGCTCAAGCCACTTATGACTACACTCCTGAACCTCCAGTGTTTCTTATTTATCTGCCTAAATATGCATTTTTTTCAGCTCTCTTCTCTTATGAACCCATCTTTCCACTCAAACCAGATGATGCTCACTGTAAATGTATATCACAACTGAGGGCCAAATATGGATAAGACCTGAGCAGGAAAGAAAAATTTGCACAAGGGTAAAATGTGCTTCTGTCCACAGAATTACCGGGAGAGCACAGCTGGTGTTGCTCTTGTGAAGAACAACATGACAGCACTTGGTCCAAAGGAAGTGAGCATATAACCAACTGCCCCCCAAATCCAGCCCCAGATACATGGCAGAGACAAAGATGTGGGGAAAAGACCTCATCAGCACTGTTGGTGGTGACGGGGAGGGAACTGTCCGTGACAAGGGCACCAAGTGGGGAGATGCCCACACGCCTCATGGAAGACGAATGGCCATCAGAGGTGCCCAGCGCTCAGAGAGAGAGACCCGTGGGGCCTGTAACTCAATGCTGGTCCAACTCTTTGTGACCCCATGGACTATACAGACCATGGAATTCTCCAGGCCAGAAAACTGGAGTGGGTAGCCATTCCCTTCTCCAGGGGATCTTCCCAACCCGGGGATCGAACCCAGGTCTCCTGCATTGCAGGCAGATTCTTTACCAGCTGAGCCAGCAGGGAAGCCCTAAGTTAGAAGTTCAGTTCAGTTCCGTCACTCAGTCGTGTCCCACTCTTTGCGACCCCATGGACCGCAGCACGCCTCCCTGTCCATCACCAACTCCTGGACTTTACCCAGACTCATGTCTATTGAGTCAGTGATGCCATCCAGCCATCTCATTCTCTGTCGTCCCCTTCTCCTCCTGCCTTCAGTCTTTCCCAGCATCAGGGTCTTTTCAAATGAATCAGCTCTTCACATCAGGTGGCCAAGTATGGGAGTTTCAGCTTCAGCATCAGTCCTTCCAGTGAACACCCAGGACTGATCTCCTTTAGGATGGACTGGTTGGATCTCCTTGCAGTCCAAGGGACTCTCAAGAGTCTTCTCCAACACCACAGTTCAAAAGCATCAATTCTTCAGCACTCAGCTTTCTTTGTGGTCCATCTGTACATGACTACTGGAAAAACCATAGCCTTGACTAGACAGACCTTTGTTGACAAAGTAATGTCTCTACTTTTTAATATGCTATCTAGGTTGGTCAAAACTTTCCTTCCAAAGAGTCTTTTAATTCCATGGCTGCAATCACCATCTGCAGTGATTTTGGAGACCAAAAAAATAAAGTTAGCCACTGTTTCCACTGTTTCCCCGTCTATTTGCCATGAAGTGATGGGACCATATGCCATGATCTTAGTTTTCTGAATGTTGAGCTTTAGCCAACTTTTTCACTCTCCTCTTTCACTTTCATCAAGAGTTTAGTTCTTCTTCACTTTCTGCCATAAGGGTGGTGTCATCTGCATATCTGAGGTTATTGATATTTCTCCAAGCAGTCTTGATTCCAGCTTGTGCTCCTTCCAGCCCAGTGTTTCTCATGATGTACTCTGCATATTAGTTAAATAAGCAGGGTGACAATATACAGCCTTGACGTACTCCTTTTCCTATTTGGAACCAGTCTGTTGTTCCATGTCCAGTTCTAACTGTTGCTTCCTGACCTGCATACAGGTTTCTCAAGAGGCAGGTCAGGTGGTCTGATATTTCCATCTCTTTCAGAATTTCCCACAGTTTATTGTGATCCACACAGTCAAAGGCTTTGACATAGTCAATAAAGCAAAACCAGATGTTTTTCTGGAACTCTCTTGCTTTTTCGATGATCCAGCAGATGTTGGCAATTTGATCTCTGGTTCCTTTGCCTTTTCTAAAACCAGCTTGAACATCTGAAAGCTCACGGTTCACGTACTGCTGAAGCCTGGCTTGGAGAATTAGAAGTTAGAAGTACAGACACCCAAAGCAATGACAATGAAATGCTGCTGTAGTCCCACATGTGCCGCCATAGTTTAGGACACATCAGGTGCTGATCCTGGATGGAGAGCTTTCAAGGTCAAGGCCAAGTTCAGATATTGGTATTTTCAGTGTTTGCAGGTCACATGGCTTGATTTCCTGGGTGGTTCCAAGGTAACTCTAAGAGCTGGTATCTGAACTTGTTCTTGACCTTGAAAGCTCTCCATCCAGGAGAGGCCTGTTTTCCTGATGTTCCTTTATATTTTCAAGTTATTCATGTACTAGAAGTCCTCTCCAAGCTACTCTTCACAATAAACTTACTGATATTTATGTAACATTTGCATTTTCCCCTTCAAAGCTTGGGCAAGTCCTGGACATTCTGCCCCAGCAGAAGTCCCATGAATCTTGTTCTGAAAATGACTGGTATCCATGATATTTTGATCATATACTTTTTTTCTTTGACCATGCCAGTTGGCATGTGGGATCTCAGTTCCTCTTCCAGGGAGTGAACCCATGCCCTCTGTGGTGGAATCATGGAGTCTCAATCACTGGATGGCCAGGGAAGTCCTTGGCCATATACTTTTGAAAAGCCAACAAATTATGTGTGCCATGGCTGATTTTCCTCTACCTCAAGAAAGTACTGTTTTCCATGAAAAGATGCTCAATATCATTCATTATTAGAGAAATGCAAATCAAAACTGCAATGAGGTATCACGTCACACCTTCAGAAAGGCCATCATCAAAAAATCCACAAGCAATAGATGCTGGAGAGGGTGTGAAGAAAAGGGCACCCTCTTGCCCTGGTGGTGGGAATGTAAATTGATACTGCCACTCGAAGAACAGCATGGAAATTATTTTCAAACACTAGGAATAAAACTACATTATGACCCAGAAACCCTGCTACTGGACATACAGGCTGAGAAAGCCATCATTGAAAAAGACATGTACCCCAATATTCATAGGAGCATTATTTCCAGTAGCTAGAACATGGAAACAGCCTAGGTGTCCATCAACAGATGAGTGGATAAAGAAGCTGCGGTGCGTATACACAATGGAATGTTACTCAGCCATAAAAAGGCATGCATTTGAGTCAGTTCCAATGAGACGGATGAACCGAGGGCTTGTATACAGAGTGAATTAAGTCAGAAAGAGAAAAACACAATTCGTATTTTAAAGCACATATATGGAATCTAGAACATTGGTACCGATGAACCTATTTGCAGGACAGGAGTGGAAATGAGGATTTACAGAGCAGACTTTGGACACAGTGGGGAAGGAGCGGGTGGGATGCCCTGAGAGAGTAGCGCTGATGCATGTACACCACATGTGTAAAGCAGCGGGCCAGTGGGGAGCTGATCTGTAGCTCAGGAAGCTGAGCCTGGCGCTCTGTGACGACCGTGAGGGGTGGGACGGCGTGAGGGGCAGCAGGGAGGCTCAGGAGGCGAGGGACATATGTGTACTTGTGGCTGACTCGTGTTGTTGTGTGGAAGAAGCCAACACAACATTGTAAAGCAATTATCCTCCAATTAAAAAAAAAAGTACTGTTTTCAAGGTTAGCACAGAGAAAAAAGAAGCCTTTCATGCCGCCTTCTCATCTAAATGGTTTCTCCTGCAGCCTGTCTACTCCAAGCCCCAACGCAGTCACAAAGGACACCTGAGAAATTTCCTCAGCGTTATAGATCACCCAGAACCTCACCATCAAACTGCAGCCTCAGAGCAAAGCAGTCCAAATAAGGAACATCTCCCCGCAGTATCTCCCCTGGCCCCTCCCCAACCCACAGAAGGCTTCTTGCCCCAACTCTGGGATAAAAGTGCAAACGTCAGTCAGTTCAGCCTGTCCTCTAGCTGGTGACCTTGGGCAAGTTCCTTCACCTCTCTATGCGTCCACTTCCCTTTAGGTAAAACAAGACGAAATCGTCGAGAGGGTCTGGCAAGGGATTCTGGAGATAGAGGCCAGCCCAGGCCAGGCATGGAGTGAGTCATCAGACAGGCTGGCTGCAGCTCTGCGTTGAGAAATCAGGGAGAAAGTGTCCCCTGGAATGACCCCTCCCATCCAGCAGGCCCCGGGAAGGAGGGACCATACCTTTACAGCGGGGTTGCTCCCCCGTCCAGGTGCCGTTGGGAAGACACACCACACTGCTGGGCCCAACCAGCCGGAAGCCGGGATCGCAAGTAAAATGGACTTCGTGATCCACTAAGTACTTGCTTCCAAACTTCTGGCCATCCAGAGGGGCATTCAGAGCAGGGCAGGAAACTGTAAGGAAGAAAGGAAGGCCCACAAGCATTTAGACATCATTCTGGATTACGATCCATAAAGAAGGCTGAGTGCAGAAGAATTGATGCTTTTGAATTATGGTGCTAGACAAGACTCTTGAGAGTCCTTGGCCAGCAAGGAGATCAAACCAGTCAGTCCTAAAGGAAATCAACCCTGAATATTCATTGATGCTGAAGCCGAAGCTCCAGGCCTTTGGCCATTTGATGCGAAGAGCCGACTCATTGTAAAAGACCCTGATGCTGGGAAAGATTGAGGGTAGGAGAACAAGGGGGCAACAGGGGATGAGATGGTTGGATGGCATCACCGACTCAATGGATATGAATTTGAGCAAACTTCAGCAGATAGTGAAGGACAGGGAAGCCTGGCATGCTGCAGTCCACGGGGTCGCAAAAAGTCGGACACGACTGAGCAACTGAAGAGCAACACTGGATTACAGTGGGCTTCCCCAGTGGCTCAGCAGAAAGAATCTGCCTGCCAACGCAGGAGGTGCGGGTTCGATCCTGGGTTGGGAAGATCCCCTGAAGAAGGAGATGGCAACACACTCTAGTATTCTTGCCTGGGAAATCCCACAGACAGAGGAGCCTGGTGGGCTACAGACATGGGGTCACGAAAGAATCAGACATGACTTAGTGACTAAACAACAACAAACTGGATCACAAAGCTTCTCACCCTCAGTACCCTCGGGCTGAGCGCCTGCTGCACTGGGCTCCACATCTTATTTTGTATTAAACTTTTTGGCTGCACCACAAAGCTTGCAGGGTCTCAGTTCCCTGATAAAGATCTAACTCAAGCCCTCGGCAGTGACAGCTCGGAGGCCTAGCCACTGGACTGGCAGGGAAGTCCTTGGACTGCACATTCAAAACACTGCGTGTCACTGAATCCTCAGAGCACTCTTGGGCACAGGTAATGCATGCCCAGGTGGTGATGGATGAGGAGATCGTGGCTCAGACACACTGCCGTGGGCAGGGCCTGGCAACATGGGAGGGTGGGAGCTGGGACCCCTGCAGGGCCCACCCACTTGTTCTGCTCTCTCAGAGCCCCAGCTTCCCCGGAGTGTCCTTGGTTCTCTCGGACAGACCATACTCAGCCCCATCTCCAGGCCCCGCTTTTTGCCCTTTTCCCTGCCTAGAATGTTCTCTCCCCCAGGACCGCCCATCTCTGGTGGCTTCTCACTATCTAGGTCTTGACTTGAATGCCCACTGCCTTCCAGGGTGTTCTCTGACCGTCATGTTCCACTAAGATCCCTCCCCTGCCCGTGAGCTCATTTGGCTTCCTTCTATTGTTTGTAACTGTTGGCATTATCTTATCAACGTGTTTGTTTGTACATTTGATGTCAGTCTACCCCTCAGAAGTTCCAGGGGGGCAGAGACCTCTGTATCCTCGTCACCAGCCTGTAGTGAAAGCCTGGTAAATAATTCTTGACCAAATGAATGAATGAAAAATTGTTTATTGTATTCTTACTGTCTGCCAGGCACCTGATTAGGAGTTTGAGACAATTAGTGAACAAACAGATGAAACTCAGCGCTCAGGAAGCCTCCTTCCATCAGGGAAGACACTTGACAAGCAAGATCCACAAGCAAATGGCAGAGTGTGACAAGAGGTGACAAGAGCCATGTAGAAAATAAAGTAGGGAGTAGCACAGGGAAGCCAGAGGAGGGGTGTATTTGGGGTAGAGTGGTCAGGGGAGGCCTCCTTGGGACAAAGAGCTGAATGAAGAAGGTGTGACCATGCAGGTATCCGGGGAGGGCAGAGGGATCAAGTCGGTGCAAAGGCCCTGAGCTAGGCCTGTGCCTGGCAAGTCTGAGGAATGTCCAGGAGACCACCACAACTGCAGTGGGGTGGACCAGCTGGACAGCAGCTGGGCATGAAGACAGAGAGGCGACAAGTAGTGAGAGACAGCGGCGTCATGTGGCATCCCAGAGGAAAGAAGAGGCCGCGCAACTTGCTATTGGTGTGCAGAGGGGCCACTGGAGAGTTTGAGGAAAGGCTGGAAGTGTGACCCCCTTGTGAAGAGCATCACTCTGTTTGAGGCTTGAGCGCACTGTCCAACGTGAGAGAGGATGAAAGGGAGGCAGAGCCGGGGGCAGGATGAAGGTGGCTCAGCTCAGGGTGAGTGGGGAGCTAAGAAAGCAGGCAGAACCAACCAGATTTCCTGAAGGGCCATCATGGGCTGGAGAGGAGAGACGGTCCCTGCTCCTCCCCAACCTGCAGCCAAGCTCCACTTGTGGTCCATGCTGGTCTAAAGGAAGGCTGCCCCAAGTTGGACCAGCTTGGGTTTGGATTTGTCTTAGCTAGAAATTCAGAGTCACTTCTAACTCATTTCTAAGGTAAGATCCAAACATCATTTGTAAAAACACTTCCAGGGTTTTAGACAGACGAAAACAAAGCCGCTGCTTCGGCCGTGTGGGCTCTAGGTTGTGATGGAGAACGGCTCAGCACCTACTCGGAGGGCGGCATCTGCCCACACATCGCTCCGGGGGCGGGGCAGCAGCCACCTGCATCTCTGCCCCATGTCCCCACCCCCCCGGTGTCCTGGGAGAAGAGTGGGAGCCGCTTCCCTCTCTGACGACTCTCAGTGCCCTTTGGGTTCTGGGGAACGTTGGACAACTGACACGTCGCCTTCTGTTAGTGAACTTCCAAGTGAGCACCCACAGTAATGACCCTGTGAGCAGAAAGCCAAGCGAACCCACATCCCAGCACTTGGGCAGCCCCAGCTCGCTGCCTCAGTCCCTGCAAATACATGACTTTATATCTCTCTTTGAAAAATATCCTACTGCATTGTGCTGAAAATGATTTAAAATGCTTTGGGAGAAAGCAGTAGGGTCTCTAAGGGGAAGAGACATCTTTAAAACCCTCAAAGAAAGAAAACTAGCCCGCTGGAGCAACTTGCAGGCAAATGGCATGAGAGTGGATGGAACCGTATCTCCACATGGCTCCATGAGGCAGGGATCAAACCTGGCTTTCCTGCAGGCAGATTCTTTGCCATCTGACTTAGCTGAGCAGGCCCCCATTCATGTCAGCAGACTTGGCAAACAGATGTGCATGCATGCGTACGAAGTTGCTTCAACCGTGTCCGACTCTTTGTGACCCCATGGACTATAGCACCGCACGTTCGTCCATGGGAATCTTTAGGCAAGAATACTGCAGTGGGTTGCTGTACCCTCCTCCAAGGGGTCTTCCCAACCCTGGGATCGAATCCACGTCTCTTGTGCCTCCTGCATTGACAGGTGGGTTCTTTACCAAGAGCGCCACCTGGGAAGTCCCAGTGAATGGATACAGATTCAATAAAATCAATTTTCAGGCATTTCCCAAATGGTAGCCAAAGGATTCTGTTGGGTTGGGAAGACATGCCCCTTGGCTGGTTCATTTCATCATGGTCATCTCTTGGTGAGCCTACAGGGCTGCAAGGAAGCTGCCCACACCACCCCGGAGGATGTAACGTGTAGGAAAGAGCTCAGCAGGGAATCAATCCTGGCGATTTGGGAACGTTATTGGCATGAGGCTGCGGAGATAAGTCCTAAAGCTGATGGACTGTGAAGTTTTCAGGAAAGAAAGGCTGGGAAAATAGGACGGAGATAGAAACAAGCCAGAAAGAAGGCCAAGAATTCTCCGGGACTGGGAATTATTCTTCCCAACCCCTAGGCAAATGCCCTTTTTAAAAAAGGAAAGATAATTTTCTCTCTACCTGCAGTTTGATCTGGGGCAAGCTTCTGGCTTCCCCTAGGCACCTTTCCCCTGCAAGGCGGTCCTGACAGCTGCCTGCCCCCATGTCCAACACACGAGGGAGACAAACAAGTCTTTAAAAAGAGATTTGGCCACTGTTTTTTTTTAAAGGCATGTCCTGTGGGATCCTGGTTCCCTGATCCCAAACCCATGACCGTAGTGCAGTGTCTTAACCACTAGACCACCAGGAATGTCCCAAGAATTGGGCACTTTAAAAAGGTCTCACATGGCTCAGGAAAGAAAGACCTTGAACCCAGCAGCAAGAGGATTAGTAATTTAACCATAGCTACGTTTCTTTTTAAAATATATATAAAAAATAAATAAATAAAATAAAAATAAATAAATATATATATATATGTATTTATTTGGCTGTGCTGGGTCTTAGTTGCAGTACATAGGATCTTCAATCTTGGCTACGGCCTGAAGGATCTTTTTTTCAGTTGTGGGATCCAGTTCCCTGACCAGGGATCAACCCCTGGTCCCCCTGCATTGGAAACACAGTCTTAGTCACTGGACTACCAGGGAAAACCCCTACCTTTTCTTTTCTGTATTCATGGACAGGGACCTCAAAGATGGGCAGGGCAGTTGTAGAAATTCCCTTCTGCAGGTTTTTCTTGGAAACTCCCAGAAACGCGCAGGCACTCTGACCCCAAGAAAACAGGAAGGACCAGTGCGGCTGAGCCTCCAGCAGTGAACAAAACCCCCAGAACAGAACCCACTATCACTAATTCATGTCTCTTGGCCTCAGTTTCCACATCTGCAGCCGAAAGGAAGGATGCCACGCCTCTCCCTCGGAGTCCGGCTGGTGACAAGCCCCAGCGAAGGCTGCGGCCTCTGGGCACCTGGGAAAGTGTGAGGCGTTTGACCACCAGGTCTAACTCTGCACCCGTGGAGCCAAAGAAAACAGAACTTGACTCAGGGCTGTGGAGAATCTAGATTTGCTACCAGAGTCTACAAAGTTAGAAATCCAACCCAGGAAATTCATCTCACACCACCAAGGAGGCCCTTGAGAAAAGCATCTCAAGTGAGTAAAGACAACAGATATTCCTCAGGCTGATGACTTAAACAAATATATGGTAACCCACTGCCCCACCCGACCCCCATCACCCTGTGTGCATGCGAGCAAAAGTGTTAGTCCATCGATCATGTCTGACTCTTTGCGACCCCATGTTTTGCGACCCCATGTATTGCAGCCCACCAGGCTCCTCTGTCCATGGGATTCTCCAGGCAAGAATATTGGAGAGGGTTGCCATGCCCTCCTCCAGAGGATCTTCCCGACCTAGGGATCGAACCAGGTCTCCCGAATTGCAGGCAGATTCTTTACTGCCTGAGCAACCAAGGAAGGCAAGAATATTGGAGCGGGTAGCCACTCCCTTCTCCAGGGGAATCTTCCCAACCCAGGGATTGTACCCAGGTCTCCCAAATTGCAGGCAGATTCTTTACTGCCTGAGCCACCAGAGTTTGTCATGACTTAAACAAACATACAACAGGCTCCCTGACCCCTGTCACCCCGAGGAGAGGCCAGAAGAAATGCAGCCACCCACGCCAGGCCTTGACAGTGTGCAATCCATTACGCGGACAACCAGGAAAAGGTCCAGTGTCTGCAGAGTCTTACCCCAGGGGAAGGGGTCTGGGGGCAGGGGGGAGGGCAGCAGAGACACATGCAAATTGCCCTCAGCAGCCCCTCCAACCCAACCCACTGCACTAACAGGGGGCTCGTGGAGAAGGACTAATTTTCACGCCTGGAAAGCAGAGGCCAGTGCTGGTCCATGGGCTGTTCCCAGCGGGCCACAGGAGTGCGAGATATTAATGGTGGGGAAGCCATGAGTGTTTGGGGAGAGTGTCCATGGGACCCCTCTTCGCTTTTCATTCAGTTTTGCCGTGAAATGACAGCTGCTCTCAAAAAGTCTATTAAACGACAAAACAAGAAAAATGAACCAACTAGGGTCTCTCCTGGGGACGCAGGCTCTGAAAGTTGTACCTTTCAACCATTCTCTGGAGACGCTATGCAGACGTGAGGGTTGCTGAGTCTGGAATGGAAAGTTCTAAGAGGAAATGCGGTAACGCTCAGATGATGGGGGAGGCTATGCTACATGCTTGCTGAGTGACTAAGTCAAGTCTGACTCTGCGACCCGCCAGGCTCCTCTGTCCATGGGGTTCTCCAGGCAAGAACACTGGAGTGGGTTGCCGTCTCCTCCTCCAGGGGGTCTTTCCGACCTAGAGATCAAACCCAAGTCTCTTACGTTTGCTGCATTGGCAGGCGGGCTCTTTACCACTGGTATCACCTGGGAAGCCCCCTATGGTTGGGAAGGAAGCTGGCACATGCCTTCCTGCCACCCAGCCCCAGACAGAAGGCGAGGCTGGGGAAGGCCCGGGAATCAATCCAGCCATGGGAGATAGGGGCAGGGAGAGGACCCCCTGGGCTCGGGGTGCTGACCTGGGGACCCACCTGGGGGCGTATCTGGGCCCGCCTTGCTCACAGAGCTCTGCAGCGCCGCCAGCCGGCTCTTCATGTGACGGATGCCCTCGGCGAAGCGTGTCTCCTGGCCTTTCAGCAACTGCTGCAGGTGGCGGATAGCCGTGAGGAACTGCTGTTTGTTGAGACAGTTCTGGGGAGAGGAAAAAATACTCATCACCACCACTAGCACAGGGGGCCAGCAGTCATCGGGACCCTGGGCTCCGAGACCCTTGGGGTCACTGAGTACAGTGCAGAAGTGGCCACGCTGGTGTCCCGACAACACATCGGGTGAGGTCCCCAGAAAGCAGGCCCCAGCCCCTCCCTCAATGAAAACAAAGCTCCGATTTTCAGAGTGCAGGGCAGAAGTGACGACTCTAAGTGATTGGGTGGTAGAATTATCTGAACGCAATGTGCCTTATATGAGTGCTCTTACTTCAAAGGTCGCCCCCCCCGCTGCCCCCAATAATTCTTCACTCCAAGTTAATCTGGGCCTCAAGGAACTTTTTGTTTCTTTATCCTTTGGCTTTTTTATTCTACCTTGGACATTTTTAAGCAGATGGATGATATAACATAAAACAGGCAAACAGGGAAGCCCAGTGGTTCCCATACTTTTAAAAATGTAACAGGGCACAGGGCTTCCCTGGTTAAGAATCTACCGTGCAATTCAGGGAATGCAGGTTCTATCCCTGGATGGGGAACTAAGATCCCACATGCCTTGGCACAACTGAGCCCCCGAGCAACAACAAAAGATTCCACATGACTCAAGGAAACCCCATGGGCCACAACGAAACATCTGACACAGCCAAATAAATAATTAAGTATTTTAAAAAATATAACAGGGCAAGTTCAGTTCAGTTCAGTCACTCAGTTGTGCCCAACTCTTTGCGATCCCATGGAGTGCAGCACACCAGCCTTCCCTGTCCATCACCAACTCCCAAAACCTGCTCAAACTCAGGTCCATTGAGTTGGTGATGCCATCCAACCATCTCATCCTCTGTCGTTCCCTTCTCCTCCTGCCTTCGATCTTTCCCAGCATTGGAAAATGCTGGAGAAGGGAATGGCACACCACTTCAGTATTCTTGCCTTGAGAATCCCATGAACAGTATGAAAAGGCAACAGGGCAAGTAAGAAGAATTAAAGAAGCATTCAGTTAAAGTTAATGCTGAGTTCTAACACTTTTTGAAAAGCTCAAAAAACAGAAGGAGGCATGTGCTTATCACGAGAGAGACTAACTTTAAGCAACACTTGGTATCATGCCTAGTGATAAAAATCTCAAGGTTTCTGATCCTAATGGGGGCTTCCCAGGTGGCGTTAAGTGGTAAAGAACCCGCCTGCCAATGCAGGAGATGTAAGAGACATGGGTTCAATCCCTGGGTCGGGTAGATTCCCTGGAGGAGGAAACAGAAACCCACTCCAGTATTCTTGCCTGAGAAATTCCATGGACAGAGGAGCCTGGCAGGCTACAGTCTATGGGGTTGCAAAGAGTTGGACACGACTGAAGTGACTGAGTGTGCACTGATCCTAATTGCCCTTAAGAGCCAGGACGTGAACAGGAGGAAGGGAGAGGTGAGGACTTCCCTAGTGGTCCCATGGTAAAGACTGTGCTTCCAACGCAGAGGGCATAGGTTCAATCGTTGATCGGGGAACTAAGGTCCCCCATGCCAAGGTGGGGAGGGTGCAAAAAAATAAACAAATAAGGACATTGCCTCACTGGGGAAAAAAAAGAAGAAAGGAGAGGTGAGTACAGGGGGCAGAGATAGGACAGGCCCTGGTTCACATGTTGCACATTACCTCAGCACAGCCTAGTCCAACCTGACTCACATGACCTGCATGGAACAAAGGAGAGTGGGATGACGGCAACCTCTGGGGATAGGCTTGCGAATCTGCTTTTATTTTTCATACTTATTTTTTTTCCTACAATGATTATTAGCTTTACAATTAGAAAAAAAATGTCTCAAAGGCGGCCAGCGGCCGGCAGCTGGGAGGCAGATGGCCTCTGCAGCCTGGGTGGCTTCCGGTATCGTCAGTGGAGCGCTGCCCCTGCAGGGGAGACGGAGCCGCAGGCTCTCTCCCAGGGCGGGTGCCAGGCCCCTGCACCTTGGAGATCTCACCAAACACATGGCTCACTGCTCCGGGCCAATGGATGCTTTTGACAAAGCTGAATCCCCTGTTGCCCCTGGAGCTCGTTAATCCATGGGGGCTCCTTGGCCTCCACCCTAAAACCAGGGCCTGACTGGGCCTGGCCCCAAACACAACCATTGGGAAGTGAACTGTTGTTTGCTTTCCTTCTCCCTCCCTCCTTGTGGTCCTTCCCACGCAGGCCCTGGGCACCCAGGCAGTGACCTCCTGCAGTCCCTGACCTGCCCGGCATGGTGCAGCCATCCACCCAGATCGGACTTCCCACACCCGCCTCCCTTCCCTTTAAAAATACATAATAATAATAAGGAGCTGCTTTCAGAGATGCTGCTCCATATCATGTGTGATTCACACTTGGGAAGTTCCTCATAGTGTACCACGCTATATGCTACTCCTAAGAGGACAGAGGAGTCTGGCGGGCTACAGTCCATAGGGTTGAAATGAATTTGACAAGACTGAAGCGACCGAGCGCACAAAAGGACTCCTGGCTGGCAGCAGCCCTGTGAAGAAAGCCTGGGACTGTCTCTATTTTACAGTCAAGACACAGAGGCCAGAAGTCAAGCAACTTGTCGCGAACCATGTGGCCTGTGAGCGGCAGCGCCAGGCTGGGGCCCTGCTGACCCCAATCCATTGCCCCCCAACAACTCGTGCCCCCACGGCTGCCTTATGCCCCAGTGTGCTCAGTCGCTCAGTCGTGTCTGACTCTTTGCAACCCCATGGACTGTAGCCCGCCAGGCTTCTCTATCCATGGGACTCTCCAGGCCAGAACACTGGAGTGGGTTGCCATTTCCTCTTCCAGGGGATCTTCCTGACCTAGGGATGGAGCTCAAGCCTCCTGCATTGCAGGCAGACTCTTTACCACTGTTTCACAAACGCCTCCGTGTGGTGCATGTTCTTGATTAGTCTGCATGAGGGATTGATCACTCTGTGACCCAAGCTAAATGTCGCACAGGAGTGGATTTCTAACTCCTGTGTGGATTCCAGGTTGCAAGCATGGGCAGTGGAGACAGGAAGTGGGGTGGGTGGAGTGGAAGAGAGCCAGGCCAGCAGCTGCCTCCAGGGCATGGCAGCTGGGGAAGGGCGGTTCCAGGGGACAGGGAAGGGCTAAGTTCTGAAGTAGGAGACGTGAGATCAATGCCAAGGCTTCTGCCGGGAACCTGGCATGGAGGACATGGGACTCCAGTCAGTACAGAAGGAAGGACAGTGGGAGTGGAGATAAAGGGGCCTCTGGGAAGCCAAGTAAGTTGCATGTCAGTGCTCCCAAGTCCAGTCACGCTGTGCTCTGCTTGTGTGGCACTGCCCTGGACTGGAACCCTCCCCACCTATGCTCCGTGAGCGGCAGGTACCACCGACTTTGCCTCGAGGCGCTCACCGCAGGTGAGGTGAGCTTCCCAGGGGGCGCGAGTGTAAAGGACCCGCCTGCCAATGCAGGAGATGCAAGAGACAGGGGTTCAATGGCTTCATCCCTGGGTTGGGAAGATCCCCTGGGGGAGAGCACGGCAAAGAACTCATATAATTCAAGAGCAAAAAACAAGAAAAAAACAAAATACTTTGGCTACCTGATGCAAAGAACTGACTCCTTAGAAAAGACCCTGATGCTGGAAAAGATTGAAGGAAGGAAGAGAAGAGGGCAACAGAGAATGAGATGGTTGGATGGCATCACCGACTCAACGGACATGAGTTTGAGCAAGCTCCAAATCAAGTTGGTGAAGGACAGGGAAGCCTGGCATGCTGCAGTCCATGGAGTCTCAACGAGTCAGACACAACTGAGCGACGGTACTAAACTGAAACAAAAATCTGATTTTAACATGGGCAGAGGTTCTGAACAGTTTTTTCAAAGAAGACATTCCAAAGATGGCCAACAGGTACATCATAAGATGCTCAACATGACTAATCATCAGAAAAATGCAAATCAAAACCACAGTAAGTATCACCACATTCCTTTTGAATGGCTATTATAGAAGAAACAAGAAATAACAAGCATTGGTGAAGATGTGGAGAAATGTGAACCCTCGTTCCCTGTTTGTGGCAAAGTAAATTGGTGCAGCCACAATGGAAAACAGATTGGAGTTTACTTAAAAAATTAAAAATAGAACTACCATATGATCTAGCAAGGAAACCCAACCAGTTCATCCTAAAGGAAATCAGCCCTGAATATTCATTGGAAGGACTGATGCTGAAGCTGAAAGTCCAATACTTTGGCCACCTCATGTGAAGAACTGACTCATGTGAAAAGATCCTGATGCTGGGAAAGATTGAGAGCAGGAGGAGAAGGGGACGACGGAGGATGAGATGGTTGGATGGCATCACCGACACAATGGACATGAGTTTGGGTAAACTCCAGGAGTTGGTGATGGACAGGGAGGCCTGGCGTGCTGCAGTCCATGGGGTCGCAAAGAGTTGGACACAGCTGAGCAACTGAACTGAACTGATGATCTAGCAATTCCAAAGGAAACAAAGTTGTATCTTGAAAAGATATACACACCCCCATGCCCACTGCAGTGTTATTTTCAATAGCTAAGACATGCGAACAACTTGAATGTCCACTAGCAACGAAGACCCAGCACAGCCAAAGGTAAATAAATTAATGAATTTTTTAAAAGTTGATGAGAGTAGATTTTTTTTTTGGCCACACAGCCTGTGGGACCTGCATTGGAAGTACAGAGTCTTAACCACCAGACTGTCAGGAAAGTCCCTTAAAAGAATAGATCTCAAAAGCTCCCATCATGAGAAAAAAACTGCGACTATGTGAGGTGTTGGACTTCAATTAAATTTACTGTGGTGGTCATTTCACAATATATACGTATATGAAATCATTATTTTGTATCTACCTTGGACTGTGCGGTGTGCATGTGTGCCGATTCACGTCTGACTCTGCGGCCCCATGGACTGTAACCCCCCCAGTTCCTCTGTTCATGGGATTTTCCAGACAAGAATACTGGAGTGGGTTGCCGTTTTCTCCTCCAGGAGACCTTCCTGACCCAGGGATCAAACCTGTACCTCCTGCATCTCTTACCCTGGCAGGCAGATTCCTTACCGCTGGAGCCACGGGGGAAGCCCCATGCCTTGGGCTAATACAATGCTATCACACATTTATGTCATATTATATGATTTTATCTCAATAAAGCTGGGAGAAGGAGGAAAAATAAAGTTCACAAGGGGAAAAAAGGGAGATCCGTGTCCTCTTGGCAAGCTAGCTTGGCAGGGGCGGCACCAGGGTGCCAGAGCAGTGGAAAGAGTGATTGCCTGAGGTTTGATGGGTTTATGCAGCAGCTGCTACTAAAGGGCCAGCTCCTTGATCCCAAATTGCTAGAAATGGAGCCCATGGGCACCATGCTCAGAATCTGTCGCCTGTAGGGACCTCAGCAATGACATAACTGAATTCATCTGCAGAGCAGAGGGACAGACTAGAAACCTTCAGACCGAGTCAAGAGCTCAAGAGGTCCACATTATATGGACATACAGGGACAAATGAGGTCACAAGGCGGGGGCTGAGAACCTAAGCATCTCCCCTTTGCAAGCTGAGAAAGCTCTGTCAGTTTGCTTGGTCAGAAAAATAAAGCATGCTTTCTGCAAAACCACTCTAAATCCAGAAGAACGCATCAGAACAAAGGACAAGTCCCATGACCACAGACCAGCACTGTTCCCGTTTGGTGTGGTTTTAACATTTGGATCAGACACACCCTCGCACACGCACAGGCGTCCCCTGACAGCTGCCGGGCCGCGGCTGCAGGTCCTGCGTTGGCGCTTTATCCTTGGCTCCAAGTTGTGGCGTTGTTTCCACACCAGTGAGCAGAGCAGAAGTCAGACCCCGCGCCTCAGTCTGCTTCTTTTCCTCTGTGTTCTCTTCAGTCCACTTCCGTTTGTCTGCCCACGTCCCCTCCCACGCCTGCCAGTATGTGCTTTCGGCCAAGAGAAGCCACACAAGGGAACAGACCATTTCCTTCTTTGTAAATGTAGACAAGGGGGCTTTGAGGGGCTTCAAGGGCCTGCAAGGCTGGGGGACAAGAAACAGGCTGGACCATCTGGTGTCACCCACGTGCATTTCAGCCTGTCCCCACCATGGTGACTGCTGGCTTCCCATCTCAGGCTCCCAGAGCCTAACTGTAAAAAAGAACCTCCTACTTAGGTGGGAAGGCTCAGCAAGGCTATGACTGGGAGAAGGTCAAGTCTGGATGGGGCTGACAAGAAGAGGGGTCCACACCAGGGAAGGAAGGCCTATCTTAGGGCCCCCACTTTCCCAGGTCTCTTCCAGGACCTCACTTTTTAAAATTTTAACTGTTTGGCCACACCGTGCACATACAGGATCTTAGTTCCCCGACGAGGGATCAAATACGCACCCCCTGCACTGGAAGCCCAGTCTTAACCACTGGACCACCAGGGAAGTCCCCAGGACCCTCACTTTTAATATTTTTCTAAAAGAGCTCCTCAAATGGCCTAAATCTGCATCCTTTCAATACTGGTCTCCATCCATGCTTGGCATAGATGACAATAAATAATGAAAATTAGTTTTCATTTCTTTGAATTAATAACTTATTTGTAATGGGACCAAGAAAAGACATTCAGTGAAACTCTCCCATCCTTGAGGAGAAAAAGATCAAGATTTCCCACTTCAAGCTCTCCTTCAGAGCACTGGGCCTTCCTGTGAATTTAAACACCAAGAGTGATGTTTGCAGAGAAGACCAGAAGCAGAGAGAGGAGTAGAAACAGCAAGCATTCCACCTGCTCTTTCCAAGCTGGGGTGGAGGTGGCAGAGATGGTTCCAGAACACACCAGCCAATGTTGACAGCCAGGTGGTAGGGGACTGGGTCTAAGGCTTCTGGGAGCAAGGAGGTCACAGAACTGTACTCCATCCACCCCACGCCACATCCAGGGAAAGTCTTGCCTATCTTCTTTCCAACTCATCCTCTTACAATATTAATTCTGATGGATCTGGTGGGGACACTTCAGAGGTTAAACACTCCTCTTCCTGGGAGACCAAGCTGCTCAGAGACCCCACCTGCTGGCCCAGGGTTGGACAGAGACAAAGACAGTTTGTGTCCTCAGCTCACTGCAACCCCGTGCCAGAACTTGGTGGGTGGACCCTCCCGCCCCATCCAGGCCTCCTTGCCGTCTGGGCTCAGTTTACAGATGAAGCCCAGTTCTCCAAGCACTGAAGTGCCAGGGCATGCCAGACTGGTGGGTGGAGGTGTCCTTGAGGCTCTCTTCTCACGTGACCTGGCTTGATGGCCATCCTCACATCAGTCTTGGCAAAGAGACTATTTCTAAGAGCCACCTCAGTGACAACAGAACCCCAGGCCCCTGCAGATGACCAGGCTGCAGATGACCCCTTGGACCTCGGATGGGCCGTCTTGCATTAGTTTCCTCTAAGCCACAGTTATGCGTCACGTCAGCATGTTGTTAATGGGAACACAGATGTTTTGATGACTTTAGGTCTATGAAAGGATAGAGCACACTTGCCAAGCGTGTGCCTGCTAGCCAAGGCTTGAGGCCCTCTGCATGTGAGTCATGTAGAATTCACACATGTTTTTTTCTCTGAAAGATTTTTTTTTTTAACTTTAGACCAAATCAGAAGCAGTTATAACTCCCTGACTTCTCTCATCCCAGTGACCTTGACCCAGCAACCACACTGAAGGGAAAAGAAAGGACACTTCTGGGAGAAGTGGGGGAATTTTGGGGGGCAGCTGCCCAAGGCCGTTGTCTTAGGGTTCTCCAGAAAAACAGAATCAAGGAGAACCAACTGTATTGGGTTGGCCCCAAAGTTCATTCAGATTTTTCCATAACATCTTACGGAAAAACCCTAAAGAATTTTTTTGGCCAACTCAATATATGCACATCTCCTGTAGTGAGTGAGAAGGAGAGAGATTTAAGGAATTGGCTCATGCAGTGTGGGGGCTGGAGACCTGGAAAGAGCTGGTGTTGCATATCCAAAGGCTGTCTGAAGGCAGAACGCCGTTCTTCTCCCAGGACCTCAGTCTTTGGGATGAAGCCCACCCTCTTTATGAAAGGTAACCTGCTTTACTCAAAGTCTACAATTTGACACTCATCACATCTAAAAAATAGCTTCACTGGGACTAGTGTTTCACCAAATATCTGGGCACCATGGCCTAGCCATTTCACACCTTAGAGAAACTGAGGCTCAGGGTATCTGGCTGATGGATGGTGGGGCTACCTTCCCTGCCACATCGCGTCCAGTCCACGCTTTGAAGAGCACATTCTGCCCATTTCTTCAGCCCAAAGAACCAGGACGAGGGGCTCAGAGGAGGCCCCAGTTTGCCAGTGGACCCTCTCAGTGCCCCAGCAGCCCCTCCCAACACACATGCACAGACCCTTCTGGGAACGTCGGCCCAGGTGGGTGCACATTCACACATGACCCCAGAATTCTGAGACCTGTGAAAGTGAATTATCCGGATCTGACCTGGTCTCCTGGGGCTATGCAAAGAGGTGGAGGGAGACGGGGGCCTGGTCTTGGCCTCTTGGCCGGCAGCACAGGCAGAAGGGAAGGGAAGGATGTGCTGGCCGCGGCGGGCGTGGCCACGCGTGAGAGGAGGCGCTTCAGAAGTCCTGCCCTTAGAGAAACTCACCTGCACGGTTGTGAAGGGCTGAATAACAGACGTGGTGTACTTTCAGATCTTTCTACCCTCCCTAGCGAAAAATCCCAAGCATTTCTGGGTGAGCAGGTAGACGTGAGATGAAAACCATCCTGTCCTGGACCTGTGTCCAACCTGCTGCTCCCGGGCCCGCCTGCAATCTGAGCTTCCCGAAGACAGAGGTCAGAGGCCACACTGCATCACTTCCTTGTTTCCACCCGCCAATGGCTCCCCACCCATGAAAATAAAGGCAAACTCCTCTCCACGTCACTGACAGGGTGGATTCTTTTCCTGTTGCTGCTCTAACAAATCAACACAAACCCGGCCGCTTAAAACAACACATTTATTATCTTACAGTCTGGTAGAACTCCAACACTAAAATCAGGGTAAGATTCTTAGATTTCCTGGATAAGAACATAGATATCTTGGGGGGTGGGGGGAGCATTATTCTGCTTCCAAAGCTGTGTGACCAAGCCCTGCCACCTTCAACCGTGTCCAGATCGGACACCTTCTGGGTTCCAATATTCAGACCGCTGTGTTTCTCCACACACCTTCTGCTGCATGCTAAGTCACTTTAGTCGTGTCCAACTCCTTGCTACACTATGAACTGCAGCCCGCCAGGCTCCTCTGTCCTTGGAATTCTCCAGGCAAGAATACTGCAGTGGGTTGCCATCTCCTTCTCCAGGGGATCTTCCCCATCGACCCAGGGATCGAACCAGTGTCTCTTATGTTTCCGACACCGGCAGGCAGGTTCTTCACCACTAGTGCCACCTGGGAAGCCCTTAGCTTCCGTGTAGCTTAGCAAGTTTATTTCGACCGCAGGGCCTGTGAACTGGGCCTGTGCTCTGTCCAGATTCTGCCCCCGGTCCTTGAAAGTCAGTCTTTCCACTTTCACCAGAAGCGCCCTTCTCAGAGAGCCCTTACCTGACCGCTGAGTGTAGGGCAGCCTCCTGGCCACCCTCCAATACAACACCCCATTTCCACTGTCTGCCTCTGGACACTTTCCGGTCTGTCCTGTTTTTCTCTGCATGCTTGGCGAGCCACGTGAGAGCAGGGTCTGTGTCACACACTGAGACCCGTTCTCTGAGTGTCATTCACTTCGTCCTCCTATGGCCCCATGAGACAGGGTCTCAGAGGGGACCACTGACTCACGAGAGGCAGGCACTTGCCCCAGGTCGCTCAGCCAGGAAGAGCGGGAGCCAGAACACAGACAGGCTGCTCCCCAGACCCAGGACAGCACCTGGCAGGACAGGCTCTCAGGACATACTTGTTGAATGAGCACATTATCTTACTACTTAGATTCCTTCTGGGAAAGTAAAACCTCTAATTACGCAGAGAAAGCGCTCCAAGCTGATACTGACAAGTCTGTATGTTTTCACACCACGGTGTAAATGGCTGAAGGTGTCTGATGTTTTTCTGAACGTAGTTTTGTGTTTTGTCTTCTTTTACCTACAGGTACTCATGTGTTAGAGGTTTCCCTGGTGACTCAGACAGTAAAGAATCTGCTGGCAGTGCAGGAGACCCTGATCCCTGGGTCGGGAAGATCCCCTGGAGAAGGAAATGGCAACCGACTCCAGTATTCTTGTCTGGAATATTCATTCCATGGACAGAGGAGCCTGGGGGGTCACAGCCCATGGGGTCGCAAAGAGTCAGACATGATTGAGCAACTAAATGACAACAATTTTCCTTTAAATGAAAAAGTCTGTGATGTCCTTATTTTAAGTTTCAGGCAGTCCCAAAGAAGCAGGGATGACTCGGGTGGAGACTTTGAAAGGACAAAGGAAGTTCTATCCACCCAGGGAGTCTGCCCTGTGGCCCCAGGGCTGCACAAGCCGGGGGAAGGTTTGTAGAACCCTGGCAGTCCCACCACTGTCCCTACTGATGAGGGGCATCATCCAGTCTCTGTCCACACGCAATAGACAGACGCTCCTCCTGGGGCAGCTGACGAGGAGGCTGGTCAGGGTGGCTGTGTGTAAGGAGGACTGGTGCCCCAGTGGCAGGGGGAGCGCTCCACGGGCACTGGCTGGTCTGCCAAGAACCAAGGCAGGTGTCCAACAGGACTGCCAGGGTGAGCAGGCCTACGAGGGCATCAGCTCCTACCTGGAAGAGTCCAGCCCAGCCCAAGGGCCCAGTGCACTGTCCCCTTCCCCAGCTGGTCACCTCCGGTCCACACCCTCAGCCTGCACTGACCAATGCCCTTGAGGGCTAGAAACTGCCCCAGCGGAGCAAAGGGATCTCTGCTCCTCACTGCACTCAGGGCAGTCCTCGACAGGACTGGGAAAGAGTCACACTGCTGAAGGTGCCAAGGAAAGATGGAGGCTGCTGGAGAAAGGGGAAGATGCCAGGACGGCCTTCTGGTCAACCATCCTCACCCTGAGCCCACCCATTTGTCTAAACACTGTGCCTGTGGGGAGTGAATCCATGGATCAGTACTGATGAAGGTATGCAGAATGGCGATCCCGCCCTCCCTGCAAGAGGCTCTGCTGGTCTTCCCATCCAGGGGGCCGTCTGTTTTCCCATCTCCGGATACAGGCAGGTCTGGTGACTTGCTTTGGCCAGCAGAACACACTGGCAGCGATAGACCAGTTCCAAGGCTGGCTCTGGATTAACCTCACTGTCTAGTTTCTGAATTTGATGTTTTGACATCTGGGGCTGTGCTGAATTGGCATGGACTGTCCCTCTGGTGGGGAGGGGCTAGCAAATTCCTAGAGGCAGCAAACAACACAAGACCCTCCTTGTCCATGCCCAGCACACCTTAGGTGGCAAACCAACCAAACCTGAGCCCATCCCCCTGATTATCTGGTCTGACACTTGTGAGACACTAACATCCCACCCTAACCACGCCCCACCAACAACCCCAGGGTCCAGCAACACACAACCAGCAACAGCCCTATACTACCATCTCACTCACATTATTTCAACTAGCCAGTCCTAACTCGGTTAGTGTCCTTACCCCGTCTCACCCGTTCCTTTCCTCAAGACCCCCAGTACAGGCTTTCCCAAAGTTTCCATCCCTCTCTCTGTCTGATGTTTTCTCTGTGACCCCCTTCTCTCGAGAACTCTAAGTGTTAATAACATGCTATCTTTTCCCCAGCACTGTCTCCTGATCTGTTGGCCCCACCCCACCTGACTGAAACCGAAATCTTAGCTTCATGGCAGACCAGCATCTCAGGAAGACTGGTGCATTCTGCTAGGCTTAGCCCTCGACTATCTCTAACGTGCGGAAAGCCCAGGCCAGCCTGCTAGAGGACGGGGCACTGCATGGAGCAGAGGCACCCTGGACCACCCAGCTGTGGCTACCCCGGCATCTGTCCACAGACCCAGAGGAACCCAGGCCTAGCGAGTGGAGCCTGGAGCCCGTGAGCAGAATAGCTGAGCTGAGTCCTGCTCAAACTGGTGACCTGATCAGCCAATTCCAGACCCAGAGTAGCTTGATCAGAACCAAATGCAGGATCCTTGTCTGTTTGGTTCTCGGTGAATGGGCCATGAAAGTGAAAGTGTCAGTCACTCAGTTGTGTCCGACTCTTTGCAACAACACAGACTGTAGCCCACCAGGCTCCTCTGTCCATGGGATTTCCCAGGCGAGAATACTGGAGTGAGTAGCCATGCCCTTCTTCAGTTGGATCTTTCTGACCAAGAATCGAACCCGGGTCTCGCACATATCAATCACATGATTTTTTACCATGTGCGCCACCAGGAAGCCCATGGGCCGTGGCAGGCATCAAATATGAGTTTTATGAAATAACTCATCTTTGATTTGAATGATTCACACATCCTGGTAGCTGTGGTTCATCTCCACGTATCCTTCTAAAACAGGGTGATCAGTCGCTTCAGTTGTGTCTGACTCTTTGTGACCCCGTGGACCGTAGCCCGCCAGGCTCCTCTGTCCATGGGATTCTTCAGGCATGAATACTGGGGTGGGTTGCCATTTCCTTATCCAGGGGATCTTCCAGACCCAGGGATCGAACCCAAGTCTCTTGCATCTCCTGCATTGGCACTCAGATTCTTTACCACTAGCACCACCTGGGAAGCCCTCTAATAAAAGGACTGGTTATAAAACCCTGCAGCAGGGTTGGCAAATACTCTTGGTGCTACGAGCATGGCAGATACCTCTCTGATCAAGCATGGTGTTCTTTCACATTGAGCTCTGAAGTGAACAACAATCCATCCCAACCTAGGCTCCAGACAGCCCCAGGAGATCCATCTAAACTGGCAACAGAATTGACATTGATAAACTGACCACAACTGAGACAGGCTAGGACCTGGGACCCTGCAGCGCTGGACACAACTCTTCTCAAGTAGGGAAATACAAAGAAACTGTATGAGACTAAAAATAACTCGTGCGTGCACAGTTGGGGCAAATTCTGGGTATAGAGACCAAATGGCCCAACTCCACTTTTGAGGAGCCTGGAGCAAAAGCCGGGTACCGTGCACGCCCTCTGCACTCTACACCGCCAGAGGGGCGGACAAAGTACCTAAGGCATCCTTCCCACCTGACCGCTGGTCACACTCCTACCCACCTACACCCCCAGATAAGGAACAAGCTTTCCCATTCCCTTGGGGAGCGAGTGAGCAAGGGAAATCGTTACCTGTTCTTGATCCCACCTACTGCAGCAGAGGCCCCAAAAAGCCTTGTCTGAACTTGCCTGGTCTCTAGTCAATTTCTATTGACTGGGGAAGGCCAAGAATCCTGGTTCGTAACAACACTACCCCAGGATGGAATGTGCTCAGATTTTCATATTTCCACCCTTTTTCATCTCATTCGTTCTCAGACCAGGGAATAGGTATCAAACCCTCACCACCTCCTTTCCCTCCGTCTCAGTCAGTGGGGTACAGGGGATGGGGCATCTTTTCCCCCCTCTCGCTCCTCCCTCGGGCTTTGATTCTAATACAAGGATTCAGTTGCTACTGTCTCGGGTGCATCAGGATCCCCGTCTACAGCGTGGGGATAATGGTGCTACCATTGTCCGCTTTAAAGTTTCAAAGAAGGACAAGTGTAACATCTACAGTAGGAAAGTGACTTGGGAAGGACAAGGATAGTGAATTAAAACATCATTTTCCTGACAATGGGTTCAAAAAAACTAGGGAAGAAGCCAAGAAAGAGGAAGGCATATGATCCAGAAAACGTAAACTCCAGTCCAGGCCAAAGTCCCTGGGTAGCCGCAGGACTATGAGCCAAGAGAAGGTTCAGCAAAACTGGAATCCAGGGGCAAGGAGCCCGGCAGAACAGGGATCAGGAAAGAGATTTTTGGAAACTACTGTGCTTATGTAGAGGACGGATAGGGCAAAGGAGAAAAACTTTGAGGGAAACCAAAAAGTTACACAAGAAAGAAAATTAATCGTGGTAGGTTATTTAGCTCTGTAGCGAACAATGGAACAAAGTACTCATCTGTCATTACAGGAGATCAATTATTTAGAAACGTGGAATAATTTCCAGGGCATTTGAAAACAGTTGCCCCAAGAGAAAGAGAGAGATGACTATGGAACAATTTCTTGAAAGCCACAAACTACCAAAAATCACCCCCAAGGAAAAAAAAAAGCTACCCTAAGTAGTTTTGTATCTGTCAAAGAAAATCCATAGTTAAGAATCTTCCAGAAAAGAAATCTCCAAGCCCACAATGGTTTCATTAGTCAATTCTATCAAACACTGCGAGGGGAATTGACACCACCTCTATGGAGTCTCTTCCAGAAAACAGAAGAGAAAGGGACAACTCACAATTCATTTTAGGAAGCCAGTGTTATCATGGTAACGCACCCAGGCAAAGACAGTAGAAGAAATACATAGATGAGGGGTCAGCAAATTGTCTGTAGAAACAGGGCCAGAGAGTCAAATTTTCCAACTTTGCAGCCCATAGAGTCTCTGTTGCAACTCCTCACCTGTACAGTTGTAATGCAAAAACCAGCGATGGTGACGTGTAAGGGAATCAGCGTGGCCAGATGTGAGCACCAGTGGGCTGGATATGGTTCATATGGATATGGGCTATAGTTTGCTGACCCCTGCTATATACCAATATCCCTCATCAACAAGATGCAAGAATTCTCACAAAATATTAACAAGCAAAATCCAGAAATATATACAATGTATAAGATGACATGATCCAATTAGGGTTTACCTGGGAGTGCAAGGCTGGTTTCAAAATTAGAAAATCACATGACATTGTAAATCAATTATACTACAATTAAAGTTCTTTTAATTAAACTAAATTTTAAAAAGTCAATCAATGTTATCCACTTTAATAACAGACTGAAGAATAACCATGAGATCATATCAGTTGAGGGAGACAAAGCATGTGATACGGCTCAGCATCCATTTATAATAAAAGATGCTGTGATGATGCTATAATATCATCACAGTAATAAAAGATGATGCTGTGAAAGTGCTGCACTCAATATGCCAGCAAATCTGGAAAACTCAGCAGTGGCCACAGGACTGGAAAAGGTCAGTTTTCATTCCAATCCCTAAGAAAGGCAATGCCAAAGAATGCTCAAACTACCACACAATTGCACTCGTCTCACACACTAGTAAAGTAATGCTCAAAATTCTCCAAGCCAGGCTTCAACAGTACATGAACTGTGGACTTCCAGATGATTTAGAAAAGGCAGAAGAACCAAAGATCAAATTGCCAACCTCTGTTTATCTGATTATCGAAAAAGCAAGAGAGTTCCAGAAAAACATCTACTTCTGCTTTATTGACTATGCCAAAGCCTTTGACTGTGTGGATCACAGTAAACTGAAAAATTCTTAAAAGAGATGGGAATACCAGACCATCTGACCTGCCTCCTGAGAAATCTGTATGCAGGTCAGGAAGCAACAGTTAGAACTGGGCTTGGAACAACAAACTGGTTCCAAATCAGAAAAGGAGTACATCAAGGCCATATACTGTCACCCTGCTTATTTAACTTATATGCAAAGTACATCATGCGAAATGCTGGGGTGGGTGAAGCACAAGCTGGAATCAAGATTGCTGGGAGAAATGTCAATAACCTCAGATATGTAGATGACACCACCCTGATGGCAGAAGGCAAAGAAGAACTAAAGAGCCTCTTGATGAAATTGAAAGAGAAGAGTGAAAAAGTTGGCTTAAAGCACAACATTCAGAAAACTAAGATCACGGCATCTGGTCCCATCACTTCATGGCAAATAGATGGGGAAACAATGGAAACAGTGAGAGATTTCATTTTCTTGGGCTCCAAAATCACTGCAGATGGTGACTTCAGCCATGAAATTAAAAGACCCTTGCTCCTTGGAAGAAAAGCTATGACCAACCTAGACAGCATATTAAGAAGCAGAGATATTACTTTGCCAACAAAAGTCTGTCTCGTCAAAGCTATGGTTTTTTCAGTAGTCATGTACAGATGGACCATAAAGAAAGCTGAGTGCTGAAGAATTGATGCTTTTGAACTGTGGTGTTGGAGAAGACTCTTGGGAGTCCTTTGGACTGCAAGGAGATCCAATCAGCCTATCTTAAAGGAAATCAGTTCTGAATATTCATTGAAGGACTGATGCTGAATCTGAAACTCCAATACTTTGGTCACCTGATACGAAGAATTGACTCATTTGAAAAGACCCTGATGCTGGGAAAGATTGAAGGCAGGAGGAGAAGGAGACAACAGAGGATGACATGGATGGATGGCATCACCAACTCAATGGACATGGGTTTGAGTAAGCTCTGGGAGTTGGTGATGGACAGGGAAGCCTGGGGTGCTGCAGTCCATGGGGTTGCAAGGAGTCGGACACGACTGAGCGACTGAACTGAACTGAACTATAATAAAAACTCTATTAAGCTATGGCTAGAAAACCTTAACCTGACAAATGGCTTCTACAAAGACCTACAGCCTAGCATCCCACTTAACATTAAAAAACTAAATGCGGAAAAAATAAAAAATAAAAAAATAAATGCGGGACTTCCCTGGTGGTCCAGTGGCTAAGACATTGCACTCCGAAGGCAGGGGGCCCAGGTTCCATCCCTCGTCAGGGAACTAGAGCCCACATGTTGCAGTGAAAATAAATAAATAAAATAAATATTTAAAAAACAGACAAAAAAGCTGAACGCATCCTTCCCACAGCAAGGATGTCCACTCTGTTACTCAACACAGTACTGGAAGTTTAATAAGTGTAATCAGGCTAAATAAATAAATAAATGGCACGTGCATAAAAAAGGGAGAAATAAAATTGCCCCTATTTACAGATAACCTGATTGTTTATGTAAAAAATCTGAGGGAATCTACAAAAAGAAATCCCTATAACTAATAAGCGAGTTCCACAAAGTCACAGGATACCATGTCAACATAGAAAAGCCCATTGAATTTCCAGTCTAGGAATATAGCATTGGAAATGAAAAAATCTTAAAACGAATACTACTTAAAATAGCTCCAAAAATTAAATACTTAGATTTTAAATCTAACAAAGCATATTCACATTGAAAATTTTAAAATACTGATGAAAAAAATCAAGGAAGATCTAAATAAATGGAAAGACATGTCATTTTCATGTCACTGGAAGACTGAATACTAAAATGCCACATATGTACATGTGTACGTTCTTGGTCATGTCCAACTCTTTGAGACCCCAGAGACTGTAGCCCACCAGCCTCCTCTGTCCATAGGATGCTCCAGGCAAGAATACTGGAGTGGGTTACCACTTCCTCCTCCAGGGGATCTTCCTGACCCAGGGATCGAACCCGCATCTCTTACATCTCCTGCATTCACAGGCAGGTTCTTTACCTCCTGGGAAGCCCCTACAATTGAGAATTGCCTTTAAAAACATGTATCTTAACATAAACTTCACACTTTATATAAAAATTAACTCAAAACAGATCATAGATCAAAATGTAAAAAAGCAAAACTATAAAAATTTTAGAAAAAAACATACAAGAAAACTTTAATGATCCGCAGTCAAAGAGTTCTTAGACTTAAAACCAAAAGCAAAATCTATAAAAATAAAAAAATTTAATCAGTTGGACTTCATCAACATTACAAACCTTTGCTCTGGAAAAGACACTGTTAAGACAAGCTGCAGTGAATGAAATAATGCCATTTGTAGCAACATGGATGAATCTAGAGATTATCATCCTAAATGAAGTGAAGTCAGAGAAATACCATATGATATTACTTACAGGTACAATCTAAAAATAAAAATGATACAAATGAACTTATTTACAAAACAGAAACAAACTCAAAGACTTAAGAAAACAAATTTATGGTTACCAAAGGGGAAAAGTGAGGGAGGAGGGATAAAGTAGAAGCTTGGGATTAACATACACATACTATTCTGTATAAAATAGATAGCCAACAAGGACCTACAATAGAGCACAGAGAACTGCACTCAATATTCTGTTATAGCCCATATGGGAAAAGAATCTGAAAAAGAACAGATATACGAATATGTATGATTAAATCACTTTGCTGTGTACCTGAAACTAACACAGCTCGTAAATCAGCTCTCAGTTCAGTTCAGCTCAGTCGCTCAGTCGTGTCCGGCTCTTTGCAACCCCACAAATCGCAGCACGCCAGGCCTCCCTGTCCATCACCAACTCCCAGAGTTTACTCAAACTCATGCCCATCGAGTCGGTGATGCCATCCAGCCATCTCATCCTCTGTCGCCCCCTTCTCCTCCTGCCCCCAATCCCTTCCAGCATTGGGGTCTTTTCCAGTGAGTCAGCCCTTCGCATGAGGTGGCCAAAGTACTGGAGTTTCAGCTTCAGCGTCAGTCCTTCCAAAGAACACCCAGGACTGATCTCCTTTAGGATGGACTGGTTGGATCTCCTTGCAGTCAAAGGGACTCTACTCTAACATAAAATTTAAAAATAAAAAAGACAAGCTGCAGACAGGAAGAAAATATTAGCAACTCACACACCTGAAAAAAGGATTTCTGATTAAAATAGATAAAGAATACGTAAAACTTAACCATAAGAAAACAAACCACCCATTTGGAAAATGAGCAGAGTGCCTGAATAGACACTTCACCCAGTAGACGAATCAAATGTCAAATAAGGACGTGAAGAGATGCCAATATTATCAGTCATTAGAGAAATGGCATTTAAACCAAAATGAGATATCATTCCACACCCATTAGAGTGACTTGGAGACAAATAAACAAACCTAATAATATTAAGTGCTGGTGAAGATGCAGGGTAACTAGGCTTTTTATGCATTGCTGGTAGGAACGTAAAATGATAAAACCGGATGGAATATAGCCTAGCTGCTTCTTACAAAGTTAAAGATAAATTTACCAAATGACCCAGCAATCCCACTGTTAGATATTTGCCCAAGAGAAATGAGTGTTCACTTTCCACAAAAAGCTGTGTGGGGAATGTTTACCGCAGCTTTAGTCATAGTCACCCAAAATTGGAATTGACAGCATGGGAGTCATTAAGTTCAATGGCTGAGCTGACAAACTGTGATATGTCCACACGATGGAATACCACCCAGCAACAGGAAGGAACTGTGAATTCCCAGAATGACATGGAAGAATCTTAAATACATTATGCTAAGTTAAAGAAGTCAGAATCAAAAGCCTTTTTGCTTCCATTTATATGACACTATGAAGATGAAAAACTATAATGATGAAGAACAGATCAGTGAGGCCAGGGGCTGCAGTGGGCAGACATGTGCCTACACAGGGCATCATGATGTCGTTTTGGAGAGGTGGAACCGTTCTGTCTCCTGACTGTGGTGGAGATGGCCAAACATAGAGCATAGCTCTATGGTTAAAATCATGGAAATGTACACTAAAGACATTTTTTCCCCAACAAACCCTAAAAAGCAATGTATCCAATGGGAGTAGACAGTCAAAAGAATGAATCTCTAACAGTGGATTTTGGAACCCTGTGACAACTGACCTCAAGGAGAGATTTTGGAGAGAGTGAAATGTTCCGAAATACTACAGCACCTGCATCCCACTGCCGACGAGGAGGTTGAGAGGCACCACGGGGGAGAAGGGTGAGGCATGGGGCTTCGTTAAGCGTCTTTCCTTTCTTGTCTCCCCAGCAAAGCTGTTTCTCTTCCCAGGGCGAGACCACAGAGTGGGCAGCAGTGTTGGAAAAGGGCCCCAATTATGGGATCCCCACACTGCTCAACCTCCCCTCCTTCACCAGGACCACTGGTTCTCCAACAGCACATCTCAAAAGTCTTTCAAAGTGACTCAGGACAGACATGAGGAAAAGCCAGACTGGGACTGGGGGTGAGATTTCCCAACCTACACAGGGCTTTGGGCAAAAGACAGTTTCACTAGAATTTTTAAACCAACTTCCATGGAGAATCCCTTCTGCTCCTTTCCCCTCTCACCAAGCCCAGTGAGGCAGGTGCTTCTGCAGGTAAAGAAATCAAGGTTTAGAGGATAAGGAACTTGAGGAAGCCTGGGCGTGGCAGGGCAGGGATGGGACCCAGGTCTCCCCCGAGAACACAGCCTGAAAGAGCTTACTTCCCTGTCTGAAAAGTGGATGCAAACCTCTGAGAACTGCCAAGGTCTCACCTTGTCCAGGTAACCTTGAGAGAGCAAGAGCAGGACAGAGCCCCCCAGCATCCTGTCTCCCCTGCGCCCTCTGCTGGCCCGGGGTGGGGGCCGACTAAGGGACTGTGCACTTCGGGCCTGAGGCTCTGTTTTGCAATCTGCAGTGGGCAACCCCATTGTTCTGCTAGGTGGGTTCCTTGTGGGGACCTTCTGCAGCCTGGTGGCCGAGTGACTCCCTGCGGTGGCAACTCACCCCCTTCCACGCTAACATGGACCAAGTTTGGTCTAAACTAAATTCTCCTTTTCTGCATCCCAAGGGCTTCTAAGTGGCCACCGATATGCCTGCTTGTTTCAGATATTCAGTTCATGGGTGAGATTCTGTAGAGAAGGGAAAAGGCTTGGAGCCAAAGAGAGAGAGATGAGGCTGTGTGATGCTGAGTAAGTCGCAATCTCCCCGGACCTCAGCTCTCTCATCTGCAAAATGGGGGTAGTGACAGTTCCCAACTCACAAGGCTGCTCTGAGAATAAAGAGTCTGGGAGATGCTTAGCAAAGAAACGCGTTCATCCGTCACTGGGCAAGCTTTCCTTCTGAACGGCAACCCACTCCAGGAGTCTTGCCTGGGAAATCCCAGTGACAGAGGAACCTGGCGGGCTACAGTCCATGGGGTCGCAGATTCAGACAGGCCTGAGCGACTGAACACACACACACACTGCCGTCACTGTTATTGCCGTGGATGGTGTTGCTGGGGTAGCTGCCCTACAACTCAGAGAACACGTGGTCACAGAGGGAGGGGTCTCCGGTTTTCAGAACCAGTCTGGTGATAGCTGGCTTGGAATTCAGCAGGTCCAATCTCACCTTTGAAAGCGCACTTTTAACTGAATTCTTTTTTCTTTTTCTACAGCACTGCTGCAGCATGTGGGATCTTAGTTCCCTGACCAGGGATCCAACCGGCTCCCCCTGCTTTGGAAGTGAGGAGTCTTAACCTTAACTGGACTGTCAAGGAAGTCCCTTTAATCTGCATTTTTATCTTAATTTTTACTAACTATCAATCCTTGCTGCTTGATGTAAAAATGAATCTGTTCAAGTACATAAATCCATCTGGATTCCAATAGCCACAAGTCAGGGAGAGAAAACCTAAGGGCAAGCTGCCTGTAAGTTTGGGAAAGAAACTTAGTCCCAAATCTAAGGTTCCCCAGGCTCAGAGTGAAGCTGCTTCAGACACCTCCCTGCCCACCCCTGCCTGGGAAGTGCTGTGAACTGCTAAGAAAGTTGGTGGTGGGAGCCACAGGCTTAAATTGGCTGTTATGATGTTAGTTGCTCAGTCCTGTCAGACTCTTTGTGACCCCATGGACTGTAGCCCACCAGGCTCCTCTGTCCATGGGATTCTCCAGGCAAGAATACTGGAGTGGAGGGTTGCTATGCCCTCCTCCAGGGGATCGTCCCCACCCAGGGATCAAGCCTGGGGCTCCCACATAGAAGAAGGCAGATTCTTTACCATCTGAGCCACCGGGGCTATATCCCCAGTACAAAATGTTTTTGGTGTTAAAACAAATTTTTTTTAAAGTTGGTGGGAAGAATGATATTTCCGTTAGAAATTTAAGTGTTGGACGTTGGAGGCAGGGGACATCCTCCACTCTAATCGGGTGAGCGGCGAGCTTTTCTGGAGACCCGAGGAGGACCACCGTCTCAGGAGTTCTTCTCAGGCAGAGCCTTCTGTCTCTGTCTCTGTCTCTGTCTCTCTTTCTCTCTCTCCCCCTCCCCGCTGCGGACCGAGGCTTTCGCATCAACTGCTCAGACCAGCCCGGGTCCTCCCTAACGCCCGGCCCGCGATGCATCCGATGACAAGCGGGAACGGAACCCCAGCCCCAGCCTGGCTCCAAGCCCCCGGCCCGAGCATTCCGGTGGAAGTGGCGAGCCAGATCCTTCGGCCTCGGCGTGGCCTCCCCTGCAAGCAGGATCAGGGAACTGGCGGGAGGGACACTGACCTGGGAAGCCCGCGATTCGGGGCAGGCGAGGAAGAGCAGCAGAAGGAAGAGCGCCCGGGGACACTTGGGCACCATCTTTGCCAACCGGAACCTTTCTGTTTGGGAAGGGGAGATAACTTGGTCTGCCGCCCCCGCCGAGGTTGTCCCAACCGATGCCGCGGCCGCCCCTGCGGGGAACCGGGCTCCGCTCGGCCCGGATCGGCTCGGGTAGGGAGGGAAGCCGGAGCCCGGGAGCGCAGCTCGGCCCGCCGCGCTCGGGAGGCGCAGTCCCGGATCCAGGTGCGCCGCGCGCGGACCTGGAGCTCCCGCGGCCACGAGCGTCCGCTGCCGCCCGCACGAGACAGTCCCGGCGAGGCGGGGAGGCGCCGGCCCCTTGGCCAAAGCCGAGGAGGAGGGGCTGCCCGGCCAGGAATGCGCCTGGGAGCGCGCCCAACCCGCGCGGCTCCCGGAGGAGGCCCGGCGCGACGCAGAGGACGAGCGCCGGCATCCTGACCGCCCTCGCGGGGGAGGCCGCCGAGGCGGCGTACACGTGCCTGCGGAGCCCGCGAGCCCGTCCCCGCGCCGGGTCGCTCCTGACCCGCCCCTTTCCAGCCCGGGGACACTGAGGCTGACCTCATCCAGCGGCAAGTGAGATTCAAATCCAGGTCTGTCCAACTTCAGAGCGAGCGCGCGCGCGGACGTCTTCCTCCACGGCACTCGGAAGACAGGACTAGTGTGGGCGCGAGATGGACTTCATGAACTTAGACCGAGCTCTCCACCCGAGAACTGCTATCGGAGTACAAGAACACTCACGCACAGTGACTCAGAACCAACAGCCCTCCTCATCTGCCGCCCTCCACTCCCCAGTGGAAGGAGAAACAGTTTGAACTGGGAGGCAGGGTTATGGGAACACCGGATGCTTTGCTGAGGCTCGGTGGGACACGCCGCTGGGAAGGACAGACATCAGCAGTCTGCGTCCCCCTTCATCCAAGGGCTGTGGGAGGATCCAGATGGCCTCAGCTCCAAGCTCCTGGAAAACACTGTTTAAGTTCTTACTGGAAGAATGTTTTCAGAAGGCAACACTGCAGATGTCATGGTGCACACCAAGTCTGGCCAAGCCTCAAATCTGTTTTTCCTTTTTCCAAATTTCATTTAGCAGAGCCCACTCAGAGCTCAAGGCACGGAGCTCAGAAGGCTATGTAGCCTTAGAGCCGAACTGTTTTCTTTTGGAAGGCAGAGGGGAAAATTGGAGTCCCGTGGAAAACGAGGGGCCTGCTGCAGGCTGGCCACCTGGGCAGACATTACCCAGGAAATCCGGCTGGGCTGCCCCTCCACCTTCCTGCGGGAGGAAGCAGAGCGTGCCTGTGTACTATTACCTGCATTCCTGGGGAGGCGGCTTGAGGAGACACTGGGAGCACACTGCTCCTCCCTGCCCAGGTAGAGGGGGCCAAGGAGCCTGGGGCGGATGCCCCACAGCCTGTGGAAACTGGGATTTCTGCCTCCATCGCTCATGTCTGCTGACTTTGCCAAAGCTCAGTGTCCCCATCTTTGTATTCTCCCCTCCTCCACCCCCAGAGAAGAATTTCTTCTGGTCAATGAGGCTGTGTTTATTTTGTATTTTATCCCATCTTATGTTTACATGGCAACTGCCACCCCCAAAACCAAGGTTTCTCAGCCGGTGCCTGCTGTGCGCTGGAGCCAGGCAGAAGTGCCTGAGAACTTTTCTCCTGCCGTGCCCTCTGAATGGATGCACGGACTTGGAAGACACTGCTGAGTTCACCAGTGAAGAAACAAAAGCTGGGAGTGGCTGAGTGACTGGTCTATGGTTTGCAGACTCAAGGGTCTCCAGAGCAGGGCTGTTTCCAGGACAGGCTACCTTCAACCTTCATCCCACATTTTAAATACTTAAATATTCAGTCATAGGATTTCAGAAACTTTGCTTACAGGAACAGAGGTTTTCCTGGTTTCTGGCTTCCTTCATTCCTTTCTCTCACTTTTTCTCCCTTGTTCCCCCATTCTCTTTCTCTTCTTCCACCTCCTTTTCGTCTTCTCATTCCCCTTCTTCTTCTCCTTTTTCTTCCTCTACTTCTTTACTTTTCAAGCATTCCTAAGTTTCAACACAGATTTTTTTTTTGTACTTACCAATTTGTTTGCCTTGATCTACGGCTGACTTCTCTCCAGTGCCCTCGCGTCTGGTCGGAATTAACCTTCTAAGGTCCCACTGCCCCTTGTCTCTCTGTCCTCAACAGCCCATGACCTGTGGTCATCAACAGCCCCTCCGCAGCCCATACCTGCCAAGGCTGCTAAGAGCAAACAGACTGTGAAAATAAGCCATGGGCTACTCAGGGTTCCACAAATTAACCTTTGCATAAATTGACTCTGATGGTCCTGCATGGGGACAGCATAAGAAGGGAACCAACATTTCTTGAGCACCTGCTGTATGCCATATCCTCTAGTAAGCATTTCATGAATATTCTAGGTTATCCCCTCACAACCCAGCAAAATGGGTCCTATTATTATTTCCATTTGGCAGATTGGGAAACTGAGGCTTAGCATGCTTAGTTGCCCAAGATCAAACATCAGGTTAGTAATTGGGAGAAACAGGATTTACACTTGAATGTGTCTGGTCCCAAGGAGCACGCTTTCTGCTGCAGTTGAAACTAAACACAAGAATTTGCTCATTATTCTTGAGGGCCGGTGTTTGATATTTTCAAAAGCAAGTATATAAAAATTAGCTTTAGGGGTAATTTTTCAGGCATATATTTTCACTGCAAAGATTACATCTATACAAGTTAGGCCTATTTACAATAACCTCCAAGGAATTGTTGAAATTAATAACTGGGCCTATTTGTACTTGATATTGTTCAAAACAGGACAGTTCTGCCAGGTGACACTCAATTTGCCCCTCTGGATGCATTCTGCCCTGGAGGGCAACCTGAAGGGATGGCATCAAACCCCTGGGTGCTCTCTGTCCTCTGGTTGTGTTTGGAGTCTGGGAATGTGCAGTGGGAGATCCGATGGAGAAGGGTGAGGTCCTGAGGCTGAGTCAAGCTGGCTGTGTCCCTTGACAGAAAATCACTGTTCTTTACAAGGCAATCTCTTCCCCATCCCTCTCTTCCCTTGTCATTCCCACAGCCCCTCCCCCTGTCCTGGGCCAAGGGGTACCAACAGTGCCTTCATTAGTGGCCCTGGCATAGGGCAGTCCTCTAGTTGGCATTTGTACATCCTGTCCATATCCTGTAAATAAATCGTCCACAAATTATCCTAATTTCAGCAAGCCATTTCTTGGCTTTTGACTGATAGAGTGACCATTGTCAATAAATTGAAAATATTTTTTCCCTTTAGACTGTCCTCTAACAGGAAATGAGGTGAATAGACACATGATGAAGCTTGTGCACACACACAGTCGGGCCGAGGCACTAAGAGGACACTCTTAATCTTTTCCCTCACTAATCAATCCTGCCTTGGCCTAGGGCTGTAGTATACCCAGTTAAAAATACCCCCAGCACTACCTCTTTAGACTCCCTTGGCTGAGCGACCCAGTTTTGACTAATGAGATGTAAGTAAAGCTGAGCAGATGGGCCCAGTTTCTTGATAAACAGAAACAAGTCTCAAAGATGTGTGTCCTTCTTTCTCTTGCTTGGAGCGTGGACCCAAAGCTTGAATTTGCAGCAGCAACTCCATGACTGTGAGATTATAGTCAAGTGCTTAGAACGCAGGTTTAGAGAGAGAAAAGGCATATGTTCATAGCAGCACTAGTCACAATTTGCAAGTCAGGGAAACAACCCATATGTCCATTGAAAGATGAATGGAAAAAGAAGATGTGGTACATATATGCAATGGAATACTACTCAGTCATAAAAAAGAATGAAATAATGCAGCAACATGGATGGGCCTAGAGAGTATCATACTAAGTGAAATCAGAAAGCAAAAGACAAATACCATGTGATATCACTTATATATGGAATCTAAACTATGATGCAAATGAATTTATCTACAAAACAGACTCACAAAGAACAGACCTGTGGTTGCCAAGTGGGGAGGGGTGTGGGGGAGGGATGGATTGAGAGTTTGGAATTAGCAGACGCAAGTGTTACATAGAGAATGGATAAATGACAGTGTCCTACTGTATAGCACAGAGAACTATATTCAATATCCTGTGATAATGGAAAAGAATGTGAAAAAGAATGCATATATACATTTGTGTATATATATGGATGTATAACTGAGTCACAAATACAGCAAAAATTAACACAACATTGTAAATCAAATATACTTCAATAATCTTTTTTAAAAAAAGAAAGCAGAGGGAGCTTGCTTCCTTAATGATTTCTTTGAGACATGACAGTACTGGGCCTCTCCCGGATGTCTTGTTACCTAAGAAACATTAAACCCCTGTTGGGTTAAGTCACTGGTAGTTGGGTTTCTGTTTCATGAAGTAGAACCAAATCTATGAGCCCATGAGGATATAAATACATAGCTGAATAAAAATAAAGGGAGGAGAAACAACTCTTCTTTATAGAAAAATTACAATCAGTAAATATAGAAAAAAAAGTGTGAAAACTAGAAAAGTACCATTCAAGCACTGCAGTAATAACTGCTGCAGGCATGATCCACCAATGAATACTGAAATCAGTGAGTAAGTATTTAAGCAGAAACAGGAATTTTGCATCGTCTCAAAGTATCTTCCCCCAAGTATCTACATATATTAGAAAGGGAAAATTTTAAATTTACAGTAGATCAATGAGGCAATATCCTGTACCCTCTGATCTGAGGCACAAACATGTGTGGCTTCTGTGACATTCTTTTGCCAAAAATGGGTAACTTCAATCTAATTATGAGAAAAAAAAATTAGATAAATGCAGATGGAGATACACACTGCAATGCAAAATTGGCAGAATTTCATTCTTCTTTATGTCTGAGTGATACCCCTCTATCTGCTCACCTGTTGGTAGACACTTAGGTTGCTTCCACATCTTGGCTATTGTAAATAATGCTGCTACGAACACTGGAGTGCATGTATCTTTTAAAATTATTGTTTTCATTTTCTTCCTATATATATCCAGGAGTGGAATAGCTGGATCATATGACAGATTGAAGGCAGGAGGAGAAGGGGACGATAAAAGATGAGATGGTTGGATGGCATCACCAACTTGATGGACATGAGTCTGAGCAAGCTCCAGGAGTTGGTGATGGACAGGGAAGCCTGGCGTGCTGCAGTCCATGGGGTCAAAAGGAGTTGAACACGACTGAGTGACTGAACTGACTGACTGATAACAGTTCTATTCGTAGTTTTTTGAGGAACCTCCGTACTATTTTCTAGAGTGGTTGTACCCATTCACATCCTCGCCAACAGTGTGCTAATGCTGGCCAACATTTACTTGTGGTACGCTTGATGATGACCATTCTGACAGGTGTGAGGTGATAGCTCATTGTGGTTTTGGTTTGTATTTCTCTGATGATCAGTGACGCTGAGCATCTGTTCGTGTGCCTGCTGGCCATCTGTGCTTTAGCCTAGAGTCTGCACCATAAAGCACAGTTCAGGGCGAGCCCGTGGTTTGGGAAGTTTGAACACAGAATGTGGGCTTCCCTGGTGCCTCAGTGGTAAAGAGTCTGCGTGCACTGCAGGAGACCTGAGCTGGATCCCTGGGTTGGGAGGATCCCCTGGAGAAGGGCACGGCAACCTGTTTTAGTATGTTGTCTGGAGAATCCCCGGGGACAGAGGAGCCGACAGGCCGCAGTCCCTGGGGTTGCAGAGTCAGACACAACTGAGCGGCTAAGCAGAGCACAGCGCACACAGAAGGGGTGCTTGCTTCCTTCGGTTCTCTCGTTCAACAATCCTCTCCCTTTCCAGATACTGTGGTTCTTCTAATTGCTATCTTCCAATTCAACAGGAAGATTCAGGCCTTCTAGCTGGGTTTAATCTCCACGTGACACGCTGTGGCCTGCTCCGAGTGTAAAAGCCATAAAAACGGGCAATGCACGGTGCGATTCCCTTTATTGAACAGCATTTCCAGTATGTCCCCGCTCCTCCCTCTCTCTGATGTCGCCAACACAGTTATTTTAATTGTATCTAGAGTTGTTGTCTGGGCAGTCAAAAGGAGGTACTTCCCCATTATCAGAACTTGAAATCTACACATGCATTTTATAATCATAAATGCATTATTTAAAAAGTAATTTCTTAGTGAAAAGTCCAGCTTCTTCAGGCTCCATTTAATTTTTAAAAAAAGCAAATTAAAACTTAAGGATTGAATATTTTATCAGTATTTTCAGTAGTATTACAAATAAAATATCTAATTAAAAATAAATTTAAATTTAAAAAACCAAAACAAAATTATTTATAGACACTGTCTTTTCTGGACTCTACTATGCCTCAAGGAAATGTCCACTTATCAAATGAAGAAGCAGAGAATCAGTATTATGACTTCATGTTGAGATAAGAATTTGGAGGTTAGAGTGAAAGATAATACAGTAATACAAAATGAGGAAGCAAGGGATAAACAAATCATAGAAAGTATATTTTGAGTTTTGATGTGCAGTTCAACCCTCCTGTGACACTTCTCTCCCTCCGACCCTGAGGATCCAGAGCTGAGAAAAGCAAAATCTGGCCAGAGGGACCTGGAGTCAATTGCTCCTCATTTTCTCATCTGTAAAATGCACAGGAGGCCCCTTCCAAGCTTTCAAGTTCTAATTCTGAAAGAGACTAGAAACATACCAAAATGAGAAGGGGTTTTAGTTTTTAGGGGGAGGTTTGCTTGTTTCTTGGTCCCCCTTTTTTTTTTTTGCCACAATGGTGGCACTCAGTGTACATTTTTTAAAACTAAAATTTTGCCTCTCTGTTGGCATTTGGTAAGTAAAAGTGAATTTACAGATTTTTTAAAGGCAAGAATTAGAGACCAAAAATGTTGAGGTTAGACCTCTTCAGAGACATAGTTTGGCACATTCTGCTGGGTAGGGTTAAAAGTATTCATGTACAGAAACTTATGTTGCAGTTTCTTATTTTGTTGTTGTTTAGTTGCTAAGTCATGTCCAACTCTTTGCAACCCAATGGACTGTAGCACGCCAGGGTTCTTTAGCAGCTTCTTATTATGTTCCCAAAATGATTTAAAGGAATTGTTGTCAAAATTATTTACATCTGAATTCAGTACCATACCAGGTGATGTTAGTAGGAATTTAGCTGTCAATCCACCATCATTGAAGGGGCATAGGACGTGCCTTGGGTAATGTTTTTTTTTTTTAACTTTTTAAATTTTTGACTCTGCTGGGTCTTCATCACTGTGCCGGCTTTTCTCTAACTATGGCAAGCGTGGGGCTTCTCTGCGGTGGCCTCTCTGGTTGTGAAGCAGAGGCTCCAGGTGCACGGGCTGGGGTAGTTGCAAGCACACGGGCTCAGTAGTTGTGGCTCCTGGGCTCTGGAGCTCAGGTTCGGTATTTAGGGGCTGCTAACCGTAAACCCTGAACTCAGGTTCAGTAGTTTCAGGGGCTTAGTTTCCTGTATGAGGGATTGAGCCCAGGTCTCCCGCAATGGCAGGTAGATTCTTTACCAATGAGCCACCAGTGAAGCCCAGGGTAACTTCATTTTAGCACACATAAATAAACCTCAGAATGTGTCTGCATTTTGTATGGAGGAGTCTCTGTTTGAGCTGTCTCTGTAACGTGTACAACAATCACCGTTGAATTTTTTAGAATAACCTTAGCTGTCTTGAGAAGGCCTGGGCGCTAGGCACTTTCTTTCCTCCATCTCCCGTCCTTCATTTTGGGTCACAAAAGGTGGAATGTTTATTTACATTTTGATACATATATGTGATGACCCAGGGCTTCCCAGGTGGCTCAGTGAAAAAGAATCTGCCTGCCAACGCAGGAGACACAGTTTCCATCCTTGATCCGGGAAGATCCCACATGCCTCGAAGCAAGTAAACCGGTGAGCCACGACTATCAAGGCTGTGCTCTGGAGGCCCTGGAGCTGGGGCCCCACGAGAGAAGCCACCACGGTGAGAAAGCCAAACGCTGCAGCTAGAGAGCGGCCCCCACTCACTGCCGCCGGGGAAGCAGACAAAAAATAAACAGATCATTAGAAAAAAAAATAGCAAACAGGCATTCGGCTCGCGCCATTTTCCAGTCCACCTGGCGGTTTGGTGTGGCTTTGTGACCCGGGTTTTGCTGATGAAATGTGCCCAGTGACGGGCACCACTCTTTTGCCCTACAAAACCCCGGGTCTGGAGCAGCTCTCCCCTTCTGCTGGCTGGATGCAGATGGCAGGCCCAGGAGATGGTGGGCCCACAGGATGAAAATACACCTTGGGCCCCCGAAGGATCGTGTGGGGCAGGATTGCCCTGCTCACCTCTGCAGCTATCCTACAAGTTAGGAAAAATTAACTTTTTGTCTTAGCCTCTTGAAATGTAAATGAATAATTTACAGCCTAGCTGAACCTAAACACTCTAAGCACCCCTGTGATTTGTTGTCACTCAGTCTTTTCTCTACTTGGTGTTTACATGAGTCCACATGTAACTTTGTATTTTTGAAAATTTTTTGGCTGTGCTGGGTCTTCGTTGCTGTGGACGGGTTTTCTTCAGCTCGGGTGCGCGAGGCCCACTCTAGCTGTGCTGCCGGGCTCCTCACAGCGGGGGCTTCTCTTGCTGCGGCTCACGGGCTCAGTAGTTGTGGAGCGTGGGCTTAGTTGCTCCATGGCATGTAGGATCTTCCTGGACCAGGGATCAAACTCATATCCCTTGCATTGGCAGGCAGATTCTTAACCACTGCCATAAGGGAAGTGCCACATCTCTTGTAAGTACATTTCTATGTTATTATATAGTCTTCATAATGTAATGGTTGCAGAGTAGCTGGTTAACTATAATTCCTTAACCATTCTATTGTGATGTTTAGTTTGCTTATTTTTTCTTCTCCTTTAAATAATGCTAAACATTTTTATGCAGAAGCCAGGCTTCCCTGGTGGCTCAGAATGTAATGAATCAGCCTGCAATGCAGGAGACAGGAGACACGGGTTTGATCCCTGGGTCAGGGAGATCTTTTGGAGAAGGGAATAGCTACCCACTCCAGTATTCTTGCCTGGGAAATCCCATGAACAGAGGAGCCTGGAACTATTGATGTGCTCATTTCCTTAAACACTGAAAGCAAAACAATTGTTACAAATTCTTAATAGTATAAAGATATCGATTTGAGTTTTTAAAAATTTCTCCTTTCATTTCACCTTTGTCACTACTGAGGTTGAACACTTGTCCATGTTTGTTAGTTAGTTGTTCCTCCTCTTTTGAGAAGTTTATGTCCTACTATCTATCAGAGTCTACATTTCCTGTAGATTTTAATAATTTTAGTACTTATAGATATTACCAAGAATCAATCATCCAAAATCTCAGAAAGCATTTTATTGTCAGAACAAATATTAAGGCACAAAAATACATCCGTTTTTTTCAAATAAAAATCTTTGAAATAGTTTTGTGCTACATTCAAAGCAACGTCTTCCAAATTATACAATAATTTAATTTCTTAAATAAAAAATATACAACTTTAGCCCCTAAATTTTCTTCCCAAATAACATGCTTTCCTAGTTCTAAAGAAGTTTCTTCTTGAGCTCCTATGTTATAATATACACGTCTTTAAATCTCCTTTTGTCACTTAAATACATTCTTTAGTACTTTGACCAATACATTAAACTTCTTTCTTATAAGGCGTGGTGTTTTGCATTGCTTATCACACGTTGTTGATCATACCAAGACACAAGTTCCAACACTAGGGGCTTATAAAGCTAGTATAACATGTCTCATAAACCAGTTATGTATAGTCTAGTGCAGCAGACTCAAACCCCTTTTTAAAAAAGATAAAAAAACCAATCACATGTACATCTTTTATATCTTCAGTCTTCACATTATAGTAGTGCAAATATACTGTGTTAGAGTGGGGAAGTCTAGTACTCTCTATAGGATATGTGAAAGATTTTAAATATTTTCTTCACAGGAAAGTGTAGGAACATCTTATCTCTTGGGCTCAAAAAATTCACACATTCATCTATTTTTCCTTATTTTTGAAATGAACTTTCCTTGAAAGCAGATACTAATATTCCTCTAACTTAAAACATGAAAATTCCCTTTTAAGCCAACTTCATACATCACAGAAATCTAACACAAATGGCACAGTAAGAACACTTAGGCATTTTGCCTAGAAACACAAAGAATTGGACTCTTACCCTCAGATCCCTGCAATCACAGGGAGACCCACCCTGATGGCATCCTAAGAATAAATTGGTGTGGCAGCCTCAAAGACCCTGGCCACCAGTTTCTGGAATCTTTGAGCAGAAGCAATGGTGATGAGCTGTAACAGTGCTCCTGAGTGTGACTTCTCCCCGGGGGTCCTTCACAAGATCTAGGGCTACAGTTCTGGGGCGCCCCCTCCTGGCCACGTGAGGGGGCCAAGAAGGCCCTCTGATACCTGCTTCAGGCTGTGAGTCGTCAGTAGACAACACACTGACCACTGAGGGTGACAGACAGTGTACATCCTTTGGAAAACACTTCTGAGGAGGCTATCAGGAGAAAAGACTGCTTTCTGAGATGATGAGGGAAGTCCACATGCTGGTGCGCAGCTGAGCCACATAGGCACAGCATTGCTTGTCTTGCCAGATGCAGAGAGAAATGTTTTCATCAGCACCGTCCAGGTTACGTCGGAGGCGTTTACCCCATCCCGGCACACTTCCCCCTGACTCCCTACTCACACCCCACCACCTCTGGGGCTAGGAGCCCAGGGCTCTGCATTTCAGAATCCAGCTGGAGCCATGTGAGTTGGGGATCAATCTGCTTCAAAATCTGGGGAGTGGTATCAGATACAAATGTCAGGAACAAGACGGAAATGGCCACCTCCAGCTCGGAAACAACTGGGCTGAGGGCAAAATATACACCGCGCTCAAATGGACATAAACGCTGGGAAGCACCTCAGGTGGAGTCCATTATCTTGGCAGAAACAGAAATAAGGAAGGGAACCTACACTGTTAGACATTCTTTTCTTGGGAAGGATATCCCAAAGCAAAAGCATGATGAAAGCCACGCCTTTCTCACTACAACAGGGTCCAATATTCACTATTGAAAATACAGCTGAAAGTACCTTTCAAGAGGCATTACTACTAGAAATCTTTTTTTTTTTTTTTAAACCAACCCCTATGAAATGAGTAAATGAGAAACCAATTCAAAAGTTAGGCTTTTGAAAAAAACCATTTTGTTTTGTGGCTTCACTATGGGAAAGAAAAAAAAAAGGAAGGTTATAATTCAAGTGTTTGTACTGGTTAAGACTTTGATGCTTCTTCATCAAAAACTCTGAAGTCATCCTCAACTCCACAAGGTTAGAACTCCTTCAAAGAAAGACACAGAAGATTCTAACTTTAATTCCTATTCTAAATATCCACTAGCCCTGTATCTTTGGTCAGGAAAGCAGCAAAACAGCTACCATTTCTGTCACACTGTTTCCAATGGCTTTTCAAGTTTAGCATGCTCTGCATTAAAAAAACTTTTTTTTCTAAACTTTCAAATCACACATTACATATATAATAAAATAATGTATAAAAGGTCATTTAAGGTTAAAAAATTAATTACAAGATTAATAGTGATATACTTACTATACAGTTAAATACATGTATTATTACAAAACCAAACATGCTAGGATGATATAGAAGGTTCTAGTTTCCTCAGGGCTCACTGGTAATGAGCCTCCCAGCTTGCTTGGGAGGAAGTGCTCCAGTGGAACCACGTGGCCAGGTGACCCCACCTGTCCCATTGCAGATTCAGCAGCAGTACGTTCACACCTGGCCTAAGGGAGGGGACAGGCGGAGCAGATTTTCATAAGGGACCTCTCTCTCCGTGAACTGTGTTCCCCTGAGCTCAGAGATCAACGATTTGATGTGCATGGTGTGAGCTGCACCCAAGGCCTTTGCACAGACCTGTGCACACACACACACATCACACCCAGAGCAAGACTACCCATATATACATCCTTATGTTCCAACATTAATCGAGTTTCACTTACTGGGTTGGCAAAAGAGTTCGTTCAGGTTTTCCTGTAACGTCTCATGGAACAAATGAACTTTTTGGCCAACTCAATATTACCAAATCACTTCAGCATGAAAGTCAAAGAGAATTATTATTGTAACTTATAACTATAAACCCAATAGATGGAGACACTGCTTTAACCACATCTCAGAAGAATCATATCACTGTTTTGAAGCTCAGCAGAACAATAGGAACATTGATGTAATGTAAGTTATTTTAAATTGTCATATTTTTCAGGAAAAAAAAAAAAGAGAACCCACATGCCCAAATCCACATGTCTGCCACCCATCAGCTAAGGGTAGTTGGGAATCTATCTTTATTACAATACTTCTCTCAGATCATTGCCAAGTAGGCAATTTAATGGACATGAAACTGGCACTCAAGGGTCAGTTTAAAAAGGGTTACAGAACCCTTCTACCATCTGAATTCTTAATTTTCATACATAGATTTCCAAGATGATGCAATAAAAACTTGTTGCACTATATCAAAACAAAGCTCTCTTTTAGTCTTGAGGAAATCCTTCATCATTACATAGGTTTCATTTATATGGGTTCCATCACATTATTTTTTCGGAAGAGAACATTTTTTCTGCCATTTCAGATCTGGTCATAATTTCCTTTAAAAAAAAAGTGGGGGGGGGGGGGAAGATATTCATCAAAATGTTGATGCTTCTTCCAAGACCTAACACAATTCTCTACAGAGTCACTATAAAGTAGTCACAATTTTGTGCCTTCCATGCCACAATATACATAGACATATTAGATACAAAAAATAAAAACCATATAATCCAGACTTCTACTTATGGAGTATAATCATCCAGGTATTTGTCTGACTTTACCAGTTTATGTATTTTTGAAATTAGAAATCAATCATTTATCAAATGAATACCACAAATGCCCCTTTAAGAGTAATTCCATGGTATATATGTCTGTAGTTATAAATCCTGGAGTCCAAAGGTCTTTTTTTGGGGGGGGGGGGCATAATTATTGACTTTTTTAATTGGAAGATAGTTACTTTACAATGTTGTGTTGGTTTCTGCCATACATCAACATGAATCAAGCACAGGGATACATATGTGCCCTCCCTCTTGACCACCCCCCCCCAACTGCCCCCCACCCCCGCTCCATCCCCCACTCCAGGTTGTCAACAGAGCACCAAGGTGAACTCCTTGTGCTATACAGCAAATTCCCACTGGCTGTCTATCTTACATATGGTAATATATGTTTCAATGCTGCTCCCTCAATTCATCCCACCCTCTCCTTTGCCCATTGTGTCCTCAAGTCTGCTCTCTATGTCTGCATCTTTACTGCTACTTGATTCTGCAAATAGGTCGAGTGCAATGGTTTTGTAGCAAGGTTTATGTACACAGCAGCCTTCTTAGAAGTTCCCATCCTACTATGGTCAAATCCCCAGCCAGAGAATAGACTTACGGACACAGGGGTGCGCGGGGTGGGAGGAGGAGAAGGTGGGGGTATACGGAGAGAGTAAGGAAACATATACACTAACATATGTAAAATAGCCAGTGGGAATTTGCTGTATGTGAGAGTACTGAAGTATCCAGGTGACCCATAACTAACTCCCCCCCTCAAAAAACCTTCCTAAACCCCCATCGTCTGTTCACATTTCCTACTTTGTAAATTTACATCAGTTAGAAACTCTATTTACTGCAGGAAAATATCTATAAGTATAAGGGATTAATTTGGACAAACTGCCATCTTGAAGTCTTCTAAACTCTTGTATCTTAAGATGTTAAAAAATCAGACTCAAAACTTAGTAGAATTCTTCCCTCCTCTTATACCAGTAAGCATTTATTATATATTAATATTATTATTACATGTTAGTATCTTGCTCCTGTTTTAAATGAGGATCTAGTTCCCCAAAACCTCACCCATAACTCAGTGCAGAGTCTTTCGGTCTGCTTAATTTGTAATCATATAAAAAAGTAACTTTCAGAATTTCTTTCTGAGATTCATTTCTACTTTGTGAAAATAATAGCTCCAAGACACAAGCAAAAATATTTTACCTCATCTGAATCCACCAACACTGGAAGAGCTCTGAAATAAAAGAAAAAAAGTCGACAAAGTTATTGAAAGGCCAGTGAATCTACAGAAGCCGAATATAAGCATATCCCACGATCCACCAATTCCCATTCCTGGGAGACACAGGTGACAGAAATGACTACCGGTGTCACCAGCAGACACACTTAACATGCTCCAAATCAGTGGGCTGGAATACCACAGAGCCCTCCAACAGGAGGTATGAAGTTCTGAGGGATCAAGTTGTGAAAACCAACACTAGTAATCTACAGTTACAGACACCAGCAGGGCACTAGCTTTGGGAGAGTGGGGTCATGATTTGGGAGGAAAACAAGAGAGTTTTTAGGGTGCTAGTGATGTTCCCGCTTTTGATCTGGTATCTGGGTGCTGGTTACATGTGTGCTTATATTCAAAATGTATTGAGCTATACACTTGGGCAACCAATTATATTTTTATTTTTAAGCCCCTGTAATTTTTACCTTTGAATAGCTGGACAAATGTCTTGATTAGTGATGTGCTATCTAATCTGAAAACCCACATGTCATGTCCTTTTTTGAGAATGAAAGAGCGGTCAACAGGCTTGAGTGAATCATCCTCTCACTATGAACCTGTATGTCACATCATCATGTGCACGTTAAACAGACACCATTATAATTAAAATCACACATATTTTTAAAAAGATGGATGAGTGAACATTTACAAAAGGTGGTACTTGTAGAATCAAGTAGTTAATTCCTATGTCATTGGTATTCTTGACTGGACACAAATCTGTGAAGGGCACTGGAAACAGAAAGAACTACACAACGTAACTGTTCAGAAAGAGAACACTACAGATAAAAAGGAAAGACAAATGCAGCCCTCGGTGTGCGCTGGAGCAGCGAGAGGGAGCACCCAAAGGTCTCAACATGAAAGTCTCATCAATGCACAACCCAAAAGGCGCTATTGGCAGTGCAGCTCGCGCTGGAGACGGAAGGCGAAGTGGGGGCCTCGGAGACGTGCGGGAGGAGCCGCTGAGACGGCTCAGAATAGTGCCGTTGAGGAAAACCCCGAGGAGACGACTACCTCAGGGAAATGTGAGCCAGAAGCCTGGACGCCAAGGAGAGAGCCCGCCGGGCGCTCGGCACCTCCTTCAGAGAAACACTAGCAGTCTCCAGAACGGTTCCTGCTGTGAGGGAAATGACCACCTAGAACTTACTAAGACGGGACCAGTGCACTGAAACGGAAGGTGAACTATGCTAAGCTGGCCTTTCTCATCTATCAGAGATACAGAAAAGTCATAACATACATTATGTGACTGTCAGGTAACACATTAGGTCATATGGGTTATTCATGATCTGTTTAAATTGTCCTATAACTTGCAAAACTTTTGTTCCACTCCTACAGAAGCATATAAAAGGACTTCACATACACCTGGACGTGAAGTCCAGTTTCTTAACTTCATATGTAAACAGAACATGCACTTTGGGTAGCACTGAGCTAAACTTCTTATTAGACAGAATAGTCTAAATAGGAAGTAAATGGGGGCAGGGAAAGGAACAAACAGTATGTGGAGACATCCTCTCTGGCCATCCTGTTGTCTGCTGTGGAAACAGCTACCTGGAATTCATGTGTCACATAGCAGCGGTCCCCAATCCCAGGGACCGGTTTTGGGGAAGACAATTTTTCCATGGACCGGGGTGGGGACTAGGTGGGGTGGGGATGGTTTTGGGATGATTCAAGCATATTATATTTATTATGCCGCCACTGATCTGATAGGAGGCAGAGCTCAGAAGGCAATGTGAGTGATGGGGAGCAGCTGTAAATATAGATAAAGCTTCTCATAGTTGCCCGTCACTCACCTCCTGCCATGTGGCTAACAGGCCACAGACCAACACCAGTCCATGGCCTGAGGACTGCAGTTAGATACAGACAGTAGTCCGTGGCCGGGGACCGCGGCCAGATATAGACACTGATAAAGAGGAACCCAAAGAGGCTTCCTCTGCACTCTGGTTTTCCTAAGCTCATGTTTCCCCTCCAAAAGCATTCCCACTCTACATGTTATTATGGTTACATGTGTTTAAATAAAAAAAAGTTTGAACTTTTCCATATTATAAAATGAAAACAAAACAAAACAAAAAAAATGAAAACGAAATGACTCTGATCCTGATAAACTTATATAAAAAAAAGGAGTTGGTTATGGGCAGGAGTATTAAGAGTTGTTGTACACTAAAAGGGAAGGAGACAGACAGACCAAGGCAGGGCAATGTTTTCTTTGCATTTCAACATGAAGTTGATCTGTCCATCACTAGTGATGGAGGCCTATAGAAACATACAGAGGAGAGAGGCTTAAAAACACATAAAAAAGTACGAAAATTATCCCTTTATAGGACAGCCTAAATGTTAGATTCAAACTTTAACAGAGGATATTTACACATCTGTGAATGAAGAGGGAATATTTTCCTCCACCCACTTCAAATCTTCACCCTGTAGAAATAAACATTTACATATTAGCATTTGCTGAATAACGCCTGGAAGCAGAATTCTGAAATATTACAGATATATATAATTTAAGCATTTACATTTAAATGCACGACATTCTTTTAGTTTCTACATAGCCTAAGAACTTCACTCATGCCACACAGAAACTATGCCAGAATTTTCTTAAATAGTCAAACAAACATTTGGACTTTGGATTTTTGTACTTCTCTGGTTTTAGTTAGATGCAAAGGTATTATTTTTTGTCTTGAAAAATCACAGTAAAAATAAAGAGTTGATTTATAAGATAAGAAACAGCATGAATACTGATTTGTATTCATTGTTTTGCTTCCAGCATTCATCACGCCTAATGTGCTCATTTTATATCATGAGTTTATAATTTTTCAAAAGTAAAAGATGATGGTATTCTAACTTTATAAAGAATCTGCCCGAAGTGCAGGAGACCCAGGTTCAATCCCTGGCTCTGGAAGATCCCCTGGAGAAAGGAATGGTTGCCCACTCCAGTATTCTTGCCTAGAGAATTCCACGGACAGAGGAGCCTAGTGGGCTACAGCCCATGGGGTTGCAGAGTCAGACATGACTGAGCAACTGACACTTTCACTTAGGGTACCTACATTTCTTTCCTACAGAAAACATGCTCATAGTCATTTTACTGAGAGTAAGAAAAATAAAAGGTATACTGAATATTTTGGTTTACAATGTAAAATAAATCCAATTTGCTATATGGAATCCTCTGGTTCTAGCAGTAAAGATATTTTGCTTACCTAGAGAAAAAGAAAAAGCAACTGAGCCAGTACTAATAGGAACCCAATTCTCTGAGTGAATCTCAGTGAGAAATAAGTTGATCAAGAAAAGACAAGGTTCCAAACTTCTGATCAAGGGCTGGCTACATAATTTTGAGAAATGAAAGCATTTTCCCTTGTTATACGTGCAAAAATTGAGCTTCAAAATAAACTGAGACAAATCCCTAAAATAAGAGGAAAATTTCTTAGCAAGCTGAAGGTTTAACAGTTCTAACAGCAGATAACTAAAACTGTTGTACTTTATTTTCACTTGTTTGACCATGCAGCAAGTGGGATCTTAGTTCCCTGACCAGGGATAGAACCTGTGCCCCCTACAGTGGAGGTACAGTCAACCACTGGATTGCCAGGGAAGTCCCAAAACTCCTGTACTTTTAAAGTTTAGTTAAATTACCATAAAACTATTCAAAGAACACACTTTAAAGAATTACTAATTACCAAAAATAAAAATTAAGAGAAGTTACCAAATCCAACAAATGAAACTGTTGCATACACCATCCATCCTGTCAGAACTTATATTTTTACACTTTATTAACCACAACAGAGGTAAGAAAGCCAAATATAAAACTGTATGATAGGCATTTCCATTTTGTTTAATTACTTTCATAACTACCACTTTATGCATAAATAATATGCATTAAACATTTTAAAACTCATTTTACCCTACGTTTTACCATTTTATTCAAGCTTATGTGGTTTAACAGTCCTTCTCCAACAGATAAACATCATCTGAAATGGCTTCAAAGATCACTTAAAAATGCTGAAAAATTAACACAAACTTTTACTATAACAAAGCATCTCGAGCTTTAATATGCATGTGACTCATCAATGGAATCCTGTTAAAAAGCAGATTTAGATTCAGTAGGTCTGGTATATGCGTGAAATTCTGGTCCAAAGACAACACATGAAAAGCAAGGGGCTTCCCTGGTGGCACAGAGGTAAAGAATCCACCGGCCAGTGCAGGAGACATAGGGTTAATCCATGATCCAGGCAAATGCCACATGTCATGGGGTAACTAAGCCCATGTACCACAAGTATTAAGCCTGCGCTCTGGAGACCCGGAGCCCAGAGACTACTGAAGCCCATGTGCCTAGAGCTCATGCTCTGCAACAAGAGAAGCCTGGACACCGCAACCGCTGCAATTAGAGAAAAGTCTGAGCAGCAACCAAGACCCAGTACAGTCAAAAACAAATAAATAAAATTATGTAAAGAAAAGTTTACAGCAGTTGTCAGACTTAACTAGTACCACTACTTGGTAACATTTACTTTCATACAAAAAAACCTAGTAAAAAATGTTCTCTGAAAGGTCGATGAACGCGACATTCATACAGATTTCTAAAGTATTAAAGACTATTAAATATATATTATACTCACAAAATTATCAGAAGTAGCAGGTTTAGCTGTTCCATTGGAAACTGTTTTTGAGGCTCTTAATTTTATTCCTTCAGCTGTAATGAGAAACATTATAGAAATACATAAAATTATAACATTTTCCTTTGTAGCCTCACATTTAATAACTCTATAAAGAGACTTCTAATTTCAAAAACCTATTATATTGGAATTAATTTGGCACTAGTAAAAGACAACAAACTGGTTCCAAATCAGGAAAGGAATATGTCAAGGCTGTATATTGTCACCCTGCTTATTTAACTTATATGCAGAGTACATCGTGAGAAATGTTCAACTGGAGGAAGCACAAGCTGGAATCAAGATTGCCGGGAGAAATATCAGTAACCTCAGATATGCAGATGACACCACCCTTATGGCAGAGAGTGAAGAGGAACTAAAAAGCCTCTTGATGAAAGTGAAAGAGGAGAGTGAAAAAGTTGGCTTAAAGCTCAACATTCAGAAAACTAAGATCATGGCATCTGGTCCCATCACTTCATGGCAGATAGATGGGGAAACAGAACAAACAGTGAGACTTTATTTTTGGGGGCTCCAAAATCACTGCAGCCATGAAATTAAAAGACGCTTGCTCCTTGGAAGAAAAGTTATGACCAACCTAGACAGCATATTAAAAAGCAGAGACATTACTTTGTCAACAAAGGTCCATCTAGTCAAGGCTATGGTTTTTCCAGTAGTCAAGTATGGATGTGAGAGTTGGACCATAAAGAAAGCTGAGCACTGAAGGATTGATGCTTTTGAACTGTGGTGTTGGAGAAGACTCTTGAGAGTCCCTTGGACTGCAAGGAGATCCAACCAGTCCATCCTAAAGATCAGTCCTGGGTGTTCATTGGAAGGACTGATGGTGAAGCTGAAACTCCCATACTTTGGCCACCTGATGCGAAGAGCTGACTCACTGGAAAAGACCCTGATGCTGGGAAAGACTGAGGGCAGGAGGAGAACGGGATGACAGAAGATGAGATGGTTGGATGGCATCACCAACTCAACGGACAGAGTTTGAGTAAACTCCGGGAGTTGGTTGAGGACAGGGAGGCCTGGCGTGCTGCTGTAGTCCATGGGGTCACAAAGAATTGGACACGACTGAACTGACTGAAAAGTACATTCTTCAAAGTGTTATTGCATTGGTAAAACAATCTGAAGCAACAACAAAATCCACTGAACAATATGTGCTGATTTATTTCTGGACTCTTCTTTTAAATTTTCTGAAATTTAATTTCCTAATTTATTAATTTATTTCTTGGACTTTATTTCGATACTCTAATACATCTCTATCCTTCTGCCAATACCACACTGTCTTTAGTATAACTTGAAATTTTGTCTTGAAATCAGAGTAAGTCCATTAATTTCATTTTATTTAGACGTAATTCCCACACCATAAAATGTACCATTTTGAAGGATACACATCTGTGGATTTCAGGACAGTTACAGAATTATGCAATCATCACCACTATTAATTTCAGAAGCTTTACATCACCATCTCCCACACCCATTAGCAGTCACTCTCAATTCACTCCTTCCACCAGCCCCTAGCAGACACTAATCTATTTTCCATCTCCATGGATTGATCTATTCTGGACTTTTCACGTAAATAGCATCATATAACATACAATCCTTCATAATTTGTTTCTTTCACTTAGCATACTGATTCAAGATCTACGCTGTAACTACAAGCACGGTTAGGCTCTTCCAGATCTTTTGTATTTCCATATATATTTTAAAGGGCTTCTGTGGTGACTCAGTGGTAAAGAATCCGCCTGCCAATGCAGGAGACACAGGTTCAATCCTTGGGTCGGGAAGATTCCCTGGAAAAGGAAATGGCAACCTACTCCAGCATTCTTGCCAGGGAAATCCCATGAATAGAGGAGCCTGGCAGGGCTTGCAGAGTTAGACATGACAACAAAAACATATTTTAAATCTGCTTAACCATTTTTTTTAAAGTTACCTAGACTTACAATTGGGATTGTACTGAATCTATTACACATATCAATTAGGGAAGGGATGGGTTAACAATATTGAGCTACAATTCATAAGCATGTTAAAGCTCTACATTTACCTATTCTATAATTTCTCTTGGCGTTGTTTTGTATTCTTCAGTGCAGTTTTGCACATTTTTTCCATTAAATTTATTGTTAAATATTTTATTTTTGAAGCTATTGTAAATCATATTTTAAATTTCATTTTAAAATTATTTCCAGTTGGTATGCAAAAAACACAACTAATTTCTGTGTATTGGACATACATCTTATGACTCTGTTTTATTCAGTTATTAGTTCTACTGTGTTTTTTCTTTTTCTATAGATTTCTTAGGATTTTCTACATACATAACCTTGCTGTTTACCAATACAAACAGATTTCCTTCTTTCCACACTTTATGCCTTTTGTATTTTTTGGGCTGGTTTGTGGGCTTTGCCTTTCTGCACCAGCTGGGACCTCCTGCTCTGAAGCTGAGTCAAAGTGATGAGCAGTTATCTTTGTACCTGGTCTCCAGTCTTGGGAGAAAATTCACCATTTCACCACTAAGTATGATTTCAGGTGTAGAGTTTTTTCATACTGTTCTGTAATTTGTTTGCTAAATGGGTTGCTTTTATATAAAAAAAAAAAATGAATAGGTATCACTGAACTCTGTGATATGTCTTTCTGTACCTATTGAGATAATTATGCCATTTTACTTCTTTAGATGAATTACATTGATTGATTTCCAAATGTTAAAACAGCCTTGCAACTCTGGAGTAAAGTCCACTTGACAATAGTGACCTTTCAATACTGTGCTAGATTTTATTTACTCATGTTTTTAAAGAAATATTATGTCTCTACTCATGAGTGATATTGGTCTGTATTTTGTCTTTATTAGATTTTGGCATTTGAGTTGTGCCGGCCTCATAAAATACATTAGGAAGTATTCTTACTGTCTCTATATTCTGAAGAATTTGTGTAAGATTAGAATGTTTCTTCCTTAAGTATCTGAAGGTTAGTTAAGTCATTTGGGTCTGGTGCTTTATGGGAAGATTTTAAACTTCAATCCAATTTCCTTAAGAGATAAATGGCTATTTCAACTTAGTGGCATAGGGTTAGATTAGGGTAGTTTCTTAAGTGTATTTTTCAAGGAATTTGTTCATTTTTCCAAATGCCCAATTTCTTCATAATATCCCCTTACCTACTTTCTTACTGTAATAATGTCTTATCTATTTTTCCAATGTTGGACATTTGTCTTGCTATATTGTTGGTCTCTATTTCTGGTTTAGATTACCTAGAGGCTAATCCATTTTTATTAATCTTTTCTAAAAGAAACTACATTTGGCTTTGTTGATTTTCTCTCTTTCCCTGTTTTCTATTTCACTGATGTAGACAGTTAACTTTATTATTTCCTTCCTTCTAACTACTCCAGTTTAATTTATCACTGTTTTACTAGCTTCTCAAGATGGTAACATATCATCACTGATTTTATATGTTGTTTTTTTTCCTTGGTAATATAGACAGAGCTATTAATTTTCTACAAATTGGTTTAGTTGCATCCTATAAAATGTGATGTTATGCTTTTATTATCATTTATTATGAAATACTTATTATTCCTTATATCCATGAGTTACTTAGAAATGTATTATTTAATTTCTAAACATTTGATTATTTTGTAGATATACTGTTATGCATCTAACTTAATCATTGTGACCATAAACACACTCTGTGATTGCAACCACTGAAATATGTGGAGACATTTTTAACAGTCACTCACATGGGTTATTTTATGTAATGCAGACTTGAACACTTATTCTTCAGTTGCTAAATGTAATGGTCTATAAATATCAATCAAATCAATAAGGTCAATGGCCTTATTCAGTTCTTGTACATTGTTACACATATGTCTTCATGTCTTATTAATCACTGAAGAGGAAGTGTTAAAATATCAACTTATTTGTATCTTTCTTTAGAGCTTCAAAATTCATGAACCAAAGTTTGATAGAACTGTCATTGGCTATATATACATTTAGGACTACCATGTCTCCTCGATAAATTCATCGTTCTATCATAAAGAAGTGACACCACACAGCCACACTAGCTTTCCAGTGCTTAGCGTTTCCATGGTTTATCTTTTTCCATACTTTCAACCTTTCTGTGACATTTTTGAGGTGTCTCTTGTAACATCACACAGCTGAGTTTCATATATTCTTTTAACAATCTGACAATCTCTTCCTATTGAGTATTTGGTCCACTTGCATTTATTTTAATTATCAAAATAGGTTACTTAAGTCTATTTTGCTTTACTATTCAAATTGCAATTTGCTTTACTACTTTATTAAGAACTATAATACAATATTGATTTCATTTACTTCATGTCTACTATGTTATAAATCTCATGTTATTATTTTTGCTACAAAAAGCTAGTTGACTTTTAAAAGACTTTTTAAAAAAACAGTGACTTTTCATGCTCCTCCACGCATGTACTATCTTCAGTGCTCTGCCTTCAGTCAGTTTCATTTTTGTCTCTTGATCAATTTTGGAAATTTTCCGGCCAATATTTTTTCAAATATTCTTTATGCCTCATTCTCTCCTCCTCTTCTAGAGTTCAATTATGTACCTGTTAGACTGCTTAATACTGTCTTTCTGGTCACAGGAGTCAGTTCACTTTGTTTCTAGCCTTTTGTCTCTGGTTTTCAGCTTGAAAAATTTCTTTTGCTTTGTCTACAAATGCTCACTATTACTTGGTTGTATCCAATTTACTGGTCTACTGTTAATCCTATTTCACGAATTTACTTCAGATATTCTGCTTCCCTGGTGGCTCAGGGGGTAAAGCGTCTGCCTGCAACGCGGGAGACCCGGGTTCAATCCCTGGGTTGGGAAGATCCCCTGGAGAAGGAAATGGCAACCCACTCCAGTATTCTTGCCTGGAGAATCCCATGGACAGAGGAGCCTGGTAGGCTACAGTCCACAGGGTCACAAAGAGTGACCCTGAAGTCACAACTGAGTGACTTCACTTCCACTTTCTTTCCAATATTCTATACTTAGTATTTTTATTTGGTTCCTCTTCTTTTCTCCTGAAATTTCTCTTGCCTTCACCAATCTATTCCTATAGATTCTTTGTTGTTGTTGTTCAGTCGATAAGTTGTGTCCGACTCTTTGTGACCCCATAGACTGTAGCACGCCATGCTTCCCTATCCTTCACCATCTGCCAGAGTTTTATCTAACTCACGTCCATTGAAACAGTGATGCCTTCCAACCATCTAATCTTCTGTCACCCCCTTCTCCTCTTGCCCTCAATCTTTTCCAGCATCAGGGTCTTTTCCAATGAGTCAGCTCTTTGCATCAGCTGGCCAAAGTACTGGACCTTCAGCTTCAGCATCAGTCCTTCCAATGAATATTCAGAGTTGATTTCCTTTAGGATGGACTGGTTTGATCTCTTTGCTATCCAAGGAACTCTCAATAGTCTTCACCAGCACCACAGTTTGAAAGCACCACAGATTCTTTAACATATTTATAACAATTATTTTTAAAGTCTTTCTTGTTAATTGTAACATCTGGGCCATTTCTAGATCACTATTGGCTGATTTTTCCCTTAACTATGGGTCACAGTTTCCAGTTTCATTCCCTGTCTAGTAATTTATCATTGTATATGGGATATTGAGAATGGTATCTTATAGATTCTGGACTCCCTTATCTCTGAGAAGTGTTTTGTCCCAGAAGGCATTCAGATTACGGCTGGATCACTTTACTCTTTGGGGGACATGCTTTCAGATTTTATTGGGGTTTATTTCAGTGTAGCTCTAGTCCTAGGGTAAATTTCAGTGGTCCCAGACTGTGTGGTCTTTATTTCTAAGGAGTAGCCCTTCTGGGGTTTTAATGGAAAGCCCAAGGGGTTTACCCAAGCACTTTAACTTGTTGATATTTGAATTTCAAACTGCAGTGGGCATGTGCTGAAATTTCTGTTCTGCTTCTTAGCCAAACAGCTATTGTTTTCCCCCTTGCCTTTTGGAGTCTCAATGCTCCTTTCAGGCATCAGACAAGATTAGAGAGACTTTTTAAAGACTATGGAATTTCTTCCTTTGTGGCTCTCTTTTCTGGATTTCTTCTCTCAATTTCCAGGCATTATTACAGCCTCAAGCTTTACTCCCCAACTCCTTGCATCAGTGAGATTACGCCTATCAGCTTGAGCTCTAGCCTGTCTCATTGACTGGTCACACACTCTGGACAAAAGCTCTATAAATGTGGAACTTATTAACTGCGGCTCTTTTCTCTCAACAGAGAAAGTTCCTCCAGTTTCTGCCTGCCTTTCATTGCTCTCCAGTGCCTTTAAACAATTAAAAAAAAATTCTGTCCAGAGTTTATTCTAGCTATCAGCAGGAAGACTATCCAATACAATTCATTCCATCATTATTGGAGCCAGAACCAACACACTGAATTTTAATATCTCTGCTGTGAAAAATTTAGCAATCATCATTAAGAAGATCAATATTATTTGGGAGCTAAGTACAGTACATACCAAATCAGTCTTGTGGAAAACAAGTGTACCAACTTCAATACTTAGACATGAAGAGCAAATAAAAGCTCCAACTACATTAACAATCTGGAAAATTTCATCACTGACTCTTCTTCTTGTGACTGTCTACTGTAACAGAGCTTTCCTCAGATACAGTCTTAAAAATATTTTACAGGAAAAAAAGTGTTGCTGACCTTGCATCACAGGTAGAGACACAATATTTCTTTGTTACAACAGATACAGTGGTTATTTAGTAAGAAAACATATCACTCACTTAAATTTTCAGATGTTACCATGAATTCTTCAATTTCATCATCAGAATCATCTATTAAAGGCATGAAGGCATATCTAAATAAAAAACAAGGAGTAGTTTTACTAGTGTATTTAAACCTGTTCAATGTTCAGTTTACACCCGAAACAGTCATTCCAGGGACCCCTCTTCCCTCTTCCTGCGGGGAGACCCCTTTCTTCCCCCTTATATCTCTCTTCTTTCACTGTCTTCCTTTTGTTATATTTGTCTCCCCACCTGACTGTATACCTCTTAATAGCAATGACTACTTCTCTTGTTTCTATAAATGCTTTTCTAACATTGTAGCAGAAGATGAACAAAATCCTTGCCCAACTATGTAAGGTACCTCTGATTATTTGCTGATGGTCTCCACAAAAACATTATTACAATAAGAATAAGTGAGAAAAGGAAGCTCCAAAATGCATCATCAACCCAGCGTTCCATCCAATCCTATAACAAGGATGATTCAAACAGGAAAAGTTAATTTTTTATAAACAGATTTCCCACTGAAATAGTATATAATGACAAGTACTAATGAAATCCTTCCAACCAGTAAGTCTTCCAAAAAAATGAGCAGATGTTTTTTCAAGAAACCTAAAAACTAAGAAATTCTATCTTAAAATCCATATTAAAGCTTAGTTGAGCCTTATAATCAATCCAATGAATAAAACCCTAACAAATTAAACAGCATCATGAAAAGAATTAGAGCTGAAAAGGGCTTCAAAGGTCAATTAATTTATTTTCTAGACAAGAAGAGTTTCTTCTCTCATGAAATTTTCCTTAAGGCAGCAAAAGTTCAGGGTTTTCACAGAGCTCTTTATAATTATATAGAACTAGCAAGGAGATCAAACCAGTCAATCCTAAAGGAAATCAACCCTGAATATTCATTGGAAGGACTCATGCTGAAGCTGAAGCTCCAATACTTTGGCCACCTGATTGGAAGAGGTGACTCATTGGAAAAGACCCTGAGGCTGGGAAAGAATGAGGGCAGGAGAAGGGGAGCGCCGGAAGATGAGATGGTTGGAAGGCAGCATCAACTCAAAGGGCATGAGTTTGAGCAAACTCTGAAAGATGGTGAAGGACAGGGAAGCCGGGCATGCTGCAGTCCATGGGGTCGCAGAGTCAGACTTGGCGACTGAACAACAACCAATATAGAACTAGAGGCTATTTCCAAATCAAGAAATCCCCAAAAGGGACTTTTATATTTTCAGTCCAAGAAATATATCTTCTAACTAGAGAATCCAAGGAGAATACTCCTGAATGTTCATGATGAGTATACTATAAACATATATAAAATCCTAGAAATACGTCAAGCTTAAGATTTAGAATCTCACTTAGATACAAAGCAACCCAATCACACTATGTGCTGGAAGAAAACAATTTCCTGTTACCTTGGACTATTCAGGGAGAGGATTCCTTTTCAGAATACAACAAAAGAAGCTGAGAAAAGGGTGTAATTGGAAATGGAGATTTAGGAGGAACTTTGTTTCAGACTCGTTTAAAGGAGACAAATGTTTTTCTAATCCTGCACAAAATAATTCCAAGTAAATGGAATATCTCTACTACACTTATCTTGGTCTACAAACACAAACTAAACTCTTCAAACTTACACAAAATAAAACAGTACAGTTAAAAATGAAAATTATTTACAAAGGAAGATTATACTTACTGATTGACATTTTGCAAACCTAAATGTCTTAGTTGTCCACACCATAAACACTACAGATGCTAAAACACACCAAAAAAAAAAAAAGTCAACCTCTGAAGGAACATATACAATACTAAAATAATTTATTATAAAAGAAAAATCAGATAACTTACCCAGTATGGCAAAGATCAGGGTATTTGTAAAGTGCCTGTATAAAGAAAATTTTACTGTGTTCTTTCTTAGCCTGAGAGTCTTCATAGTTTGTGCCAAACTTATAAAAATGTGAAAAAGAGTTAAGGGAAAAATTGTAAATAAAAATACATAGTTAAGATTAAAAAACGAAATAAGAATCTTCTGCTACATTTCCAAAACTACTGCTACACAGAGTTCCTATAATTTAAAACTAATAAAAACACAGAAAATGTCTTTTCCACTAATGTATAATCATGATAGCAATTTTATTACAGATTTTGTTGTACAATTTACCATTGTCTGAACTAAGTAAACAAACTTCAAGGAAAAAGAATGTAAGGGACAAGACCTGTGCTGTATTCCTTCAACGCCAAGTTCTCGAAACACAGGACAGAGCAGGACACAGACTAAACGCTAGGTCCCCCTTGGGCCAGACGCACTTCTCAGATGCCATCAGGGCACGCCACTTGGCTTGCGGCTTTCTGTCTCCATTCCTTTCTTATTTTTTTGTTTCTGGTCTATTCTCATTCTGCCCTCTGAATGATCATAATTAAGAAGTTAAGTCATCATCAATTCCATTTTATAAATTTTAAAAAAAATGAAATACATCAAAGTAAAACAAATCTGGACTTAGGTAAGGACTTTATTCAAGAGATTACTGCAATATGGAGAATATTCTGACTGTAAGATCTGTGGGCGTCCCAAAGGTCAGGCAGGGAAGAGCTTTGCTTTTATTACCGTTGTTGTTGCTTAGTCGCCAAGTCGTGTCCGACTCTTATGCGATCCCATGGACTATAGCCGGCCAGGCTCCTCTGCCCATGGGGTTTTCCAGGAAAGAATGCTGGAGTGGGTTGCCATTTCCTTTTCTAGGGGATCTTCCCGATCCAGGGATCAAACCTGCATCTCTGGCATTGGCAGGCGGGTTCCTCACCACTAAGCCACCAGGGAAGCCCTCTGCTTTTGTAAGGAGGTGTAAATAGGACTCGAGAGTGGCAGGTGTGGGAAGGGGGTGGCCTGACGGGCCAGTTGCTCAGGGTTATGACTCTCCTTGAGGCCTGTAGGTTATCAGGAAGGGCTGTGAAAGAGGGCTGTGGGTGGGTGAAAGCTCAGGGACTTGGGGGAAGAAGGCTTAGTCAGTCTGGTGCAGTCTGACATTTTGTCCAGATTAGGTACATACACAGGTTTGTGTCTGGCCTTGTTGTAAGTAAACAAGGGAACACCTGGGAATCTCACTGAAGTCCCATGGGGAAAGGCAGCTTTTGGTATTAATAGTAAATAAGCCTTTTCCCAAACACGAACGGGTGGAGGCTGTCTCAAGCGTGGCTATCTTCCAGGAGCACAGGACTCAGGTAAAAAGCGACATCGTCAGATACGAAGAAGCAGAGAGAGGCCTGTCCACTGGCTCCTCGGCAGTGAGGCTGTGATCAAGCCAGAGCTCTGCAAACATGAGCAGCTTTCTCTGCAGCCCGCCAAGCCCTGTGCAGGGATGACCCACTGAACATACATCACAGAGCTGAGCAAAGGGGGATGGAAGTGGCACATTTTAGATTTATTTATGACTTCTCTTTAAATTCCCGATACTTCATTAATCAAAAAATTCATTCTAGTCCTAAAACTACCGAAGTGCTTTTCAATTTTTCTGTGTTCCGTCGCTTCAGTCATGTCTGACTCTTTGCGATCTCAAGGACCCATAGCCTGCCAGGCTCCTCTGTCCATGGGATTCTCCCAACAAGAATACTAGAGTGGGTTGCCATGCCTTCCTCCACGGGATCTTCCTGACCCAGGGATTAAACCTGTGTCTCCTGCATTGCAGGCAAGTTCTTTACCACTGATGCGAAGGGCTGACTCATTGGAAAAGACCTGATATTGGGAAAGACTGAGGGCAGGAGGAGAAGAGGGAGACAGAGGATGAGATGGTTGGATGGCATCACCAATTCAATGGACTTGAATTTGAGCAAACTCTGGGAGATGGTGAAGGATGGGAAGTCTGGTGTGCTGCAGTCCATGGGGTCGCAAAGAGTTGGACACAATTTAGCGAATGAATAACAACAAATGACCCATTAAGTTGCAACAGAAGATCAATTTCTATCAGAACACAATTCAGCCAATTAAGGTTGCTGTCAGGACTTACAGAGATGGAAATACACATTATTCAATAAACATGATCACGACCGAATACTTTTAAAGCAGTAATGAAAGCACGCAGGCCCCACCATCCTGACAGGAGAGTCACCTTGCTGCTGCCGTGGCTGGAAAAGGATATCCACCAGCACAAGCCAGAGTCAAGGAGAGACAGAGGGAGGCTGGCCAGAAGCACAAGGTCAGAGTCATTTGCCTGCAGCAAAAGAGCAAAACAAAAGAAATAAAACAAGCAGGAAGAGAGAGGCAGGAGGCAACAGCTTTTTAGCATTTTCAGGCTACTTTTTCTATTACTGTAGGTAAAATCAGATTCTTACAGAAGCAGCTAGATTAGGTTCATCGAAAGCAAAGGAAGCATGGTCATGATTCCAGCACTTGATTCTATCAGGATGTGGTCCTGCTTCTTTGCTTGCCATTGGTAATCATTTAGGAAACCCACTACCTCTGTGTACAGAGAAAGTGGACTTTTCTTCTCAGTAATGAAAACTACCAAACAGCAATCTAAGAGCAGACATCAGAAATTCAGGTTGAACTTCCTTTTCTCTCACCATAAAATGCAAACCAAGAGAATTTCAATTTCTGGATTATCTTTATGACTTTGATCTCTAACATCTTTATTAAAAATATCAATAATTGAGCAAGCTAAATCTTTCCCCTTATTTTCTGTATCTCCCCGCCTGAATCTGGCTCATGACGTGTTGGACCAAAGCCAAAGTTGTCCATAAAGGTGGCAAGTTACCCTCATTCAAATCCAGATGGAATTAAAGTGTTTATAGCCACTTTTCTCTGGAATTTTCTGCCAATTTGCATGACTGTGTGTTTTTCCCAATGAACTACCTTGTGGGTGGCTAAGAGCAAGAATTCTTTGAAACACACATCTGTAAATGACCAGTAGAAAAGATAACATAGGTTTTTAAAATGCAAAGTCTGTAGCTCAAGATGGAGGAACATATGCTCCCTCACATGAGCATACCCAAGCTTGGAAATAAGACAATTCCAAACCAGATATTTTAAGCTCCTTTTCTAAACATGCAGTGACAGCAGAGAAGACGCCAAGGTTAGCGATGGTAATGCTGAGCCCACTAGCAGCTAGTCTGCGTGTGTGCTCAGTTGCTCAGTCGTGTCCAACTCTCATGACCCCATGGACTCTACGCTGCCAGACTCCTCTGTCCACGGGATCCTCTGGGCAAGAATACTGGAGCAGCTTGTCATTTCCTCCTCCACGGGATCTTCCTGCCCCAGGGATCAAGCCCGAGTCTCCTGCATTGGCAGGCGGATTCTTTACCACTGAGCCACCGGGGAAACCCAGTAGCTAGTTCGCCTCCCCTGCAGTTCTGCTTGTCCAGGTCCCAGGGTAAAGTCTTAGTCTCTGGACCGCAGGTCCTCTGACGCTTTATTTGAAAAGTCATCTTGAGTTTTCTCTTAGAAGATTTCATCATGCCATTCACCTGTGCTGCTTCAACTCCTTGATATTTTCTGCCTTCGGAGAACTCTAAACTCTTAAGCGTGTCCTTCTCTCTTTCCCTCCTGGCCCCACCTTCTAAGATTCTCCCACACAAGGCACTTACAGGCAAGCTGGTTTGAGGTATTCTGCCACTGTCTCTATATTTTCTTGCTCCCAACGATTTGGTCCCCTCATATCTTCTCAGAATGCTTTCCCCCCAGTTCTTTTCCTGTGCGTGCATGCTAACTTGGCTAACTTGCTTCAGTCATGTCTGACTCTTTGCGATCCTACGGACTGTAGCCCACCAGCCTCCTCTGTCCACAGGATTTCCCAGGCAAGAATACTGGAGTGGGTTGCCATGTCCTCCCCCAGGGGATCTTCCCAACTCAAGGACCGAACCTGCATCTCTTACGTCTCCTGCACTGGCAGGCGGGTTCTTTACCACTAGTGCCCCCTGGGAAACCCTAATTCTTTTCCTAGTAAATTCCCATTTGTCCATGCAGTCTCAATTTAAATGTCACCATCTCCCTGAAATCTTTCTGGACTGTCAGGCTGCAATTAATTCCTCTTTCCTGTTTGCACAGCACCTCTGTAAAATGGCAATTACTATTGCTATGTTGCTCCTAGTTAAGTATTTGTCTCCTCTACCTGATTCCTCAGTATGTTCATTTAAGTTTGCTAAACTAATAGAAAAAAATAAAGATATTTTTTAATTGAGGAATTGTTACTTTTTCATCTTCAGCTAAATTCCTATAACGCATAACTATATTTCTCTCTGGTATTATTACAAATTAAAAATAATATGATTTTGATGACACAACAACAATTTTAGGACACAGTAAAGGATATGAACCATACAAAAATGGAGTCAATAACTGCTAAAATAATGTCACCAAGGACAACAGCTAAATGGTTAGAACCCTGAAAGAGAAAAATAAGGAAAAAAATCTGAACGTAAAAATTTCATTATAATAATTATCATCTGATGAAGAAAAACAGTTTATCTCCTCATCATTTTACAAAAGGCTATATAAAAGATTTTTTTGCCTAACAGAATTGTATTTGAGCACATGGTATTTATCTGTTTCAGCAGCTACAAATGTTAGTTTGTCATCAGCCTGTCTAGTGATAATGTAAAAATGCTATTATGGAGTGGCAAATAAAACACAGCATGTCCCACCCAACTCAGGTCAACCATTTCTCTCTCTGCCCTCTTCTGACCAAACCTGCAGCCACGGCTCCTAAAGCAATGGGCTCCTCCTCTCCCCCCGCAAGTGAAAGGATGTGAAAAAGGTAAAATAAGGAAAAGGAACTGCAACCACAGACTGGGTGCATACTCTACTCAAGAGCTGACAGAGAATCACACCCAAAACTGTCACATCTAAGATACTGACCATGTCAAATTTTAAAGAAACACGTCATCTATCCGTGGAATGTTTATCCTCCTTTCTATTTTCTTCCCAGCAAAGATAAGCTTTTATGAATTATATATGTAAATAGAAAGTTCTTCACTATTATGTAAAAGTCATAATAAATGCACCTTTCAAGGAGTCAGAGATGAAGAGAACAGGTGTCTCTACCCAGAATGCGCGTATGTCAAAGACACTGGAAGAAGGGTGAGGTTTTTAACATTACTGGACAAATGCCCGGCTTTAAAACATCAGATCAAGCTATGTGAAGTAAGCGTATGTGGCAACATACAGATTATTCACTCTGTGCACAACGGTCTGATTTCAGTATCTAACCCAAAAGACGTTTTGAGTAAAAATTACACAGTTCTCTGGATCAAACAAAAATATAAAAAGCTCCTTAATCACTAAGTCATCAAACATATCACTAAGGAAAACCAAGAGCTAGACATCTAGGGGTCTTTGCAGATACAAACACTCGCTCTTCTCTGGGGTAAACTACTGCTGCCCTGGCTGCCAGAGCCATTTCTTCCTAGAACACTACCTCGTCCTGGTTCCTCCAGAAGTGGGGCCACTGAGTGCCCTCAATACTGAGCCCACCAGAGTCAGGGAAAACGGCCAACTACCTGACACTTGAAGGATCGATGACACCTAATGCCTGCACGCACAGAAGGTAAAACTAACTTTCTGCTCACTTACACATGTTTAAACGAAGGGTTAAGGAAGAAATGAACGTGTTCAGACTGTGTAACGATAAAGATGAACATTCTTCAATAAAGAATAGCCATGAACACTTTTAATAATTCCTAGGGTGATATTAATCACCTATTAATAATTAGGACTATTAATAATTCCTAGGATGATACCAGGTTGTGCCTTCATAATCATATCATTTTAAAAAGTGCTCTGGTTAGCCTTTTACTTTCAGGACATATAAAAAAAAAGAAATAGTCCACAGGGTGCGGGAGGGGGTACTCAAAATTGGGCCTTTTTCACAAATTTCCTATCTTTAAAAATTCATCTCAGGAGATAAGAAAGTAAAATCGAATTTCACAGCAACAACAAAAAAAGTGCAAGTGGAATGATGCAGTTTTTACCCCAATGACTCTCATCACGCCTTCAACAGCCGCAAAGATAAAATAAAGAACCCCCAATCCAATGACCCGGTGCATGACGGTTCCTAGACGAGGCCTAGAATGAGGAGGAGGAAACAGGAAAAAAGAAAAAGATAAGTAAAACGCATCCGAGTACAGTAACTGGCCCCGTTTCCAACACCAAGGATGTCACCATCCAATCACATCAGTCAGCTCCTACCATAGAGGGATTCTGTTTAAAACAGGATTAATCCCCGGGAACAAGGCAGAAACAGGCTCAGGAAAAATAGGCCTCCTTCTCTAGGACTTGAAACTGTATCGATGCCTGTGAAACAACATTTAAAACAAAAATTGTTTGTTTATGGCTGCACTGGGTCTTTGTTGCTGAGCGTGGGCTTTCTCTCGCTGCAGAGAGCAGGGGCTCCTCTCTAGCGACGTGCGGGCTTCTCCTGCTGCAGAGCACAGACTCCAGGGCTTGCGGGCTTCAGCAGGTGCGGAGTGAGGGCTCCGCAGCCGCAGCTCCCGGCTCGACCACACAGGTGCAGTAGTCGTGGAGCACGGGCTTAGCTGCGCTGCGTCACATGCAATCTTCCTGGACCAGGGATTGAACTGGTGTCCCCTGCATTGCAAGGCAGATTCTTAACCACTGAACCACCAGAGGCAACATTTCTGAGACCAGAAGATTTTGCTGCTGAAATCCAAGCAGTATAACTAACATAACCCAAGTACTATGCCTACAGAATGGATGAGAAGATTGATGAAACCTAGTTAAGTGCCAACTTCGAAGGGTCACTGGCAGAACTAATCCTTTAAGTCTTTCACGAAGATACATTGTAAACCATTCTGAGATGTGTTTTGTCAGAGATAATCCACTGATTGATTCTATGAGGTGGGCAGAGAAAGAGCAGGATGTCAGGAAATCAAATCCCACCGCTTTCTCTCTCAATACCTCCAAACAAGAGTCCTAACAGACTTCAGTTTTCATTCTTCAAATTAAAAAGAATTAAAATAACAGCTTGGATTCTTTGAAAGTATAACTGAGTCAGAAATATGCAAAGATAATAGTTTTTAGCAATTGGCAATTTGAAAATAGAACTGAAATTTCTGGAATTCCCTGGTATCTAGTGGTTAGGACTCAGCGCATGCAATGCCAAGGCCCAGGTCTGATCCCTGGTCAGGGAACTAGATCTCACATGCTGCAACTAGGAGTTCACAGGCCACAACTAAAGACCCTGCATGCCACAACTAAGACCCACCATAGCCAATTAAATAAATAAATATTAAAAAAAAAAAAAAAGATGTAACTGTGGTTCAGTGTGAAGGTTTGAGCTTCTGGGAATCAGAGTCTTAGAGAACAGACTCCTCCATGTTCACAACCAGGGAGTCAAAGGTAAGAGGGAGAAAAGATCTTGATAGGATCTGCAGGGGATAGCCAGGCTTCAGACAAAAACTCTGCTGACCTGGTGTTTAATCAGAGCATGCTCTCTTACAATATCTCAAACACAATCATAACACCCAACTGTGCTGCCTAGGAAACCAGAAAATGACCTGAGCCTCAAGAATCATTTAAAATTTTCCATTATCCTTAAAGTTGATTATTCATCTAATTATAAAGTTACTGGAACTTAGGGTCTTTATTTGAGGAAAGTATAAAACAGCTGGGCTTCCCAGGTGGCACTAGTGGTAAAGAATTTGTCTGCCAATGCAGGAGAGTGGAGAGATAAGAGACGTGCTTTAGATCCCTGGGTGGGGAAGATCCCCGGAGGAGGAAATGGCAACCCGCTCCAGTATTCCTGCCTGGAGAATCCCATGGAGAGAGGAGCCTGGCAGGCTACAGTCCATGGGCTCGCAAAGAGTCAGACACGACTGAAACAACTGAGCGCGCACGCATGAAACAGCCAGTGCACGGAAACCCATTAAAGGCACTTGCCTGGTGGTCCAGTGGGTAAAAACCCACTTTTCAATGCAGGGGGGCACAAGTTCAATCCCAGGCCAGGGGAACTAAGATCCTACATGCCTCGGGCAACTAAGCCTGTGCCGCAACTAGAGAGCCCGTGCATTCTGGAGCCCTCACCTAGAAAAGCCCACGATGCAACAAAGACCCCAAGTGCCACAACTAGGGCCTGACGCACCCAAATAATTAATTGATGAAAAAAGTTTAAGTCCCTTAAACACACATCCTGGCAGGTATTTCCCTCTGGGATGTTTGTTTCGATACTGAGAGGTGTCCAGCTTCACAGGGGCTATCATGGAGACAGACACGATCACAGGGCAGAGGTGCGGGGTGTTTCCCACTTACTTTACGATACCGTATCCCAAGCTCACGATGATCACCAGGAGGCGAGCCAGAGTCCTCTTAATCGCAGATATCAACTCCGCAAATATCAGTAACCCTTGCGCTGATGGGGAAGAAGGAAAACCATTTGCTCTGGGTCCACCTGGATGCCTGTTGCCAAGTCTACACATGTCTACGTACAACTATATCCTGACCTCAGATGAATTAGCCACATTTAAATTTAAAGGTCATTTAAATTTAAAGGTCATCTAATCTAATGCTGTTTGCAACCTCAGTGAAGAATTCGCTCTGAATCTGATCGGCTCTATGGGGCACGGTTTTCTCAAGTCCACCGGAAACCTGTCTCCTCGAGCTCCCTTCTGTTCTTACTCTTCCACTTGAGGCTATGAAGAACTAGACCTGTTTAGTAGTAGCAGTCACTCACTTTTGTCTGACTCTGCAACCCCATGGACTGCCAGGCTTGCTCCTCTATCCACGGAATTCTCCAGGCAAGAATACTGGAGTGAGTTGCCATTCCCTTCTCCAGGGGATCTTCCTGACCCAGGGATGGAACCCAGGTCTCCTGGGTTCTTGCAGATTCTTAACCGTCTGAACCAGCAGGGAAGCCCAGAGTCCTTTCCTGTCCTGTAAATACTTGAAAACCATAATGTCCTCAAGAGCTCTCTTTTCTCCAGGTTGCCCCCATCATTTACTGATTTCCGCTCCTACTGTGTGGTTGTCACAGGAAAAGAAACACCATGTTCCCTGCCCTTGTGAGGCCTGGACTCTGGGCAGGACAGAATGCAGCAAGAGCTGGAGGAAACACAGTCTGTGTCCCAGGACGGCAAGAAAAGCAACCTGCACCTCATGGGGCAGGAAAAGCTTCTCAGAAGTGACATCTACACCAGGGTTTGAAGCTCTTGTTGCTGCTGTTTAGTTGCTAAGTTGTGTCCAACTCTTTGCAACCCCATGGACTGCAGCACGCCAGGCTTCCCTCTTCTTGACTATCTCCCAGAGCTTGCTCAAACTCATGTCTGCTGAGTCAGTGATACCATCCAACCATCTCATCCTCTGTCAACCTCCTTCTCCTCCTGCCTTCATCCTTTTCCAGCTTCAGGGTCTTTTACAAATGAGTCGGCTCTTCGCATCAGCTGGTCAAAGTACTGTCGCTTCAGCTTCAGCATCAGTCCTTCCAATGAATGTGCAGGGTCGATTTCCTTTAGGATGGACTGGTTTGATCTCCTTGCAGTCCTGGACTCGATGGAGGTGAAGGCTGAGTAGGAGTTAACTGTTCAGAGGAGGGGAAGGGGAAGAGCAAAAGAAATGGCACATGCAGAGGCATGAAGGAAGAAAGAGAAAAAGCAAAATATGCTGCAAGATGGAACCTCCCTGGCGGTCCAGTGGTTAAGATTCTGCACTTCCACTGCAGAAGGTGTGGGTTAGATCCCTGGTCAGGGAAGTGAGATCCTGCATGCCTCACAGCATGGCTAAAAAAAAATGCTGCAAGATGTGAAAGTTTGGCAGGTCTGCAGCAAGGCGTGTAATAAAGAGAGGTCAAAATGAGACTGGGACAGAGGCATGGCCCATTCACCTGGGTTTTATGCCAGGCCATGAGTCTGGTCTTGCTGCTAAGGTCAATGGGAAGTCAACGACAATAAAAAAATAAGAGTGGGACTTTACTGGTGCTCCAGTAGCTAAAACTCCTCGCTCCCCAATACAGGTGGCCCAGGTTCAGCCAATGGTCAGGAAACTAGATCACACAAGGAACAACTAAAAGTTTGCATGCCACAGCTAAAGATCCCCACATGTTGTACAACTAAGACCCAGAGCAGCCAAATAAATAAATAAAAATAAGTCAAAAAAAAAAAAAGAGTGAAAAATGCATTGACAAACTACAGCCTATAGGCCAAATCTGGCCTGACATGTGCTTTGTAAATAAAATTTTATTGGAGAATGTAGCCATGTTCATTTGTTATCTGTGGCATCTTTCAGCTCCTAAGACAGTAGTTGAGAAGTTGCAACAGAGCCAACAAAGTCAAAAATATTTCCTGTGTAGGTTTGCAGGAAGAGCTTGCTGACCCTTAGAATAAAATGGACAGCTTTATTTTATCAAGATTGCTCTACTTAATGGCTTGGAAAGGAATAGACTATAGGACAGGAAAATGCTTAGGAGGCGACTCCAGAATCCACCCAAGAGATGATGAGAGCTCTGGCAGTGAAGACAGAGAGGAGGAAAAAGACACTCAGAAACCAGCTGTTAACCCACCTAATTATTCTTTTCAGCTCACATTTCTCCATCCTGTCCAGAAGAAACCACAGGAGACCTCGTCCAATACCGTGAAGAAGTTCAGATACACCGTGGAGTAAGTTTGTTACATATGCCTAACTGCCCAACCGCAGCACAAGTCAAGTGACCTATCCCTAATGCGTCCTTGTTGGGTCCTAACAATCACTGTTTCTTCACTGCTTGATTTTTCCAGATTCTGTCCTTCCAGGACCAATGTTAAGCAAGACAGCCTGGCTTACAGAGCGCACACTTGGGGAAATCAGGAACATCAGCCCAGGCTCCGTCGAGTACCTCTCTTTTCCACAGGACTCCTCAAAGACAAGGACAGCTGCCTGGGCTTTCTCTTCCGAGCCCTGATGGAGTCATCTCAGAGGGCTTGATGGCCCTGAGGATGGCAGGTGGGCTCTCCTTCTCTTCATGGATCTCAGGCTTTTGCTGCCCCTCACCCAAGTTCACACCACCTTCTCTAGACAGAGACCCCCTCACCACTGGCAGCAAAGAAGCTGACCTACCTCCTCTGACACTCAAGAATGCTTTAACACCCAGTCATAAGCGGCAACTTACCCTTTCTTCCTCATTTGGTTTAGCGCGGGCACACACACACACACACACACACGTGCTTATACATCACTAAAACTCCTTAGAGAGTAATAACACCCCCAACATGCCTCCCTAGATGTATGTCTTTGCTTTATTGTTTTGCATATTGTCCTTTTAAACTTTTCACTTTTGAGAAACTACAATACAGTTTTCTCTCTCTCCAACAGAGAAAGCAATATAATGAACTCCCAGGTACTATCACTTGGCATCAATACTTATCAACATTATGTTGTATTTATCTCATCTACATACCAACTCACCCTTTCTTCCCCAGAGGATTTTAAAATAAAGAACCATATAACTACACCCTTTGAAAATCTGCACCATGACCATTTGTAACTGACTATTTGAGTACATCCTGAGTGCTTTCTATCCTTTTGAGGGATGTCTCTTTCAAAGGTGCAGTGATGAAATTAATTACATCTTTACTTTTCTGGCCACCTCCCACTTTTTTTTTTACCAGCCACACTGCAAGGCATACGGGATCTTGGTTCCCTAAGCAGGGATCAAACCTGTGCTCCCTGTACTGGAAGCACAGAGTCTTAACCACTGCAAGGGAAGTCCTTCTGTACAGACAGTCCACTCTATCTTTAAGCGGTCTGGGGCACACATCTGAAGATGCCCAACTGAATGCCCGGCCGGTGTCCCCCGTCCCACGTTCTGCCGTGTGAACTGGGACGGTGCCTCCCACGGTCACATGAAGTTCTTTGTAAAAGGCTGCAGGCACCATCCATCCTAACCTGCTCATCTGACTCCTGTGGCCAAACTTTCCTTTTTGTTGGGGAAAGGAGAAGAAAGAGGATGGATGAAAAAAAGAGAAATATGCTAAAAGGGCTGGTAGCACCCAAGTCCCCAGGCCAGAATTTTGTACTGCTTTAAGCCAGCCACTGGCAGCTGAACCTCAGGGAATTTTCTTCTCCCCAGGAGGGAAGTAAGGGAAAGTCAGCAAGAATACAGAAAGCAAAGACCATACACATTATCCTAGTTCAAAGACCTACTTTGACACTCTTCTTGACTCTGTCCTTTTCATCTATACTATGGTTGTTCCCAAACCACAGGATGAAGGTGGGGGGGAGTCCCCTCTGCCTTGCTCACAAATGCCAGGACACTCTTGGGTTATACCATGTTCATGACACAGTCACTACTTACTTGATAGCCCACTGCTGTTGATGTTTTGGTATTCAGCATAAAAGACTGCTTTTTCAAGCATTCCCAGGAAAATAACAGCTGCAATCCAGAACTGGATTCTTAATATATCTTTCCAGTAACAGGCAGACCACATCAGCCACAGAACACCATATAAGATATAAACAATACACATCACCATGTAGAACTGTGGGAAGAGAAGCAATTTTAGTCCGTTAAACCTTCTGATCATTTGAAAACTGAGATTCCTAGGAAACACAAAAGACCCTGAATAGCCAAGGAAAGGAAAACAAAGCTGGAGAGATCAGGCTCCCTAACTTCAAACTGTACTACAAGGTCACAACTGCACAGCACGGCACCGGCACAAAGCGGAAAACTGGCAATTCTACATTCAAGTGTGCAACCCTTTACTTTCCAGTGACCAGGGAACCGGAAACAGAGGGTGTGTCAGTTAGCTACTAAGGAATCACTGCCACTGATCTCTTAAAATGTTCGAATATTCTAATGAGGATACAAAGCTCATTTTTAAAAAAAGGAAAAACATTATCAGAGATACTCACAATCATTAGAGGCCAATCTGATGCAGATATATATCCATAAGGTCCCAACATAGAAAGAGAAACTAGAGAAGGCAGGATGGGGATAAAGAAATTAAGGTATTAAAATTAATAGGTTTTTTTTAAGTTTTTCAACGTAAGCTCATTCTAAGGCTCCAAGAACATAAACCAAGTGAACAAACACTAGATTTTCACCTAGCACACACAAAGTGCTGGGTAATTACTAGCTGTTTGATTGTGTGACCTTATCAAGATATCTTTACTTATAGAAATGCTGTTATACAGCATGGGCTAAGTGACGCTTAGGCAGACAGCATAGTGCTGGTCGGAGACTGGCCCTGGCTGAGTCCCTGACCTCACTGAGGACTCTGTCTTTCGTAACGTAACCTGGACAAATTACTGAACTCCAGAGTCTAGTTTGGGTTGTTGTCTGAGACAGCAATAACAGAGTGGCAGACACAGTCCAAGACTTGCAGGGCTCAGCAGCTGCGCCATTCACTATTCAGCAGCAGCGTAAAACCGCCTACCGGTATCAGGGAAAGAAAGGCGGTGGGGAGCAGGCTGGCAGCGGGGCCCCACCACCTGTGTGGCATGGGCTGGCCCATTACAGCACCTCCAGGAGGAAGCCCTGCTTCGCCGTCTCCAGAGCAGCCTCTTTACCAGCTTCAGCGGGAAGAACAGCTCTGGGCCTCCTCCGCAGCCATGCCTGTCTCATCTTACTGCTTTCTCCCTCCGCCTTGGACTGGGTGCCCCTCAGAGACAGACTGTGGCTTCACCTGTGTCCCAGTGGGTGACTCAGGGCAGTCTGCAAACTCCCAGGATGCTCACGTGCTGTTTGGCTACTGTCAGCCCAGCAGACTCCCAGCCTAGAAAGTGAGTGACAAGGCAATTCCAGGGCCTCTGAGAGCACCTGCCCCCTTGAAAACTGCCTGATGCAAGCCTGGGTTCACGCCAGGCACCAGGGGCCACAGCTTCACGTACCAGAGGGCCTACCTTACTGGGCAGGCAGGGGGGCTCAGGGCACAAGGCCACTGCTGCCAGAGAGGCTACTTCCACTCCGAGGCGACCAACACGTGTTTTTTATTTCCTTTTTAGACTTTTTAAAGAACAAAATTTTAAACCCCTAATGATGGCCATTTTCAAGAAACAGAATATAATCTATTTCAACTACAATTAGGGTGTTGCCCACCCATTTCTACATGCTAAAAAACTTTTTCTTTTAATCTGGAGAATTTTGTACCCCTCCATGAAGTTAAAAATTTTTTCAATTTAGTTTAAATTAATTTTAAATTTCTAGTCTCTTAAAAAATAAATAAGCATAAAGTTTTAAGATAAGCATAAAGTTTTAAGTCCCAGAAATAAACAGATTATTCATTTTTGTGATTAAAGATATTTCTTTTTGAATAATGTATTTTAACAGAGAATGTAGAATTAAAGACAAAAATACAGAGTTAAAGACAAAAATACAGAATACAGTAAAAACAGACTGTAAACATGCATACTGTTTAACTATACCGTTCAAATTCCAGCTTGCATCTGTTTTTTCTGTTTTAACAGAAACAATAAAGATATGAAACCCATCTCTTTGTGTTTTGGCTACAACATCCTGAAACAGGAAAAAAAAATCCTTTAAGTTATTTTTTAAAATTGCTTTACAAGATATAGCTAAACAACTGTTCACCATGTTTTAAATCAACTGTTAAGAATCGAACTGGCGGGACTTCCCTGGTGGTCCAGTGGTTAAGAATCCACCTTTAGATGCAGGGGATACGGGTGTGATCTCTGGTCGGGGAACTAAGATTCCACATGCCAGCGGCAACCAAGCCTCTGTGCTGCAACTACTGAGTCTCTGCACTCTAGCGCCTGTGCTCCGCAACAAGAGAAGCCTAAGTACCACAACTAGAAAAAGACCGCATGTTGCAGCAAAGAACCCTGGCACCATAAGGCAGACCCAATGCGGCTAAAAAAAAGGAACTGGGCTCCTTACACACACACACACATACACACACACACGGAACTGGGCTCCTTACACACACACACACACACACACACACACACACACAGATAAAAGGAGAGGCAGGCTGTAGAAGGATAGTGGGGAGTAGAAGCATTTCCTCCATTTTTTTTTAACACCACCCTTCCAGACCCAAAGGATGGAGGAGGGAAAAAGCCTTTCCACTTGCCAATATTTTCTACTTGTAATTTCTACAGGTTTCCTCTTAAAGCTACCATTCTATATTTAGTATTACCTTTCAAGTAGTTTTTCTAATATAATCAAGCATTTGGTTTTTAAATGTGTGTGTTTTAAAATTGAACAGGGGAAGAAAGATGTCATATAACATGATTGAAAATGACTCAGATACAGTATATAGGCTAAAATAGGGGTCCTCAACTCCCCGGGCCACAGAGCAGTACCAGTCTGTGGGCTGTTAGGACTGGGCCACACAGTAGGAGGTAAGCGGTGGGCGAGTGAGCAAAGCTTTCTGTATTTACAGCTGTTTCCCATCGCTGACATTACTGCCTGAGCTCTGACTGGCAGATCAGTGGTGGCATATAAATGCAATGTCCTTGGGTCATCCTGAAACCACGCCCCACCCCAGGTCCATGGACAAACTGTCTTCCACGAAACCAGTCCCTGGTACCAAAAAGGTTGGGGACTGCTGGGCTAAGCTATTTAAATTAAATGCCTGCTGGGCACTCTGCTGCTAGAGTTCAGACCCACTGAGAAGCTGAACCCCCGCCTGGGAACTGCCTGGGACCCTCCAACACCCCCATGTAGTTGGACCAAACTTCTCACACTCCTCCTTCCTGAGTACTTCCTAGTCTTCCCTGTCATCTCCTGCTCCTCCACTGTGACAGCATGTGTACGAAGCAGAGCTGGCTCAGCACCACTGCAGACTGAACGCCTTTCCACCATCAGACTGTTCCGTAAGATGGCTGCAGAAGACCGTAAAAGTAGACAGTCCCAGTCTAAAAGCAAGCCTCAAGTTCTCCTAAGTCTGCTCTCGGTCCCTACACTCAACTCTCTGTAACCCTCTCAACTTCTTAGTCTCCTGACTTTAATAATGCCCCCCGATTCTACATTTCCCTCCACTTGGTGCTACATCGTAGTTTCTGTCTCTTTATTTCCCTAAAGACGATACCGACTAGCCCACTGCTGCGCTAAGGCATGTGACAAGGGGATTTTATTTTTTAAAGTAAAGGAAGACTACATAGAAGTTACCCTTAAATTATGGCTTTAAACAGATTTTTTAAACAAAGAAACAAGTATGTACAAAATTCACACAGACAAGTGTAACAAAATACACTGTTTTAAATTACATTTCTCTTTTTCTTTCCTAATTTTACTCACCCTACTTAAGATCATGAGTATCTATCCATCAGCAGATTCTGCTCAATCTTACTCTAACTTGTATACATTTGATTTAAAGGCAAAGAAAGTGACTTACTGTTGATCCTTCCTGGTTTGAAACATTTCCGGTATTTGATATTAGTTGTTTATTCTGGAAAAAAGAACAAAATAATTCCATTTTATACTGTTGCATTTCCTGAGGAAAAATAGTTCTAACAAATTGAGGGCAAAAAAAAAAAAAGCTGTTACAAAAAAAGTAAAGATTTGAAGGCCGAACACCAGAGAACAAATCTCACTGTACCCTAAACACTACACTTGTAACAAAACCCTACACTTGAAAAATGACTTCCTTCTTCAGGGCAGTGGCTTCCATTGGCAGGGAGGGTGTTAGGAACCCAAAAGTGCTCCGATGGTCTGTACTTGATCTGGGTCTATGGGGGCAGGTTCAGGCTGTGAAAATTCATTAAGCCCTACACTTCCGACATGCATGCTTTATTTTATGTTTATTATACCTCAACACAAATTTTTAAAAGAAACCTTTGAAAAAACTTTTCTTTTAGATTTTTAAAAAAATATTTATTTGGCTGCGCCAGGTCTTAGTCACGGCGCTTGGGATCTTCAGTCTTCACTGAGGCAAGCGGGGTCTCAGCTATGGCACAGGGGAGCTTGTTCCCTGACCGGGGACTGAACCCAGGTCCCCACATCAAGAGCACCGAGTATTAGCCTCTGGACCATCACGCAAGTCCCCCAAATTTTTATTAAAGACATTTTCACTTCAGAATTTACAGGACCAAAAAAATCAGTTAAAACGACCCACAGCCTCACTACCCAGGGATGATCACTATTACATTGTGGAGTCTAGTCTCCAGGTTTAGTGCACAGAGGAGAGTGCTCAGGTGTGTTAAACGCTGGTGAGCTGACAGACCTTCCGTGAGAGCAACAGACGTGGGGTCTAATGACATGGAGGCCGCTGATCGCCTTGACTAGAGCTATTCTGACGGGGTGAGGCTGGCAAAGACCCGACTGGGGTGGGCAGAAGAGAGAGGGATGCAGTGACAGCAGATCACGAAAGGATGATAAAAAGATCCTCTTTCAAGGATGCTGCTGCACAGGGTACAAAGGCATGAAACAGTGGTACCAATATCTCACTTACTATGTACTGCCACACACAGAGAACTAAACCTAAAAACTGATGAATTAAGACCTTTCTTTATCACAATACTGGTGAGACAGAAGTTAAATAGATACTTATATTCACTGGGAAACAAATACATCTGATCTCAACACAGAGAGACAGATACTCACATTCAATGGGGGAAACACCTGTAAATCACTACTGCACTCTACATTTTCATTTTTTGTTGTCCAGCATTCACTGTTCTTGAAATAATGACCACAAAAGTCTTCAGTGACCTGAAGTTCATGTTTCTGTGACAGCTCCTATGCAAGGTAAAGTTCTATGTCATAATTTATTTTCACTTAATATCTAAACAATACCAAAAATTTACTTTGTTTGGAACACTTGAACACAAAATACCAAAAAGAAAAAAAGCTTTGCATATAATTTTGCGTATAATACTTTGTCCTGAGATTACTTTCATTCTACTCCATGTATAAAGGATTTTAGAGAAAGAAGCAGTATTCAATTACAAGGAAAGATAAACCAAACACATAGTAACATAAAGCAAAGATGGCAAAACCCAAGTGAGTGCAGGGGAAATTTCATTTACACATCAACTAACAATGAGGTTCCAGGCTCCTGGGTGGATGAATAAAACCAGGCTCCTAATGGCAGCTCCCGGGTATCAAGAAAAGATTAAGAGGCTTTCACTGGCCAAATGGAAGGCCATGGACAAGAGTTTAAACAGACTCTGCGAGATGGTGACGAACAGGGAGGCCTGGTGTGCTGCAGTTGATGGGGGTCACAAAGAGTCGGACACGACTGAGCGACGACAACTGGCCAAATATGGGACAACGTGAGCAAAATACATAAAAACAGTTAGAGATCATAACACCCGACAAACTGAGCATCAGCGAGTCCATCTTGACAACTGACTGACTGACAGGTAAGGTAAAAGAAAAGAGAGAGTGCATTCTGATAGCAGGCTGCTAGTAAATGTGGAAGAAAACATGGAATTAAGAGAATCACCATTTAGCAGTCATCCTGTGTGTGAGGGCTAAGCCGATTCGGTCATGTCTGACTCTTTGTGACCCTATGAACTGGAGCCCACCAGACTCCTCCGTCCATGCGATTCTCCAGGCAAGAACACAGGACGGGGCTGCCCTTCCCTTCTCCAGGGAACCCTCCTGACCCAGGGTTCGAACCTGCATCTCTTACATCTGCCCGCACTGTCCACTGGGCTATTTACCGCCAGCACCGCCTGGGAAGCCCCAGCAATCACCACAGTGACAGCTAATCAATCAGGCAAGAACCAAAGAGCATTAAAGCAAGGACTGGTGGAAAAAACAGGATATTTACACGTAAATACAAAAGTATTTCTTCACAAATTATTGTTAACAACAGAGAGAAAAGTAGGAGCTTTACAGTGGAAAACTGACAGAAACTTCCTTAACTGACTGAGCAAATTAACATCATCAAAAATGGGACAAAACAGTATATTTTCTAGTGTGTGCATGCTAAGTCACTTCAGCCGTGTCTAACTCTTTGTGACCCCATGGACAGTAGCCTGCCAGGCTCCTCTATCCATGAGATTCTCCAGGCAAGAATACTGCAGTGGGTTGCCATTTCCTTCTCCAGGGTATGGTATGTCTGACAAAAATATAACCTGAATTTATTCATGAGAAAATGTTAGAAACACTCAAATTGAGGGAAATTTTATAAAAATAAATCAGTTGTACATATCAATGTCATGTCATGAATGACAGCTGCCCCCTCCCACCCCCCCAAAAAACCCTGCAGAAATACAATGTGATCCTGGATTGGATTCTGTATCAGAAAAAAGAAAAAAAAAAAAAAAAAGCTGCTAAAAAGGACATTCTTGGGACACTGGCAAAATCTGAATAAGATTTGTTTATCAGCTAATAGGGTAGTATCAACATTAGATGTCCTAAATCTGATGTCTATGCAATCTAAGTGAATATTTTTGTGATTTCCTTAGGAAGCACACACTGACCTAGGCTGGCCTCTTTTTTCTCCTTTCACACTCTCCCGTCTCCCTCCTCACTTCTTGATGAGATCTACTCATACTCACGAAATCTGCTCATCTGCACTAAAGCCCTAGGTCCCCTGCTACTCATTTTCTGAATGGATGAAATTTTTACATTTCTTGTTTAAATTAACTTGGTTTTTATTTATGTATGATTCACAATCCCTTTATTTTGTTTTTTTTGTGTGTGTGTAATAAAGTTTTATTAAAGTATAAAGGAGATAGAGAAAGCTTCTGACATAGGCATCACAAGGGGGCAAAAGAGTACCCCTTTGCTAGTGTTAGCAATGGAGTTATATACTCTCCAATGAGTCCAAAGAATGTCTGAAGGTTGCAAAGACCTCACCAGACCTACTCCCATAATTTACATTTTAAGACAACAGAGTTGGCCAGAAGGTTTAATCCAAAGATTGTCCTCAGGCAGGATACATCCTTGTAAAGACCAGACCTACTCCCATAATTTATGTTTTAAGATAACAGAATTAGCCAGAGGGTTTAATCCAAAGACTGTCCTCAGGCAGGATACATTATTGTTATATAATCCTAAGGAATGTAGAGGAAAAAAAGTAAAAAAGTTTGTCCTTTCTTCCTCCTTGAATATCCCAGACCTCTCTCCCCTTGGGGACCCCTAGACTTCTCATCAACCTGCCTAGGAAATGACTCTCTCATTCCCCCCTTTTCTTTTAGGAGAATTATGTTGCCTAGGGAAAAGGGGCGTCGTTCTCATTCCATAACTGCTTCCGAGCTGACAAGGGGCGTTGTCCCTAAATTGGTGAGGCAACATATTCTCCTAATCCTCATAGTGAGGATGTCTGAGCCAGGGGCTCCAAGTAATAGTTGGAGGAGGCTGTGGCACTCATAGGAGCTCGGACAACTATTTGTAAACTAAAAGCTTTTAGATGGTTAGAAAACCCATTATACAGTTACAGATATAAGGCAAAATAGTCATTAAACCAAGTTAAAATCAAAATGAAAAGTCACATTACGTCCATAGTTACATCAGTCCATCTTAAGGTTGTTAGATGTCATCAGTTTAAGAAGAGGCATCACATGCGATTGTTGAAGGTATTTGCAGACTTAGAGAAAGTCCTTTCCTTGAAGTGGAGATGTCCACCACGGGAAGCCTTCCACTGATGAATAGGGGAGTGCTCCGCAGACCCAGCAGTTAGACTGATTGTGGAATGCAGCATAGGAGTGAGCCCAGGACAGGAAGGCATTGTCTTGAGGATCAAACGGCAGACTCAGGATTTCTGGAGCCAGCAGAAGTAGGCTCACATAGATTATCAGGCCCATCTTGTCCTGAAGGATCCCGGACGAGCCCCCAAGATGAAAGGTTGTTGCTGAACGATGAGACGCGGGATTCTTGGCCTCCGGAGGAGATGAATTCAATCCGGGGCCAGAGACGAGGCTGGATCGCTCAGAGCTTTTGTGTAATAAAGTTTTATTAAAGTATAAAGGAGATAGAGAAAGCTTCTGATATAGGCATCAGAAGGGGGCAAAAGAGTACCCCCCAAAATCCCTTTATCAATGGTTCCTATAACTCTGATTTAAATAATTACTAATGTTCTTCATAAGATACAAGGAAACTGATAGATCTGTATACTCAGAAAGCATATATTTTGACATAATTAAAGCATTTATTGTTAAGTCCCAAAATAAATCTGTGGCACTTCTAAAACTACAGTCTCTATTTCTAGACTCCTCACTTAATGAGCAAATAAATCTTTATACTCTGTAATTTTTCCTTCATAGCTTTACACTCATTTAAAATTTGCGTTTTACTTACTTCCAACTCAGAATATTCATTGTGACAGGTATGATGCTCCAAATGCCACTCGATGGTAAACTTCATAGGCCCGGGACAGCTGAATGACTTCACTGTTGAGAAAAAGACAGTCTCATTTTATAGTAACAATATTGTAAATAATATTATATACCCCAATTTAAATTTCAGGTTTCAAGAATTCAATTTAAAATAGGCTACCTTAAGGAAACAATGAGTAAAATATTACCTAATTCCTCCAAAAAGTCACCGCAAAATGAGACAGATAAGTTCATTACACTAAATTATCACAGTGAACCAAATGTTGCTGTAAGACTAGTCATTTCATCTATATGTTAAGTCCAGTGTTAAAATAAACTGAGTACCCGGATATGCTCAGTCACTGTTTATTTCACTCTGAAATGTTCTCTTCACTGACTTATCCACCCAAGAAGTACTGAGTAAGTAGCCCTTGTGTGCCAGGAAGAAACATAATGGTAAACTAGAATAATCCCTGGATGCCTGACAAAAGAGGAATTAGGGGAAAGGAGGGTTAACAGTTAAACAGGCACCTTTGACAGTGGAAGAGGCTAAGAACAGGGGATCAAGCGAGCCCTGGGCAAGGTGCCTGAGATAGTCACGCGGGCGTGAAGAATGGGGCCCCAGCAGGCTCATGAAGAAAGAACAGAAGTCTGCCCAGTGAAGAGGAGGGTGGGCAGACAGGAGAAGCAAAGGCCCAGGAGGTGTGAGGGCAAGGCAGAAGCATGACCGCCTGAGGCAGTTTGCTAAGGACTGCGGGGTCACCTAAGGGAAAGCCTGATGTCTGACCCACCAAACAGCATAGACACATATCCAAGGGACCAATGCTTAACTTTGCAGGCACTAAAATTTCGCTTTGTGAGAACTCAGAGATGCTGTCTCCTCTTTTGCACTACAGCGGTACATGTATAAACCCAAATACCCAATTGCTCACTTAAAATAAATAGTTAACTATAAAGCAGACATGTCATGATCGGCTAACTCTCTTCAACAAGCCTTCCTGGACGCCCAGCGTGGTGAGAAGGTTGCCTGGTGAGCAGGGCAGCCGAACAAGGAGGCTCAGGTGCCGCATCCACCCCTGCCAGCCACGGCAGAGCCTCGCTCGCGGCTCCAGAAAGACCTCTCGCCCACCAGCGCTGAGGCACTGCCGGCCTTCACCCGACTGAACTCCCACTTTCTAAAAGTGCTTCTGTTCCTGACTCCCTCCTGCTGCCTCACTCCTTCCCCCGCTAGGTGTGTGGACGCTGGACTGCGGCCGCTGTGAGGCTGTCTCACACGTTCACACTCTGCTGCACGCTCGCTCAGAAACGTCACTCCCTGCGCCCCCACGGACTGCAGCCCGCCAGGCTCCCCTGCCCGTGGGTTCTCCAGGCAAGAACACGGGAGTGGGTGGCCATTTCCTCCTCCAGGGGGTCTTCTCGCCCCAGGGACTGAACCCGTGTCTCCTGTGTCTCCTGCACTGCAGGCGATTCTTCACCGCTTGAGCCATAAAAACCAAATTCTCTGTTTCACTGGTCCATATAACCTTTTACTCCCCGCCAGAGTTGTTTTTTTTTTTGGCTGCACCAGTGTTTTAAATCTTGTCTAGACACTGTAACATGAATTTATTAAAGCACTGAGATGCCAAAATCTTTTCCTCACCCACCGTGGGCTTTGATTTATTACCAAGTTCTTATCACCAACTGAAGATCCATGATTAACTGCTTCAACTGCTTTGAAGCCGCCTCTGCTTTCTAGCCGATGACTCGCCTACTTCCGTCAGCAGAGACCACACAGGGCAGAACAGTCCAACAGATGATCAGAGGATGGTGGGAGAGAGAAAATGGGCATGGCTGTGGAGTCCATGAAGCCAAGTGGCTCTACCTGACAAAAAAAAACTACTCCTTATCCCCAAACTTTAGCCCTGGCAACCAACTGACCTAGTCAACTTCCTGGAAACACTAAGAGGAGTGAGAGCACAGTAAACCCACTGAGTTTACCATAAAACACTGAGATCCAGTGTAAACCACTTGCTGTTATTTAGTCGCTAAGTCGTCTCTGACTCTGCAACTCCATGGACTGTAGCCCACCAGGCTCCTCTGTCCATAGGATTCTCCAGGCAAGACTAGTGGAGTGGGTTGCCATTTCCACCTCCAGGGGATCTTCACGACCCAGGGATCAAAGCTGCATCTCCTGCATTGATAGGCAGGTTCTTCACTGCTGAGCCACTAGGGAAGGCTGAAAACCCACTAACCATACTGAAAACCTCCCCCTCTATGACTTGTTAGTCATGACATACCGGTATTTAAACAGACAGAGTCCCGAGCAGTATTTTCGCTTTCATAAGCCCTAAAATCCTAATTAAAATATCAGTCTAATAATTTTTATTTCATACTATAATCACGTATATTTAGACAGATTTCAGAGGCACAAAGGTTTCATCACAATCATGGCATTTCCTATATCCATAAAAAAAATTTATTATACTTTAAAAGGGATTCAAAGTCAAATTTCACAGAAGTGAAATACTTTTTTGCTGAAGATTCCTTTATTAGGCTGTAACTATAATTTTTAAAGAATGATTCATATTTCATTTTCTGAGACAAGATTAGAAAAATCCATTCTTGAAAATAACTATAATTTGACTAGATCAAAATAGACTCTTAAAATGTTATAATCACCTAAAAACATCTGCCTAGTTTAAAATACATAATATTATAATGTGTAATGTTAGTTTATATTATGCTAATATATTAGCTTATATGTTGCTTACTTATAATTTATTGTTACTTCAGTATTATATTAGCTTATTATACTTACCAGAAAACTTGATCTCAGTAGAGTTAAACATGGTTTTCCTAAATATCAAAGGTCCTGATTTCTGTAATGAGAAACAAAGAAATACAGAAAGATCTTGTTAGGGACTTCCCTATGGTCCAGTGGCTAGGATTCCCTGCTCCCCAAGCTGGGGGCCAGGTTTGATCCCTGGTCAGAAAACTAGATCCCACATCTAACTAGTAACTAGCTAACTAGCCACAACTAATATCCGGTGCAGCCAAATTAAGAAATAAATATACTGGACTTCCCTGGTGGTAAGTGGATAAGAACCCAGCTGCCAATGCAGGAGCCCTGGTTTGATCCCTGATCTGGGAAGACTGCACATGCCGCAGGACCACTAGGCCCGGCTGCCACTGGCGCCCACTCGCCCAGAGCCCACGCTCTGCAACGAGAAGCCGCCGCAATGAGAAGCCCACGCTCTGCAACGAGAAGCCGCCGCAATGAGAAGCCCACGCGCTGCAACTGGAGAGTAGCCCCTGCTCGCTGCAACTGGAGAAAACTCTTGCACAGCAACGAAGATTCACCACAGCCAAAATATATACATATAAATACGTGTTTTAAAAAACTAATAAAGAAAATCTTGTTAAAACATTTCTCTCTACTGTTTAAAAGTACTGCTGTATTCTGGAAAATAGGCTAAGTACCAAAGAACTGATGTTTTTGAATTGTGCTGCTGGAGAATATTCTTGAGAGTCCCTTGGACTGCAAGATTGAACCATGAATCCTAAAGGAAATCAACCCTGAGTATTCATTGGGAGGACTGATGCTAAAACTGAAGTTCCAATCCTTTGGCCCTCTGATGAGAAGAGCCAATTCACTGGAAGAGACCCTGATGTTGGGAAAGATTGAAGGCAAAAGAAGAGGATGACAAAGGATGAGATGCTTGGCATCACTGACTCAATGGACATGAATCTGAGCAAACTCTGGGAGATGGTGAAGGATAGAGAAGCCTGGTATGCTGCAGTTCGTGGGGTCACAAAGAGTCGGACACAACTTAGCGACTGAACAACAATCCTTTCATTCCTCCCTATGACCAAATCTATTATTATTATTTTTTTTAATGTAAGTCTGGGACTTTCCTGGTGGTCCAGTGGTTAAGACAACATGCTTCCAATGCAGAGGGCACAGGTTTGACCCCTGGTGAGGGAACTAAGATCCCACATGCTGTGTGGTCAAAAAGAGGAAAAACAAAGCAACCCATAAACCTGGTCCCATCACTGCCTGGCTTAGAGCCTTGTCCCACGTGACCTACTCCCTGCAGCGGACGTGAGGCCCCACAAGGCTCACAGGCTGAGGCCAGCAGGACACAGGAGCTGAGGGAGGGCTGCGTGTGTGTGCGTCTGTGCCTGCTCTCCTGGCATCAACATAAACACACCCTTGATGAAACAGCTGGCCTCTCTCTGAGCTGTGGTGTACCACCCTCTCTGTGTGCGCTCAGTCATGTCTGACTCTTCCACGCTCCATGGACGGTGGGCCACCAGGCCCCTCTGTCTATGGGATTTCCCACCCAATAAGGAAGCGGGTTGCCATTTCCTTCTCCAGGACTTCCCGATCCAGGGATCGAACTTGCGTCTCTTGCATCTCCTGTACTGGCAGGCAGATTCTTTACCACTGCGCTATACCACAAGACAGGTGGGCAGACCACCTGTCTTGTACCTTTCCCTCCGGTCCTCAAAAACATAATACTCCTTCCAGCCCTCAGGACCTTAGTGGTCAACCTGAAAACTTACATGAAAATTTACTCTTCCTCTAGTTATTTCCTTCTGACCCCGAATGCCCAGTTCAAAATCCCCTTCCTCAGGGCATCTTCCACCAGGGCCCATACCAGGCTGGCCCCCCCTTCCAAGGTTCGTGGGACTCACTCCTCACATCCCTTACCACAACTACAATGAGATCTTGTACTAGCTAGTATTTCATGTCTGCCCTCAGTCAGTTCAGTCACTCAGTCATGTCCAACTCATTGCAACCCCATGGACTGCAGCACGCCAGGCTTCCCAGTCCATCATCAACTCCTGGAGTTTGCTCAAACTCATGTCCATTGAGTCGATGATGCCATCCAACCATCTCATCCTCTGTTGTCCCCTTCTCCTCCTGCCTTCAATCTTTCCCAGCATCAGGGTCTTCACATCAGGTAGCCAAAGTACTGGTGTTTCAGCTTCAGTTCAGTCCTTCCAATGAATATTCAGGACTAATTTCCTTTAGGATTGACTGGTTTGATCCATGTCTGCCCTCCCCAAGAATAAAAATTCTGTGAGAGGAGATTAAGTTAAGCAAACAAGCGGTTAGGAATTACAGGAAAACCCTGATAGAAGAAATGGTTCTTTCTTGATAACCCTTTTCCCTCCCTGACGGTTTTTTTCAAGATTTTTTTTTTTTAATGCAGATCATTCTTTTTAAAGTCTTTATTGAATTTGCTACAATATTGCTTCTGTTTTATCTTTTGGGTTTTTGTCCTTGAGGCATGTAGGATCTTAACTCCCCAACCAGGAATCAAACCTACATCCCCTGCATTAGAAGGTTCACTCTTAACCACTGGACCACCAAGGAAATCCCATCCCTCCTCAACAGTTTCAACATCAATAAATCCCTGGTCCAGATCCCTCCTCTGAGTTGCACGTCCACATACCCAATTACCTAAAGGTCATGCCCTCTGGGATGTCCACTACTGTCCACAGTCACCTGCATAAATCAGACGCCTCCCCCTCTGCTCCTCATCAGCTGTTCCTGTGCTGACCAGCTTGGCTGTACGTAGGTTATGCCATCCCCTATCACTCAAGCCATGGTTCCTTCTGTTCTCTCACCTCCATCACCCCATCTCCAAGGCACGCCTACTTCATCTCACAGACACTTCTCAGATTTAGCCCTTTCTCTCCATCCCTAAAGGGCTTCCCTGGTGGCTCAGTGGTAAAGAATCCACCTGCCAATGCAGGAGATGTGGGTTCAGTCCCTGCGTTGAGAAGGCCCCCCAGGGGAGGAAATGGCAACCCACTCCAGTATTCTTGCCTCAAAAACCCCATGGACAGAGGAGCCTGAAAGACTTTAGTCCATGGGGGCCACAAAGAGTCAGTCATGGCTGAGTGACAAAGCAAATACCCACTCCATTCCTGCCACCACTGGCCTGATTCAAGCCTACACTTCTGCAGTTACTGGTGCCTCCGCTCAGACTGGAGCCTACAATTCATCCTCAGATAACAGCCACTGTGATTAGCAGGAATGTCTAGAACTCTTCCAGGGCTTGCTCTCATTCACACTCCCAAGTTGCTACTGGTGGCCAACATATAAAATTCAACCTACAAAATGGGTTATGTTGGGCCCACAAGGAGCCTTTTAAAACTTTTCTGAATTAGTTGACATAGTAAAAATATACGAACTTCCCTGGAGGTCCAGAGGTTAAGATTCTGCACTTTCCCTGCAGGGGGTGAGGGTCTGACACCTGGTTGGGGAACTAAGACCCCACATGCTGTGCGGTGCAGCCAAAAAAGATAAAAATGTGTCGACCTGAAAAGGAGGGGGAGGGGGGGAAAAAAAAAATGTGTCGACCACCCTATAGCATCCACAGCCAGAGCCGAATGGCAAGTGCCCTCTTCAGCAGTGGCACGTCATCTGCAGTTCACAGCATTACCCACCAGCCCCAAACCTACCTTGCTTCACTCACAACAGGACTTGCCTCAGCCCCCACAGGTCCTTGAGTTTGAGATCCCTGGCCATAGGCTCAAGGCCAAGCTCAGGGATGGAAGGCTTATGGTGGTCCAATCCCAACTAACACTCCTGCCTTTAGTCAGCAGACTCACCAAGAGTTTCTCCACGGCTGCTGTTATACTCGCCGCCTCCTTCTTCATCTACGCATCCTTTCAGAGTCAGCCGGGCACCAACTCCAAAAAGTGGGGTTAGGTGATTTCCTCAGTGCTCCAGTAATATCCCAAGAATGCCACCATGTGTGTATTTACTACCCACGAATCTGCTCTCCCTACCACTGTGTGAGCTTCTTGAGAGAGGCGGCTGTGTCTAAAATACATCCTTCCAACAGCGATGGCCAATGTAGTGCATGGCACATGGTAGGCAGGCACTTAAACTGCTGACCTTTACAATCGAAAGAACCACTTCTGGATGAATTTGCAGGACAAATGAAAGAAAACTACACTTTCCTTTCCAGTTCTCCATAACAAGTCGTGACAAACTGAAATAGGGGAGGTGAAGAAAAATCAGCCTACCCTTTGCAAAGAGCTTTATGGCTTGCTACTGTTCTGAATGATCTAAAGATCACCTGGGGCTTCCCTAGTGGCTCAGCGGTAAAAAATCCACCTGCCAATGCAAGAGACATGGGTTCGATCCCTGGGTCAGGAAGATCCCCTGGAGAAGAGAATGATAATCCACTCTAGCATCCTTGCCTGGGAAACCCCATGGACAGGGGGGCCTAGGGGGTTACAGCCCATGGGATCACAAAAGAGTCAGACATGAGTTAGCGACTAAACAACAAAAATAAAGATTATGTGGGATCCAAAGAAAAACTTTCTTTCTCACACAAGAAGCAAAGTTATTTTCTCCCCATGGCTTTAGGAATCTCCCTATCCAAAGTGTACTTGGCAAAGATCTTGACAGATATGGTGAAGGAGTCTGTTTGCAGCCAATTTACTTCCAATTAATTCTGACTTAGTTTATGCTATTGCCCATTCACTACAGAAGCAGCAGGAAACCTTAAGTGTCCTGGAGTTAAAACTCCCCTCTAGGTCCTCCCCACCGTTCTATGCAGAACAAAGAACTCTCTCACCTGAAGAAAAAAAAATGGACATTAAGGTTGATTCCGCCCAGCTCCCAACCGGTCCAGCCTCTGGCTGATCTCCAGAATTCCTTGCCCCAGCCATTTAAGAGATAACTACTCTGAAAAACCTCAGAGAAGAACAGGCCCCCTTAAGACAGTAGCTTTTTACATACATGCCTACATATGCTTACTCTTGGGTTAGTGCAGCAGCTCGCTAATCTGACTGCTGCCCCTTCTCGCCTCATTAAAGGTGATCTATTCCTGTAAAGTGCAGGTCTCCTTCTTTTTCTGAACCTCGCCTTCCCTAACTCCCTTACCTTACACTCTGAATTTTGCTTTTTACTGTTCAGAGAAATTCAATAATGGAGATACGCAGGGCCTATGATTGGTATACAAAATAAGGCACCAACCCAGGAGAATCCTGGAAGAAATGGTTGCACTGGGTCTTAAAGATTCAGAAAGATAAGCACTCTAGCCTCTATGTAGCTTTTGTGCTATAGGAGGAATTTGTAGTCTCCTACACTACTTTCTTTTTCTGATTGAAGAAATCAAAATGTAAGTTTTGCCTTTGGAATTCGGACATCCAGACTTCCCAGGTGATCCAGAGATTAACAATCTGCCTGCCAACGCAGGGGACATGGGTTGGATCCCTGTTCCGGGAAAATCCCATACGCTGCAGGCTCACCACACTACTGAGGCTCCAGTCCTAGAGACCCTGCTGTATAGCAAGAGAAGCCTCTGCAATGAGAGGCCTGAGCACCTCAACTAGAAGTAGTCCCCTCTCACAGCAAACAGAGAAAACCCACAGGCAGCAAGGAAGACCCAGCGCAGCCAGAAATAAAAATAATAAAAAGAATTCAGACATCGCTTCTATACATGTGGAAAATATTCATCTCAAACAGAGATGGATGAATCATCTGACTCTAGAAAAGCGGTAGGTAAGGCCTTTTCGATTTCCTGTCCCTCTTTGGCAAATCTTTCCAAAATTCTACCCGGGCATTCATCCCACAACATGAGACATGAAACTACCGGATGTCAAGTTCTCAAAGGGCCTGCCCTGGAAAGGAAGACACGGGCTCAAGCCTCCGGACTAGCCTTGCAAATGTCCTTTAATTACACATACTCCCAGAACTGTGATAGGAGCCCGAGAGAAATTCAGAAACCCAGAAAGAGGGAAAGGCAGCGGCATGACTATTGCCTGCTCCCTTCTGGAAGGAAGGAAGAAGGAAGAAAAAGGGAGGGAGGAAGGAAGAAAGAGAAAGAGAGGAATAAAGACGAACACGCTTTATAAATGTATACGGAAGCTGAAATCCTGGAAAGTCCTTCCTGTGGCCACGCGGGTGTGGCCCTGTGGCTGCACCCCGGCATGAGGAGGGGTCAAATCCAAAGATGCCGCTAGGAGTGCCGAGGGGTTCAGGGCTCAGTTCAGTCGCTCAGTCGTGTCCGACTCAGGGCTCAGGTCTGAATAAAGAAGGGCCTGATCTAGCCAGAGCCTGTCCGAGCAGAGCGAGAGGCCAGGACTTCGGGAAAGGTGATTTTTACTAACAGAGTTCAGAAGGGAGAGCCGCCCCCCTGCACAGAAGTCTGACTCATCTTTCCCAAAGGCCAGGTCTGCCCGAAGGAGGGGGCGCTCCCTGCCCACAGCGACAAAAGGCCCAGGAAACGCGTCGGGCGCCCAGACTTGGCCAGATGAACAAGCCCGGAACTGGCTCCCGGCGGGCCCCAGAGAACCCCGCGGGCCTGAGATGCGCCTCGCCTCGGTCCCGACATTCCGCTTACGTCACTGATCGTCGCGGTCCAGAGCCCGACCTCGGGGACGGCGCCCACAGCCGCCGGGCCGCAGCACAGGAGGCAGAGGGCGAAGCGCAGCAGCGGGCGCCCGGCGGTAAAGCGGCGTCGGGGCGGGAGCCAGACCCCGTCGCGGCAGACGGCAGCCATCTCTACGCGGAAGCCGCACCTGGCGCTCCGCCACACCGCGAGCCCGCACCTGGTGCAGGCCCGCCCCGGGAGGCGGGTTCGGGCCCAGGAAGTATGGATAGGACGTGGAGGCGGGGCTCAGGACCGACCTGGGCGGAGAGTTGGTGGGGAGCGGGGCCAGAGCGTGAAATGTGAGGGGGAGGGGCGGGGGCGGGGGGAAATCCGAGCGTGGAGGTGGGGCCAGGCGGGGAGGCGGGGCCCGGAGAGGAGGCGAGGGGCGGGGCTCAGGGGCGGGGGCGGGGGGAAATCCGAGCGTGGAGGCGGGGCCAGGCGGGGGGGAGGGGCCCGGAGAGGAGGCGAGGGGCGGGGCTCAGGGGCGGGGGCGGGGAGAAATCCGAGCGTGGAGGCGGGGCCAGGCGGGGAGGAGGGGCCCGGAGAGGAGGCGAGGGGCGGGGCTCAGGGGCGGGGGCGGGGGGAAATCCGAGCGTGGAGGCGGGGCCAGGCGGGGAGGAGGGGCCCGGAGAGGAGGCGAGGGGCGGGGCTCAGGGCCGGCCGGGGCGGAGAGTGGGGGAGGGGGGGGGGGGCCAGAACGTGAAATGTGAGGGGGAGGGGCGGGGGCGGGGGGAAATCCGAGCGTGGAGGTGGGGCCAGGCGGGGAGGCGGGGCCCGGAGAGGAGGCGAGGGGCGGGGCTCAGTGCCGGGGCGGAGAGTGGGGGGGCTGTGGCCAGAGCGTGAAATGTGAGGGGGAGGGGCGGGGGCGGGGGGAAATCCGAGCGTGGAAGCGGGGCCAGGCGGGGAGGCGGGGCCCGGAGAGGAGGCGAGGGGCGGGGCTCAGGGCTGGCCGGGGCGTGGAGCTTGAGGTGGGGCAAGAAGCGTGGAAAGAAAAAGGGGTGGGGAGGAAGACGGGTCCAAATATGAAGGTGGGGCGGGGCAGGGAGGGAGCCGGCAGAGGAGGCGAGGGGAGGGGCTCAGCGTTGGGCAGGAGTGTGGAAGCGGGTGGGAGGGGAGGCGGGGTTCTGAATATACCTGAGCTGGAGGTGGCTTTAGCCAGAGGCCGAAAGCTCAGGTCCCAGACTCCACGTGGCTGTGGTCAGAGGCTTTTGTTGTTGTTCAGGCGCCCAGTCGTGTCCAGACTCTTTCCGATCCAATGGACTGCAGCAGGCCAAGCCTCCCTGTCCCTCATCATCTCCTGGAGTTTGCCCAAGTTCATGTTCATTGAATCCGTGATGCAATCCAGCCATCTCATTCTCTGACGCCCTCTTCTTGTTCTGCCCTCAATCTTTCCCAGCATGTAAAATATAAAGTTTTAACTTAAGTGGATGGCACTGTCTGTATGAGGATTAATAGTTGAACAACATAACCAAAAAATACTGATTAATAGATTAAAAAAAAAAAATCTTTCCCAGCATCAGGGACTTTTCCAATGAGTCATCTGTTCGCAACATATGACCAAAATACTGGAGCTTCAACTTCAGCATCAGTCCTTCTAGTGAATATTCAGGAGTGATCTCCCTTAAGATTGACTGGTTTGATCTCCTTGCTGTCCAAGGGACTTTCGGGAGTCTTCTCCAGCAGCACAGTTCAAAGGCATCAATTCTTTGGCGTTCTGCCTTCTTTATAGTCCAGCTCCCACAACCATATCTGACCATTGGGAAGACCATAGCCTTGACTATACAGACCATTGTTGGCAGAGTAATGTCTCTGCTTTTCAACACAGTTTAGGTTTGTCATCGCTTTCCTGCCAAGAAGCAATCGTCTTCTGAGTTCATGGCTGCAGTCACTGTCCGCAGTGATCTTGGGGTCCAAGAAGAGGAAATCTGCCACTACTTCTACCTTTTCCCCTTCTATCTACCATGCAGTAATGCGGCCAGATGCCATGATCTTAGTTTTTTTAATATTTAGTCTTAAGCCGGCTCTTTCACTCTGCTCCTTCACCCTCATCAAGTGGCTCTTTAGTTCCTCTTCGCTTTCTGTCATCAGACTGGTATCATCCACATACCTGAGGTTGTTGTTGTTTCTCCCACCTATGTTGATTCCAGCTTGTAACATCCAGCCTGTCATTTCCCGTGATATGCTCAGTGTATAGGTTAAACAAACAGGGTGACAGAGACTTACAGGGTGGAGCTACTAGTTAAAGTTCTCTACGTGATTCAGTTTCTTGGATCCTTTGCATTTGTTCATACCCCAAGCCCCTCATCTCGGGGGAAGCAAATTGTTTTCCAAATTCATGGTGCGTACCTGCAAAGTGCTTTGAGGTCGGGTCAGTTGAACCCAAGGCACTGTGTTGTGAGTACATTGTCAGTGGGATGGTTAATAATTTTTAGAACAAATGAAGTTGCCTGGTTACTGTTTAAAGCTCAGAGGGGCAAAGCTTTTGTCTGTCTTAATTGTTTACTTCGCCAGGCATTTTTGACTGTGAAAAGTGAATAACTATCTTGCTGTCAAAGAGAACTGCAGTTGTTCATTCATTATTAAATGTAAATAATGTCAGAGGGAGAATGAAATCCTAGTTTAACAGTCATTAATGTAAAATATGATCAATTTATAGTCAAGAGGAACTGGCTGTGCTGTGCTTAATCGCTCAGTTGTGTCCGATTCTTTATAACCTCATGGACTATAGCCCTCCAGGCTCCTCTATCCATGGAGAATCTCCAGGCAAGAATACTGGAGTGGGTTGCCTTGCCTTCTTCCAGGTAATCTTCCCATCCCGGGGATCAAACCCAGGTCTCCCACATTGCAGGCAGATCCTTTACTGTCTGAGCCACCAGGAACCAATTTGTCACTCTAGTCACTTATTTAGCCAGTAATTATTGAGAGCCTGCAGTGCAGTATGTGTGTGCTCAGTGATGTCAGACTCTTTGCAACCCCACAGACTGTAGCCCACCAGGTTCCTCCGTCCGTGGGATTTTCCAGGCAAGAATAATGGCATGGGTTGCTGTTTCCTTTTCCAAAGGATTTTCCTGACCCACGGTTCTAACCTATGTCTCCTGTGTCTCCTGCATTGGCAGGCAGATTATTTACCACTGAACCACCTGAAAACTGCATTGAGAGCCTAATGCATAAAGACTGCATGTGCATTCCCTCTGTGCCTTTCCCAGCAAGTAGTTGATATCATTGCTATGTGGATGGAAATAATAGCCTATGCCAAGGGCCTGGAGGAGCAGAAAGACCTACCAGATGACTAGTTATTGGTGTGAGATGGACAGTGGGAAGACTGGGAATATTTAAACAGTAGTAGAATGTCAGTGTCCTCCTAAGCAGTTTAGTCTAAGACATCAGCGAGGCAGTAAGGGTTCTTAAGCAAGGAGGATGAAGTGACCAGATCATTTTGGTTATCATATGGAAACTGTTAAGGAGGGTGATGAGATGATCAGTTAAGAATACATCAATGCTTTGTAGGACCAGTGAAGAATAAATTACAGTGATTCAGAGATGATGGTCTCAACCACAGAAGCATCAATGAGAATGGGGATTTGGATGGATTCCACAGATATGTGAGATGGAGACTTTAAAAAACAAACAAACAAAAACAAAACAAAACCCTTGGTGATTGATTAGATACCAGAGCTTAGGAAAGAAAGGAGTTGAGGCTGGAACCAAGGTTTCTGGCTGGAATAAGTGAGTTGTTAAATAAGTGAGTTGTGGAGGAGAAGAAAAGTTAGGGGATCTAGGACCAGAGGGCTCCACAAAGCGATAATTCATTCGGGCAACTGTACATTGGGGAAAGAGGAATACCCCCCCCCCCAAAAAAGAGGGATACCCAAACAATTCAAGGAATATTGGACAGTGTCTGAGCTGGTGTTGGCTTGCTATTGGAATGGGAGGCCTAAGGGGCCAGGTAATAAATAGAGTCTGCGTCCGTAGTTCGATCCACTGGGTCCACAGACCCACATCTGGTAATTTTCCTGGTTCCAGATAGTATAATTGAAATATGCATAGCTGATAGCTGACACTATCTAACACTGGTCCTTGGTGTCTAGGAGAAGAGTTGTTTTAGTGGAGATGGCTAAGTAGAAGCCTCTGAATCTGCCCCGATGACTAAAGCATCTTATCTCCTGGGGGAATGGCAGAAATTAGTGCTGCATTCAAAAGATGTAGTGGTGGTTACCATCACATCACCATTTAATGCCTCTTCCATTGTAGGTGCTCCCATTATTATTATTAATGAAGGACACTTTATGTCCTTTTCCACTGATCCACTCACATGCTTCTATCCCAGACCTTCTTCTCTCACATCTAATCTTTTCCCTCCCAATTCCTGACCAGCCAGCCAAGCCATTAACCACTGCCCATAAATCCATGCATATTTGAACTTCAGACAACTCTTTCCAGGAAAAGTGAATAACCAGATGCATTGCTTAAAGCCTCTATCCCCATGCCCCACCCTGGAGATGTGGACAGGATTTCATCCTCACCCTTGTCTTTCAAGGCCACCCTAAGTAAGAGTAAAATGTAGCTGCACATGAAAAGATGTTCAGCATAACTAACCATCAGGGAAATGCGAGTTAACCACAATAAGATATCACCTCACACCTATTTTAATGTCTATATCAATATTAAATAAATAATAATACACAAATGATTAAATAAATAGGAGAGGAAAAAAACCTCTTCTTTACTGTAAGACACTAACAAATAAATAAAGAATTAATAGAGTTAGAAAATTATCATTTGGTAACTGTCATACTTGATTCTTCGGCATTGCCTTTCTTTGGGATTGGAATGAAAACTGACGTTTTCTAGTCCTGTGGCCACTGCTGAATTTTCCAAATGTGCTGGCATATTGAGTGCAGCACTTGTGTAAGGTACAGTTCCGGCGAGGCAGAAAAGGAAAGACGACCTCAACAGAAGTAGGTTACCTTTATTCAGGCAAGGAGGGGCGACAGTCGGCCTAATGACCAGGCTGAGCGCCGAAAGGGATCAGGGAGGCTTCATACTTATAGGGAGGTTTGTGGAAGCGATAAGGGAAACGTCAATCAAGTGGGATATTTTGAGTATTCTTTTGTTGAGATGACACTTGTAGTTGGGCAGGGGGTGATAAGTCTTCTGGGCGGGTGTAGGGGGTGGTAGGTTTCCGGACAGGGGGTGATAAATCCCAGATAGATGCAACCAGCCTGGAGCATCAGGATGGAACTAAAGTTATGCTTTGTTTTCTCCGAAGTTAGATGATTCAGCAAGGGGCCTTTGAGACTGTTGTTCTCTTTTCTAGGCCCAAAAGACTCCTTCATTCCAGACCCTGAAATCATAAGAAAAAGGGAAAAAGGGCGCCGTATCTCTCTGGCTACTTCCTGCTGGATGGGGGCGACGGTTTTGGGTCTGGAATGGAGGATCGTCCTAGGGCCCACAGTCTCCTTTTTCTGAGCTTGAGGTGAGGCTCTCGAGAAGAAGAATGGTCTTGACCTGATCTCGAGAGATGGCCCGAATCTGTTCTTGGAGAAACCTTTGAAAGAGATTAAAGAGACAGGGTCCAAATAAGAGGAATAGAATGATAAGTACCAATGGTCTCAGGAAAGGGAGCAACCAAGGGAGTATCTGTTGGAACAGGTTTTGGGGAATGTAAAGGTTTTGTAACTCTTTCCTGCGGCGTTCAATTCTGTCTCTAAGTTCTTTGACTCGGCCCTGGACTATGCCTGTTTCATTAACAAAATAGCAGCAGTCCTCTCCTAGGAAAAGGCAGGTCCCTCCCTTTTCTGCGGTGAGAAGGTCTAGGGCTCTCCTATTTTGTAAGGCCACAGAAGCTAATGAGTTAATTTGTTTTTGGATTGAAACGAAGGACTCTACTACCTGCTCCATGTCTTCATTAAGTTCTTGGGACAGCTTGTAATAGAAATGGGCAGAGGTCGAGATGCCTCCAATCCCGGTGCCTAGGGCTGCTGCTATGCCAGTCCCAATCAGGAGGGGGGCTATGACAGCTCGTCTTTTTCTGTGGGAAAGTTTTCCTTGGGGGTAAACTATTTGTTCTATCTCTTCCTCTTTGAGGAATGTTAGGCCTGGGGTCAGGAAGACCAAGATGCAGGGTCCAGGGGGGTCTAAGGGGAGGCATGAATATGCATAGGTCCCACAGAGAATGAAGATTCCTGGATTGGTGCAATTATTTGTGCTGTTCCACAGAACCCAAGTGGAACAGAAGGAGGGAGCCGAGTTTGTAAGACCAGTGTAGTTGGGACTAGAGTAGTTAATACAGGTTAGGTTTGAAGAGGCTGAGAGTAGGACATTGTCAGAGACTGGCCCAATGAGTGGTGTAGTTTTCTGTTGGGAAGGGGAGGTATAGTTGCCCTGTGACAGCCAGGTTGAGGGTAAGGGAATTGCTATGTGTGGTGAGGGAGACAATGACATGCATATCCAACACTGGGATGTGTGTTGTGTGTACTGGAAGAATTGGAAGGAAGAGTTGAGAAGGCGGGTAAGGTGTTGGTTGCCAGAGGGAGGTTTTAGGAGAGGCCGTAATTGGGAAAGGAGGTCTAGGCGTTTGTAAGGCTCAGGGGTCGCCTGTAACCGGGAAATTATGTTCTTTATAACTTGTTCTTGTTTTTTTTCTCGATTTTGATCTAGTACCCCACCTCCGTCTGAGTACCCCCAGTGAGTAATGGGATAGAAACATATGTTTCTTCCATTTGGCTTATGGCAGGTACTCACGAAACTCCCTCTCTTTTGTACTTTGACAGTGAGTAGGGATTTGGACTTCCCACCCCCGAGGTTCATGGTGCATGGTTTTGGAGCTGTATTATAACATGAGGAATGTACGTAGGAATAAATGTCTGAGCAGGGGCAGGGAGTAGCTAGAAGGCTGGGGAGTGTAGCAAGGATAAGGAGCAGAGGAGTCATGGGGCTGTTGGTTAGGTAGTACAGAGAAAATAGCACCCTAGGAGTAGAACACAGCTAGCAACGTAGGCGATACCCACGGAAAGACGAAGGATAGGCGGCCAGTCCTGAGGGGAGACAGTTACTAGGCCTATAGCAAGGATTAAGATTAGGAGTGCAGTTATGGTTAGAGAGACAGGGAGAGGCCAGTCAGGGTGAGGGGCAGAAGGCCCCAAGTTGGTGGTTGTTTGAATCTGAGGAAGAACAGTGCTCATTAGGATGTAGAATGATGTAGAGAATGAGAGTAAAGAAATCAATTTCGTCTGGAGTCAGGTTGTAGAAGGTTCCCTGGAGCCACAGTTGAGACACCAGTGTAGTCAGGTCTTTGAAGGAGGTTCCTGTCGGGGCGCTGATCCAGAGGTCTTGTAGTAGTTGGGTCAGGAACAGTTGTAGGTTGAAGAGAGTCCAGGTCATTCAGTGTCTTCTCCGATGGTTGACAGGGGTTGTCGCCGGGTGAATTTTAAGGAGGTGGGTCCTGTGAGGGAGACCTGATAGGTGTCATTTAAGGAGGACAGCGCAGGATTAGAGGTGACCCGTTTTAGACGAGAGAGGTGTACCCAGGAGGTGACCTTTTCGAGTTTAGCTGCAGTTGGGGTAAGGAGGATGACTTTGAACGGTCCCTGCCACTTTGGGGTTAGGTCACCCTGGGGATTATCAGACAGATAGACCATGTCCCCAATTTGTATAGGGGGCAGGGAGGCTTGGGGGTCAGGGGCAGGCAGATTGTGGTTGACGTATCTCCAGAGGGCATTGCGGAGTTGCGCCAGCAGAGGGGAGTGTAGGAAGCTTGGTATGGGAGGAGGTTCAGAGGGGAGTCCAGGAGGGAGCATGGGCCGTCCATACATCACCTCAAAGGGGCTCAGCCCCAGGGGCTTTCTGGGCAAAGCCCGTATTCTGAGGAGAACAATTGGTAAAAGTTTAGTCCAATCCAGGTGTACCTCGAGGGTTAGTTTGGTAAGGGTTTCTTTGATTATTCTATTCATCCTTTCTACCTTTCCTGAGGACTGGGGACGGTATGGAATGTGAAATTTCCAGGGTATTTGTAAGAATTGGACAAGTTGTTGGGTGACCTTGGATGTAAATTCTGGGCCATTATCAGACTGTAGGGATGAAGGCAGCCCAAACCTGGGGATAATTTCTGTGAGGAGAATTTGGGCCACGGTATGGGCTCTTTTGTTTGTAGTGGGAAATGCTTCTACCCATCCCGAAAATGTGTCTATAAGGACTAGTAGGTATCTGACTCTCCGGACCCGGGGCATATGAGTAAAGTCTATCTGCCAATCTTGTGCTGGGAGGCTGCCTCGCATTTGATGGGTTGGAAAGGATGTCGGTTTAAGGTTGGAATTGGGGTTAGTACGTTGACATGTTTGACAGGAGCGGGTAAGGTTATCTAAATATTGTTGGTCAGCATTGGATATGGGGAAGTGGTTACGGAGGAACTGCTGGAGTGTTTTGGATGAGGGATGGAAAAGTGAGTGTAGATAAGAGAGGATTTCTCTGGTGGTGGGAGGGTCGGGTGGAGTCAGAGCTAAGATGACAGGGGACTGGAGGGAAGGATGGGACAGTGCTATCTCTTTTGCCTTCTGGTCTGCAACATTGTTGTAGGCTGATATGAGACTTCCCTTTTGATGTCCCCTACAGTGGAGGACAGCGGCTTTGTTTGGTAAGAGTGCTGCCTCTAGAAGTTTGTGAATCAGGTCTGAATTAATAATAGGGGATCCCTTTTGGGTTAGGAAACCTCTTTCTCTCCATATTAGGATGTTTGAGTGAAGTATGTTATAGGCATATTTGGAGTCTGTGTGGATGTTAACCTTTAGATTTTTAGCCAGAGTTAAAGCTCTGGTGAGAGCTATCAGTTCTGCCTGTTGGGAGGTGGTGTGAGGTGGCAGCGGTGAAGCTTCAATTGTCTGTGTTTTATGATTGTGACGAAGGTCTCCCTGGATGATGGCATATCCTGCTGCAAACGGTGGGGATTTTTGAGAGCTGCCATCAACGAACCAGTGTGGGGTGTCTGGGTCTAGGATGGGCTGATCTGTTACATGTTGGAAGGGGTTTTGGGTAAGATCTACTGTTAGGCTGCAGCTATGTAGGAGGGAGTCTGTTGTAGGAGACATGGGTAATAAGCTGGCGGGGTTAAGGGGAGAGCAGGGGGAGAATGAGAGCTGAGGGTCGAGGAGAAAGGCATGTAGGACCTGTACCCTGGAAGGGGGAAGGGAGAGGAAAGCCCGATGTGACAGTAAGTCTCGGAAGGTGTGTGGAGAACAGACTGTTAAAGGGGCATGTCTAGAGAGTTTATTTGCTTCGGGTACGAGGGCTGCGATAGCAGCCATGGCCTGTATGCAGGGAGGCCACCCCTTGGTCACCATGTCCAGCTGTTTTGACAGATAGGCTGTGGGAGCCCAGCTGTCTCCAGCCCGCTGACATAGAAGCCCCAGGGCCTGTCCTTGGTTGGAATGTGCAAAGAGAAAGAATGGTCTGGTGTGATCTGGCAGGTGGAGAGTTGGCACTCGGAGGAGGCTCTGGGTGAGTTGGTGAAGAGGATTGGCCAGCGAGGAACGATTAAAGAGGGGCTCATCTAGACATCCTTTAGTTGCCTCATAGAGCGGCTTTGCAATGAGGGAGAAGTTGGGGATCCAGATACGGAAAAAATTTAGGAGGCCGAGGATAGACAGGAGTTCCCTTTTTGTTTTTGGAAGTGGACAGTTAATTAAGGCCCGGATTCTATCTGGGGGAATAGTTCTTTGTTGATGGGATATGGAAAGTCTCAGGTAGGTGACTTTTGTCTGGACTATTTGGGCCTTAGATTGGGATACCCGATAACCCCAGGATCCTAGGGCCCCAAGGAGTTTGGCAGTATGTTGGAGGCAGAGTTTTCGGGTTGAGCTACAAAGGAGGAGGTCATCTACGTATTGGAGGAGATGACTCGGGGCTAGGTTGAGAGTCTGTAGGTCCTTTTGTAAAGCCTGTCCAAAAAAGTGGGGACTGTCTCTGAACCCCTGGGGGAGAACTGTCCATGTTAGCTGTTGGGAAACGTGAGTCTCGGGGTCTTGCCAGGTGAAGGCGAAAAGAGGTTGGGAGAGGGGGTGGAGGGGGATGGTGAAAAAGGCGTCTTTGAGATCTAATACTGTGAAGTGGGTTGCAGTCGGGGGTATGGTAGACAGAAGGGTGTAAGGATTAGGGACTACTGGGAATGTCGGCATAATAGCCTCATTGATTTTTCTCAGGTCCTGGACCAGTCTCCAAGAGTTCGGTCCCTTTCTTACTGCCAGAATAGGGGTATTGTGTGGTGAATGGGTAGGAATTAGGATAGAGGCTTGAAGAAGACGGTCTATGATAGGCTTAAGTCCCTTGTGGGCCTCTGGGGTGAGAGAATACTGTTGTTGGGTGATTATAGTCGAGGGGTCTTTTAGGGTAATGTGGACTGGGGGATGATGTTTGGCTATTGAGGGGTGATCAGTGTCCCAGACTTGGGGGTCTAAGGCAGGTAGATCTAAGGGAAGGTCAGGGGTGCGGGATAGGGACTGTCCAGGTGCCATTTGCATGCAGAATATAGAGACTGTATCGAGGGGGGGTATGGTAATAAAGACCCCCAATTTGGATAACACATCTCTCCCTAGAAGTGCCATTGGGCACTGAGGCATTATAAGGAATGAGTGTATAAGGGTTGATTTTCCAAATTGACAGAGTAATGGAGGGCTGATTTTTGGCCTTAGGGGAACTCCAGAGACCCCCTTGATTGTGATTTCTGAGTCTTGAGTTGGGCCAGAGTAGGAAGTTAAGAGAGAGAAAGTGGCTCCAGTGTCTATTATAAAAGAGGTCTTTTTTCCGGCCACTACCCCGTCTACCCTAAGTTCCGAGCTCGTGTTCAAGACACGGGCCGGGGGGCTGGAACCCGGGCCCCATCATTGGAACAATTCTTGTAGAGTTGGGCTGGGGTTCAGGGGAGAAGTGGGGATCTCCTCAGATGCGCCAGGGCGTCCCTGTGGACATTCCACTCTCCAGGTCTGGGAGGTGGGGACCTCCCCAGGGGTGCCAGGGCACTCCCGGGGACAGTCCATCTTCCAGTGTCCCCATTGGCCACAGGTTGGGCATGCTTTTGTCGGGGGCCGCGGGTTTGGGCATGCCTTTGCCCAGTGTCCTGACTGGTTGCATCGGAAGCAGGGTCCGGGGGGAGTCTTAAGACCCGTTCTGGGATGACTTGGGCCAGGCTGATTTTTTTCTTTAATTGCTGCTGCCAAAAGGGCATATTTAGCTTTTCTCTCACGTTCTTTTTCTCTCTTAGCCTCCTCCTCTCTATTATTGAACACCTTGAAGGCTACTTCTAGAAGGTCTCTCTGGGGGGTCTCAGGGCCCTTTTCTAGTTGGCGAAGCTTGCGTCTGATGTCAGGGGCAGATTGGCTGATGAACTGAACATGAAGGTACAGTAACCCAGCAGGGGTAGTGATATCTAGGTTGGTATACTTTTGGACTGCCTCTGTGAGGCGTGCCAAGAATAAGGCTGGATTTTCGTCTGCCCCTTGGGTGACTTCTCTGACTCTATCATAATTGACATGGATATGAGTATTTTTCTGCATTCCTTCTAGAATGCAGGTGATCATATGATTAAGTCTCCTGATACCTGGGTCACCGGGCTGGTAAGTCCAGTGGGGATCTAACTGAGGCACAGCCTCATCAGCAACTGGGCTGTCCCGGTCTTGGTTATGTAAATGATCAGCATGGGCTTTTGCCGCTTGCCAGATACGGTCTTTTTCATCTGGGGTGAGAGTGGCATTTAGGATATAATATACGTCACTCCATGTGAGGTTATAGGCCTGGGAGAGTCTCAGGAATTCTTTTCTGTATCTGGTAGGATTTTCAGAAAATGATCCTAACTTTTCTTCTATCTGGCTCATATCTGACAATGAAAATGGCACATGGACTCGGGTGGGGCCCTCGGGTCCTGCGACCTCTCTTAGGGGAAACATGTGCTGGGTACGTGACCGTGTGGCAGGGGGGGAAGGAAGGAGGGAGGGGGAGTCAGGAGAGGTTTCAGTGCCAGTAGGTGAGTTGGATGAAGGGGAAGGAGAGGGGCGGCGGGGTGGCGGGTAGGGAGGGGGCTCGTCTGCGGGGTCGAACTCTGGGGGTGCAGAAAGTTGCGGTCTGCGGTTAATTGAGGAAGAAGAGCTCTTTTGCTTGGGAGGCAAGGTGCATAGAAGGACTTCGTGGGTGGAGCAGGCCTGGCATAGGGAGGGCCTGCTCCGAAGAGCCCAAAAGGCTTGGGCATAGGGGATCTCCGACCACTTGCCATTCCGTTTAAGGAAGTCAGTGAGATTTTGGAGAATGTTAAAGTCAAATGTGCCGACCTCAGGCCAGCGGTCTTGATTGTCTAATTGATATTGAGGCCAAATCTGTGTACAGAGTTGCTTTAAGCGGTTAGCTTTGAGTTCAGTGAGTGAGAGTGGTTTGAGATTTTTGAGAACACAGGCCAGAGGGGAATCTTTTGGGACAGAGTGGCCAGACCCCATAATTGAAAGGCAAGCAGAGGCTCCTATTGGGAACTCGAGTCGTCACCCGCAGTCGCAATAGGAGTTATGAGAAGAGAGCTCTGTGTCGAGGTGGAGCGTCCCCCACCGTCGCCCACAGAGTGGCCCTGGGCCGGGGGTCCCTGGGACCCGGAGAGGACTGAATTCTAGGGCGCCTCTAGAACTCCGTCCGGATCGGATCTTACCTTAATCTAGGGGCCGGCTGGAGTGGAGTGTTGCATGTAGAGCGGTCGAATGGCAAGAGGTCCCTATTCTGGAGGTCGTCAGAGAGAGAGAGAAAAGGGGGTAGAGCCGAGGCCTGGGGGTACGCAAATCATCAATAAAGTCTTAGCACAAGACTTGCACCGCTCACGGAGGCACTAGGCGTCCCCGAGGGGAACTTAAGAGCCCTGGCAGAGAAGTGAGCTCGGAGGATGTTTGCGCTCCCAGACTCCGGGAAAAGGGGAAAACAGTGAGAGGGAGGGAAAGTGAGAGAGAGTGAGACGAGTGCCTCGCCCCCTCCCGGGTTTCGGCACCAAAATGTAAGGTACAGTTCCGGCGAGGCAGAAAAGGAAAGACGACCTCAACAGAAGTAGGTTACCTTTATTCAGGCAAGGAGGGGCGACAGTCGGCCTAATGACCAGGCTGAGCGCCGAAAGGGATCAGGGAGGCTTCATACTTATAGGGAGGTTTGTGGAAGCGATAAGGGAAACGTCAATCAAGTGGGATATTTTGAGTATTCTTTTGTTGAGATGACACTTGTAGTTGGGCAGGGGGTGATAAGTCTTCTGGGCGGGTGTAGGGGGTGGTAGGTTTCCGGACAGGGGGTGATAAATCCCAGATAGATGCAACCAGCCTGGAGCATCAGGATGGAACTAAAGTTATGCTTTGTTTTCTCCGAAGTTAGATGATTCAGCAAGGGGCCTTTGAGACTGTTGTTCTCTTTTCTAGGCCCAAAAGACTCCTTCAACTTGCATAGCATCATCTTTTAGGATTTGAAATAGTTCACCTGGAATTCCATCACCTCAACTAGCTTTGTTTGTAGCGATGCTTCCTAAGGCCCACTTGACTTCACATTCCAGGATGTCTGGCTCTAGGTGGGTGATCACACCATCGTGGTTACATGGGTCATGAAGATCTTTTTTGTATAGTTCTTCTGTGTATTCTTGACACCTCTTCTTAATATCTTCTGCTTCTGTTAGGTCCATACCATTTCTGTCCTTTATTGAGCCCATCTTTGCTTGAAATGTTCTCTTGGTATCTCTAATTTTCTTGAATAGCTCTCTAGTCTTTCCCATTTGATTGATTTCCTCTATTTCTTTGCACTGGTCACCAAGGAAGTCTTTCTTCTCTCTTCTCGCTATTCTTTGAAACTCTGCATTCGTATGGGTATATCTTTTCTTCTCTCCTTTGCCTTTCACTTCCCTTCTTTTCTCAGCTATTTGTAAGGCCTCATCAGATAACCATTCTGCCTTTTTGCATTTCTTTTTCTTGGGGAGGGTCTTGATCACTGCCTCATGTACAATGTCATGAACCTCCTTCCATAGTTCTTCAGGCACTCTGTCTATCAGCTCTAATCCCTTGAATCTATTTCTCACTTCCACAGTATAATCATAAGGGATTCGATTTAGGTCATACCTGAATGTGTTCTAGTGATTTCCCCTACTTTCTTCAATTTAAGTCTGAATTTTGAAATAAAGAGTTCATGATCTGAGCCACAGTCAGCTCCCAGTCTTGTTTTTGCTGACTGTATAGAGATTCTCCATCTTTGGCTGCAAAGAATATAATTTTTTTTAAGAATATAATTTTTTATATAATTATTTGGCTGCAAAGAATATAAAGGTAGAGGAACCAGAGATCAAATTGCCAATATCCATTGTATCATGGAAAAAGCAAGAGTCCCAGAGAAACACCTACTTCTGCTTTATTGACTACGCCAAAGACTTTGACTGTGTGGATCACAACAAACTGTGGAAAATTCTTCAAGAGATGGGAATACCAGACCACCTTACCTGCCTCCTGAGAAATCTGTGTGCAGGTCAAGAAGCAATAGTTAGAACTGGACGTGGAACAACAGACTGGTTCCAAATTGGAAAAGGAATACATCAAGGCTGTATATTGTCACCCTGCTTATTTAACTTCTATCCTGAGTACATCAGTGTGAAATGCTGGGTTGGATGAAGCACAAGCTGGAATCAAGATTGTCAGGAGAAATATTAGTAACCTCAAATACGAAGATGACACCACCCTTATGGCAGAAAGTGAAGAGGAACTAAAGAGCCTCTTGATGAAAGTGAAAGAGGAGAGTGAAAAAGCTGGCTTAAAACTCAAAATTAAAAAAACTAAGATCATGGCATCCGGTCCCATCACTTCATGGCAAATAGATGGGGAAACAATTCAAACAGTGAGAAACTATTTTCTTCAGCTCCAAAATCACTGGAGATGGTAACTGCAGCCATGAAATGAAAAGATACTTGCTCCTTGGAAGGAAAGCTATGACCAACCTAGAAAAGAAGAAAGAAAGTAAGTTAGTTGCTCAGTCGTGTCTGACTCTTTGTGACCCCATGGATTGTAACCCACCAGGCTCCTCTATCCAGGAAATTTTCCAGGCAAGAATGACCAACCGAGACATTATATTAAAAAGCAGAGACACTACTTTGCCAGCAGAGGTCCGTCTAGTCAAAGCTATGGTTTTTTCCGGTAGTCATGTATGGATATGAGAGTTGGATTGTAAAGAAAACTGAGCACCAAAGAATTGATGCTTTTGAACTGTAGTGTTGGAGAAGTCTCCTGAGAGTCCCTTGGACTGCAAGGAGATCAAACCAGTCAATCCTCAAGGAAATCAGTCCTGAATATTCATTGGAAGGACTGATATTGAAGCTGAAACTCCAATACTTTGGCCACCTGATGTGAAGAACTGACTCATTGGAAAAGACCCTGATGCTGGGAAAGATTGAAGGTGGGAGGAAAAGGGGATGACAGAGGATGAGATGATTGAATGACATCACTGAATCGATGGACGTGAGTTTGAGCAAGCTCTGGGAGTTGGTGATAGACAGGGAAGCCTGGCATGTTGCAGTCCATGGAGTCGTGAAAAGTTGTTGCTGACACATGAAAAGACGCCAGGATTCTTGGCCTCCAGAGGAGAAGAATTCAATCCAGGGCCAGAGACAAGGCTTGATTGCTCAAAGCTTTGTGTAATAAAGCTTTATTAAAGTATTAAGGAGATGGAGAAAGCTTCTGATATAGGCATCAGAAGGGGGCAGAAAGAGTACCCCCTTGCTAGCATTAGCAATGGAGTTATATACTCTCAAATTAGTTGTTACAGTGAATCAAAAGAATGTCTGGAGGTTGTAAAGACCTCACTAGGCCTACTCCCATAATTTACACCTTAAGATAACAGGATTAGCCAGAAGGTTTTTTCCAGAGACTGTGCTCAAGCAGGATACATTATTGTTCTATAATCCTAAGGAATGTAGAGGGAAAAAAAGTTTGTCCTTTCTTCCTCCTTGAGAATTCCAGACCCCTCTCTCCATGGGGACCCCTGAACTTCTTATCAACCTGCCTAGGAACTGACTCTCTCATTCCCCCCTTTCCTTTTAGGAGAATTATGTTGCCAAGGGAAAGGGGCATCGTTTTCATTCCATAACTACTTCCTGCTGTTTAGGGGCATGGTCCCTAAATTGTTGAGGCAACATATTCTCCTAACCCTCATATTGAGGGTTTCTGATCCAGGGGCCCCAAGTAATAGTTGGAGGAGGATGTGGCACTCATAGGAGCTCAGACAACCATTTGAAACTTAAAAGCATTTAGGCGGTTAGAAAACCCCATTATACAGTTACAGATGAAAGGCAAAATAGTCATTAAGCCAAGTTAAAATCAAAATGAAAAGTCACATTATGTCCATAGTTACATCAGTCCATTTTAAGGTTGTTAGATGTCGTCAGATGAAGAAGAGGCATTGCATATGATTGTTGTCGAAGGTATTCGCAGAATTGCAGTAAGTCTTTTCCTTGAAGTGGAGATGCCCACCACAGGAAACCTTCCACTGATGAAGAAGGGAGTGCTCCACAGACCCAGCAATTAGACTGTGAAATGCTGCGTAGGAGTGAGCCCAGGACAGGAAGGCATTGTCTTAAGGATCAAACGGCAGACTCAGGATCTTTGGAGTCAGCAGAAGCAGGCTCACATAGATTGTCAGGCCCATCTGAAAAGTACAAAGTCAGAGCATAGAAAGTAAAGACATAAAATGACATCACTTAGTTCTGGTCAGGGTGCCACCTCTTAACTCGTGTGTGATGTACCCACGAATCAATTCCTGGCACTTTGACGGCTGTGGGAGAAGAAAGAATACCTGGTAAGGGCCTTCCCAGAGGGGCTCAAGGGATGGGCCCCCAGACCCCAATGTTTTTATGAGGACCTCGGGTCCTGGCTCAAATAGAGGCTTGCTTGACTCAGAGACTGGGTTAAGAGTTGTCTCCCAGAGTTGTTAATGCCTGTTGAAAAGCTGACAGCTGAGTTACATAATTAGTTAATTCCAAGTCTTCAGGGTCTATAACAATGTCTGTGCGGAAGAAAGGCTTTCCATAAATACATTCAAAGGGGAACAGTCCCTCCTTTTTGGGGGGCAGTTCTAGCCCTCATTAAAGCTATGGGTAGGACTTTAATCCAGTTGTCCTGCGTCTCTTGAGTCAATTTGCGCAGATGTCTTTTGATAATGCCATTAGTTTTTTCAACCTTTCCTGAGGATCGGGGTCTCCAGAAACAGTGTAAGTGATACTCTATTCCTAGGGATTTAGACACCCCCTGAGTTACAGCAGCTTTAAAGGCAAAGCCATTGTCACTCTGAAGGCTCCGTGGCAGCCCAAACCTGGGGATAATTTCATGGATTAAAATCTTTATAACCTCCTTAGCCTGTTCACTATGACAGGGAAAAGCCTCAATCCATCCAGTAAAAGTCTCCACCCAAACTTGTAAGCAAGAATACCCATTAGCTTTTGGCATATGAGTAAAATCAATTTCCCAGTCCTCACCAGGATACTTTCCACCTCGTTGTAATCTAGATTTTGCTAGCTTTTCAGTGTTTGGGTTAGTTTTCTGACAAACCTCACACCTTTTGATAATGTTCTTTAAAGTTTTTATTACATTTTTACCTTCAAACAAATGAGAAGCCATCTGGTAAGTACTCTCTGCACCCAAATGAAAACTCTGGTGTAAACCCTTAAGAATTTTCCATTGAGCACTTTCAGGAATTATTAATCGTCCATCCTCAGACTGTAACCATCCTTTATCAGTAATCTTTGCTCCTCTTTTCTTGTATCTTTCTAATTCTTCCTCAGTATATTGTGGTTTTTCCTGTTCCACAGGACCTGACCAGATCAAAGGCGTCTGTAATGAGGGGGTTTCATAAAGTGCCGCTTTTCTGGCTTGACAGCCAGCCAGCTGATTACCTTCGGCTACTTTACTCCCATCCCTGTTGAGTCCTTTGCAATGCATAACAGCTACTTCTTTAGGACAATATATAGCAGTTAAAAGTCTCTCAATCTCTCTGAAATGTTTAATAGGTTCTCCTGTTGCTGTTTTAAACTGTCTTTCTTTTCATATTGCAGCCTGAGCTTGTAAAGTCAAATAAGCATACTTAGAATCAGTGTAGATATTTACCCGCTGCCCTTTGCTTAACTCTAGAGCTCAGGTCAGAGCCACAAGCTCTGCTAACTAGGCACTGGTTCCCTGGGGGAGAGATTTTGCCTCTAAAACCTGTTCAGCAGTCACCACGGCGTAACCTGCTTTACGCTTTCCATCCTGAACAAAAGAACTGCCATCTCTAAATACTTCCACGTCAGGATTGTCTAAGGGGTATCCATTAGATCTTCCCAAGCTGCATAGTTTAAAGTTAGGAATTGGGAACAATCATGATCAGGTGTTTCATTTTCTTTCTCAGGAAGGAAAGTGGCAGGATTTAAATTTCCACAAACTTTAAGCTTAGTTACTGGTCCTTCTAACAACAATGACTGATATTTAAAAAGCCTACTGTCTGTCATCCAAATATTAACCTTAGAATTTAAGATTCCACTCACATCATGAGAAGTCAGTACAGTAAGTTTTCATCATTAATTATTTTTAAAGCTTCAGGTGATAATAAAGCCGCTGCCCCAATTACTCTTAGGCAGTGGGGCCACCCATGTGAAATTACATCCAATTCTCTGCTTAGATATGCAATAGGTTGCTGGTGAGGCCCTCGGGGTTGTGTCAATACTCCCAAGGCCACACCTTTTCTTTCAGTGACAAACAAATTAAATTCTGACCCTGTGGGCAAGCTCAAAGCAGGAGCTTGAAGGAGAGCAGTCTGAAGAACCTTAAAAGCCTTTTGAGTATCTGGAGACCAAACCAGTTTGTCGGTTTGGGCCTGCTGAGTTTCCGCTATAAGTTGATATAAAGATAAAGGCTGGGCAAGTTCCCCATAACCCGGAATCCAAATCACAAGTCCAAATCACAGTAGCCTGTGATTCCCAAAAGTCTTCTCAATTGTCTTAAAGTTATAGGTAGGGGATGGTTTAGTATAGGTTTGATTCTCTCGGGGCCTATGGCCCTAGTCTCTTCTGATATGGTTAGGCCCAGATATCTAACAGATTGTTGACAAAGCTGAGCCTTTTCTCTTGATGCCTTGTAACCACAGCCTGCCAGAAAGTTTAAGTCTTCTGAGGCTCGTGAACAAGCTTCCTCTGTCTCAGCACAGGGCAAAATATCATCTTCATATTGTAACACCACTGCTTCAGAGCTATTAAAGTTTTGTAGATCCCGTGACAAACTTTGTCCAAATAAGTGAGGACTGTCACGAAATCCCTGGGGCAAAACTGTCCAGGTTAACTGAGAAGCTTTCTGCATAGGGTCCTCAAAGGCAAATAGAAATTGACTTTCCTCCGCCAAAGGCACTGAATAGAAGGCATCTTTAAAATCAATTACTGAGAAATAGTTGGCTCGTTCAGGAATTTCAGACAATAGAGTTATAAGGATTAGGCCCCACGGGGTGTAAAGGAACTACAGCCTCATTTATTATTTGTAAATCTTGAACTACTCTCCATTTACCATTTTATTTCTTTATACCCAAAATAGGAGTATTGCATGGACTGTTATAGGGAATTAATAGTCCCTGTTCCTTTAAATTCTCAATGATGGGTTTTAACCCTTCCTTAACCTCAGGTTTCAGTGGATACTGCTGCTTATGTGGGAATAAGTCTTTGGGCTTGACAACCACAGGGATGGCATTTTGTGCTCGACCCACAGATTTTCCATCAGCCCATACTCTAGGATTCACATTTTGTTCAACTAAAGGGAGAGAAAGGGAGGGTTTCATATTCATGAAAACAGAGGCATGGACCTTGCTCGGTATATCCCTCCCCAAAAGGGGTGAGGATGATTCTGGCACGATCAGGAACTTGTGTGAAAATAGCACCGAATCCCAGTCACAACTGACATACACTGAAGTAATACGTTTTGGCTCATCCAGACAGTCCCATTACGGAAGCGGATGGGGAAGAAAGTGGGCCAAGGGCTTCAGTAAGCACGGAGTAAGTTGCCCCAGTATCTAAACGGAAATTGACGGATTGCCCCCCACCCCCCAGTTATTAGTACCCAGGGTTCCTCAGGTGTAATTAGGACGGGAGCTTGTGTGGGGACCCCCGGGCACCTTCAGTCCCGGTGGTCTAGAGAGTCCGACCCCTGAAACTTATGCCTCTGGGGACAGTCTCTCCTCCAATGTGGTCGGCGTAGATGCCTGAGGGCAATCCCGCTTGAGGTGCCCCTCCTTTCCACAGCAATAGCAAGCCCATCCTTTTCACCTGGGTGTCCCTCTGGACACTTTTCTCAGGCTGTTTAAGAACGGTTTTCATAGCCATTGTGAAGGCTTCTGCCTGTTCCTTTGTCCTTTTCTGCCTTTCTTTCATTTCCTCATATTCCCTTCCATAATAGACTGAGCCAGTTGTAACAGATTATCTAAAGACTGATTTGGTCCATACGCTCTTTTTAATAGCTTACGGCAATATCTAGAGCTGACTGAGTGAGAAATCTATCCTTTAAGATCACTTTCCCTCTTCACTTTCGGGATCAATCTCAGTGAATCTGCGAAGGGCTTCTCTCAGCCTATCTAGGAATTTACCAGGAGCTTCCTTCTCCTCCTGTCCTGTGTCTGCCAATTTGCCATAGTTTAAAGGCTTAGCATGCACCTGCCTGAGTCCTTCAAGAATACATCTAACAAAATGACTCTGATCCCATCTTCCTTTAGCTGTGTTGTAGTCCCAGTCTGGTTCTGTAGTTGGGACTGCCTGATTTCCAGTGGAGAGGGCGGTTATCTCGTCCTCCCTCTTCCCTACTGATTCAATACCAAACCATTCATCTCCATAAACAACTGCTTTTCCCAAAACTGGAGTCTTTGAGTCGGGAGTCAGCGTTTGTCCCAAGATATACGTCACATCCTTCCAAGTAAGGTCATAAAGCAGAGTAGCACCTTTAAAAAAACTCTGTTTTTCTGGGTCCTCTAAATAGTCTCCCAGATCCTCCTTGATTCTTTGTATTTCTTGATAGGAAAGGGGCTTATTAATGCTCATAGACTGATTATTTCTCCCAGTGGATGCTTCATGAAGAAGCAACAGCTTGTGGGGCTGTTCCTCAGTCTCTCTGGCTGCTCAGTGCATATGATCCCAGGGATAGATTGGAGAAACCTGCTCTTCTTTATCTCTTTGTCTCCTGTCCTCCATCTCATCTAGCAAAGTAGGAGGACAGGAGGGAGCTGAAGGAGTCACACCCAAATCTATACCCTTAGGACATAAGTCTGGCAGATTTCGCAGAGAGAAAAAGGGCAACACATTATGCTACTTCCACCCATTTCCCTTGTTTTCTACAGAACTGGTCTAATTGTAAAACAGTATTATACTAAAAAAAAAAAAAAAAACAAACAGTATTATACTTGAGACCCTCCAACCGGCCACCGTTCGCCGTCCTCCAACGGATACCGTGGCCATGCAGTATCACATAGGAAGACCAGGTGTGTCTTTTTTAAGCCCCAGGGATCAAATCTATCCCAGTTTTTCAGGATACAGTTCAAAGGACTGAGGCTGGAATTGTTAGCTCCCATCTCTAAGAGAGAAGAAAAGTGACCAGCACCATCTTTCTACCAGAGTCATCCCTCCTTGCTCTAGATGGGGGTGTAGACAGATTTTACACCAAAGCTTTTCTTTCCTGGTTGGACTGAATCTGTCCCTTACCGATGCAGGCGACATATTTGTCCCTCCCAGTTCTATCACCGAGGCCGGGTGGAGATGCACCAGGGGCAGACCTGATGGCATCCCTGACTGACACTAGCTAGATTGAATTTCTAACTGTTCCTTTTCACAAGAAACTTGTATATCATATATTTTTCTATTCTGTGTAAATTGTATTGTTTACTAATGCTTCATACAGACTTCCCTGGTGGTCCACTGGTCCAACTGGTGGTTCACTGGTCCACCTGCCAATGCGGGAAACGTAGGTTCAATTGCTGGGTCAGAAAGATCCCCTGGAAAAGGAAATGGCAACCCACTCCGGTAATCTTGCCTGGGAAATCCCATGGACAGAGGAGCCTGGTGGGCTACAGTTCATGGGGCCGCTAAAGAGTCGGACACGACTTAGTGACTAAAACAATTAGAACAAGAAACACTTCATACAGATCCCTTGTTATACAACCATCAAAATTCAAGAGCACTAGTAGAACACTAGCCAATTCTCTCTAGTAGGTTAGCAGATTGAAGATATTTTATAGAAAACACTGTCTAAATGGCTTTTTAATCCAGAGTTTTCATCTTCCAACTTCAACTGATGATGCTATCTATCTATCTATTTATATATATATATATATATATATAATTTAAATCATTAAAACCATGGGAATTCCCTGGTGGTCCTGTGGTTAGACTCTGCACTTTCAATGGTGGGAGCCTGGTCAGAGAACTAAGATCCTGCAAGCCCAATGGCCAAAAAAGTAAAATTGTATCAATTATATAATAAATAAATCATTAAAACTTTAATCAGTCAACAAACAGTGTGTGCCTTTACTCAGTGCTAATTATCACACATTTGTACTGATTGCTGGTAATGGACATAGTAGGGATTTTACATTATTAAAGAACAAATGGTATTTATGTTTTTTTCTTTCTGCATTTCTATTATAACATAGATTCCAAGAAAGATTATAACTAACATCATTGACTTAAGCAAATCAAGTAAAATTGGTATTTTCTACCTCCAAGATAGAAAGTGACGCTGCCTGGATAAGGATACAGAGATCTACCAAGCGTAGTTCCATCACTGTGAGGAAATGAACCCGGAAGGAGTTGATAATACAATGTAATACAAGGTAAGGGCTTCCCTGGTGGCTCAGTTGGTAAAGAATCCACCTGATTCATCTGAAGTGTGGATATCATGAGTGTATTGGGGGGATTTGCTTACTTTTTTTCAAGAGCTTTTATTTCTTAGAGATTTCTTTAGCATCCCCCAGAAGTGAGGCAGGAAACAGATGAGCCCCAGGCTGAGCAGCTGGAGCTTGTCCCCTGTGGAGAGATACTCCAAGATTAAGAGGAGAGAGGCTAAGCCCTGCCCAGATAAGAGACCACATATTTCTTTCTCCAAGTCAAGGGAACCTTCCTGACTGTACATGCACAGCAAGGCTCCTTGGAGGTCGAAACTGGAGTGATGTCAACCTACCCATAGGCCTCTTCTCTAGAATCCATCTTGGCTAAGAGACGCATGTGCACACTGGGAGGACCCTGACAAAATCCAAGTACAGATTCAGAAGCAAGCAAAGTGAGACGACAGACCAAAGGAAACCGGGAAGAAATGCCCCCGTATAAGTGATTCAAACAACTCTCTCTGTGCCCACCTGTGTGTTTATCCACACGTACCCCTTTTCCTCCTCATAAACTATTTAGTTATTTCACTACTTTCCTTTTCTTTGTGGAAATTCATTTCCTGCAAAGCCACATGGGCCAGGGGCTTGTCACCGACGGCTGGTCTAGTGGCTAGGGTTCGGCACTCTCGCTGTTGCGGCCTGACTTCAGTCTCTGGCCGGGAGCTGAAATCGTGCTTCAAGCCGCTGCAGACCAAGGCCATGCAAGATCAAAATCAGATCCTGAGATAAGGATTTAGGTGGAAGTAGTTCATTTGAGGGGAGAAGGAACTGGCAACCCACTCGAGTATTCTTGTCTTGAGAATCCTGTGGACCGAGGAACCTGGTGGGCTGCTGTCCATAGCGTCGCACAGAGTCAGACATGACTGAAGCGACTTAGCATGAATGCATGCCTTGGAGAAGGAAATGGCAACCCACTCCAGTATCCTTGCCTGGAGAATCCCAGGGACGGGGGAGCCTGGTGGGCGGCCGTCTATGGGGTCGCACAGAGTCAGACACAACTGAAGCAACTTAGCAGCAACAGCAGTTCGTTGGCGAGGTGCAGTAAACACCAGGAGGGGAATGTCATGGTCTGAATTGTAACCCCCCCATTCATATATTAAAGTCTTAACCTCCAATACCTCAGAATGCAACTATATATGGAGACAGGGCCTTTAAAGAGATGATTAAGGTAAAAATGAAGTCACACAGGTGAGCCCAGGGCGTCCCTGGTGGCTCAGTGGTAAAGAATCCACCTCCCAGTGCAGGAGAGGCAAGAGATATCGGTTTGATCCCTGGGTTGGGAAGATATCCTCGAGGAGGGAATGGCAACCCGCTCCAGAATTCTCGCCTAGAGAATCCCATGGACAGAGGAGCCTGGAGGGCTACAGTCCTCGGGGTCACAAAGAGTTGGACATGATTTAGTGACTGAAGAACAACAATTCCAGTATGACTAGGTCTGTGTAAGAAGAGGAGATGAGGACATAAACACACACAGGAAAAAGACCATGTGAAAACATAGGAAGAAGACGGCCATTTACAAGCCAAGGAGAGAGGCCTCAGAAGAAACCAAACCTGCCAACACCTTGATCTCTGACCCCTTGATTGAAGCCTAGGAAAATAAATTTCTGTTATTTAAGTGACCCAGCCTGTGGTGCTTTGTTTTGACTGCCCTAGCAAACTGATACAGGGAGTGAGGAAATGTGACAGGGGAAGAAAATACAGGGGGAGTTATCAAGTCAGCATCTTTGTAGGCAAGGGGAGTGTATCCCATAGAGAGACTTGCAGGAAAATGCGAGGCACATGCCTCAGAGTCAGCTCACAAGGGATGAGGGAGCTGGGATATTCATTTTTTATTTATTTATGGCTGTGCTGGGTCTTCATTGTTGCACAGGCTTTTCCTAGTTGCAGTGAGCAGGGGCTGCTCCCTACCTGGGGTGCACAGGCTTCAGTATTTGCAGCATGTGGGCTCAGCAGTTGTGGCTCCTGGGCTCTCATGTGCAGGTTGAGTGATTGTGGTGCATGGCCTTAGTTGCTCCGTGGCATGTGGGATCCTCCTGGAGCAGGGATTGAACCCATGTCTCCTACACTGGCAGGCAGAGGCTCTACCACTGAACTACCAGAGAAGCCTAAGCTGGAATATTTATTTAGTCACACCTGTTAGTCCTTGGTTGAAGACACCAATTACACTGTCAATTCCAGACTGCTATGAGCAGGTATTTATTTATTTGGCTGTGTCGGGTCTTGGTTGTGGCTTGCAGGCTTAATTCCTTGACCAGGGATCAAACCCACATCCTCTGCATTGGAAGCTGGATTCCCAACCACTGGACCAGGGAAGTCCCCATTGTAAGACTTTTAATACTATATTTTAAATCATTTAACAGAAGCTGTTATAAGTTAAACATATCTACTATAAACCTTAAAGAATAAAAACAAAGTTATAGCTAACAATCTATAGGAGATAAAACAAAATCAGAAAAAATTTGATTATTCCAAAAGAAGGCAGAAAAAGTAAATAAAGTGAATTAAGAACAGATAAAACAGAAAACACATAGAAAGCTGACTGACTGAAACTCAAGTGTATCAATAATCATGTTTCAGTTCAGTTGTTCAGTCATGTCCGACTCTTTGTGACCCCACGGGCTGCAGAACCCCAGGCCTCCCTGTCCATCACCAACTCCCAGAGTTTACTCAAACACATGTTCACTGAATCGGTGATGCCATCCAACCATCTCATCCTCTGTTGTCTCCTTTGCCTCCTGCCTTTAATCTTTCCCAGCATCAGCGTCTTTTCAAATAAGTCAGTTCTTCCCATCAGGTGGCCAAAGTATTGGAGTTTCAGATTCAGCATCAGTCCTTCCAATGAATATTCAGGACTGATTTCCCTTAGGATCAACTGGTTGGATCTCCTTGCTGTCCAAGGGACTCTCAACAGTCTTCTCCAGCACCATGGTTCAAAAGCATCAATTCTTCAATGCTCAGCTTTTTTTATAGTCCAACTCTCACATCGATACATGACTTATCTACCATACATGTTTATCTGCCCTAATTAAAAGGCAGCAGTTAAAACAGATGGTTAAAAAAACAAAACCATCAGATGGTTAAAAAAACAGTATACAAATAGAATACAATAAAATTGTATTCTACTTACAAGAAAGGCACTTTATATATAAAGACACAAGTGGGTTAAAATTGAAAGAATGAAAAATAATATGACTTGCTGACAGTACAGAGGAAAGCTGGAGTGACTATATTAACATCAGACAAAGTAGATTTCATAGCAGAGACTATTATAAGGGATATAGCAAGGTCATTTCATCAGAAAGACATAACAATCCTATATATTTATGTTCCTATTAACAGAGCTTAAGACAAATGAAGGAAAAACTAATAGGAAATAGAGAAAAACCCACAGTTATAGTTGGAGATTTCAATAATCTTCCCTGAATAATGGACAGAAATAAAACCAATCTGTCAGGATATAATTGACTGGAACAATACAATCAACCAACTTGACCTGATTAATTGTAATAGAACATTTCACTCTGAAACTAGAAAATACACACTCTTTTCAAGTCCACATAATCATTTACCAAGACAGACCATACTTTGGTTAAATGTTCATACTGGTGAATTTAGGAAGGGGGTACATGAGTTCTATTATAGGGGAGGAAAAACTTAACTTTTTTCCTCTATGGTCCTAGGTTCTCCTCTGGGACCCTGCAAATCAGACTGATGAAATGTTAACAAGAGAAAATCAGTTTATTAACACATGTATTATGCATATACATAGGAGAACTCTATGATGAGTAACTCAAAGGGATGGTTGGTACCTGGGATTTACACTGCATTTTAATAAAGAACAATAAATTTTTAGGGAAGTGACAAGATAGAGGGAAAGGGGTTTTATGTTTTCAAGAGTGGCAGACAGCAGAAAGTAAATATTTGGGGGAAGGTAAAGGAGTAAGGTTCGGTTATGCAGGTCCGTGTCAGAGCCGACTTCCTGTCTTTGTAGCCATAAAACTTGCCCTGGAAAGGAGATTTATGGAAGTCCAGGTATTCTAGAGGTTTCTGCTTTTAGTCAGATAAGGGAAGCTTGTCAGATAAAGAAGCTGAGAGGGCTTCTTTCTGCATCTGTTGATTCTCACTTAAAATTATCCTTAGAGACACAGATGTAGAGAAGAGACACCGAGTGGGGAAAGGGAGATGGTGGGAGGATGGGACTGACACGTGTATACCGCTCTGTGTAAAATAGATATAACTAGCGAGAGCCTACTGTGCGGGACAAAGAGCTCCACTCAATGCTGTGTGTGACCTGAATGGGGAGGAAATCGAGAATAGAGGGGATGTGTGTGGAGCTGATTCACTGTGCTGTACAAGTGTAATACAACATTGTAAGCAACTATACTCCAACAAGATTTTTTTTAAGATAAAAGATAATTGGAAAAAAAAGTTATCTTTATGCCAAAGTGGCATATTTTGAGGTGGCATATTCTAATTTCCTACATTATATAAATATGTATACTTTTCTATATATTTAAACTATCTTAATTTAAAACATTGTAAAAACTGCAAGTTTTGTCTAATTTCTTGAATAGTTAAGCAAAAATGAATAATCATGGACTGATCATTTTGAGGAGTCCTTAAGAACTTGCTTTTTACCAGTCCATAGTTCACCAAGATAGAGATAAAGGAGGATTTGAAATATCTGGTAGAACAAAGTTCTAAAACTTATTGAGATATAACTTATATACCATAAAATTCATATTCTGTAAGTTAAAATTCAATGGTTTTTAGTAAATTTTACATGAAAATATTCTAAAGTAGTGACCTTTGAGCCACAATTTCCAAAAATAATTATTTTGTTAAAATACAAATAAATTAGGCAGTTTGGGCGTGCTAAACTTAAATAGTATTGGCAGTTTTACTTCCGTCCTTAGAGCTTTAAAAGGGAGAAAATAAAATCTACATTTTTATGTAGATTTGTACGTGGAAACACCATTGGTTACTGAAATGTTCATTAAAGAAAGCAAAACTTCCTGTTTTCCCATTTGTCACTCAGAGTACCTAAATGTCTTTAGAGAAGTTAAGTTGCTGTTGTAACTGGTTTATTTTTGGGTGAGTTATTTTCCCACTGATTCATCAGAAGTTCCAACTTGCTTTTGTCATTGACACGGAGAAGTTACAAAAGTCTTTACTTTCATGAGTCAGGACAAGTCTGGCCAGCATCGGCCTGATTTGTAAAATAAGAGCTCTGGTTTGGCCATTTCCTAAGCGGGAATCTGCTTGGTCTGGGGGGCCTGGGAGGCACAGGGAGGGCACTCTGACAACTTAGGTCCTCAAATCCTGTTGATCAAGCCACCCCTGCTTGATCACCCATATATGGAAAGAGAATAGTCAACGAGGCTCAAGTAACTAAATTCCTGGGGGTGACCAATAGGAATGATATCTGGGCATCAGATACGGTTCTTATTCGGATGTGTAGGGAGTCGCTTGCCTCTGGGGCATAAGGGCCCATCTCCTGCACTCTGCCAGTGTCCCCACTGCGTGCATCACTGGCACAGATTAAGTCTTTTTCTGAGTTACTTTGTGTCAACTACAAACTGGCACCTGCCATCTACCTCCGAAAGGATTAAATCATGTGCTGCCGCAGCTACTGACCTTCAACACCCACTGAAAAGAGTTCAATATGTACTTGATTGCCAGACTCACATATATACTGATCTTCCCGCTGCTTCTTTGGAGCATTTTCTCAAAGGTGCTGCTGCTGTCTCCTGGGCTATAGTTCTCATCTTGCCCCAAATAACACTTAACTTGCAACTCTCACATAGTGCATTTTTTTAAGTCGATTTGCATTATATTGGAGGCAGTTGGTAACATAATCAGGGACAATGCTGCTTCTGTGACAGATGCTGAGCTTGCACTGCATAAGGAATGGAATGGAGAGAAGGCTCTACTTGGGAAAAACCTTGATAACGAGTATAAGGTCCTTTCAAAGACCTTGCCACCTCCCTTTCCTACACAACCACCCGAGGGGTTGCAGGAGAAGGCGGCGCTGTCTTTACTGCACATGGATGGACACTTGGCCTCCGTGAGAACAAAGTGACCTGCTCGAGATGACTGGAGGAAGGCTCGAAGGACTGGTTCCAGTCTGGCCCTTGCTACTGGCTGCATGGCTGACTCATGATGCCCTAATCCCTTTCTCCTTTCTACTCAGAAAGATGAGAAAAGGCATGGAGGGGGGAGTTGGCAGAAAAGCAAAGAAAAGGATAAAGAAAAGAAGAAAGAAAGGGGAGAGGTGAGAAGAGAGGGAAAGAGGGAAGAAAGGGAGGAAAAAACAGCTCCCCAGGCAGTTACTCTCAGCCTGAAGGTCAAGTGCATTTCAGGTGTTTGTTTATTTCGCCTGCCCTCCCCAGTCCCATCCCAGCTGAAGAGAATGACACAACTTGTTTCTCCCTGTTTTCTCTTCCCCAGTTTTTTTTTTTTTCCTTTGCTCCTAAGAGTCACTTACATAAGTAATCTGAGTTTATACAAAAGAGAACTTGAAAGGCTATGGATCAGTTCAAGATCAGAAGATTGTCAGGGATTAGGTCCTCTGAAAGTTAGTGCTTTCAGATATTCCAGTGTGGCCGAGAGAAGAATGCAGTGGTTGTGACTGTCTGTTAGGGGACTACAAGTGTCAACAACAAGGGTTGTTGTTGTTTAGTTGCTAAGTCATGTCTGACTGTTTGTGACTCCATGGACTGAAGCCCTCCAGGCTCCTCTGTCCATGGGATTTCCCAGGCAAGAATACTGGAGTGGACTGCCCATTCCCTGCTCCAGGGATCTTCCCACCCCAGGGTTCCAACCCGCGTGTCCTGCAGCAGGCAGATTCTTCACCACTGAGCCACCTGGGAAGTCCCCTGATCAAGAGTAGTCCGGCTCTATCCACCTCTTGAGAAAAGGAGGTGGTGAGAGGTGTTCTGCCATCGCGTCCCATTTGGCCAAGGCCCTGGGGCATCGCTGTGGGGTTGGGCGGAGTTAATTTCTCTTCCATGTCTCGGGAAAAGCTGGAAGCCATGGCTTTCTCTCTACAGCAGAATTGACCCTGGCTTCCCAGACCTTCTCAGGCTACATGGCATGTACTGTACACACTGGATAGGATTTGGGGGGCTGAGGGCATTTGATGACTTATTCATTATATATTTGTTTACATTATGTAATTAAAATTAGAAATACAAAACACAAAGCATGTTACTTTAGATATGTCACATTAAATGTGTATGAAACTCCCAAGTATGTTTTCAATTTGCTTACTTTATCTTACAGATTCGAACATATGTTGTTTTTTTTTCGGCCACCTGGCTTTTCTGGATCTTAGTTCCCTGACCAGGGATTAAACTCTTGCCCCCTGCGGTGGAAGTGCAGAGTCTTCACCACTGGGCCACCAGGGAAGTTGCCATGAACATACCTTTTTAACTTGGGTTTTTTTGCTTGAACTCGTCGGTTGGGTCATGATTTCCCCAAATCGTGTTTCAGTTACTTTTAAAATCCCTATTGGATGGAAAGGACATTCTCAACAGTCATCGCCAACAGGAAACTTTATTTGCACAAGCAGATGATACAAAGCAGGTGATACAAAATCTTTTATTGATTTTCAAATAACCATTCAAAAATTTCCAACAGAAATTATCTTGATAGATTCTAACAGCCTTTTGTTTATTTTTTCCTTTCACTGATAAAATGTGGTGCTGGCATTTCTCATAACAATGCAGATTCCTTTCCACCCCCCAGAACTTTCTGGTCTGGAGCATTTCACAGTAACAATAGAGTCAGCTGACCCTGGAGACTGGGGCACCTGGGCTGGTGTCTGGGATGAGGACCCAGGCTAGGAGGGCCACATGCTGATTTCTGCAGGCTGCAGTGGCTTGGGGGAAGCTACTCACAAGTGAAACAGGCCTGAGGATGCCAGAGGGCTTGGCCTGCCTGTCTGCCATGGGCGCTGGAAGGATCCACACTGAACCTGATCACATCCGTTGACTGCTTTACTAGCAGAGTAAGTTAACCTTTTCTTGCCTCATCTGCCCATGTGTGAAATGGAGATAGTAGTAGTACCTACCTGGTCTTCCCTGGTGGCTCAGTAGTAAAGAAGCCTCCTGCCAATGCAGGAGACACAGGTTCAGTCCCTTGGTCAGGAAGATCCCCTGTAGAAGGAAACAGCAACCCACTCCAGTGTTCTTGCCTGGGAAATTCCACGGACAGAGGAGTCTGGTGGGCTACAGCCCATGGGTTCTCAGAAGAGTTGCTCAGAACTGAGCAACTAAACAACAAACAATGCCTGGTAGGGTTACTATGAGGATTAAATGACTCCTGGGCCTGGCCACATAGTAAGTGCTATCCATGTGTTTGTTATGCTGGAGGAGGTCATGGCAACCCACTCCAGTATTCTTGCTTGGAGAATTGCATGGACAGAGAAGCCTGGTGGGCTACAGACCATAGGGTCGAAAAGAGTCAGACACAACTGAAGTGACTTAGCATGCACGCATGGATGTGTTTGTTAAAGTTAGAAGGTCAAGAAGCTCTGGAACAGACTCCCCAGATCACATGCTTGAGCCAGCCAGCTCGGATTCCTTGATTCTGAATTCTGGTTCCCGCCCTCTCCAGACAGGGGCCATAGAAGACCCTCAACCTTTCCAGCCTCGCTTTACCGGCCCACACGTGATGATGGCACTGGTACCCAGGTGAGTGATGTCCGGATTAATGTAGCTTTCATAACGTGCTTGAGACGTAACAAGTGCTCAAGCAGCAATGACTGTCGCGACCCCGCGGAGCTGGGATGTGAACTGAGGGGTCCTGAGCCCTAAGCGTGTTTCCTGCCCACTGCCCACATCTCCTCCCACGAGTCATGCCTTCCCACAGAAAACTGCTTTACCTCTTGAACTCATCTATGATTTTCTTTTTTTTTTAGCCGAGCTGCCTGGCAAGCGGGATCATAGTGTCCTGCCAGGGATGGAACCTGTGTCCTCTGCAATGGAAGTGTGGAGTCCTAACCACGGGACCACCAGAGAAGTCCCTTTTATGACTTATTTTAAATCTTTCCCCTCAGATTGTATTTTTCAACCCTCTGATATTTTTGGTTTTTCATCTTTGGGTGCTCTGGAGTGGTTTTTCTGTACCTTTTTTTTGGCTGCACTGGGTCTTTGTTGCAGAGCTTGGACTTTCTCCAGTTGTGGCGCATGGGCTCTAGAGCTTGAAGGCTCAGTAGCTGCCAAGCACAGGCCTCTCGAGTTGCAGTACTCAGGCTGAGTTGCCCTGCAGCATGTGGGGTCTTAATTCCCTGATCAGGGATTAAACCCACATTCTCTGCATTGGAAGGTGGATTTTTAACCACTGGACCACCACTGAAGTCTCTTCTGTATCTTTAAGAAACAATATCAAGAGTGGTCAGAGCAACTGCATCAAGGGCCAGGCATCAGGAGAACTCCTTTGCAAAGGCACTGAGGCAGCCAGTGACCATATCCTCCTAAGTCTCAAGTAAGTACCACACATTCTTCCTCATTCATATTTTATTAGGAAGCCAGATCAGAGAATTCATTAGTTATAAAACTTTAAACATGAATCACTCTTATCAAATACATGATTCAGGTGGCAACACCAGATTTTTCTTAAGACCAGAAGCAATGGCAAATAGGGCATTTCATTTTACAAATATTTAATAGTCATGAAAAAGACAAAAAACTTAAAAAAAAAACTTTGTGCCAATGTTAACATCCAGGAACTGCCGTAGAGATGAGGCTGTTACGGCTTAAATGTTACGATATGCTAGAAAAGTGACATGATATAAGTCATCTTTTATTAAAATAGAATATCTTTGTCTCTTTCCACCATATACATATAGATACTATCTCTTTAAATAAATATATATTATGTACTTTAAACAATGATGACTTACTTGACAACATTCACGTGGTGCTTTCCGGCTGGGGCATTTACTTGTTAAGGAAGACAAATACAAAAAAAATCAAGGGTCTTAAAGTAGGAATTTCCAGGGTTTGGGAGCAGTGTCTCAGCTCTCCTCACATGAGGAGTTCTGAGCCTTCCGAGGAGTCATCAGCAAATAAAAGTTCATCCGGCCCTGAGGTCCCCGAGGGCAACGTGCTGGACTGGGACCAAGAGACCCCACTCCTTACCAGCGTGTCCTCCGGTAAAACCCGGCTCTTCTCCGCCGTTCCTGTGGCGGGGGAAGCCAGAGCTGGCTCTTCCCATCCCTCATTGCCCCCATTCAGGATGTACCGTTCCTCCTGAGGTCTGTGCTCATGAACTTCCGCGGTAACCACGCTGACGGTGGCGCTGGGCGTGCAGGAAGCAGTGATGGAGTCGGGATCGATGCTTAAGTCCAGCCGGGCCAGTGCCGAGCCCTCAGCCCGGCCCTCCCCACTCTCTGGAAACTGCGTGTTGACATAAATGACATCGGCTTTGTCCCCAGCCGCAGGCAGACTCTCTAAGAGCTTTTCTAGCTGCAACCTCAGCACTGAAAAGGTGGGGCGGTCCAGGGGCTCAGCTCTCCAGCACGAGTGCATGATTTCATACCTGCAAGCGAAGAAGAGCGTGTGACCTCCCCAGAGCAGCACCCAGAGCCCATGTGCCAACCGTCCGGTTGTCCCACAAAGGAGGGAATGGAGGGGCTTGGGGATGGAGGTGAGAGTCGGGGTCAGTGTCCTGGCTCCCCACTCCCCATCGTTCCAGGTCCTGGGAGGCTCGAGGAATGAAGTCGAGAGGTGGGTTGGGGTGGACAGGTGTGTGAACCATGAGGGCAGTGCTATGACAGCAACAGGTGAGCCCTGCACTGGGACAGCCCCTGATTTGGGGCGGCTGCAGCTTCGGGCATGTGTGGGGCTGCTACGTCTTGGCCATCTGCCGCCGCTCCATGAAGCAGCCATGCACGGCCATTCAGACACGGGGGCCCCTGCTCTTGCCCGTGAGCTCTGCCTTCTCTAGTAAAACGAATAATGACTGACCTGTAGTATTTACTACCTAACAGCTGTCATTTAAGGTACTTTTAGACATGTTAGCTTGGCAACAACACACGTGCCTACACAAGTACTGTTAAACCCATTTTATAGACAAGGCTCCGGAGAGGGTGATGCTTGGCCCTCCCCAGTTTGATGGGGAAACTGACCCGCACTGAGGAGTGTCTGGTGCCCCAGCCCATGTTCCTAACCACTAAGCTGCCCCGCCTGCCATCGGTCAGACCCTCATGCACCTGGCTTCTACTCTCTGGGCAAATGGGGGACCATGGAAAGACTGTGTTTAGGAGCATTTTCATGATCAGATGATAATTTTAAGAAAAGTCGGTTTGGATGCCACCCAAAGGATACACTAGGATCCTGGGATTGATGAAAAGAGGAAGACAGGAGAAAGGACAGCCAGTGCACTCTTACAGGGAAGAGGGACCTGAACTGCTCATTCATTTACATGTCTATGATGTCACTGTGCCTAGGTTCCCACAAGTGTGATCACTCTAGACCCTGCCCAGCCCTGGGCTTCTGTGGTTTGATAGCACAAGCAGACACTGTTTTATTGCACTTTTTCCCCCACAGGCATAAACCCACACTCCTTCTTGCATTTCATTTTATCACACTTCAAGATACTGTGTTTTTTTACAAATTAAAATTTTTTATTGGTTTATTTGGTTGCACTGGGTCTTAGCTGTGGCGCAAAGATTTTCAATCTTCGTGGCAGCACACAGGATCTTTAGTTGTGGCATGCAGGCTCTAGTTCCCTGACCAGGGATCAAACCCAGACCCTTTGCATTGGGAGCACGGAGTCTTGGCCACTGGACTGCAAGGGAAGTCCCTGGGTTTTACAAATTGAAGGTTTGTGGCAACACCATGGTGAGCAAGTCTGTTGGCACCATTTTCCCAACAGCATTAGACTGCGTCACAGTCCGATAATTCTCACAATATTTCAAACCTTTTCATTATTATTGTTTGTCAGGGTGACCTATGATTCAGTGTTCTTTGATGTTACTCTTATAATATTTTTGAGATGCCTCAAACTGTGCCCATGGAAGACGGCAGATTTAATCAGTGGATGTTGTGTATATTCTGACAGCTCTACCCACTGGCTATTCCTCGGTCCCGTTCCCTCTCCTTGGACCTCTGTCTTCCCTGAGATATAACAATATTGAAATTAAGTTATTAATAACCGTGCAATGGCCCCTAAGTGTTCAAGTGCAAGGAAGAGTCACACGTCTCTTGCTTTAAATCAAAAGCTAGATATGATTAAACTTAGTGAGGAAGGCATGTCAAGAATGAAAGCCAAGACAGGCCAGAAGCCTCTTGGGCCAAACAGTTAGCCAAGTTGTGAAAGCAAAGGAAAAATTCTTGAAGGAAACTGAAAGCGCTGCTCCAGGGAACACATGAATGATGAGAAAGCAAAACAGCCTTATTGCTGATATGGAAGAGTTTCAGTGGTCTGGACAGAAAATCAAACCAGCCACAGCATTCCCTTAAGCCAAAACCGAATTCAGAGCAAGGCCCTAACTCTCTTCAATTCTATGAAGTCTGAGAGGTGAGGAAGTTGCAGAAGAAAAGTTTGAAGCTAACCTGAGGTTTTAGAAAAGAAGCTGTCTCAATAATATAAAAGTGCAGAGTGAAGCAGCAGTGTTATGTAGAAGCTACAGCTACACAGAAGATATAGCTTGGATAGTGAATGAAGATGACTGTACCAAACAACAGATTTTCAGAGTTGACAAAATAGTCCTGATTGGAAGAAGACGCCACCCAGGACTTTCATAGCCAGAAAGCAGAAATCACGGCCTGGCTTCAAAGCTTCAAGGGACAGACTTACTCTCTTGTTTGGAACTAATGCAATTAGCAGATGACTTTAAGTGGAAACCAGTGGGTGTTTTTTGTTTTTTTTTTTTACCACTCCAAAAGTCCTGGGCCCTGGAGAATTACCCTAAATCTGCTCTGCCTGTGCTCTATACATGGAACGACAAAGCCTGGATGACAGCACATCTGTTTATAGCATGGTTTACTGAATATTTTCAGCCCACTGTTGAGATCAATTGCTCAGAGAAATAGAGTCCTTTAAAAATAATCCTGCTCATTGACAATGTACCTGATCACCCAAGAGCTCTGATGGAGATGTACAGGATTTATGCTATTTTCTGCCGGCTAACACAATATCATTCTATAGCCCATGGATCAAGGAGTAATTTCGATTTTCAAGTCTTAATACTCAAGAAATATATTCTATAAAGCTATAGCTGTTGTGGATAGAGATTTCTTTGATGAATCTGAGCAAAGTAAATTGAAAATATTCTTGAAAAGATTCACTATTCTATTGATAGATGCCATTAGAACATTTGTAATTCATGGCAAGAGGTCAAAATATCATCATACATAGGAGTTCGAAAGAAGTTGATTCCAACCATCAAGGATGACTTTTAGGGTCAAGGCTTCAGTAAAGGAAGTAACTGCTCCAATATTTTGACCACCTGATTTGAAGAGCCAACTAACTGGAAAAGACCCTGATGCTGGGAAAGATTGAGGGCAGGGTGAAAACAGGGTGGCAGAGGATGAGATGGTTGGATGGCATCACTGACTCAGTGGACATGAGTTTGAGCAAACTCCGGGAGATGGTGAAGGACAGAGAAGCCTGTCCATGGGGTCACAAAGAGTTGGAAACAACTTAGCGACTGAACAGCAATAGCAAGAGAAACAACTGAAGATATGGTTGGAATAGCAAGGGAACTAGAATAAGCAGTGAAGTCTAAAACTGTGACTGAACAACTGCTGTTCCCAGCACCCAGACTCTAGAGGGGACCTGGGAAGCAGGCCTGGCTCACCAGAGCCTCTGCAAGCCCGCAGTGGCGTGAGGGGCCAGTCAGGGCACAGACACCACAGACTAGCTGCTTCATCCGGCTTCCCAGCCAGCTGGCATTGCTGACACTGAGGCTTTCACTACAGAATCTCTCAGAAAACCGACTCAGCATTCCCTCGCCTTGGCTCTACGTGAATCATCTGAAACCACAATGTGACACAGCCTAGACCTTGCTAAGAGCTCAGATAATCAACTTCTCCTGGAGCACAAGAGAAGCCAAGAAAGAAACAGCCACAAAATGCTCTATTCAATATTGCTTCATGGAAAGGTCTTCCTCATTTGCAGAAGCAAACATTTCATTCACGTGGCCCTTGCAGAAATAACCATGAAACCCCAGATCTAATTAAATTAGGATTTCATGATTTTCTTGTAAAGGGCTTGGGTTTTCTGTTTCTGTTCTAAATTTTATGGATTTACAACCATAATCACCGCCACCACCTCCAAGCAGAGTAAGGCTCTGATCAAAAAAGCTTCCTTTTATTTGGCTGAGATGGGATGTTGGAGGCCCACGAGCAAACTGACAGGGGTGTTCTCAGGGGTGTGAGAAAGCAGAGCCAGCGTGCAAGTGTGAGTGCGTCTGTGTGTGTGTGTGTTGGTGGGGGAGGGTCCTGCACAGGCCCACCTGCCCCAGCAGCCCGGCAAGGCATTCCATGATGGAGCCCATGCAGGTCCCCGGTCCTGAAAAGTTCTTGTTAAATATGGTGAGAGTGCCACAGGAAATTATTTTTATAAAATCTGCAAAGGGGCTTCCCTGGTGGTCCAGTGGTTAAGAATCCACCTGCCAATGCAGGAACACGGGTTAGACCCTGGTTGGAGAACTAAGATCGCACATACTGCGAGGTAGCTAAGCCCACAAGAAGAAGCCCACACACTGCGAGGACGATCCCGTGAGCCACAACTACTGAGCCCGAGCTCTCCAGCCCACGCTCCACAAGAGCGGAAGCCCCCGCAGAGGAGCCCGAGTGCTGCGACCAAGTGTTGTCCCCACTCTTATAGATAAAGCCAACCTTTCTTGAAAAGAGAGAGAGCAGTGAATCACCCAAGTACCCCATGCACTGTGAAGTCAACCTGTGTATCTGTAGGATTTACAGTCCTCCGTCATATCCATGACAAATTGTTTTCCGAAGCCCAGTGGACACCAAAACCTGCAGATGCTCAAGTCCCTTACACTTGGCTCTCTTTATCTGCGGGTTCTGCCTCCCCCCATACAGAAGGCCAACTGCGTTTCCTAGAGGTGACTATAGACCTTGAAAGCACGTGAGGGTCCCTGGAGACGAGCACGTGCCACCTCCCCCCACAGGAGGGTCCTGGTCCTGTTGTCTGTGCGTGGCACCCTCTGCCCACACCCACCTTACATGGAAGCGGCCCCACCCCAGTGGCCGTGTGTCCCCAGCTCTTTGCCGGCTGCCCCAAGATGGAGAGCAAGTGACTCACAATTCATCCAGGCAATCCTCGGGCTGCTTCAGCCGGTGGCCGTGGAGAAGGTAGTCATACATCTCATGGTTCTGGACTCCGGGGTAGGGGGTCATTCCTCGTGTGGCTATTTCCCACATGGTCACGCCAAATGCCCACTGAGGACAAAGCAACAACGTGAGGACTCAAGTTTTTCCAGAAAGGCTGAATGGACTTTTTCATTGGGAAAGGTCATTTCCTTAGAGCCCTGGTGATGGTGCACAAAGCTGACAATTATGTTGGAGACACGCTGCTCTCCCAACACGGCAACAGCATGGGGTTGGAACGTCACAGTTCCCCATTTTTACTAAAGTTGTTTGGGAAATGAGACAAAGGCAGTCTAGCCTTCTGTCACTTCACTGCTCTGTTTAATGTTCTGTTCCTACTATTGTTGGCAAGTGTTGTCTTTTCCTGCATGTGGGCTCAATTGTGTCCAACTCTTTGTCATTCCATGTACTGTAGCCCATGAGGCTCCTCTGCCCATGGAATTCTCCAGGCAAGGATACTGGAGAGGGTTGCCATTTCCTCCTCCAGGGGATTTTCCCGGCCCCAGGATCAAACCATTTCCTGCACTGGAAGGCGGGTTCTTTACCACTGAGCCACCTGGGAAGCCCTGTTTTTTTTCCCAAATCTCTGGTTAAGGGTATCTGTCATTACACAGCACCTTTTATACAGCATCTTGGTTCCAAACAGCCATTGGATGAATTCATTTAATTTAATGTGAATCTGAAATATCTTAGTTGCGGGTGATAAGTCACTATATTGTAGCAGAGGAAAGTGGGGATAAATGAAGGGCCTTTGCATGTCAGGCTACTTTACCAGAATCTAGTGTCCCACCTGGAATTAAGCATCAAGCAATAAATAAAAGAAGGGTGAGCCTGCCCCAATCCTCAGTTGATCAAAGAGTAAGTTGTCTTGTGGCACCAGCTGAGGTCATTTCTTTCAACTTGCCTTCATCTTTGCAATGCGAGGGCCCGAATCAAAGCTCTGAACATACCACGTCACTTTTACTGGTGTAGACTCGGTCTGCGAGACTCTCTATGGCGATCCATTTCACAGGCATCTTTGCGATGCGGCCCTGGCGATAGTAATCACCGCTATAGATCTTCTTAGAGAGGCCAAAGTCTGCCACACAGACAGTCATGTCATCTCGCAACCTACAGAGAGAGACAGAGTGAGTTCACATCCTCAGCGACATCAGAGGCAAAGCCTTAAATCCCAGGTCCGCACCCGATGCAACTGAGAACATTCAGGATAAGTACAAAAAGTGGGCTTCCCCAGTGGATCAGGGGTAAAGTATCTGCTTGCAATGCAGGAGACACAGGTTCAGTCAGGAAGACTCCTTGGAGGAGGACATGGCAACCCCCTCCAGTATTCTTGCCTGGGAAATCCTATGGATGGAGAAGCCTGGTGGGACACGACTGAGCGACTGAACATCAACAATGGCTACTGAAGCCGACTGAAGAGAGGGGAAGCTGACGTTCAAAGTTGTTGTGTAAGCCCTTATCTCTTTGCTGCAGAAGGAAAGTTTTCGTGCACTCAGGACAAAACTGCTTCACAAGATAGCATCGTGAAAACTCAGGGACAGAACTGTTATGCTTTTCATGACTGTCTTCATGATTGCTGTTTAGTCACCAAGTCGTGCCTGACTCTTTGTGACTCCATGGACTGCAGCCTGCCAGGCTCCTCTGTCCATGGGATTTCTCAGGCATGCTGAGTTGACTTATATGTAATTCTGGATCCCAAAAAACCTGATGGCAGTCAGGGAGGCCCCCAAAGTCACAGCTAGGACTCCGAGATGCATGAGAGTGTGAAAATAAAAAAGTATTCATATATACACACTATATACACTACTATATAAAAAACAATAACTAATAAGGACCTACTGCATAGCATAGGGAACTCTACTCAATACTCTGTCATTACCTATATGGGAAAATAATGTAAAAAGAGTGGATATATAAGTATATGTACAACTGATTCACTTTGCTACACACCTGAAACTAAAACAACATTGTAACTCAAGCAGACTCCAATAAAAATAAAATAAAAAAAGTCACAGGGGAAAGTTTTGGAAGTCAACCAGACTCTTGGAAGCAGAGATAGGGAAAACCCTCAAGCAAAAAACCCAGTCATATCTCAGGGTGGTAGAAATCCTGTCTCCAGAGCCAGCCACGCCGTCCCTCTCCCAAATCTAGCCCTCCTCCATATTTTAACAGCAACATGCCACCCGCCACTCCTACAGATATCTACCACCGTGGGGTTCCAACTGCCTCCAGGATGAGCCAGGCCTCTTACATGCAGTTTCGAGCAGCTAAATCCCGGTGAAGAAAGTTCCTGTTGCTCAGATACTCCATTCCCTGGGCAATGTCCACCATGAACTTCAGCAGTGTCTGCAGGGGGATATGCTAGGGGGTGGGAGACAGGAGGAGACAGACTGTTATTATTATTTGGTTGCGCTGTGCAGCGTGAAGCTAGTCGCTCAGTCGTGTCTGACTCTTTGAGACCCCACGGACTGTAGCCCACCAAGCTTCTCCATTCATGGGATTTTCCAGGCAAGAATACTGGAGTGGGTTGCCATTCCCTTCTCCAGAGGATCTTCCTGACCCAGGAATCGAACCCAGGTCTCCTGCATTGCAGGCAGACTCTTCACCACCTGAGGCGCCAGGGAAGCCCTGTGCAGCTTATAGGACCTTAATTCCCCAACAGGGATTGAACCCACGGGCTACCTGGTGGCTCAGATGGTAAAGAATCCGCCTGCAATTCAGAAGACTCAGGTTCAGTTCCTGGGTGGGGAAGATCCCCTGGAGAAGGGAATGGCTACCCACTCCAGTATTCTTGCCTGGGGGATTCTGTGGACAGAAGAGCCTTGTGGGCTACAGTCCACGGGGTCACAAAGAGTCAGACATGACTGAGTGACTAACACAGAGATTGAACACAGGCCATGGCAGTGAAAGTGCCAAGTCCTAACTGCTAGAATTCCTGAGAGATTATTTTTTAAAAAGGAAACCAAGTTATTTCCCCTTAAGGGGGAAAATGATGGCTTTATTTCTTAGAAGTGTGGCCATGAAACAAGGAAATTTCCACATCACTAATGTCGATGGCTCAGTGGTACAGAATTTGCCTGCTGATTCAGGAGATGCAGGATACGAGGGTTTGGTCCCTGGGTCAGGAAGATCCCCTGGAGGAGGGCATGGCAACCCACTCCAGTATTCTTTCCTGGAGAATCCCATGGACAGAGGAGCCTGGCGGGTTACAGCCAAAGGGTCACAAAGAGGCAGACACGACTTAAGAGACTGAGCATGCATGCAACCTCACAAATGAGGTTTTTAAAAGGGATGAAAAGACACAAACAAAACCAGCAAACCCTAAAACTTCTTGCAAACATCACATTTGATTGTTTCTTTAGAAGTATTGACAGTGAGTAATAGTCTTTTCACAAGTCACAAGGTCAAACGGGATCCTTGTATCCTTCTGAGCGGCAATGGGGCCAAGAAGGGAAAGGAGGGGAGGTCTGGTTTCAGTGGGGGAGGGTGTGGGGGGAAGGTCTAGGGTTTGGATGGCAAAAAGCCCTCCAAGAAGTAGCTGTTTCCAATTATGCACCCACATCTGCTACCGTTTCACTTCAAAATGTTTTGAAAGATACTTTTCTTCTTCTGGACAGAAAGCAGGATAGTCTTTACTCCTTATCATGGGTTCAAAGAACCACAAGTAAGGATTTAGGAGTTTTCATTTTCGTTTCTCTAGGGGGCCTTTCTTTAAGTGTGAACAGTCTAGTGTGTATTTTTTTTCCCTAGGTTGTAAAAATCAAACCAGACTGCGTGTTAGAAAGTCTACCGTGTTGGGATTGATTACGAGGGTGATGGTTCAGAAGACTTCTGTGTAGTAATCCAAGGTTTTAGTGCAATTGGAGCCCAAAAGGGAAGGGTTCACAAGTTCCTAGAACTCATAAATGAGTCCATCCTTGATACATTCTGCCCCAGGGGGTTGGACTGTCACGGCTTACTCTCTATGGCACTTGAGTCTTCTAAAGTGGTACTGATGAAGACACTGAATTTTTTAAAACACTTATTTATTTATTTAAAAAATTTATTTATTTTGGCTGTGCCAGGTCTTAGCTGTGGCACTTGGGGTCTTTAGTTGTGGCACGTAGGATCTACTTCCCTGAATAGGGATCGAACCTACGCCCCCTGCACTGGGAGCGTGAAGTCTTAGCCACAGGACCCAAGAAAATCCCAAGACACTGAATTTTTAATAATTTATATTTCCCAACTAAGACACACATCAACCACAGACTGTATAAAAAAATGCTTTAATTATCCTTTACCCTTAAAGAAAATGTAAGCAAATCAGGCATGAAACCTCATGCCTCTACTCTGTACATTTGGGGCATCTGGTTTTCTATATTCTAATCTCTAGGAAAGGATTTGGGTGCTAAGAAATATCAAATCTGCTGACATTTGTGAAAGGATAATGAATATCAGGTGCTATTGATTTGTGTCATTTTTTTTCCAAGCACAACTACATTATTCCTGCAGACTGTGACCAAAGATCATGTAAAAGATAACTGTATGGCAAAACTAGTAAATGAGTTCAGTAAGGTCGCAGGATACTAGGTTGACATACAAAACTCAATTGCATTTCTATGACCTAAACAATGAACTGTCCAAAAATGAAATTAAGAAAACATCTACAAAAGAATTAACAACAAAATACTTAGGAATAAATTCAACAAAAGAAGTGCAAAACTTATACTCTGACAACTATAAAACAAAAGAATTAAATTAGTTCTAAATTAATAGAGAAGTGTCCAGTGTCCATGGATCAGAAGACCAGGGGTGCTGCTCACACAAAGAAGTGTGTCACACGGCCCAGCTGAAAAAGCACAGGCACGTGACTGAGACCACTCTAGGAGAACAGAAGGTATTTATTCCCAAGGACCGGACTGATAAGGCAGCAGAGATTTGAATAAAAGCTTGATTTTCTAGTTTGCCTATGAAGCATTTTGTGACTTCCAGCTTTACCTGTGGCTATAAGGTAGCAAAATATAAAAATATACTCCTTTTAAATTTTTATAAAAACCTGGGGGTTTTCATCATTGGAAATATACCTGTATTTTTGCAAATAGAAATGATTCATTAGCAAGTAAAAGGCTGTGTACTTGTTTCCTTACTTGTTATTTTTTTAAAACTTTTTAATTTGTTTCTTTACTAATTTTGCTCAAAAAAACATAGGATGACAGCAGTATTCTTGGCAGACACAGACAAACTGATTCTAGAGTTTACATGGAAGGGCAACAAAACTAGAATAGTGAAAACAATTCTGAAAAAGTAGATAAATTTGGAGGAATCACATTATCCGATTTTACGACAATAAAGCTACAGTAATATTGATGATGTGATAAGGGCAAAGGATGGCCCATAGCTTGATGGAACAGAGCAGAGAACTCAGAAACAGACCTACACGTGTACACGGTTGATTTTAGACAAAGGTGCAAAAGCAATGAATGGATGAAGGACAGCCTTTTCACAAATGATGCTGGTCATCTATAAACAAAATAGCAACAGACTAAATTTCACCCCATTAATGAAAAATGGCTCATAGACTTAAACATAACACATAAACAAATTTTTAGAAGAAAACATAGAAGAAAATCTCTGGCGGGCTAGGCAAACAGTCCTCGGACAAAACAGTGAAAGTATGATCCATGAAAATAAAAAATTGTTGGGACTTCTCTGGTGGTACAATGGATGAGAATCCGCATGCCAATACAGGAGACAAGGATTTGATCCCTGATCTTGGAAGATTCAAGGGAGCGACTAAAGCTCGTGTGCCAGGAGTACTGAGGCCCGGGTGTCCCAGGGCCCGTGAGACACAGCTGAAGCCCGTGTGCCAGGAGTACTGAGGCCCGGGTGTCCTGGGCCCCTGAGACACAGCTGAAGCCCGTGTGCTCTGAGTACTGAGGCCCGGGTGTCCCAGGGCCCGTGAGACACAGCTGAAGCCCGTGTGCCAGGAAAACAGGCCCAGGTGTCCCAGGGCCCCTGAGACACAGCTGAAGCCCGTGTGCCCCGAGTACTGAGGCCCGGGTGTCCCAGGCCCATGAACACAACCACTGAGCTCAAAATGTTACAGCCACCAAAGGAGCCATGCCCTCGGGCCTGTGCTCCACAGCAAGAGAAACCACCACAATAATAAGCTCGTGGACCACCAGGAAGAGTGGCCCCGACCCACTGAAACTAGAGAAAGCCCAAGCACAGCACCGAAGACCCAGCACAACCAAAAATAAATGCATAAACTGCAAAAACCAAAACAGGTGTGAGCCTGGGACCACCACGGGAGCCAGAAGAAGGCAGGAACTCTTTCCCTTTTAGGTCCTTTCCCTCATCGCTCAAAAGAACAGAACAAAACCAAGAAAAAGAAAATAAAAAATCTCCTGGTGTTTCCATAACACTTGCATACACTACCAACAGGGGCAGCAAGGTATAGGAGAGAAGGCTCCAGAAAATGTTCTCCCTAAGCTGGTCTCCAGTTTTATGTTTTGTTTTTTTTAAAGATTTATTTTGTTTTTAAAAATAATTGTGTTGTATTTATTTATTTGGCTGTGCCATGTCTTAGTTGCAGCAGAGTCTTTGATGTTTTGTAGCAGAACACGGGATCTTTAGTTGAAACAGGTGGGATCTAGTTCCCTAACCAGGGATGGAAGCCAGGCCGCCTGCCCTGAGAGTGCAGAGTCTTAACCACTGGACCACCAGGGAAGTCCCTGCTTTATTTTTGACTTCTCTGGGTCTTCGTGGCTGCACAGGCTTTTCTCTAGTTGCAGTGAGCGGGGACTAGTCTGTTGCAATGCGGGGGCTTCTCATTGTAGTGCCTTCTCTTGTTGGAAGCACAGGCTCTAGTTGCATGGACTTCAGTAGTTGTGAAGGCTGTGGGGTACAGCCAGGCTATAACCAGGCTAAAGGGTACAGGCTCAGTAGACGTGGAGCACTGACTTAGTTGCGCCGTGGCGTATGGGATCGTCCTGGACCAGGGATGGAACACGTGTCCTCTGCACTGGGAGGTGGATTCTCAACCACTAGACCACCAGAGAAGCCCAGGTTTGTGGTTCCTCCAGCTGTCTCAATAAGGTTTCAGTAAGCGGCTGCTCCTCCAGGCCCACCCGTCTTGTGGGATGAGGACCTTCCCCGTGCTGCTGGTCTTATCAGGACTCCTCCCACCACTGGGGCTGGCCGGTGAGGCGCTTTCAGGCTAGGGCCTGTTTCTGTTTGGTTTCTCTGTGCTGTGGGGCTTCAGGGCAAGGCTGGCCCTGTGGGGTCTCGAGGGTGCCCCTCTCTCAGGGAAACCGTGGAAGGTAGGCAGGCAGGCCCAGCAATTCCTAATATGCTTTCTGAGGACAGAGGGGCGCAGGACAAACAGAAAGATGGATGTAACCAATTTCCCCTCGGGTTCTCTGAAAAACAACTCTGTGCAACCGGGAACTGAGATGGCTCCGACATCCGGTGATTTCAAAGTAAACAATCCAAAAAAAAAAGTAAACATCTGGTGATTTCATAGTAAACAATTCAAAAGACTTTGAAGGAAAGAGCCACTCTGATAGCAAGAGGGGCCCACTCAGCTCCACTCCCAGCTGGCTTCTCCCCCACATAAGATGAGGATAATGAAACCTGTGGGCTGGCCTGCTGGGACGACGAACATCCTACATCAACCTCCAGGGCCTGCAGTGAGGACTGGACAAAGGCCAGTGTCCCATTCTCCCTGCTTCACCTTCTAGGTTAGACGCTGAGGTTGTCCTGGCCCTGTCGCGGGAGCCCTGAGTACTGTTCAGGCAATGGGGTGATGAATTACCTTTGGTCCTGTCTCCAGTCGGGAATAGAGGAGGTAGGTGTGCAGATCCCCGTATTTCATGAAGGGTAAAATCACCATGGGCCTAGGGATGCCCTGAGGGCTCATTTCTATACATACGCCTGGAATTAAAACCAGAGAGTAAGTTACAAAGAGCCCTTGTTCCCAGTGAGCAAAAAACGCGCTGCAGGAGCGCTGGGTAATTGAAACCATGCAGTCTCAAGTTAACGGTTAAAAAAACAAAACAAAACACTCATAACTCACACACTCTGTGTCCTAGAATATAGAACACACACTGGGGTCCACTTCTTGGTATTTTTTTTTTCTTTCAGACTAGTGCTAATCTTTGCATGAAAGTTCTCAAAAAATTAATCAATACCAAGAACAGCCATGGAGAAGGATATGGCAACCCACTCCTGTATTCTTGCCTGAGAAATCCCATGGACAGAGGAACCTGGTGAGCTACAGTCCACGGGGTTGCAAAAGAGTCAGACATGACTTAGTGACTAAACAAAAAAAAACAAGTATAGCTGTAGAAACTCCTTGATTTTTGTTATACTGAGTCAAACTGAGGGCGAGGTGACCACAGTAGAATTCGAGGGCAAACTAGTTTCAGATGATGGTTAAATAATCAATCATATTAAGTCCCCTGCAACCAAATACTTAAAACTATTGGAAAAATTAATTCTGAGGGCCCATAGGTAAAATCCACATCTCTAAATGTTAACAGTTATACACAGGAAAGGCAATCCACGTCTCTAAATGTTAGCAGTTATACACAGGAAAAGCTCCACGTCATTTGTCACAGATGCTGGAATCAGCGTCTGTCTGTCACCTGAGATCAGGCTTGCAAAGCTCTTGCAGGTGGTAGCACAATGACTAAGCACCATTGTCCTCAGACTGCTGAAGTCAATAGCTACAAATGAGCAACAGTAGCTTCTTTGACACAACACTGTCTCCAAACATTAGTTTTCCCATCTCTCTGGCAGTGTCCATCATAATAAACATTGAAAATTCCCCCAAGAATATAGCATTTGTCAAGTCAAAGGACAGCCAAAAAAGAAGTCAGCAGAACATTCAATTATTTTTAGGTTGCTCTCCCCTTTTGGAAGAGCATCACACACCAACCACTTGAGACCAGCTCTCCACTGAGTATTTCTCAGTAAATGGTGTCACAAAACCAAATTCTCATTGTTAAATCACTGACTCAAATCCCATGAAACTGCCAACATAGACCCCAAGAAATTAATATGTTAAAAGATTTTTAATATATTTTCAAGTACTGATTTCTTGGTGTGTGCTGTGCTTAGCTGCTCGGTCATGTCTGACTCTTTGCAACCACATGGACTGCAGCCCGCCAGGCTCCTCTGTCCATGGGATTCTCCAGGCTAGAATACTGGAGTGGGTTGCCATGCCCTCCTCCAGGGGATCTTCCCGACCCAGGGTTGAATCTAGGTCTCTCATTGCAGGCGAATTCCTTACTGTCTGAGCCACCAAGGGAAGCCACATTTCTTGGGATCTATGTTGACAAATTTCATGGGACTTAATTCAATTGATTTACAAACTGTTTCTCGGGACTTTCCTGGTGGTCCAGTGGTTACCACTACTAAGCTTACACTGCAGGGGGCAGATTAAGTCCCTGAGGGGAACTAAGATCCTGTATGTCACTTGGTGGAGCCAAAAAAAGTTTTAAGAAAAATTGTTTTGCGAAGATGATCTATGGAATTTGTCTAATTTACAGCTTTACCCTACTAGCATTTGATTCATGTGCAACCTCAAGACAAATTGTAGCACAGCCAGCTTTCATGTCTTGTAAGTGGGGTAGTAGTGGTGGCTTAAGGGCTACATCATGTCTGACTCTTTTTCGATCCCCTGGAATGTAGCCTGCCAGGCTCCTCTGTCCATGGGATCCTTCAGGCAAGAACACTGGAGTGGCAGAATACTGGAGGAGCTGTTTCCTTCTCCAGGGAATCTTCCCGATCCAGGGAGTGAACCCAGATCTCCTGAATTGCAGGCAGATTCTTTACCGAGCCATAAGGGAAGCCTTGTAAGGGCGGGGGGTGGGGGCGGGAGGTAATTGAGGCTATTTTAATCCACAGCAACTTAGGATTCTGTGGACACTAAACATTCCTGAGTTCACTGGTGTCCAGGAAATTCAGGCCTATTTTTACAACCAGCCAGAAAAATGCAACCATAAAAAGTCTTTTGGGAGAAAAATCCAACTCTTTTTTTTTTTTTTTTCCAGTTCCCCAACCAGGGATTGAACCCAGGCCTTCTGCAGAGGAACTGCTGAGTCCTAACCACCTGACTGCCAGGGAATTTGCAAAAACCCGATGTTATAAAGTACTCTGGGGTTATACAAAGCGTAACGTTTATCTGCCCCAGAGATTTTTGCTTTGGCCCAGAGTGTATCAGCCGAGGCCCTCCGGCCACCCAATGCTGCATTTCCCTGAGTACCTAGGAGCCGAATGACGTTCGGATGGTTGAAGTCTTTCATGCACGCGGCCTCACTGAGAAATTCCTCAATCTCTCGCTGTGAAAAGTTGTCCACTAAAAGAAAAGATGGAAAAGGTTAGCCATGAGTTATTACTCAGAGAAGGGAAAAGAGGAATAGCAATTTTATTCTCTAAAAGTAAAATCAGGAAAAGGCAAAATGATGGCGACAGTAAGAGCGGCTGCAGGCGCTGGCTGGGGCAGGGATGACTAGGTTGCGTCTGGGGATTTTAAGGAGGTGAAACTTCTGTGTGGCCCTGGAATGGTGGACACAGGACACAATGCATTTGTCAAAACCTACAGAACATACGACACACGCTGAACCCTAATGTAGCCTATTGCCGTTTACTCGCTAAGTTGTGTCTGACTCTTTGTGACCCTGTTGGACTGTAGTCCACCAGGCCCCTCTGTCCATGGGATTTCCCAGGCAATACTGGAGTGGGTTGCCATGTCCTTCTCCTGCGGATCTTCTTGACCCAGGGATCAAACCCATGTCTCCTGCACTGGCAGGTGGATTCTTTACTGCTAGAGCCACCAGGAAAACCCCCTTCTATAAATCTAAAACCATTCTAAAAATTAAGAGATCAAACCAGTCAATCCTAAAGGAAATTAGTCCTGAATATTCATTGGAAGGACTGACGCTGAAGCTGAAACGCCAATACTTTGGCCATCTGATGCGAAGAAATGAGTCATTGGAAAAGACCCTGATGCTGGGAAAGCTTGAAGGCAGGAGGAGAAGGGGACGACAGAGGATGAGATATTTGGGTGGCATCACCGACTCAATGGACATGAGTATGAGCAAGCTCTGGGAGTTGGTGATGGGCAGGGAAGCTTGGGGTGCTGCAGTCCGTGGAGTCGCAAAGAGTCGGACATGACTGAGCGACTGAATGGAACTGATTATTAAGAGCAAAAAACAAACAAAAAAAAAACCACCACCTAAAATCGAATCCAACTGGTCTGTTGCAATGACTTTTGCCTTAAAAAAAGAACAAATTGCTTCTCTCTCTCAGCACATTTCTTGCAAGTCTGGTTGCCCAACTCTGCCTTGTGAACTAGATGCACTTTCAGACCAAGTTTCTGGAATCGAGCCAACTCAAAAGAGACATCTAAAATTCTATAGTTGGGCTAAGTGAAATAAGCCAGTCACACAAGGACAAATACTGTATGATTCCACTTTTGTGAGGTATTTAGAAAAGTCCAATTCACAGAAAGTTGAATGGTGAGTGCCAGGAGCCAGAAGGGGTGGGGAGGATGGGGGTTGTTCTTTAATGGGTATGGAGTTCAGTTTTGTGAGGTGAAAAAGTTATGGAGGTGGATGGTGGTGATGGTTGCACAAGAATATGAATGTACTCAATGTCTCTGAACTGTAAACTTAAAAGATTCTTAGGATGATGTATTTTGTGTTATGTCACTTTTTTAGTTGCTACGTTGTGTCTGACTCTTTGCAACCCCATGGACTGTAGCCTCTGTCTATGGGATTTCCCAGGCAAGAATACTGAAGCAGTTTGTCCTTCCCTCCTCCTGGGGATCTTCCCCCGACCCAGGGGTTGAACCCATGTCTCCTGCATTGGCAGGAGGATTCTTTACTACTGAGCCGCTACAATTAAAATCAACCATAGGGAATTCCCAGGTGGTCCAGTGGTTAGGATTCTGAGCTTTCACCGCTAAGGGCCCTGGTTCAATCTCTGGTTGCAGAACTAAGATTCCGCAAATCTTGCAGGGTGCACCCCTACCAAAAAAACAGGAAAAAAAATCAAACATAAAGCCGGCACACCTTAGGGAATGCACATAACAGGAGTGGGGTGTTGGCTGGAGTCGCATATAAGAGCACGTAGTACAGAGTCTGTACCTCCTATGGGCTTAATATATGTTAATCCTACTATCAAAGCAAACCAAGAAATGTCTGCCAACTTTGCCCCAAACAACCAAGTGTGTTGGTGGGCAAAACCCTCCCCTGTGGTCCAAGCCCTCCAGGCCAATATAGATGAGTGTGTGACTTGGAGGCCAGAGACTGGGCTTTCAATCTTTGATCATTAGCATGGATGCGATTCATATACAGATTACCCTAATTTTCTATTTTCTTTCATTCTTTTCTTAAAATGTACTTTTATTTATTTGTTTATTTTGTGGCCACACTGCATGGCATGTGGGACCTTAGTCCCCTGACCAGAGATCCCTCAGGGACGGAATCTGTGCCCCCTGCAGTGGACGCGCAGAGTCTTAATCACTGGACAACCAGGGAAGGCCTGTGCATATTCAGTTGCTCAGTTGTGTCTGACTCTTGGCGACCCCATGGACTGTAGCCTGCCAGGCTCCTCTGTGCATGGAAATTTCCAGGCAAGAATACTGGAGCAGCTTGCCATTTCCTTCTCCAGGGGATCTTCCCAACTCAGGAATTGAGCCCGTGTCTCCCTGGACACGAGCACAGATTCTAGAGTGTTCTAATTGGCATCTCTCACTATTTTTGTCAACGCTGTATTAATAGCTCCTCCTCCTCCACACTGCAACCAAAGTGAACATTCCAGAACGTCGTCTACTCTTGTTCCTCACTTGCTGAAGACTCTTAACAGTGCTTTACCACTCATGGGTTGGAAACAGACTCTGTGATGACTTTTCAGGCCCTTCCTGACCTAGATGCCCGCACTCTTCTGGGTTCACTTGAAGACTGTAGTTTATGATCACAGCTCTCCTTCCTATGCCTTTGATCAAAGAACACTTCTCCTGTCTCTGGGAATCCTGCCTTCCAGGCAGCCCACAGCTTCCAGCAGACCCACAACCACCCTCAAGTGAGGAAGTGAATCCACTGAGCTAAGCCAGAATGACCCCTAGGGTCAGATGCTGCTACCAGATCCACCCCGCCTTGGAAATTCACATCTTACTTTGGAATCATTATCTCTACTAGGTGACAGAGGCAGGGAGGTAGAGTAAACAACAGATGCTATTGTTTGGGTGGGTCATCCCAAAATGTGCCACAATGGCATACTGATTTTTCTGAATTACAGTTACTTAGGAAACGGCTAATGCAAGAGGGACGCTCTGACCCTCCTTTCTGTTTTCCTGAAAGCAGGAAATAAACCTCTCACGTGAAAGATGAAGGACATCCTTATCACCAGGGATAGGGAATTCAGGCTGAAGAAGCCTGTATAAACAAACCTTGATAGGTCTTTAAATTGACTACCCCAAGCCCAAACTCTGTTTGGATTCTTCACTTAATTGGACATCTCAAACTCAAGTTTCTTTGTCCTGTCATTTCCTCACAGTTGTGTTGTTTCTCTAAAACATTTACACACTGCCTCCTTTGGCCACTTTGTAAGTCCCATTTCTATGAGATCTCCCTGGGCATGAATTAAAATTTATGTTTTTTCTCCTTTTAATCTGTCCTGTGTCAATTTTATTATTAGGCCAGCCATGAGAACTTAAGACGGGTGGAGAGGCAGACTTCCCCCTCCTTGACAAGTGTAAAGAATATGCAAAAATATATCTGTGTGACTGAGTCATTTTGCTGTGCGCCTGAAACACTGGAGACCCACTGTGTGCGTGCATGCTCAGTGGCTCAGGCATGTCTGACTCTCTGTGACCCATGGACTGGAGCCCGCCAGGCTCTTCTGCCCATGGGGATTCTCCAGGCAAGAGTACTGGAGTGGGTTGCCATTCCCTTCCCCGGGGGATCTTCCCATCCCAGGGATCAAACTCTTGTCTCCTGCATTGCAGGCAGTTTCTTTACCACTAGCACCACCTGGGAAGCCCATAAATCAACAATACTTCAATAATAAATACATAAATAAACAAAACGTGAAAAAAGAAAAGAACATACGATGCGGGCATGAACAGTTCATCATAGTAGCTCTCCCTCTGTGACTTGACAGGATCCTGACATATGAGCTCCATCACCCATCACTGGCCTGATGAAGCACCAGATACTGAAACAGCTGCCCACCCCCAGAACAATCAGGGTTAACTCACACTTCATGGTTTTCACAGCCACCTTCTGAGAGGTCCCATCTTCCTGATTAAGATTTCCTTCCATGACAGACCCAAACTCTCCTGTGAAATAAAACAACATCTATATTGACCTTGTGCAAAATCTTTCCTGCCCACAAAAGTGGGATAGCACCAGAGCTGTTATTTTCATGTGACCCCCGAGTGACCTCCACACAGCAGCTGGTCAGAGCCAGCCCAGGCCACCTACACTGGTCAACCCAGCGCACGGGCCGTACACTAGCCTCCTGCTTGTCACAGGCTTGTTTGGCTCAGACTTAGCTCAGTTCATCCCTTTATTAAGCATCATAACTGATCCAGGAAACCATAAGACAACCTGGAAATTGTTACTGACATGCATCAAGTACAAACTCTTAATACTTCTGTCCTTCATCTGAAGATGATCTTGACATGAAATGTGTATCTTCACTTTTGTTCCTATGTAACTTGGCAGGTGCAAAGAATAGTAAGCTTAAGAACTAGAGGAAAACATTGAAAGTGTATGGTAAGCTGACCAATGAACTGCTGCTTTTTAATGATGGAAGGGAATTAATATTTTTAAGACGCTCTTTTCATACAGGCTCTTTTCTTTTTAAAATTTTATTATTTATTTATTTGCTTTTGGCTGTGTTGGGTCTTTGGGATTTCTCTAGTTGTGGTGGTGGCTTTCTCATTGTGGAGGCTTCTCTTGTTGCAGAGCTTGGGCCTCAGTAGTTGTGGCACACAGGATTAGCTGCCCCGCGGCATGTGGGATCTTCCCTGACCAGGGATTGAACCCATGACCCCTGCATTGGTAGGCAGATTCTTTAACACTGGGCAACCAGGGAAGTCTGAGGCTCTTTTCATAGGTCACATCTGAGTTTCAGAAATCACTGTTTACTTTTTCATTTTAAAAGTTATAAAATAGAACTATGAATATTTGTATTATAAGTTCAAGTCACAAGAATGGTATTTTATTTAATATATATATTTTAAAAAATGACTGTGAACTGCTTACCTTTTTACTCATATTTTGAAAGAAAAAAACTGCTTACCTTCACCCAGAATTTTTCCAAGAATAAGAAGGCTCCTGTCAATCATGACATCCTCTAGTTTATTTTGCAGTTCCTCACTGACTCCTAAGCTCTGTACTATAAAAGGAGTGACAGAACATATATGACCTGTCAGGATGCTTCCTTTCATGTGAACATAATTAAAATTATTAAGTTCCATAAAAAAGTTTAACATTTTCCTCATTTCATATGCATAACTCTCCCTGCCAAATGTCAGTAATGAAATATCGTATTTAATCCTGCTGTGATTAAAGTGAGTAAAATCAACCTATGAGGGCAAAATTAATCCTGAACGATTATAAAAATCAGAACCATTCCCATTGGGCAGTAGCAGCAGCTGGCAGATTCATGCAGGGGAGCTTTGCCCTTCACTTAAAAGAGTGAGGGAGACAAGTCAATATTCTTTCTAGTATTTACTATTACACCCTTAACTGTGGGATACAAAAAAGTCACCAGGACGTCTCCCCTGCCCTCCCATGCTGGGGAAGGTGGCACAGGAAACATGTAGAGAACAAGGCACAGTTTGTTTTCTTATGGTATGTAACCTCATCTAATGACATAAGAGGTGCTAAGCTGAATACTTGGTGGGGAGATTGAAGACTGAGATTTCCTGTAAGGTGTAGATATGCTGCCCCGTCACTGTTATCAATAAGAAGTATTAACCAGGAAAGGGAGACCAGTTTGGTAACTACCGGCAAAGGATTCAGTTTGTGCCATAGTTTGGGAAAGAGCAAGACTTTGAAAGAAAAACAAACAATGTGGATCATTAGAAATAACACATTAGCTCTCAGCGGACAAATTTTACCCAAATCGTC